>NC_066640.1:8274747-9474747 GCF_025201925.1 Gopherus flavomarginatus | reverse complement strand
GCAGCCTTTAGGAGGGCGGGGGAGGGTGGGGATGAGGAAATGGTCAAATCTCTCCCCTATTAGGCACTTGCTGCTTCCGCCAAGGGGGTTATTAATGGGTTCTGGGAATCCAGGCTCTTTTTATATTCCTGTTTTTCAACAGGTGTGTGATGCTTTGTGTCTGTGCTTGCTCACTGTGAAGGTGTTTGAGATCTCAGATGGCTGTTCATAAAGAGAGAGTCTACAGTCAAATTGGGAGTCAGAAAAGGGGCACAGGTATTTGCATAGGGTCCATTAAAAAAGGTATTATGCACTGTGTGTGTGTGTGTGTGTGTGTGTGCGTACACACAAATCCGAGGCAAGTAAGTGCAACTGGTGATGCTCTTCTAGCATTACAGCCACCTGCAAGATAGGATCTAACAAAATAAAATTAACAAAGGCTCAGTTAGAGGGGCCTGAAGCCCAGGCTACAAACCCTGGATTTTATAGTGTCATTTATAATCTGGGTTTCTGATACCAACAGTAATGCAACTGTGCCTCTCTGAAGGAGGGGTGGGTGAAATACCATGCTGGAGGGAGACAGGCAACCGGTGACTATTATCATCTCTTAGAGCCATTTTGCTGCATTGAAGTCTGAAGCTGCCCCCCCCCCCCCCCCAGGATTTCTACCTGCTGTGTCTAATGGTGCTCTAATCCTATGGAGGATTGGCATAATTAGGTGCAATGTGTGGAAAGGGGGCGGAGGGGAATGAGAAACCGCCTAGGAAAGTGAGGGGATATGCAGAGAAATGCTATGACCTCGACTCGCAGCATCACGGGGAAATCATTGCATCATCATGGGGAGATGGTTCCACCCGTCTTCCCACCTCACTTACTTTGAAAACTAACTTCTTCTTCACCCTCAGACACCCATTTGTAAGGTTTCAGGTTGCTCCTCTTGCAGCTGGCTGACAGCAGAACCAATTCCTCTCCAACGTCTTGTATTGAAGACTTAAGACCCCCCCCTCACACACACACTCTTCATCAGCAATGCACAGCATGTAAATTGGTCCTCCAGTGGCTCCCCTTTGTTTTTAAGTGCGTGGGGTGGCCGGGTGGGGGAAGCTGCTGGATGCAGCCAGATGATGAGTAAAACGATCTGTATTTTTGAGGGGTTTGAGTGGTAGGATATTGTCAGAACCAAATGGATTTATCACAGGATAAGGTCTCCAGGCTTGCCTCCGGTAGCACCTACTCTGCAGACGACATCGGTCTGTGGTGTTCAACTGGAAACGCTGATGGATTAAAAAATACCCTCTTCTCTGTCAGTTCTGCACAGAAGGATGGCTCTCAGGTGTGTTGTCTTGCTTTTTCATGTGACGATGACTGGCTATGGGGAGGAGGGGAAGAGAGTATTAGGGTCGCATCCTCTTTTTAAGGGAAACCCCATATCCCTGGTGCTCAAGATCTTTTATTCCTTTGTGTGAGGTTGTTTGCCCTCTACGTTATCCCCTGTCAGTCTGTTGTATTGATACGTTCCGTATAGTTCTGGGGCTGAAGAAACCCCGATCTTTAAGGAAATAGTAATTTGCTTTTTTGTGGCGGTGTGGGTGAAGGGGCAGAAGGTAATTGGCATCCAAGCATTCTGAGCTGCAAAGATGGCTGGGTGCAGCGAGCGGCATGACTTTCGAGCTAATGCCACATCCCAATCCATGGCCATTCTGGTTCCTGCCAGCGCAGGGTTTTTACCAGGCTGGGACCTCAGACGTGTGTTGGTGTAGTGAGTGTGTGCTCTCTCTAAGTGTTGGTGGGGAAGGGGAGAGCTGAGACCTCATCCATTAAGCGCTTCATCCCCTTTTCTTGGGATTGAAATTGAGCGCTGTTAAGAGAATGCTCTGGCTTCCGTTGTGTGTGTGCCTTCTTGTGTGGTGGAGCAGCTGGGTGTGAGGTGGAAGGTACGGTATATATTAGAGAATCTCTCCTTTCCAATAAAAGTCTGGGGGCTGGGGTGGGAGCAGTAGCAGCTGATGAGTGACTAGATCTTCTTTTATCTGTGAGCTGCGTATTAATTGACAGCCAAACCCTCGTATTTGGTTCCCTTCCTTAACGGCAGCCTCCTTCTGGGAGGTGCAGTTGTCTCATTAGCCTCTGGAATCCTGGGCTCTGCCACTGAATCCCGTTGTGACTTTGGGCAAGTTGCTTCTGCCTTGCACCAGATCTGTAAAGTGGGTGTATCTGAGCGATGCTACCGCGGCCAAGAGGAGGGCTGACAATCGGTCCACGTTTCTGAAGTGCTCTGATCCTTGGATGAGAAGGGCAAAGTGAAAGTCTGGTTCTGCTTTTAGTAGTGCTTCTGGTGCCTTGGTTTGGAGGGGAATTGCCTCTGCCCCAGCCCCAGAAGACAGGACTGCACAAAACCCCTGGTTTACTGGGCCGGTGGGGAGGAGAATGTAAGTTCTGATGTCTCTTGGATCCCTGAAGCCTATTGTTACATCCGTGATGCCTGTGTCTTACCAATGCCGAGCGGAGGAATGTACTAAAAACGAAGAGAAGTAAACCTAACGTGTTTGGGGGATAATTGACAATGCTTTAATGTTTTCAGCTTGGAGCAATTTTCTCCCGACTGCATTAAAGCACAATTTACAGAATCAATCAAAACCAATTGAAAATATTAGGATGTAGAGTCTGTGTGTTTGGCTTGAGCTGTTTTATTAGTTTTATTTATTTATTTATTTTTGCAGAGCCATCCAAGTATTCAGGGAGTGTTAACGTCTCCTGCTCTGCAAGGAACTGCTCTTGCTTTTAGTCTTTGGCGTTGCTGTTAGAATAGTGGTATAAAACATTAACGTGCAGCCATGCTTTGTTCCAAGGGCGATGAGGAACAAATGCTCAGAGAATCGGGGCAAGCATCTCGAAAAGGAAAATGGTTTGCATCAACCCTGCAGAGATGCTGCCTGCACTGTCCGGCTTCTGATCCTGGTTCTGTGTGTGTCCTTCCCTGCCCCCCACCCCCACCTTGTGTTTTCAGCATGGGCGGTTTACATTTTCCACCAGCAGCTGAATCCCTCCCCCTCTTGGTTTAAAGCGGTTGCATCTGCCTTCTAACAGACTTGCAACTGCTGCTTGCCTAGCACTGGGCACTGAAAGCTTGTTTACCCTCCTTCCCCAGCTTCTGACTGCCTTCTCTTGCTAAGAGCTACAGCTGGGTTCCCCTTTCTTTGCCTGGGGAAGCTGAGCCCTCCAGGGAAGTGGGGTTGTCAGAGGAGCTGCAGCCTGCTGGCTAGCTGAATAGAAAGGAAGACTGTGGGTTTGTTTTTTGTTTTTTTTTAAACTTTCCAAAGGGAAAGGATAAAAGGCAGCATCTTCCCATTGTGTCCCCTATGTCTAGAAATTATTGATGGGGCTTCCCAGTGCTGTTTCTCTCTCTTTTTACCCATCTTGTGTGTGTGTGTGTGTGTGTGTGTGTGTGTGTGTGTGTGTGTGTGTGTATATGTATGTATGTTTTAATTTGCACTCAGCGCTGAAACAGTGGCAGAGCACAGCTCCAGCCTGACCCGCTTGCAGGATAAGCAGGGGGTGTCCGTGAAAAGTACCTCCAATGTCTTGGTGACATTGTGCCCGTCCCTTTACCCTGAAAATGATGTGCCCCCGGCAGAGTCTGGCCCAAAAAAACCCATTGACATGGCAACTTTATCTTTCCAAGGAGATGGTGCCAGGCACAGTGTCTGGATTTGCATAAAGAGGGAAGGTTGAATCTTAAACACTGAGTCGCATAAAATTTGAATATAAGTTGCTTGATTGTTCTGTAGGAGACATCCAGTGAAGTGCTGCTGATGGGATACGGGTGGTAAAATGCTCTTTAATCTGGAGAAGATGCTGGAGTGGGGTTTGATTTCTGAATGAAGTACGTGCTCTTAATCTGTTAAGAGGTGGATTCTGTGTGTGTCACCGGGCTGGACCATAGAACTCTGGGTGTGCGCTGTGGGGAGACACCAGCTGCTCCCCTGGCGTGATGCTGGCTGCTGTGCTGGGAGGCAGATGGCTATCGAATGCCTTGGGGATGGTGGCTGATACAAGCTGCGAGTTGCCATCAAGCATGGGGCTGACCATCAGGTAGCCGATCAATCTAACGCTGCAGCAGCTGTGGCAACATTTGCCTCGAAGCCACACAAAGCAAAGTGCTCTGGAGATGGCGTTAACAGGATTCTCTTCTTGTTTTTCATCCTCTGCTCTGAACCGTGTTTCAGGAGCTTCAGGGGAAAACTGTAAAAACAGTCAATTTTTCATTTCTCAGAGGGTGCAAATTAACCAGTGACTCACGGTGCAGAACTCAGTGTCACACCTTGGAACCCACGTGGTGCATGTGCCGGGAGGTGGAATTCAGTGGCTTGTACGTGTCTGTTCCTTCAGCTGAGAACTTGACAAACTGAGCTGTGACCTGCTTGGACACTAAATGTCCCAAGGCCTTTTCGATAAGAGGAGGAGTCCGCCTAGGTGTCATAGGCCAGACTCTCTCCCTTTCTTCTCCCCCCCACCCCCCCCCCGCCCTTAGCTGTGCATAACTACTGCGCTCCACTAACGAGGTGGCTGCATTTCAGTGCCATAGGCGCCGACTTCTCCTCTTCCCCATGGGTGCTCGACCCTCCCTCTGCCCCCATCCCCACTCCACCCCTTCCATGAGGCCCCGCCCCTCCCCCATCTCTTCGCACCCCTGCCCTGCCCCCATTCCAACTCCTTTCCCAAAATCCCTGCCCTGGCCCCGCCTCTTCCCCTGAGCATGCTACGTTCCCACTCCTCTCCCTCCCCCCTGGAAGGTGCTAATGCTGCCAAACAGCTGTTTGGCGGCCTCCAGGTGGGAAATGCTTGGAAGTAGGCGGAGGAGCAGGGACCCGGCGCACTCGGGGGAGGAGGAGGTGGGGCAGAGGGTGCACAACACCCACTAATATTTCCCCGTGGGTGCTCCAGCCCCAGAGCAGCCACGGAGTCTGTGCCTATGTTCAGTGCCTCTGTAGGCATATGCTCTGGATTATTTGAGCTGGCAGGTGCTATAGAAAATTACTGGCCACAAGGATAACTTTGTGTGTTTAATTCCATTTCCCTCTCCATCACCAGGAGACTGGGACTGTGAGAAGCAGATGGGGGGTCACTAAGCCCATGGAGGAGAGCTGTGGATTTGGTGACTTTAAAGATAGGAGGTCTCTGGTCCCCGTGGAGAGGGAGGAGGCTCTGGGAAACGGATCAAGGATGGGCCCCTGAAGGGGGAGGAGCCTCCTGCGTCCAGCACTCTTGCAGGATTGACAAGCGAGAACATCAGTGTAGGATGTGAAAAGCCTCTGGCTGCAAACGCCTTGGAGGCAGGGCAGCCTTTCTGCTCCGAGCAGTGTGCTCCATCTCCTGCGGGGAACCCTACCTCATTTCACGCTACCTCCTTCAGCTTTTCCACTTCCCACCCCCTTGCTTGCTTTCCCATCTCGTCACAGACCCACATCTTTGGGCAGGTGCCCTGCCTGGGTGGTGTCCTCTTGTATCTGCTCTATTTAACATGCTTCTATGTGTAGTATTGAGCACCATGCAGTCTTTAATGCTAGCACCCCTGTGAGGTGGGGCAGTGCTATTAGCTCCATGTTACAGAGGACAAGCGGGAAGTTAAGTGACATTCCCAGGGTCACCTAAGAAGTCTGTGGTGGAGCTGGGAATCTAGCCTAGGTCTCAAGTCCTAGCTTAGCATTATAACCATCCTTAGTCTGCGTTCAGCATGACTCATTATTGCTTCTCCTTGTTCTGGGTGGGACCATTCTAGCCAACCGCTCCTCTCCTTTTCCCAGGCCCTCTCGAGGGCGGGGAGAGGGGGAGGTGTGTGCATGTCTATGGTAGAGAAGATATTTTCCATTCTCTTTCCTTCCACCTGGGTGCTCCAATGCCATCCCTCCTCCCCAGGCGTATAGCCTGGAAAGGAGGGATGAAGGCGGAGACAGTGAGTGTCCACCTTTTTCCTTCCCTCTTCAGATGCTGAATGTCCTCCAAGTACAGTGAATTCCAGTGCTCAGCGTTTGGAGAGGTGTTGGCTCAGGGTGGGAGGGACAAGCTGACTTTCTAGTTAGGGATCATTCTGATTACCTTCTTGTGAACCCCATGGAGGCTGCATCGACCCCAAAGGGAGGATCGTTTTGTGCTTGGGGCTGAAATGATTGATTTTTTTTGCAGTCTCTCTGGAGTGTGGCTGTGGGAAGCAATTGTTCATTCCCTGCTGGGCCCAGATCTACTTCTAGGTGTTCCTGGGGCTAGGACGTAGCATTTTGCTTCCTGCTGAGAGGTCGCTCATGCAGTAGTAGGGTTGGGAAGGAGAATCCTTGTTCTCCGAAGTCCTGCATCCCAAACAGCAGGATGCATCGTAGTGCCGTTTGTTTGCAGTCATTATCTAGTGTGTTGCATGTGCTGCTGTCATGTGTAGCTGCATGTGTACCTGCCTGGGAGGAGGGATGGTCTGGTGGCGAAAGCACAGGACCAGGAGTCATGAGCACGGGTTTTAATCACAAGCTGCTTGTTGGCTTGCTGTGTGACTTTGTGCATGTTGCTTGTTTTACCCTGCCTCTACTTTCCTCATATGTAAAATGGGCATAACTTATTTACCCATGAGATACTGGGAAGCTTTACTTACATTTGTGAAAGGCTTTGAGCTCCTCGGATGAAAACCAAAGAGAAGTGCAAAGTACTACTGTAAAAGTTTTCCTGGCTTCCAGGAGTGCCTTGAGCCTAAACAGGAGTCAGAATGCCAATCCCCTGCATTCATGTCTCCCTTTGCTGTTGCAATATAAGGCCTGGCTTGGGGTCAAGGTGTGACCACCCCCCGGCCTGATTCTCAGTGTGTCTGGAGTGGGCTGCTAGGCCTGCAGCCATCAGCTGGACGTGCACTGTTCTGAAACACACCCAACTGGCAGTAATTACAAAAGGAGCCATATTTCAGATCAATTGCTGGATGGGAGAGAATTGCTGCTTTTGCCTAATTGATTATTGGAAACTGTTAATTGTTCCCTGCCAGACTGATCTATTAACCAATGAGTTTGCTGGCACTTTCCTTTTTCCTGTGTGCAGCGAGGTCCCATATTTCACAAGGAGAAAGGCATACATTTTTCTAGCGGAGTAATAGGTGCATCGGATTGAAATAATACTCCTGCTTTGCTTTGCTAATGGACTCCAGTTAAATGTCCTGGGAAGGAGACTGTGAGCAGGCCAGCGTGTGTGTGAAAAATTGTCTTTATAGAACAGTTGCGTTTTAATCCTCGCTATTAGGAGGAGGCAGGCGGAGTAGTGAGCGCTGAGAGGCAGTGTGGTCAGTGTGGTAGAGCAGGAGATTGACAGGACTGGCTCCTAGGTTGAACTTCCTGCTCTGCCAAAGGGGAGTCTGATCTAGAGGCTAGGGCAGGATGACTGGGAGTCAGGACTTCTGGGCTCTGTTCTTGACTGGCTTAAGAACTTAAGCAAGTCACTCAGCCTCTCTGGGTGTCGGTAAACCCATCTGTAAAATGAGGTTAACACTTACCAGCCTTGCAGCGGTAGGGGTAAGTCTTGACTGAGGTTTGTAAACCCCTTCTAAGATAATTCGGTGAGACTGCATTTCCCTAGCATCTATGTATTGACTATTTCTATTATTGGAGCCCCCATCATGGACCAGTACCCCACTGTACTAGGTGCTGTACAAACACAACAAAAAGATGGTCTCTGCTCCAAGGAACTCACAATTTAACCATCTCAGTCTGGTACAGAAGAGTGGCTGAATGCAGCTTGTGTTCTAAAGGAGAAGGGGTTTGTTTTTTCTCTCAATGGCAACAAATAACATTCACATTATTTTATTTTATTTTATTTTATTTATTTATTTTGGAGGGGGGAAATATCCCTTTCTTCATGTAGTGTGACATGTTGCAGTGAAATGCACGCTTAATTCTGTTGTCTTTATCGTCACCTGGCTTAAAGAGATCTCAGATGTCCAGCTAGGCAGGTCATTAGAGCAGCTGATACATTGTTATTGATTCAGGTCACTGTCCCAGGTCTCTGGTTAAAAGGTATTTATGGAAAGGGATGGTTTAGGATTAATTGCTCCCCTCCCAGATCTGTTCAGGAGGCTTGGCAGAGACTGACTCAAATATCCCAAATCAGGTGCAAACTGGACATTCTCCAAATCCAGTCTTGGGCTTGACACGCAGAGTTAATCACCTGCTGGTGGCAAGACAACAGAAAGTCCAATTTTCCTGATTTGGCACGTAATGATGAAGAATGGCCTAATTCACTGCAGCATAATGCAGTTTTTGGCCCTACAGCCTACCGGGCTCGTGTGGCCTAACCCAACAGGGACGCCCTGAAGCACTTGGACCAGGTGGCTAAATAAACTAACAATTTGACACCGCACAGTGCGCTGAAGAAATATCGACCTAACCCGATGCAACTGTACAAGTCTAATCTAAGTGCTTTGCTTACTATAAAGTAAATTTGATATGGCTTCCTGAGTAGTTCATCCACTATTCCATGCTGTTTGGGGACTGAGTGGGCAGGGAGATGAGACGTAGCTTGTCCACGGGAGTGATCTCCTGTGGCCCGCCATATGGACTGTATCCCGAACCTTAGTTTCTAATTAAAATAAAATATAATTTTGTAGCAATTACAAGACTACAGAGTAACGTACAGTGAAGCCAACCCTAACCACGTCTGCAGTCCAGATCTGTGGCAGAGGGAGATTATTCAATTGCATTTTTAATGGGTGCTATTGTGTAATTTACCCACGACTTTTGAATTTTGAGTCTAAAGAGTGTTACTACACCTGATAGAACTTATAAATGTCTGCATGATTTAAAAAACAAAAAGCATTTCACAAATAACCCATTTAGCATAGGATGACCAGATGTCCCAATTTTATAGGGACAGTCCTGATTTTTGGGTCCTTTTCTTATATAGACTCCTATTACCCCCCCCAGCCCCTGTCCCGATTTTTCACACTTGCTGTCTGGTCACCCTAATTTACCATGAGTTTGTGAAGGGAGAGGTAGGGAGAACTCAAACATTCCCAGGCTGCATGAAAAGTCCATATGCATCATGAGAAGTCCAATAGTGAAAGTGATCATGAGCAAATGTGAAATTGCCCAGTCTAGTTTCACTGCCTAAGCAGAGGGAAAATGTAAAATATTGGTGAAAAGTGAATTAGTGTCAGATCCTTCCAGTTTTACTAATGAACCTTACTCCCTCCTGTCTGAGGATCTCAGTGCTTTGACTTTAATCTAGAGATTGTGATCGAATGCAGCAGTTCTCAGCCAGGGGTCCGGGGCCCCCCTGGGGGGCCGTGAACAGGTTTCAGGGGGTCCACCAAGCAGGGCCAGTGTTAGACTCCCTGGGGCCCAGAGCAGAAAGCTGAAGCCTCGCCATGTGGGGTTGAAGCTCGAGGCCCTGAGCTCTGCAGTCTGTTGCTGAAGTAGAAGCCTGAGCAACTTAGCTTTGTGGGGCCCCCTGTGATGTGGGGTCTTGGGCAATAGCCCTGCTTGCTGCCCCGAATGCTGACTCTGGCTTTTATATGTAGACAAATGTTGTGGCACAGGTGGGCTATACAGTCTTTATAGCATGGGGGTAGGGGGGCTCAGAAAGAAGAGGATTGAGACCCCCGATCTAATGCATCACACATGGGTCTAGACATTTGGAAACTCGAGTTCTCTGCCCAGCTTTGCCACTGGCCTGCTGTGTGACCCTGGGCAAATCACTTCTCTGTCTGCTCTTCCCCTGCCACTCTGACTTCTGCTTAGAACATCAGCTCTGTGAGGCAGGCCCTGTCTCTTGCTGTCTGGGCAGTGCTAGCACAACAGGGCCCTGATCTTGGTTGGGGTCTCTAGATATTACTGTAATATAAAGGTAATTGTAAGAATCAATCACAACTTTAAAAAATTCTTTCATTTCAAGTCCCGGAATTATACTCCACAAACAAGCTGGGTGTGTTACAAACCAGCTTCCTTTTCCCAGCCGAAGCATAACGTTTTGTGGGGGGCCACTACTTCACACATGATCCTGGGTCTTCCCTTTTCTATCTGATTCTTTGGCCATGAGCCCTATATTCTGGACGTGGAGTCAGTGGCCAAGTGTGCTGATTGTTTTATAACTGAAGTGATTTCTGGTTTCTTTGACAGCACAGCCTAGTAAGCTGGAAACTTTTTTGTCTTTTTATTTATTTATTTTTTCCGTCTCTCACCAGTCTTCCGGGGATGTTCCAATCTGCTTCTCCCAGGCTTTCATTTCCCACTCCTGTGTCGTTTGCTCGGATTACCAACCTATCTAATTTGGCGTCCATATTTGCAGTAGCTGCCTGGACTCTGGCTGATTATTTTTGGCTCTGCTCGTCTAGCCGAGTGTGTCCTGCGTGCCCCATGCATGAGTTCTCGCTAAGCCGCTGCTGGATGGCAGCAACCCAGCCCCAGGGATTCTAAAAGTAATTTTCTGTCTTTGTTGCCCTCTTGACGCTCCTGGAGATGGTGGCTGTTGGGACGCGTGATTTTCCTAAGCCTGTTGGCTTTGAGTTCCAGAACAGCTTTTAAATACAGAACGGTGGATTAACATCCAGAGCTCCCCGGGGATGTGTTTGGCTGGGGAATGGCACTCCTTGAGGATGTGGCTGTCTGGTGCCGCTCAGGAGCCCTGGTGCTAGGTGACATGTGCCGCATGCATTCAAATGTTGACATAGAGCAAAGAGCTGTCAAGCTGCTAAACAGAAGACTGGCCAGACTGGGTCAGACCAAAGGTCCATCTAGCCCAGTCTCCTGTCTTCTGACAGCGGCAAATGCCAGGTGCCCCAGAGGGAATGAGCAGAGCAGGCTATCATCCAGTGATCCATCCCCTGCTGCCCACTCCCAGCCTTTGGAGGAGAAGAGGATCACGTTCTATATTTAATGGTGGCCCGCAGACCAGAGTGTAGATTAAGACTGCATGCTCCCTGTGGAGGCCACTGAAGTCAGTAGGAGGTTTGCACAGAGGTTGAGGAGCTGGGGAAGAAACGTGGCCCTCCTATAGTAAGCAAATGTCTAGTTGCTTGTTCAGGACCTTCTTGTTCCTCCAGCTGTGCTGTCCTTGTGGTTGGTTCCCCCACCCCTCAAGTTGCGGCCAGGATGCTTGCTGGAGTGAGTGGCGGCTGCCTTGCAGCGATTCCTCCTGGGGTCCTTCTCTCTTGATGCCGTCACTGTCTGTGGGACTGGCTGCAGTGTCTGCTGGGGCCCCTCAAAGCTCCCTTAAACCGTTCTGGCCTTGCTCACGTGGCTGGGCCGTGGTAGTGTGGTGCCTACTTCTTGTATCCGCCGTGGCCTGGGGGAAGGGTCTGCTTGTCCTGCACTTTGCCCATAGTCCCTTCTGCAGCTGGGTGAGGCCTGGCGGTAGCCTCGATCTAAATTTGACACTTAGGTGACTTGGTGGGGATGATGGGTCGTGTGTCTGTCCAACCTGCCTCAAAGATGCCCAGGTCAAAGAATCTGCTCGCACCTAACAGCAGAAGTCGGATCATAGCTATGTTACTTAAATAGACCAGACCTTTATTGGATAAACAAAGGCTAGAACTGCCGTGGAGGGTGGAAGTGAGGGGCATTGTCCAGACAGACAAGAGACACTTATTGTAGCAGGCGGGTTTCTCACCACGCATAGTTGCCTCTGCAGAGTAGCTGTGTGGGAGTGGGGGGCGCTACTGGCAGAGATGGGGGTTCATGCTCTTAGCTGGATTCCCCTCCCCCATGTCAAATATTCAAGCATTTGAATGCTGATGAGCGGGTCCATTTAGATCTGATGGCTTCCTCTGAACTGCCCTGGAAGAGCTCTGCCAAAATCCAATTAATGACCATGTTAGTAACTATTTATTTTCCCTGGCAGCTTGTTTACAGAGAGGAATGAGAGGGGTGACAAGGGGTTACTGGAGCCCAGCTGTTGGCTTTCAGAGGAGAGGCCCCTGCACTGAAGTGCTGGGATATGTGCCTCTCTTGAGGCTTGGAAGGCACATCAGTATGTACCTCCCTTCTGGATCCTGGTGATACCTTTGTGGTCCCTCTGCTAGGGATGTAATATCCTGCCTTTCAGCAGATAGCCCCTTGTCAGGCCCATTTTTTCCATCCCTGACTGCTGTGGTCTCACTCTTGTCCTGCACCTCCTGTCTGTTTGAATCATTTGTCTTACACTTAGATTGTGAGTTCTTCAAGGCAGAGACCAACTTTGTTTGTACAGCTCCTAGCACAACAAGGCTGGGGCCTCTGGGTGCTATTATGGTGCAAATAACTAATACAGCCTGTTTCAGTTTTCCATGGCAGTGTTTGCAAGTGTAAAGATTGGTGTACATTAGAAAACTTGCTGTGGTTTAACTGATTTGGGGTTTTTAATCAATTTAGCTAAACTGGACAAACCACTAATGTAGTGTAGATGCACTTAAACTGGCTTAAGCTTTGGTTAAACCAGTTTAGTTTAATTTGGTATCTTGCTAAACTGATTTACAGTGAGTGTTAAGCTGGTTTAAGGGCATCTACGTTACGTTACAAGTTTTCATGGGTGTAAATAAACTGACTTTAAATACGTGTTCTGGTAAACCCATGCAAGTCTTCTGATGTAAACCAGTCCTAAATAGTGTGTGTGTGTATATAACACACATACGTGCGCGCACACACACACACTTTATGTGCATTGTAATGTACTCATTTATGCTGCCTTTGTGTTCTGCATTATTAGCCTGGTCTTGGGATAGCATCCAGAATGCTAACTAAATAGGGTATTAGTTGGAATTTATCTAGTACCCTGTTGTCTTAATTTGCAGTAAAATGTGACACCTTTAAATATGTACTCTGGTCATTCCCAAACCAGGCAATGCACAATAACTTATTTTGTGTCTGGGAGGTTTTAATAAGCTTTCTAAATGGTCTGGGTCGTCTCCCCTTTTCCCTCCCACCCAGATGACATTTGTGCTCCTCTGTGCATCTGTCAGCAATGGGCCAAAGGGGCCTGGAATTAAGCAGCATGTGGTTCTGAATTCAAGAATGTCCTGACTCTTCATGGGCTTCACATAACATGGCTTCATTTTCTTTTCTGTTTGCAAACAGTAAACGTGTGTTGAGATGTGTGGTTACGCCAGTTAACCCCATGCTCTGGGTACATAAGTCCCAAAGCTGGAGGCAAAGCACTCTCCATCTCTGGAGGCTAGTAACTGTGCCTCTGTGACCATTCACCCTCTCTCAATAAACTCAGCAGTTGCAGCGTTCCAAATGGCTTTAAAGGGGAGGGGAGATAATACTTTGGTACGGGCATGATTCCTCAAAATGGAATAATCTCTTCTCAGGAAACAATGGTCTTGTTTGAAATTCAGTATTTGAGATGGTTAAATCTTATCTTAACATCTCTTTGAGCTAACTGCTTAAAGCGGTACTGCAAAGGAAACAAAACTATTAAAAATCCTTATGTCGCTGATAACTTCGCAGAGCATTGAAGCTGAGAGACGTTTTTTATAAAAATCTAATTTATTGTTCCTCCTCTTCCCCCCCCCCAACATCTTAGTTTTTCCTGCATTTCCTGCTCACTTTCACTTTTGTGGGTAGTCAGTTTCATTTCCTGGTTTTCCAATGTCACCATGGTGCTTGTATGTGGATTGCAAACTTTGCAGGAACTGTTCTTTTAAAAAAAGCTCCGATAAGAGTGATGGATGGAGAGAGAGAGAGATTAAGATTTAAGCTGTATATCTGGTTTCTTTTTTATTCTCACGAAATCTAAATTAAGTGGATGGTGTTTCTTGGAGCCCACACTAATCAGGATTTTCTTCTTCCTGGCTTCTCTCTGTTAACAGCTGCTTGCCTGCTTTACTGTCACACACATGAGGAAGGGTTTTCGTCCTCTCCTCTCCGTCCGTTGGAAAGGCGGAGGTCGTAGGAAACTGGGCAGCAGTTCCCAACTCTCCACGTGACGTTCCTGTTTCGCCCCAACAGGAATCGTTCTGGATGCTGAGAGAGCGAGGGCAAAGGACAGGTCACTGTGCTACTCCCTTCGCTCAATCAGGCCTCTTTCCATGAGGAATTCTGACATGGGATAAATGGGTGGGGGTGAAGGGTAGTTCTCCCTCATCTGTTGGGAGCCCAGAATCGAAAAGGGATTTTTTTTTTTTAATGGAAGATCAGGCAAGAGGAAGAGATGTGGGTTCGGGGTAGCTTTTCCCAGGGTTTTCATAGCCATGGATATATTGTAGGGCAACTGGATTATTGCTAATATCGCCCCTTTCTCTGTAGCATTCATATAAATCAGTCTCTTGCTCCCCTGCCTGGCCCTCTTCGACCCCTTACTCATGTTCAGTAATGAATCTTTTTTTTTTTTATGAGACCTTCCTTGTGCCCTGAAATTCTTCCCTGTTCCAGCTGCCTCCCTCCAAGCGCCACAGCGGCTCACGCGAGGGACTGAGTTGCTTTGGTTCCTTGGTGGGGGAAGCTCTGCGCTCCGCATGGCTCTGCAGTAAAATAGCCATTCATTGTAAACCAGCGGCCGTCGGGTGTGCGCAGAACAGGGAAGGCTGTGGCGATAACCCTAATTTGGGGATCAGAAACGGCGCGGTTCAGAAACGGCAAGAAGATGCTGCCTGTTAAAATGCTGCTCCTCCTTTGACACCTGGCCACCCACCAGTTACTGCTGCGCAGGGGGACTCTTTTCATGGCAGTGGGAGGGCACTAACCTGTGTTATGCTGGACCCCCACATGGTGGGGGGTCTCTAAGGCAAAACAGTACCCTAAAATGGAATCTTTTGTCAGCCTGCTTAGACTGTGTGTTCCTCTAGGCAGGGACCACAACCCCCAGCTCTCTTCATACCACACTTTCCATGCCGTGATCACAGAACAGGAGAAGCCAGCCAGTTAGATCCTTCCTTTTCTCCATTCCCAGTTTATTAAAAAAAACAAAAACAAAAAAACGTTTACATATAATGTACATGAACATAAAAAAATTATTTTAGGACGGTTGCCAAGAAAAATCTCTCTCACTGCAGGGCTTTCTGGGTAACTCCCTGAAAATTACCATAAAAGCCGTAGTGCTGAGGCTGCTGGTCTGACACTGCTGCTGTGACAGTTGCTAGAACGCCACTCGTAACGCTCTGTATTTAAAATTCAGATGAACGTGTGGCGCATTCAAGTCCGGATTGCAGCAGCCTGTCACATTTCTGGCTTCCATGCCCTGCACCACGGTGTTGAACCCTTGTTGAAAGTGCTGCATTTTGTAGCACAAAAGCCCAACAAAAAGCAACAGGTAACCAAATGTAGACTAGGCATGATCAAAAAGAGAGAGATTTCCTATAGCTTCCTCCCAAGAGCGGGGTGGGTTGCCTGCCTGCCTGCCTTGGACTGGGGAATGACTCTTCACTTCAGATTATGGAATGGTTTTCCCTCATTTCCCCCCCTCCCCCCCACTTTGCTGCATATAAGTCTTTAGGCGCAGGAGATAGTTACCTCCCCTGGGTGTCTGGTGAATCCCATAACCTAGATGGAAAAACATTTTCATTAGAAACAGTTTATTAGGAATGCAGGCTTGATAGCCCTGGTCTCATGTTTAGAGCAGAGGAAAGAAACTCTGGACTCCTGGGTTCTGTTTGCAGCTCTCTTTGTTTTAGGACCTTGGGCAAGTCACTTTCCCTTCTTGGTATTTGAATTGTCCCCATCCTTGAAACGAGGATATTTGCATACCACACGGGTAATGTTGTGAAGCTCGGCTTGATCTTTGTCAAACTCCAAGTGAAAAGTGCCGGTGGATGGAGAGGTTGTAGGTGAGAAGTGACTGTGAAATAGAAGAAGACTATACTTACCTATCGCTAGCTGCTTTCATTGTAAGCAGGAAGCCAAGGTGACTGAATCATTTGAGAGCCCCTATCCCCAAGCCACTCTGATAACTGGCAGCAGGGATTGCTGATCTTCCATTTGGGATGATGGATCATTTCATTTAAATCTTGCTGAAATATATTATTAATCATAGTGTCAGTGTCCCACCTTCATTATAGTTTCCTGATAAACATCTCCTAATCAGGGAGTGATCGCTCTGCTCTGCTAGAAGCCACGCAGGGATAATTAATACATTTTGGAGCTGGAAGAGAGAGCCGGCGATGTGTTCCTTGTCTTTCCACCCCAATCTCTCACCTTGTCGGGAGAGAATTGCTCACTGGACCGATAAATAAAGCAATAAGCAAACCTCGTCTTTCCAGGACAGCCCAGTGCATTGGCATGCGTGAACACCTTGTTCAGGGTCTTAAAGTCCATCTCTGGGGGATGCCTGGTTCTGTTTCTAAGCGTGTTCTGGGGCATTAGAGTAGCCTCTTGTCAGCAGGGGCTCTGGAAGGTCACTGACCACCGCCTTGTGCCTCTATCTGAATGAGCTGTGGAAACGCAGCCTCTCCACGGCCCTGCCAGATGCAAAGCATTCTCCCCTACCTTGCGAATGGGCAACCGAGAGGCAGAAAGGACTGGTGCCTTGCCCATGATCAGCGGATATTAGAGCTGGGAATAGAGACCAGGTCTCCCGAGTCCCTGTCCTCATGCCACAACCCCACTGCCTGCCACAGGTGGTCCGTCAACAGCTGGACCCTTTCCCCTGACTCTCCCGCTTCAAGCAGATGTGGGAGCTGGGGCAACAGATTCTGGGAGACACTCAAAAGAGCAGGCTCATGCGAGGAGAAAGGCTGGAGTCTTCCATGCCCGTGCAGATACAGAAACTAATGATGCAGCTGCAATATGTGTGTCTCTCCCCCTCTCTCTCGAAGCAGGGTAGAGCTCATGGTAGGGTAGAGCCAGGGTGTCCTGTTGAACGCAGTGGAATAGCCTTTGAATCCCAAGCTTTCCTGCCGATGGGAGGCTTGCTTCATTCCACTCTTGATTGGATTTACTATCACGGAAGGTTCTGCTGCTTCACCGGAGACTCTGATCATGGGAGCGAGGCATCGGGCTCCGTCAGCCAGCCAGATTGGAGGAGCAGCGGCAGTGAAGTGGGAGCAAGACACCCCTCTGAAAGCAGCATGGAGTATATAGAGCAGGGGACCAGGAGTCAGGATTCCTGGGGACTATTTCCATCTCTGCCAGTGATGGCCTCTATCCCCCACTCCCTTCTGCAGTGGCTGTGACACCTGCCTCCCTGGCAGGATGAATCCCATGGAGTTCCTTGACTTGAAATGCACTGTGGACTGTAAATGGCTGCTAATATTTGGAGGAGGACACAGCAGCAGAGTGACAGTGTGGTTCTGCTTCACCAGAAGAAACCAGAGCCTGGGAACAAGCTCTGGGTTGCTTATTGAATATCCCACAGCTCTTCTTTAGGGGAGAGACGGAGCGCTTTCTGCAGCTTCTCTGTTTGACCTTCAGCACTGGAGTCAACCAGTTAGAAGTCCCCAGAGGGCTCTGGGACAAACTTGACCTCCACAGTTTTTCTTTTATTAAAAAAATAACCCTTTTCCTGTTTCTGCAGCATTTCTTCCTCCTTGGCCAAAGCTGGGTCATGTGCAGAATTTCCCTTTTTCAATTGAGATTTCCTGTTGTCTTTTGTACCTCTGGGTTCTGAAAATTGTCTTTCCCCCTTGCCACGAAGCTGTTTGGACCGGGGAGAGGAATGTCCACAGATCAGCAGGAGCCTAGATCAGTCTCTCGATAAAAATCTGTTTATACAGTCTCAGCTGTTAGTTTTGGTTTGCTGGGCTGGACTGTTTTTTTGTTGTTTTTTTTTTAGCGTCTCTGCTCTAATCCATCAGAAAATATGGCCAGTGAAATATTGTCACTGCTGAGCTCTTAAGCTGCCTTCTAATCATGGGCTGGAGACCTGTTTATTAAAGTCCAGGAAGACAAAGAAAAAACAGCACCCCCCCCACACAATCCTGAGTGGAGGGCTCCTCTGGGCAGCCCGAGCACAAGGGATTCAGTTAGTTTCCTCTCCGTTCTCACTGGCCTTGGGGCTAATACTGTGGACTAACAAGGGGAAGGGACTGCCTGAGGGGCTGGACACGGCTTTTCTTTAAAGCCTGGATGTTTGCTCCCAGCTCAATGCTCCAATACTGGGTAGCTAAATTCCACTGTGCAGGCTACACTCCATAGTGCGTCTCACCCTCTGCTATACACGCTTCACGTGTGACATGGTGGGTATTGGGAGCCTCTGTGCTTGAATATGCAGCGTCCCGACCCCCGGAGGCGCTTACAGACCAATCGAACACAGGGGCAGCAGCTCAGAGGCGAGTGGGCTGGGGGATGATTGACGAGGTAGGGGGGCGATTTGCTAGTCGGGCTCTGTGGACCTCTGGAGGAGCCCTGACAGTTCCAGCCTAGCACCGGCTAACCCCAGCTGGTGCAGAGCCAGAGAGGGAAGACTTGGGCTTGGTCTATGTTGGCATGGCTACAGTGGGGGGGAAAAACATACCCCTGCCCGATATAGCTTTGCTGGGCCAGTGCTTAGCAATTCCTGGCTCCCAGAACTGTGCTTGGACTACTAGACTGCACACCTCTCTTGCCATTGGTTCCTAAGAGGGTGAGATGAAACCCACATGTGCCTCCAGTGTGAGGCAGACAGGATGCTCAGGATTACCCTTAACTCCCAAAGGAGAGTGGCTGGCAGGCTGCCATGGGATCGCTTGGTTTCCATACCTTGAATAGGCAACAGCACCATTTCATGGTGGTTTTTATCCTGTACCTCTCCCTCACCCCGCAGCCCAGACCTTTTAACTTCTGGCCTGACCAGCTACCCAGGGATAACATGAGAGAGGTTAAGTATCAGAGGGGTAGCCGTGTTAGTCTGGATCTGTAAAAGCAGCAAAGAATCCTATGGCACCTTATAGACTAACAGACGTTTTGGAGCATGAGCTTTCGTGGGTGAATACCCACTTCGTCAGATGCATGTAGTGGAAATTTCCAGGGGTTCCCAATCCTGGCACAGCTGCAAAAGCTGGAGAGGACAGGAGGGATGTTATCCCAGTCCCCCAGCAAATCTGAATGATAACTTCCAAATCCTGGTGTTTTGATGTCCTTGGTCACACAGATTCCTTCCCCGCTCTCCCATGCCCACTCATCTCCTGTGGCTCTTAACAAGCGTATGGAGGAAATTGCTCTCACCACGCTCTCCTGCTGGCCCGGAGGGTGGGAACAGCAACATGACTTTCCTCGCCTGACCCAGGCAGCATTGGATTCTATTACCGGCCTCGCTTGCCTCCAGCCTTTGAGGCGTGCTGCATCCAGAGGGCGAGGAGACACTTCCCATCCGAAGCACCCTAGAAACAGCAGCAAGTCTTCTCCTAAGCAAGGAAGGGGTGGGGGTGATGTCTGAATAGTCAAGATTTTCTCAGAAGTAAGAGAGGAAGGTCCATAAAATATTAAATGGCTCTTGTAGCTAAGAATTCTCTCCTTTTTCAGTCCCAACAGCCTCTTGGAGCTCTCTGCTGGGGGAAGGAGGGAGAAGAAATACAGTTGGAGGTCAGTGTTCAATATTTAGTGAGAACAGGGGAAGAGTATCTATTGAGTCTGGTTTGAAGGGGATCGCTGCTCTGGTAGGATTCCCGGACCAGGTTATGGGTAAGAATAGCAGCTCTTTCATATGGCACTCTTCATCCATAGATCTTGAAGTGTTTTACGAAGGAGGGAAGTTTCGTTGTTCCCAGGCTGGGAACCTGAGGCTCAGAGAGAGGAAGGGATTTGTCCAAGTGATTTGAGTGGCAGGGCTGTGTCCTGGAAGATGAGGCCTGGCTCTGCTACAGACCTGCTCTGTGGCCTTGGGTGAGTCACTTCAACATTCTATGCTAGTTTCTCCTCCCACCCTTTGTCTTTTAGATGATGTGTACAATACAGTGCTTGGAATAATGGGGCCCTGGTCTCAGCTGGGGTCTCTAAGTGCTGCTGTAATAAGCATTTACCTGTGCTTTCCACTGCAGGTTTTTCCCTAAGAAATAGTATTAAAATGTGCTCATGCAGCTTGTATGTAGGGTGATTTGCATAGGGCCACCCAGAATGCTTTGCACACTCTTTAATCTTCAAAATGTAATTAAAGTGATGCTGTCAACTGGATTTTTGTCTGAAGTTCACTTATTTTAAAAATACCATTTTTAGATAGACCCCTCCCCGCAACAAAATTTCAGTGTATTCTCTTCTTTACATTTAACACCCCTCCCCCAGTCGTTTAAACGTGTAGAAATAGATTTTTCTGCTCTTATGCTTGGTGGCTCTTACATAGGTTTTACTGAGAGCAGCAGCAGCAGAAATACTGTTTCCCACCCACTCTGTTTCTGCCCAGGTGCTTATCTGTTGCTTCTTCAGTTCCAGCTTTTTGCTGCTGCTGTTCCTGAAGAAAACTCACACTGGCTGAGTCTGGGGAGGAGCATGGACGTGAGCCTTGCCCTCCACGCCAACTGCTGAGACAGGAAGTGCAACTCAGCTACACAATCGCATACGTTCAGTTTCACAGAGTGCTGTCATTCATACCACCTTTTCTCTGATCTCACCCATTCTTGTCACTGGTCACTAGAGCAGCAACAGAATCTTCACTCACGTGACTTTTATTTGATCTAGATGGGCTTGCAGCGGGTATGATGAAGGGCTAGGGGGGAAGAGGTGAAAGCTTAGCTGAGGGCATGTCTCCACTTAAAATGTGGCAGCACAGTAGCGCTTTAATGCAGCCGTTCTAAGCCAGTGGCTCTCAAACGTTTGTGTTGACCCCTTTCACACTTCAAGCCTCTGAGTGCAAACCCCTCTTCTAAATTAAAAACTTTTTTTTTATCTTTAACACACGGGTTCTCAAAGTTCATTGCACCACGACCGAAAATTACTACACGACCCCAGGAGGGGGATTGAAGAAGCCTGAGCCCCCACCACTCCAAGCAGGGAGCCCAAAGGGTTCAGATCCAAGCAGGGCAGGAGGGGGAGCTGTAACCTGAGCCCCACCACCCATGGCTGAAGCCCCGGCAAGTCTAACACTTGCCCTGGCGACCCCATTAAAATGGAGTCATGGCCTTTTGGGGTCCTGACCCACAGCATGAGAACCACTGCCTAAGCCAATGGGAGAGAGCTTCTCCCATCAGCATTGTTAATCCACCTTCCTGAGAGATGGTAGCCATGTTGGCGGCAGAAACCCTCCCATCTGTCTACACCTGGGGTTGAGTCGGTATAACTGCGTCGCTCTGGGGAGTGCATTTTTCATACCAAGATAGGTCTGTAGTGTAGAACAGACCTGAGTCTAAGCGTAGCCCTGGGAGAGAGAGGAAGCCATCGGCAGAGCTGCCTGCTGAATGGGCTCTCGAGACAGAGAATCAGAGGTGAGGCGCTGCCTGTAACTCCCTGTAGGATCGGGATGGACTCTGAACCGAAGAGTGAGGCTGGGAGTTGCAGGGGAGCTGATGGGGATGTCAGCATGGGGGAAGCTGTCTGGTGAGAAGCAAGCGTAGGGATGAACGCCAGCCGACCGGAGCAGCATGTCCAGAAAGGCAGGTGATGCAGAAGGGAAGTACAGATCCCTGCCAACCTGCCCTCTCTACCGCTACACATCCGTCCTCTTCCCTTCAGACCTCAGGGGTTCAGGAGCGCTGCATAGGGAAGCACAGAGGCTGACAGTACCCCACTGCATCACAGTTGTGTGTATAGCAGGCTTTGTGGCAGGGGAGAGAGACAATTTTCAGAACACGGAACCCAAAAAGGGGAGTTCTTCACAGTCCAGCATCGACCAAGGAGGAAGAGATGCTGCAGAAACAGGAAAGGGGTTTTTTATAGAAGAAAACTGAATAGGTCAAGTTTGTCCCAGAGCCCTCTGGGGACTTCTAACTGGTTGACTCTAATGCCGACAGTCAGGCAGAGAGGCTGCAGAAAGTGCTCGGTCCCCCAAAGCCCTTTGGAGAGAAATTTCCAGAGGTCAGCATCACTAGGAGCCTAGACTGTTTCTCATCACAGTTGATGGGGTTCAGGTGCCAAATTAGCCATCAGCATTGCCCTAAAGAGCCACAGTCATGTGAATTCGTTGCTTCATTTACGGTTTATATAGATATAATTATTCCTGCAGAAAAATGACTGACCAAGTAATATTATTTCATCAACTACAATTGGTTAATACAATAGTAGATGCACCCTGATTGGTTAATAACTTAGCTTGGTTAATAATTCAGTTGCATGGTGTTTTAATATCATGTGCTGCAAAGAGCCACGTTAAAGAACCACTTGCGGCTCGCGAGCTGCACTCTGAGTGTCGCTGTGCTAGAGGGAGCAAAGACCAGACCCTGCTTGTGGGGGAGCTGGCGAATGACAGCAGTGGGTGCTTTGCTGCAGAAGGTCTCAGTGCAGACAGCCTCCTGATCCGGAGCTTGCTGTGTTTGTCTATAGTTAGGCATTTGCAGCCAGGAGGGCCAAGGGGCCCAATCCTCCTTGCATTGAGGTGGATAGCAGATTTTTTTCCACTGACTTCAGTGGCATCCAGTCAGGGAATGCACAAGGGGAGAGGGGGCAAGTCTAACCAGGAATCCTCTCTGTAAATTCTCACGCCTTTCTTTTTATTTCCTGGGGAAACTTCCTTACACAGAGGAAAGGAGCGAATAACCCAGCTAACTGCAGAAACCGGGGCACGATGGGAATCTTGTCAGCTTTCCGTCCAGTGGTCTTTCTGGCCTCGGACAGAAGTTTCTGCAGCTCCTTGTCACCCGCGGGGCCTGCTGCTGTGGAAGTAAGTGGGCTGCCCGCTGCTTCCTCAAAATGGATTCGGTGCTAACAGCAGCACAGTTTGTTTCGCATCCCTGCCTCTCCTCCTCGGAACAAGTTATTTATCATCCTTTTCAAATTTCACATCTTATTTTTAAACGCGGAAGCTGAGATGCTGATGCCTGGGCTCCAGTCAGTCCTACAGCGCGGTGCTGACTGGGTCAGCCCTGGCATCTCTGCATTGCCAGCTTAATTTTCAATTTCCCCTGCTCCATGCACCGGCTGCGGATCAAACATGGAAACCATGAGCCAACAGCAGAGGCCCCTTAGCCGCCTGGGGCTGCATCTGTGGAAGGCTTGTTTACGGAGAGTAACCATGTGGCCCATGTCTCCCCAGTGGAGATTCCCACCCCCAGTAAACATTCTGCTGCAGGGCACATACTGTGTTTAATCCAATCACCGGGCTGCTGAGCCTGGCTCCGCACGCTCAGGCTGAAGGGACAAATTGGAACGGAGTGCTTGTCCGTTCGGAGCTGTCACTCTGTGCAGCCTCGGCTGTTTCGCCGAGGAGAGGTTTACTGGGGCAGACGAAACTGCAGCCATTCGCGATGGGGACCAGAATTTGTCTGGACAGAACTAACAGGTCAGGATTGGAAAGACCTTTCAATCCCCCAGCCCCGGGGCCTGCCTCGTCGTGACGCTGGATCCTGTAAGTTGGGGATGGTGACCCAGAATATCCCAGCTCTGCTCCCGGTCGTGCACGTTACTGCGTCGCAGCTGCTCAGTGTCCCTTGGTCTGAGCATCACACAGTCGCTGCCCTTTGGATGTGTGCAGGGGACCCTGACCCTCAGTGCAGTGTGAGGGAGGAGGGAGCGGCTTTGACCTGCCACCTGAAGGAGAATAAACCCAGTGGGGCCAGACTTCTGCCACTGGCTGAGTACCTGGCCCGTTGGGGCTTGCTTACCTTCCCCATCCCACGACCACGGTGGCGAGGAACTGCTTAGACGTAATAAGGCACAACGGGTTGAAGTAAAGGAGTGTGGTGCTGTGCCTCTGAGGTTCAGCCTGCGGTGTGGTTCAGTGCTGTACCTCTGAGGTTCAACCTCCCACCCACCCCATCCCTGCACTTCTGGGAATCTAGCCGGCATAAATCAGAGCAGCCCTGGGAACTGCTCTAACGTAGGCTGCCTGTATTAAGCAGCCCAGAATATCCAGAGCGCGTGGGCCACATCTGCGCCTGCCTACGTTGAGGGCTGCTGATGGGGGAAGACGTAGGCCTGGTGCAATGACTCAGGGAGTCCCTCAGTGCCAAGTGTGCTCCCTGGTAGCCAATGAACCATCTCTGGGGGCCCCTCATTGGAACCTGGGTCAGTATGAGGATTTCAGGCAAAGCTTCCTGCTGCTGAGACCTAGGCAATGGTGGAATGCCTTCTTCAGGAAGATGTGGAGGCACTAATGTTTGGGTCACTAAAACTGGAGGGCACAAAGTGCTGGAGAACCATGCAGCAGAGAGAGATTGTGCATTGGCTGTTGGGGACTGGTCAAGAGAAAGCAACCAGCTCGTACTCGCTCATACCTCCTAGGATCATGTCCAGAAGGAAATGCGTTTCAGGTACGAGTTTGGCGTCCAACGGAAGGAGACATCAGGCAGTAGTTGACTAACAGAAGTCTGGAGCCAGCTGATCCTCCGGCAGGTAAACGTCTGACATTGCAGGAATGGTGCATCTGCGATAAACGCAGTCAATGGGCTTGAAGGATCTGGCCTGGGGAGCGGAGCCTGCTTGGTCCTGTATGGGGAGCTTAGCTAATGCTGCCAGCCATACAGCAATTACGAGTCACTTCTCGGCCTCTTCATAATTGATGAAGCTGGGACTACAACAGTGGGATACAAAAATAGTGTCCAGCTTTGCCAAGCACGGGCTAGTCTGTTCCTGGCTGCTGAGAAATCCAAGAGAAAGCTCTGATTCCCTTCCCCACCCCCAGGAGATGGGTTGCAGTTCTCTGTTGGCTTCATATTAGACGGAAAAGTTCTTGATGACGAGGTGCTTTGGGACTAGTAATGACTATTCCCTGGGCCTTTCATCTCTAGTGGGCTGGCCTGAATGTGACCCAAAGTCTGTGTCAGCTAGTGTGCGCTTGGCCTCTCTGCAATGAGCTTGGTCTCTGTCCCGGTGGACGGGTATACACGTCACAATCCTGCAGCCTCTGAGTTCCCACTGTGTGTGTGTGTGTGTGTGTGTGTGTGTGTGTGTGTGTGTGTGTGTGGAGGAGGCAGGGTGAAGTCCTCCCCCAGATATGAGAAAATCGCTTTAAAAGCCTTATTTTTAAACCACAACATGTAACATTTTCAGTCACCCTGCTGTCTGTTGGATAAAAGCCGACTGTATGAAAAGTTACCATCACTGTGTACTGCTTCTGTTCTGAAATCATCAGGCAAGCTCTGCTTTTTCTCTCCCCCAGGCTCTGTTTATGTGGGAGGGGGGAATTGCCAGGGACACCCTCCCTCCACCCCGGTGCCTCACCCCACTTCTGATCTGTCCTGTTCCACACACAGGGGAATTTTTCTCCTTCCCGTGGGGGTGGGGATTCCTTCCTCCTCTCTCCTTCTCCTCAAACTCTGTGCCTATGTGAGAGGCACAGACAGGGGGTGCCTACCCTTCCTGCCCCCCTTGGAGACCAGCAACCTACGGCTGGGCATTGAGAATTTTGGGATCTGAGGCCTTTCCCTCTATGGAGTGCCAGCTCCCATCTACCCCCTGCCTCCCGAATACTGGTAGGACCCAGGTCCCATGGGTCCATATAACCCGTCACCCATGGGATAAATGGAGGGCTGTAACCATCAGTACTCTGAATCCAGCACCCACTAAATGCACTTAATTTTGGTGATGTCCCACGCTGGCTCCGGGAGGTACCATCAATTAGGATCACTTTCAGGAGCAGAACACGGGCCTGTTGTTGGAAGGTGCTTGAGATCGCTGGTGGTGGATGGATGAGAATCTGCTGTCTACCTACCCAGTGTTGGATGTTCCTGATCAGCAGGAGCATGGGGTGACAGTCACCGGGGGTGTTACTGAACCTTTCTTCTGCTGTGCTAGAAACGCCCATTGGCTTTAGTGGGAGCTGCAGGTATCCTGAGCGTGTGGGAGGAAAACCGGGCTCCAGGCATAGTCTTGCTTAAAAGGCAGCTGTATGGAGAACTATTGATGGGAAACACTTGCCCTGAGAGGATGGAGTAGCAGACATTTTAATGCATGTCAGCTCTTCTTCCCCATGCTTCCTGCAGATTCTTGAGCCGCTGTATGGGACTCAGTTGGATTTGTTTGGGGAACTCGTTCCTCTGCTGTGCCTGGTGGGGAGAGGCAGTGGTTGCTAATTTGGAAGGGGTTGCAAACGCCAATGAGTGCAGAAATAATACGTGGTGAGCTAAGCGTTTAGGAACATGGGCAGCAAAGGCACTGAGAAATTGGCGGGGAGAGGAATGCAAGGTAATAGACCGCTGGTGGGAAGGGAGATTAACCTGACCCAACGTATCCAGTGGGGAAGACAATCCCGGAAAGGAGCAACACCAAAGACGTTGGGGTGAGAGTGGATAGCCAATCAGGCAGGGGTTTGTCGTGGGATGTGGGCAATCAGTTTCACTGCAGGGCGGGGGCATTACATCGCAGAGCAGGGCGGCAGTGCTCCGTCTCTGCCTAACGTGATTCATCGTTGGGGGTTGAACCCCTGGGACCTTTGGATCTAAAAGCAGAAAACTTTTTTCTGCTGTCCGAGCCGCAGAACTGGAATCCGTAACTGAAAGAGTGAAGCACGGTCATAAACGTGTGTATGGACTGTCCACTGGAGGGGCACAGAGTGCCACATTGCTTGTGTGGGTTAAACATAGGTAGCTCCCGTGTGACAGATCTGCTACATCCAATTCTCCGTACCACCTTACCAGAAAAGTGTGAACCAACTAGGCAAAGTTTAGAGCAACCAAGGTGATGGGGTGAGCAGAGATCAAATTGGTGGAATGCCGAGTAGCTACAGTGACAAGCCGATGGGGTAGGGGGGCTACAAACCATCTACAACTCTTCGGTAGCTGTGAATACCAAGAATAGAGGGCAGTTCCGGATGGGGCCATAACTCGGAGAAACAGCTTGAAACTAAGGGAAACTGAAGCTGCATAACACAACTTTTGCCTGGAGGGGGAATTAGTCTCCCCAAAAGAAAGTAACGGGAGCCCGATTGCTTGGGGCATTTGTACTGGACGTAAGATTGGGTGATGGGCAATCCTGCACGGAAGGACGGATTGGATAGGACTTAAGTGCCTTCCTTTTCTAACCTCTGGTCTAGTTGTAGGCAGGGGGTGGCAGGTACCTGCCTGGGTGCACGGTACCATGCCCAGGGCATCTCCTTCCCCTTCCCTTCCTTTGTGGAATGAGCAGAGCCTGTCTAAACAGAGCTGTGGAATTGAGTAGAGCTGGAACTGCAGGGTTCAGATTCCTGCTTGCCTGGGGTACATCACTTGGTTTTGTTTCCATGTCCCCCATCTGATAATAGCAAGAACATTCAACTGCTTCTGGAGAGCACTGGGATTTGGCGTGAATGCAGCGTGCTGTAAGGGCCACGCTGTTGTCTTTGCTAGAGAAGGTGCGTCTCACCATCTTTTGCCTTCTCCGGGTGGGTTTGGTGGGTGAAGGGTTGAGTTAGTTCTGCCCTAGAAACAAGCACTTAAAAGGCAGCTGAGCATCTGGCCTTCTTGCCAGGGATGGTGGGGAGGAACTCAAAAGGGACCTTTGCCTGCCTGTGCCTCAGGATAGCTGGCTTGGGTTGCGTAGTCCCAGCAGATTGAGTCTCCATTAGATGTCAAGTTATTTTGGAGAATTGGGCCTGGATTATTGATTTGTACTGCAAGCGCGCCTGGGAGCCCCAGTCACAGCCCGAGGACCACACAGTGCTGGGTGCTATACGAACAGAAGCAAACGCTGCCTCACGGAGCCTCCAATCTTAAGTCTAAGACAAGATGATAAATGCATACGGAGAGGGAAGCACAAGGAAACAATCCTCGTCAGCATTATCTGCTTTGGTTTCAGCCAGAAGCTGCCTGGCCATTATGTGTGTGACAGGTGTCAAGATGGGGGGCCGGTGGGGAAGGAGGACAGAGCGAGGGAGGTGGCTCTGAGGATGTTTTCTGAAAGCTCCCATGGGGCAGAGAGGGTCCTTTTTATTCAGTGTTTTGTACAGCACCTAGCCCAGTGGGGTTCTGGTCAGGGACGGAGGCTCCTGGGTGCTGCAAGGGAGAAAGCAGGAAGGGGCTTGTTTGAAAATGTAACAAGTGGGGGCCGAAGGCTGGCGTCCTTGGCAGAGAGGAGGTGGGGGTTGACGTGAAAGCCTGAGTCGGGGCTTTGCCCCATAGAAGAGATGCAAAGAATCCATGCCTCATGCAGCGTGCCACCCGCCTCATGCTATCCAGCGCTCTGTCCCCCTGCCAGGCCGGCGTGGAGGGGGAGATGCGGTTGAATTAGTTTCCTTTCCTTTTTTTTGCTTTCTACTCCTGCTCTGCCATCGAGTGACTTGATGACATGGCACATCTCAAATGTCTGAGCAATTTCATAAAGAAAGGAGCCGGCATAAATGAAACGCTTTTGCCTCTTGTGTCTGAAAAATTGGATTTGTTAACCTGCAGCTTCCGGGGCCTTCTGTGGCGGGCGGCTGATGGGACACAGGGTAGGGGGAAGGGAAGGGGAAGCATGCATGAGTTGGGTGGGGGGAATCCAAAGCACCCTATAACATGCTGATCTTCTGGTAACACTTTCTGGGGCTCTTCGCTTCCCTGTGGCTTCGGGGAAAGGCCTGAACTTTGCATTGCTCTGAGTTTTCGCTGTGGTCCTAGTGGACTTCCGTCTCCTTCACGCTGTTCTTCTCCAGAGGCAAGAACACCCGTGGATGCCTCTGCCTGTGACAGCCTGGCCAAGAGCTCCAGACACCTGCAATCTGTCGGTGTGGACGGGTGGGGAATTTGCAGCTGGAGGTGGAGCGAGACGCCGAGGCACAGGGCCAGTTCCCCGCAATAATGGGAAGAGGATTTACTCCACGGGTGGTATGGGAGGATTGTAGATTAATTCAGTTTTGCTGCCTCGGAGATGGGAACTTTCACCAATCTGGGGTTTGTGTTGCCCGTGCTTGAGTGGCCAGGCTGCCCCCAACTGTGGATCAGCTGCTGGTGTTTGTGGGGCTCTTTGTCATAGATTTTAAGGCCAGAAGGGCCCATCGTGATCCTCTAGTGTAACCTCCTGCCCATTACAGGCTGCAGAACTTCACTCATCCACTACTGTAATAGACCCACTAATCTCTGGCGTAGTTACAGATGTCCTCAAATGATCATGTAAAGACTTTGAGTTAGAGAGACTCCACCCTTGACACTAGTTTAAACCTGGAAGTGCCCCATGCTGCGAAGGAAGGTGAAAAAACCCAGGCTCTCTGCCAGTCTGACCTAGGGGAATGTTCCCTCCCAACCCCAAATATGGCGGTAAGTTAACCCCTGAGTGTGTGGGCAAGATCCCCCAGCCAGACATGTGGGAAAGAATTCTCTGCAGTAACTCAGAGCCCTCCACAGCTAGTGTCCCATCACTGGCGTTTGGAGATACTTGCTGCTAGCAGTCGCAGATCAGCTACATGCCATTGTAGGTAGTCTCATCATCCCATCCCCTCCATCAACGTATCAGGCTCAGTCTTGAAACCAGTTAGATTTTTTGCCCTATGGCTCCCTTCTGGTGGTTAGAAGCCTTCATCTAATTTCAAGCCTAAAGTTGTTGGTGGCCAGTTTATATAGAGAGCAGTCATCTCTCCCCTCAGCCTGTGTTTGGTTAGGCTAAACAAGCCAAGCTCTTTGAGCTTTCTCTCATAGAGTCTGTTTTCCATTCCTCGGATCATCCTAGTAGCCCTTCTCTGCACCTGTTCTAGTTCGAATTCATCTTTTTTAAACCATGGGAGAGCAGAACTGCACACAGTATTCCAGACGGGGGTCTCACCTGTGCCTTGTATAATAGTATTAACGCCTCCTTACCTTTACTGGAAATATCTCACCTGATGCATCCTAGAACTGCATTAGCTTTTTTCACAGCCATATCACATTGGCAGCTCATAGTCGTCCTGTGATCAACTAATACACCCAAGTCTTTCTCCTCCTCTGTCACTTCCAACTGATAGGGCCTCAACTTATAGGAAAAATTCTTGTTGGTTAGTCCCTAAATGCATGACTTCGCACTGCACTATTAAATTTCATCCCATTTCTGTTGCTCCAGGGGGGAGGGATAGCTCAGTGGTTTGAGCATTGGCCTGCTAAACCCAGGGTTGAGTTCAATCATTGAGGGGGCCACTTAGGGATCTGGGGCAAAAGTCAGTACTAGTGAAGGCAGGGGGCTGGACTCAATGACCTTTCAAGGTCCCTTCCAGTTCTAGGAGATAGGTATATCTCCAATTATTATTATTATCTCCAATTATTATTATTATTTATTATTTATTACAAGGTCATTTAGATCCTGTACGATATTCCGGTCCTCCTCCATTCTGGCAATACCTCCCAGCTTTGTGCCGTCTGCAAATTTTATTAGCGCACTCCTTCTTTTTGTGCCAAGGTCAGTAATAAAAATATTAAATAAGATTAGTCCCCAAACCAGTCCCTGAGCAACTCCACTAGTAACCTCCCTCCAGCCTAACCATTCTCCCCCCTCTCCTCCGTTGCCTCTGATATTTGCATTACTGAACTCTCCTCCAAAACCTAACTGAGGAAACAAAGGGGACGCAGGTGGACACATCTTCCATCTCCTCTCCATCGGTGGCTTGGAGATTGATGTTGAACAGTGCCCTCATTTGGAGAAGGCTCCCCTTCTCCGCCCAAGCAGAAGTCCAAAGCGCAGGCAATGCAATGTTTATTGGGGTTAGTTTCCAGTCAGCACGTGTCCCATAACTGATGCAGCAGTGCCTTGTTTCCTGGTGTCCCGTCCGCCCCCTTGTCAGCAGGCATAATTATTCCTGAAATGCACGCCCACGGTCCCACCCCTTACAACTTACGGTCACGTTCCATTTTGGGGGGTTGTGGGTCTGGGGTCTTCTTCCCACCTTTTTTGTACCCCATGGAGAGTAAGGAGTGAGGTTGTGCTACAGTCAGGGGCAGGCCTTTCTCTGGCCTTAGTGTTTTACCTTCCCCGCCCCAGTCCCCCCTTGCTCTTCCTGACTAATTGCTTGTGATAGGAGTTGAGGCAGTCTTCAAGTGTGCGCTCATATACTATTCCCACCATACCCAGTAACACTTCAACTGCTCTTATCTGTTCCCATTATACTAACAAACCCATCTGGCTTCGACAGAAGCAACATACACAATGTCTTTGTTCTCTGTTTACACATATTTAGCAAGAATGTATCTGTATCCAAAAATCAAACGGGCGAGCAAAACCCCAAATACTATCTCAGGTGGAAAACAGGCCTGGATCCTACTTTTGCATTAGCACCCCTAACACTCAGCATAGACTCTGGACAGCTGTGTCCCCATATTTCTCCAGTCTGGGGTGCCTCTTACACTGCTTCGCTGTGAGAGCAACCATTCCTGGTCTGCTCACATATACAACCCTCAGCATGGGGGGAGGGATAGCTTTGTGGTTTGAGCATTGGCCTGCTAAACTCAGGGTTGTGAGTTTGATCCTTTAGGGGGCCACTGAGGGAACTGGGATTAAAATCTGTCTGGGGATTGATCCTGTCTTGAGCAGAGGGTTGGACTAGATGGCCTCCTGAGGTCCCTTCCAACTCTGAGATTCTATGTAAATCTCTCTCCGTTATATTGTATCAGTGTACCACTCACCAAACTCCCAGTCCCATGCTTTCCCCCAGAAATGGGCATCTGGTACTGCCCAGTCCCCTCCTGGACAATACAAGCTCATATAAAGTCTATCATTTCATTAATAGAAAGTGATATGCACAGATCTTGTTATCTCAAATGGAATTTTCCAAACGCACTGGTTTAGATAAAACAATAAAATAAGTTTAACAACTACAGAAAGATTTTAAGTGATTACAAGTAATGAGGCATAGAAGTCAGGATTGGTTACAAAGAAAGAAAAGGTAAAATGCAACTAATTTAACAAGCTGAATGAATTCAGAACAAAGGTTTCTCTCACTGCGTGCTATCAGCAGTCTTACTGGCCGGATTCCTTTCGGCCAGGATCCCTCCCCCCGCATCAGTGTTAATTTCCTTGCCCTTCAGGTGGTGTTGATGCCAGGGGCAGAGAGAAAGGGGCATCTGTTCCTCTTTCTTACAGTTATTTTTTCTTTGAGACTCAGGGTTCAGGAGACAAAGTGTGTGGCAATGGGAAACTCCATCTGTTTCTTTCCAAAATGTAATTATTTTTCCCCACTCACACACCCTTTTTTCCTGCCTAAGAATTGCTGCTTAACCAGGGGATAGTCCATTTAATTTTGCTGATACCTAGCTTAGGCATCAGTTTGCCTTTTGTCTCTGAACTGTTTTGTAGATGCTTTTTCTAAACTTGGAACATATCTCAAAAATGTCATACAGTAGAATCTTAACTTTTTATTTACAACGTTGCCACACACATTTTACCGGGACAATAATGATCAGCAAGTTATGTGTTTTTAAGTGATACTTTACAAGACATACTTTGTACAAAACCCATTGTAGTTTTGTAAAGAGTGTGACCATAGGGATACAGACGGTTATATCATATATTTACCTAGCACATTACAAAGCTAGAGTAAAACTCTTTCTTTGTCCTGGGCAGCTCATGCTCTGGAATGCGTATTGTATGCTGCATAGTATTAAACATAGCATAAGCTCAGATGTATTTAACAGGGAAACAGCAGGTTTCCAGTTGCATTGGCTGGCAGGAGCTGCACTCGGAATGCATAGCCCGAGGCCTGAGCTTGTTGTGTTTGCATGGAGGAGAGATCTTGCTTTACAGCTGGAAAAGCGGGAGTGGGGGAAGGGAGAAATCCACAGTTGCTGCAATTGGTGGAGTTGGCACAATATGGTGCTGTGAGCTCTGACACGCTGCTCTTGGAGTGCAGCTATTTCAGGGAGAGGCAGAGCGCAGTCGCCCAAGCACTTTCTTTTACAGCATGTTACGTATCGCATTATTTAGAGTGTGTGTGTGTGAGAGAGAGAGAGATTCAGTTACAAGATATCGAACCCCTGAGGGGCAGCGAGCGTGGGAGGAGGGGGAGATCGCTTCCCCTGTTTTTGTGCTCTTGCTGTTTTCGTTCAGCTTTCGTGCTGTTTGGCTTTCACCTGGTGTGACCCTGTTGGAGGATTTGCACAGAGAGACTTGTGTCCCCAGGAGAAACTGCAGCAAGGTTTCTTTTATATATTAAAAAAAAAAGCAGATAAACAAAAATGGAAGCTTTAAAAGTGCCAGAGACGAGTTTCCCAAAGCCGCTTCCTGGACAAATTATTACAGGAGGCCCAGTTTTTTGAGGTCTTCCTGGTGAGATGCTTGGCTAAGCAGAACTTCACTGCTCCACCTAATGCAGGGAATGGGGACAACGTCCTGGTGAGCAGCTCTGCTTCTGAGAAGGGACAGGCCTGTGGGAGTGCGGGAGGGAGTTCTTGAAGACAATCCTAACCTGTCACATGCATTTCTGGCTTACGTCACTCGGGCATCGCTGCACACTGAGGGGCTCTGAAATGCAGCCTGGCTCTCTGAACATGTTTGAAGGCAGAGACGGTGCAAGGAACTTATTTCAGGGAACATTTGAAGAGGGCAGGGAGTGCAAGATATTGCTGATTCTTTTTTCCATAACCTCTCCACCTCTGGGCTTTGGGGAGGCTTATGCTAGTGGAGGGGTGTGTGTGTGGACGTTTTTCAGTGTGCTGCCAGACAGAGCTTGACATTTACCAGACTCCTCCCGGTCAGGACTCTGCGACTGCAGTACCAGCCACTGGTAGATACCAAAGCCAGGGTGGGGAGAGGCTCCAGCAAGGGCAACATCGGAGAAGGGGAAGGGGGCGGTGCTTAGCTATCTAGCAAAGGGCTGTCCCCGTTTCCATCGTCTGTATTACTCTGACTTGCAGGGGTCTGGCAAATCTGCTCCCTCCCTCCAACATCTCCAGACCCTCGCAAGGGGTGGGCACAGCCTCCCCATCTCAGTTCTCCCCTGTCTCCGTGCTTGGAGATCTCCTCCCTGGTGAACAATGCCTGGGCCTGCCTCCGCTGCTGCCCAGAGCTTTCCCAAACAGTGACATTGACGTGATCCTTCACAGATTCACTGCTGCCCACAAGCTGCATCGAGTCGTTAGCTTCGCTCCGTGGTTGTGCAGCAAAGCTTTAAGCAGCTACTGAGACACTGGAATGAGCTGACTGCAGATTCAGGAAGACTGCACTGCTCTGCATTCACTGCACATATGAAAGGCACTCTGTCTGCAACCGGAAAGGCTGGAAAATAGAATACATCTAAATACAAACTTAAATCTGCACAGCAGTAGCTGTAGGGTCTCCTGCTTCCTGGGGAATCTGGGAATGGGCATGTCTAGTCCTAATTGTTAATTTCTGCTGGGTTCCTGCATTCTCTGAGCTACTGTTGTCCCTAGCAAGCAGGACAAGGGTTAGGAATGTAGTTCTTTGCACACTGCAGCTAGGACCAAATGCTCCCTCTTCTAGGACAGCTCTATCTGTGACAGCGCTCTAAAACCACCGTGTATGGGATCCTAAACTTGGGACTCTAAGGACTGCCCCTCCTGAGGACTAATTAATCCTGTTTTTCAATAGCCTACATCCTGGAGGATCAGCCATTGCATCAGATATGCCACCGGGCCTCTCGATGCAACATTTCTTACCACAGGGGGACCTGCTCATGGAAACTCTGCAGGAGACAAAACGCTAATCGTTCTGTTTCCTCATCTTTAGGGACGCTAGAAGCATCCCACCCGCTGATGGAAACAAAATGCAACAGGCAGCTCCCATTCCTGCCTGCTGGGTGAGCGCTCGCAGCACCATGGCTCCAGCCTGGCACCTCCTTCTTTTCCATCCTACTTTCCTCCTGGGCGTGTGTAGCTAGGAGAGCTGTGTCCCTGGGTGAGGCCACCCCCTTTTCCAGCATCCCAAGCTCTAGCACCTCCTCTCCTGCTGCAATTGCTGGAGAAGCCCACTGCCTTCTGAGGGAAGGGGGACCAGCAGTTCCTCTGCTGCAAAGGCTCTGTCCTACCCCTGCCGTCTCTGCTTCTCTTCTGTAAGAATGGCCATACTGGGTCAGACTAAAGGTCCATCTACCCCAGTATCCTGTCTTCCAACAGTGGCCAATGCCAGGTGTCCCAGAAGGAATGAACAGAACTGGTAATCATCAAGTGATCCATTCCATCGCTCATTCCCAGCTTCTGACAAACAGAGGCTAGGGACACCATTCCTGCCCACCCTGGCTAATTGCCATTGATGGACCTATCCTCCCTGAACTTATCTAGTTCCTTTTTGAACCCTGTTATAGTCTTGGCCTTCACAACATCCTCTGGCAAGGAGTTCCACAGATTGACTGCGTTGTATGAAGAAATACTTCCTTTTGTTTGTTTTAAACCTGCTACCTATGAATTTCATTTGGTGACCTCTAGTTCGTGTGTTATGAGAAGGAGTAAATAGCACTTCCTTATTTACTTTCTCCACACCAGTCATAATTTTATAGACCCCCATCATATCTATCCCCTTAGTCGTCTCTTTTCCAAGCTGAAAAGTCCCAGTCTCTTTAATCTCCTCTAATTTCACTTGTCCCGGCAAGTGAAAGGTGACGGTGCTGTGGACAACAGCGTGAAGGATTAGAGATGATTTCACTGGGGAACGGGATGTCCTGTCTGTCTGTCTGTCTCTCTCTCTCAATAAAGAGCTTTGAAGGGATTTGGAGAATTTAGTTAAAACCTGACCACTCCCCTCCCCACTTGCCCAGCTCCCAACACTGTTCTCTAAGGTGCTGCTCAGAGTCATCCCCTTTCTCTGTATATTATGGTGTCTCCAAAGCTGCACCCTTCAGTAATTGAGGAGATGCATGCTCCAATTACAGAGACTGGCACGCGATCTGCCCTTCGTGTTCCCTCCCGCCCTAGCATCGCCTGGAAACATGCAGTAAGTTGCCCAGGGAGTATCGTCCCCAGGGAGAAATTGGTGTAAATGCTCTAACCCCAGCTGCTTTCCATGGGAGCCCCGGCTCCCGCAGGGAAGGGAGGGTAGAAAGCCATCAATGGTCTTACATTCATGAATGCAGAACAAACCTGGTGTGGCAGCATTTTGGGACGTGTTCTTGACACCTTGTGCTCCTTTGAAAAATCCCTGTCTCCCTCCTTCCTAAGTAGGGCCCGGAGACTTGGTCCCAAACTCCCCTTGAAGTGGGAGGTAGATGGGGTATCTGAAGGCCTGGGTCTTGGAAACCTTACCTGGCCTGACTTCACATGGGTGTTTTGAATGTGTCCAAGACCTGTCCCTGTGAACTCCCCAGTCCCTCTGACTCCGTAGCTCAGATTTTGAGGCCTTAATGCATCCTGCAGTTTACAAATAGGTAGCTTTTTGTTTTGGGCCGGGGAGGCAAACGAATCAACAAGCCAGCGATTTCTTCAATCATCCTGCACGTTACACAGGGGAAAAATTAATACAGCGCCTGCCATCCCCAGAAGCTATTTGTTAAAGCCAAAGATAATGATGGGCAAAATTGAGCCTGGCTCAGCTGCCTTTTAAGAATACTTCCAAGAAAAGGGATCTGTTTATTTGTGAGCTCCGAAATCTGTGTACAAGCCTTTCAGCCCCACAGGAGACAAGTTGATTTGGGGGAGGGAAGAGGAGGGAGCAGGACTTCCCCAAAAAAAACCCCTGAAATAAATTACATTTGAATGTCCAACTTAAGACACCGAGTAAGGCCCTTTTAAAGAAAAACGCTGAGCACACAGGCCCTGAAAATTGGGCCCCTTAAAGTATCTAAAAAATGTTGAAAATTGTGGACTAATTAAAAATTATGGTCAGTCAATGGCAGTTAATGCATGTGATTAATATAAAACAAATTAACTACATTTTAAAAAAAAGCTGTGGTGAATCGCCGTTTCAATCGCACTGTTAACTATACACTACCAATTTAAATTGATTATAAATATTATTGGAAGTTTTTTCTACATTTTTCAAATATATTGATTTCAGTTACAACACAAAATACTAAATGTACAATGCTCACTTTATTTTATTTTTTATTAGAAATACTTGCACTGTAAAAAAAACTAAACAAAAGAAATAGCATTTTTCAATTCACCTCATACAAGTCCACTCAGTCCTACTTCTTGTTCAGCCAATCGCTAAGACAAACAAGTTTGTTTACATTTACGGGAGATACTGCTGCCTGCTTCTTACTTACAATGCCACCTGCAGGTGAGAACAGACGTTCTTATGGCATTATTGTAGCCGGCACTGCGAGGTATTTACGAGCCAGATATAATAAACATTTGTATGCCCCATCATGGTTCGAGTCCTAGGCTCTAAAGTTTTCCATTGTTTTGTTTTTAAGTGCAGTTATGTTAAAAAAGAAAATTCTACATTGGTAAGTTGCATTTTCACATTCAAGATTGCATTCCAGTACTTGTATCGCGGTTCACAGACCTGAAGTGTCTTATGAACATTAACCAAGAAATCCTGCTCTGACTTGTGGTGTTAGGAGCAGAGTGCCCTGCTCTAGTGGATCTGTCCCCTCCTTGATGCACACTGTTTTGCTTCCATTTTGCAGTTCATAATGTTGTCTGAGAGCTGGCCACTTTGCCATCAGCTTGGTTGGAGCATCATGCCTCTGGCCATAGCTGGACTTGCTGTGGAGTGAGTTCTGTAGTATGAACACCCAGTATCCATTGCTCCTCCGTCAGAGCAGTGCTGTGCTTATCCCTGAACTTCCTGTTTTTTTCAGGACTTCAGACCAACAAATACCCACCATCTGGGTGGCACAGGAAGTAGGACCACATCATCCTATCCTTCAGCATCTTCACTGACAACCTATTCACTTTCAACTCTCGGAAACCATTCCCTACCCTACCTTGCAGAATGTCTCTTTCACAGTTTCTGCTCATATCGCTCCTTCCATGCGGTCTAGCCAGGAATGTGAGTGCCACCTTCTTTGCAGCTCCTGCCATTTGGAACAGCCTTCATAAATCTCTCCCTCTTGCTTCAAATCTTGGCTGGAAAAACGGCTCTTCTCACTACCCAGGTCTCACGAATGGATGCTTTAATTTTCACTACACAAGCTGCTTTACCACTAATTTACTTTAGGCGTTTGAGTCTCTTCTGCTCCTGCAGACTCTCCGGCAATTGGAGAACTAGTGAAATTCTGAACTTGCAAGAGGCGGAGGGCTTGTCTAAACACCAAGTTGCACCGTTTAACTAACGGAGTGCTATTGCACCACTTAAACTGGTGTCACTGTGTGTGTAGAGCCCTACGTAGCTATAAACTTGGCTTATGTTGGTTTTAGCTTGTTACTAGTTAAATAACTGGCCTAACGACATCGTGTAGTCCAGACCTGTGGGCAGGGGGAGCCATGGGCTAATGAACACCTCGGCTGTCTTGGCAGATTCATGATTCTTGCCCCTTTTGCCTTAAGACTGAGAGCTCTGAGTGCATATCCACCCCCTCTCCCCCAGAATCACTCCAGCAAAACCATGGAGCTGATATTTTTGGTATTTTAAAGGTACGATGCAGAAAATAATTCTTTACAGGCCGTCTTTATATCAGAAGAGAAAGAGGCAGAGTCTTTCTTTAGATAGAACCCATTGTAGATCCCTTCTGCTGGTGAGTGGAAGAGGGAGGAGAGGGTTTTGATGTAGCACAGCGTACTGGCAATGAGGCTCTTCTACCACTAGAAAGAGCAAAGATGGTCCCTTCAAGTTCACTGTTGCCGTAGGAGACGTAGTCTTCTCTGCCTTGACTCACGGAGGAATATCGGTGCACGTTATTACAAAACGATCTTTCGGTGGAAGATAGCAGAAGTGGCTGTAGGTCTTGTTTTTATGATTTGGCCTATGTAGTCTGGTCAAGCCAAGCCATAGCGTTCTTACCAATGATGTTCAAAGGCACAGAGACCTCCAGGAAGTTGAGTCATTTTGCAGCCCTTGAGAATGTGTGTCATGGTTTGTGGCTGCCCACATTGACATAGCGGAAGGTCTCTCAAACACCACCGAAATTCTGCTGCAGCACAAATTCCATGTCTGCCGTTGCCTTTACAGCAAACCAAACCCTGTTGACATTGAGTGGGGTGCGAGACAAGATAATTATTTGTCACTTTCTCTGCAGACTATTAAGCTGCGCCTCCTCTACTGTAAATTCCTCACTCGATAAACTTACCCACAACAGGCACCGTGAGAGCAAACGACCATGGGGTGGATTAAACAAGTCTTTTATTGATGGTAGAGGTGACATATCAGACAATTTCATCATAAGCTTTGCTATACTTTCCTCTCTGTGAACCGTGGGTGGAGCAGTATTGTAGGCCCTATGTTGCAGTGAGACAATCCTTCCAATCCATTAATCAATGGGCGATCAGTTCCCATCCAGGCTACCATAATTATTGAACCGAGAGTTAATTGGTGTTCAAAACATTTTAAATAGATTTTGTGTGTGTGTTACTGCGTCTTAAACTAGAGTCTAAAAGTTTGTGTAACTTGCAGAGGGACAGTTGAAAACCGTGTGGTATAAAACGTTCATCAAATCTGCGAGGCAGCAGTGTTTCTGTTCTCCTTGCTAGGAGTTCCAGGTTTGCCAGGGCATGGTTGGTTCCTCTTAACAGCCCTTTGGAGCTGAACAGGGAATAGACTCCACAAATATATTCAAGCACTTCAATGCCAAGGCTGAGCCTATGGGCAAATAATGCACAGCTTTCTCTGTCAGAGGACACTGGGGTATTTACTGGCTATAACTGAACTAAGCCTTCACCCTTTATAGAGAGAAATTGAGGCAGAGAGAAGGGAATTTATTTGCACCACAGCATGTCGTGAATGACCGAGCTGCTGCTGGAACCCAGGAGATCTGCCTCTAGTACCCAACACAGCAGAACCATCTCTCCTCAGGGGCTGCGGGGATTGGTGCCCTGTTTCACCTTAACCCCACCCCTGTCAATTTCTATTAGGACAGCCTAGACCCTTGGTGAACGTTTCCTCCCCTTCCATACCCTCTCCTCAATGCTTTCCACTGCTTCCATTTTGTAACAGACCGGGAAGTAGCTGCGTATACACTTGATAATTCCGGGTAGCAGTGACTCCGAGCAGCGCTGGGCCTTTTCTGGCATAAAAAGGACAAATTAAATAAACATGCGTGATTGCTTAAACATTTGTTTTTAAATTAGCAGCAGCTTTTTTTTTTAATTAAAGTATTTGGATATGCTGCTAGGGAACATTTTAGCAATTTTTTTTTCTGGTACAATTTTTCCATAATTACCCATTTTAAAAAGCAAATGCAAAACTGGGGCCGGGTTTTCGGCTTAATCCTCTCAGAGCCGCGGAGGGGAAGAGACATCTCCGTTTGGAGCTGTGGGTTCCAGGCAATGTCCGGCAGGTTAACGTTGGCTCGCGGCAGTGAGGTAGGGGCGCTGATGCTAAGACGATGCTGAAAGCTGGAATGAGGCACATCTGCGTCTCGTGGGAGAGCCAAGAAAACCAAGCACTTACTCCTAATGGTGAAAGCTGGCCCCAGGGTTCTCTGTCCTCAGGACTTTAAGGGAAGGGTGAGGGAAAACTAGATTGAGCTTGCCGGCGGAGGGAAAAAAAGAAAAAAGAGCTGCCGGAGCATAGGAAAAAATGGTGAGGGCTAAGCACCCACCGGCAGCTCCCCCACTTCCTCCCCTCCCGGCACCAGCTTGCATTCACTCTGCCTCCACCTCCCCTGAACGGGCTGCCGCATCCTGCTTCTCCCCCCTCCCTCCGGCACTTGCGCCCGCCATACAGCTGATTAGCGCAAGCCTGGGATGGGGGTGAGGAGGAGGAATGCGGCGTGCTTAGGGAAGAGGCAGGGCCAGGACGGGGATTTGAGGAGGGATCCAATGGAGGAGGGAGGGGCAGAGTCAGGGTGGGGCCGGGGTGGAGTTGGGGAGGGAGTGGGGGGTGTGAGCCCCCTCCACCTGTGCACCAGAGGGCAAAATATTGGGACAACAATGGTCGGGATGTGGGACAAACAAGTAAATGTCGGGACACTCCTGATAAAATCGGGACGTCTGGTCACCCTGGCTGCTAGACTAGTACGGCTGCTGAGTTAGTGTTGTTAATGACTGGTTCTGCTGTGAGGTGCCTTTTACCTCCTTTGATTTGAATGCAAAAATTACACCTCGCCCCAGCTATAGGTTCCCTGTCATTCCATGCAAGGAGGAAGCACCCTTGGGCTAATAGGGATGCCTACGTGCAGCCCTGTTTCAGTGAGCTGCAATTTTAAAGAGCGAAAGGCTCTCTGAGCCCACCCAAACTTTCAGCACTTTCCAAAAGTCCTGTCAAAACAAAGCGGGTCCTCACCGCTTGCTGTAATGGTCCACAGGCCTGGGTTATTTTGGCTGTAAGGTGTCTTTGAACGTTTCAGCTCATTTAAAGGTGGGAAGAGGGAAAGGTGACATGGGGAAGGAACAGAGGAGCCCAAAATAAGGCTGGAGCCTTTGGGGAAACCGGTGCTGACCCGAATGTTCCATAACCACATCTGCCAGTACCGGAACACTTGGCTAGACCAGGCTGGCTAGCGAGAGGTTCCTTTCAGACTTGGAGGCTTCGGGGCAGCAGAGAGCTTCAGCTACTCCCAATGAGCTCCTATGGTTAAGGGTTCAAATAGTGGGGAAGGTGGAAAGAGAGCTAGGAGCAGGCCAGAGAGGCTTGTGGGTACTGAACCTATAGTCAAGCATGTAGTTAAATTCATGGGCTCCCAGGGCATGTCGCTGCTGCGGTGGTGAATACACGTTTGGGGGGGAGGGCAGGGGTGGGGGTCTATAGCACACCCATAGGTGTGCAAGAACAAAGATGGGCCTTGCCTGGAAGAGTTCATAGGAACAGACACACTGGGTCCATCTAGCTCAGTATCTTGTCGTCTGATAGTGACCAGTGCCAGGTGCTTCACAGGAAATGAACAGAACAGGGCAAGTTATCAACTGATTCATCCCCTCTCATGCAGTCCCAGCTGCTGGCAGTCAGAGGTTTAGGGATAGTCAGAGCATGGGGTTGCTTCCCTGACCATATTGGCCAATAACCAGCGATGGACCCCATCCTCCATGAATTTATTTAGTTATTTTTTTAACTCTGTTATACTTCTGGCCTTCACAACATCCCCTGGCAATGAGTTCCACAGGTTGACTGTACGTTGTGTATACTAGTAGCTCGCATTACTAAGGCCCTGATCCTCCAGTTGGATCCATGTAGGGGGATCCTTGCTCCTGACTTTGAGCCTCCCCATTGCAGTAGGCAGGGTGCATGTGGCTCCAACTGCAGGATTGGGACCTTTGCATGGGTAAAATGCAGCCAGTGAAAAGTAGGTGGGTGTGGGAGGTTATGCAATAGGAGTGCAATTTCCCAGCCTTGCTCAGCATACTTCCTGGAGATTTCAGGGAGTATTTTTTTTTTAATAATAAAAGCTTAATAAATGAGTTAAATCCAGTGAAACTTGAAGTAATTAACTGTTGTAAGCGGGGGATGAGAGTTTGTAGAGCAGCCTCTCCAGGAAACTAATAGACCCTGTGCCTCCTTATCTTGATGATTTTCATAATTTAACTGAATGCTGAGGTAATGGATCTGATGAACTTTTATGGAGCTGATTTTAGATTTAATGGACTTCATGGGTTGTTGTTAAAACGTTGATGCACTTGAAAGGTAAGAGAAGAGCAATAGAAGCTGAAATAAATCTGAATGATCTTCCAGGGGTTTCAGGTAGCACCAGGTCCACTCTGAGTGCACCAACCTTGCCACCTGAAACTGTCCTTGGAAGCCATCTTAAGAACCCAGGTGCTTTTCCCCCTGGGCAGTGAGCTGAGCACATGAAAGGAAAGAAGCAGAGACGCTGTCTTCATGCCAGAGCATCACTGCCAGTGTTTTTTGCCTTTCTTGTATAACCTTTGACCCCGTCCCCTCCTTCCCCCCCCCCCTCAGAATGAGGGAGCTGCAAAGCCGGGATCATCTGTGTTAATCTGGTCTCATTGAGGCAGGATCAGTGAAACCACCTCACAGATTCACTGTATTATGGAGCAGATTGAAGGACTTAGAGAGCAAATTTAATAAATATCATTTCGATATTACTTGGTGGAAAAAATCCTCGGAGCAGCTGTTGTCGGAAGTGCTGTGGTGAAGGCTGAGGGAATGGGGGCTGGTTATGATAGGGTCTGTGTTGGGGAGAAGGGTGGAAACGCCATCAGTATGGGGTGTGGGGGGTGAGGTTCGCTTGGGTCAGAGGGAGAGGCTGGGCCGAAAGAGCAGATGTCACATGTTTGAGCTAGGGCCGAGTAGTGGGCACCTAATGGTGGGGCAGGGCTGTATGGGCGCTGGGCGTGGCACGGGTGGAGGCATGTGTTTCAAATGAATTGGAAGTGGTACAGGATTTGATGATGCTCTCTGGCAGTGTGAGGACATGGGGTTGGGGGCTGTTGAAGGATGCACTGTCCCTTTTTAAAAAAAAAAAAAAGTTTAGGTCCTAATTCTGCTTCAAGGCCCTCTGCAGTTTGACCCCCTCTACCCACCCAGAGCACTCCCAGAGGCTCCAGCAATGCTCCGCACAAGGGTCGGGATCTGTCCGTCTGAGGCAGCTTGCAGGACCAGGGCCCTCAGAAGGTGTTTTAAGTGCTAGAACTTGTAATATTTATAAACAGTACATCAAGGACAAGTTGAGCCAGATCGTCAGCTGATAGGAATCTGTGGTGCTTCATGATATCTATGCCCATTTACACGAGCCACTGAAGTCAGTGGAGCTACATGGATTTACACTGGCTGAGCTTGTGACCAGTTTGGTGGGATATGAATAAAGCAATGTTAAGCCTTTTAAACCCTCCTTGGTGGGGTCAGAGTTTACCGGAGGGGAGAGCAGGGGTGTGAGATTTCTCCAGGAGTGGGGAAGGGTTACGGATCTCTTTGGTGGCAGGAGAGAGGATATTTTTCCCTGCTTGGTCCTTTGTCTTATAAGGTTCCTTGTAGTTCCTGGTACAGTCCTTGAATTGTGCTCTAACATGCCTGAAATGTCTTTGTGAGCTTTCCAGTGGAAAAACCAGTGTTGCCCTGACAGGCTCTAGGGGCAAGGGGATGGAAGGGAGGGACTCGAACACTCATCACATTTGTATATCGCTTTTAAGCTATACGCTTCGGCTCCATGGTGGGCGTCTGAGGCAGGTAGACGTATTTACCTTTCTATGGGAGGAGAAGGAAGCAGGTTGGTGCCTGTGTTAGGATAACAAAGGTATTGATTTAGCCAGAGTCTGTTCTCCGCATTAATCCTAGTTCATCTCTAGTTACCACTTGCAGATGGTGTCTTCTGCCTGGCTGCAGCTGGATGCTGTTGACAGTGCCCAGGGAAAGCTTCAGTTGCAAAGGGTGGACAGCTGTAAGAAATCTCTCTTCTGAGACCAGCTTGGTTCACTTCGCTCTATGGAGAGAAATGGAGGCAGCAACCCATCTGAGGTGGTGATTGTAGCTTCTCTGGCTGATGCCCTGTTCTGGAGATGATCTTTTACCCTGCTAAGATGCACTGCAAATCTCAGCTCCAGCCTCTGAAAGCCCTTGAGCGGAAGGCATAGTGCTTGCAGGCAGAGAAATTGACTGACCGCTTTGTCTTTGTCTCTTGCAGGACCCCCTGCCTGCTGGAAAAACACTTGGTTTAGAATAAATGTTTGACCTCTTGCTAACCCCTCTTTCCTCCCAATCTCATTTGGTGAAGAGTGAAAAAGGCTGCAGCCAATCCAAGGAGGGCAAGAGCTGGGGACCGTATCATTAAAATGCTAAAAATGAATGCGCTGAAAACAGACACAATTGGGTATTTAAATCCCTGAATGAAAAGAGTGTGTGTTACAGGGCTTGCAGGGAGCTGGTCTCCCAGAGCCCCTGGAAAGTATGTGGTCAGGCCTGCGCTATTAATTTTTTGTTTCTGGTTTTGAAAGGAACTGCGAAATCCACGAGGAAGGCAGATGCCATGGGCTGAAAAAATGGAGAGGGAGTTTTCGTTTGTCCCTGGTGGTGTCAACTGGGTCTGGGGGGAGGATAATTGCCAATCACTAGGTGTGTGCAAGGATTGTGTATACATGCTCTGTCTACGAGTGTTCACGTGCTCAGGCTTCAGCTGTTTCACCCTCACTCCTTCATGGTTGAACACTTGTCCTCTTTGTCCTGGCATGTGCACACTTTGGGCATACTGGCCCCTGGATCAGCTCTCTGTGTTTGTCACTCCAGCTATCGTGCTTGTAGCTAACCTGCTTTTCTACCTTGGTGATCAAAACTAGCGTGCATTGGCAACACCCTCTTTGGGCTTTGTAGGCGCTCGTGCACCACTCTTATTTGTGCTCCTTGCACTTTTTAGTGTGAGACAGTAGCAGTCAGAGCTAGAAAAGACAGCTAGGCCTCTTTAACCCACCTTGCTGTCTTGCCTTATTCTTCCTTCTGCAAAATCCTGCCACCCCTTTTTTGCTGATTCCCCAAGTTTGGTATCACCCCTCTGTCAAGCCCTTGGATGCAGCCCCATTGTCACCCCTTCCTGCATAATCACCTATTTACATTTAGCATTAGCTTTACTCCATATTCTTTTGGGGGAGGGTGCATGTGGTTGGAAAAACACAGCTTTCCCTCACTTCTCTGTGCAAGGGTCTAAGGACTTTTGTGGGTGCTGAATACCTATGAAGCTACCCCGAAGTCAGGTACTAACTGGCTGGCTGGGCTTTGGGCCAGCAGCACGGAGCAGATCCATTGGCCGTTGGATTCTTAATGATCAAATGAAACATTTCAAAGTTTTAAAAACAGCACCACCAAACTGCAGGCCCATCTGCTGCCAGAAACCCTGCTTCCCATCAACCCCAGGCAGTGAGAGAGAGTGGGGATTTTAAACCAAACAATTTTTTTCCCCTCTGACGGTTGATTGGCTGCCAACGTTCTCTGAACGGGAAGTTCTGCCCCGCCTCTCTTGGTATCGGATGTCAGGTTGGCATGGAAAATCCCATCTGTTTTCAATCTGGATCCCCCCTTGCATCTCCTAAGCATCTTCTCCTCCGTGCTCCCGCTCCTACATGCCCTCCTCCACATCCGCTGGGGCACACACATCAAGGGAGTCTGCTTAGGGGGAAAAAAAAAATAAGTCACCCAAGTAGGAACATGACCTCCCTTATACCCTTTTCCTCCCTTTCCCTAAATACTCAACGCTAAGGCATATGCAGCCCTTCTACTTTGCCTGCCTTGTGTATATATACACACAGGCTTGCCCAGAGAACCTCTGAGTCCAGGGACTACTCCAGTCTTCGGCTTGCAGAATTTTCAAATGACCAAGATTTTAAAACTCTGATCCATCAGGAAACAGCGAAATCAAAGTCTGGGATGGGGAGATCCAGGAGTGTTCCTTTTTGAGGGCTGGAAGGGACCTCAAGAGGTCATCAAGTCCAGCCTCCTGCGCTGAGGCAGGACCAAGTAAACCTTGATCAATCCTGACAGGGGTTTGTCCAACCTGATCTTGAAAACCTCCAGTGACGGGGAGTCCACAACCTCCTGTGGAAGTCTGTTACAGTATTTAACTACTCTTAAAGTTAGGATGTTGCTCCTTTGCTGCAGATTAAGCCAGTTACTATTTGTCCTACCGTCAGTGGACATGGAGAACAATTAGAGAGACAAAGGTGTGGGTGGTAATATTTTTTGATTGGACCAATTTCTGTTGGGGTGAGAGAGAAGCTTTCGAGCTTACACAGAGTTCTTCAGGCCTGGGAAACCTCTCAGAGTGCCACAGAACAATCGAGCACTGTCCTCTTAATAACAGTCCTTAATGTATTTGAAGATTGTTACCAGGACCCCTTCAGTCTTCTTTTCTAAAGACTAAACGTGCCTGGTTTTTAACTTTCCTCATAGGTCAGGTTTTCCAAACCTTTTTATCATTTTTGTTGCTCTCCTCTGGACTCTCTCTCCAATTTATCCACATCTTTCTTAGAGTGGCAACCACAATAGGACACACTACTCCAGCTGAGTCCTCACCAGTACTGAGTACAGCAGGATAATTACCTCCTGTGTCTTATATTTGGCCTTTCTGTTAATACACCCCAGAATATTAGCCTTTTTCTCAACTGCATCACAGGGTTGGCTCATATTCAATTTGTGATCTGCTGTAACCCCAGATCCCTTTCCACGGTACTATCCCCTCGCCCGTTATTCCTAATTTTGTAGTTGTGCATTTGATTTTTCCTTCCTAAATGTGGTACTCTGCACTTGTCATTATTGAATTTCATCTTGGTCATTTCAGTCCAATTCCTTGATTTTGTCAAGGTTGTTTTTGATTCTAATCCTGTCCTCCAATGTGCATGTTACCCCTCCTAGCTTGGTGTTATCGACAGATTTTATTAGCAGACTCTCCATTATCCAAGTCATGAATGAAGATATTGAATAGTACCAGACCCAGGACTGGACCCTGCACAGTCCCACTAGAAACATCTCCTCCAGTTTGATAGTGAATCTCTGATAACTATTCTTTGAGAGCAATCTTTTACCTAGTTTTTCACTCACCTGATAGTAGTAATTTTATCTAGACCACATTTCTCTTATGCGAATGGTATGTAGGACTGTGTCGAAGCCTTACTAAAATAAAGAGAGATCCTGTCTACTGCTTTGTGCCATCCACTAGGCCAGTAACCCTGTCAACAAAGGAAATTAGGTTAGTTTGTTTATTCTTGACAAATACGTGTTGGCTATTCCTTAGAACCCTGTTATCCTCTAGGGGCTTACAAATTTGTTGTTTAATAACTTTACCCAGTATCTTTCCAGATCTCGAGGGTAGTCAGGCTGGTTTATAATTCCCCAGGTCGTCTTTGTTCCCTGTTTTTAAAGTCCGGTACTATTTTTGTGCCCTTTTCCAGTCCTCTGGGAACTTGTGCGCCCTCGATGATAACTGCTAATGATTCCGAGATTGCTTCAGCTAGTTCCTTAAGTACCATCGGGTGAATTTCATCAGGCCCTTCTGACTTGAATACATCTAACTTTTATCAATATTCTTTCATCTGTTCTTTCCTGGTTTGGGGTTGCTTCCCCTCCCCCATGGTACCAACATTAATTTTGTTGTATCTGGTCGCCATCAACCACCTTATAGGCACGAGGCACCTCTGCCTACTTGAAGTCATCAGTCATTAGCTTTCTTTCCCTGGTAAGTAGACGACCTACCCTTTCCTTCATCTTTCTCTTACTCCTATTTAAATAATTTCCTGGTGCCTTTTATGTCCCTTGCAAGGGGTAACTCATTTTGTGTCTCGGCCTTTCTGATTTTGTCCCTATGTGCTTGTGCTACTCTTTTGTGCTCTTTCTTAGCCACCTGTCCGTGTGTCCGCTTTTTGTAGGATTCCTTTTTAGATTTTCTAGTCATTAAAACCGCGAATACACAATGATTTGCTTCCACCCTCAAGCAAAGCGTAGCATCTCTGTGGGGTTTCAGATTAACTTGAACACATGTGGGTAACAATAAGCATATCATAGTCTTTCTCTGCAGAAGCCCTCTTTTGTCCCAGATCCCCTTCCGTAGTCTTTTGTTTGTCATCCCGTGCTGTGTTATGTCTTATTTAGACTATAAAGTCCTCAGGCCAGGGATTATCATCAGTGTTTTTTTGTGCCTGTAAAGAGCCATGCACACCTGTGGTGCTTCATAAATAACAAATGGGTTTTAAAAAATCCCCAGGCCTTTTATAGTCCGATAAAGTTTTTCTCCACAGTAGCAAAAAATTGATGTTTGATTTATTTATGTTTTGTCTTGTCAAAATTTGTAGCGGCGATTATCCTGCAGTCATTCCCCTGCCAGCCTTCCTGGGCCCTGATCATCATTGACTGCATCTGCAATATCCTCTTGTCCCAAGGTTTCTCATCGTTGCTATCACCAGTTCAGTTCCACCAGCGGCAGTGGTAGTGCAGAGAAGATACTGGCAGCTTAACTGTGATGGTGTCTAACCGAGCTCAGCACATATCTGTGTGACGCCGCGGTTAAAGCACCAGTGACTGCCCGCAGCCCTGTTGGTCTGTTTGGTCTCTGCTAGGATTGTAATAGTGCTGGCTAACCTGTATTTAAAAACACACTTCTTTCTCTAGTGGGGACAGGGCCTGAATGAAGGGAGAGCGGAGTTCTAGTGCTGGCTGCTCTGTTAACTGTGCTGTGCACCCATGGCAGGTTGTTCAGTCTTTTTTGTACCTCAGTTTCCCTTCAGTATAATAGTGAATAATTAACTGCTCTCCAGAGGGGGCATGTGAGTCTCAGCTGTTTGCACGTGGCTTGGAGATTCTCCAGCTGGAAGATGCCAAGATGGGGAACCACAGATAAAAAAGGAAGCTGGAAGACTTTCTTTAATAATAATAATTAATAAGAATAAGCCCCTAGAAACAGTAGCACAGAGTGTGTCTTTCTCTCCTTGCCCTGGTTCTCGCCTTCTGGGGCATGAGGTTCGCAGCCGGTTTGGAAAGGGAAATGTATGAGCCGTCTCTAGCTACAGTGCAGCTGGACCAGGCTGGGGCCCAGACAAGTCACCCCCTCCCCACCCCCTCAGAAACAAAATCCCAACCTCCTCTGCCTCGCCAAACTCATGGATGGAAGAGAGACTTCCCCTGGGGAGCTAAATGCATTACTGGCTGCTATGCCTTGGGGGTGGGCAGGAGGGGCCTCCTGCCCCCCTTCCGCCAAGGCAGCACATCCTCTATGGGGCTTCCCCCAACTCAATCCCTGTCCCTCACGCCATCATCCCTTACAGGGCCATGCCAGCTCAAGTACCCTCCATCCCCCCATGGATCTCCTCCCTCTCTTTCCAAAAGATCTTCCGCAATGGATTTTCTTCCTCCTCCATCCCACACACGTTCCCCTATGGCTCCCTCCCCCCCATGGATCAGCTCTCCCTCCCCCAGGGGGGCTGGAACAATGTGTGTAGTGGGGGTGCTGGGAGCCATTGAACCAAACTGTAAACCCTGGATATGATGGAAATCACTTCAAGCCAGGGGGTGTTGCAGCAGCCCTAGTTACAGCACCTGTGCCTTCTTCTATGGATCTCTTCCCCCCTGGATCTGCACCCCCTCCCACACCCCATCCCCTATGGAACTCTCGTGCCCATGGATCTGGGCCTCGCTCCTCCCCTGTCCCTTATGGATTTTCCCCTACAGACTTTGTCCTGCACAGCTGCTTCCTTCCCCCTCTCCCCACCTCCCTCTCACTCTGTAGGCTCCCTGCCCCTCCCCTGGCTCCTCCCAGTCTTTGCCCCCCCCCTTCCTGGTCCCATCCCATGTCTCGCTCCGGACCCTGCAAGAGGTGTCACCCCCTACCCCCCTCCGAACCCAGGTTGGATTAACGGGAACCAGGCGCCTCATGGTTCCCTAGCCACTGCCTCTGGCCTCCAGTGCTGCAGCTGGGGGCCCCTCTCGGGGGCTCCTATGGGAAGGCTCACGGTGAGTCCTGCAGCCCGACTGGGTCTGAAGTGTGTGGGGGGGTGGCTCCTGGCACCCTGGGTCTGTGGGACCTGCATGGGGGCTGTTCTCCATCCTCTGCTCCCCCCATTTCATCCCTTTGCCCCTGCTCCGTGTCCTCCTCTTCCCCCATCACTCGCTTCCCATCCTCTGCCTGGTCTGCTCCCCTATTCCTCTTCCCCCATTACCCTCTTCCTACCGCTTTCTTTCCTTCCCTGTCCCCTGCCCCCTTTCCCCTCTCCACATTCCCCCTCTCCTTTTAACCCTTCTGTTAACTTCTGGTGCTCAGCTCAGTAACTGCCCGTTTTAGGAGCTGGTCCCCATCGCTTTCCTGGGGCAGGATAAATAGAAGCCCCCTTTCCCCTCTGCCCTCCACCCGACATGTTCCCGTGAGCTGCCCCCCACCCCCAGTCCGCCAGGAACCCTAGGGCTGCTCCCCTGTCTCTGTGCTAGGTTAAACCCAGAGCAGATTCTACTTGTTACTTTCCATTCTGGTGGCTGAGTTTAAGACATCAGTCCAGAGTTTCCTTTTTAAGGGAATAATTCCCTTCTCCAGCTTGGGAACATCCAGAGCCAGTTACAGTTCAGAGAGCTTCCCCTGGGCTGCTTGTTAATCCGTCTCTTGCCTTCTTTAATTTTACGGTTGATCCTGCCTGTCTGTGTGTGTTTCTGTGTCTCGCTGGCTCTCTCAAAGTGGAGATGAAGGGTGTTTTTTTTTTTTTTTCACCCTTATTTATTTGCTGTGGGTTGATTGTGTTTCAGCAAAGATCCGCCCTTCCCCCACGTCTGTAAATACCCCTCTGTCTGTGTCTGGCACATTGCATCTGGTATCAAAATATAAGGTTTAAAAATAAAGTTAAAGAATCCTTCTTTGAGCCAGCTGCTGCCAGACTTCAGGGGAAAGGTGGATTTGTTTTGTGTGGGGTCAGACTGGGAACTGGCTTGCTGCTGTTCGCAGATTTCAGTGGCATCCAAATTATAACACCGAGATTTCATCTTTTTTCCCCTCCCTTTTTGTCTTGGGGGATCAATAATGTTGTTCAATTGAAAGGGGGGGGATTCAGTGCAGTGAAGATTAATTGTGTAGGTCAGCATTATTTTGAAATCATTAAAGGCACATTGATTCTCCCTCTCCCCCTCCTCCTCCCCCACCCCGCCGCCTTTAAATCTGCCCAATCGTTTACTAGTGCGTTTATTTGCAAAACAAGTGACAAATAAATGACAGACTGTGCCAAGCTTCCCCAATTTGTGCAAAACTCCTCTCTTCCCTTTATAAAAGTGCACCAAGGACTGGCTTCCTCTGTGTAAAAATCGACTTTTTCCAAATCATCCTTTTTATTACTTACTTTTCCAATCGCTCCAGCTCCTCCGTGAGATTTCCTCTTTTTTTTTTTTTTTCTGAACAAAGGACGGGCTAGGTGAAGGCACGATACACAGTTAACACATGCATAGCACTGGGATGTGATTGATACCGTCTCTTTTATGTACAGGGCTAATGTGCTTATTTACAAGGTGTAATTTGTGTACAGCTTCTGTATTCTGCTGCAATACAATGGAACCGTTTTTGTGCTGCTTATAGAGCTACTTGGATGCAATATCTATTACACCACTATTTTCATTGCAAAAATGTAATCCTTTTTTTTTTTTTTTTTTTTTTTGACCAAGAGGTAGAAGAGACTTAAACCCTTCACATTAGAATGTGAAGGTAAATGGGAGCAGCTTTGTTGGAAACTTTCAGAGAGAAGTGGCCATTTTCCATCCCTTTTATGATTTATATCTTCTCTCTCCTCTCCTCCCTCCCCGTCACCACCTCGAAACCCCCTGGAGTTCCCACTCCAGCAAGGATTAATACCCTTCTGTTAGAGGGAACTTTTCACAGCAAAACTCCAACTGGAATTCTCAGCAGCCCGGCCGTTAGCGGGAACACTTTAACTTAAATTTAAATTTATCTCGTTCGCTGTCTGAGAACTCTCCTGCAGTTAAGGGGGAAAATGTAAAGATTAAGCAGATCGTTACTGTTTATGAAAAGCACTTTGAAACATTACCATGATGGTCCTTTTTTTAAAAAAAGACTTCTCTAGACTGTACTTTGCCAAGGTAATGTCTGTGCTTACTTTCCTTTCCTCTTCTGAAAATACCAGCTAGAAGTCTGCAAATCACAGATTCAGCTGCACTGAGATCACCACACGTGGTAGAGAATAAAATCCCTAATAATATCATAGTAGCATGCTAAAAAAGAGACTTTCCCTAAATAGCCCGCCACCTGCATTGTGTGATCTTCCTTCTTTTTTAACTGGTTTCATGTACATCAGGCAGGCTTTTGTCCATCCACTGACAATCAGTTATGCAGTCTGTGAAGGTGCTTGTCCGTTCCAGAATTTTACGAGGTGGATATTTATAACTGATGCTGTTTGGCTTGTTCCAGAGGAGGAGTGGGGGGGAAATCTTTATTTAACTGCTAATTTTCTTGTTTAAAATGTGTCTTTGTGATTGTTTGTTTGTTTTTTTCCTTAGATTTATTTAGTATAGGATACCTAGTATTTGTGCATTTAAAATAGACCTCACACGTGTTAGGTGGTAGCGTGTAGGTCTCTGGGGGAGGTGAATGGGGTTCTGTTTACACAGCAGGGGTTCTGGTTAAATCCTTGCTGGATTGAACTGTGATGTAGCAGAAACTTCGCAGGGATCACCATTTAGAGGGTGTCTCTTCCTTTCTCCTGTCTGTTCCCCCCAGGAATAAAATCAGTTCCACTCACATTGACCATCCAGGAATGGCAAGGAACTTTTACAAATATTAATGAACATATCTTTGTCAGGTAGGAAATGTGTCATCCCCATTTTACAGACAGGCAAACTGAGACACAGAACAGTGAAGGTACTCTCTTGAGATCACACTGCCAGACGAAGGTAGAAATGAATCAGGCACTGCTGATTCCCAGCCCCTTGCTGTAACTAGTAGACATCCTCCTTTCACAGCAGACACACAAGGCAGTGATTGTTGTAGTAGTTATAGGGTTGCCCACTTTCCAGTCGCACAAAACCAAACACCCTTGCCCTGTCCCTTCCCCGAGGCCCCGCCCCCACTCACTACATTCCCCCTCTCTTGGTGGCTCGCTCTCCCCCACCCTCACTCACTTTCACTGGACTGGAGTGAGGGCTCTAACTGGGGGTGTGGATTCCAGGGTGGGGTTCAGGGTTCAGAGTGTGGGAAGGGGGCTCCAGACTGGGGCAGGGAATTGGGGTGCAGGAGGGGGTGAGGGCTTCAGCTGAGGGGGCTGGGGATGAGGGCTGCAGGAGGAGGTGAAGGCTCCAGCTGGGAGGGGGTGGGGGGCTGGGGATGAGGGGTTTGGAGTGCAGGAGCAGGTGAGGGCTCCAGCTGAGGGGGCTGTGGATGAGGGGCTTGGGGTGCAGAAAGAGGTGAGGGCTCCAGCTGAGGGGGGGCTGAGGATGAGGGGTTTGGGGTGCAGGAGCAGGTGAGGGTTCTGGCTGGGGAGGAGGGGTTTGGGGTGCAGGAGGGGGATGGGGGTGGGGCCAAGGAAATTGGAGTGCAGGATGGGGCTGTGGGTTGAAGCAGGGGATTGGGGTGCAGGAGGGGGTGAGGGCTCCGCAATGGGGCCGGGGATGAGGGGTTCAGGGTGTGGGAGAGAGCTCTGGACTGGGGCAGGGGGTTTGGGTGCAGGATGGTGCTCTGCGGAGGGGGGCTCAGGGCTGGGGTCTGGGCTTACCTCAGGCAGCTCCCGGTCAGCAGTGCAGCAGGAGGGCTAAGGCCGGCTGCCTGCCTGTCCTGGCATTGTGCTGCGTGTGCCCTGGAAGCAGCTAGCAGGTCTGGGTCCTAGGGAGAGAGGCCAGGCGGTTCCACACGCCATTCTTGCCCGTAGGCCTCCCCCAGCTCCCATTGGCCAGTTAGCTAGTAGGAGTGCAGAGCTGGTGCTCGGGAGGTTGTGGGGGGGAAGGGGCAGCGGGTGGAGCCCCGTGGTTCCCCTGCCTAAGAGCCAGACATGCTGTCTGCTTCTGGGGTGCACCTCAGTGCCAAGACAGGTAGGGACTGGCCTGCCTTAGCACCACCAACCGGACTTTTAATGGCCTGGTCGGAGGTGTTAACCAGAGCCTCCAGGGTCCCTTTTTGACCGAGTGTTCTGGTCGAAAACCGGACACCTGGTCACCCTGGTAGTTAAGTCTGTTTACCCTCAGACCAGAGAAGACGGAACTGTGCTTTCATCTGGGGAAAGAAGTGCCTCATTTGGGTGTTCCAAAACTCAGAAGAGAATCTTGGAGGCTTCAGAGTTGGGGTGGTTAAATACAGTTGGAGTTGCCTGCTCATTTCCTGGAAAGGCGATAGTTACATTATATACATAAATTCCTCCTTATCACATGATACGTTATCCTGTTTCTTAACCTCAGTCCTGGAGAGTTCCAATCCTCTCCTCTTCCCAGGCTGTTTGGTAGAGGCCATCGCAGAATTCTGCCGATAGTTACCTCTTCTTCCTATGGTATGACTATTTAGTTTAGAAATGTATCACAATAATAACCTGGGAAATTGAGACCTATCTTAGGGTAGGATCAGAGCATCAAAATTGTCCCTGCCCCAAAGGCAGTGTGCTCTGTAATAGCAAAGAGTTTTTTTATGGATAGACCACAGATACGGATTCGGGGATAGGGTTATGTTCCTGGCTCTGCCACTGGCTTGCTGGGTGACCTTGGACAAGTCACTTACTCTCTCAGTGCCTCAGTTTCTCCGTCTGTTAAATGGGGATGATGATGCTGGCCTTCTCTGTAAAGTGCTTTGAGGTGTGATGGAAAGCACTGTATGAGAGCTAGCTATTATAAAAGAGCAAAGACGAAAGGTGGGCACAGAAGGATAGAGTGACTAGCTGAAGCTCGCAGCAGGTTGGTGGTAGGGTCAGGTTTAGAACCCAGGTCTTCTGATATGTAGTCCAGTGCTTCTGGCATCTTGCCTCTGTCTGTAGAGTGGATGCAGGCCAGCCAGCAACAGTGCAGTTTGTTCATGCTACCTTGCCATCAAAAGGACTCCCCTGTAGCATAAGAGTAGAAAATTTGAGCTGGATAGCCAGTCAGGTCTTGGTGCTTCTGCTGAAACAGCCAAAGAGGGTGGCAAGTGCAAGAATGGGGTTTTTGTGTGCGTGTTTGACACCTGTCCATTAGGAGCTAGACTGAAGCCACCTGCGCATTTCATGTTGTTCTTTGTATAGCCATCACGTCATAGCCGTTAGTCACTTCAGGGTGGATTTTAACCAGTGGCCTAGTCATAAAAGACTCTATCATTGCCGGCTTCCCCTGAGCCATCCTGTGCCCCTGTATCTGAAGAGATTTTGTACACACCAGGTACGTTTTATTTCTGCGCAGGGCTTTGCTGTTGGACTGAGCAGAGAGAATGCACCAGGTCCTTTGGCAGCAAGCGAGTGTAATCTTGTTACATTTGAATTTATTTCATGCTGCGTTTGTGAGTGTGAAAAATGAACTGGTAAAATTAGGGACTCTGGAGAGTGTAAGACATTGTGTGTGTTCAAATGCTGACTGTAGGAAAACGTCTGTCAAAAGCTCTCTTTGAAGGAGTAGCTGCCCTTCCAGAAGTATTTTGTAGGAGTAATAATAACTGTTTCAATATATGAAACCTTCTGAATCAAGAGGCACCGGGGAGATGTTACAGCAGTAAATGCAGCCTGGCTGATGTAGGTATGGAGATGTATCAAACAGAGCCATGCAATACCATTATTTTCACTAAGCCCGTACATCTTGTGACATTGGCATGGTGACTCACTCCGTAGCTTGGTACAAGCTCACTTGCTGGGACAGGTAGGAACACTCATGACAAGGAGACTTTAAGGAAGACTATTCGGAACCGACTTTTTATTTACAAAGCACTTCAGGCATGCTTATGAGGGGTGCGTGAGTTTCCTTGCTGGCAAGGTGATTGGTGTTCAGATTACTATGGTAAAAGGAGCGTTTAAAAACCAAGGGCCGGATTCTGCAACCTTTACATGCAGGAATAGCCCTTACTCAAATAAGTCGCACAAATTAGGGTTTCAGGATCAGTGTCTGAGTCTGTAGGGTGACTTCCCTCCTGTTTCTGTCTGTTAAGGACATTTAACTGTCTGACCTGATAGATGGGCTGTTTGCTGCTCTGTAACTGTACCCAAAGAATCGGATCCAGCCCCTGTTTTGATCATTTTTCAATAGCTCATTTGGGTTTAATGCCTCTCTTGCAATTGATTCTCTATTACAAACAGATTCTCTGGTAATGGTGCCTGTGCCATTCTGATGGGGCCATTAGTATAATAGCAAAGAGTATTGTTACGGAATCAGGATATGGAATTTATATCGAATCATTATACTAACAGAAGTCATACCATAAGTAAAACGCTGCTGTAACACAAGCACTAAACCCACATGTAATAGAGAAAACGACAGTACACACTTCCCCCGAGGCTGGCACTTTGAGATTTCATCGTTGAATGGTGAGAGAGGATTTTTATGTATGGCCGCTGTCCCTGGGGAGTGGCAAGGCTATTCCCCACTGCCAATGCAGGGCTAGTGAAGATCTGCTTTTTCCAGGGATCTGTTCCAGAGTGGTTGTGATGCTGTTGGAAGTGGGAGGAGAAAGCGCTTGCCATGTGACGTGTTGCCCATACAAATCAGGGAGCCTTTTCATTGGAGCCTTTTCAAAACCTAGCCTAGGAGATTGTTACAAAGAATGAGTGGTATAAATGGGCTGTCACTTTTCTCCCGCAGGGCATTCAGTTTTGCTCTTGGGCTGGCCGTGTAGCCCCGTAATGTTCCAGGACTAATTTGAGACGGGACTTCTGTACGCATGCTCTTCTTGGGTTGTGTGCAAACAGTGTACATCTGCATCGCTCCTCCGGCCTTTGTGCTGTGAATGGGGGCGAAAGCCGGCAATTACATTTGTGGGATTCTCAGAACGGGGGTGGGGGAGTAAACCTCCCAGAAGTCTTAACATTGCAGGCATGATAAACCTATTCTGCCCTGATGCAGCAAACGAGAATGTAAAAGACTACTCCGCCCCCCAAAAATCTGAGTGAAAGGGAGAGTGAAAATAGATGTCTTGGGGGAAATTATTACATGTCCGGGGCGGAGAGGGAATTTTCCTTTTGCTTCCCTTCCTACAAATAAATCCCTAGAGAAAGGCATGTGGCAGGCCAGTGTTCAGGCTGTTTTTAAGTATAGATAATCCAGATGGCTAATCTGTAGCCTGGTTTGGCTAGCAGGACCCTCTTGGGGAGGGCACAGGAGGATTCTGGGAAGCAGTGTTTGCAACAGCAGTGTTTAAACAAAGTAACTGCTAAGGCTGTTTCGTGTGGACAGAGCATAGACGTCTTGGTCTCTTTTTAAATTCCTTTTTAAATGGTGACGGTGACTCCTGCCTTCTGTCCGTCCCATTTCCCCCTCCCCCTCCCCCCCGTCCCTCCTTGAGCTGGGATATTTTAGCAAAGAGTAAAACAGGAGAGACTCTCTCAGATGTGGTTTTGGTTTTGTTGACGAGTCCTCTGGCGAGAGACACAGCCCCTTTATGGCAAGACCATACATCTTGCTGAGATCGGCTAGGGTATTTTAGCTGGGGGGTTGGGAGCAGAGGGAAGGTTAGTTGGTTGGACAGTAATTGGCTGACAGCCGGGTCTGGTGTATGCTTTGAATTTCTCTTGCCAGAGGCCCCAGTTGGGCTACAGAAGGTGGAGGGGTTACTTTTTTTTTTTTTTTATAGCTCACTCTCCCTTTGTCAGTGAACATCTGGTGCCAGGGTGGTGGTGGTTGGAGGTGGGGCGGGGTGGCCTTTGACTCTAGAGAATTTGATGGAGTGGGGCAGTTTAGGAGGTGAGGGAAGAGGGGAGTGAGGTCAGTACTTCAGGGCTTGCAGATAGAAAGAGTGCTGGGATTCAGATCGCTTTTATATTCACTGTGAAGGAGAGGGACGGGAGGAAGAAAAAGCAAAAACTTCCCAAGAAGTGAGTCTCTCTCTCTCTCTCCCCCTCCCCACTTTAAAAAAATTACTTTTTTCACTATGTGCATAGGAGGTGGGGGACCATCAAAAAAAATTGTTGCCCATGCCCCCCTCTTCTGGCTGCTCCTCCGCACCAGCTCAGACTTGGAACCAGCCCTTTGTAATCTCAGTTAGTTATCCCCAGTTTTAGGACCACTTGTTCCTTCATTTGCTCCATGCAGCCGTGCGCGCACCGGGTTCAGTAACCTTCTCCCTTCCCCGAGATGAGCTCAAATTAAAACTTCATCCTCTTAGTTAAATAAGAAAGAAGAAATCCTCCAAACCTTCTGTCATCAGATCTGGGTAGTTTTGTGCATCATCTTCCCTTCAGCTAGCAGATGGACCGGGGATTCCAGACAGGGAAACAGCCCGGCTGCAAGCAGGAGGGGGTGAATGGATGCTAGGTTCCTACTGCCCCTGGTTTCTTTGGTAGAGGAGTGAGTGAGCAGATCTTTTGTTTCAGAGCCTTCCCCCAAGGGCAGATCTTTCAGTCCACTTTCTCCTCTCACTCCTGTTCAGTGATTTTGGGTTGGGGTGGGAGACTTGCACCAAGGCCCTGGCAATAAAAGTGGAATCTTCATTTCTCTGCTTTTAAACCCTTCCACTGGAAACTCCCCCCATCCCACCATTATGGTCTATGTGCAAAGGGAAATGTTTATGAAGCCGTGGGAGCTACTTAAAATGGGGCCTCTAGGAAGAGTCTTGGTGAAATCCAATATCCTGCCACCACTCTCAGTGGTAGGATCAACCCTCTGTGTAAAAACTGCTTGTAAGATGTAATGTCTATTCGACCTGCCTTTTGCAAGCTCTACCCCTGGGGAGTTAAGCACTCTGTGGTTCTGTTGGGGCTTTTATTCATGTGTTTTTGTTTTTGTTTTTTTTTGGGAGGAGGGTGATGTATATCATAGCCTGAAATCATACACCCCCAGAAAGCATTGATCATGTTCTGAAAGGCATATGTTTACTTTACACAGTGAAACATACACAGCTGTACTCCCCACTCTTCTTCTCTACCTGTTGTGTGTGATAAAGACCCAAAAAAGGAGAGGGACAAATTATTCATGCTGGAAACTTAAAATGCCTTGGGAGTCTTTCCCATTTGTGTAAAGAGCTCCTTCTATAAGATCAGCTTCATTATTGTTTCTGCTGGGGAAAAAAATCCAATAACGTTTTTTTGGGGGGAGCGGAGGGACGGGACAATGACGACAGGGTATGAAATTTGTGCAGGAAACTGGGACTAAAACGAATGATGTATCTCAAAATGTGAGGGACAGTTGAGAGGCATGTGCTGTACAAGGGTAAATGTACTAGTCTGTGATGCTAGCAGCTGAAATTTGCATTCGTAATTGTATAGTGAGTAAGGTACTATGCATATTAAAGGTTGTTTTCACTCATTTTTTAAAAAGTGAGGTTTTTAGTAGAACTGGTCAAAATCTTTAATTCACAACTCTGAATGACCTTTTCTGAAACTGACCAATTTCATGAGAAGCTTTTAGTTTATTTAATTTTTGTTTTGTTTTTTTCATTTTAAACCACAATTTTTAAATTTATGAGGTTTTTGTTTGCTCATTTGGGGGAGGCGGGGTTTCTCCCTCTTTTTGCCACTAAATGAAATGGAAGGAATGATGTCTGGATTATTTTACTTTTTTCTTTTGTCCTTTTGCCACTTTAACTTTTTAGACTTTTTCTTTTGGAGAATTGCAAAGAATTATAGCATACGTGTTAGTTATAGAAGACCAGAAGGAGAAACAAAAATCTGTAATTCTGCCATCCTGTATATTTTTTAAAAATTGGCAAAGGTTTGAAATGTTAGGGTAGCAAAGGGGAAAAATTAGGAAATGGGGTTAACTTATTTTAGCTCAGTGCCAAAAAAAAGGATAAAAACAAAAATTAAAAAATGGTTTCTGTTTTACAAGATTCACAATGAAACAACTTAGAAAATGTGATTATTTTGCAAATTTTTTTTTAATTTTATTAACCAGCTCTAATTATCTTGTGTGTGGGAAAGGCGAACTTCTGGAAACTGAGCAGAGTCAGACTAGGCCAGGCACTGGTGGTAACAGCAGGATGGACTGCCCTATGCTGCATTGTTCATATGCTTTAACCTTGCACTGGAAGGTGCTCCATTGTGTGGGAGAAGGCGTTCAGTCTCCAAAGCCCATTCAGTCTCTGGGCTCAGCTGAGACTGCTGATGATGGCTTGAACTTTCCCCCCCTCATTAGGAATGGCTCTGAAGCCACCAATTCATTGCATGTAGGCCACCAAACAGCTATCTCATGGGAATAACTTGTTGCCACGGAATGGATTTGAACTGGTGTTTTGGGCCCTGAACGGTGCAAGGTGCCTGAGAACCAGAACTACCTTGATTCCCAGTGAAAATGAGGCACAGTCCTTTGCAGAATTGAGCCCCTCCTGCTTCAGGGTTTCACATAAGCATTAGATGTTTGGAGTTGGAATGATCTGTCCATAGGGAAATTTCTTCCCAACAGGATTTCTTGCCCCTTTTTGTGAAACCCCTTCCCCCTGCCTCATAGAGAAAGGCTTCTGGACTTTATGGACCATTTGTCCGATCTGGCCTGTTATGTTCGATGGGTATAGTACCAGGCTCTCCGTGAGGGAGGACTCATATTGCATTGGCAATAGCCTGTTTCTTTGTTTACAGAAAGAGGAGCATGGCTAGGTGAGCGTGCTAGTGCTAATCCCTGAATGTGCACAGATCCATAGAGCCAAACTGCTTGTGTGGGTTGAAATGCTTATTTCATAAGAGGGGCCTGAGCTGTGTACGGATGTGGATTGTATGGGCTAGAAATCAGAAGTTCTCAAACTGTGGGTCAGGACCCTGTTTGAATGGGGTCGCCAGGAATGGTGTTAGGCGCCAGGAAGCTTCAGGGCTGAAGCCAAAGCCCGAAGGTTCCACCGTGGGCAGCGGGGTTCAGGTTACAGGCCCCCTGCCTTGAGCTGAAGCTTTGTCACACACCCCTCCCTCCACGCCGCACAGGTTGTTGGGCTCGAGCTTTGCCACCCTCCTCCCCTCGTCTGGGTGGTGGAGCTCAGACGGGCTCCGGCCTTGGGGCCCCCTCCTGGCGTCGTGTAGTAATTTGTGTTGTCAGAAAGGGGGTTGCGGTGCGATAAAGTTTGAGAATGGCTGGAGATTGTGCATCATGTACAGTTGTGGGCAAGAGGTTGTGTGTAAACTTCATGGCCCAAAGGAGTAGCTCCAGGAGCTATTTACTCTGAGGGCATGTCTATGCTGCAGTTAAAAACCCATAGTTAGCCCTTGTCAGCTGATGCAGGCTCGCAGGACTCTGGCTAGGGGCTGTTTAATTGGGGTGTAGATGCTCAGGCTGCAAGCTCTGGGACCCTCTCCCCTTGCAGGGTCCTGGATCCGGGCCTCCAGCCTGGCCCGAATGTCTACCCCGCAATTAAACAGCCCCTTAGCCCGAGCTCCCAAGAGCCGAGTCAGCTGGTGCAGGCCAGCCAGGGGTTTTCAGTTGCAGCACAGGCTGACCCTGAGACACAATTCCCTCCCTGCTCCCCCCTCGCTCCAGCAGTGTAGTAACTTGGTGCAAGTGTCAATGGGAGTTAGGTGCCTAAATACCTTTGCAGATCTGAGCCATTTTAGGTACTTTTGAAGAATTTACCCTTGATGTCATTGAATGCTGGACTTCTAAGTCACCTAGGGCAACATTTTCAAATGCACCCATGTGTCTAAACTGGAGCTGGTTGGGATTTTTGTCGTGTGTGTGTGAAATTGCTAATTCATTGAAATTGAAACATCTCAATTTGGAAAAGTAGCAGGCCCAATGAAAACCTTATTGAAAGGTTTCTCAGGTCCAGGCTGGAATTTCTGGTAGGGAAGTAAAGAGAGAAACCCACCCCAGCACAGGCAGTGGCCCAGTTCCGGGCAGAGCAGGGACTTGAACCCAGGACTCCCAGATGTGGAAAGAAAACAAATGTCAGAACTTCACTTTTTTGATAAATGAAAATGTTTCCTGGCTAGCCCTAGTCTCAACCTCCTAAGCTACTTTGGAACTCTCAGCCCATATGATTCTACTGAAAGGCACAAAACATGGATTCCAGTGCCTCCCGCTTTCTGAAAGTCCTCTGTTGTAGATGTGTGTGGTTCTCATGGCAGCAGCCTTCTGGAATATGTATATGTTTTATTTGTGTTTGAAGAGCTTCGTGGTGCTGCCTGACATTCTAGATTCAAGTGTCTTTTAAATGTAGTGGTCATAGACAAAACAAAGTATCCTCAGAGTGTGTAGATATCTCCATGTAGTGTAGAAGAGGACTTGACCCTCTCCCCTCCCGAGAGTTCTTAAATCCACCTTTATGACTAATTTCACTGTTTTTTTTGACAACGAGGAGTATAGCAATTAAAACATGCCTGTAGTTTCTGCAGACGAATGGGAGATTGACTGCTCTCTCCCTGTTACAAAGTATGGTTCTGTACTCCTAGAACCAGCTGATACCCTCTGGCAGACTCTAACCTCTATTCTCAGTTCAATATATTTCTGTAATGCACTAAAGTTTATGGAGCATTGAACAAACTTTTTTTTTTTTTTTTAAAGTGTGTGATAGTTTACAGTACCAGCAAACAGCAAGGTAAGAACCCAAGGGTCGCACTGTGGCATCAGGTTATTTTCACTACACCAAACACACCATACTGGTATCTTCAGTTTATCTTGTATGTATTTTTAATACACAGCTGAACATTGCAAATGTATACTGAAAAGCTAGAAGGCACATTGGAAGTGGCTGAATTTTTGAGAATTTATTCGGCGAGGTACTTACACGTGTCTCTAGATTTAAGCGTGTGAGTAATCTCGTTGGCTTCAGTGGGGGCTAGTCACCTGCTTAAGCACTATACTGACCTGGGGTGCAAGTAAAACCCCATCTGAAACTCTAGGTCCGTGCTTGTGTTGGCTAGTCTGTCTCGTGGCTGCATTGCTGATTTTTAGTATGCGAGCTTGAACAGAGCTAGTGTGGGTCTGTTTACCTGAGCTGGCAATAAATTGAGACTTCCTTGGAGACTGCCTCTCTCCCCCATGCTATTCTGCCACAGCTGGGATAAGTGGAAGAGTTCAGCCTGGAACCCCACTGACATAAACATGGGTGGACTGCTGGCTGTCTGTTCTGTGCAAAGGTCCCCGCAGCTTTGGGGTTTGCTCTGGACTTGGGGCTGAAACAGCCTGGATCTGATGTGCTTCAGGGAATGTTACAAGGTCTCAACATCGTCCCTCAACAGTGTTTGAAAATGAGGAGTGATGGGGATTGTAAATGTAGAGAAGAGGGGAAATTTGTGCTGGGTTGTCTTAATTTAAACATCCAAGTGTAGCAGTTTGTCAAGAGTCCCTAGACTGTGTGTCTATCCCTTGTATACAGTCAAAATAAATAGGTGCAGAAATTCAGTAATACGGCCACAATAATGCTTCACAAAACGTGCTTTATTCATTTATTTTAGGTTTAAGTTTATTATGATATTATTTCAGGGTTAATTTATTTTCTCCGTGTGTGTGTGTGTGTGTAAATAGCATATGTTCTTAAAAAATGAAACCTTAGTTGAACTGAGACCTCACTTTGACATACGCTATCATATCTTGGCTGACAAGTGGAAGGGCGTATCTTTTGTGCGGATTATGAAATGTACAGATTTATTGAGGTTCAGCTATTGTAAGGGGTTTGGTACCTGGTTTAGGATGTGAATTTCACCATGCCCCGTGCGTTCATTCTCAGTTTGCTTCTGAAATTTCCTGTGGAGCAGGAGACAGCATAAAATGTCTTATTAATGTTGATGTGATCTGTCATCAGCGCTAACCAGTGACTTTGGTTTATGATCGTGGCATGTAAGCAAATTTGATGCAGAAATAATCTGACTTTCTATTATTAAAAACAAAACCAATATGCAGCAATATAATAGGAGGAAATTCCATTTTGAGGTTCTAACGGCAAACCTTTCTAGCTCCCTTCTCATGATTAATATAATTGCCAAATTGCTTTGATGGTTTGATGGAATTATGGCCCTGTATTACACGATGGATAATCAATCACAATAGTGTGTGTTTTACTCTTTTGCTCTAGCATGTGTATGAAACTGATACATTATAGCGTGCAACATTCTTTAATGCTGGTATTCTCAGTCAGTGGTGTATGTGATTTTGGGTGCTGATAGCTGCGTGAACCTGACCTCACCTTGTAGACTTTAAAATCTTGCAGGTTTGGGAAGCTGCTTAGTAACGTGCTGCTTCTATTGAGCACCCAGGAGCATTTGTGCGTAACTATGCAGTATGCGTGTTTGTATAAATATCACAGTAAAATCGCAGCAGCAGCAGTGAAACGAAAGCTGCCAACCCCAGAGCGCTTCATAAGCATTAGCTAAGGCTTGTGGATAGAATTTTTGCCTCACTAGTCAAGGTTAGAGTTTAAGCATTTGATACTTGATAGTATGTTCCCAGCCTCGTTTGGTGCACAAGTTATTTCATTTTTAGTTAATGAGTCTAGAGTAATTCCTTGCTTAATTGCTGGATGCTTTGCTGTGACATTCTCTTACATTGGAGTTCAGCCTAAGAGGGGTTTTTGGATTTAAAAAAACAAACTTCCTAGTGGTGTCAATTATGATAAACTGTATCTGGCATGTATATTTTTTAATAGGCTGAACTGGAATTTGGGGGAAACTATCTGATTTCTTATAGCAAAAGACAGGGATCTAGAGGATGTGTTTCTGAGGTCTCTGAACATTTTTTCCAACCCTCATTGTTTTCCTAATTATGCCGCAGGATTTTTGCACAATTCGTTTAAAGGGTTTGATGAGGTTAAGCGTTGCTTATTCAAATGGCATCCTCAGTTTTGCTGTCTCCTGCGTGCACAGAAACCCTCCACTTTCTCTTGTCTGTATAGCAAAACCTTTCAAATCCTTATAAAGGGGGAATAAAGTGGATTAGACTTTTGGCTTTCTGCCGAGGGTCTGTACCCTCTGCCTAAGCTGCAAGAATGGTACTCTCCCTACCCCCTCACCTCTCATCTCTTTGTCGTATTATTCTCTGGGTGGGGTTTAGTTTTGATCTAACGGGATTCTTTCTCTGGCAGGCAGACAGATCTCCTGGTTCCTTTCCCCTGGAGAATCCCCCCCGGTACTGTAACAGGATCACAACTGTTGAGTAAATGTTAAGATAATAGTGTTATTATGGACTAATTATACAGCAAGTTATTGAATTAACGGTGATAAAGACGACCCATAATTCTGAATGGTAGGGGTGGGAGGAAGAGGAGAGTTGAGAAGATGAAGAGAGTCAACAGCACCTAATAAATTTCCCCTTGTTGAGAGCCTCTCGCTGCTGGGAGTCAGATTGAAAATGAATGAAAGAGAAGCTCAAAGAGCTAATAAATAAACCATTTGCCTGAGAATAGAGGGGATAATTAGAAACTGTGGCCCCGTGGTTTTGTGTCTGCCCTGGGGTGGAATCTGTTCAGAGCTGTACTGTGGTGATAAAACAGGGAGACAATACAGAGATGATGTTGCGCCGTTGTTAACATTTGAGGGAAAAGATGCATTGCTCTTCCTTTTATTTTTTGTTTTGTTTTGTTTCTTTTTAAAGCTTTGTATTGCAAAACGTGAACAGGCTGCACACTGGAGCCTCTGTCTTGATCAGTAACCTTGGTGGAGCCTAAATTTTTTTCTTTTTAAATCTTTTTGGGTTTTTGTTTCCTCTGGGGTTTCCTTTTGTTTAATAAACACAGCTAAACTTCCCCCCCATCTTGGGCTGGTATTTAACTACCAGTGCAGCCTCCTTGAGTCCTTTTAACCCCTTGGCATCACCTTATATCTCAGGGTAGCCTCTCAGTGTACAGCACAATTTTCCCCTTAGTCAGTTCAGTTTTAGTTCCCTCCCCGCCAGCTGGACTGCACTCCCCGCTGCATCTGCCTGCCCATCCTTTTAGACAAGGACGGGCAGTGCCTGCGGGCAATTGATTAGATGAGCTCTGGGTCAGAGCTTTCTTTTTGTGTATCTTCCCTTGGAGGAATCTACCATGTTGTTATGATGGCCACCATCTTGGCTGGCACACTCAGGATTGAACCAGGGACCTTCGGAGCTCAAATTGTGAGCTGCTACAGGTTGAGCTAAAAGAGGAGGGACAGTCCAGTGGCTGTGGTGTTAGTCTGGGACTTGAGAGACTCATGTCAGGTCTGCACTGTAGACTTAGGTCAACCTAACTCTGTAAGTGTCTATGCTTCCGCGTTGCCACTGCTGATGTAAATCCCTCGCTACCCCAACCGAAAAATGCCACCTCCACGAGGGAAGTAACGCTCAGGTCGATGTAGTTAGAGTGATGCAGTGTCTGTAGACACTGTGTTACTTAAATCGCTTGTCGGCTCCGCACCGAGCTCCCAGCTGGACACCGCGCTGACAGCCCGGGCTGCAAGGCAGCCATTGCTAGTACTCCTGGTGAGGATGCACACCACTGGCAGAAGGAGGGTAGCGTGGACATGAAAAAACGCAGTAATTACTACAGTGGCTGTTCGTCTACCTAACGTACGTCGACTTTAATTGCGTAGGTGGACACGGTCTCGGGTTCAGTTCTGTGCTCCAACGCAAACTTCCTCTGTGATTTTTGGGGAAATTACCTGGCCTCAGTTGTTCACCAATAAAATGGGGATAATAGAACTGCCCTACCTCGTAGAGGTCTTGGGTGTTGAAGATTGCGAGGGGCTCAGATACTGCAGTAATGGCGGCAGGGAGGGGCAAATAAGTATCATAGATATCTAGAGAGATAGCCAGGCTTAGCAGCTGGGGCTGCAATCTCACTGGAACGGATGTGGAAGGAGGATACGCAATGCACGCTGCCCAGTAGGTTACGTTCTCTCAGCCTGGACATAACTTCGTTCTTTAGCCAGGGGTTACTAGGAGGAGTGTGCACAAGACAAGTAACGATGTTGGGCTTAGAATGTCGTTTCTGTGAAGCACTTTGGAATCCTCCAATGGACGGGACTGAAGAAGTGCAGCTTTTAAAACAAAATAATGAGAATATTAACAATGAAGCTACCTTGGGGATTGTTGAATCATTATAAAAGCAGGAAGCAGCTCTGTCTGACGCGGAGTTCCTAGACTGCCAGGTTTTTAATAAATAGGAATAGTAATAATATGCCTATAGCGGCTCCTTCCAAGGAGCTCAGATCACTTTACAAACCTTAACAAATTAAGCCTCTCAGTGTCTCAGTTCAGTAGAACTTTATCGTCGCCTCCATTCTGCAGCTGGGAAAACTGAAGCGAAGTGACTTGCTCAAGGTCAAATGGGGAGTGAGTGGTGGAGTTGGGGTTAGAACTCAGGAGCCATGACTGCTGAGCGGATGTTTTAACCACTGGGCCATGCTGCTGCTTACCACTAAATTTGTCGGGGAGGAGATGCAGTTAAACTAGTATGAGAGCAAGAGTAACGTCCTGATATTTTTTTCTAATTGATTCTCGCTCTGCCGACGTCCCGCGTTCCATTTTAGTCACTAGGCTATTGCCAATAGCTGGCCTAGAATTTCCGGTTGTCGGTGTATTTGCTGGTCAATGTGCAGACACGTGCCCATCGTGCTGTATCTGATTCAGATACTGCTGAGCAAACTGGATTCCCTGCCTGGGCTACTGGATGCAAACCTGCCCCATCCTCCTGGTGTGGAGAAAGTAAATAAAGAAGCGTTATTTACTCCTTCTCATAACACAAGAACTAGGGGTCACCCAAGGAAATTAATAGGCAGCAGGCTTAAAACAAACGAAAGGCAGTATTTTTTCATACCACGCTCAGTCAGCCTGTGGAACTCCTTGCCAGAGGATGTTGTGAAGACTAAGACTATAACAGGGTTCAAAAAAGAACTAGATAAATTCATGGTGGATAGATCCATCAGTGGCTATTGGCAGAGATGGTGTCCATAGCCTCTGTTTGCCAGGAGCTGGGAATGGGTGACAGGGAATGAATAACTTGATGATTATCTGTTGTGTTCATTCCCTCTGAAGCATCTGGCATTGGCCACTGTCGGAAGACCAGATACTGGGCTAGATGGATCTTTGGTCTGACCCAGTCTGGCCATTTTTATGTTCTTAACAGCCTGAACCAACAGGTGTGCCCCTCACCCTTTCACTGCCAGCCGGCTGCATGATCTGCAGCCGGTTCTGTTCCAGACCGTGCCACGGAAACATCTGTACACGCTCGTGCTCCACACCCTTCACTACCTCACCCTCGCGTCCCGCCCCGATACCAAATGGCGAGACCTCCTGCCGCCTCTCGAGGGTGAGGAGCCAGCTTGTACTCTGCCCTGGTCCCGAGGCCCGCCGGGGATATCAGTTGGCGGCTCCTTCACGGGGCCGTGAGCACGGGCGTGTACTTGGCGCGGTTCACGTCTGTCCCTAGCACCTGCCCTTTCTGTGGTGAGAAGGAGAACTTGGCGCACATTTATTTGGAGTGCGCCAGGTTGCAGCCCCTGTTCCGGCTCCTCCTGAATATTTTTTTGCGTTTTTGGTTGCACTTTTCCCCTCACCTTTTTATCTACACGCTCCCCATCTGTGGCCCCACAGAGTTGTGGGATCTCCTTCTCAACCTCCTTTTGGCACTGGCCAAACTGGCCATCTACAACACCAGGGAGAGGAGGTTGGCCGACGGGATTTCCTGCGACTGTAGGGCCTATTTCCGTTCCTCCGTCTGTTCACGCATCCGGGCAGAGTTCCTCTGGGCGGCGTCCACTGGCTCCCTTGACGCCTTCAAGGAGCAGTGGGCCTTGTCCGGGGTTCTCTGCTCGGTGTCCCCATCCAGTTCCCTTCGTTTAGCCCTATGACCTCACTCCCAATCCTGTTTTTTTCATTAGTTGTCCCCCGTAATTACTTGGTGTCCCAGACCTGTGGGTCCTCACCTTAGGCTGGGGGGAGGCCCTTTAGAAGTGGGCGGGCTTTGCCCGCCCGCCCCCGCTGGATGCCAATAGGACCAAGGCCCAAAGGTTAACACATTCAGGTTCTACAATATAGGCAGAGGCAACACCTTCCATCTGCCTGTCGTCCATGTTCTGCATTTGGACATTTAACACCCTCTTCCCTCCATAAATCACCACGTGCGGCTGATTCCCCATTTTGAAAGGAGCCGCTGAACTTGGAGACTAGAGGGAGCTGTGTCCAATTCTGCTGAAAGCTGCTGCACCTCAGGACTGGCGTGCCCCGTGCCTGTGGCCTGTGTTGGTTTGTGGCTCGTGCTCCAGAAGAGACAAGTGGGTTGGTGCTCTAAGTATGCTGGAAAGTTAGAAAAATGCTGCTTGAGAACTTGTTAAAGTCCAAATGCAGTGATTTAAACTTTGAATTGGCTTATTACAAATGGGCTAGTGACTGACTGACTAGTAAAAACAGGTATAGTTTGTTGATTGAGGCATTTGTCTGCTTTGACATGTGATGTTGACAATTTGTGTTTTAACAGTTATTAAGCGTTAACTTTTTTTGGAATCTGAGCATCTGCTGTTTGAGCCCCAGACATGCCAACTTCCTGCAACTGTGAACTTTTGAATCAATAAAAATTAAAAAAAATATGCATGGAAATAAACATTGATATTGGCCATCAAAATTATTTTTTAAAAATCAAATTCTGCCTAGGTTAAATATATAATAAAATACCACTTCAGCACCGCCTTCCAGTTTGTAGGACATAACCCCTTTCCTCAGGATGTTTCAGAGGGAGGAGGCAGTGTGGAAAAGGCCAGTTCCTAGTCAGTCCTGCTCCTCTCTCTGTTTAAGGGACGCCTAGCTTTCTCTCTGTCCCCGAAAGGTCCTTCCTCTCTCTCCACCACCAGCACCAACCCAGCCTTGCACAGATTCCATAGCTATGGAGGAAGGAGGGATGAGTAGGATTGATTTGTCAGGCAGACTTGATGTCTCCTTGTGACTCAGCCCCCATCGATTTCCATGATACCTCTAGCCGTCAGCCTGAAGGCTCATTGGCCTCAGAGGAATAGCTTAGCCTTGCCTTCCCTACATGGCTCGGGTCTCAGTCTGCACTGAGTTGGGCTGGTTCTGAAGGTTGGTTGGTTGGGCCAGTGAAGGTTTTGGGCCTGGTCCCAGCATAGGGAGCCCAGTGAGGTAGAATGTTCTGGGTGCCCAACCTCCCTCTCCGGCCTTTGGTGGGGCAGTGAGTTCTGGTGGGCAGTGCGGTGAGTGGTGCTGGTACAGAAGAGGTCTAGACAGGGCACTCTTCCAACTCGCTTGATATGATGCCCCTTTAGCGCCAGTTTTTCTCCCTGACCCTGAGAGAGCTCCTTGGATAGTCAGGTCCTGGAGAAGCCAAGCAGCGCGTTGTGGGTCTCCATCCTTCTGCAGAGCGTTAATCAGCTGGCCCATCCTTGGGACAGGGAGGTCGAGGATCAGCTGACACTGGGTCAGAGGACAGATCTGCCAGCACTAATTGGAACTCTCTGTGGATTAGCCTTGCCATGTGCTTGAGCGTCTTCTCTCTTGGATGGTTCCCCACCCCCACCCCTCCAAATGGAGAAATAATAATCCAGATGGCAGCCAAAGCCCCCACAGGAAAATGTCTCTCCAGTGAGCTGTAGGAGGGAAGGGCCGGAGAGCATCCTTTTACTTTATGCAGTCTCTGCTAAATATTGCATGGTGATTGGCAGGATCTCATCTGGGAGGAGAGGTCAGGATCACTGGGTATTCATTCTGCCTAATAAATTTATTTGCCACAGTAGGTGTTTAAACTGCAGGGAATTGTCCTTGTAAAACAAGATCTGTTTTTATGCATATTTCTGTCCTAATAACATGCACTAGCTGGTCATCATTAGCTAATAACTGTTTCAAACCAGGCAAGAGCGCTTTGGGGATAACACAGATCTTCACAGTCATTGTCCAGCAAAATACATTTGCCCCGTTTGACTTTTCAGCCCCATGCAAATAGCTAGTTGCACCCGTCTCAAGGTGCAGTACTGGTGTAAATCAGAATGGTGCAAGCTCTGCTTTGCACCATCCCAGTGCATTTACACTAGGGGTTTGCACCATTGCCAGTGCAGTTGCACACATGCTGACTTCATTATGTAGACAGGCCGTGGGATGCCCAGTGAAGCTGGAGGTGGAATTTAGCAGCGTGGGGTAGTGCATGTGTAACCCTTCCACTTGTGGGGTCTGGTAGCATATGGCAGGAAATGGTGATGGGAAGCCATTTGAATCTAGTTGGACACGCTGGCTGGTTCGGGCTTGATCCAAAAGCCAGTGGAGGTCAGTGGAAAGATTCCAAATAATGTCGGTAGGTTTTGGATCTGGCCCTAAGTGCTCCCAGGATTTAGGTGCAGGCCAAGAGCTCCCTTGACATAGTGAGCAATTGAAATTTCACTGGGATCCTTAATTGCTTTGGGATTCCAGACAATAGCATTGTTTCCCCCTTAGTGGCTCCCATCTACTCCTCTTTCCCAGATGGGAGCCATATGGTGGTTGCCATGAAACTCTTTACAGTTCTGTCTTTTGCCTCGTTAACACTGCCACTGTGTATATGATGCTGCCTTTACTCAGCACAGAGAAGGCGATAAACACTGGAGCTAAAGTTATTTACTTGGAAAAGGCCACTTGTAATGATCTGGCTGGTTGGCATCTCCGCCCGTTCCTGCGGGGGTCTCTTTCCATTGCTGTTCACTTCTCTTGCCTGTGGATCTTCCTTTCAGCCGGATGCTGGGAGTCGGTGGTCCCTGGGGTGTTTGCGAGGCCGTTCAGAACCTTTGAGGGGTTCTGCAAAGCTGATGCTGCCAAAGTGGCCCCACTGTGATGCGTTGATGAGAGAGGGATCAGGCTGTGATGTCAGATCGGGCATCTGAATCCTGGACTTTGATACGCTGTCAAGGACCGAGGGAGGGGAATGGAGCTTCTCAGAGTCAGGCTGGAGGTTGGTTATTTAAAGGTGGAGCTTTTTTCCTTCTCTTTATGTTTGGATGGAATCTTCCTATTGTAAAGGGAAGTATTGGGTTAGGAGGATCCATGCTGGAGCGGGAGAGTTAAAGGACCCCTTGCAGCTCTTAATGCCAGCCATGCGAGAATATGGCTGTGGAGCGGGGATGGCATTGGTGTGCTGCTGGGGCAGTGTGCTGGTGATGGCGGGGACCATGTGTGTTGGTGGGCAGAAGGAGGCAGAGTTCTCTTGTTCTGTTGAGGATGATGGAGGAGGAGTTGATGTGCTTTCCAGGATTGGGAAGGTGGTATTGGAGCAGGGGTTGTTTTAAATACTGTGTTTTGGGTGGCAGCAGGAAAGCAACCATGCCTTTTTCTTGGTCTGGCCACCAGGGGTATGTCTGCCCTGAAGCGTGCCTTGCAGCCCAGGTAGACAGATTCATGCTTATTTGAGCAGAGCTAGTGTGCTTAAAAATAGCCATATGCCCTGACGGCATGGGCTAGCCACCGACATATGGACCCTGGGGGCCAGGAGAGGTTGGGCTCAGGTGGCTAGCCAGTGCAGCAGGGTTTGCACTGTTATTTTTAGAGTACTTGCTGAAGCAGAGCTAGCATGTATGTGTCTACCCAGGCTGAGAGGTACGCACCATCTGCAGTGTAGACATACTTATGTGACTTACAGATTGGGATAGGGTCCCGGGTGAGACTGCAAAGCCCACCCATGATCCAGTGGCCCTTGGCCCTCATTTGGCTTCGTCTCTTCCCTGCTCTGTCTAAACATTCTCTTTTCTCTTCCCCTCTTCTTGTCTCAGTCTAGCTAAGGGAGGTAGGCTGGAGCTGTAGAGTCCTGATCTAAACTGCCCTGGAATCCAGGTTGTTTTCAGTGGGGGTTTTAACTTGGGCCTATCTCAGGTTATTAATGCAGGGAATTGCTTCATTGGAGGGGATCCTGCATTAGCTACAGATCATGGGAGCAGGTTCCAGGCACAGCATGTGGCGTGGTCGCTGAGATCTGTCTTCGTTTTACCTGCTCATTTGTAATGAGAAAGTTATCAGGAAGCTGCTGTCTTCCTGATCCCTGTGGGAGCACCGTACTGGGAGGTGGAGATGAGAGAAGATGATGGATGTCTTGATCAGCAGTTTAATCAGCCAATCAGGATGGATGGTTTGTGTCCCGAATCGTAGATGATAGAGGAGCTCATTAGAGACAGAGTCATTCTGAGTGTGTTGCTGTTGTGTCTACACTTCCGATGCCACAGCTGCGGTGCGCAGACACTTGCTACAGCATCAGAAGAGGTTTTTCGATCCGAGAGATGGTAGCTAGGTTGACAGAAGCTTCTGTGGACCGAACAGGGTCTACGACTGGGCTCAGATTGACTTAACTCAGCGGTTCTCAAACTGTGGGTCAGAACCCCATTTTAATGGTGTCACCATTAACCAAAGGGCTTCAGCCCCAGGTGGGGGGCCTGTAACCTGAGCCCTGCCACCCAGGGTTGGCATTAGACTTGCTTGGGCCTTGGGCCAAAGTCTGAGCCCCACTGCCCAAGGCCGAAGCCTGAGGGCTTCAGCCGTGGGTGGTGGGGCTCAGGTTACAGGCCCCTTGCCTGGGGATGAAGCACTCTGGTTTTGGCCTTCCGCCTGGGGTGGCAGGGCTCGGACAGGCTCAGTCAACACCCCCCCCCCCCGCTCCTGAGGTCATATAGTAATTTTTGTTGTCAGAAGGGGCTCAATTTTTTACACTCCTCAGCTACATCGCTAGGTTTACCTAGGTTTTGGGTATAGACCCGGCCTTCGTCCCAGTTCTCTGCTAATATTGGAGAGATCCAGCCATCCAGAATGCTGCCTTGGGGCAATTTGGATCCCTAATATCAGGCTTCCTGCTGGAATGACCTGTGCTGCCCGGTCCTGGAGTGCTGGGATGGTCTCTTTCTGCGATCCATCTTGTAGTCTGACTTGCGGATGGTGTGTTGGTGGAGTCCGGCTCGCAGAAGGGGTGTTGTGCACTCGGAGCTATTTGCTAAGCAATGCCAGGATGTATCTGGCTGCGTCAAAGGAGGTGGAGGCTGTTTGGCCATGTTGGCCGAGGCATTTGGCAGTTAAGGTGGAGCCGTTTGCTTTGTATCTGGATTTCCTCAGTCTTGTGTCTGTAAATTCTCCTCCTGAAATTTGAGTGACTCATGTTTTCGTTGGAGAAATGTCCCAGGTTCAGTGACACATGTTGTTTTGGGGGGCGGGGGGTGTTGGTGATAACAGAGATCATTGTGGAAGGGTTTCTGGTCATCCACTTGAGTTACACTTGCTTAAATGCCTTGTGGCTGTGGAGGTGGAGAGGACTGAAAATATAATTATTATTATTCTCATGGCCCCAACCATATACGCAGTGAGAGATTATCTGTGCCCCGAAACACTTGCTATCTGCACGAAACGGAGACATAAAGTGTCTTGCCCAGGACCAGTCAGTAGCAGAGCCGTGAGTAGACCTCTCAGGTCTCCTGAGTCCCGTTCCAGTGCCATGTTCACTAGACAACACTGCCTCTGGCTCATGCTGTAAGAGAGACGGCCAGAAAAGCATAGGTCCCAAACATGGACATCAGAAATTCTTGTTATGGTGACTGCTGACAGCATGTGACCCAGGGGCAGTCTCTCCCAGAAACACTTCAGAGAAGAACTTCTAAATGGTAGAATCTTTTGAAACTTTGAGGAACATAGTGTAGATATTTTAAAAAATAAAATCAAATAGAAAAACAGCTGCATGACAGTCTTTGAAAACTGTTCAAAGGTAGGCTGTCAACTTGAAACTTCTATTTCATGGTTGTTTTTTTCTTTGCTTCTGTTGCTATCCTCTTTGGGGGGAAAATATGATTTACAAATCTGCACCCATAGTAAAATGTCTTAGTTGGACATTTTTTGTCTTATTCATTGTGTACATGGGCAAACTGACAAATATAAAAACCAGCTCCTCTCCCCGCCCCCCAAAAAAGCCTTTTGCTCTGATTAGTGAAGACCAAAAGGACTTGAAAACCTAATTGGAATTTATGGCACGCGGTGCTTTACAGACCTAGAGGATATGCACACGCACACAGCACGTAGGTTTGTACTTTCAAAAGTGGCTGGATGATTTTTGGGGTGCCCAATCTGAGATGCTTTGAAGAGGCCTGATTTTCAGAGGATAGATGCTCAGCATTTTTTTTTTTTTTTTTAAATCAGGCAACTTTGGCTGTCAGTGCTGCAGCTAGGGCTATGACTGCAGTACCTGTAGACATACGTGAGTAACAATAGCAGTGAAGCTGCTACAATGTGGGTTAGTCACCCGTGTGTGTCCTCAGGCTCCCGGGCAGACTTGTACGCCAGCAGCTAGCCTGTGCGGCATCCGCTTCCCTACTGTCAGCACCCAGACTAGTTAGACCAAAGCTCGCTTTGGTTTGTCCACACGTCCTGCAATCAATCTCTGAGTGCAACACGGACAGGCACTTTGAGTCGTCTCTGGTTAGGCACTCTACCATTTAGAAATCACTTGCTGCGGCTCTCCTGTCGACTCCGCTATCGCTGCTCGCTCTGGTTGAGTTCCGGAGTAAATGGGAGCACGTTCGGGGATCAATATATCACGTCTAGACGAGACGCGATATATCGATCCCGATAAATCAATGACTACCCACCAATCGATCACCAGGCGAGTAGTCTGGACGTACCCTAAGCCACGCTTAAGCTGAAATAAGTGTGTCTGTATAGGGCATTGCACTGGCTTAAGTAAACTAGTACAGATTTGTGTGTAGACAAGACCTTGGTTGTCTAACTCTACAATGAGCTGGTCTAACCAACATGGTGTTTAATGGCAGCAGCAGCTGGCAGCCATCAGTGCTGGGGCCTCCGATGTAGCTGAACAATGAAGCTGAACTGGCTTTAACAAAAGAAAAGGAATTGCAAAATATCCCTTGTGTGGCCCAGAGCTATGTGGATGAGCAGTGGGGGGATGCTCCAAACAGCGTCCGAAAGCTGAGCGTGTGAGAGACAGATGAATGGGACCAAGTAGTGGGAAGGATGTGCGAACTGAGGCATGAAAGGTGAAGTGAGATGCCCAAGGACACAAAGGAGGCCGGTGGCACAATTGGCATTAGAACAAAGGAGTCCTTGGCTCTTAGGCCTGTGCTTGACTTGTTGTTGTATAAGGAAGCAGTCCTGCATTACACTCGTCTGCCTGAAGAGCTCAAGTTCGGATGACTAGTCTGAGTGGCCTGGGAGCTATGGAAAACAACACTTGCTGTCCTGTTCGAACTTGTTGCTTGAGACGTTGGAAACGTTGTTTTGACCCTTCAGGGTAGATCTTTACTCTCCGCCCCCTGGTTTTTACGAGACGGCAGAGCCGAGAATTTTGTTTGGAAGCAGACTTATAATTACAGCAAGTCCAGGCGAGCGCCTGATCCTCTCCAGCGGCTGTTGCGTAGCCAGGCTCTTCCCCCTTTCTCTCTCTCTCCCCTGGTTGGTGCCACAGCATCTGTGTCACCCCTACTCCCTCCAGGCCCATATGGGAGCAGTCAGGGGTTTAGTTGGAGACATGGCCACAGGAGGCACGAGGGCTTGAGGAAGAGCAGCTTAGGCAAACTCGGAGCTGGAAAGGAGCAGCCGTGAGCGGGGTCTGCAGCCAATCTACCCTGAGCCAGATTAGAGGATTGGCTGGCCGGGACCCAGAGCAGCTGCTCTGGCCGGCGAATCTCTGGCTAGCTTTTACTCGGCACGTCTGTGCAGATTTGAACAGGACGGTAATCTCTGTGTCCCTGGTAGCTGGCCATTAATGAAGCAGCTCCAAGATCTGAGCTCAGGGGAGAACTGAACACCGACCCACAGCCAGGCCTGGGGGGTGGGTGTGATGGGGTGCATTCTGCCTCCTTTCTCTCCCTGACCCAGGACACAGTTGCTACTCTTGGAATCTCAGCTGCCTGCTTGCTTCCCCTCTCAGCCTGTGTCAGTGTGGTGGTTGCTTTGATTATTTAAATAGTATGTTCCCGATGAGAATTTTTATGCATTTCTTTATTTTTGGTTCCCTATTGTCTCTTTGCAAATGTTTAATTCCCATGGAGATTGTGCTGTCTCGGTATCTGTCATCCTGAGGATCCTTGAACATATCAGCATCACTCCTCTGTATGCAAACACCTTTGTTAGGCAAGAAGACTACTTGCACAATCAGACCTGGGGAACAATCACTATTTCCCTCGTCTACAGTGTTATCTTTCTGTCCGATACAGTTGTGCAGTGTTGCTACATGACTGTTAAACAGCCATCATAATCCACCGCAGAAGTGGCTGCATTTTCAGTACCAGAAGGAAGTGATCGATCTCTCTCATTGCCTGTCTTGGAAGATTGTTGTGTGACTGACTTGATGTTTACAAAGCATTTCTAAAATCTTGGAAAAGAACGAAGTAGCAATATGATCTAGTGGGACATAAAAAAACAGGTGGCTATTCCGAGCTTTGCCACTTCCATGTTGTGTGTCCTCGGTCAAGTTGTTTAGTTTCTGTCTCTCAGTTTCTTATCTGTAACATGAGGATAATAGCCCTGCCTTGCTTTACCTCTCAGTGGTGATGTGAAAATAAATCAATTTAAAGGTCATGAGGCACTCAGATACGATGGTGATAGGGGACGTATAAGTACCTAAATTAGATCGCTCAGTGAGCTGTATTTCCTCATGAAGACACAGCCCATAAGGGCTTGTGTACGTGGAGAGTTGCATCAATTTAACGTAACTGTGTGACTTTTTAAAAACCAGCTCAGTTAAACTAGTGCGAAAGACTGGTGTGGACGAACTTCTTTCACTGTAAGTACCTCATTCTAGTTTAACTTAAAACAGAGGTTTTCAACCGATATTCATTTGCAGAGCTATACAAAATTTTGAATGACGGAGCGGACTCTTTTGGAGATCTTAGACATAGTCTGCAGATGTCCAAGTGTCTGCAGACCACAGGCTGGAAACCACTGTTCTTTGGTAACGACAATCTTTCGTGGACCCCGTACACATAGTCTGTGGACCACCAGGGGTCTGCGGACCACAGGTTGAAAACCACAGGTTTAAAGAGATTGGAGACAGGCCTTAGATAAATGAAAATGAGTCCCTTTGAAACTAAAATAAAAGAGCACACGGGAGTTTGCACTGGTTTAACTGAAGTGGTGCCAGGGTATGCGAAGGTCCCATTCGGTGGCAGCTAGACATTGTTATCCCCGTATTTTAGCTGGGGAACGTGAGGCACAACTAGGTGAAGTGAATTGCCCCAAAGTTGCAGAGCAAGGAAAGGAACCCTGATTTCCAAACCTGCGTCCTCCACAAGAAACTGATCCCATGTGAGTCTTTCCATTGACTTGAGTGAGGCCAGCTTGGGCCCTGAGTGAGTAGGGAAGACCTACTCGGAGTGCTGGGGAAAGAAATCCAAAGTGGTCTGGTTTTTCTACAGACTGGCCAGAAATGGAAGCCTGAGCCACCCCTACCATGCTGTAGTTTGCCCATGACTGTGTCAGAGCATCTTCAGTTCCCGTTCTCAGGCTGGTGAAACCCACATACGATGAGACAGGAATGCTGAATGCCGGTCTGGAGCTCTCTGGCTTTGTAGAGTTGAGGTTGTCTAGACTCTTATCTGCCTGTCTCTGATGTCCACGCAGCCCGTTTGGCTGGCTCAGGAGAGCCGGATTGGTTTGCCTGTTCGTCCTTTGAGTGTTGGCCAGCAGCAAGGTGGCTGGAGAGGCAGAGATGTCTGAACCAGTGGCTGAACTTCTGTGTCTTGGTACAACCTGCGAGCACCCATAGACTAAACACACAGGGCAGGCTTAGATCTCCACCATTTGGAGATCTGGACATGTATTGGCCTCTTTACGAACAGGCACGGGTCAGATACAGCGTCCCAGCAGCCTCGCTGTGATCCCCCAGCTCCCGGGTGATGGTTCTGAGCACAAAGGGCTCCCCCTTCCCCTGCCTAGGCTTCAGTGAGGGGCTGCGGGATGCAGTTACAATCTTAGGGGTCCCGTGACCCTCATGGGCCCCTGGGTGTGGTTGGGGAAAGGGAACAGGCAGGGCTCTCTGCAGAAGGCTCCCACACCAGTGCCTTCTAGCCTGGCTGCCAATTCTAAATACCCTGTCGTAGGTCTCGTCTACCTGGGTGAACTTGATTGGTTTAGCTAGTCCAGAGTGACTCCCCAGCGTGGACACTCCGTTCTGGAATAACCACTGTGCTCACAGACCGGAGTTATTATTCCAGCTAAAAATCACTTTTAAGAACATAAGAACGGCCGTACCGGGTCAGACCAAAGGTCCATCTAGCCCAGTATCTGTCTGCCGACAGTGGCCAATGCCAGGTGCCCCAGAGGGAGTGAAGCTAACAGGCAATGATCAAGTGATCTCTCTCCTGCCATCCATCTCCATCCTCTGACGAACAGAGGCTAGGGACACCATTCTTTACCCTTCCTGGCTAATAGCCGTTTATGGACTTAGCCACCATGAATTTATCCAGTTCCCTTTTAAACTCTGTTATAGTCCTAGCCTTCACAACCTCCTCAGGCAAGGAGTTCCACAAGTTGACTGTGCGCTGTGTGAAGAAGAACGTCCTTTTATTTGTTTTAAACCTGCTACCTAATAATTTCATTTGGTGACCCCTAGTTCTTGTATTATGGGATAAAGTAAATAACTTTTCCTTATCCACTTTCTCCACATCACTCGTGATTTTATATACCTCTATCATATCCCCCCTTAGTCTCCTCTTTTCCAAGCTGAAGAGGCCTAGCCTCTTTAATCTTTCCTCATATGGGACCCTCTCCAAACCCCTAATCATTTTAGTTGCCCTTTTCTGAACCTTTTCTAGTGCTAGAATATCTGTTTTGAGGTGAGGAGACCACATCTGTATGCAGTATTCAAGATGTGGGCGTACCATGGATTTATATAAGGGCAATAATATATTCCAGGGCAGTGGGTCCACATGGGTGAGTTCTTACAGAATAACTGAAATGTACCGGGATGCTTATTCCAGAACAGCTATACTGGTCCGTTTCCCCCATGTAGACAAGGCTTTTTACACTCTTCCCTCCCCCAACTATTCCCTGGCCGTCTCCAGTCTGAACCAAAGGCTCTCGGATCAGGGCTGCTCCTTCCCTGTGAACCCAGCCCACTCGTTGAGCTGGCCCTTGGCATGAAGAGGGCTGGCTGGGGTATATTTTTAGCAAAGATAGGAGAGAGGTGGTAGGGCAGAGGGCTCCATTCCAGGAATCTCCGGCTCTTTAATTATGTTTCTGGTCTAGGAAAATTATATGGTTCCTCGAGCGTAACTAGAGAATGTTTGGAAGGTAATTGTATCTCAGAGTGCAGATTAGCCGGTGTTGGGGAGAGGCAGTGTTTGTTTGGAGACTGGGATCAGGAGGGGCAGGGCTGGCGGAGAGAGAGGAAAGAACCCGCCCTCCAGCAGAGGAGTCAGAAATCCCTGCAGCTTTGTGTGGCCATGCGTGGCCTCCCTTAGCTTTTCTCCTTGTGTTCGGTTTTCCTGTCCCCACTCTCGTTAAGCTCGCTACAGGGCCAGAGGAAGGTAAGGGCTGAGGGGTGGTCGGGCCCGGTAGTGAGCAACATTAAGGATGCAGCATTCAACAGAGCTGGGGTTGATCCCCATACTGTGACCCTTTGTTGGGGAACTCCCCCCCCCCATTGAAGGTGCCCCGGGCCCCCAAAACATGGCTGGGATCACCCCCGATTGAGAACCCATGAAACAGACATTTTATCCTAAATGTTGTGTCCTTGCCTCAGCTGTGCAAAGGAAAGTGAGACACACAAAGGGGAGGAGGTGACTTTCCTGAGGTCACACAGTAAGTCAGTGGCAAAGATAGACCAGAACCTAGGAATCCTGCCTCCCAGCCTGGGTTTCTATGTGCTGAGCCACACTGCCTTGGGGTTTTGCTCCACAGTTTCCGTCATCAGTGGACTTCCAGGGGAGGCACTGGAAATGGAGCTTTGAGGTGAGAGGTATCCCAGCCGCCTCTCTGTGATTCCCCAGCTCACGGGGGGGTGGGGGGGCTCTGAGCACAACAGACTGTGTCTCCCCCGCCAAGGCTGCAGTGAGGGGCTCTCTCCCACCCTCCCCCTGTGAGGAGGTTTTGCCCATGCGGCATCTTGGTGGAGGGGGATGCATAGGGGAGATGGGGTCCTTGTTTTTCTTTGCATCTTCCCATCTCCCCTTGACCTGACAGTGGCTCTGAGCACCAGCACATAGATCTGTAATCTTGGGGAGCTGCCGGGGCACTTTGCAGCAGCTGCTCTGTGCCTTGCTGCCTAGTGGTGGCTCTGAATGCAGGCACTTACTCACAGAGCTGGTGGTGTCTCTTATTGTTCAAGACCATCTTTATTACCAGCTCTTCAGCAGAAAGGTCAAGAGCAGGAGATTTTGTTTGAAGAGTCTTTTTATTCAGGCAACAGTTTAATTCCGTTGTGTTTACAAAAATCCATTACATTAAAAAAAAAAAGTCCTGTTTCTTCCCCCTCACCCATTTTCCCCCCATAAATAGCAAATAGTTTGGCTAGAGCAGGGATTTTCAACCTTTTTTCATTTGCAGACCCCTAAAAATTTTTGAATGGAGGTGTGGACACCTTTGGAAATCTTAGACATAGTCTGCGGACTCCCAGGGCTCTGCAGACCACAGGTTGAAAACCACTGTTCTGTGGTAACGTCAGCCTTTCGCAGACCCCCTTAGACATAATCTGTGGGCCCCCAGGGATCTGTGGAGCACAGGTTGAAAACCTCTGGGTTAGAGCATTCAGCAGACAGGGAGAAAAGAGTGGGTGGGAGCTCAGAGTCAGCAGTGATGTGAACATAGCAGGATAACACGAGCCAGGTTTTCAAAGCATCTCAGTCCTGCAAATCTGGCCTTTATTTAGGTGCTTCCCTGGGAACTGAGCTGCTTGGGGTAATCTAACCCCTTGGGGGCACAAGTCTTCTCTTTATCAGGGCAAGGAGGCTTCCCTTTTTCCGAGAACGCTTGTGGTGAGGCTGGCATGAGTCTCCTCTTCAGGGGCAGATTCCCAAGTTTCTTGGGGTCCTGGGTCTACATTCAGTGAGAGCCCAGATGTCTGAGCAGTGCGTTAATGCAGGGCAGAGTTTGGGTGGTGTAGATTGGGCTGCAGGCTGCTTCGCTTGAGAGGAACACAAGATCTCAGGCATAGAAGGAAGACTACAGCTAATCTTGCGGCCAGGGATCAGGAGGGGAGAAGGGAATTCAGCCTCTGCTTGAATCCATCCCTAGCTGTGATTCGTGGGCTGATTAAAGATAATAGCCTGTCCGATGCTGCAGCAGCCCGCAGCCCTCCACGTGCCCAACGAGAAGGCAGGCGGTAGAGATGAGTGCAATTTTTTTTTTCCTTCCTCCCCATGGCTCCTGGTAGCAAAGCGGCCAGCTCTGTTTATTGAACACAAATAGAAGATAAAATAGTGGAAAACTAATTTTTTCATGCTCATTGGTGGGAGAGATTAAAATTATGCAAATCCTCGGCAGCAAGCTTGGTGCAGAGATAAGGGGATGTTCAAGTTGGCTGGCTGCCTGCTAATTCACTCATTGAAAAAGAAATGAGCAGGAAAGCGGCGATCAGCGTTGCTGGCCTCTCCTGGTGCTCACGGGGCTAGAACTGCTGCACTCTGCTGGGAAGAAACCAAACAAAGGAAACCCTTTCCAAGGAGCGCAGTCTCTGCACTGAGATGCAACCTGATTTCTCTGTGCTCACCAGCATCTGTGCTGCGGCCCCCCTGGGCATCCCCAGGGGTTGGTGGCCTGTGAAGTCTGCTGCCAGTGAGCAAGGCAGCAGGAGGTTTTCAAAAGCACGTTCACTGAACTCTCATCAACCCTCCTGAAACACTGTACTGTAAGTACAATTCTCCCCCTGGGAAGGGGTGAGGGACAATGAACCTCCTGTGACCGATGTTAATCATGGTACTTAATTCACGACTGGAAGGTGCTCAGATGCTCCAGTGATGAGGCTGGGATAAGAATCTCTCCAGAACAGAATCTGCTTCAATGGCAGCAGAATCAGGCTAGTTCCTTGGGCGCTTCTGAAAATCCCCACGCTCTGAGTCCAAGGCCGGTTGTTGTATAGTCCTCTTTGCCTTCTCTCTGCTGATGCCTAGTATGGATGCTTCCCATCCCTTCATCAAGGCAGAACCCACTATCCTCTAATGGCTGTGATGACTTCTGCTGACGAGTGAACATTGAAAGCGCAGGGGCTTTTCCAAGCTGTATCTGAATTCTTATGGTACGAGATTATTTTAGGGATGGTGGTTAAAATTTGCCATTGAGGTGACTGCTCGTGTTAGTTTTCACAAGCTTAGCAGGGCTGGACTGGGTCGGAACTGGGAGTAGTGAGACTTTTAAGGAAAAGGCAAGTGGAGTTGTTGCTTCATTGGTTGGCGGTCTTTGATGAGTAGGTACTGAGCCGTTTCCCCAGCCTGTGGCTGGAGGTGCCATTTTGTGGATGAGAGAGAACTGAGGGTCCTGGTAGCTTGTTGTTAAAGACCCTACGGCCCTTCTTTTTAACAGCTGGGGTGTCCTAGCCATATTCTGGCCTCTGCCTAAAATAATTCTCCCTGCAACTTCAGTTGGGTAAGGTCTTTACTTCCTATCTTAAAGTGCATTGTTGCAGTGTGCTTTTAAATAGCTGCTGCACCCCACCCCAGAGGTGGCTGCCTTGCAGTGGTGGGTGAAATAGAAATCCCTGATAGTGAGTGTATCATTTGTGAAGCACTATTGGGCAGGGAAGGAGAGTAGCTTCCAGTGTGCTGTAGTCAGAAAATGGCATTGCTGTGTCCAGGGCTGGCCTTAGACCAAAATGGCAGCTCAGGCAAAGAGTGTCTTGGGCACCCTTCCCCCCGCTTTGTTAAACTTTTGAATACTTAATTTTTATTGCATTTGTAGCCTCTTTCACAACTTTGATACACAATTTGCATGCATGATTTATCCCTGTCTTATAAGACAATAAGTTTGCCCGCTAGGCTCTGTAAATCTGTATTTGTTCATGCTGCATATAAGCAAATAAAAACGTCAGTTTCCGCTAAGCTTATAGAAACTTTTAAATTTTAAGAATAACTGAAATGTACTAACATCAAGACATTGAACTATGCACCGTCATTGGGTGGACCTGTATTGAATAGTGCTGGAGCAGATGACAGCCTCAGAATGTTAATCCTAGTCCTTCAGTTCTGAAAGTCGCTTTTCTAGCCTTTGCCCTCACGAACTGAAGCACGGTGTCGGAGAGATCCTAATGGGCAATGGCATTTTCAGGCGGTAAAATAGAAGTGATGTCAGTCTCTGCTCAGCCATCGTCGACTGAAGATGCATTTTAATGAGCCCAAGCTTCAAAAAGGTGCGCTCCCCCCTCGTGACTGTGATCTGCAGCATAAGCAGAATCCCCAAAATGATCCACTCTTCAACTGACTGACTGGCTCCCTACCCCTTACGAGGGCGAAGCTGACACCAATCTAGGAGGTTGGAGGAAAACATAGCGCTCAGAAAGTCTGGAAGATTCCACGAAATTCTACAAAGGTCCAGAATATTCTAGGCGGTTAGTGAAAAATGAATCCACCTACGGAATACCTGGAACGTTTTACTTCAAATGTTCTGTTTTCCCTTTTGTTGCTAACAACAAAAACAACACGCTAAGCACAGTGTCCCCCAAGCCTGTCACCCCAGGTGGGTCATTGCCTGGGTCGCCTGCCCCTAAATCCGACCCTATGTCCCTTCTTCTGCTTCCAGCGTGTCTCTAGCTCAAACCTGTTGACTTGACTGAGGGAACCAATGTTGTAAATCCAGTGTAGCCCCGCATAGCCCAAACTGAGCCTGGAGGAAGTGGAGTTATCTGGCCACCTCCTGCCTCTGCAGAACTGAGCAGGGAGAGAGTAGAAGGATCCCACTCTCCATCCTCTCCTTTCAAGAGAACTCTTTGGGATGGGCATCATTTTTTGGTTCTGTTTGTACAGCACCTAGCACAATGGGGTCCTCGCCCATGGCTGGGCTCATAGGTGCAACCACGATAGAAATAAATAATTACAATTTGACCAACCAGCCCCTGTCAAAGTGTGTGTACACTGTCCTGCCTACAGTAGGCTTCTAGAACGTGTTAACTAATGATTTCTATCGCACCTTGAAATCGTCATCAAGACAAACCCTGAGCCTCCTCTGGAAATCCCAGCCTAAGTTTTTTTCCAAAGTGACTAGTGATTTTGGAGGCCCAAGTTTGAGACCTCTTAAAGGGGCCTGCATTTCAGAAAGCACTGAGTGCCCGTCCTATGAGAATCAGGCCCCTCTAAGGGGGCTGAGGTTGGGTGCCCCGAAAATCAGTCATCACTTGGAATATATGTCAGCCCTGGGTCTTTCAGGGAGAGTGAGACAGTTGCCAATACATGTTACTCATTTTGGATGGGTTTCTCTGACTTCCTGTCAAATCAATATTTATTCACAAATCTATCTGCTTGCTTTTGTCCCTGAAAACTCTTGTGGGTTTTTATTTTTTATTTATTTATTTTTTGTTCCCCTGGTGTATTTTTGGCTGCTGCTTGTTGGCATGAGGTACTAACTCGAGCTTTTGCTGGCTTCAGTCATTCCAGCTGCTTTCTTGAGGCAGATAATTTTGTCCCCACTTCGTTTTGTTTTTTTGGAGGGGAGGGGTTGGCCAAAATATTCCCCTCCAAAGGGTGTCTTTTTCCCTCCTGCTGCCCCCAGAAGGCTTGGTGGCCGCTGTTCTGGATGGGAAGGCTGTGGATGGCAGTTCTTATCAGGATGTCTCTGCATTATCCCAGTGAGCAAGTATGGGATTTGGGAAGGAAATTGATTAGACACTCAACTCCCATTGAAATCCAGTGGACATCTAACTCCCTTAGGCTCCTTTGAAAACCCCCAGCCTGCGTATTCAAACTCCCCAGCCTCGATCAGCTGTACTCCTCCCACCTCTCATACCAGAACCAAAGCCTTGATTGGTTTGCTGGGAAATTACTGTGCAGAATTGAGTACACCACTTGCCCGCTGTGTTTCTAGTGAGAGCAAGAGAGAGAGACTCCCAAACATCCACTCAAGCTGACCGATTGAATGGCTGCAATCAAGAGCTGCTTTAATTCCAGCTTTCCGGGCTGATGTGCAGCCAGCTAGCAGTCTGTCCGCTCAAGCAGTCTCTGCTGATGTGCATAGGAGAGGGAGTACCCTTCCCAACCTTATAATTGCACTTAAATTCTGCTGTCACCACCAATCTTCCCTTTAATTTTCGTTTTCTTGTGACTGGAATGAAAAAAGGCCCAAGCTTGAGTTTAAAAATCAGTGAGGGCATCTTCTCCCACTTTACTCCTTCCATCAGCGTTCCCTCTTCCACCTCCATCGATTCCCTCACCAGTCCTTGGCACTTACGCCAGATCCTTCCTTCACTGTTGCTCCATCTCTTCCCCCCTCGCCTCAACGTATGTGCTCCCATTTTTATTATCAGTACTGTGGTCACACCTGGGAGGCACAGCCATGGTCCAGGACCCCACTGTGGTAGGCACTGCCCAAACCCTGACCCTCTCTCCTCTTTCATCTTTCTTCTTTTGACCCTCAGGCATCCCCTCGCCTCCCACGTGTTGTGCCCTGCTTGCTTTCCTGCTGACCTACTCGTGCAGAGCCCCGCACGTGGTTCCGACCCCTATTTGTCCTTAGAAAGTCACCACTCTAGGTTGACATTGGTGGCCAACATGGAATGAGGCTGCTGACCCCATTCCAGTGCCAGGCGGATGAGTGTGCAAAACCTACCGTTCAGAACGGCCTTGTTGCTAGGCAGTCTCAACAGAAGACCAGGGGTTGAATGGACCATGCAAGATGAGCTGCTCTCTTGCTCCAGGATAGATCTTTACTATTGGCTTTACCTGGGCTCTTACCTGGGTTTCAGCCTAAATCCCCCTGCATCTGAGTACACAACCCAGAAACACAGGTTTATACGTGCTTTTAACCTGAGCTTGCTTCCCCACCACCGGGTAAAGATTAGAGCCTAGGTTTCAATGTAAGGCGGGCTCAAACCTGCCTGCTTTGCGATGTAGATGCAGCCAAAGCCCGGGTTGCGGATCTCAGGTTTTGATATCCTGCAGTGCCATCCTGCAATTTCCTGGGCTTGTATTTTCCAGCTTTTCTACCTACTCACTTCCCATTAATTTCCTATGCACCGGAAGCGACCTACGGCTTTATAGACACCTGGTCAGCATTTAACCCCTCGTTCTGTACGGCCTGCTCCATTTCTGCACTGCTCGGCTGTACGGCACAAGAAGATGCTGTTGGGGCAATCCCAACACTGGCTGGTCAGAGGATCGCACCGGTCGCCCTCTGCTGTGAGGACAGCAAAGAAGATGACTTTGGGAGGCTGCTGGGCAGGGCTGAGATGCAGCGTAGGGGAGGTGGTCTTGCAGCTTTTTGGAGAGGCTTCTTTCTTCCAGGGCAGAAGTTTTGTCTCTTTTTTTATGCAAAGCTCCCTGCACGCAGCCCAGTTCCAAACAGCGACTCCTCAGTGGGGTCCAGGGTTGTGCTAACTCTAGAGGGAGGACGAGCGAGTGGGCAAACTGGAATTTGCCAACTAGGTGAGGCTGTTCGTGTGACTGTGGGGCATTGCAAACAAGCTGGGCCCCCTTCAGGAAAAATTGCCTGTCCTGACTATGGGCCACCAGCTGATTCTTCACACACACCCCTCCCTGCTTCCTTTAGCTAGGAAAAAAGCAGCACAGTCCCCACCTATGCAATGGTGGAAACGATGGGATGGAAGGGAGAAGAGTTTGGTTCTTTGGGGGGCTGTACTGTGGCCCTTCTCCTCGAGGTGACTGAAGCATCACAGTCCAAGGCTGACTCAGAAGCTGGGCTGGGGTTAAGGGCTCTCCAGAGTTCTGAGTCCCCATGGAATCTGTAAACCCCAGCACTGGGGGCTGTTGCTCTCCCTACCCCCTGAATCCTCCAAAACTACGTAGAGCTGTGATAGCCGAGAGTATAGCCTATTCTCAGGGAAAGGGGAACGCTTGTGCTACAGCGGCGGCTGCTGCTGCTGCTGCCGGTAATTAATGTTTGAGGAATTGCAGATCTTCATTAGGAGAACCATTCGGTTAACGAGAGAACCAAAGCCGAGATGGTGGTGGAAATGAAAATCACGCTGGCTTCCTGCCCTGGCCCGAGAGGCATGCTGGCGCTCTTCAAGGCTGAGCGGGGCAGAATGGAGATGCGGGAAGATGTGGTCGGCTGTGCCTGCATCGCGACGGATTCGTTAATGGAAGGGGGCCATGGGGATTAATGCAGGGCAGGAGGGGATAATTATGGAGGGGAAGAGGCAATGGAAGTTTGTCATAAATATTCAAAGCAACCAAAATCCCATCGTTCCGCAGCGGCGCCTGGTTATTAGTGTTGGGAGGAGACCACTGGGGCTGAGCAAGGTCCTGGACTTCCATCGTTTAAGGCTCTAATTGGGCTCCTTGTTGCAGGAGCCACAACCCCCTGCCTCCTAAAAGCATCTCCTGTCCCCCTTGTGGAAGCACATCGGTCCCCTTCTCATTTCCCTGCCAGGTTATTCTCTGCCCCCTGCCCCTGTTTCAGTCACTCCCCACGAAACTGAGAGAGGGGCTCCCTCGATACCTTCTGTTATCAAGCCAAGATGGAAGCCAGCTCAATCCGCCTCTCTCCAGTGCGAGCTGTGCTCACAGACACGTTAACCGAGCTCCGGGGGCCTGTGCCCTTCGCTGGTAGCAGCTTGCTCCAGGGCCGTGCAGCACATTCCCTGCTGCAGGTTGGCTCGGAGAGCTGAGCAGAGCAGCTGAGCTGCTGTCTGAGGGTTCGTCAGGCTCCCTAAGGATTGAGCTGCTGCATTCTCTGTCTGAGATGGGCTTCTGAATAGCACTCGGTTCATGGGAGAGGTGGGTTTTCCTGCCTCTAATGAATAAGCTGCCATGCCCCAGAGGTGCCACGGAACTGCTGTCCCACTTGTCCGTGGCCTGCCTCCCCTGCTGAAGAATAAGCATGACCGAGACCGAAGGTTTGCAGCGATTTGGGTTTGATGTATGTAGAACAGCAACAGTCGGACCCGTCAATTGGGTCTTTTCACGTCAAGGCAATTCACAAGCGTATGTGCAGAACCACTGAAATCCAGCCAGCTCGAGGATCAGCTGGCTCTCAGCATGCTGCTTAACACTAGGGGAAGAAGGGGAAATTTTACACCCACGCCTCCTGAGTAAACCTCTGCACTTTCGAGGAAAGTGCCCCCCGGGGATCTTTAGTTTCCATGCAGCATGGAGCAGGCTTCTGTTTTCTAAGAGCCTCTTATGAAAGCCATGGTACCAAACTAAACTGTGTGGGAATATCTAACAAAGATAAAGGACAGACCTGCTAAGATCACCACGGGAGTGCTTACAGGGAGTTCAGGTACTCAGGGGAAGAGGGTAGCTTTGTGTTTGGGGCAGCAGCTGGGAATGCTGCTCAGTTCCCAGCTCTGCCACACACTTCCTGTGTGGCCTTGGTTAAGTTGCTTAACCTCTTTCTGTCTTAGCTCCCTATCTGTAAGCTGGGGGAGGGACTGGAGGGATAAACTTCCCAACGCACTGAGCTGTTGTGAGGACTGATGGCAAGGCTTTGGTACTATGAGAATGGGAGGTCACTGCCTGCAGATAAACCCCTGAGCCTGGTGCAGGGAGAGCAGAGTCAGTGTTTTCTGTATAACTGGAGCAGCAGGGTCAGGGCTTAGCTTCTAATGCCGCAGGACGGAATGTATTTGGACATAGGGGGCTGACTGGCAGTAGATGGGTCAGGGATACTCCCTGCTGATTCAGCACATTGCACTTTGCTCTGATTTCCGTCCTGCCTCCTCTTGTGTTCCTCTTCATGCACCTTCAGCCACTGACCTCATCCCCTCACTGCGGGGGCCGCAGCAGCATGGGGGCAGCTGTGCTGCTGACTCGCCGTAGTGTAGACGCTTCCTACAGCACCGGAAGTGTGTTTTTCGTCTCTGTAGGGGTAATCTGCCCAGAGCGGCGGTAGCTAGGTCAAACCTAGTGTCATCTACGCTGGGGGTTAGGTTGACAAAGTTGGGCATCTCAGGGGTGTGAATGTTTTGACTTAACTTTAAGTTTACACCAGGCCTGTCTGGGGCAGGCTTGTCTTTTCAGTGCTTGCAAGGTGCTTCACAAGTGCAAATTAATACAGTGCAGTGAGACCTCACCCACCACATCCCAAGGACACATGTGGCAGTAGAAAACCATGCATGCTCGTGAAATGGAGGAGAGCTACAATTCTTCTTCTGGTACTTGCTCCTGTCGATTCCATTCTAAGTGTGCACACACCCACGTGCAGTCATCCAAGATTTTTGCCTGAGACGTATCCGTAGGGTCAGCTGTGGCACCCCCTTGAGTCCTGCGCTCATGCCTTGGTATATCAGGCACCGCCAGCTCTATGCCCTTTAAGTTCTTTCTTATCGCCTGTGGTGGTTAGTCGGATTGCCTTTCCTTGCATAGCAAGGGCTAGCAGTTTGGTCTCTTCTGACTTCAAGCCTTAGGGCTGCCTGCGGTGGTTGGGCCGCATGCCCATATGTGGTCAGTCATGCTGCTTGCATCCGGCCTCTGCAAGTGTGGCTGGCATCTGTCTACATCCCCAACAGGCACGACCCAGACCGGGTAGTCAGGGTGTCTGATGACATCCAGTCGTCTCTGGATTGGGAGTTGGACCCTGGAGTCGGTGTTGGAGGGAGTTCCCTTTGCAACCCCGACCCCATCAATGACTCTGGTCTCTGATGCTTCGGACCTGGGCTGGGGAGCCCACTGGTTATGGGACGATCTGGCCCTCCATATCAACATCAGGGAGCTCAGAGCAGTTCACCTGGCCTGCCAGGCTTTCTTGCCCCACCTGAAGAGCAAGGTGGTCCAGATCCTGATGGACAATACCACCGCAATGTATTACATCAACAGGCAGGTCAGAGCCAGGTTGTCAACCCTTTGCCAAGAAGCTCTCAACCTTTGGCACTTCTGTGTGTGGCATGCCATTCGTCTGGTAGCTGCGCACCTGCCCAGAGCCAGGAACGTCTTAACAGATCACCTCAGCAGGACCTTCTCGTCCCGTCCCAAGTGGTCACTCCATCCAGAGGCTGATAGCATAATCTTCCAGAGGTGGGGGACTCCCCAGGTGGACCTGTTCACGTCCAGGCAGAACAGAAAATGCCATGTGTTCTGTTCATTCCAGGGGATGGAGCGGTGCTCCCTATCATATGCATTTCTCACCCCATGGTCGAGGGCTCTGATGTACACCTTCCCGCAAGTGCCTTGATTCACAGGGTCCTTGTAAAGATGAAGCAAGACAGGGCGAGAATTATCCTAATAGCCCCGACGTGGCCTCGCCAGCACTGGTTTGGCACATTGCTGAACCTTTCGGTAGCCACCCTGATGCAGCTGCCCGTCTGGCCAGACCTGCTGTCTGAGAACCACGACAGCCTTCTGCTCCTGAACCTGGTGGCACTGCACTTGACATCATGGCTACTGCGTGGTTAAATGCGGACAAACGGGAATACTTTCTACATAGAGAGAACAAAGCCGTTCTGTAAATCCACACAGTTGGTTGTTGCGGTGACAGACCGAATGAAAGGTCACCCAGCATCTACTCAGAAGATTTCATCCTGGATCCTGGCCTGCATCCGCTGCTGCTATGAGCTGGCAAAGGTGCCTCCACTGGTGATTGTGACGGCACACTTGAAAAGGGCACAAGCGTCAGCCTTCCTGGCTCAGGTACCAATCCAAGAGATCTGTAGGGCCGCTACCTGGCCGTCTGTCCACACGTTTGTGTCACATATGCACTGACTCAGCAGGCTCGAGATGATGCTGGCTTTGGTTACCCACCGTTTGTAACGGTTCTTTAAGATGTGTTGCTTGTGTCCAGTCCATTTCCCGCCCTCCTGTCCTCGGTCGGAGTTGAAGGAAGTGAGAGGGCGTAGGGCTGGCAGTGCCTGATATACCGACGCCTGAGCATGGCACTCGAGGCGCCACAGTCAGCCCTATGGATACTGCTAAGGCAAAAATCTCTGACCGTGCACGTGGCGCACTCAACCTCGAATGGACGTGAGCCACAGATCTCGAGGAACAACAGTTACGAAAAGGTCACCGTTTTTTTTGCCTCCTGCTAGCCCTGGTTGATTGAATTGCAGGGAGCTTCCCCTCTGAGGAGGTGGGAGTGTCCAAACGGTCCAGTCCGTTCTGAGATGGGGGAGGGAGGTTTTCTGAAAAGCCAGGCTTGGTGCAGAGACCAGAGTGGGATGGGAATAAACGGAGTTGATGTCCCAAAGAGGCACAGCCCCCTCTCCTTTTTCCCCGTTGCGGGTCCCCTTTAGCATGTGTAGTATGGAAGCCTTTCCCTTTAAGACGATTGCAGATCCCTGCTCTTTGGCCCTGTTCCTGTTTGGCCGTGTGCCTCCAAAGATGGACAAGTGATGACTCAATGCTCCTCTTTCTAGCTGGGCAGGGGAAGGGTCAGCACAGGCACGTGAGTTCTGAAAAGCTTCCTCTAATGTTTCTCATGTACTACCGAGTCTCCTTTTTATGAGACAGCACTGGTTTCCCCTCTGTCCTGGCTTGTTTCACTGCGCACCAAACCTATTAAACTGCAGAGCAAATACTATTAACTTTTAATTCCTTGTGTACTCGTTGTGTGTATTATGCTCTGTCTGTGTGTGTATCTACCCAGCCTTGCAAATTCACCATGAAATTGTAGCCGGCCCAGGCACAAAATCTGCTTGCTTGCCGTTTACTATGATGACTGACTGGTGGTGATAGAAATCTCATGAACTTAGTTGCTCCGTCAAAAAAAAAAAAAAAAAATCACTTGCCTTTGGCAGGTAGAGTTTTGCAAAGCTGATGTAGTCGTGTGTTTTCCCCAGTTCCCTCAGAGTTTTCGATCTTAAAAGGTGCTATGGAGGAAGTATTATTAAAGACCTCAGGGCTTTATACATATGTTGTGCACCCCTCTGATGTTGCTGTAGTGTGGATGCATGGATTGCTTCACTTAACAATGAAATGCAGCTACCTCTGGGGTGGGACATGGCAGCTGTTTTAATAGTGGATACCAACGCTGCCGTTGTGAAGAAAACAGTATGTCATACAACTGAAAGGGCAAAGTGAGTTTAGGCTGTCAGGCGGCGGTTACCTGCACTGGAATATGGCTAGGATGTGGGCAAACTCTCAGTTTTGCATCTCGCCTAGAGGCTGAAACGTTCAGCAGAAAGGTGCCCCTCTGCCACGAGCCGTGCCCCGTCACTTCTTGCACTGCTTAGAACTTCTTTCAAGATGTGCATTACAGCAGGGCCTGGAAGCCCCAGCTAAAATCAGAGCCCCCAGTATGGCAGTGCTGCATGGATACATCGGAAAGACTGTGTGGTACCTGAAGCAGGTATCTAAATCGGTAAGTCAGGATGGAGGGAAGAGAGATGAAGTGCTTTGCTTGAGTCTCACAGAAAATCAGAGGCAGAGCTGGGAATAAAATTCTAGTGCCCTACGTACTGGACTGCACTGCTTCCGCTTACCCAAGTAATGATCCAGCCAGAGCCCTGAATCCATTTTAAATTCAGAATGGATCACAAGGGGGTGAGGGTGGGAGGGGTGTGTGTGAGAGAGGTTTTCTCTCCTCGTTTAATCTCCCCCCAGCCAGTGGTCTGAGACACGGGATTCCTGCCAGGGCAAGAGAGGGATTTGTCCATCCTTGGAGAGGCTCGGAACCAAATCCTCTTTATGGAATTAAACCCCGTGGCAGAATCTGCGTGCACGGCCTGGAAGGAGAGTGGTGCATAGGAAAGAAATTGAGGGGGCCGAAGGAGGAGAGGGCAGGGGCTGGCACATGCTGAGAGCAGGGGAGAGGGTAATGGGTGTAATTCCCAGATCAGCCCGCAGCCCGGAGGGATCTGATTGTGGTGAAGCCCATGTATCGCAAAGAGTGAAGCCAGGGCAGAGGATCGAGGGGCGGGGGTGCAGCTTCTGCTCAGAGAACTGGCAACAGCACTTTGTGTCCACGTCAGGACAGGGCTGGGGGAGGTGCTGGGGGGCTGCTGGCTGCAGGTATCTGACTGACACAGGCAAAGGATGTGGGTGCCAGGATCCCAGGCTGGCTGGGTGGGTCTCTGTTAGACAAGGTAGGGTGGTATAAAAGTGATGCAGGGGAATTATCACCCTGCAGGGAAGCTTGCAGGTGTGGGCGAGGGACTCCCAAAGGGGCTGGTGTGGAGTTCTGCCCAGTTCGATGAAACTCCATGCAGGAGCAGCGCTGACTTCTGCCCTGCTTAGCTCCGTTGTTTGTTAGTGGGTCACCAGCTGGTGACCTACTCCCATGGTGATGGGCATGGCCTAAGTGCGAAGCCCAGAGAGCCTGCAATGTGGGACGCAGCCATGGAAAGACATGACACTCTCACCCTTTCCACCCCAGCCCAGCCTCCTCTTACTCCTGCAACCTTTCGCTGTGGGTTCTGCAGAGACAGCAGGCCTGGATGTGGGATTTGACTGGTGTGGAGTGAGGGTTAGCTCTGTTTGGGTTCCCTCCCCACCCTTGCAGTGACTGTAGCAGTCAGGGTACTTCTTCGAATGATTGCTCATGTGTATTCCACAATAAGTGTGTGCATTCGCCACGTGCACCGGTGCCGGAAGTCTTTTCCCCTAGCAGTACACATAGGGGGAGAACCCCTGCGACTGCTGGAGTGGCGCCTCCATGGCGTGGTATAAGGGGAGCTGCACACTCCCCCCGACCCTCGGTTCCTTCTTGCCGCCAGTGAAGGTGCATCGGAACTACTCTGCTCCAGCTTTGCTGTAGCTCGTCCTCAGAACTGCTTGTTCGTTCAGTGTTTGTACCTGTAGTTAGTTAGCTGTTCAGTTCGTTAGAGAGCCCGGGCTGGGACATGCCCCACGCCCCGGGTTTTAAGTCGTGCGACACTTGCAGGCAATCTATGCCAAGGAGTGACCCGCACGCGAACTGTTCATGCTGTTTGGGAGAAGCCCATATAAGCGATCATTGCAAGATTTGCAAGTCGTTCAAACCTCAGACCTAGAGGGAAAGAGACGTTAGGCTCTGGGCTATTCTGATGGAGTCGGTGCTGACCCCGATTCCAGCGTGCCGCTCTGTGTCGGCACCGGGCACCGAGGTGTCGGTGCGCAGCAACCTTCCGGAGCCTTCAACCAGTCGGCACCGCTTCCCATCCACGGGGCACAAGAAGGCAAAAAGACGCCTTCTTCGCAGCGACACCGAGGGAAATCCGAGGCAGAGGCTAGACCCATGTTGGGCAGTCCTCGATCCCCTCTGGCCCCTAGGCCTCCGACTCGCATAGAGCGGAGTGGCCTGGCCATGCTGGACCAGGCCTCTCCGGATGTCTGGAAGTCTTCCATGCTGGAGGCCCTGCAGGCAGCCAGAGATGTCATGACCATGCTGGTACTGAAGGCGCTGCTGGTATCAGGCCCCCACTCCAGAGGCAAGCCACCACTGGGTTCTCTGCAGTCGCCCCCAGCTCAGCACAGGTCTCGGTCGAGGGATTGTTCCCGACGCCGTTCGCTGCCCAGCAATCGTTCGAGGAGCAGTCCTCGTGGATTGCCCTCGACACCCACCAGGCGGTTTGGGAGGGAGTCGTCCCAACAGGGCTTCCGGCACCGCTCCACGCCACGGAGCAATTACCGACGGGACCATGGCAGACGTCGTCAGAGATCTTGGTCTCATTGGGGTTACGCAGCCGGTTGCGGCACGGACATCGTCACCGTTCCCGCTCGGAATCCCACTCCCAGTCTCCGCCAAGGCACCGTCTCTGGGAGCAGATCGCGGAGCAGCAGCTACAGGCAGTACCGGTCCTCCGTGTCAAGGTCGCAGTCTCATGGGCAACGTCGCCCCAGGCACCACCGTTCCTCCCAGGTCGTTTATCAGTCCGGCCTCCGTTCATAGCTGCCCTTCAGTGAGCCAGTCCAGCCAGGCCGAACAACCGGTGCCGTCGGTGCTGCAGCAGGTCTAGTGGCACTGGGCCCCGTGGCCAGGACAGTGGTACCAGTGGGCACCGTGGCCTCCAGTGCAGCCCCCAGTGGAGGTCCGCTTGGTAGCCGGAGCCTCAGAGGTGCCGTCGGCCTCTCTCTCCAAGAGAAGGTCAGCTGCTTGGGACCCTCAAGAGTGTAAACCTAGAACCAAATTCTGCTCTCTTTCCCCTGTGTCAATCCAGAGTAACTCCATTGTAGTTTGTGGCGTAGCTCAGAGCAGGATCATGTCTGTGGAGTTTGCAGTTCTCCATGCTGGTGTGTTTTTTTTGCACCATGGCCTGCTGTGCCTGTGGCTTTGTCTAGGCTAGGATAAAAGGTGTGATGTTAGCATACGTGTGATAATGTCGCATGTTTTGAATCCTAGTGTAGACAAGGCCAGAGATCAATTTATGGTTCCTCTCTCCTCTGTGTTCACACATCTGGGGGCATTCCTTTTCCCTTTCCTTCCCGCACTCGATATCCCCTTTGTTCAGTTTAATCAGGGCCAGCGGCTTTTGTTTAGATCTCCTCCTGGAAATATAGGAGTATTCCCTTTCCCCCACCCTTCGGCCACACTAGTATGGCCTAGAAACCAGCAGACATCTCTCTCTGTTGATAGAGCTCTATTCTCTGGAACACGGTTTCCAATTAAGAGCTCCAAGGAGCCCTGGCTCAAATGAAGATAACGAAGGGAGGCCATCGATCGGCCATTGTGTGTAATGAGAAGGCCGTTCGAGCGAGAGGGGCTTGTGACATCCTAAACCGGTGCAGAGCTGGAACTGAGAAAGCACCTGAATGCCCCTAATTAACTCCTTTGTTTGCCCTTTACTTTTTTTGCATGGATGTAGAGCAGGTGAGAGATGCTCCCTTTGCAGGCCTGGAGCCATCGTCTGTGGTACAGCCCAGGTAGTGCATGAGCTGCCCAGCTCTACTTGCCAGCCTGTCACAGTCCCACCGTGGAGTTACGGATCTCTAGGGAATGAGAGGAGAGTTGGTCTCTGGGTACTCAGCGCTTGGCCCATCTACTGGGGCTGTCAGCAGAGCCAGTGGTACTGGCTTGGGTGATATGGACGCTTTGACCAAGACTTTTCAGTCATTGCTAGTGATTTTTGGGCCTCCCCACTTGAGGTGCCTTAAAGGGATCCGATTTTCAGAGGGGCAGGAACGCAGCACTTCCTGAAAATCAACCGCCTTTATGGCCTCTCAAATGGAGCGCCCCAAAATCACTAGTCACCCGGAAAGGTCACCAGGAAGTGGGGCCAGGCCCATTTCCTGTCGACCACCAAACAGCTGTCTGATCGTAACAACTTCGCCACCTCCAACCTGAGCTAAATTCGAACCAGTGAGCTAGCGTGTGGGCTTTCAGCTAGGAGCTCGCAAACACGTGTCGGAGGAGCACAACTACTCCTGCTCTTCCTGCGTTGCTAAGTGGGAGGGGAATCCCAGCTAGGTCCTGGCTAGATGGAAGGGGAGTTCATGGAATCGTAGAATCTCAGGGTTGGAAGGGACCTCAGGAGGTATCTAGTCCAAGCCCCTGCTGAAAGCAGGGCCAATTCCCAGCTAGGGGAAAGTGTCCTAATATGGAAGAGGTTGACAGCCACCAACCTAGAGGACTTGGGTACTGTAGTATGCATCTACTTCCTATACGGTAGTGTCTAGAACAGGGGTTGGCAACCTTTCCGAAGTGGGGGTCTGAGTCTTCATTTATTCACCCTGATTTAAGGTTTCACATGCCAGTAATACATTTTAATGTTTTTAGAAGATCTTTCTATAAGTCTGTAATATATAACTAAACTATTGTCATACGTAAAGTTAAATAAGATTTTTAAAATGTTCAAGAAACTTCATTTAAAATTAAATTAAAATGCAGAGCCCCCACCCCCACCCACCGGACTGATGGCCAGGACCTGTGCAGTGTGAGTGCCATTGAAAATCAGCTCACGTGCCACCTTCAGCACACGTGCCATAGGTTGCCTACCCCTGATCTAGAAGATAGTCAGTAAATGAATAAGGGGCCTATGACCAGACCCCTGAGCCGTCCAGCCTACCCTCCAGCCCAGTGTATTCTTTGCTGAAGTCATGAGATAGCACACTAATATGTGAACAGTACTGAAGGTTGGCCTGTCAGCAGTCACAAATCATTAGTTCTTCATGGCTCATGTGTCCATCAGAAAATATTTTATATAAGAGCTTATTTTAATTTGTGCTTCAAACAGGCACACAAAGCATATGCAGTCTCTCTTCCTAGAGAGCCGGCGTAACGCTGTTCCTTTGCTTTACATTTCATTTGAGGGGGCTGTCAGGAGAAGTGCTTTCCTTTTGCAGGGCTCTGGGAGTCAGGAAGGTTACTGGCGATTTTTCTTCTCTGGGGTACTTGATACCAAGAGTTTGTGGCTGCACTGATCATTGTGGCTAAATTCTCTGCGGTAAAAAGGGCATGGCTAGGAGGGAGAGTGTGTTGATCTTTGCACCAGAAGATCCAGTCTGTGAACTCTGGGGAACGCCTAAAGAGTGACCAAAGGACATCGCCCATAGCAGCCTTCTCCCTGTAATTTAGTATGATGGACTGGGATTATTTAGTCTGCAGAAGAGAAGAATGAGGGAGGATTTGATAGCTGCTTTCAACTACCTGAAAGAGGGGGTTCCAAAAAAAATGGATCTAGACTGTTCTCAGTGGTACCAGATGACAGAACAAGAAGCAATGGTCTCAAGTTGCAGTGGGGAAAGTTTAGGTTGGATATTAGGAAAAACTTTTTCACTAGGAGGTGGTGAAGCACTGGAATGAGTTACCTGGGGAGGTGGTGGAATCTCCTTCCTTGAGGTTTTAAAGGTCAGGCGTGACAAAGCCCTGGCTGGGATGATTTAGTTGGGGTTGGTCCTGCTTTGAGCAGGGGGTTGGACTGGATACCTCCTGAGGTCTCTTCCAACCCTGAGATTCTTTGGTTCTATGACTGCAGTGCTGGTGAACTTGGCCACTAGCAATTTCTAGACTCGTATGAGGGATGCTGTATATATGCAATTACCATGGACAGGTGCATTTACTGTGGATTAAAAATAGATCTGTATCTGTGTTTAGATTTGTGCTGCACCTGTTGCATGCTTTGGGCAGAAGAAACAGATTTTGTTTTAAAGAATTGGTTCATTGTCCTCAGTTGTTTGAGTGCATCACGTACACTAGTGCCTTGCACGAGACTGGGCTCCCGCAGGACCCACTGCCATTATAGTGAGATCGGAACAGAAGGGAGATTAAAAACTATCCCATGCAGGGCTCTAATGTAAACCAATCCCAGCCCCCAAACTACGTTTACGAGTATTAATTTAGTCTCTGCTATCCACACAGTAATTGGTGAAATCCTCTGGTGCAATGTGCATGCTCCGTAACTTGTTGAAGGTAGCTCCCCTCCATCCCTCCACTAGTTTCAATTGTGATTAAGCATTCTTCTGGGAACATGTGCATTTATACGCGCCCCAGCGTATTTACACAAGTATGCAGAATGGTGGTGTTTCTGCACAGTGACTAAGGGAGGTGGGGGGATGGCTGCTGTTGTATCTGGCTATATTCTCGGGAAAGCTTGCACGTACCCAGTTAGTTGATTTTTGCAGTATTCCCCCAGTTCTGTCTGGACTCTTTCTCCTTTGGGGGTTTTGGATGATGCGCTGTGCTGATGACACCGAGGTAATGATGATGGATGATTATTTACACAGCACCATGGATATGTGCATGGCAGGTTTCTAGAGAAGACATTGGCTGCGCCCCACGAGGCGCCCAGGCTCTGGCAGGCAACTGGGGTGAGGATCTAATGATGCACAGCTTTTAAAAAACAAATCAAAACCAAAAAAACAGAACCATGAAAAAAATGTGAAGTATTAACCTGGAGCCAAAGCAAATGTTATCCCTGATGCTGTCAGCTGCTCGGTGGTGATCTGCTGGTAAATGCTGAAGGATTGTGTGTGAGGGAGACAGAAGGAGGGGGTGGGGAAGGAAGAGAGGGAGGTTCTGGGCCTGATTTCTCCGTTACCCATTATCCTACACCTTGTGCAATTACACCAGCACAAAACATGCTACTTGTGCTTTGCACCCACTTCGCACTGGTGTAAATGACCACCCAGGGTGCAGGGCAGCAGAGAATCAGGGCCTTTGTATTCTAGACAAAAGACTGCAACTCCAGCCCTTTGTGTTACAGACAGAGCTGGGCTCTCCCTGGGGAGTGGGATTCTGGGGGCGCTCATTGTTCAGAGGCTGCCTAATTGGACTGCTGGAGAGCCCTTCCCAAAGCCCCTCTTTAAGGGGGAGAGGGGTTGTCTTTAAAGCCTTTGCTTTGTGCAGTCCCTGAAGCTTGGCCCCTTTTTCCAGGATCCCAGAAGAGAGAGCTGCAGCCGTACTACAGGCATGATTTCAGGTGTTTGTTCTCAGTGTCAGTGTCTTCGTTAAAACAACAAGGAGTCCTTGTGGTACCTTAGAGACTAACAAATGTATTTGGTCATAAGCCTTCGTGGGCTAGAACCCAGCTCATCAGCTGTTGTAACACATGGGGTCACTTGGTCTGTCTCCACTGCAGCTGGGAGCAAGCCTCCCAGCCCGCGTAGACGGACTTGCATCAGGGGCTCAAGGTAGCAGGCTAAGAGTGGAAGTGTGGAGATCCCGGCTCTCAAGCCTAGGAAGTTGGGTGGGCTCTGAGCTTTGTCCCAAGCCGGAGCATCCACACCACGAGCCTGTCTGCCCAGACTGGGAGTCTTGCCCCCAGCTGCAAAGCTGACCTACTCTTTGGGGTCTCCCCGCCTTGGTGCATGCCGCGAGCTAGGAGCCAGCGGGTGCTGCTGGTGTCTGCGTGTTTTAAAGGGCAGGTGCAGCCCAGCCCAGCCCAGTGAGTTGAACCCGTTCCTGCCCTTTGTTGTGGGCTCCTGATCCCTTGGATTGGCGAGCCCCCTTTGGCCATAGCTGCCATTTCCTCTGCCCCCGTCCATGCTATGCTGCGCCCGCTTAACACTTACTGGACACAACAAATTCATCACTGCTTGTCAGAGCTGTCGCTGTTGGAAAAAAGCAGGTGGGGGTGGGGAATTTATTTCTCCTGGTGATTTAAACACAATTCAGATCTTGCCTGCCTGCCTCTCCCCCATCCCTATGGTTTAACCCTTTGTATGCCAGAATGCCCTGATGAAGCTGTCTGAGAACAAACTGCCTCTCACCCAAAATGGATGCACCCATTCCCCACTCCCTTGGAGCCTATATCACTCAGAGCTGGGTTTACCAAGTTCATGAACAGGTCTGGGATGTGTGTGTCAGAGAGATCCAAGGTCGTCACTCTGTGACTCAGTTTCCCTATGGAGGGTAATGGCGCTCAGATTCTTTTTTGTAAATCCTAGGGGTGAGATGCACGTATATTAGAGCCTAGCATAAGGAGGTATATCCCAATGATTAGGGCACCGGACTGGGACTCAAGAGACCTGGATTCTAATCCTGTCTCTGCGCCTGGCTGGCTGAGTGACCTTGGGCAACTCATTTCCCCTTGCTGTGCCTCTATTTCCCCTTGCTGTGCCTCTGTTTCCCCATTTTAAAAATGGGTATAATGATGTTAATTTGCTTAGTAAATCACTTTTTGAGATCTAAAGATGAAAAGTACTTGTTAAGAGCTAGATATTATCATTTATCATCTAATAAGGGTCTTGACTGGATGACCATAGGCCGTATCCACTATGACAGCTGGGCTGAAACCTGTATCCTACATTCTCAAAAGGGGCTAGTGATTTTGAGTGCCTCAATTTGAGTGCCTTTAAAAAGGCCTAATTTTCAGAAACTGCCAATAACCCGCCATATGAAAATCAGGGCCCCTGCCCTTATTCAGTACAGAGTCTCAACTTGGGCAATCAAAACAATTAGTTACTTTTGAAAATTTAGGCTGGTTAGTGCTTTTTGGTAGCACACAAGTCTTTGGCACCTCCTTTTTATTAAAATGTGTCTGATAACCCTCTGTCGCTGAGGAACCTAGGTCCCAGCTGGGGTCGCGTTTCCAGTCACACAGAGAAGGAAGCTGTGCACATCTGTGCTGGGTTTGGAACATTGATAAGCAAAAAGTTTCCGCATTAGGACTTTCATGCTGAGATGAAACCGGCCTGGAAAGCAGAACCATCTCCTGTTACCCAGAATGTGCCAGTTAGCTTGATTGAACCGGAGCAGGGAGGTTTGGGAACACCCCTATTGTAAGGAGGGGAGTGGGGTGTGTAATTTAATGCTGTCAGTGCGTGGTAGGGGGAGTGGGTCTCTCTGGCGCTTTTGCTCATTCTTTTAAAAAAAAGAAGGAAAAAAAAGGTGAATGTAGCGAGGACAATAAATGCTGCATGGAGAACCCTCGAGTTACAGAATTGCAAGCTGGCCTCGAACATGGTGCTGGAGTCTCCTTTCTGGGCCCTGCCTATAGGAACACCCGGAGAAGTCATCCTACTGAGATCCACTCGCTCCCAAGCCTCTGCTGGAACTGTCAGCAGGGCTGATTGAGGGGTGGAGGGCTCCCCACATCACACAAACCTCTCACTCAGGTCTCTGTTAAGGTGGTTGGCTGGGCAGATCAACGAGAGCTGACTCATAATGAAGCAGCAAGCTAGAGGTGCATGCTTGTTTATTTAGATGTCAGAGCTCTGTTTTTGGAGAGGAGATGGCAGGCTGGTTGGTGACTGATTGTGCTTTAAAAGCTTTTTTTAAAAAAAAAAACCACACGCTTATTGGGGCAGGAAATGAAATGACCCATTGACCTTTATTAATGTGCAGTACAAACTGAACTGGCAACTCAGAGAATGCATTAGCGCGTGGAGAAGAGTTCTCAGAATGCAGCCTCTTCTCGATAAGGTTCTTGTGGTAATAGACTGACGAGGCTTGATGAAGTGCGGGGGACTCGTTCCACTGCACTCTCTGGGAAGGTGAGATGCAAAAGCGAATCACGGATGATGAGAGCCGGGTGAAAGTTTTAAAAACGATTTTATATGGGGAAATTGTCAATTTTTTTCATGTTTCACCCCCCCCCAACTAATCCAAATTTTAAATTTAAAACCTCATCAAAATGGTTATGAATTTTTGGGTTTGATTTTAAAAATGTCAGCAATTTTTTTTTCAAAAGCCATAAAAAAGGGGCTCTTTTCAGATCCTTCAAAATGAAAACCACTTTGAATTTTTTTCCACCAGATTTGGTGGGGGGTGTGGTGGTTTTTTGCATTTCAGGGAGAAATGAGGAAGAGAAGCTGTATCTTGTGTGGCAACTTTTCACCTGTTAAGTTTCTTAACCAGAGATCCAGATCCCAGTCCCGTAGTACTACCCTTGCTGCGTTCAGGCCCATTCTAGCGATGGCTGTTTAAACACAGTTGTTGCTAGCAGGGTTGGAGAGAGGTTCCCTCATGAAGTAGCATAGATTCTTGTTCTCTCTGGGAATCACACTGGCTGAGATGTTCTCTGGATAAACCCTCACTCTGGCTGGGGAGTTTAATGGAGTTAGGTGTCCAGCTCCCATTAAGATGGGAGTAAAATATTTAAAAGGACCTAAGCGATCTAGCTGGAGACCCCTGACTTTCAATTAAACTTGAGCTCCTAAATCACATAGGTGCTTTTGAAAATGTTACCCTGGGTACCTAGCTCCTGTAGACCTCTGAATAGTCCCCTGTCTCTCTTGGTGAGAGAGTCTGGGCTTGCAGCAAAGCACTTCACATTTTATTATTCTTTAAACGCTGACCATGGCGTGGCTCCGTACGGGCCACCAAAGAGCTTGCAGTCGGAGAATGGGAGAGGATCCGACGCACTAGGAAGCCCCAGAGGAAAGAACAACTTAAAGCAGCTTTTTCACTGTAAGAATTCATCTCATTTCTGAAACATGGCTAAATCTAGCCCAATCCTGACCCCCAGCTCTTCACTTAGCTGCATCCTCCAATAGAGACTGAGGCCTGTAGGTCTTGTCTGTGCCGCAGAAGATTCTGTGTCGGGGAGCCCGGTAGGACTTTTCAGGCAGTAGAACAGCACGAGAACAGCAACCGTTGTGCTTATTTGTGCACTGCCAATAGCTTGCTGGGGTTTGGGGCAGATATCTCCTCATCCTGCCTGTCTGTAAAGAGCTTACGGTCTAGGCAGACCGTGTACAGACACAGGAAGGGAGACAAGAAGTGATGAAATCCATGTGATTTGAGCACACATCAAGGTAATTCACACCTGTGCTTAACCACGCTGGAGGATGGGAGAAGCCATCTGTCCGGTAGCCGGGTCCCCCAGCGGTGTGCGTTCTGCAACGTGCATAGGAATGCTGCTGTGAGTACAAATAACACAGATTATTATTATAAGGGCCAGCTGGTCTTCATGCTTCAGGATGTCAGCTATCACCTGCTAGAGGCCAGGGAGAAATTTCCTTCCAGGAAGCTAAGTACACTTGGGGGGCTTATGCCTTTCCCCAAGAATCCAACAGGCAGACTAGGTCTATTCTGGGGAGACAGTCATGAGGTAGATAAGAGAATTAGTGGCTAAGGGGATTTCTGGTGGATGCATCTAGTGACTCCATCCATATCCAGTGCTTTCATTGCCACCTTCCAGATGATCCTAAGACAATGAAGCAACCTCCTCTCTTCTCCTTCCCTCCCTGCCTTCTCCCCCATCGCTCCCTCATTTTACACAGCAGAGCCAGGTGGGAACCTTGTCTTGCCATCCCTGTAATCCCGAGGCCGGCGAGTCCAGGGGGAGACAGCCAGGTGACGTACCTGCTCTGAAGGATGAGTTGCTGGATTGAGGTTGACATGTCTTAATATCTCTGCCCGTGCTTTCAGTCTCCATCAAGTGCTTTGGGAAGCACGTTAGCACTGGAGCAGAAGTGTCACCCTCTGGCATCTCTTTCTCTCAGCCGGAAGTTGTTGCAGTCGCCCTTTCACCAGACCTTTTCTATCCCAACCATTTATGCAGCGTAAAAGCCCTCGTGGAACTGGGGGGGGGAGTGGTGGTGTCAGTTCTGATCTAGTGGAATGTTCCACACGACTTGTCCGTGTTAATCGGCGCTTTTTGGGGGACGGCGAGGCGGGTATGGTTGCCTCTAGCCTGCTCACGGAGCTCGGAGCCAAAGAAGGTCGCTGGTGACGCATTTAGAAAAGAGTGGAGTCACAAAGAGACATTTAACAGCATTTATTGTAACCCACTGGGATTTCATTTAGATAAATAGGTGCTGACCTCCTTGGTGCTTTGGGTGCAGGCCCAACAAGCCCTGGTTTGAAATATTAAGTGCCTAAAAACATCATAGTGAGGAGGATTTCCTCCCACCAATGGGAATCAGAAGCCACTTGTTTGCGGGTAGCAGGAAAATCATCCCAGCTCTAACCAACTTGATTCAGTTTTCTTTGTGCTGTGTTTATAGCCCAGTCCTCCTTTAATTAACAGTTGCCATCACGACGATTCCTGATGCCCTTGGACCCTGCCTTTCTCTGTTAAAATAAAAAAACCCAACACTTCACTGTTCTTAGTCGCAGCGCTGCTGTGAAAACGGCACGCTAAGTCTGTTGGGAGCCTCCGGGCACTGTTCTATTGGTGTCTCGAACAAGCGTTCCAGGAGCGCCCGGCTTGCAGAACCCTGCTTTCCTGTGCCACCTGCACATGTTTTTAAATAGCTGTTAAAGAGCTATCCTTGCTTCCCGCATGCATCAGGCGGCTTAGAGTTTGTGAAGTACGAGTCCAAAGCTGCTGGTTGAGAGGCTGCTGCTTGGGGATGAATATTACAAGCTGTAATATCTAAGGGACTTTCTTATTTATCCTGGGTCTTTCCGCTTAGTGCTACAAAGAGGCCGTCTTGATGAGTTATTAGGATGGGGAAAGATCAAGACGGTCATTCAGATTGCATCTCCGGGTGGCTTCATGCTGCAGTACGTATCAGAGGGTCTGCCCCCTTAGCCCCTCCTAATAAAATGTATCCTATGCTGCTTTTTCCAAAAGGCAGCAAACCCCAGATTTTGTATTTAATGTAAGTAACGTACAGTGGGTAAGACCCTACCTAGATCTAAGGGGATCCCCACAGACAGAGAATCCTTCCCCATTATTCTAGTGTTTCATGTCTATCGCCGGACTATTGTGATGTCTCTGTCAACATCGATGGCATGAGGTGGGCTGTGCCCTGCGTTCGGTCTCCCTTTCCAGCCCTTGTGGGGCACCATCTGCCATTGGTGCTGGCAAAAATGATCGGGGCGATTGAGATGGGGGCCAGTCACTACTGAGAATACCACCCTTGGGTGCTACTCAGGCAGCTCAAAGAGGCAGGGATCTGTCCCCACAGAACTCCCTGCTGCTTTAAAGCTGGAGGAGGTGACTCCTGCACTGGCTGCCTCCCAGACTCCCCCAGGTCCACTGGAGGGTGGAGAAGCAGGATGTGATGTGCTACACCAGGCCTCCACTGGCTGGACGGTTCTACCTCCTGCCTGGGCACTCAGGAATCAGGATGATGGAGCCATTGCCGGCTCCTTGGCGCCCCCTTCTGTCCTGCCCCAAGCAGGCTCAACCACAGGCCCTACATCTTTTTGGTGTCATGTTCTTTTGGGGCCTGGCTGCTAAATAACTAAAACTGTGTTTCAGCAAGGATTCATTCCCACCCCTAGGCTTCCAGCTCCCCGTTCAGTCCTGCAGTAATAAAAAAACATGTAGTGCTTTTATCACACTCGTCTTGATCAAAGCACGTTATGACTCCTCCTAAGCCCTGTGAGCTGGGAAAGGATTACCATTGACAGAGGGGGAAGCTGAGGCATGGAGCAGGGAGAGCCCCTTGCCCCAAGCACACAGAGGGTAGCTGGTGTCAGGGCTGGGATTAGAACTCACGGGAGGTGGTTGGAGTCCCCAGGTTTAAGGCCAGAAGGGACCATCCGTTCACCTAGTGTGACCTGACAGTCACAGGCTGTTCAACATCACCAAGCCCGACAATGGGAATTAGACCAAAGTATTACAGCCCTCGGGAGTCTGAACTATTGTTGGCACTGAAGTTGCACCAGTGACTCTGTGGCACCTCTGCTTGTGCACATCCGGGCAATTGCTTTGCTGCCCCCAGAGCTTTGCTGAGCAGGGAGCAAAGCCCTCCCCCAGACAGAGATCTCTTCAGGGGGCACAAGGGAAACGTCCCCCGTCCATCCCCAGCTCATCTTTTTTTTTGTTTTGTTTTTCCCCTCCCCTGTTTTTTTCCATTCGCTCCAGCGTGTGGAAAATCTCTCTTTCATAGGGTCTCTGCGTCCATCAGGTCAGATCACTTCACACCTCGTCGCCCAGCCAGTGCGGCTATTCCGGGGAAGGGGGAGGGATTGGGGAGGGAGCGCATGGTGGTGAGGGTTAAACTGCCGAGGTCTCCTGCTCGTTCTTCTTTTCCCTGGCTTGATCCCTTTTGAGGGTGCAAGCAGCTCGCCGTTATCTGCCAAAGCCGTAAACCTGGGGCAGGCCAGCCTGATGCCGTGACTAGACCTGCGCTTTGCTAATTCATGATGGAGTCGGCTCCAGGGCCATTTTAGTCACTTGCCCTCCAATGTTTCCACGTGGGACTGTTCCATTCTTGTGTACAGCTGCCCCCTGCTCCAATGTGCTTTCAGTTCCCACTTCGATAACAGCCGCCCCCCACGCTCTCGTTTAACTGTCTGCCGGTTCCTTTTGTGTCTCTGCAGGTGCTGACATCCCTTTGGAGGTTCTGTGAGTTTCGCTGAACCAAGGCCTTCCTGGCTGGGGTGGGAGGTCGTTGCCGAGAATGAGGATCCTTTGCAGCCCGGGAATGTCTTCGCTGGTCCCTCTCGTGAACCTCCTCTCCTTGCTTCTGATCGGCTGCGTGTCTGAAAGTAAGTGACACCCCCCCTCACCCCCCATCCCCGTGGCTTCTAGGCTCTTACCTGGCATCTCCACCACTTGCGTTCCTTTGCAGCTCAGTCCTCATAGAAGGGACAGGCCCGATGGAGCGTCTCTTTTTAAGGGACCAGTTAGCACATCCCCTCCCCAACCCATTAATAAATGTTGAGTGTGAATTTGGTGCAGGTGAAGGGTTTGGTGCCTTGAAGGCCTCTGCTTATTTCCAGCCCAGGCATCTCAAGCTTCCCATGTGTTCCTCAGCTATTGTTCCCAACCCTGCCTTCAAGGGATCTTGTATGGAGAGGAGGGAGGAGCAGCACAGTCTCTGTTGCCCATTTCAGTCTCTGCAGAGGCTGCTAAATTGGCCTGGGTATTTTACTGATGTCACCCCTTGCTTGTTGGGAACGGGGCTGAGACCCGGCAAAATCATTTCATGTGGTCCTGTCCCATTTTCCCCTTCCCCTAAGCATCTGTCAGACACTAGCGACCCTTGGCCCGCTGCTCACCGGGGTTGGAGTCAAACCAGCAGCTGAAGCATGAGTTTTCTGTTCCCCATCTCATGAGCCAGCCAGTCCTAGTTTAACACTGTTTTTATCTTCTCTGCCTTGCAAGGGTCGCTGTAAAAACCTCAGCGACTTGCATGTAATGGTCCTTCAGCACAAAGGCCGATCACTCGGGGATCAGCAGAATAGACTTTTCCCAGCTGATTCAATTATGACTTTTTCTTCTCCCCCAGCAAAACTTCTTGAAGCTGGCAAAAGAGCTGTTCTGGTCAGCACAGCGCTTGACAGCTTTGCATGTAATCACTTCATTATCGGGGTTTATTAAGAGGAGGTGTTCGTCAGGGATTCAATGGGGAAGGAGACCCTATGTCGCTGGGATTTTTTTTGTTTGATAGCACTTTGTCTTCTCTGCAGAAGATGGGGCAGGTGTTTGCCATTCCCTGGCATAGCACTCACGTTTATACAAGTTCCGTTTAGCCCCTTTGCGTGTGGGAGGATTGTACATGTATGGGAAGATATGGTACTTCCTCATTTACTAAGAGAGGGAAGGGAATTGATTTCCAAGAGGTTCAGAGCTGGGTCATTCCTTGGTATGGGATCTCAGCGTTTTTAATGTACAGTTCTACATATATGCATGTGTATTGTTATAATGGTGACAGTGTGGCCTAGTGGTTAAAACGGGGGGGCTGAGAACATGGAGTCCTGGGTTCTGTTGTTGCCACCGACTCATGGTGTGATCCTGTTGTGAAGCGTGCACAAAAACCCAGTGTATGTTCATGCACAAGTGTTTGCATTTGTATGCATCTTTGCCTGCACACAGCCCTGACTTGTGTGTGTGTTGTGGGTGCTGAGCAGCTGAGAAAATCAGGCCCCATAATTATTGTTTTTTAAGATGTGTGCATCTGAACTGAGTGCTCACAACCCCTCTTGATGCCTGTTGGAGCTTTGGGGGCCCATAAGCCTTAACTTTCTTGCAGACTTTATTTTCCCTGTCTGTATCATGGGAGGGGGATTCTATGTACCGAGCTCCGGTGGGGTGGGGCTTAGTTATGGGACATTTGTGAAATGGTTTGAAATCCCCCAAGGTTGCTGTACAACTTCCCTGTATCTTTGCTGTGTTTTGAGAGAAACCAGGCTGTGCGTTAGGAAGTGCAGCTGTTTGGGAAAGACAGATTGTGGCTGAAGGCACCTGTTGCATGGCCCAAGCTGTGCCGGTGACTGGCATCACTAAACACCTTGTTGCTGGCTGCCAGGAAGCTGCCTGGCTTTTCTGCACAGTAACTCTGCAGTGTCCTCAGATCCCTGGCAGTAAAGCCCTGGGTGTGTATGTGTTATATCTTGCTTTCTCTGGGTTTATTTGCTCCCTGTATGCAGCTTTACCTCCCGGCCCTTCCCACATCTCCAGTACAAGACCTAAAAAGACCCAGGCTGTTTTGCCCTGACCTGCAGGCTGCTGTCTGTCATGGGCAGATGAGTGAGTGGGAGATGATTATTGGGTCCTCCCACTCTGTCCGGCCCTATGCTGGGTGTATAGATGGGCAGGGTTTCCCGTCTATCCTGCAGGGTTCTCTCTCAACTCAGATTGCTAAGAGGATGGGGAACAGAATTTCTCTTCCTCCCTGTCTTGCAGAATTGTGTCCCCTTGGTGGAAGGGCGAGGGAGCGTCATGGTTTCTCTTCCTCTGTATTTCAGGGTAGCTTGTGGTCTGACAAGCAGGTGTGTGTGGCTGTGGCTGGCAGGGATTCTCTCCCAATCTGTTCCTAGAGGCCTGATGCTGCTGGAGACCTCACTGGGCTGTACCTATGAATAAATGAACGGGGATAATGAATTGGTTTGGGCACTGGTGCACTTCAGTCCCTCCTGTTCTTCACCTGCAGCACGTGCTAGTTGAGTCTCCTGTGGGCTGGAATACTGGGCTTTGATTTTGGTCGCTGAGTTTAGGGTTTGGGTGGTGCTGGTGGCCTGTGATGTGGAGATCAGACTAGATCCAGTGGGCCCTTAAGGCCTTAACATCTATAACCCCCAACACACACACACGCATTCCAAGAGCCGCTGATTTGGAAGAGATTTCTAGGAGCCGCCTGGGATGCCCCAGCCTCCACCCGCCCACTCCGTAGTGCTGGAGCCAGCCTGTGCCACTCGCCGTGGAGGTATCTCAACAGCAAACAGCTTTGCCTGTCACAATCGTTGAGGCAGTGTGAGGTTCTGACAATGTTGTCTCCGGTTGTATGGCCTTGGGCTCTCGCGTGTAATCTCTTGGCCAGCTTCCATTTGGCTGGTGCTCACCACAGCACTGACCTGTTTTCCTGTCCTCATTCCCCATGGGACACCACGGCTTTGCAGCCACCAAGGCGGTGTTTGCGAGCGGGTGCTATCGCCACTTGCCTGTTAGGAGTCCCAGCTCAGAGATGACAAACTCCTTGCTCCTGAGTGGTGGCTTCTTCCCAGCTCCAGAGGGAAAGAGTGGGCTTGTGGTGAAAGCACAGAGCTGAAAGCCAGGACTCCTGCACTCTACTCCCACCTTAGTCGTCTTTCTGTGCGACACTGGGCAAACCACTGCCTCTTCTGTGCCTCAGTTTACCCCTTGTAAAAGGGCTCTTCAAACACTTCCCCCTGTTTCGCAGGCATGCAGTCAGATTTAAATAATTGATGGAGACTTTTGAAGAGAACGCGGCATGGAAAGACAGCAGTGGTATTAAGAAAAAAATAAATCGTACTCTATTTTTAACCTATTGCTCTTACTAGACACTTTTAAGACAAATATAAGTTAAAGGGGATAAAGAAGTAAATTTTCTCTATTTGATGTTTTTTTTCCTTTGTGTGTAGACACTTTCAGTCTTTCCTTGTATAGTTGGGGGCAGGCACAGAATTCCAAATGGTTAACTCTGGTTGTGTGGCTTTTTTTTTAAAGCTTCTTAAGTGAGAAGTACCATCATTGTTTATTCAACCAACCCTTGGCAATAATAATGTTTAACATGGGAATGGCCACACTGGGTCAGACCAGTGGTCCATCTAGCGCAATATCCTGTCTGCCTACAGTGGCCAGGGTGAGATGCTTCAAAAGCAATGAACTGAACAGGGCAGTCATCAAGTTACCCATCCCCTGTTGTCCAGTCCCGGCTTCTGGCAGTTTGAAGTTTAGGGACACCCAGAGCGTGGGGTTGCATCTCTACCCATCCTGGCTAATAGCCATTGATGGACCCATCCTCAATGAAATTCTCATTCTTTTTTTAATCTAGTTATAGTTTTGGCCTTCACAACATCCCCCGGCAATGAGTTCCACAGGTTGACTGTCTGTTGTGTGAAGAAGTGCTTCCCTTTGGTTGTTTTAAACCTGCTGCCTAATGCTTGTACTACAGTAGCACCTAGAGGCCTTCCCAGAGATCCCATTGTGCTAGGTACTGTACATATGTCCACACACACACACCGTGAGAGACAGATCCTGCCCCAAAGACCTTACAATCTAACTCAACAAGGGAAATAGGCACAGAGCCAGGAAATGACTTGCCCAAGATCAGTGGACCACCAGATTTCTTGATTTCCAGTACAGGCCTTGCTGCCTCTGCAGCTAGAACCTTGGAGCCTCTTACTTGCACATGTGAATATACACAGTAAGGTTTGTCTCAGGGAATGGAAAACCAAAAAAGCCACAGGATCTTTCCTGGCCCCTTCTCTGTGACGTACAAATCCATTTGATGCAGTAGTGTGTGATAGGCCATATAGATTTGGCCTCCTATCCCCATCTCTGACCTGAAGGAGCTATATGCATTTTTAAGTGCTCCTCAATCACAGATAAAGCCACTTACCGCGTAGAAATGTTTTATTCTTATAAGCAAAATTAGCATATTTGCTCTTAAAGTGCATTTCGCTCATTGATTAAACCTGTGCGTTTTACAGTAGAACCTTGCTAATTGGTACTTCGTTCGGCCCTGCACAAAAAGCTGGTAGCCTGCAAATTTTAATAGCAGGTGTTGTAGTGAGCATTATTTATGATTGATGTTCCCTTCTTGTTACAAATCATGTTCTAGAACGATTCCTACCATGTTCCCAAGTATTGCTGAAAATAATTACAGCTCAGTTGGAATCGCCAAAACAAAAGGATAAAGCCCATTTTATGATGCATTGCCTGGGCGTCTTTCCTTCCGTTGTGCTTGCTCTGTGCCTGGTTTTCAGAATGCCGTAACCCTCAGTGGGCTCACAATTCTCCTGCACTTTTAAACTGCGCTGCTGCCGATATAATGCTGTTGTGGAGGCTGGCTGTAGGCGGCAGCATGGCTGGCTTGCTGTTTAAGGAGGGGACTGTGCCTGGGTATGTGCCCCATACCAGCATGAAAAGAATTAACTAGCGCTGGAGAGCTCTGTGAAGGTACCTAGCCACATCTGTCTGGTGAGTGCCCCAGCTCCCGCTTAGTGATGAATCCCAGCTGAGGGTTCCTATGAAGAGAGGAAGTCTGTAGTGGGTTGTGGCAGGGCTGGAGTCAGGGATTCCACAGTCAGTCTCTGGGATCGGAGAGTGGAAAGAACCCCCAGAGGGCAGAAGGATATTGAAGTTTGTACATATATGCGGGAATTGATTGGGAGATTCTAGAGGAGTGCCCTGTGAAGCCTGGCCCTGCCCAAAGGCTAACCTTAGAGAGGCCTAAGAAAGGCTGGGTAGGAAGAGAAGTCCAGTGAAGCAGCAGCAAGGAGATGGACTGAGCAGATCTTGGTTGCTGGTTATATGATCCCTGGACTAGAACTTGGTGTAGGGGGAGAACCTGGGTTCCCCTGCCAGCCACTGGCCAGGTGGCATGAGTCCAGAAACGGGACAAGGATGGCAGAGAGCCTTGAGGGGAGGAGTGTAGGGTGACCAGACAGCAAGTGTGAAAAATCGAGACGGGGTGGATGGTAATAGAAGCCTATATAAACAAAGGATCCAAAAATCGGGACTGTCCCTATAAAATCAAGACATCTGGTTACCTTAGAGGGGTGAGAACAGTGGGGCCTGGAGTTAGGGCTGAAGACTTTACTGGACTGTTAATTGGTGGGACTTCGATACACCAGAAAGGGGGGGGAATTTAAAGAGACCTGTCTGGAAGGCCAAGTCACAAGAAGAGAGAGAGGCTGCTGAAGGGCTGGAGCAGCTGTTGGCAAGAGTGCTAGGCAATGAACAAGCTGCTATGCCAATCCCAGCCCTTGGGGCACATCTGTGGTAAGGGCACTCTTTTACAGAGAGTACGTCTTGCACACCTAGGAGTCTAGTCTAGATACATCTAGTACGTCTACATGGGAAGCAGGATGCTGTGGCAGTGGGTCTCAGAGTCTGGGTCTATAGCGTCGGGCTCGCAGGACTCATGCTACGGTGCTAAACACAGATGTGTAGTTATCTGGGCTCGGGCTGGAGCTCCCCTCCTCCTGAGTCTTCAGAGCCCACAGTCCAGCCCAAGCCCAAACATCTACACAGCTATTGTCAGTGCCTTAGCAGAGTCTGGGCTCTGTGACTCATCGCTGTGGGACCCTGCCTGCTGTGTTGACGTACCCTAGGAGATGATGTGGTGAGTGGGGAATATGCCGGTCTAGATCAATATTACAGCTAGACTCTGTACACACCGTGTTAGTGTAACCCACTGGTCAGTGTGTGCCCGTATATCTCCTTTTATGGTGAGTCCGCAGAGGATGTGAATTGGTTCCAGTTACAACTCCAGAACCTGACTCTTTAGCTTAACCTGTAGCAGCTCGTGCTTTTAGCAGAGGTCTTTGGTTCAATCAGTGGGGTTGTCCAAGATGGCAGTTGTAGTGAAACCAAAAAGGAGGTGATGCTGTCCATCTCGGGCATCTATGGACCTTTTAAGATGGCCCCCGCTGTACATGGATCTTTCTCAGGGAGCAGAGGATATAATGGGAGACGGCTGCCTTCTCTTCAAATAGGCGCACCCTGAGAGCAACTCGTGATGCCACACTGACGCTGTGATGTGATGGGTATTTTCGTCGGCCCCAAAAGGGCTCCTGGACGCATTTGCGTCCTGTGAGCATAAAGTAGTGCATGGGGGATCCTCCTGCAGAAATCAAGACGCTGAACTGGAGAACCATGATGCGAGTTTATGGAGCAGCAGCTCTTGCGAGAGGGATACCCAGTAGGGAGCATGCTTTGGGGGACGATAGTGGTTGGACTGGTAACTGGTGGAGTGTCTGTCTGCAGCCGCTCCTCACTCCCTCTGCCAGCAGCGTCTCAAGTGGATTGAGAGAGGAAGAGGAGCCTTAATTGCACCGACCAATTCCATGGGGCCTGTGTGGGAGGGAGTGCTGCTTACCCAAGCCAAGGAGAGGAGGGGAGCTCCCATCTGCTTCTAGCACAGCGAAGCAGGGAGCTGTGCTCCCCTCCCACACCTGCTTGCTTTACCAGCTGCCGTGCTCCTCCATAGATGGGAGACACCTTGCTCACCCTTGTTCCTTCTGAGCCCCCTCCCTGTCGTGTGTCTCAGCTGCTCTCCAGTCTGCCGTTGTCAAGGGCTGTGGACCAGACGCCTTCCCACTCAAGGATGCCAAATTAAGCCTGTGTGTCACCTTGCTAAGTGCCTGATTAAATTAAACCTTGTCTGCACGGATCAAGTGATGTCACTTGGTTTTTCTATTGTTATTATTTAAATCAAATAGAAAATGCTGACTTTTCCATCCAAACAAGAGAAGAAATAAATCATCTTTGGAAAGCCTCCGCAGTGGGGAAAGAGAGTCACCTGCACCCAGGCAGCTGCAGCCACCTGCCAGACTAATGTGCATTGGGATTGCTACAGCCAGGGGGCGCTAGACACCCTCTTTTGGTTTTCCACAGGAGCAAGGGAGGCATCCATCATTGGAAAAACTGACCTCCTACCAAAGGTTCTTGCTTTTGAGTGTAGTTGGATCACTAGGAATAATCCAGCTCTCCAGTATGGGATTGACAACTGGGAGAAAATGGTGGCTGGAGGGAGAGTGGAGGCATCTGAGAGTTAGGAACCCTGGGTTTTTCTTGCACTCCTAAATCATTTGAGTGCTTTGGAAAAAGCCCGCTCAGCAGATGAGATGGTCCCATGCTGCTGCTTTCGACTTTCATCCAAAAGGCTCCTAAAGGGCTTTACAAACTAGATTGTTGACTCTGCAGACTTATACATAGGAATTTATTTATCTGCTATTGAAATTACAGCTACTTCTGAGCTGAAGACCAGCGATCATGCTCAGAAAAATCACTTACCTCATTGAAATTACCAGGGGAATATTTTATTTATTTTAAGTGCATCCGGCCAGTGATCTGGGCACAGGCATGGTAAAAACGTCCACAAATCCTACCGAACTCCTCCCTTCAAATAGTCTGTTTGAAGTTTAACATAAATCAAACCTCTTCGCCCTTTTTTTAGGCACGACGAATGGAATGATTTAAATTGCAGCTTGACCAGGACCCTGGCAGGAATATATGGAAAAAATGCAGTGGATTTTTGTAATGACCAAGTGCTCCGCTTGTTCTTAAAACAGCACCTCCTAGTCTGGTTCTGGGGCATTATGTACAGCACAGACTCGGGGGAGCTGGGTGGGATGACCCCTCCTTAGTCATCAACACCGCTCCTAGCAGCACAGCGCCCCCTAGTGCTGCATTGGAATCCATACTGACTCCGAGGAAAGCACCCTCGACTGCACCACTGAGTCAATTCTACCATTTACTGCTTCACCCTGGGTTTTCCTTACTGATTTCCCATGCAAGGGCTGACCCAGCGTTATGAAACTTGACTCTGGAGACCATGTCCTCTAAAGCAGCTGTTTGGCTGGATAAGTGCCAGAATCTCAGGTTTAGATTTTAGATAGACTGTAGGGTACTGAACCCTTAAAAACTTACATGCCCTGATTTCCTTAACTTGCATCTCATGACTTGCTGAGAAGACTCCACCCTCTGTCTCCCAGAGCCAAGGATCTGGTCTGAAAGTTGCTCCTTATAAAGACACAGATTGCTTCTGGCATCTCCGCTTCCTACTTCCGGCTTTGGAGTGATGTGGCCCAGAATCGCCTGATGCTAGCCTTGCACTTTATCTCATGGATGTTACCTGGCTGGAGCAGGATGGCTCCTTCTCACTGCTTTGGGGATCGTTCCAGTCGGAGTTTGGAGTCTTCTAAGACAGTGCCTGTGTGAGAAATGCTCCACTCCTCCCCTCAGGGGAACATCTGCCATTGGCTGGCTTGGGCATTTGGAGACAGTGGAGCTGTGGCCAAGTCGTGTCTATGGAGCTGCCTTCCTGTGTCCTGTACCAAGGTCCTGAAAAGGTTGGAGGTTGAATATACCAGCTCTTTTAAGGTTTTGGCTTTTGATTGTAGGGTGGGAAAGGAGCAGCCATTTGCTGGTTCCAGCGTCTGGGTCGACCGGTGGCTCATACTGAAATGATGTGCATGTTACTTACTGCTTCTGTTGCAGCCTTCATGCAACACATTATGTAAGTGTATGTGGATATCTAGACCCACATTTTCGCCATATGCATGTGACAAAACCGGGGCTCTTCCCCCGTGTCATGTTATCCCATTCACCCATAAGCTATTAGTTTCCCTTTATGGCTTGCTTTTGGTTGGCCTTTCTCCCAGCAAGATCCTGCATGTGTTGACTGTAGTTGTGAGAATCTATTTTCCTTCTGGCTGAATAGGCCCTCCTTTGGGGTCCAACCCAATATAGGTGGGAGGGGTCACCGCCAAGTATCTGCAAGAATGTCTCAGCCTTTTGCTGGCTGGGAGAGCACAAGAGTCAGACCCTAGAAGCGGAAGCCAGGCATCACGCAGGGCCACCTGATCAGCCCTGATTTAGTATCTCTTGTCCTGCCCAAGAAGCATGAAACGCATTCCCTGATGCATCTGGCCAGACCAGAGCACTCTGCACTTCTGATCTCCTGTCTTACAGGCCATTTCTATTCACTGTACCTGCTGGGCAAGACCCTTACCCTGCACTCTAATCAGTGGATCTCTTGGTAACTGTGTCCCAGTCCCCGCCTTGGAGGAAGCCATCCTATCTTCTTTGCCTGGACCGCTGCCTTGAACTTTTTAGATTGTTCACATCTGGAAGCAGGCACAGATTAAAAAAACAATACCAACCAACCGCAAAGTCCATCATCTGACTGACTGATGCGCTGGCTCCAAATTCAGAGCTGCGCGATAGCATTGTTAAACTCAGTGCTTAATTTGTGCCAGGGCTGAGCCCCGGCACCTCTAGGCTTGGCAGTTCATAGGCCTGGCACCTCTGGGCCTGCGACGTCAGTTAATGAAGTAAAAAAAAAATTGCTGGAGCCCTGGCAGCTCTTTCATTACAAATTTAAGTGCTGAGTAAACTCTCCCAGCATGTAATGAAGTGGGAGTGGCAGTCTTCGCCTCTGCCAAGGCACTGGGGTGGGAGTGAGGAGCTCTGCCGCTGACCTGCTGTGTATCTTCAGGCAAGTCATTTAATCTCCCTGCTTCTTTTTCTCCTCCAGTGTTTGTCTTGTAAGTGTAGACTGCAAGCTCTTCGGGGCAAGACCTCATAGGTGCTGACTCCATGGGTGCTCCAGGACTGGAGCAAAGATCACAACTAATCTACGTCTTATTGTTCGTGGGAGAAAGTGCTGTGGGGCTTTTTTAGAGAGAGTTGCAGGTATTCTTGCGAAAGTCATGCTGCAATGAATTATTTGGATGGTTGGGATGGAGAATATAGGTTGATCTCTTCCCAAGTGGAGTTTAGTGTGACTCATCCTGCTGTTATTGATAAAGTGTTACAGATTTGATGGGCAGGATTGAGGCTGGTGCCATTGCGGTTTCTAGCTCTGATGTGTCTTTCAGGGGCCAAAGGGAAAAGAAAAGCTTATATTTAAACCAAACCAAACAAGCGCCGCCTCCCCCCCGCCCCCCAACACACACACAGCTGTTTATCGTTCTAGAAAGTTTCTCCAAAGTCCTCCAAACCTTTAATTGATTCAGGAGCATAAAATCAAGAAGGGAGGAGAGAGTGTGAGAGAGGAATGGTGTGAGCGATTTGAATAATTTATTGTTCTTTGAAGTTGCAAGAGAAATTTCAGCTGCCTTGGGGAGTAACTTCTCCCCAGTCTGAAAGGGTTTTCTCCTCGTTTTAAACTCATGCATTTTCTGCATAATTAATGAAAGCTCCCCCACCCCGCTTACAGCCTCTGAAGTGGGGAGGCTTGGAGGGGTTCTGAAATGTGGTTGGCGTTTTTTAATCAAGAAAATCAAATTAATTTGACTCTTCCCTCCCCCCCATAATTTTATTTACAAATTAGTCTTTGTTTTCGGTTAAGAGTGGGGACGCATCCAAATACTGAGCCCGGCCTTTGATAGGTCTCCCTGGAATTTTTTAAGGGGACGTATTGTCCTATACTTACGGTTTTCCACCTATTAAAGGTCACCTTGAGACCAGCCCTTGCCCCCAGCCAGTGAATCCCAAACTGTGAGGTGTCTGGAACCTTCAACTCTCATTGACCTGAGTGGGAGCTGAGGATGGTCGGTACCTCACAGCATCAGATACATGACTCTTTAATTCCAGTATCCACTTCTTCTTCAGCTGAATGAAAGACACACTTTACCCCAGATCTCTGGAAAGGAGTTGTTAACCTTCCACCAGGACACTGAGCCTTAGGCTCTTGGCAGGTTTAGATCCTTTATGGAAACTTGTCCTGCAATGAGAGAACCTCTTCTTCCCTGGATGGAGATGGGGGAGGACAGGAGTTCTGGGCTTATTTGATGCTGCTTCTCTCTGGATTGAGAGACAGTACATCAGTTTCCTCCGTGTTGTGACTTGGCAGGAAAGTGAGCCTGAACATGCATGGCGAAGATTTTCTCCTTCGCGTTGGGTTGCTTGTTCAGGAGAAAGTCCACTAGTTTTTCTCTCATGTTTATTAGCATGGACTTAACCACTGGACCTGAATGGTGCATTGTGCCTGTAGTTACCCTGAGACTGACTTCCTATTTCCCGTCTCCCTGCCAGCGCTGGTAGCTGGATTCTTCCTTTTCCTCCATTATGCACAAGCAGGTAGTAAAAGTCTGAACGCCAGAGGATTGGGGTTGGGAGCTAGGCCTGGTCTACACTCAACCTTTAGGTTGCCCTAGTTACAGCTCTCGGGGATGTGAAAAATTCCCACCCCAGAGGGCCATAGCTATGCCAACTTAATCTCAGGTGTAGACACAGCTAGGCTGGCAGAAGAATGCTTCTGCTGACCAAGCTGCCACTGTCTCTTGGTCGATTCTGGCCATAGGGGATGTCCTGGCCCTCTGACCAGACAACTTTGCAGAGTTCTGCCTCTTCTGGGCAAAGCCCAAAACAAATGTCAATGAAACCAAACTTTCAGCCAGACTGGGCTCAGCTGACAGCCTGACACAATGCACTGGTCCTGCTGGGCCTGAACTCCTCGATAGCATTCAGCCACCTTGTAACAGGCATGTTCCTGCTGCTCTAGGCTGCCCTCCTGTCTAATCACGGGCTCCTGGACCTTGATCAAGCTCACAGCCCAGGGGCTGGCACACTCCTCCGCTTACTCAGGGGTTCAGACAGGCTACAGCTCCTCAGGGTCCCTGCTTCCATTCAGGCCGTTGGAGTAGCCTGTCTCCTCTTCCAGTTGGGCTCACCCAGGCCCCTCTGACCACGAGCCCTGCTCTTCCCCAGCTGGGCTTTGCTTTGGATTAGGCCTGTCCAACCTCCATGCATGAGCAGCCAGCTTAATTGATCTCTCAGGCCCATATTAACCCTTCCCTGGCATGTATGGGGTGAACGCTCCTGCATTCTTAAAGTGCACACTGACTCTGGGTATTTCCGTATTTGTGTTCCCAGTCAGAAGCAGCTTAGTCCCGATTGTCATGCATGCAGAGCTGCTCCCACAACTATGGTTGAAGCTGACTAAAAACAATTCAGATCAGTTGTCTCAAAAGTTTGGGTATCTAAAATGAAAGTGTCTCAAAAATCAATGGAAAACTCTGACTTCAGTCACTTGTCTGAGGTGTAAAAGCAGCAAAGAGTCCTGTGTTACCTTATAGACTAGCAGGCGTTTTGGAGCATGAGCTTTCGTGGGTGAATACCCACTTCGTCGGACGCATGCATCCGACGAAGTGGGTATTCACCCACGAAAGCTCACGCTCCAAAATGTCTGTTAGTCTATAAGATGCCACAGGACTCTTTGCTGCTTTTACAGATCCAGACTAACACGGCTACCCCTCTGATACTTGTCTGAGGTGATACGTCAGTGATGCAACAGACTTGGGAGCAGACCCAAGATCTGATGCCTTATCCCTGGCTTTCTCCCTGTCTGCAACCGAAGAAATGCTGCTTAGCTTTGTGGGGATGTAACAGGCACGCAGATGTGTTGGAACTGTGGGCTGTGTGGGAAAGAATTGGAAATAAGAGAGTGGAGACCTTTTTCCTTGGAGAGCTCAGATAGCTTTATTTACAGGAGTGAAAGAATAGAGTTATAAGAAATAATCTTGCATTTATCCAGTGTCTCTTTCATCCCAGAGGATCTCCAGACACACGTATCCATCTAATCTAATTGGGATCATGTACCTACCACTGTGATGCAGCCACTTTGGGATAGGATGGGCAGGGAGTGAAAGGCAGGCAGGATTCTACATTTACAAAAATGTGCATGTTATCATTAAGTGACTGATCAGAACGGGCCTGTCTGGTCGGATTCTTTCAACACTGTGTTTTCTGTGCGGAAGGATGAGAAGGGGTGGAATCTGGTAGCACTGTCAAAGCTGACTACACTGTCACTTTCCAGTGCTGGGGACTTCGGCTGGGCTATATTAGGATGGCATGGACCTTATGTGAGGGTCTGGAATCCTCTCGTTGAGCTTTCAGGCTTATCCCACGGGAGATAATTTTTGTGCTCTGGTATCTTTTGTAGACTCCAGTTCTTTTAATGACTCAAACAGAGCAGCAGATGCTGACCAAAGGGCTAGAGCCTTTCTGATTGCATCTTCTCTCGCTTGTGGGCAGATTGAACCTTTCTAGGCAGCCAAGGCTAAGTGGAGACAGTTTGAACAAGTTGGCCCTTGAGGAAGCTAGGGCAGGAGTGGGGGGAGGAGAGCCTCCCATTTAAAGCAGCCACTGAAATCCATAAGCCAGTTGGTTTCAATTGCAAACGGACCACAAAAGTCGTTGTGACGGTGATGGACAAGGAGGCCTCATTAGGTGGCCAGATAGCTGCTCTGGTGCCTAGCTGTCCCTCTGCTCTGGCTCGTTACACCTTGTTACCGGGCTGGTGGACAAATATTGAATGTGATGTTGTTACAGCTGATTGAAAGCGCTTGCACGCCACAGGGCCCTGGGTTGCCACGCCGCCCCAGCAGCATTTGCTCCCACGCTCTCCGGCCCTTTGGCGCTTGGCTTCACTTGCTTATTCACTTTGACTGCTGGGCACCAGAAGGTGCTTCCTGTCTGCCTGTCTCCAAATTTCCTCAAGAGCACAGCGAGGAGAGCATGAGTGAGGCTCCTGCCCAGAGAGCTGCCCTCTTCAGCACCAACTCCTTTGCTCCCATAGCTTCATTTATTTATTTGTATTTACTGTAGCATGTAGAGGCCCCATCCGAGGCTGGAACTCCAGTGTGCTAGGTGCTGTACATGAGCATAGGGAAGAGACAGTCTCAGTCTCCGAAGAGCTCACAATCAAAATAGACAAAACCGAGAGTGGGAGGAGAAACTGAGGCACAGCGAGGGAAGTGATTTAGCCAAGGTCACCTGGCTAGTCTAGACTAGAACTGAGGTCATCTGACTCCCATTACTCTATCTGATAGACAATGCTTCTCTCCATTCGCTCCATGTTAATCCTGCCCCTCTCCTCCTCAACCATTGGTGTTTTTTTCCATGCTACCCCCTATACCTGGAAGTCCCCCTCGTATCGCGTGGGTCAGGTGTCCCACCTCCCTGTCACACCCTTAAACTACAGTCCCATCAGCATTAACCCGTGTCATTACAAATGCTGTCAGTAGCCCATTTTCATTGGCTAGCCCAGTATGTTTGAGTCCAATCTGTGCTGTCCATTTAGATTGTAAGGTGACATGCTGGAAGGGATCATGTTTTGTTAGAGAGGGAGGACAAGAGGAGGCAGTGTGGTCCAGGTGAGTAGAGGACCACGGCAGGAGACTGGAGACATGGGACCTATTTTCCCCTCACACCAGTTTTACACCAGCATAAAATAGAGTTACAGTGGATTTACACTGGCATGAGTGGAGCGTCAGGCTTTCCTTACCTACCTGCTGTGTGACCTTGGGCCAGTCCCCTCTCTCTGCATTATCTTTCCTGGCTGTTGCATGGGATAACTAGACATCCCTTGCCTTGTTAAGCCTCCTGAGATCTGTGGATATAAAGTTATATGAGTGCTGAGTGTGTGTGTGTTATGAAAATTGTATCCCCATGAGCCCAACCATGCCACTTAAATAATAATCCATAGGCCCAGTTGCCATAGTGGATCTGGGCATCAGCTCCCCAATGCTGGGATGCTGCCTCTGTCCGTGCCGGATACGTGATGTTTCAGAAGAAGATTGAACCCCTTCCAGGCCTGTAGATGTATCCAATCTAAGCCTTTTCATACCATACCATTAGTAATGTTTTCATGGCAGTAGTACAGAGAGGCCATGACTGAGATTGGAGTCCCACTGTGTTGGGTGCTGTACAATGGCCACATCCCCAAAATCTTGCTCTCTAAATAGACAACAAGGAAGGATTATTGTCCCCATTTTGCAGGTGGGTAAACTGAGGCATAGACTTACCCAGAGTCTGGGGCAGAGCAAGGAACTGAACCCAATTTTCCTGAGTCCTCAGTCCAGTGCTTTAACCATGGGCCTGTCTTTCCACTTCTGAAGTATCAGGTCTGAGTGCCTTACAAAGATTATCCCAGTGGCAATATATGTATTACAGCCCCCAAAAGTGTGCTAGGTAAACTCGTGGCAAAAATTAGTGCTGCAATCCCTGCCCTGCTAATGAGGAGTCAGGATGAACAGCACGGGAGGGAGGATGGACATGGCTGACAGTAGCCAGATCCTGTGGTGACTCCGCAATGGCTAACACGTGACATAGTGGGGCAAGAAACATTTATTGACTGGCTTGTCTTTTCCCACTTCCTCTTGTGCTCTCTGTATGGGGGCCAAAACCCCCTTACTTTGACCCGCTGCTGTGTCATCATCTGTGGAAACCTGTGGGGGACGGAGGCGGGGGGGGGAGGGGAGAGGAGGGAGCTCTTCAAATGACATATTTTCCTGTGGAAGGACAGGCCAGAGGCTACATAAGCCAAAGTAATTAACTGGCCCAGGAGGGCTGGGCTAAGGGCAAGCGGAACAGCTGCCTGGGCTTGTTGGGCCAGTGCCAGTTGATAGCAAGGGAAAGATGTTACCGCTAACAAAATGTCTCTGCTCTCGCTCTCTCTCCCCACCTCAGCCCTGCCAGTGCTGTCTCCCTGAAGGGAGCCAAGAAGCACTGGCAGGCAGAGGAAATCTCTGCCTGCAGACTATAATTATCCTGTCTGCCTTCCCAGAAAAGGCCAGTTGGTGAGCAAGCCTGCTTGTGTTCCACATAGCGGCCCCGCATCCTGCTGCTTCCCCAATTACTGCTAATGGACTTTTTATGATGATAAGACGACTAGGTTGGGGAGAAGGTATTGACGGGGAAATGGAATATAATTCACTCCCTGTTTGTTTGTTCTGTCAGAAAGCTCTCATTTTAATTTTATTTGCGAGGCACCGAGAAGCAGACCTGAAAAAAATAAAAGATCTGTCAGTAAAACTGTGGATTTTGAGGCAACACAAGTCTCAGCAGGAGCTCTCTGAGGGGTATTTTCAGTCTCATTGAGAATCTCCATAGAGACACCCCCCTGCACCAACCTTGCTCCAGTCCGCTGTTCTCATTTCTCTCATATAGAGAAATGTAAATTATGGATACAGCTTTCTTGTCTCCACCCCAACCTCCGCTCCCTTACGCTGGTGCTTTGAACAGTCCCCATTTCAAAGTCACATTTGCTCTTTCCCCTGCTCTCCATCTGTCTTAAATCTGCTCCTCTCTCCTGTGTTAGCTTCCCTCCTTTATCTGCTCTCTTTCTCAGCTCTACCCTTGTTGTCCCTTTGCAGTTCCCTTACCTGGTCCCTTTAAATTCTTCCTGTTGGTCTCCCCCCCACTAGCCCCGTTTTCCTTTGTCATCCTCTGTCCTCACCCTTCACCTCTCTAGCTCTCTTTTCTCTCTTCGTTTTTACCCAACTGCAGGTCTACCTTCCCATATAGTTCTTCTCTTCTCTCCCACTGCCACCATCCGTTACCCTCCCTGTCTCTTTGCCCTAGCACTTCAGCTCTGTCTCTGCCCTTTCTCCCTCAAGCACTGGGTGTATGTATCTAGCACACACACCCAAACGAGGCCGTGGGTGTGGGTGCCGTTGCCTAAGTCAGCAAACATCCATGCAATATTTAGTGGCACCTGGATCACAAACTCGGAGAGGCATGTTAAAAGTGGAGATTAAAGCTGCCGCATGGCGATCTAGTTACTGTGGGGTCAGGGGGGTAAAGCTCCTTTTCTAATCATAAAACTGTTGGCAGCTGTGAAAATGGAGAGTGAGTTTCACTAAATCAGTAGAAGGTTTCAGCCCAAAAAGAACAAAGGAAAAGGAGCATGTTTTTACTCCTCTGCTGTCTGTAGTGAACTCTTCCTGGTTCAGCCTGGCTCCTTCCTTATCACACGTGCTGAGAGAGAATACCATCTTGTCAAGGGAGATGCTCCCATTAGAATTACAGGGCATAGTGGGAAATGCCAGAACTTTCTTCTGTTTTTGTGAAGTTGTTTGATCTTGGCAAGAGTCCCTGCCTTGCTGGCTCTAGTGATTCTAGTGGACTGTTATTCGTTACTCTTTGCATCATGATTGTGTGCAAGGGCCTAGCCAAAATCGGGGCCCCCTTGTGCTGGGTACTATGCAGACTGATAGTAGAGAGAGTCCCTGCCTCAAAGAGCTTAGAATCTAACAGGCAAGGCAGACAAAGGGTGGGAGAAACGAAGGATTATTATTTTCATTTTACAGTTGGGAGGTGAAGCACAGAGCGAGAGAGAGAGAGAAAGGGAAACTGTGACAGAGCCAGGAAATGAATGCAGGTTTCCCAAATCTCTGTCCAGTGCCTTACCCACAAAACCGGGCTTTCGTGTCACCTTTTCCCTGGCGTTCCAGCACCTTTTACCCCCCTGGAGCAGGCTGAGGTGCATTAGGGCAAAGTCCAGTGTACTCCTTGACCTGCTCAATGTCTCGACAGTAGGAAGAAGGTAGGAGTTTGCTAACACGCCCCGACCTCACCTTGACCCATTTTTCTTGTGGAGACAAGTACTTTGTATGGCAACCGACACAAGAAAATGGAGAAGGAAATATCCAAATGGTTATCTGTTTGCTGGCATAGGAACTGTTGCAAAATGTCCAGAGAAGCGGGGTCTGTGAGGGCCACCCCAAGTTATTTTAAGGACCTCAGTTGAGGGGAGACTTTTTTGATGCCTTAGCAGCTCGGGCTGCATGTCTGTTCCTTCCTATGCTCTTGCATTCTTTCCGGGCTGTCTCCAGGTACAGTCTAGTTTTTCTTTCTGTCTCTGTTCTTCATGCTAGGGGATAATGAATGTTCTTTCACCAACATGGGTAGGAGTTGAAATCTGCTGTCCCCACATGCAGACTCCTTGGGTCAGCATGATTGGTGCGTAGGCCTCCAACACAATGCTGACTGCAGAGACTGGGGGTCCTGGAAAGTGGAAGCAAAACCTTTTAAAATATACGTTTTGTAACTGGATTTCTTTTGTCTCTGTTGAATTTTTTTGCTGCTGTGGGCGAGGGGCCCCTTTCAGCCAGGCTCATGTTGCTCTCTGCCCCAGGGCTGGCTGAAAGAATAAATTGTTTGTCTTGACTTGTTGTCCATTGTGGCACTTTCCTGGAGGCGGAGAGGCATGGAGGGAGCTGACGCTTGATGCAAAGATGAATTCTCCAGCCTACAGTCAGCTGGAGCTGCCCACCTCACCTCAGGGCTAGAGGAGAGATGATAAAACCGTGGGGACAGGAAACAGCAACAACAGGGAGATGGGTGTTTTGAAAAGTCCCTTGTTAGGTTCAGACAGAGCATGGCCAGATCTCGCTGCTGGCAACCATCTTAAAGTGGTTGGTTGCGCTACCCTCTTCCTCTCTTCCCCAGCTGCTCTCCTCGCCAGCCCAGTACCAGGGGCCTGCCCGGGGAATCTGCCTTCAAGCTGGTGGTGCTGCTGTTCTCTCTCTGTGGGCAGTCCTTGATGCCGCCAGGGGTTTTCCCCAGGAGCAGGAAGCTGGCAGCAGGGTGAGGTACCGTCCTCCCCTCAGCGGCGCTAGAAAGATTCGCACTCCCCCCACTTTCCACCTGAAGAGGAAAGGAAATAAGCCAGGCCTATGTAAAGAGAAGAGACGTGGGCCGGTTACTATAGCGACGGAGCAGTCCAGACCTTCCTTTTGCTTCTGTTTTCCTGTCAGCTCCAGCCTTTTCCCTGGGCTGTGCCCTTGAGACAATTCTCAGCCGGCACCCGGGGGCTGGGCGGGTGGAGTAGACCCTCTCTGCCAGGAGAAGGAAAGGGGGATGGATGACTATCAGAAAAGAGTATCAGGTCCCATGTCTGCCCCCCCCCCCCAAAAAAAAAAAAAAGGTGGAGGGGCTCTCCATACAAGGCATCCGTGATGGTTTGGGGACATAGTTTTTTGCTCCAGGGTGGGAATAAAATCAGGGCATGGGTTTCCTCTCCCTCCTGTTCTTTAGCCATAGAAGAGGTGGTGGTGGATTGGGGACTTGTTTCTTTCCCCTCCATTGAGAGGGCGGTTGCAAGAAGATACGGGTCTCCTTAAAGCTTGTGTTCCTCAGCTTTTGGCCAGTCCTTTTTCCGTGGGGAGTGGGGCTGTACACTCAAGCATCCTCAGCGTAGGGCAGATTCTGGTCTGGAGGGTGTGAAATATTGGTCGCATAGCGTAGATAGGAGAGAGAGAAAGCACCATTGTTTTCTCTCTCCCGAGCCCTCTACACATCTCCCAAACTGTCGTCTTCTCAAATAATCTATCACAGGGGTCGGCAACTTTTCAGAAGTGTTGCGCCAAGTCTTCATTTAATCACTCTAATTTAAGGTTTTGTGTGCCAGTAATACATTTTAATGTTTTTAGAAGGTCTCTTTCTGTAAGTCTATAATATATAACTAAACTACTGTTGTATGTAAAGTAAATAAGGTTTTAAAAATGTTTAAGAAGCTTCATGTAAAATTAAATTAAAATGCAGAGCCCCCCCGGACCGATGGCCAAGACCCGGGCAATGTGAGTGCCACTGAAAATCAGCTCACGTGCCACCTTCGTGATTTAGCACCTAGGGAGTTTTAGCCTAGGAGTATCTCAAAGAATTGACCTGGAAGGTTGGCATGATTTTCTTTGAGAATCTGTCTAGTCTGAGGGGCAGGTCTACATTTAAAAAGCTGTGCTACGGTAGCATTATAGTGAAGGTGCTACTCCTCCAATGGGAGAGCTTCTCCCATCAGTGCAGTCAATCCATCTCCGCAACAGGCAGCAGCTATGTTGGAGCTCTCCCGTCCACATAGCACTGTCTACGACTTTTCAGCTCTAAGTCACTGGTTCAGATCCAGCCTATGCTGGTAGTGACTGAAGGCTATTACCTTCTGTCAGCTGTTTGGTGACCTTTATGAACAGAGTTGGTGGTTACTATCCAATTTCTAGCAAGCAGGGTAGATGCTAACATCCCCGAAACCCCTCATCACAGGCTGGCACTTTTGTTCGCTGCCTCAGCAGAGTGGAGGCAACCAAATTTCCTGCTCAACCTTGGGTGCATGTCCCACCAGCTCATGACTGGAGGGAGTATGTTGGTGAGATGGTGTGGAGGAAGCGTGTGCTGCATCCATTATGTTGATAAACAAAAGACTCTCCACTCTTGGGCTAAATATTTCTCTTGTCCTCTTTACCCCTTGAAGATCCCAGCTACAGGCTGCTGTGTCCATCTGGGGACCAGATTTGACAGGAAAGAGGAAGACAAGATTGGTGGAGTGAGTCAGCAACTATATTCTGTTCCTTCAGCTGTCAGTTCAGATATGTTAATCCCGCCTGCCTTATTAAACCACCTCGGATTTTTCAGTCTCTCTTGCTCTTTCTTCAGTTTCTGATGTTTCAGACAAGCATATACTGGGCTGTCCTCTTCTCCTGTTCATCGCTTACTGTGCCTCATGATGCACCTCCTGTGGGGTATTCGGATTTACAAGATTAGATGGCCTCCCCATAGTTCTTCTTTGCTGCAAAGTTCCTCAGACTCTCTTAGCTTGCATGTGTCGTAAGGAGGTGGCTTGTTCTTGCAAGGGCTTTGCAAAAGATGAGCTAAGAGCTTTTCCTTTAAGGTTCCTCGTGAAAGAACTGGGCAAGGAGAGAGAAGTTGGTGGTGTTCCCACCATCGTGTCATTTAACTCTCTAAGGCCACCAGAAGTGACATCTTGTTATACCTCTCCAGTGAGATGTCCCATAAACCCACGTGTGCCTGGGAGATGAGCTGAAGATCCTAAACCCGTTTCTTCCTAAAGGCCCCGACACAGGCTCAAAAATGGTGATGCTGCATGTGGGTCAGCTCTCTTCTCAACAGGGGCACAAAGAGCCCACTTACAAGTGCTAGAGCAGGTCAAGCCAGACAGAGAGAGAGGCACCATGATGGGAAGAATGTCCTTGCCAGGCACCCTGGGTGTTGTAAGGTAAGAACAGAACAGGCTTGGGGGCAGGGTGGGGACGGGATCAGAGGGATGCATCCCGCTCCAAAAGAGGGGGAGGAGGCAGACTGCTTGCCTCCACGTAAACGCAATCAGCAGGAAAGAAAGATTTTGTTGCTGTCTGCTGTCAATGTCCAGTGTGTCCGGGTTGCCCCTGGCTATTCCTTTCGGGAAGTGAGTAGGAGGTGGGCAGGCCCTCATTGGAATGGAAGGTTCTGTTTAGGTTGATGGGCTTTCCATTAAGCAGTGCAAAAAAAAAAAAAAAATCACAGGTGCACAGCAGGCGTCTTTGCAGCCTCATCTCTTGGGCAGCAAACCCCACAGGCAGCCTTTCCTCATAGGAAGGTTCACTGAATCCAAGCATCTTCCCCTCCTGTTTGATTCAGGCTCTCCCAGAAAAAGCTGGGTTTTTTAAATCAGCAAACGGAGGAAAAAATAAAATCCCTCGTGCCCGGCTCCCAAGAAGCATCAGGCTACGGCTTTCCAGGACCAGGTCAGTGAGGGGACAGCTTTTGTGTTTTCGTCCACTCATCTGTAACCACCTGGGAGGATTGGTGAAATTGTATAAAATCTCCTCGAATGTAACAGTGATGTCTGGAAAAATGAGTGTCTCAGAATAACTACCAAAAAAAACGCCCCCCAAAATCAAGAAACTACAGTCCTGGCATGTCAGAAGAAATATACAGACCCTCTGGTTACTTGTACTAATATCTTTTTACTTTCATATAGCACCTGTGTGTTATGAAGGTTCCCAGAGTCATTTATACAATATATCAGGGATTCTAACCAACACCTTGCATATTCTGGTGCAGGCTGGATCTGAATTCTGCACCAGAGCCCCTGGATTCTGTGACTCTCTGGTGCAGCATGTGGGAATTCTGTAACAGCCTCATTTCTATTTCATATGACTAAGGGAGAACACTTTCATGTGCTTGATTGGATTGGGGTGTGTGGCACCTGTGTGACCAGTGTGGGAATCAGGGTGGGTGCTGTGGTTACCAGAGATTAGAGGCAGATGCTGGAGCTGAGGGACCCAGAGTTTTAGAAACAGTAACTCCTCTTGAATTCATTTTCTCTTCACCCCCTTAACTCTCATTTGCCAGCTTAATAGTTTGTAGTTCTTTCCATTTGTAGGGAATGCTTTATATGTAATTTAGCAGCACAGCCGCCATGCAAGGCAGGTAACTATTGTTCCCAGATTACAGATGAAGGTAGCTGAGCCACGAATTAAGCAATTTGCCCATGAGCATACAATGATTCAATGATGGAACCAGAAATAGAGCCTAGGAGTCCAGGTTCTCAGTTCTCTTGGTGTAACCATTAGATCATACTCCCCTCTCAGAGCCAGAAGTAGAACCAGAGAGTCCTATCTCCAGTAGTTTACTCCAATAACTTGCCTTCTAAAATAATAGTTGATATTATGGACGATTAGGCACAGGCTAGATTTTTAATTTTAGTGAAGAATCTGATTCTAAGACTAGTGTGTAAGTTTGATGTCTTTAAGAAGCCCTTGACCTTTTCAGCTGTTCTGGTACAGCTCAAAAATTGACCTGTGTGGACTTTTAAGATTTTAACTCAGGAGGCAGGGGGGGCGGGGGAGAGATAAGGCCTTGGGCAGAGATTGTGCATTTAAGTTTTAGCCCAGAACAGATTTTTACAAGCAAATGACAAATTCTTGAATGCAGGAGTTTCCAACAGGACTTTCTGACAACCTTGAGCTGTAACAGTGCAAAAGCAACTCTGTGACCTCTCTAAATATAGATTTAGATATTTATAAATCTAATGCTTGTGCACACAGCATTCAGCAGGACATAAACAGTTCCAACAAATTGTATTTACCTCCAGCATGGAAACAAACACTTGATTCCATCACACACACTTTTATTTATATATCAGTCTCCCAGCAAGGAGACGGAGCTGGGAAAGAGAAGAGGGCACTTCCTCCTCACTTTAGATCACTGCAATTCACTGGGGACTTTTCCTGGGCTCCCATTCACCCTCTTCTGAAGCTCTTTTTTTTTGTTTTATATATATATAATATTTTGTAGGCTGTCTGCATCTTGCTTTATAGACCCTGAATATGTACATATAAATATGCACATTTCACAGTCGTGTGGTCTACTTCCACAAGAATAACAGACGGCAACTTTATGATCTGAGTGATTTTTATTTGAACACAGCTGTGGCCTTGTGATTTAAATATTTCAGTCAATTTTAAACTAACTAGGCTAGAGGAAACTGTGCTGGGAGAGCAGGTTAGAGCTGGAACAGACATGGAAGGAAGGCCTCTTTGGGAGATTCTAGATCAGTGGCTCTCAACCTGCGGCCCAGCTATGTGCTGAAGGGCAGTGGGGCCCACCCAGGGCCTGGGTTGCTGCCTGGTCACCTACAGCAGGATCCGGGGTTGGGCTGTGCATAGCGGTGGACCGGGGGGAGAAGTGCTGTGGTTTTCAACCTGTGGCCCAGGTAACGCTGCGGTCCACAAAGGTTGAGAACCACTGCTCTAGATAGACTCCTCCTTGTCTAGCCCTCCTCCCGCCAGAAGCCCCTTGACTCTTTTCTTGTTTGTAATGTTTGCCCAGTCTTCCCCTCTCCCTCTTTCTCCAGAGTAGCACTTGAAGGCTGTCAGGCTTGGAGGGAAGTCACTGACTAGGGAAGGATTTGCTAAAGGTTGGAGTGTCAGGTCCCTGCTGGATAAAACCCAGCCCACAGATGTGAGTGGGGTTTATTTTTCTTTTTCCCAGGCATCCCTGCATCTCTGAGCAGCTGGATGTGAGAGGCGTTTGAGGGGCTTTTGGAGTCCTCTCTGAGCTGCGCAGATCTCCTGGTTTTGGGTTTCAAAGCCTGCAGAGTCTCTTGCTGGGGGGAAAGCTGCAGGAGCAGTCTGCAAACTCTGGCTGTGCACTCAGTTTTGACAACTTGATTGTTTCAAGTGGTGATGAATTTGGTTTGTTGCTCTACATTGTCAGATCACTTTTCCTGTGTGTGTGTGTGTGTGTGTGTGTGTGTGTGTGTGTGTGTGTGTGTGTGTGTGTGTGTGTGTGTGAAAATACACATACACGTGCACAGACACAAAAATAGGTCGCACGCTTCCTAGCTTCTGTAGGCTAAGCATGTTGCACACACCAGGGTCTCTTTGCATCCCTCCACCCTCGCATTTCCCTCTTTTTATTTTTTTAGGGACTCCCTGCACCTCACCCCCACCCTCTTCTGGATGCCAGGGGCTCTGTGTGTCCCCAACATTCCTTCTGCAACGTACCATGTCCTCCTCCCTCCCCATACGATTGTCCTACATTGTCTCTATGGCAAGGGCTCTGTGTGCCCCCCATTCCCTCCATAGCAGTGTCCCCTATGCCCAAGGGATCTGGGTGAACCCCTATTCCTCATCCTTTTTCCCCCATGCCCACCTAGTTTCTCTTCATTCACCGCTGTGTGCCCTCTCTCCCATGCTAGCATCCTCCGTTTCCCTCTATGCCAGAGGCTCTGGGTGCACCCCTATTCCCCTCCTAGGTGCTCCCCCTATTCCAGGGGATCTGTGTGCTCCCAGTTATAGCATTGTATATAGAGATACGCCAATGGGTTGGTGTAAAGTTTCACGGGACATTTGAGTTCTGTCTTCTAAGTCACAGAAAAAGAGTAATGCAGGCATGGAACAAAGAAGCAGGTGCCACCTTTGGAAACTGAGGGGCCAGGCAGCACCAAGGAAGGTGTCTCCTTGGAAACTAGTGTTTTGACAGGCTCCATGGTAACTCCCCAGCTCTGGTAGTGACTTTTGCCCCTGATCCCACCATTGGAGCCGCGTGGCTGGACTCGTGAATCTATGCAGACTCCCTTTGAAGTCAACGAAACTCTGCTTAAACACAAGTATTTGATTGCAGGATGGGGGTCTTAATCTCTTTGTGCTTCAGTTCCCCCATATATAAAACAGAGCTGATGGAAACTCCCCTGCCAGCAGTACTGGGAGGCTTCATTTGGTTTGGGATGCTCGGAGGCAGATAGCTGTAATAGTATCAGCAATGGTGGGTTTTTATTAACTATGACTGCTATTTACAAGGGCTTGTCTACTGTTTTTGTTTTGTTTTTTGAAGGTCCCCCCGAGTTCATTAAAAAACCAGTGGACCAAATTGGTGTGTCAGGAGGCGTGGCTTCTTTTGTATGCCAAGCAACTGGGGATCCCAAGCCCCGAGTCACCTGGAACAAGAAGGGGAAGAAAGTGAACTCGCAGAGATTTGAGGTAAGAGACAGCCTGGAAGTACGTGTGTCCACGCGGCTGCAGTCAGAGGTGTGACTGCAGCAGGTATAAACATATCTGAGCTAGCTTTGATCTAGGCACGGCAGCATGGTCTTTACAAGCCCACCTGGGACCCTAGGTATGTACTTGAGCAAACAGCCCGGGCTGCAGTCCATGCTGCTCCAGCTTCACTGCCGTTGTTACTGGAGCTAGCTAGATCAGAGTTAGCTCAGGTACATCGACACAGGCTGTCATCATCACATCGCTGATTGGCATGTCGACATTATTGTGCGTCTAAGTATGTAAAAAGAGCAAAGCAGGCATAAAGCAGCTTTTTTACATGAATGCCCTAAGACGTTAATAAAAATGTGTGTGAAGTGAGGGCAAGGGAGTTGTGAGTTCTCAGCCTTTAACAGCTGGGAGGCTTCAGCTGTGTGATTTTTGCAAAATGAGAGGAGACCAGGCAAATTTGTTGCTTCTTTTTAAGTGTATATTATTATAAAGCTGCTTCTTCCTCTCCACCAAGAAACGCAAGCTGGACTGGCTCTTTTAATCTGACATTTCTCCAGCTCCGCCAGCTCTTTAAATACACCTCCCTTATCCCTTCCCATTTGGGGTTTTTTTTTTTTTAAGGTTTACCACAGCCCAGGGTGAGCGTTACTGGCATACTTGGCCAGACCCAATTTATTTGTAATATCTAAATAAGAGTGTGTGGCAGGGCCAGGAGAGGGCAGTAGTCATATATTGACACCCTTAGTCTTGGCCCACAGTGGGTCTGCTACCCTGCTAGCCGGCTGTGGGTTGGGAGGGACATTCTGTCGTCTGCTCATTGGACAGATGGGGTAAAGAGGGGGCTTGAATTTTTTATTTTGTTTTTATGACCTGTCTCCACTTCCCCATGCTCCTGCAAAGGCTCATCTTTCCACTGGTGTTCTGGGTCTTTTGGCTGAGGGGGGGGGGGGGGTTGAATGAAGGGGGCGGGGTGGTCAGGTGCGATTCAGTCCCGTGAGCGTTGGGGCAGGTCCTGAGGGGGAAATGCAGAACTGATGGAGGAGAAGGAAGGGCAGGAAGAGGGAGCCGCTATATCCGGACCGATGTGTGCAGCTGCCCCCTGTGCGGGCAAGACTGAGCATGCCCGGGCCTTGTACTCAATCACTCTGTCTTCCTTTCTGTCTCAGACCATTGAATTTGATGAGAGTGCGGGTGCTGTCCTGAGGATCCAGCCCCTCCGGACTCCCAGGGACGAGAACGTCTACGAGTGCGTCGCTCAGAATGCTCACGGGGAGATCACTGTCCATGCTAAGCTCACCGTTCTCCGAGGTAAAGAGCACGCCGGCCTGTCGGTGCAGCGGTGCAGGAAGGGTGAAGGATACTTGCTCTCTGGGTGATGAGGTCTGGCTGCCTCAGCTCCCCATTCCTGCCCCCTCTTCTTCCCTATCAGTTCTACATTAAGACAGAAAATATCATCTTGCCTCTATATAAATCCATGGTACGCCCACATCTTGAATACTGTGTGCAGATGTGGTCATCCCATCTCAAAAAAAAAAATATTGAAATTGGAAAAGTTCAGAAAAGGGCCGCAGAAATGATTACGGGTATGGAACAGCCACCATATGAGGAGAGATTAATAAGACTGAGACTTCTCAGCTTGGAAAAGAGACGACCTAGGGAGTAGATATGATGGAGGTCTATAAAATCATGACTGATGTGGAGAAAGTAAATAAGGACTTCTCGTTTGCTTCTTCTCATAACACAAGAACTAGAGGCCACCAAATGAAATTAATACATAGCAGGTTCAAAACAAACAAAAAGAAGTATTTTCTTTTCACACCACGCACAGTCAACCTGTGGAACTCCTTGCCAGAGGATGCTGTGAAGGCCAGGACTATAACAGGGTTCAAAAAAGAACTAGATAAATTCCTGGAGGATAGGTCCATTGGTGGCTATTAGCCAGGATGGGCAGGGATGGTGTCCCTAGCCTCTGTTTGTTTGCCAAAAACTGGGAATGGGCGACAAGGGATGGATCACTTGATGATTGGGAGATTGGTCCTGCTTTGAGCAGGGAGTTGGACTAGATGACCTCCTGAGGTCCCTTCCAACTCTGATATTCTATAATTCTATTATTATCTGTTCTGTTCATTCCCTCTGGGGCACTTGGCATTGGCCACTGTCAGAAGACAGGATACTGGGCTAGATGGACCTTTGGTCTGACCCAGTCTGGCCATTCTTATGTTCTTATGAGGTTACCATATGAGCAGTGGGGCTGAGGCACAAATGCCCACCTTTTGCCTGCTCCCTAAGCATCGCTGATTCTGGTCAGCAGCCCCAGAAGTGTACCTCACCTGCCCGGGGCATTATATTAAGGGCAGCTTGCTGGGAGTGGCTCTGTTTGCAGCTGGGTGGGAGAAGCTCATCACTTCCTGACTATGTTCCCCAGCACCCCTGGCAGCGTTTCTCCTCAGTTGCCTCCCCGTGGTGGGAGCATGGTGCAGGAGCTGTGCCCAGCTATCTCAGTGTAGATGGGGCTGTGTTGGGACATCCTCGCTCTTGCTCGCTCCTTTCCTCCCTCAGATGTTTCAGGTGGCCTTTCTGTCTCGGCCCTGTTCTCTTCTGTCCCATGGAAACTCCCTTCTCAGGACGTTTATGGACAGCTCAGGAAGGCTCCATCTTTCTCCTCTGAAATCTAATCCCTGTCATCCAGGGACCCAGGAGAGCACCTGTCATTTGATGTAGTGAGGCTGAGCTCCAGCGGAACAGGTTCCGCTCCAGCTCTCTTTCCTTGTCCAGGTCCCTCCCTCCCTCTTTTGGGTAACTCCCTCCCCTGTTCTCCCTTGGGCCCCTTCTTGCCTTTGCCTACGCCAGTGGGTCTCAGCTGTGGGGGCCATGAGCAGGTTTCAGGGGGGGTCATACATAGAAAAAACAGTTGTGGCAGAACAGGTGGGCCATGGAGTTTCTATAGTATGTTGGGGGCAAGGGGGTGTCTCAGAAAGTAAAAGATTGAGAATCTCTGGCTTATGCCACATTCTCCCTCAAGACCCCATCTCCCTTTCATTCTCTTGTACCAGTCTCCACTGTAAGGGATATGTCTATGGACTCTTGTTACGTTTCATCTGTTTGAAACATTCTCTGTGAGCACAGTGTGTGTGTTGGGGACTGCCGGGGGGAGATGCAGGGCCTGCTGTCGTTACTCTCCTGCTTTTGATGCCTCCAGATGTTTCCTGCCTACTGGGTGGTTATTTATTAGTCTTGTAAATCATCCTGATGGGAAGGCCCTATAGAGAATGGTGTATACTCTAGCTGGGAGGGCGTTCCCAGCAGGTGTTGCTGTAGGGAAGGAGTGGGAGCACTGCCTGGGTGGGGAGCTCCCAAGAGGAAATGCTGTAGGAATGTGTTGGATGTCTGGGTGCTTCCGGTAGGAGCACTGGTTGTGCAGCTGTTTCTGCATCTTTAGTGATACGTTTAGGAGTTCCCAGCCAGTCTCATGGCAGAGCATGACATACGAGCTCCCAGCCCATCAGGCTGTATGAATCTCTGTCCGCTGCGAAGGATTCCTTCCGGTAGCTTTTAAAGTCCTTTTTGCTGAATGACCCATGAGCAAGTTCCTAATTCATAGATGCCTAAGCTAAAAGGGACCATTGTGATCATCTAGTCCAGCGGTTCTCAAACTTTTTGGATCATGCCCCCCTTCTTTGTGGCTGTGGTAATTTACACTCTCACCCCTCCTACCACACACATGTACATATACTGATGGATGCAGTGGCGGTGCGTCACTTGAATCCGTTTCGACTCTTGTTTTTTCACTTGAGGTTTTTTTTTTTTTTTCCTGTTGCACGAATGAGCCAACAATCCGTTGTGATGAGAGCGAAAGCAAAGCTGCGATTGTGGTCCGTGCTTACAATTAAACGTGCACAATGTGTTGTAGCAAACGGATTCACGTTCAGATGGCAATGACTTTGCATAATGCTAGGCAAGCTTTGCAGAAATCCATCAAAATGCCCAGCGCCATCTAGAGACAAATGCACAACTCCATGTGAGGATCTGATATGTCTGGAGGAATCAGCTTGGCTAGTTACTCATTGCTGTGAGTAAAACATGCATGGTCAGAGCGAGGGAGGGCAAGCAGGGGTATGCCCCCCCTTGCAATCAACCAGGGTGCAGAACTCTAGGGCTGGGGCAGGAGATAGCTCATCCGGCCCCGGGGCCACAGACAGAGAGCCAGCTCTTCTGGTCGCTGGGGGAGAGCAAGCTCCTCCAGCAGCAGGAGGCACACATACAAAGTGCCCCTCCAAAAGCGGCCAAATTTGTATTGTTGTGCACGTCGCTGTGCGCAGTAAGGTGGTTTTTTTTCCTCCTAAAGTTTCTCATGCCCTCCTGTGTGCTCCCCTCCCACCAAATAAATTCCACACACCTCTCTTTGAGAACCTCTGATGTAGTCTGACCTCCTGTATAACACAGGCTGGAGAACTGCCCCTGCATAATTCCTAGAACAGATCTTTTAGAAAAACATCCGATCTTGATGTAAAAATTGCCAGTGAGGGAAAATCCACTAAGACCCTTGGTAAATTGTTCCAAATGTTAATGACCTTCACTGTTAAGTGTGTGTCTTATTTCCTGTCTGAATTTGTCTAGCTTCAACTTCCTGCTTTTTGATTGTTTTATACCTTTCTCTGCTTCACTGCAGAGCCCATTAGCAAATATTTGTTCCTCATGTAGATACTTATAGATTAATCAAGTCATCCGTCAATCTTCTCTTTGTTAAGCTACATAGACTGAGCTCCTTGAATCTATCACTGTAAGGCAGGTTTTCTAATCCTTTCATCATTTTCTTGGCTCTTCTGTGAACCCTCTCCAATTTATCAACCTCCTTCTTGAATTATGGATGCCAGAACTGGACACAGTATTCCAGCAGTGGCTGTACCAGTGGCAAATACAAAGGTAGAATAATCTCTCTAATCATACTTGAGCTTCTCCATTTATGCATTACCTCTTTTGGCCACAGTGTCACTCTGGGAGCTCATATTCAGCTGATTATCCGCCACCTCCCGCAAATCTTTTGAAGAATCACTGTTTCCCAGGATAGAGTCCCCTATCCTGAAAGTGTGGTCGACATTCGTTGTTCCTAGCTGTATACATTTACATTTAGCCATATTAAAACACACATCATTTGCTTGCATCTAGTTTACCAAACAATCCAAGTTGCTCTATATCAGTCATCTGTCCTTTTCGTTATTTGCCACTCCCCCAGTTTTTGTGTCATGTGCAAACACTATCAGGGATGATTTTGTTTCCTTCCAGGTCATTTATAATCATGCGAAATAGCCTAGGGCCAAGAAGCAATCCCTCTGAAACCTGACTAGAAACACACCGCTCAGTGATGATTCCTTGTTTACAATTGCATTTTGAGACTCATTCGTTAGCCAGCTTTTAATCCATTTAATGTATGCCCTGTTAATTGTATATTGTTCTAGTTTTTTAATCAGTGTCGTGTGCTGCCAAGTCAAATGCCTTAGAGAAGTCTAAGTATGTTACATCAACACTATCATCTTTATCAACCAAATTTGTAATCTCATTAAAAAAATCAGTTTAGTTTGACAGGCTCTATTTTCCATAGAACCATGTTGATTGACATTAATTACATTACCATCTTTTAATTCTTTATTAATTTAGTCCCAAATCAGCTACTCCATTATCTTGCCTGGGATCAGTGTCAAACTGAGAGGCCTATAATTACTCAGATCATCCTCTTTCCCTTGTTAAATATTGACACGTAGTTCCAAGATTTATTGAAAAGCAACCTTAACAGTCCAATGAGCTCCTCAGCCAACTCTTTTAAAGCTCTTGGATGCAAGTTATTTTTAAAATGTCTAATTTTAGTAGCTGGTGTTTAACATCCTCCAGAGATACAAGTGAAATGGAAAGAGTGTTCTCACCATCAAATGATGACTACATCATTTTTCCCAAATACAGAACAGAAATATTTATTGAACACGTCTTTCTTTTCTGCATTATTATTGATAATTTTATCATTTCCATCTAGTAATGGACCAATGCTATTGTTAGGATTCTTTTTACTCCTAATATACTTAAAAAACTTATTTTTGTCCTTAACTCTGCTGACCATAAATTTCTCCTTGTGTCCCTTTGCTTCCCTTATCAATTTTCTACAATTCCTAACATCTGATTTATATTACTTGCTATCAACTTCCCCATCCTTCCATTTGTTATGGGGTGTTGTTTTTTTTTTTAATTTGTAGCTGCCTTCACTTCCCTTCTAAGCCTCTTAAGTTTTTTAACAGTATAGCCTTCTTCCTCAATTATGACTTTTGGGGCACCTAGTAAAGTGTTCTTAAACAATTCCGAATTACCATGCACAATGTTCTGATTAAATTCTTCTTCCAACCTGATTCAACTCATAATCGTTTTCAGCTTTTATTGTTTTCAGCTATTGTTGTTCTGGACTTTTTTTTGATTGCATATTATAAATGTAATCAAGTCATGATTACCTAAGCTGCCATTAATGTTTAGTTCTGTGGTCAGATCCTCTTTATCTATCAAGACAAGGTCTAATGTAGAATTCCCTTGTGTTGCAGCATGAGACTTCCAGCATATGTCACTCAAATTAAAGTCCCCCAAGATCACACAGCTTTTTTCCTGCACTTTATAGTTAGGTGTGTAAGGAGCCAATCATCCTGTTCTCTAGTGTGACTTGGTGAGCTGAATTTATGCACAGGTCCCTGGTTTACTGTGATGAACAAAGACCTAACACAAAGCTCATGTAGCAAAGCACCTCCACCTGTGATAGAGAGCACCCTCCTGCTGTCCAGCTGGTGGCCTCCTGTTGTCAAAATGCCAGCTGTCTTTGAAATAGACAGATCCATGGCTCAATCACAACTGCCCCCCTTCGTGCAGGTGTCTCCGTGCTGCTCACCCAACACCCTTTGTGCAGTTGTGTCCGTGCTGCTCGCCTGACGCCATTCATACCATCCTGTTTGTCTCTGTCACCCGCCCAGCACCCTTCATGCAGATGTCTCCAAGTCTCCATGTCACTCCTACATTTCTTTACAGTGTGGCACTTAACCTCCTATCGGTGACATGTGGCAGGTTGTCGCTCCCTGTAGAATCTGTGGCATCACGACTTAGGACCGCTGCTCTCTGACAAGACCGATCCTGTCTCTGGGTGCCACAGAGCGGTCTGGAGCTGTGTTCAATAGGCTGCCACTCATTTCTGGGGAGCTGTGATGATTTCTGAGGAAGGTACCTTTGTAAATAGTTCCTGAGGAAGAGGTTTCCACGACTCGAGCTTAAGAGGAAGCAGCAGAGAGAGCATTTGTCCTGCAGTCCTGGTACTAGCGAAGCCTCTGGATTGCCCCAGCAATAGGAGCATGCTGTTTCCGGCAGGGGAGCTGCATCATTCAGATAATGAGGAGCTGCACTTGGCAGCGAGGCTCCTCACATGCACCGTGTGACAGCGGCTCCTCAGGTACCGGCATCAGATAAGTGTCAGTCAGCGAGACAGACGACAAAACGAGAGTTTGCCTCTCCTGTCTGCCTGACTCATTCCGTGTGTAGTCAGGCCCAGCAGAGCCCCATTACTACCGGAACCTCTCCAGCATACCTGCGGCATTCTGCTCTCAGCAAGCTCTAGCTGTCTGCGCCCACCGGGACCTTGTTAGGTACCTGTATTAGCTGGCTGGTGTGAGGGTAGCTTGGATCCTCACTTAATGAAATCTGAGTGGGAATGCTGGAAGCCTGGGAGGCAGACAGAGCTGCAAGTTGTTTATAGATTTCTCTTCCCTCCCCACCCCACTCCTCTCTCCTCCTCAGTTGAAGTTATTCTTCTCCTGACCTTTCCTTGGCTTTCAGACAGCAGAGATTGACTTCTCTTTACCCTGAGCCAGACCCATTTGTAAGTGTTGGTAGAGTTAAAAGGACAAAGCATGAATCCATTAACCTCTACAATCACAGAGAGACTCTGAAAGATAGCATGCTGGCATCTATTTCTCCTTTCCTCCGCCTCCCTCTCCTTTCACCCCTTCTTCCCTCCCCACCTCACCTGTCCTCTCCTCCTCTTCCCTTGTTGTGTCCCTCATTCCTGTCTTTCTCACCCACAGAACATACGTGGTCTGTCACTTGCAGAAGCTGCTACTCTAGTGCGCCGTTGAGTGTGGGAACACGGGGCCTGGCTTTGACGGGCCATGCGGGAATGGGGTAGCAGTCATTCTGCAGCGTGCCAGCTCCATTGTCATAGGCTTGCTCATATACACGTGTGTGCACGTTCATGTCATGCACAGGTTTGAGCAGTTACAGGGTTACCGTAGCACCTGTGCAGGCAGTCAGAGGAACAGAAAGAGAGGGCACTCTCCTCATTGGTGCTTCAGGGGTCAGAGGTAGCCCCCTTTGCCTATACACTTGGGAATCAGCTGCCCCAGGATCAGACCCCTGAAGCTCCTCATGTCTTGAAAGCTGTGCCCAGCAGATAAGAGGTGGTGTCCCTTTGGTCAAAAGCAGGAAGCAAAGACACATCAGGAGCAGAAGAACTCAACAGGGGCAGACCCTATAGCGGGTACCATTCAACTTCCAGGAGTGTCTTTCTGACTCGAGCCACGCTGGCTGGTTTCTCTTTCCTGCTCCATTTCCCAAGGGATCAGAGCCTTGGGAGAACTCAAGATAAGACCCTTGCAGTCCCTCTAACTGTATGATTCTATGATTCTCAAGAGTGGCTGCTTTTCCCCACGTGGCCAGAGTTTGTGCCTGCAAAGCTGGTCCTGCAGGGTGTGGAGAAAGCAAGAGAAATGGGGGAGGTTATGGAAGTGTTTTTCAGTTGTTGACTGCAGCTGCTGACATTCTGCACGGAAGCCTACAGAAAAGGGAAGGCGGTTGGTTGGCACAAGCACCCCACTTCCAGCCTGTGGAGTTTCTCTAGGCTCCACATACACGGGAGGATTCCCCGCTCTCCCCCCCGCATAAGCAGATTGTATTTTTCCATCCCCTTCTTCAGACAGCACAGGAGGAGTAACCAGGGACAGATATTTGCTACAGCAGGCTGGGCAAATGCACAGCACATTCGGACGGCCTCATGCCATCATGTTCAGCAGCAGCTTGGGGTGGGTGGCTGCTCTATACCTGATGCAACTGTCTGTCTAACTGCCCTTCACCATCAGGAGGCAGCAGGCTTGGTGGCTGTGTTGAGAACAGACTGTGAAATTGAGGGGGAGAGAGAGAGAGAGAGACGCTGATGTTGGGAGGAGCAGAAGAGGTTCAATGAAGAGGGGGTGCAGGGAGAGGGCTAGCTGAGGAAGTTAATTAGGAAGGAACAAGGAAAAGCATTGGGGAAGGATCTAGGGTTAGCTTTGAGACAGGGCTTAAATTTAGCTGGAGCTGTCCAGAGCAGAAGTCTGGTAAATATTTTCGAACCCACGAGGCAGAAGCCTTGGGGCTCTGGGAAATACTCTGAGAATTTGAACCACAGAGAGGAAGGAACTGGGTCTAGAGAGAGAGAGAGGGAGGCTGGTTAAAAGGGAAGGAAGTAGCTGGACAGAGATGTTAGCTCTCCAGCAAGGATGCTGTGGGCAGAGAGCCATGTATGCATACACACAAAGAAGTTGGAACTGATGGCCAGAGAGCAGGATCAAGAGGAAGGCAATTCTCTGTCGAGTGGCTGTGTCCTCTCCCAGACATACATGGGCCTGGTATGCATGACTTCTTAAAGCTGGAATTGGACTGTACTTTTCACAGCCATTCATTCCAGCATCCACGCTGGCTGTCTGCTCAAGGATTTTCTTTATGCTTCTACAGGATGGAGGGGAATTGGCTGGGCAGTGTAAACCCAGACTCCTAGGAATCAAGGGATTAAATCCCAACAGGATCAATTTCATCCTTCGCCCTCAGCAGTTGATACATTGAGTTCCATGCAGTTCACCCTTTTGTGTGTAGCTTTTAGGTGCAACTTGAAAAAAACAAAACAAAAAAAAAACCCTTCCATTCCCTCCATATGGATCTTGTAAAAGTAGATGTTTGACCCTGTACATGTCCGAGGATAAAATTCCCCTGCCCCTACAACTTGTACAACACTGTGTACTGGCTACAACCATGGCTGTACTTTGGAAAACTTTGAGATGAACATGGTGTGATGGGCCAAGGCCAGATGGCTACAGTAAAGTACTGAGAAACAGGTTTGTTAGCCCCAGGCTAAACAAATCCCTAGTACCCTGGTAACCAAATGGCAGTTGCTCCAGGTTAATCAAGGCACCTGGGGCCAATTAAGATCTTTCTAGGAGGCAGTAGAGAAAGCTACTTTAATTAGAACACCTGCAGCCAATCAAGGCAGGCTAATCAGGGGACCTGGGTTTAAAAAGGAGCTCACTCCAGTCAGGCAGAGAGGAGCCAGAGGAGAAGGAGCGTATGTGAGGAGCTGGGAGCAAGAAGGCAAGGAGCTGAGAGTGAAAGAGTGTACTGCTGGAGGATTGAGGACGACGACAAGCGTTGTCAGACACCAGGAGGAAGGTCCTGTGGTGAGGATAAAGAAGGTGTTTGGAGGAGGCCATGGGGAAGTAGCCCAGGGAGTTCTAGCTGTCATGCAGCTGGTACAGGAGGCACTATAGACAGCTGCAATCCACAGGGCCCTGGGCTGGAACCCGGAGTAGAGGGCGGGCCTGGGTTCCCCCCAAACCTCCCAACTCCTGGTCAGACACAGGAGGAGCTGACCCAGACTGTGGGTTCCACAAGAGGGGAAGATCACTGAGGTGAACAAATCCGCCAATAAGCGCAGGACCACTAAGGTAGAGGAGGAACTTTGTCACAATGGCTATATAAATCTGAGGTTTCTTATTACTATTAGGGAAGCCTGTGAGAACCTGCTATAAGCAAGGTTGAAACTCTCTCCATTGCAACACCTTGTTTTTTGCAGGTGTTTGTAATTGTCCTAAACAGTTGCCTTCTGTGCTGAATTTTCTACACGTGATCCCTACCCAAAGGTAATGCCCAATGTGGGTGTGTGGAAGGCTCAAGCAAAATCCCGTCTGCCTTTTTTTTGAGATCAACAAAGCAGTGACTGGTGAAGCTGGGAGTGGAAATTTGGGTGAGACCCAATTTATGGTGGATGGGCAATGACCAGAGATCGGACATCATAGCAAATCTCTGAGAGGTAGGATTTTATAGGAGTAACTGGGTGCAGAGAAGGGATTTGAGTGCATGGAGCCTGGGTGCTGGACTGGCCAATGAGGAGGAGTGATCTCCATAGTCCCATTGGCAGGCATGATTACACCAGGGCACTAGAAGCAGATTGGCACCTACACGGGGCCCAGCTCTCGCCAAATTTGTCCAGGGCTGGGAGAAGTTTGCAGCTCTGGGCAGAGGCAGCGACGGGCAAGGCAGGCTGCTTCTCTGTTCCCTGCCACCCATGGTGTTCCACAGATAGGCTGAGAGCCTACTCTTTAGCTTAGGGGTTCCTGATCCACAACCTGATGGAAGTTGACGTCTGCATTCACACAGGCTCAGATTTGGGTGAGCCGTGGCCCACTCATGTCTATGCCCATGCAGTGAAAATAAATAAATAATACTTTTTCAGTTTTGAATGCACAGTTGAAAGTGTTGAGTCCGAAAGGGGCACACTTAAAAAGAGTGAAGTTTGCATTTTTTGTTTTTAAATTGCTTCACTAACTTTAAAGCTCTCACCAGATTTTCTTCAAAATTAACTTGTTTGGTAGATCTTGATTTGACCTACAAATTAAGCCAAGTCAGAAGAAAATTAGTTCATAGATTCAAACATTCCAAGGCTAGAGGGGGACCACTGTGGTCATTTAGCCTGACCTCTGGTATAACATAGGCCATAGAACTTCCCTGAAATAATTCCTGTTTGGATGTTTTTGTAAAAGATATGCTTTATTTCAATCTTGATTCTAAAAATGATGCATAGGTATAGAAAGACATGCTTAGCCTGCAGTGCTGCAATAGCAGATTCAAGCCATCAGACTTGTGCCCTTTGTCTACAAGCATGCAAGTTTCTAATAGCGTTGCTAGGCACCAGTTGGCTTTTGCTGGCTGGTCTTGTCCGTTATAAAATGGTTTGGTCGCCAGTTGTTTTTTTTTCTTTCTCTTAAAAAAACGAAAAACCTAGGAAACGAATACAACATAATGAAGTGTTATGGTTCTGTAGCTAAACTGTTAGTCAGAATATATGAAATTGAAGGTTGGACACACAACTGTGCCTTAAGATAGTCTTCAATTATATAATTACAGGGACCCTCCCATCCTGCAGAATCCTAGAGCCTATGCTCCAGCCTGAACCCAGAAGTCTACACAGCAGTGAAACAGCCCCACATCCCGAGCCTTGCAAGCTCAAGTTGGCTAGCACGGGCCAGACGCGAGTGTCTAGTTGTTGTCTAGGCAAACCCAGTGTCACAGCTAAATACAAGAGTGGAACAGATAAGGAGATAACACATGTTGCAAGAGACCATTCAAGCTGAAGTGGGCAAGTAACATCTCTACAGTTGTGCGACAAAGGAGGGTTAGTGTGTTACAGATTGTAGTAATGAGCCATAAATCCAGTGTCTTATTAAATCTGTTATTTTTGGTGTCTAGCAGAGTTATGAATTTAAAACTCATCTTCTGAAGGAGTTGGGCAGGTTTTCTCTGAGGAGGAGGACTGAGGGATCATTCTGTGAAAGTGTTGGTCTGCGGCGGATAGGGTGTTTTTACCTTTTTATCATTTTTCTGTGTGCTTATTTTAGAGCACAGTGATTGTCTCGTTTCACCCACATGATAGTTATTGGGACATCTAGTGCACTGGATGAAGTACAAAGAGAAATCGTATTGGATCAGCGTATCAAAGGCATATCATGCACCCATACGCAAGAGATCAGAGCTCGTTCTGGGTTCTCATGGCCTTATGAGCAAGGCACAGGAATGGGACTCAGCAGACTTGGGTTCTTCTCTTCCTGGCTTTGCTGTCGACTTTTGGTGTGATTTTTGGGCAAGTCACTTCTGCTCTCTGCCCCTGCTTCTGCAGTGGTGGTAATCCTGGGAGGGTAGGGGGTGTTGATGTGAGACTTAGTTTATTAACGTGTCAAACTCTGACATCTGGATGTCTGTAGAGGAGGGCAACGGGTACTCTCACTTATGCATTTCCTGGCATCCAGGTGCTTGACTATGCATCCTTCATGTTGCTTCAGCATAGCATTTAATACATAGCACATGCATCTTTTAAATGATTAAACAACCGTGCCAACCCTGGGGAAAAGAGCAGCAGCAACCCCCGCTTTATCTCTCTTCCTCATCCTCATTTCCAGTACAGTTAATTATCTCAGCACAGAGCTGCCACCTTCCAGAGCGACAAGGAGACGGCGTCAGCGAGTGCTTTTGCTTGCTAGTCGGTGACCTCGGTGTTATTTGTATGATTGTGAGCGCATGCGCCCCAGACGGTTTGATGTATTTTTTCCCCCAGCGCAGAGGCTGTGCGCTGGTAGGATTTATTATAAATGAATACTGAAGCACTCTCTCCTATCCCCTGCACTTTCTCACGCTACTTTGTTCAGTGGCCTTGAGGTAATTCACCAGCTTTTCCCCAGGGGAGGCCTTTAAAACCATTAAATCCAAGAGCAGGTATGAACAAGGTGCTTGGGAGACTCTAATAATGTAGCAAGCGCAACACCTGGAAATGTTTCCCTACAAAGCCAATGTGAGTCAGCTGCAGACATCTGCCCAGAGGTGTCCTCCAGGTTTCTTCATCTCGCATCATGAGACTTCTGTTCTTGGAGATGCCTGGACTACTTTTAGAAATAGAACTCGCAGTCCAAGCCAGGCAGTTTGTAGCAGGTGTGGTTTGGTGTCTGGCAACTGGAAAGAGGGGTATGTTCATGTCTTTTTGGGGATTGAGCTGATTGCATTATTGTAGGGAATCCAATTGTTAAGGGATGAAGAACAGTCTCTCTTTCCTGGAAGGAAGGAAATCCGAGCACTTGAATCAGTGGAAAATGCTGTGTTTGGACATGCTTCCTCTGCTGATCTGATCCTCAAATCTGATCACGACTGTAGCCGCGGTTGTTTAATTAAACTCAGAGGAATTCTGCACAATGTGCTGCAAGATTAACATTTTTGTTTAATTAGAAACACTCAGTAATAATAGTTGTACCAGGCCTTCCCCAACGCATGCTCACACTTAAACTCACACGCGCACCCTGCCAGTCAAGAGGGCTATTCTCTCTGCGGATTAACTGGTTTGTGAAATTAACAGATTCGGGTTTGAGCCTGGTGGAGTAGCATCACCAGGAAACTGAATGCATGCAGTAATCAATAATGATGTCATCTTCAGCCAATCAGACACTGGCTACTTTAACAGCATGCAACGGCCTGCTTAAAAAGGGGAAGGGAACGCATTAAAAGCCTGGCTGAAGTGGGCATAGGCAAAGCAGTTCCCTGGCTGCATCTTTGTCCTGAGCTCACTCTTGGATGGGCCTGTGTAGTGCAGCAGATATGAGCTTCAGGAATGCATGCTGCTCAGAGACCGCTGCAATACCCAGCCACAGCTCGGTCTCCTGGTGTGGCTCAGTCCCTTAAATTGGTTTCTATATTCCAATACAGAAAGCAAATTAAGACCTTCCCTTGACTTTCTTTTGAGACGCTGTTTGGGGCTTCAGTCCTGCATGTTGTCAAGTGTCTCTCAGCTGGGAGTGGAGGGCTCCCAGCAGCGTGCAGGATTAGGGTCGATAATCCATGGCATGTCCCAGCTGCTTTTATTATTATTAATCTTTTATTTGGGTAGCACCCAAAATCCCTCCCCCTGCTTGGGGGACCCCTTGTGTTAGGTGCTGCACAAAGATGTAGCGAGAGACATTCCCTGCCTGCTTGTGGAGTGGAAACAAAATAATACTGAGCCACTCAAAAAGCCCCGTCACCTAAGTATCCTAAAACACGCCACGCACATGAAATCACAAAACAATCTTGAGAGGGACCAGAGGAGGATTATTAATACCCCCATTTTACCAGATTGGGGGGGGGGCAGAAATGGGGCACAGAAAGGGGACTTATCCAAGGTCACAAAACCAATCTACAGCAGAGCCAGGGACAGAACCCGGCAGCCAATCTCTCAGACCCCTAACCAGACTCCACTATACGTTTAAACGGTGAGAGAAGTTCTTCTTTATTCTGCCCCGCGGATGAATTTGATGCAATAAACGTGGGCTCGTGTATTAAACCGTGGCAAGCTGTAATTGCAGTGCCGTCCCTTAGGCCTTGTCTGCACGCAATGCTTGTCTGCCATAACGGTATCCGTTAGGAATGTGATTTTTTTTCCTGAGATAGTTATAATCAGTACAGCTCCTAGTGTGGATGCAGTTGTATTGGTATAAAGGTGCCTAGTACACCAACATAACTTATTTCCCCTTCCTGTATGGGAATGATAAAGCAGCTTTATACTGATAGATCAGCACCCACACTAGGGGATCTGTACTGCTTTAGCTACACTGCTAAGAAGTGGTACAGTTTTTGTGTGTAAACAAGCCCTTCGCTTGTACATTAACCTGACTTCTGCTTAGTGCTTCGCCCTCTTGACGGGTCAGTAGCTGTGAATGGACACCGCAGGCCCCTTTCACTCCCTGGCACGTTCAGAGCAGGGAGGCTGCCTTTGAAAATTCAGACAGTCTAAGCATTTATCCTGTTAATCGCTGCAGTATCCGAGTGTTGTTAAGAACTGCATTTCTTAGGGCTTGCATGGTGCTCCGCTGCTTCCAAGCATTGTACAAACCTTGACTCCGTGTCCCAGCGATGTCCCCAGTTTTACAGATGCGGGAACTGAGGAACAGCAAAATGCAGTAACTCACCGAAAACACAGTTAACAGAGCCAGCATTAGGACCTGGGAATTGTGGCTGCCTCTCATTTAAAAGAGAGGGGCGTTGGGGAAGAAGCAGCAAGCCTAGGCTTCCAGTGCCTCTCTTTTCTCCCATTGTCCCTTGGGTTCAGCCGTATGTGTGGTACACAGCTTGGCCTGTGACCTGGGAACACAGCTGGGTGCGAGAAGGATGCAACCTCACCATTGCATTGGAAATTGTCTGCGATGTTTCACAACCCTGGGCATTGTAGGCTGGGTTTTTGAAAAGCATTCCACATCGACCTATCTCTGCCGCCACTGCCAATGAAAACACCCATTGTCTTCAGCATGAGCAGATTTAGACCAACACTGAGGGCACTGGAAAAATCCCGTCCTTCAATTTTTGTGCTGTCTCACCCAACCCCCTGGACTTGAACCCAAGGATCCTTGGGCTCCTAATGCATAAACACTGGCATTAAAGGAGACTCTCTGTAAGATATCCCCATGTTGCTTATATCCTCTTTGCAGGCTACCAGGCACGAGGGATGTGTCATCACTACGAAAAACGATGTGTCCTTAACGCGTGTTAGTCAACACGTGGTACCTAACGCAAAGTAAAATCCTAGGGAATGTAAGGCAGTCTGTAGTTTTTAACTAGAGCTGGGTGATAACATTTAGCCAAAATATTTGATGTTTCAGCTAAAACAAAATTATTTTTTTTTTTGGCCAAATTTTCTCTCTTTCAACAAAATTTTGTTGGGGAAAAAGATCTTCAAAAAACATTTTTTAAAATGTCTGAGGCCCGCTTTTGACATTTTCCGAATGGAAAGTTTCAATACATTTGTTTTGAAATGACATTTTGTTTTGAAATTTACTTATATATGTTAAAAATGGTTAAAATTGAAACAGAATGTTTTGATTGACCTAAATGAAATTATTTTTTCCAGAATTTCATTTTATGGAAAATTTCAAAATTTTGATTTTTTTTTTGTTCCAATTTGAGATTTTTGATTCCCCCCTCCCCCCCCAAATTTCCACGTTTTTTGCGGGATGGAAAATCCATTTTCCAAGTCACTCTAGGCTTTAGCATGAGTTAGCATAGTAAAGACTATGTGATAGCCTGTCCCATGTTTGTTTTTATGAGTTAGCTAACTTGAATTAAGACTACACCTTTTTCCCTGGGAAAGACAAGCTCTAGAGGAGTACTCTAGACTAGGGACCGGCTTGCTGCATTCCTAAACTATGTCAGGGAAATCTCAGGGACAGGCAAGGAGGCTGCCGTGGTCTGGCACCAGTCCATGGACCGGTCATTGAGAAACCCTGGCCTAGAGGATAAGAGGGTAACCATGAGCTGTTTTGTAGCTGTTGGTGTGTGTCTGTCTTGTCCTAGAATCTCAACAGTTGAAATTAATAACCTTAAAAATGCTCTGTCTGAAAGAGTTTTGCTTCCTGTTGTTACCAAGTGTCCCCTGATGTAACTACAGCTGAAAGATTTTTCCCCTCCTTTCTCGGCTAGTTTCCACTGTCCATTTGACATGACTTCACACATAGTCGCTTTCACTCTTGTGCAGTTGGCCGATTTCCAAGGGTCGCTGGGCAGTGAGGGAAAGAAGAACTTTTAAAAAAAAAAAAAAAAACCCAAAAAACCACAGGAAAATGTGACCTGTTCAGATTGTGATGTCTTTGACTCAGAGATAGTCTTTCCATTTCTGCAGTCCCTGCACAACAAGGCCTCGGTTGCTGTTTGGAGCCGCTTGGCTGTAATACGAATAATTGTAAAGCCACAACAATTGAGATGGGGCCATATTGGAAAATATTTTGAACTCGCTCTTTGAAATGGATTGGGTTTCTTGCTGACAGTCTCTCTTTAGCGTACTCTGTTGAATTAAGCCTCCTCGATACCACCTCGATCTTGAAAGAGCACTAAACTAAGCCGCTTCTCCTTTGCTCTCCTCCCGCAGAAGACCAGCTGCCTTCTGGCTTCCCAAACATTGACATGGGACCCCAGCTGAAGGTGGTTGAGCGCACACGGACGGCCACCATGCTGTGTGCAGCCAGCGGGAACCCAGACCCGGAGATCACATGGTTCAAAGATTTCCTTCCCGTTGACCCCAGCGCCAGCAATGGGAGGATAAAGCAGCTGAGATCAGGTAAGGTCTCCTTGCGAGCCCAGTAGGGAGTGAACCCTGGAACTGACCCCAAAGAGAGTGCTCGAGCAGAGCTTTCTGGGCGGAATGGTGACTGGTGAGAGCCAATCCCGTTGGCCTGTAGATTAAAACATAAGTTCTACAGAAGACCTGGTAAAAACGGCTCTGAGCTCCCGAAAGGTGGTTGGGTTGGTGGTGGTTTCCTTCATTTTCTTCATGATCTTCTGCATCCATCCCCCCAAGTTGATTGACAGGAAACCAAACTCCACTGAGAACCTGGTTCCCTTTCCAGGGAATCTGCTAATTTGGCAACACTCATGGAATGGTGCTCTGCCTAACCAGGGGGACCTATAGGAGTGGAGGGGGAGTTGGGGAACGGGTGGGGAGAGGTGGGTCATGCTCAGACGATGAGCTGTATAAATGAAGGAAGGAGGGTGACAGCACCAAGCATGGAGCTTTCAGCCCTATCCACATCGGGATCAGGACCACAGCCACGACAGCTGTGTATTGTCACAGCTGGGACGGTCCCATCCATGATGTGGACGGCGGCTTCCGCAGTCTGTGGCAGAACCAGGCCTCTCCTAGGATCCTTTTGGTATCTAATCCTTTTGGGTCTATCGCCTTCCCGAAGCCATCGCCGGAGAGCAGTTCTGAGCATTCTCAAGTCAACCTTAGGGAGTGGGCGGCAATGGAGTGGTACTCCATGAACAGATGTACCCCAGCTCTGTGGCTGTTGTCAGTTCTCTGTCTTCCCCCATCTGTTCGTCTGTCTGTCCTTTGCTGGTTTTGTGAATGTTAGTGTGGCATCTTTCATTGTTCACGTTTCAGGAGCAGTTTGTGTGTATGCATGTGCGTGTCAGTAAAATAACATGCGTGTCTGTGCATGTGGTTTTATTTCTGAAAGCTACAGATAAAGCACTGTCAAATTGTCCCGTTTAAAAATATCCATCCTTTCTCTCTCGCAGAAAGTCACCTTTGGGAGCTTCACCTCTCAATGGAAACTAAAACAAAAGCAACCATTTAGATCAGGGGTCGGCAGTCTTTCAGAAATGGTGTTCCAAGTCTTCATTTATTCACTCTAATTTAAGGTTTTGCGTGCCGGTAATACATTTTAACATTTTTAGAAGGTCTCTTTCTATAAGTCTATATTATATAACTAAACTATTGTACGTAAAGTAAACAAGGTTTTCAAAATGTTTAAGAAGTGTCATTTAAAATTAAATTAAAATGCTAATCTTTCGCCTCCAGCCTGTTCAGCTCGCTGCTGGCTTGGGGTTCTGTTCACCTAGGCCGGCAGTGGGCTGAGCAGGGCCTGCGGCCGGGACCCCAGACCTGGGTGGGAGGTTTGAGGGGTCAGGGCAGAGGGCTGGGTGTGTGTAGGGGGTGCAGGGCCAAAGTCTGGATGTGTTGGGGGGGTTCAGGGCAGAGGGATGGGGCTGTGGGGATGTAGGGCAGAAGGCTGCGTGTGTGTTGGGGTGGGAGGGGTTCAGGGCAGAGGGCTGGGGAGTGCAGGGCAGAAGGCTGGGTGTGGTGGGGGTCAGGGCTGGGGGTGTGGGGGGTGTAGGACAGAAGACTGAGTGTGTGTGGGGGGGGTCAGGGCAGAGGGCTGGGGTGCTCCCTGCCCTGAGCCACTCAGGGCAGGGGGCTGGAAGGGATATGTTCTGTTCCACCCCTTTCCTCAAGGCTCTGCCCCTACCTCTCTCTGTCTCCTCCAGGGAACTGACAGCACACTGTTGCTCTTCCCCCCTCTCCCTCACTAGGGCCATCAGCTGATTGGTGCAGAGAAGGAGAGCGGGCAGGGCAGGAAAGCACCAGGCTGGGGGAAGAAGCCGGGGAGAGGGAAGCTTGGCTACCGCAGGACCAAGCTTTTGCCTCCTGCCCCTGTAGGGGAGAGTGGTGGGCGGGGGCGCTGAATGGGGCTGGGGGCGGGGGCCGAGACCGCGGCAGGCTGCTGCATGCGGCTCAAAATCAGCTCATGTGCCAAATCGCGGGTTGCCGACCCCTGGTTTAGATTTTTGACCACAATTCAGACTTGCCTCTTTAAGCCAGTCTGGAGAGTACACAGCTATCTGATTGGGCTTAGCTAGACTAGACCAAGCCTCACTTTAGTTGCCCTGAGGAGCATAACCCTTGTTCGGCTACGAGATGGAGCATTTTTAAGAGCTTTTCCTGGCACAGGAACAGGGGACGGAAGGGGGAAGAGGCTTTAGCGTGGGAACTGGGGTTGCTTTGTGGGAGCATCTTCTGAGGCTCAGCCATTTTGCAAGTCAGTCAAGGGGGTAACAGCCAGTTATTGCTATCCAGGCCGCCCCTGGCTCTGAAATCTTCAGGTCTGATTCTTGTAATGCAAGATCTGAATGTCGGAGAATATGACAAACTCATTGCTCTTTTGTCCTGTTTGGCATAGGGTGAGTTCAAAGAATTTTGGTACTGGAGGGCCAGCCTTGACTGGTTAAAGGTTAATTTCCTTGTGTACCTCCGCATTCTAATTATATACTGTTTCCTCCACATCAGATATTTTGCATTCCTATTGTCCAGAAAAATTAATTTCCTAATTGCTTTGATTTCTAGAACTTTATAATAGCAAAGGTTCGGCACAAGAGAACACTGTCTCCTAAATGTAAGGCCTATATTTCAGATTTTTTAAAAAAAGGGGGTGGAGAATTGTAAAATTTAATGAATATAATTTGAAAAGAACACCGAAGCAATTTAGGATCTTAAATCCCCTCCAGGAGACTTTAGGCTCCCAAGTCACTGAGGCATTTCTAAAAATTTTCCCTGAGATGAATGGAAGCATTTTGGGGGCAGTTATATATTTAGGCTGAAATTTTCAAAAGTGCCTGTGTTTTTTAGAATCATCGGGTTTTGAGTGCCCAACTTGAGATATCTTAGAGAGGCCAGATCTTCTGACCTCTGAAAATCAGGCCCCATTAAGATGACATAAGTTGGACACTCATAAACTAAAGCACCCAAAATCACAAGGCACTTTTGAAAACACAGTCCATCTTTGTTTATTATTTCAGTGACAAGGATTGTTTTACTTGTACATTCTGTTGCATCACTGGAAACTCAGATACAACTTTATTGGGCTGGTCCATAAGACCCACACATTAATTTCACCGTGGCCCCCATTCAGCACAGCTCTTATGCACGTACTTGAGCGCTTGCTGAATCAGGATGGATTCTTGATTTAAGAGCCTTCAAACACAAATGAAACTGATCTCCCTTAGTTTCATTACATACGTGCTGGGTGAAATGCAAATAAAGTTAACCAGTATAAATACTGAAAGATAAATTAGAATGTTAAAATGCTTTGTGTCCATAACAGGCGGTATTACTAACACGTTTTCAGATTATTTTTAATACAATTATGATCGTGACAATATCCCTTAATATTTCCTAGCTGGGCTCGATTTGGTATTTCATTTAGAGCCACCTACTAAATTCATTTTTAGACTATCATCCCAATAAATCGTTTAGCTTCTGTACAGGATGTTTGTTTCTCTGGATAAATCTGCTTTTTAGGGACCTGGGTGGAACTGACATCGTTTATAGCTGTTTAGAAAGTCAGTCATCTTGAAGCAGTAAACTCACAAAACACTGAAAGGGACCTATTGTCCTTTTTACAGACCTGTCACTTCTTTCGCCACTTCAGGGGGAAGTGTGTTCTATTGGTTAGAGCAGGAGATTGACCACCAGGACTCTGAGGTTCTATTCCTGCTTTGATTGCCTTTGTGGCCTGATTTTCAGGGAAGCTGAAGTCACTGGAAGCTTCATATGCTCAGCACCTCTGGGGAAACAAGACCACTGATTTCTGACTCTCCATTCACCCATTTACCAAATGGGGTATGATGTTGCCGGGCTTTAATTATTGTTTCCGAAGAGCTTGTCTGTTCTCCGATGACAAGTCCTATAGAAATGCAGCATAATATATTCCTCTTATAAAGGTGGAAATAAGGACGCCAGGCAGACCTGGCAGGCATCATGCATCTTGCAGGGCCCATGCATTCCTGCACAATTGATAGAATGTCATTCATTTACTCAGTGCCCTGTAGCCTAGGGGAAGGTGCATTGAACTATAAGACGGGAGTCCATGAATTCTAATCAGAGCTCTTTCACTGACTGTTCTTAATATTTCTGTGCACTTCACAAGCCCTTATTAAGCAAGGCTGTATATCTACCTTATAGGAGGCAGCTATCATTCCTCAATTTTACAGATAGGATAACTGAGAGGTAGGATAAGATCACTGCAGTCAAGAATCCAGGGCTCTATTATGACAGACCCAAATCTCATTCATTTTGCCACACTACCTTTCAGAAGAAATAGGCCAAAATATGCTCTTGTGTAACCCACACTAACACAGGGTGGAACTTTGTTCCTATCTAGTGGCTAGACAACAGAGAAGTTTGAACCTGCTACTGCCCGGTGCTAATGTAGAAAGCTCAAATAGTGGAACTTATGCTTTTCATTCTAGAGATCCCAAGTTTAAACCCAGGAGATAAACCAAACTAAGACTTCTTTATCCTTGGCTGTGCTGTCTCTAACTCTAACCACTAGACCATACTCTACTCCCGGAAACAGGAATCCTGGACTCCTGTTCTCCAGCATTCTAAATGCTAGTACATAAATAGTTGTCTCCCACTTGGCTGGCTGCTCCTTGCAGAGAAAGGTATGCCTTCCTCCTCCGGTAGCCGAAGTAAAGGAGGGTTGTGTTGTAGATCTGATGGTTATGGGGGTCAAAGCTGGCTGGTGACCCATGTGGAGTGCAATCAATGTTAGCGTAAGGATGCTGGAATAATTGTCTAAATTATTTTATATTGCAGGACATTGTATGGGGATGTGAATTTAGATGTTACATTAGTAAATTTCTTTCCCCTTAGGGTTGTACATAGCGTGCTTGTATTTTGGTTAACAGGGGCTGTGACTTTAAGAGCTGGATGTGGCTGACTGCATGTGTTAGGGTGACCAGATAGCAAGTGTGAAAAATCGGGATGGGGGGGGGGGTAGTAGGAGCCCATATTAAAAAAAAAAAAAAAAAAAAAAAAAAAAAAAAAGCCCTAAATATCATGGCTGTCCCTATAAAAACAGGACATCTGGCCACCCTAGTGTGTGTGTTTGTGAGGAATCTAATGTGTGGGAGATGTTGCCTGAGTGCGGAGCAGGTTAGAGAAACCTTGCCTATGTGAGCTGCACAAACGTCCAAACTCAGTTGGATACATTTATCTTTCCAGAAAGCAAATCTCGCTCTTGAGGGTGTAGCACTCGCTCATATTGGGGTGCGGGATGCCTCAGGATATTGCTACGGTGCTGGAGAGCCTTTTGCCTGACGGCATCAATAGGAAGCCTGCTCAGCTCAATAAGGATTAAAAGTCATTGCCCGCTAATGGATATGTGGTGGCCCCTGTACAAGATGACTTTAATGGGTTCCATTACAGATCCCACATCACAGGCTCACCACCACTGTTGCCACCGCTTGGCAGGCTCTCACCAGAAAGGCCAAGAATCTCATGGGCCGTAGAGACTCAAATGCCTGTTACCTGTAGAAGAGCTCTCCCCAGATTGGGACTGAGATGTGCTGGCAGGGAAGTGTGTATGGGAACCTTCCCATGCTGCTGCTCTGTATAGGAACAGATACAGTAGGAGAGAATGCACCCTGTTGAGTTAGACTGAGTTTATGGCTGTATGCAACTAGTTGCAGCCATGAAAATTAGCTCATTACTTGTTTTGCATAAAATATCACACATGGAGCTGCCCAAAATTGGCAGTTCTGTCTGTACCTGATTCTCTTTTATGCTAAAGCCTTTACATTTCTCTAGCCGTGCAAAGTGGCTTTACAGTGGGCATATATTCCGTTTACACTCACTTTGAGGTCCCATTATACTGCTGGAGCAGGGCAGCGGGGCTTCAGTGTTACTAAGGATCAGGAAATCTGAATTTAGGGACATTATCCATAGACACCCTTTTTCCATCTAGGATCTGTTCCTCCCTAACACTTTCCAGGTTACTGGAAATAATTTAACTCTGACAGACATTGGGCCAACTAACCCTGAGGGTCCCTGAAGGAATTAAAAGCTGGGATTTTTCAAAGGAGCATGAAGAAGACATCCAAATTTGGGTACCCAGCTCCCTGAGGCTTTTTTGAAAATCTCAGCCCAAGGATTGTCTAATTGTTACATGAACAAAAAGTGTTCCTTCTGTATGTTGTTGAGAGAGAAATTTACACTTCAGGACTACACAATGGAATTGGGTCAAGCCAATGTCTGGTGCCTGCCTGTGTTACATAGAGGGGAAAACAAGAGATACTCTGCAGCCAACTTCTTAAACCTTATGAGCACTGAACCCTTTTGTATCTTGTGTGTCGTCTTCTGCTTTTGAAATAACTGTCTATAACAAACTTTTATTTTTCTTTTCCTTTCTGTTTTTTCATTATTTTTAACATTCAGAGACCTTTGGTAAGTTTTGTTCAATTTAAAAAAAGAAAACAGAAACAAACCTGCTAATGTCCAGATTTGTAACCCTCGTCCTTTAAACTAATTCCTTCTTAACAGCTTTTTTGAGAGGCATGCTGTGCATTTCTTGTACTAACTCCTTCAGTAGGGATATTCTGCCCTCTTAATGAACTTCCGCAGGGGTATTGCAGGCTACAAAAATAACCATCACTATCATAATTAAAATATATCTATATGAGGAAATATAACTAAACACAAACTTCCTAACATTGGATAGATTTTTTTCGTAACTTAGCAACAGTTGTCCTGGAATTCCCCAATTAGACCGTAGCTTTTACCCTGGAACTGTGGTAATTGTGTTCACACCTGCAGGAGGTCTTGGAGTTTCACATCTAATGGGTTTATTGGCATTGTCTAAGTGAGAACTTACGGGGGGTGTCAGGCACTGAATTTTAAAATGGAAGCCATCTATTGAAGGGCTTTCGGAAGGTTATGGGGGGAGTGATTAGACAGAAATGTCCCTTCTAGATTGTTCCTATTCCCTGAGGTGCCAGAACATTGATGGGAATCTGCCAACAACACTCACGTCACGTTTTCCTCCCTGTGCCAAGTCCCAGCTTGTTCTCAGACAGGATCAGGCATAAAAATTGCAGCTGGTCCTTCATGCTAACTTGTTTGCTGAGGGTTTAGAAAACTGCTCACCACCCCCAGGAGATAGCAAGGCACACGCTCACACGTGGCCTGGTAAGCCGTGGTGGTACATTTCCTGTGGTTGCCATGGCGATGGTCCGCCGCATCTCCCATTTTCAGGGCTCAGTTTCGCCACATAGTTGGTTGTTTAGAAAAGACGGAGGGGGTGTCAGAACAGGCCCCATGTGCCCGTGACAGGGGGATGAGGCTTGGATGGTAACCTGAGGGAACCCGGCTTGGAACGCAGCATCTTTTGTCTTGTCGTTGAACTCCAGCGAGCATCCTGACCTCCTGGACTGATGCAGGCTTCAAGAGTTGCCCTGAGAGGCTGGGGAAGACACCGTGGGTATGGTGGGTATCAGTTGCCCATGCCAACTTGAGCCCTGGCTGCCCCACTATTCCAGAGGCTCACCCCCTGCTTGCATGGCCTCGAGCACCTAGGACTATCTCCAGATTTTACACTGTCCTAGATGAACTGGGAAATTCCCCACCTTACTGATTTGGGCTAAATTGGGGGCACCTTTATCTACCTTGAGCCTGATTTTTCAGAAGCGCTGAGCACCCACAACCCCAGTTGCAATCGGTGGAACTTGCATGGGCCTATAGCCTTTGAAAAACAGGCTCAAGGTGGGCTTCATCCAAAATCAGAGGCCACTTCTGAAAATTTGAGCTTATACGTTTAGCTGCCCCTGCTGTGCTGGTGCTCTGTGCAACCGCCTGCCCTGCCCTGCCCTGCCCAGCAGAACCAGCCCTGCGCTCGTACGCTCATTGAGGGACTCTCAGACTGCTGTGTAAATAGGATTGACAACCCTCCAGGGTTGTCCTGGAGTCTCTAGGAATTAAAGGTGAATCTTTAATGAAAGATTACGTCATGTGATGAAACCTCCAGGAATACGTCCAACCAAAATTGGCAGCCCTACGTGTTAACGAGCTGTGGACCAGAGATGCTGTCCCCAAGCAATCTCAGGGGGATGCATTGGCCCACTGGAAAATAGATTTGTTTTTTGCAATCCCCCTCCAATGCTATCCAGCTGCCACTAAATTGAATATGAAGCTAGTTAGATGTGAAACTCCAACAGTGAAAATCTACCATCTGTGTCCCAGAAACCATTCAGATGATTTGCTCCCCCCCCGAGTCACTTCCATTTTGGTCCAGCTCTCATCTTCTGCCTTCAAGGCGTGGGTCCCACCAGAAATCTCCTTTTGCCATTCCCAGATCGGTTTCCCGTGCGCCTGGCTAAAATTGGGAAGCCAAGAACAGCCTCACTTTGGAAGTGGCCTGCTCCCCGCAAGCACTGGAGCTGCTGTCACCTGTTCCTAGAGGCTCCAGCGGGAGTGAATGGTTAACGACAAGCCATAAACTGTGATAATTCAGGAAGGCGGGTCCTGCCTTCTGTCCATACGTGGCCATGATTTCCAGTGCATTTCCTCACAGTCAGAGCGTGCCTCCACTGAAAGCTGCTGTGTCCAGGGCAATCAGATTCACTGTAACAGCCAATCCCTAGCAGGGGGGTGAAGCGGGGTGGTTCTTGTCTCTGCCACCCCCATCCTTTAGTCTTGCTCCACATTTGCATCACAGATGGTAGATTTTTTTCACTCTGATTTTGAGACACAAGGGTGTATTAGAGGCTGTTTTTATTTCCACTGAATCTCTCTATAACCCTCTGCTGCTTTCTCTGTCTCTCGCTCTCTTTAAAACCTGCCCGCCCGCTCCTATGTGGAGATAGTCCCAGTAAACACTCCTCCCACCTCTTTCTTTCTCACCTGCGCTCTCTGATCTTTGTCCTGACAGCTAATCAACCTGCTTTATTAACCATAGCTAGTTCCTAACCCTAACTAGATGCTAACATTTCTCCAGCAAACTGTCTAACCTTTTAACTAAAAGTTGAGTCTAACTAGAATCTAATAGCCTAACAATGTAACACTTCTTTCCCTGTACCCCTTTGGAAATAATTCAAATAAAGGTTAACTGTAACCAGTGATACATATTTCTTTTTACCTTCTATCCTGAAAATGGTGCACTGACGTGCAAAGAAAGGAGGATGGGCAGGGCTGAAGGATAAGGAGGAAAGGATGGCCTTACGGTTAAGGCAAAGGATTGCCAGCAGATGTCCTGCTTTCTGCTCTTGCCTTTGCTTCAAGTTTCCCTCTGTGACCTTGGCCAAGTCTCGTCACCCTCGGTGCCTCTATTTCCCCATTGTAAAATGGGGATAATTCTCTACCTCCTGGGGTGGGGTGGAGGGGAATGAGAGGCTGATATTTGTCAAGCACTGTGAGATCCTTGGATGGAAGGTGCTGTTGAATGTCAGTATTATTACCACTGAGCAGCTGTTATGCTTCTATATGTTAGGGAGAGTTTGGACTGGGGACTTGCCAAGTCTGCCCTGTTTTCAGGATTGGGGTAAAAACATTTCTTGAATGAGTTGTGCAGAAAATCTGAATGCCTGTGGGGAAAAGGACCCTTCGTGTTTTCAAAGGAAGGTGGTTTCCAGGCTCATGTGACAGGAAATCAGAGGCAGGGGCAGTGATGTCATGAAACAAAAGGGTTGTCACATCGCTTGCCAGCCATGATGTCATTCCCTCTTGCCCGCGAGATGTCACGTGCGTGGGCAGAAAGCTCATGATGGGCACTGCCAGTGGAGGCAGCTGGAGGGGGTTTGGCTGAAGGAAGCCCTGGAGTATGGGAGATGGCCAACCACAACAAGGCTCTTCCTCCTCTCCCAGAATTCAGGGATTCCCGAGATTTAATTAATCCCCTCTGCAGTTTATTAGGGTGGCTTCCAGAGCAGCTGCACCAGGCAATCCCCTTTGCATGTTTCCCAGGTACAAAAACAACCACATGCCCTTGTATCGCACCTGCGTGGCTGCATCCAGTAATGTTCTGCAGAGCCAGTCGCTCTCAGGATAACTAGGGACCACAGGCCCCAGGGCATTATACGAAACCCTGTGCCCCAAATGTGTCACTAGCATGAGTGTGGAATTGGGAACCAGGAACTCTTGGGATCTAGCCTCAGCTTTGTCGTGTGACGTTGGGCAAGGTTCTGGGTCTCCATTTCCCTGTATAGGAGAACAGGTTAATAATGCTGATCACATTCCCCATGGGCTGGGAGGGTAGAAGCAGATTTGCCCAGTGCTATGCAAGGAGTACATATTTATACTAGCTTACGTGGACTGAGGGTGCAGAGACTCCCTTTTCTTTGTGACCGATGGAGGGAGTGTTGATTTGGCCAGCTTCCTCTTCTTCAAGTTTAGTGTCCTGATTAAGCATCCCGGAGTGTGCTGCTTGGAGTCCTTTCCCCAACCCCCTCCAGTCTGTCTGTGTCAGTAAGATAAAACCAGGTAGTGTAGGAGTTTTCCTGCCAGGAATGATCTTCCTTGAGCTGGGTCCTTTTCCCACCGGCAGTCCAAGCGTTTTTGGTTTTTTCACTCCTTTCACTTCTTTCCTTTGCTTCCCTTGCAGAAGGTACTCCAATCCGAGGTAAGAGACCCCGCTCACTCAGTCACTCACCCACCTGCTCCTCACCAAACAATTTCTCTCCAACTCAGTTCCTGTTTCATGTGATCTCTGCTCAACCCAAAGTCTCGTTGTTGTTTGTTGTGGTTTCTGCTTCTGCCTCACCTTTGGATATTTACTTCTGTTTGTGTCCGTCTTTATTTTAAATACTGTTCCAACGTCTCTTTCTGTTTGCTGGGTGAACTTGGTGAAACCTATTTTTGTTCTAAAACAAGGCTCAGGTGCTGCTGTCTGAAATTTATGGTGGAGATTTAAGAGCTGATCTCTCCAGGGCTGTGAAAGACTCAGGTGTATGTCTGGCATTAAGCACTGTCAGAGCTTAGTAACCACTCAGGGGCCTGATCGTGATTGGTACTGAGTGCCCTGGAGCCCTTGACGTCCATGGCAGTGGAGGTTGCCCAGCGTCTTGCTGGAGCAGGTCCTGAGCATGCTCAGTCCCAACCCACTAAAGAGCCTTCTTTCTTTCTCTAACCTCAGGTGCTTCTTAGTAAGTAACTTTTGTACCCAGCCTAGGTTGCTGCGTCTTTAACCTGAAGGGAGTGAGACGCTCAGCTACCATTGGAAGTGAATGGAATTTGGATGCATGACTCCTATTGGCCCCTTTGAACATCCCAGCTGTAACTTCTAGGCTCTTCTCCCTCTGGGAACCTCAACACGGGCAAAATTCAAGCTCAGAATTCTCTACTACCGATAGCAATAGCAGAGGATCCAGGCATGTCTTACCACCATGTCTACACCTGCTCTCAGCAGGTAGTGAACACACACCGACCTGTCTACAATACAGCTTCCCTCATTACTATCACCGGCAAAGCTGCCCTCAAGGAAAATGAAGTGGTCCTGATTTCCTTAGTGTAGACAAGACCCTGGCATGCTTTCCCACCTGCAGCCACGTCATTCTGTTCCCGCCCCTGAGTTCTGTTTAAAATCTCCCCTAGCATCCGGCATTCAGACAAACACTACCGTGAGCTAAATAAAACCTTGGCTGGGATTAGGGGAGCCGACCCACATAAACAAAATCTTCACAGAGCCTCCACCTGACACAGCCTCCTCCCAGCTGAAGCTTTTGGACAACGGAGAGTGCTGTGGCTTCAGTCCTGTAAGAAATCTGCTCAGTTGAAGGCTCAGTGGGAAGGTACCGATCTGCTCGAGTTCAGGGGCCATTTGGTTTTCAAGTCACTCTGCTGGATTGAAATGTCCGTGGGTTCTTTTGTTGAGAATTTGGTTTTTATTTTATTTTATTTTATTATTATTTTTTTAAATTCTATCCAGTCTGCACTTCTCCCCTGCCCTGCAATGAATCTGAACCTGCAATCAGCAGTAATACCATTTGCACCACTCTCCCTTAGGATCTGTCAGCACTCTTCTACCAAGCTGCAATTTTTCATGCAGTCAAGGAATCTTAAGGGCTCTGATCTCTACCCTTGACATGTGCACATATAAGAAATATTTGATATCATACTGGTTTATTTTATAGGATATATACTTTAACTGGAGTTTGGCAGACCTGATGCTTTCTAGGGTTAAAAACAAAGGTGATTTTCATCTGTGTAGTTATGTGGTGCATATTTGTGCAGGTCTCTTTTGAACTAGTTGATGGTAGGAGTGTTTAGTCTGGATTTGGGTATATTTTCATCAGCTGAAATAGTGTACAGGTATAGATGAAGCCCTGATTCTCATTGGGCTGGTCAGGCATACTGGCCATTCAGATGGGATAGAAACTCATGTGCAGTTTAGAAAATTTGTTTGTTTTTTACGCTGTTTTCCCTTTAGCACATGCACTGGTGGATAACGCACTTTTCAAGCACCCTCTCAGTTCCTGTGAGTGTGGTGTTTATGCACACAACAAACCCAGCGGTGACGGGGATGGCTCAGGGGGCTGGGAGTAGGTTACAGAGCCTTTCACCTCGAAGGCTGGTTCAGTTCCAACCTAGATCAGTAGCAACAGGAAGTCATTTCCACCAGTGGCTGTTCGGTGTCCCGGGTGAGTTGAGTTGTTGGTATTCGTTCCTAGAGGAAAATGTCCACATTGCAGAAGCCACCAGAGTTGGTGTTTGTGCTGGTCTTCTCTGCACAGAAGGCAAGACCTGTATGCTGAGCTGTCCTATCCCTGATAGAAGTGAACCCCCAGGTCAGGGTTGACGCAGACCAGTAGTACAGCATGGGGCAGCTCGTACAGCTTCTACCCACGTTATAGATCAGGATTGTGGGGGTTGAGTCCGGCGACTAGTCCCGCAGTGACAATGATCATTCTGATCCAGGTTTGCTGCCAGCAATGCCAAGGAGTGAAGTTCTAGCATGGGAGCAAAAAGCCCCATACCCCAGGCCACCGTTCGGATCTGCGTTGACGCTGGTGAAAAACGACGGGGAAGGGCGTTGGTGCCAGGCCTCCTTTTAAAAAAAAATAATAAAATAACAATTTCTTTGCTGCCGTCTTCTTCTCTCCCACCAGGTGGCCTGCAGATTGAGAGCAGTGAAGAGACTGATCAGGGGAAGTATGAATGTGTGGCCAGCAACAGCGCCGGGGTGCGCTACTCTTCACCCGCTAACCTTTACGTGAGAGGTAGGGAGTGCCTCGGCTCAGAACACTGGCAAATGCATGGACTCCCTCTGCCCCTGCTGTTTGATTTGTTTCCTTCACGGAGCCAGGGGGAGGTCTTGCCACTGAAACAGATCATCATGGGGGTTGAGGGGTGGAAAAGAGGATCCGAGGGCACCTCTGGGAATGAGTGGTGGAGTCCCTTCTCCATTGCTGACTGGATCCCTCTGGAGAGGTTACCTGAGTCAAAGGAAGGGGGGCAGCTAGAGTGTGGCTCCCTTAAGCATCACCTCATTCCCCCTCAGGTGCCACCTCCTGCCCCTGGAATGTTTTTTCTGCAGCAGACTGAACAGAGCCTGTTTAGCCCTCATGGGGATCATTTATCCTACCTGTTGCAGCGGCCCCCAAAAGGTGTGGCCCCTGCCCTGGGGCGCACGCAGCAGCAATACAGAGGCCTGACCCCCATTGTGAGGTCAGCTCTGATCCCCACGGTGCCCCTGCAAGCTAGCTCAAGAATGTTAAAGCTCTTGGGTCAACGTGGGGTCCCATCTCGTGGAGGGGAATTCACAGTCTCTGCTGCAGAGAGGCTATGGCCACTTGTGGGGTTACCACCTTTCCCATGGAAGTTGCAGGAATTGGTAAGGTCTGCTCAGCTGGTGTGAGCTTTAGAGGATGCGGGGCATGTTCAGGACCCTCGGGTTTGCCCACCCATCTGAGTCTCACCAAAATGGAGCTTTGGGATGGGGGACAATCAAGTGTCTGGAGCAGCAGGCGAATCTCATAGCAGCAGGGGAAGGGTGACTGCCCTTGCAAGGCAGCAGAAGGGGGATTTCAGCTAGCCCGGTCCCTCTAGCGGCATTGCTCTTTGGCTGACCTGGCGTGGAGTGGTGCGGTCTGGCATACTCTATGGAGCTTTCCCAACATGGGACTGAGACCGCATTGAACTGCAGGTTCTTGCTCCTCACTCATGTTCCAGCTGGCTTTTCCTTCCCGAACTCCCTGACCACAGGGTCTTTCTAGCCCTGGTTCCTCTGGAGATGCCACTGGGCTGGGTATACATGCATGGTGAGAAACAGGCTCCGCCAGCACACTCCTGGGATAACCAATGGGAAGTCCCCTACCCACATAGCTTGTGGGGGCCAGATGAAATAGAGATATTGAATTCCTATGCCTTTTAGCACTTGCTGGCTCAATGACCCCCTGCGTTTTCTTTGTCATTCACCTTGTTTAAGTTCTCGGACAGGTCATGTTTTCCTACAGACTAATGTTTTTCCACAGCAAAACCCTCTGATTATGAGAGAGCAAGGGCCAGCCCCTCTCACTGTAAAACCGCCATTCAAAGAACGTTGCATCCCAGTCAGCTGTTGCCATGTCCATCCCATTTGGCCAAGGAAGCGTTCCCCTCACCCGCATTGACGTTGCAGTTAGACACAGACCCATGCTCTCCTCTCTCTGTGTCTCATGCTCACTGAATCACATGCACATGGAGAGAAGGCTTTTAATTATTTAAAAGCTATGATTTTAAAGAGCCTTTTGTGGCCAGCTGGAAAATCGCTTCTGAAATTTGCCTTGTCATCTGTGCTCTGAAAATCCACGGGTGGGAACATCATAAATCCAGGATCTGACACCACATAAGGGTTAAATGAATTGCAAGCAGCTTTTAGCTGGAATGGGCTTTTAAAAAAAATGTGTTGGGTTTTTTTTTTTGTTAATGTTTTTAAATCTCCCTGGACTTTCTGGTCAGTTAAAAATTGGCCAAAGGTTCTGGTTGCCCAGAGCTTCTTGTCTCAAGCCCCTGGATGAGTCTCAGCTCCAGGTGGATGGCCATCTATACCAAAACTTAGCCTGTGTGTGCACCTGAAGCCTCTGTGATCCAGCGTTAGCTGCTGGCTGAGAAGGTGTAGAGAATACCATGGAGGCTAGCTCGTGCTGTGTTTGGGGTGCTTTTCATGCTGATTCCTTGTTTCTTGTGTGTCAATTTCGCTGAAAGTTAACTGAAGTTCTGAACTGCAGTCATTTGGGGAGGAAGTGGAGGGGGAAGTTCACACACATTTTTCTTCCGTTTTTGTTTTTAAAGAGTCTTGAACATGCTTGTGTTTCCAATTGACTTGTTTCTCCCATAACATGCTTGTCTCTATAGAATACCTGGGATAGGTGTTGTAAGTTTTAACCTTGCAAGGAAATGTCTTTTCTTTTCTTCTTTTTATTTATTTATTTATTTTTAAAGTAAGTCTTATTTTGGAGTTAGCGTGAACGCAGCAGGGTGTGGGGGGAGGTGGGTCAGGAGCCAAGGTTTAAATGTAGGGGATCTTCTTTGCTCCAGGTTCACTCTGCCTGGAATAATCTCTATCCCCTCTCCTTCTGTAAAACATCAGACGAGCTTGTGAAGGTGAGAACTCCCTGCTGGGGCTCTGCCCCTCTGCTGGGTGCTAATTCTGAATTTGGATTGTTCCCACTCTGACCTCTTCACAGAGCTTGGATGCTCTTAAACACAAGCACGGGAGGGGGGGAAGGAAGGAAGGAAGGAAGGAAAGGAGAAAATTAAAAGGGTCGTTACTATCTTCTTTCTTTTTTTTTTTTCCTTTTTTTTTTTTGGTTAAAAGATAAAAGAAAAAAAATCAGTTTGCAGCTGACAGCCTTGAGAAGGCCTTTTTTTACTCTCTCTGTGTTTCCCCTATTTTTCTCTTCTCCTCATGTCATTGTGTTCCGCATCAAACCCCCTTAACATCCCTCAGAGCTACGAGAAGGTTGGTGTGGTTTTTTTCTTTTTTACTTTCTTTACCCACATTTTTACATTCTTAAGAGAAAAAAAAATAACGAAATAAAAAATAAATAAATAAAAAAGAGAAAAAGCAAGAAATCTTTAAGATGAGCGAGACCCGCCCGTTCCCGGGTCTCGCAGAGATGAGTTGAGTTGCATTGTGGGCCTCTCTATGCATCCTTTGGTAATGTTGCTGAGTTCTTGCACTTTTTTGTCGTCATGGTTACCTTGCCGTTTGGACATTGGGCCTGATGCATGATAGGAGAATGTAACGATCTTCTTTGCATGCCACTCTTTTAAATTAATTATTACTATTATTTTTCCTGTATATATTATATATATAATTTATTTTTAAATTCTGATTTATTTGAAGTGGATTTATTCTTATTGTTTTCTTTTGGGTTTTTTGCTTTCTCTTGTTTTCTTCTTTTGGTTTGGATTGGTTATGCTGTGCTGTAGTTTATTCCAAACGCATTGTGAGAAGCCAGTGTTCCTGCCCCCAATGGTAACTGAACCCCCCCAGCCCCTCGAAGAAGAAAGGAGTCACACAGCTCTAACACCTGTCTGTGGAAGTGCTGCTATTCAGGACAAGCCTTGTTTCGGGGAGGGAGAGAGACTGGGGGTTGGAAATCCTGGGTGCTTTTAACAAGGGATCGGACCATTACCCCAATTCACCAGGAAACCTTGGAATAGTATCTGGGGTGTGTGGCACTTGATACGTTCTGTACCCAAACTAAGACCTGCTCCAAGGAGTTGGCCATCACATATACGGAGCAGCCAGTCTGCTTGCAGATCAGGATAGGGAGAGAAGAGGAGCTCTCTCTTGTGCTACTGAATCCAACTCAGTGATCCCCACCCTCCTGTCTCCTTTGCCACACATGTGCACACACAGGCCCCAATTACCAGGCACTGGATCTTCTCATCACCAGCCTACAGCAAGTCTGCTCTAAAAAGAGGTGACTTGTCAAGATCCCTGCTGCTCCAAAGCCCACTGTGCACCTTCTACCCTGCAGCCAGGAGGCTGCAGGGTCTCGGGCCTATTCCTCTTTCCTTACCCCCCTCACACACACACACACACACACTCCCAACCTCGGCTTGTTTAACCAGCTGCTGCCTGGGCACAGATGCACGTCAGCAAAGCCAACTCCAGAAACCTTCCTTTCTGAAGGGATATGGGTAAAGATGAAAGCGCAGCGGCAGGAGACTCGGGAGAAGCTGGCTTGATGCTTCTGGCAGCTGAATCCTTGTGGTGAATTTTGTTTGGCTTCGGGGATTCTCTCCCGCCCACCCATCCACTCCCCCATTGTCTCTTACTCTCTCTCACACATGCTCACACACTCCACGGGAGTGACTCCCCAGGCAGAAACAGGCTGGTGGATTTTTACATGGCACTAGTCAACTTCTGGTTTTGCCTTTGGAAAATGGACTGTCCTTCCCTCCCCGGTGTGTAGCTTTTATCCCCTGGCAGCCGGGCCTCCTTACGCAATACAGGACCAGACAGGTGGCTTTCCCAGTGTACAGGTATTAAAGCTGTGTGATTTTTGAGAAATCCAGTGCAGTATTGACACAGTATCTCTGTCTTCCTCTCTCTCTCTCTCTCTTTCTCTCTCTCTGTCTGTCTTTCTCTTTCTCTTAAGATGCTGAGATTTCAGTGCTTGGACCCTCAGTGCTGGTATTTCCCCCTCCCCTCCAAATCTCCCCCTTTCCCCTGGTTATAAGGTACGAGGGTACCACTCAGAAATGCTGCATTATTGACAGTGTCTTTCTGACGTGGCCAATAGTGGCTCTTCTGACTCCATCTCCAGCGAGACAAAAAAAAAACCCTCTATAAAAACATCTATTTAAGAACAGCAGAGTGGGTAGAGCCTGAAACGAGATTTCCCCTGGACCAGTGCTCCCAGTTAAAATTGCCACTGATTACAGGACGTGCCTTCATGAGTAGGAGTTTGAGTTTAAAGACTCAGGTTAGAATAAAAAGGGATTTATACACTTCTTTCGAAAAAGGTTTTGGTCTTTATAAAACATTTCTAATGTGTCCGAATTGCCCTGCCACGGGTAGAATCGCCCCTCTGCTCTTCAGTGCAGTGGATTCTGCAGCTGCACGGTGATCTGGGAAGCTCCTAGGTTTAAATCCAGGGTTTTTTTAAAGTTGCAATAATAAGTATAATAAACCTAAACAAGACGCAGTGGAATGGCACATGACAAGTCAGTCGAGATCGGATGCTTATTAAACCAGATGCTGTCGCTGCTGCCCAGGAGGTCAGGCTAGATGAACCCAGGAAAAGTCTGTAGTGATTGAAAGGAGCTGCCCTCGCTGGGCTCATGCGGACAGAACAGAATTCCCTTAGGGACCTAGAGAAGCAGTGGTCCAGAAGAGCCTGATATTACTGAAGAATATTCGGATATTCTGTGATTTAGGGCCGGACTGTCAAAGGTATTTAGGCACCTAAAGGTGTAGCTATAGGATCCTGTTGGAGTTTACAAAGAGACCTAAGAATATTAGGTGTCTAAGTCCTATTGGTTTTGATACCCTGAATACACTTGTAAATCTGAGCCTTAGGGTATGTCTGTACTGCGATTAGACATCGACAGCTAGCCCATGCCAGCTGATTCGGGCTCACAGGCTCGGGCTATGGGGTTGTTTAATTGCAATGTGAACGTTCAGGCTTGGGGCTGCAGCCTGAGCTCTGGTACCCTCCCACCTCGCGGGGCCCTAGAGCCAGGGCTTCAGCCCAAGCCTGAACATCTACATCACAATTAAATAGCCCCTTAGCCTGAGCCCGTGAGCCCGAATCAGCTGGCATGGGCCAGCCATGGATGTCTAATTGCAGTGTAGACATACCCTTTGTGACTATAAGTAAGGACTTGATCCAAAGCCCACTGAAGTCAGTGGGGATCGCTTCATTGATGTTGGTGGGCTTTGCACCATCCCTATGTAATGTGAAATTGGGATGTTAGTGTGGGTAGCCAGCTTTTTTTAAAGATTAGTACTTCTCTCCCTTTTCTAGCTAGCAGGGGGCCCATTACTCTGGAGCGTCTCTCAGGGCAGGATGATTCAGAAGGGTTTCAGCAAGCTCAGGAAAGCAGCAGCTCATCAGCCTCCTTGACGATTTTTTGAATCTTGCCTGTACAGGCTGAGGCGCTCACTCCACTTTTGGGGCCAATGCCGGGATCAAATCTCTGCATGTCTGATGGTCACGTCATTGAACTGAACCAAAGGGGCCCAAACGTTGCCCAGCAGAGGTGCAACGTTGGTGGTTTACCAGGAACCTGGATAATTCTTACAATGCAGCCATCCTCTTCTTGAAGATGGAAGCTAGAGGTCCCAGAATGTAGTCGGCCATCTCGATTCGAGTGGCCAACTCCTTGGCTCAGGAAGGAGCATAACACACCAAGACTTGAAGTCTGTACGTCCTCGCCGATGTTAATGATAAGAGAAACCTGCACAGTGCATCTCAGAACTCTGTGGGCTGTGCTTTAGCAACTCTTAGCATGGAGGGTTGCTGCTGCTGAACTTCCTTGCCTTTGGAGAAGTGAATTGGTTGGATTTAAGCATCTCCCAAAATGTGCACGGGACGTGGCATCTAGTGCTTTATCAAGTATTTCAGAAACACAGCAGTTGTGTTTCTGTAGGTGTGACCCCATCCCTCTCTTTGGCAGCCCAGGAGGGTTAAGATAATCCAGTATGTGTTTAAATAGCTGTACCGTCTCTGTCTCAGGCATGCGTATAGCAGATCACTCTTACCTATACTGCGTCTGTGCCTTTTCCATTATAGTCTGGCCTTTGCAGTCCAGTTCTTGCTGAGAATGTTCCAAATATTCTTCAGGGTTGTAGGAAAAATGTGACTTGGTATGGGTTCTCAGGTGAAAACAGGCAGCGGTAAATAGCTAATAGAAGAATAGATTAAAATCAATTAAAATATATCTCAGTGGGGGTTGGAGACGTGGTTTTGGAGCTGAGTTGGGCCGTCTAGCATTCCAGTGAATTCAGCAGGTATAACTTAAACAAATGCATTAAAAATATGTGTAATTTCAAAAATAATCTCATTTAGGCACCTGACTGTGATTGAAATCAATGGGAGTTAAGCACCTAAATACCTTTGACGATCTGAGTCCCAGCCCCCTACCCTAGAGAGCTGGGCGAGTTTGGGTCACTCAGGACTGTTACTCCAGAGCAGTCTGTTGCTGCAAATGTCCCTCAAGAGCCATGTGGAATGGTGTCCTGCTGCTAAATCTGTGCACTCCAATACCTTGTAGAGGCTAGAGAGAAGGAATTGCAGGACCATTCTAGAACACAGAGAATAGTAGGGGAGTGTCATTCTGTTGCAGGATGCTCACAGCTTCTGAAACCCTGGGACGGGGTGTGTGTGTGTCTGTGAGGGAGTCTTAATACCAATCCAGAATAGTGTTAATATATTTTAGAATGCATCCAAGGTTGGGGGATGTAATGCCACTCTTGATCCCTGCCACCTCATTCTCGATCCTCTGTAAGTCCATTTTCCAGAATTCTGTTAACATGTTCTGGAATTCAGGGAGGGGGAGTGACTATAATGCATTTCAGAGCACCACCCCTACCCAAAAGTGTCATCATAGAAAGTCACTCCAAGCAAGCAGGGGGACGCCTTGTACAAGTTTGGGGTGTCCTTAGCTCTGAAATTTGAGAGTTTAAATATATGTATACACAAAGCGAACAAACAACTTTGCTGTGTTTCTGCAGAAGGATTTCTCACCAGGAAAAGCAACTGGAAACAAAAATAAATATGTGTATCTATAAAGGGCACTTTGCAGGAACACTGTGCTGTACTGATCTCGAAATCTCTGCCTGCCTGTGTCTCTTACACCTTTTGCATCGCTGTTCTTTGTTTTAGGGGAAAAAAATTAGATTACACCTTGTCAAATTAAAAAAAAATGCCTGTATCTAATATTATAGCAGCTACAATGGAACTGCTTGGAAATCAATTGGGTTTAGATTATTTTGTATTCACTCATGCAACAGCAAAAACCAAATTTTTTAAAGACCAGAGATGTTCAGCCAGCCGGTCGCTCAACTGATGTGTTTAAATGGCAAAATAATCACCATGATTGGGGAGAGACTGAAGGCAAAATTTCCTTCTGACCAAATCCAGATTTTGGTCCGATTTTTATCTGTATAGGATTAATGAAATTAGGAAGGAGCTGGGCAGGAGGAGGAAAAACTTTTCGTCTTCTGGAGGGACGGAGGTGGGAAATCTGAATAGCATCTTGCCCCAGTGGAGCGAACTGCAATTGGAATGGGAGACGAAGGAGTGGGGCAGAAGAGGGAGAGGCGGCTGTCTGGAGAACAGAGGGGGCAGAGAGAAGGCTTCCTTTTGGGAGGGGAGGACAGGTGTAATCTAAACTTCACTAATAATGTAGAGGCTGCACATTATTTTGGCACCCTTTCCCCTACTCCCTCGTCCTCATTTTGGAGTAAGACGGAATGACTCCTGTCTCACCAAAATGGCCGATAATGTCCGCCTTCTCACCTCATTCGGAGCAGCAGCTTGCTGAGTGTCAAAACGTTAACACCATTTGGTTTTGTTTGGTGCTTTCAACCAGTCACTTCACTTTTATTCCTTCAGTCTTAATTTTCTCTTTTATTTATTTATTTTCCTTCTTTTTTGAGTTGGTTAATGTGAATCGGGGTTTGAAGTGACGGGTTCCTGTCTAGCATCCCCTCCCTTTTCCCCCATCCCAGTATCTTTTTTTTCCCTGAGCTAATTCGGAAGGGGGTTAGAAAATGGAGTCAGTGGCTTTCGTCGGCACAAACTGATTGATCAGTCCTCAGATTTCTCTCACCAGCTGCGTCCTGGGGACACCTTTTTAAGGACGGATTCTGGTGTTGCAAACCCCAAACCTGGATCTTCCAGTTTCTCTTCCAATCAGGTCTGTAAATCTGCCCCTTAGAACATCGATGTCTCTCATCACATGGATCTTCTGGCTACCTTTCTAACTGGGGAGAGAAAAAAAACCCTTGGCAATGTTAATGAGTATTGTCTTGTTGGTCATGACTAATTGAAAATGCCACTCACAGAACACAACCTGTGTTAACTTCACCGCATTAGGAGGAAGCAGCAGTGAAACCAGTGGGCTTTACCTGGCCCATTGGAAGATAAAAACCACAGCCCTTCTTTAATCTGTTCAGTTGCTAATGAATTGGATGTTGAACAGAGTTTAACTCAGGGCATAGATACACAGCCAACCTAATATCACAAGTCTTACTATGTGTCACGTTGCGTATAGTGAGCCTCTCTTCAGAATGTGTGTTGAAGTAATTGGCTAGAACCACAAGCCTCTAGCATTTCGTTCTTAAAACCATGTCTGTTGCACTACTCAAAAAGTGCTTCCAAGAGTCTGGTGGCCACTGAAAAAGTGTGTGTGTGTGTGTGTGTGTGTGTGTGTGTGAGAGAGAGAGAGAGAGAGAATGAGTCTGTACAACAGATCTGGGCTTCTAGAAAATTGGGGAGAAGATGGCATCCAATCCAAATGTCCCCAGAGCACAGGGAGGGTTGGATCCTGAATCTTAGCTCAGTTTGAGGGTCTGGTGCGAAGGGGGAAGGGGGAAATGAGAGGCATGTGGTGGTTGTCGTTTGCTATTGTATTATGTGTGTTTATGTAGCACCAAGGAGTTCCAGGTATAGGTTAGGACCCCGTTGTACTGGATTCTGTACAAACATGGGGCAAAGAGACCCGCCCCCACCCTGAAGAACTCACAATTGAAGGACAGCAGTTACAGATCCCAACGTAGCTGTTTCCATTTTTCCCATCTCTCCACTCTCCAAATTCTGCTTTTTATCCTGATGCTGCACATGGGGAGAGGCTGTCAAAGAAGCCTGGAGAGCCACCCAGAAATGTGTCATGGTTAGGGTCATGCGACGCAGCGGTTAAAGGAAAATGAAGACGAAGTCCAGTAGCTATAGCAGATAGTTCCTTCTCTGTAGTCATTCACAGCTGGAACAGTTTTAAGGTGGAGGTTTTGCTCAGCTAGGTGGCTGTGGGGAGTGCCTATGACGAGGCTGCATTCGTTTTCTGTCTGGATCGCCTACCAGCTTGGTTGTGGAAGGAGGAGAGGTGACATGCATCATCCCCTGTACAGCCTCTCCCCAAGCCTGGGGACATGGGGTAACTAGTGGTGCAGAATCAGCAGATACTCAGCTCTCAAAACCCATGGGAAAGGGTGGCAACCTGGCCCTGTAGCCGCACTTTGGGTGTCAGGGTCCTCCGCAGTGGATCTCACCCCTGGTGACAGGTCTAGAACCTTGTCTCGTCTCCTTTCTGGTGAGTTTCAGTCTAGCGAAGTAAGGGATGGTAGCTCCATGCCCCCTCTGACCGAGCCCATTTCTAAAATCGGTGTGCCTGGCTCTAGGTTCAAACAGGACAGAGCCCCAGGGAGTGGTGGTTATTTTGCCATAGCTGCCCTTTGGCCCTATTGCAGATGACACCTGAACTGCATGGTGAATTGTGTTGCCAGTGGGATTCCACGGGGTGTCAGGGCTGCATGGAGTGAGATTTGGTCCACGTTCTCTGCCCACTGGCAGATCACTTACAAAATGACTGACACCCCCATTCCTTCCACTGCAACCAGCACAGACCATTCCTGTGGTAGAACACAGTGCGAATTTGTAGAGGACATTCAGTGCTGTCTAATGGCGAAAACAAAGACAGGGAGTCAATACTCCTGGGTTCTGTTGTGGGCAGTGCCGATGACTCGTTGACCTTGGGCACATCACTTCCCTGCTTTAGTTTCCCCATCCGCACAAGGGGGATAATAAATAATACAAACGTCTGAAAAGCGCAGTGAGATCCTGGGATGAAAAATACTATAGCAGGGCAAAGCCGTTGTTGTATTTTTGTGCTGGCAGTTATTTTGCCCCAGCGTGACAGTCCCGGAGGCAGCTCGGCTCTGGGAAAGAAGGGAGGTAGGGATTACAAGAAGTTTATTGCAACCCTAAATTAATTGTTTATAGAAGCAGAACCCCCCCCCCCACTACCCCTCTGCTCTTCTTGGGGTCTCCTCCCTGTCCTTCCAGTTGTCTCTGATAACAGCGTCAGGGTCTCCTCTGGTTGCATTTTGCATTTGATTTTGCTCATCCAGCTGCTGCTTATGAAACCCAGCCTGGGTGTGTGAGTGGCCAGAGCTCTCTGCTGAGTCTCTGACTGCTGCTTAAACCTCCTTGCCCCAAAGCTCTGACCTAGACACTGACCCAGAGCATCTCAGCTTGTGAAATCTCATGTCAACAGTCAAATAGGAGCAGTACAGTTATTAAAATAAATAGCAGCCGTGATGGCTTCTAGTCTGGCTCTCTTTCTGCCCAACCCCTACCAGACCTCAAGCAAAGGGCCCTCTGGGTGTTTCCTGTTGTCACTGCCCTGAGCCCTGCCTTGCCTGCATTCGTGTGCTCTTTGTATGGCTCCCGCGCTAATGCAGGAGTTGCTGTCATTTTGTGTGTGTGAGAGAGAGAGAGGCTTCTTTAAACCAGGATACTGCCCACAGAGATGCTGCACCTTACTAATGCTTTCTGTCCTTGAATAGCTGTGTGGCCAACCATATTCCAAATTCTCACCCTTCCCTGGATCTCGGTCTGGCATTGAGACCTGCCGTTTGCTCCCCACTTGGTATATGTGCTAACTGCCATTAAAGCAGCCGAGCGTTAATGCTGCACTGAGGGCCTGTAAAACAGAGCCCCTCAGCATCAGCGTGGGGTGTTGCAAATCAGCACGTCGGCTGGGCAGCCCTCAGCTTGTGTTTTGTGAGTGGTCCCTGTCCCCCATCCTCCACCCCCACCAGACACACACAGACAACGCTGGTTTGTTCCCTTCAGACTCCGATTCTCAGCACTCCGCCCCCATTGAATGATGATTTTCAGTCCCGAAATTCTGATTTCTTCTTTCTTTTTTTCTTTCTTTCTTTTTTTTTAATTAACCTCAGTTTGAATTTAACTGTCTTGTTCTGTTTCCATGACAACTTGGTGTTTGCATCCCACCCGCCGTTGTTTGTTGCTGTCAATGCTGTTTGCTGACTGGATCTTGTCCGTCAGTGTGTGTCTCCCCATTTCTCCTCAACCTCTCCCACCCCACCTCCCCCAGGAAGTGACATATCAGCCCCTCTTTGGAAGACTCATTCCCACCCCCACTCCGATCTGTCTGCATGTGACTCCCCACCTGTTTCTTTTTAAGTACTCTCCATCTTGTCTCCGATGTGACTGGCGCAGTCTTCGTGTGGCTCCATTTTCTGAAATGCCACCAGCTCCAGGGAAGCAGCCAGGACTCTCTGCTCTTTTCAAGGCCGAGCGACCCAGTCAGACTGGATCCCAGTGGAATGAAGAATGGGAGCAGCACCTGGGACACCTCCGGCCCTCCTTGCTAGGGCTAAGAACTTCCCTGCATGGGGGGGCCTTCTGCCCATTTGCCCCAGCCAGTGCCAATGGCCAAGTGTGTTTAAACCCTGTCACTCAACCATTGCTGGTGTCTAGGTGCTCCTCCTCAGCCAGGCCCCAGGGGAGGAGATGCCTCCCCACTCTCCTGAACCAGTAGGTCCTGCCAAACCCTCCCCAGCCAGGACCAGGATGTAAGTGAGGTTACATCCCCCCACTCAGCTTTTCCCAAGCCAATGGCAGCCTCTGTGTGAGGCTATACACCCTCCCAGCCCTGTTCCTCTCCCCAGCTCGGGTCAAGGCGGGGATGCATTCATGCCCCTGTCCCTTAGGATCTCCCTGGTGCTGAGTCTCCATGCTCCTCATTGCCTGAAATCCTTGACTCGCCTTGTCTTCCCCCCAAGCCCTGCCCCATGGGTGCTGCTGCCCTCTCTGGCTGACCGCACAGAAGCGGGTCTGGTAGCCAAGTGGGGTGAGCTCCCCTTGAGAGGAGACATCTGGGGAAGAAGGCAGAGGCTAATTTTTTCCATCGAGCTTCCAGCCTGTTGGTAACAGGGAGAGGGATACTATCATTAGTTGACTGATAGGCTTCCGGTGGAGGTGCCCCTTCCAGAGACCCTGGTGGGTGCTATTATAATAATGCTCTGTGGTTCTTCCCCTCTGAACGATGTGGGCTGCGACAGCTCATGCAGCTGCCAAGTGGCTCAAATTCTTCTCCTTTCTCCAAGCAAAGAAGATGATCAGGAACAGGGTTAGATGGGCAAGTGGCTGGGCTGGATGGCTGAAGCTAAGGCAGATACGGAGAGCAAAGGCTTTGCAACTAGCTTGGGCTGTGACCATGCGCCTCCCACCCCCACCCCCCCGTGCCAAAGAGTACAGCATTTCCAGCCCCTCCGCGGGTTGGGCATCAAAACTTGAATAATGGAGGTTTTGGTTCACTGGCAACTCCTAAAAATGAGGGGAGGGGATAATTGTTTTGAATCGAACAAAACATTTTGTGGGACCAGTAATTGGATGTTTTGTGTCAATGATGAGCATTTTTTTAATTTTTTTTTTAATTTTTAAAAAATAAAATTGAAGGAAATATCAGAACCAAAAGACATTTTGAACCCAAAATTTTAAGCATTTGAATTTTTTATAGGGATTTATTTTTTGCAGGGGGAGGGGAGTTTCAGCTGTAAAATTTCACCCGCTGCTAATTAAAACTCTGTCCTTCCCCCACAGCAGGGTCAGGCCTTGTTTCTCCAACTGTTCCACTCTGTGGGAGAGAACCCCCTCTAATGGGCTGTCTCCTCTCCCAGCAGTGCAGTGCCCTCACCCCTCTTCCCCGTCTTCATTCCCAGAATACTGCAGGCCACCATTTGAGAACCACGGATTAAGGAGCAACCTGAAGCTAGGTTGGTGCTGTAAGCTAGAGGCTGATCCAGAACACCGGGTCTAAGGAGATCTGAAGCCAGCATGACCCAGTGGGGAGAGCTTCTGGGCCTGATTCTCCTTGGCACCAGTTTTGTATGGGTTCAGCTCCCATAGACTCATAGACTCATAGGTCAGAAGGGACCAATCTGATCATCTAGTCTGACCTCCTGCACAAGGCAGGCCACAGAACCCCACCCATCCAATTTTGTACAACCCCTATCCCAGGACCGAGTTATTGAAATCCTCAAAAATGGTTTGAAGACCTCAAGCTGCAGAGACACCACCAGCAAGCGACCCGTGCCCCACGCTGCAGGGGAAGGCGAAAAACCTCCAGGGCACCTGCCAATCCGCCCTGGAGGAAAATTCCTCCCAATGACTTTAGTGGAGTTGCTCTGGATTTACCGTGATGTAGGAGTGAGGAGAATCGGGGCTCATCACAACCACTGGTGTCCTTACTTGCTCAGTACATGCAGGAATTATACAGGTATCTCTGAAGCCTGCAGGGACTCATCCTCACACGGATCTTTCCCCTGTTGCTACGATTATACCTGCAGCCTCCACAACCTTTGTCCCTTTGCCCTCACACCTGGGATGGGATGTTGTCCCATTCAGCTCTCTCCCCACAGGGACTACATCTTTCTAGGTCACCTGCTGTCTGCCCATGATCCCTCTCTTCCTCTTGGACTCTGGGGGATGTTATCCCTCCCCCCATTGTACACAGACTCAGTGGAATAAATAGTAGGGGGGTCATCCAGAGACAGATGGGGGGGCTTATGGAGATCGTACTCCCCTAGGGTCAGCCCTTGGGCAGGGAAAGGTATCAGTGTCCCTTGGGCAGCCGGCTGCAGAGTTAGTCTCTGGGTTGGGTTTTAATGACTAAACTTCTCTCTGGTCCCCTTCTCCTTCTTTGACGTGTGAGGAAACCACGCAGCGGGTCCCTCTGTCCATCCGTCCCAGTCACTTCAGAAAATGGAGCCACGGAAACCACGCCCTCGCCTTTGCGTCCATGTTCTTCCTGTGTAAGGTCTGGAAGCTGCATCCACTTCTCTGCTAAGGAGATGCACAGAACATGTCACTGTTTTCTCAACGTTAAAGTTTCATTACCTTGTTTTTCTTATTATTATTAATTCTATTCTATTTATTATTCTGCCAGGGCTGAGATGTGACAATGTGAGCCACCACATTGGGTCACATCAGCTAGAAAAAGTATGCAGCATTAAAGTCGGTTTCCCCCTCCCCTTCCCCGTCTCTCTCTCTCCACTCTCCTCTTCTTCCTTCTCTCTTTCTGTCTCTTTCTCTCTTCAGTATCCATGTGGGCATTTGCTAGTGGCCCATAAGTTATACTCCTCTGCATTTTCTTCTCTCTCTGTCTCTGTCTTTCTCTTTTTTTAACCTATTTTGCATGATGTTTGTGACTCTGAGAGCTGCATCTATCGATGGAACCGTGTCAGATCTTAAAGAGGCTTCGTTAGGGTTTCTATACCCGAAAACCACAAAAATTTCATTAGAGTTTCTCATCTTTCCCACTTTCTCACGTTCCAGGTGCGGGGGGTGGGGGAGGAGGGGGCTCCTTCCTCCTGGAGGGTTCTCTCACACACACAAACACACCCTAAATTCTAGCCTGCTCTGGGGGCTCCCCCTGTCTTTTTACCTCTCAGGTGGCTTCTCTGGACTTTGGGGCAGGAGGCCTCTTTCTCCTACTTGATTTCTCCTTGGATTCTCCCCCCCTCTCAGGGTCTCAACAAGCTGAAGGCCTTTCCAACAAGAGCAGAACCCTGAGAGGAAGCCTTCCTCACCCCCTCCCCACCCGAGCTCCTCCCCCTCTTCCTCCATTCCTCTTGACACTGGCCAGAAATGAGAGCTCGTTGGTGTGAGATTGGTCCTTTCCACGGGGCATGAATCTGCTACTCTGGAGAGGACCAGTTCACAACATGGCAGTGGGCTTGTTCCAGATTTCCATGGGAGAAGGAGGTGGAGCAGGCGAATTAGATCCCATTAACAAAGGGGAGGTGGCAGGGGCTCGGGGGAGGGGAAGCTGGGGCCCGAGCAGCTGTGGAGGAGATTGTTCAATGCGTGCAATGCCAGCACTTGTCAAGTAAAGATGAGAAATTGCTAATAAATTTTTGTGTATTTATCTGTGCTGTGATGGGTCTAATCTTGATCAATGGAACCCTGTTGCTATGAAATATCGCTTTATGTCTATATTCTATATCTTGTTTGTGAAGTAAAATTTATTTGAAGTTTAATTTTTTTGGTTTTGGTTTTTTGAATTTTTTTTTGTTTTGGTTTTTTTAAATAAAGAAAAAAAAAGATGAGCCCCGTTTATATTTAAATTATCTTCTGCTCTTTTTTCTTTCTCCCTTTTTCTTTCTTTTTTCTTTTTTCCCTTTTTTTCCTATTTTTTCTTTTCTTTTCTTTTCTTTTTTTTTTGTCACCTCTGTGCGTCTCGTCCGCAGTTCGCCGGGTGGCACCTCGCTTCTCCATCCTGCCCGTCAGCCATGAGATCATGCCCGGGGGTAACGTCAACATCACCTGCGTGGCAGTAGGTTCTCCCATGCCATATGTCAAGTGGATGCAGGGGGCAGAAGACCTGACGCCTGAGGATGACATGCCGGTGGGCCGCAACGTCCTGGAGCTCACTGACGTCAAGGACTCAGCCAACTACACCTGCGTGGCCATGTCTAGCCTGGGGGTGATAGAGGCTGTGGCTCAGATCACAGTGAAATGTAAGAGAATGAGCATGTGGGGGCGTGACCATGCATGTGAGCGTGCACACATGAGAGCGACCATGCAGATGCATGGCCATGTGTATGAGCATGCACATGTGTGCAAGTGTGAGCCACCATGCAGGTGAGCATGCACGAATGAGTGTGTGGTTGCATGACCGTGCAGGTGAGCATGTGGGTTCGTGGTCATGGTTGTGATCATGTGGCTGTGTGTGGAAGTGTGCAGATGCATGCGAGCATGTGGTTGTATGAGCACGTGAGCGTATGGGGTCATGCTCATGCACGTAGGCACGTGGTGGTGTGTGCACAAGATCAGGGATGAGCATGGTTATGTGAGCATATGGGTACGTGACTACATGTGATCATGTGGGTGTAAGTGCACACGAGTATGGACAAATACACATGTGCGTGCATGAGCTTGCACAGGCATTGGTGTGCATGTATGTGTGTGCAGATGCTTGTGTGTGCACACATGAGGATGGCATGCTAGTGCGTTGGTTTTCAGTGTGCCCGTGGTACAAAAAAAATCCCCAACTGATTGGAAGCCACCAGCTTCCATCACTGGCTTAGGGCCTTTCCTGGCTTTAGCAGCTGTTATTTATCAGGGGAACCAAGATTCAAACCTGTATGTTCTGTTTTCATCCTGGGTCACGAGGCTGACTGGCCTATGTGTGGGGAGCCTTGAGCGGTTGGGGACTGGGGCTTGCATCTCACTCTTGTTTGAGGGTTCAGAACCTGCCCATCTCTGGCATGCAGTTCCTTCGCCACAGCCTCATCGTGGTGTCTTATGGAAGCCTTCTCTGTTGCCTCACCACATGGGAAACACAGCTTGAAGCTTGTGATTCCCAAGAGGAGCACAGATGTATGGCTTGAAGACTTTCCTCCTCAGCTGGGGAGCATGAGCAGCAGATCCCCTTGGCTGGGAGAAGTGCAGGGTTGATGTCAGCTCTGAGCGCTGACCCTATCTATAAGGGAATTTGGGGAGGAGGGAAAGGGATGCCTTCATAAGGGCCTGAGAGAGGGAAGTAAATGGAAAGTAGATCCCTCTTGGCCAGAGCATGTGGGAAAGGGAGCTCGGGGAACAAAGACCCCTTAGAATCATTGCACAAAACTCCACCAGAGCTGTTTGCGCAGGGAGCAGGTTGAGATGCTGGCAAAAGGACGCCTGGGGATGGATTGAAACACTCCTTTGCTTTTCTGTTTCTTTTCTTTTTCCTGTCTCATAATATTAACCTTAAAAGCTGATGGCTATGATGCATTGTTCGAATATTCTACCTCCCCAGATAGGGAACCTATGTCCCGCTGGCACATTCTGCCTTTTGTCTTTCTCTTTCTATTCCTGTCTGAAAATAGCTGCAATATGTTCCAGCAAGAAAATTGAACAGGGAGGTAGATCTGGAAAGGGCCTGGGTCTACAGCATGTGCTTGGAGGGATTTAGAGTATGTGCTTCAGGCGATGGTCTAGATCATGCGTTTAGGTAAATGCCAGGTGCAGAGCATGTATTTGGGAGTTCTTGAGTGTGTGCTTAGGGGGAGCCCTGGAGTGCAGACTTGGCAGGGGGGGAGAAGGTGGATCTAGAGAGCACATTTGGAGGAGTGTGGGGGTGGGGAACCAAAGCAAACTCATACACTTGTAGCTTTCTAGACCAAGGAGAACTGCGTAGTTCTAGAGAAAGCTGTCCAGTAACTGCGTACTGTAGGCACAGAGAGAGCCAGAGGTGCCCAGGTCTAGGGACAGCTAGTGGTATTTAAGGAGATATTTTTCCGTATTCTAAAGGAGTTGGGTGTGAAACCAGCTTTCCTCAGCACATTGGGATGTTCAATTGAAGTCTGTGTTAACGATTCCAGATGTTTTGTTGAATGCTTCCTTTTGATGGAGCAGTTTAAGGGTAATAAAGAGCGTAACTAGGTTCATAATATTTCACCAGCATTTTACTGAACAGCCGCGCTGTGATCTGTACCGCGCTGCCAGCTCTGAGCTCTAACTTGCCAATTAGACACCATTTTAACATATGGTTCTAAAGTGTTTATTCTTCCCCATCCTCAGCGCTGCCCAAGGCTCCCGGGACGCCTGTGGTAACAGAAACCACGGCAACCAGCATCACCATCACCTGGGACTCGGGGAACCCCGACCCTGTGTCTTACTACGTCATTGAGTACAAGTCCAAGAGTCAGGATGGCCCATACCAGATCAAAGAGGACATCACTACGACACGTTACAGCATCGGAGGACTCAGCCCCAACTCGGAGTATGAGATCTGGGTGTCTGCCGTCAATACCATTGGACAGGGGCCTCCCAGCGAGTCTGTGGTGACCCGCACCGGGGAACAGGCGCCAGCTAGTGCTCCTCGCAGTGTCCAGGGGCGGATGCTGAGCGGCACCACCATGCTTATCCAGTGGGAAGAACCGGTGGAGCCCAACGGGCAGATCCGCGGCTACAGGGTGTATTACACCATGGAGCCTGACCAGCCAGTGAGCAACTGGCAGAAACACAATGTAGACGACAGCCTCCTGACCACAGTGGGCAGCCTCTTGGAGGATGAAACGTACACTGTCCGGGTCCTGGCATTCACTTCCGTGGGAGATGGGCCTCTCTCTGACCCCATCCAGGTCAAAACACAGCAAGGAGGTGAGTTCTGGGCTCACGTAGACACAGGCAGGCTGAGCTGCCGCAGGCGGCTTCTGTAGGGAGAGAAGGTTAGCTGGCTCACAGTGCAATGATAACACGGGGCCCAGGGTTCTCTCCAGAGCACCTCCTCTTTACTGATCATCTTTATAGAATCAGAATATCAGGGTTGGAAGAGACCTCAGGAGGTCATCTGGTCCCACCCCCTGCTCAAAGCAGGACCAACCCTAACGAAAACATCCCAGCCAGGGCTTTGTCAAGCTGGGCCTTAAAAACCTCTAAGGAAGGAGATTCCACCACGTCCCTAGGGAACCCATTCCAGTGCTTCACCACTCTCCAAGTGAAATAGTTTTTCCTAATATCCAACCTAGACCTCCCCCTCTGCAACTTGAGACCATTGCTCCTTGTTCTGTCATCTGCCACCTCTTAGAACAGCCTAGATCCTTCCTCTTCGGAACCTCCCTTCAGGTAGTTGAAGTCTGCTGTCAAATCCCCCCTCACTCTTCTCTTCTGCAGACTAAATAAGCCCAGTTACTTCAGTCTCTCCTCATAAGTCATGTGCCCCAGCCCTCTAATCATATTCATTGCCCTCCACTGGACTATCCCCAATTTTTCCACATCCTTTCTGTAGTAGGGGGGCCCAAAATTGGGCACAGTACTCCAGGTGTGGCCTCACCAGTGCCAAATAGAGGGGAATAATCACTTCCCTTAATCTGCTAGCAGCGTTCCTACTAATGCAGCCCAGTATGTCATTAGCCTTCTTGGTAACAAGGGAACACTGTTAACTCATATCCAGCTTCTCGTCCGCTGTAATCCCCAGGTCCTTTTCTGCAGAACTGCTGTTTAGCCAGCCAGTCCCCAACCTGTAGCGGTGCATGGGATTCTTCCATCCTAAGTGCAGGTCTCTGCACTTGTCTGTATTGAACCTCATCAGATTTCTTTTGGCTCAATCCTCCAATTTGTCTCGGTCACTCTGGACCCTATCCCTACCCTCCAGCATATCGACCTCTCCCCCCAGCTTAGTGTCATCTGCTTAAGTGTCTTCGACTTAAATAGAAATAGCTATTTGGGGAGGAAGCACTGTCCAGCAGCTGGAGCAGAGGACCTAGGAGTCAGGACTCCTGGGTTTTGTTCCTAGCTCTTGTCAGGGGGTGTGTGGTCTAGTGGTTACAGCAGGCAGCTAGGAGACAGGGGTCCTATGCTCTATCCTTGCCTCTCTGTGTGACATTGAGTACTTCATGGTAAAACAGTGCCTCAGTTTCCCCTCCTCTAAAGTAGGTTGACTAATACCCCCACCTCCCAAGGTGTGGTGTCTCTAAAGGATGCTGAGAGCCTCTGATCAAAGGTACTACAGGAAGGCAGAGCCGTATTCTGTCTGTAAGCCAAGTGGGATATGCTGGCTCTATTCATCTGCATGTCATTACCCAGAATGCTCTGTGAATTAATAGAGGATTTGACTTCGCTTCTGTCTGAGTTCCTCCGAGTACCCTTCTCTATCAGAAATGCATACCCCTTCCTTCCCCGGTAATCAGGAGCCCCATTCTGGCTGCAGGCCAAGGAAGTCTGCTCTCTCTATGTTATGGTTCCCGGAACCGTCCAAGCCATGGAGAGGCTGAGACCATCTCTCAAGGCTAGAGGGCTAGGTCCTGCATTGCTTGGGACAATGGACACCATGATCCAGGACTGTCTTGTCTCCAGCAACTGTAGATGGTTTCCTGTCCTGGCCCTGCAGGGTGACAGACACTGGGCTCCTGTAAAGAAAAGCCCCTGCCTTCCTGCAGGCACCGTGAGAAAGAGTTAGGACCATGTACCTGTATGCTACTTATGGATAAGTCTTGTGTGTGTGTGGGTTGGCGGAAGAGTCTTCTAAATAGTCCAGTAATCTTGGGCCCATCTCTCTCTCTCCTCTTCTGCGCTGGCTGTCCAACCCCACCCCGTGGATTCCTCCTTGGTCTATTTTAGTTCCTGGGCAGCCGATGAACTTCCAAGCAGAAGCCAGGACGGAGACCAGCATCAGAGTGTCGTGGAGCCCTTCCCGGCAAGACATCATTGTGAAGTACGAACTCAGCTACAAGGAAGGAGATCGCGGCAGGGAGGTGAGTGCCATCAGGGAGGCATGGGGGATGATGGTTCCACCTCTTTCCCCTGCATAATGGCTGGACCCTCCCTTAGCTGGGGTGGCTGGGGGGTGTGGAAAGTAGGGTGGGTTTTCATGTCTCTGCTCCGAGTTTTTATTTTTTCTTCTCTTCCCCCGCCGCCCACGTCCAGGTGTTGAAGACCTTTGAGCCGACGACCTCATTCACAGTGGAAGGTCTGAAACCTAACACTGAGTATGTCTTCCGGCTGGCTGCCCGCTCGGCTCTGGGCCTGGGGGCCTACACCCCGGAGGTCAGGGAGCGGACCCTGCAGTCTAGTAGGTGTCTCTCCTTTCCCAGCCTTGTCTGAGGGGAAGACAGTCAGGGAGCCACAGATGGCGGGTACAGGAGTATGGAACCATGGGGACTTCATGGCACTGTCCTCACAGGAGAGGATTGCACGACTGGGGTACTCTGTAGGGAGGGGTTATCCTGGTACTTAGGGATCCCACTGCCTCCCTCCTCACTGATCTAGATAGCCAAGATTTGGGTGGGTCGAGGGCCAGGGTGTGAGTTAGCACCACCCATCCAAGAGGAGCGGGTTAACGAGCTGGGCGGCTTAATGAGCTTCACGCAGTCCTCAGCGGCCCTTTGTTCTGAGCATGCTCAGTGAGGATGGCTTCCCGCCTCCACCTTTGAAGCTATGGGTTGTTAACAAGCAGAAACTGAGAGGGAGCTCCCGGGGAGGGACACAGGAGGGGCTTAAGAGAGCTCTCTGCAAGAGGTTTGTGAGCCAGAGGGGTAGATGGTGGTTAATAAAACTAACATTGTCATCGGTATGATAGAAAGCAGCCCCCACCTCATTGTTCATAAGCGACTTCATAGCCTGCAGAGACAGGCCATTGGGGCTTGTGCAGAGCTGGAGAGAGGAGCACTGCGGGGGGTTGGGGGGGGTTAACGATGCAAGGATGGAGTGTATGTAACCCAAATGTGCTGGTTTTAGTTTAATGGATTGTCTCCCTTCGCTGTTGCCCTGGGGATGACTAGCCCTGGATGGCAATATTTCAACCTGGGCTTTTCACAGATCTTTGCTTTTAAATGAGGTGTTTTTTCACTGCATGAGTGGCTGTGGCAGCTGTTCTTTGTGTTTTCTGTCTCCTCTCATCTCTACTAAATCCCTCCGCCGCAGTTTGGAGTAGCTGCGAGCAGAACTAGCTCAGAAATGGCACTGGTCAGCGGGTGAGAGCGCAAGCGAGCTCCCATCGCTCACAACCGTTAACAAGTGGGAGCAGCAGCCTCTCAGCTGGGTGGCCCGCCTCGTCTTTCCATTTTAATTGTCAGCTCCCCTTCTCTCTCTTGCCCAGGAGCAAGAAGAAAGGGGAGTTTCTGTTTCTACTTCAGACAGAATTTCTTACCGGGGCTTTCTCAAGCCTCCAGTCCATTCAGAGATTTGCTTGGTTGGTTGTTTGCTTCCTTCCTTGAAATGTTTTTTGGTTTTTTTGTTTGTTTTTTTATAAAAGTCGGTATCTATCTAAAAAGAAAATTTTTTCCTGGCTTTGCTGAAACACCGCTGGTTCCAGTTCTGACCCAGTTCGGTACCAGTAGAAGGAACCAGATGTCCTTGATCAGCACCAAGAAATAAAAAGAATGAATCGAAAGGATCAAGAATAGGTGTCAAAACTTTCCCACACTCTGCTTCTGTTTTACTAGAGCTTTTCGTTCTGGGAGTCATGGGACTGGGTTAGGGGGCAGGATTTGGGAACTGGGCTTTCTGGTTGGATGCAAGCAGTCCAGAGGGGTGGGCGTCATGGGGTGGAAAATGGCTGTAGGGCCTAGCGATGCTGGAGGTTTTCCAAAAAAAAAGAGGAGATGGGAGGTGGGGGGCTTCTTTGAGGATCTTTCTATCCTGGCACTCGCCCGGGAGGAGGTGTGGTTTGTTCCATTGGTCTGCAGCTCAGCTGTAGAGGGATAGCTGTCAGCTTCACGAATTTAACGCTCTTAAGAACCTCAGCTGGGGGAGCTGTCAACATTTTGTAACGTGGTGAAACGTTTTTTCCTGGCCGGCTGCTGGATGAACGAGTCAATTCTCCCTGGTCCGAGTGGCATCCTCGGCTCACAGACCTTCTGGCTCGGGCAGGCTTTCGTGTCTTTCCTCTGCAGTCCCTTTTCTGTTCAGCTCCTTCCTGGCCTGCCCCCTGGCTCTCTTTTTCTCCCCATCCATCTACCTGCCTGCCTGTCTGTCTCTCTCTGCATGCCCTCACAACCCAGTGAAGCCAGCTCCCTGCACCGTCTGTCTCTCTTACTGCCTGGGCAGTTTCCCACCTCGTCTCTGCAACACCAAAGCTTTCCCCACCCCAGCCACCTGCTGTGGTGTTCTGTGTGGTTTTTTTCCCCACCAGTCTCAGCTGTCACACACATGCATGCCTGGCCCGCTGCCCCTCCCTGCATGCATCACCTGCACAGCCCCCTCCACATCTCTTGTCAGGGTGTCTCTCCCGAGCATCATAACCAAAGTAAAATCCATTAAACTAAAGGTAAAGTATCTTTTTCTTCTTGAAGTAGCTGGCTTTTAACTCTTCAAGTACCAGAGACGTAGATTGGAAAGTAATGAACCAAATGCTTGGAGGCCTACGGCAATGTTGCCTTTTCTAACCTAGCTGTGGGGCCCTTAGAGTTTCTTAATACCCTTCTCATTCAAAAATTTCTCCTGGTGTAGGAAGCAGGTGTCACTTGACAGGAGCGAAAGGGGAGGAGGGGCGCGACCTGTGGGATGAGTTATAAAGGAACCAGAGGGATTTTCACCTCTCTGCTTCTTCCTAAGAGGGGTCTTCCCCCACCCAGTTGCTCTGATCCTTGTCTCCACCCCAAATAGGCGCTGAGTGAAATTACAATGATCTAAAGTCTATGGTACCTAAAGGGTTAAACGCATTGTATTGTATGAGGTCAGTAAGGGTCATTCTTGTGGCTTGGACAGTCAACTTAAAGCCTGTAAAAGATGCAGCTCAGGTGAGTACTGGCTGGTCTCAAGCTGATTCACAAATACAGTCCACCCTGTCACTGCGCAGTCTCCTACGCACCCTGGGTATCCTGCAGCCCCTGGGGGAGGAATGGGCGGGAAGAGGGGGGGTCTCAAAAAGCTGCCTGCTTGGTGAAAAGAGATCTGTGAGCACAGAAAGTTACATGCTTCGCAGTGGGCTTTTTGCTGTATGGCAGTCCCTTGTGTAGCCAACGCATTTGGTGGAGAGGTGGAGCCCAGGTCCACAGAACTTTTGTTAAGTGCACACAACTCCCTGGTCTAAGTGAAGCATATAACCTGTTACACACACCCCCACCCCGGTTCCTTGCAGGTTGGGCTGGATTGTGAAGGAAACTCACTATGCCATGAATTCCCAAGAGTGTCTCTCCAACATGGCCAGCACTTGGCGGGTGTTTTCATCCAGGCGTTGTGGTCAGTTGAGAGCGGCGTGGGGCACAGGTGCCCCCCTCCTCTTCCCCACCTCCCTTTTAACCAGGGAAAGTGCTACAAATGATCCCGAAAGGAGGTCTCGCTCCGGGGACATGCGGCAGGTCCTCATGCTGGGTCTTAGAGGGTGAGTGAGAGAGTGCCAGGCACAGCCACCGTTGATGGAAACAGCGCTCCCAAGCGCAGGCCGGAGCTCCATGCTCTGCCTACTGGGGCTTTCGTTATGAGTGTCAGGAGCCTTAGGCTCGGGATGGAAAGGGTAGGTCAGGTCAGACCCTCTCTGCAGTGGGTTTCACAGCCCTTGTGGTTTAAGCTGGGTTCAGAGGAGTGGAGGCAGTTTTTGACCCCACTCGCAGGGCTGAGCGTTGGGTGCAAAGGACAGGTAGCTGGAGGCACCTTGGGGCTGTTTCGTCTTCCAGCTCAGTATGAAAAAGGCGTAGATGCCTCTAAATTGCAGAAGGAGACAGCACACCGGCCTGTTTTGCTTCATCATCCTTTATGGTCGGCCAGGTGGAGAGAATTGTCTGTTATGGGGAATCTGGCCATGCTGTCACCAGTCTGGGTGCTGGTATCTGTCACAAATAGGATAGATCAGAGACTGATCGTCTGTCATTACTGCAGGAGCTAGGTAGCCGAAGGAGGGGGAGACTAGCCAGCATGGAGGGACTAGTAGTTGCCGGGGAAGGGCAATATCCTAAAAGCAAATTGTTTTCAGGAACCCACCAGGAGCTTGGTCTGGCCTCATAGCTCAGTTTCTCTTGTTCTCACGTAAGAAAGTCTTATAAGTTAGCAGTTGAAGTTTGGAAGGTAGGTAAACAGACGGGGATCGTTCTGGAAGGATTTGCTTTATATATCGATATTATTTTATTATGATTTCCTTTTTGAGAGATCTTTCGTTTTGAAATTAATGGATTGATTTATTTTTTGTTTCAAGTTTTTCTTTGGTTGTTTGTTTGACATGTTTTCTATTATTTGACGTGGCTAGCCAGCTGCTGGAGATCATAACCCCAGGGAGCAGAACTTTGCCTGTTCACTGCACAGAAATCTCCTTTTCTTGATGGGAAGGAGCGAATTGGGGAAAGCTTTAATTGTTTTGTTAAAGAAGCCGTGTGAAGGCAGTTTAGGCCCAAAACTTAAGGTTTTGGGTACAGGGAGAGAGAAAAGATCTGACAAAAACTAATCTTAATAGAAGAGTTTGTGTTCAATTAATAAAGAAATCTGTGAAAATCAGTTTTTTTTTTTTTAAAAATCCCATATAATATGAAGTTTGCAACCCAAACACAACAGTGCATGAAAGTCAGAAAGGGAAACTGACTATGTAAACAGAAGTGAAAGTGATTAGTCTATTTGCACTGGCCAAGCAGAGTAAAGGGAAGGCACAGCAAAAATGGTGAAAAGTCAGTTAGATTTTTTTAAAGCAAACGGGGAGATTGTTAAACACCGCAGCAGGGTGTCAGTAATACAAAGGAAGGGATTCCAACCCTGTAGTCCTGTGGACGGAGTCCCCCCTTCAGTCATACTCATTACAGACCAGTGTAATGCCATTGACTTCAGTGAATTTAGCCCTGATTTCCCCACTGTCAGACCACAGTTGAGCCCTGTATGGTCAGCTGAAACCCTGATTTATTTCAGTGGGACTTTGTGTAAGGACTGTAGGATTTGGCCCAGGAATAATCTTTAAATAACCTTTAAATGGTGGTCAGCACTTATGTATTCATCCTGACGGACATCTTGGGTTTTGCAAGTGCACTCCAAGCATCTGCCCACCCCTGCAGGGGCTGAAAAGCTATCTACTGGGGCTGTGGTTTGTTGTTTTAGAGCACATCAGCAGACTTGCCTTGCAGATCTACCAGCCCAGACACATGTGCGTCACCTGGCCCTTATCAGGCTTACGGATGATGATAACACATGGGGATGGGGAACTTAAGGCCAACATTGTCGAATTTAGGTGCTTAACCATGGACTTAGAGCCAGGATTTTCCAAAATGGCTGCTGAGTTTAGGTCCCCAGCCTGAGACACATTTCTGCTTTTCAGAAAGTGCCAAGCACCTGCCCTCTGGGAATCAAAGCATCCAAAATCACCTAGGGTCAGATTTCCAAAGGTATTTAGGCACCTAAGGATGTAGATAAGTGCCTAATGAGATTTTCGAATGCACCTAAGTGGCTTAGGCACCTCACTCCAATGAGAGTTAGGCACTTTTAGGAGCGTTTGACAATCCTGCTAGGCATACTTGTGCATCTTTAGACACCTAAATACCTTTGAAGATCAAGTCCCTAGTTAGTCCCTTTTGCAAATCTTTGTGTTAAGCCTAGTTTAAAAATTTTGGATTAATGCAACTTTACCAGTTCATCAGGAACATGACTTGCCTTTGATTGTACTGAAGTTTGCAAGGCTGCTTTAAAAACAGGAGCTAAAAGCTGCTCGTCCCAGGATGGAAGGGCTGGTTGCTCAGTTGTGGCCCAGTCACCCATACCTGAAAATAAAGGATGCGTTGGGCTAGCCCGCTCTATGTTTTATTCCTTTGCTTTGTAACATTTATGTTCCGATGCCTCCGTTTCATTTCTCTTGCCTTTATTTTTTATTTTAAAAAAAACCCCAACACCCTCTCTTCTTTTTAATTTACCTTCCTAAACCAAATTTTTTGTACGTTTTATTTTAGATTTTTTTGTTATCATTTTCTTTTTTTTTTATCTTTCCCATCTTTTGTTTTTCCCCTTTTTCCCTTCCCCCCTGAATTTTCCCCCATCATAGAACCGTCCGCCCCCCCTCAAGACATAAAATGCGTCAGCACCAGATCCACTGCCATTCTGGTAAGTTGGCGGCCTCCGCCGGCCGAGAGCCAAAATGGTGTCCTGGCTGGATACAGCGTCCGCTATCGAGCGCTGGACTCTGAGGACACGGAACTTAAGGAGGTGAATGATATCCCCCCAACCACCAATCAGATTCTCCTGGAACAGCTGGAAAAGTGGACAGAATATCGCATCACTGTGGTGGCGCACACGGAGGTGGGGCCAGGCCCGGAGAGCTCGCCAGTCGTCGTCCGAACAGACGAAGATGGTAATTCCATCTCCTTTCGGTTTCTTTTCCTCCCGAGTCCGCCACAAATACATGACCGAGGAGACTTCCCTGCAAAGGAAAAGACATTGGATTTTTGGGTCCCTTTTATTGCTGCTTTTTGATGCCAGAAGAGAGCCTGAAGGTTCCCCCCTTCACCCCCACCTCAGATTTCCTCACCCATCTTCCTAAGAACCTGAGGTGCCATGGACATCAGCTCCTCTGAGAATTAGGCCCTCTGTGGTTTTCTTTTCCTGCTTGATTTTTTTTTAACATCCAGGCATTCAAGTCTTGTCCACACTGCTTTTCCCAGGAAATTCTGTGGCAGGATGGAGAGCTGGTTAGATTATGACCTCTCAGCTGTCAAGGATGCAGAATCTGAGCCATTGAGAGGGGACAGGATTTGTAGCCAGAATTATTTAAAAATATGTGAGGGTTCCTCCCTTCCCATCTTTGTTGTTAAGGAATATTTAACTCGAAAACCTGAGAAACAGGTGAAGGGATCTCTTTGTTAAAGGATTAACAACCCAGGCTCTTCATGTAAGAACAAAGAGATCTTTTGTTCCAGTTCTCTGGTTCTCCTAAGGAGACCTCAAATAAGAACAGGGAAGATTTGATTTAACTGGTATTTCTTGGGTAAAATAAAGCAAGCGAAAAAGGGGAAATGATTTAAAAAACAAACGCAACCTTTCTGGGCTGTCTTTCTCCATCACAAACAAGCCAAAATGGACCCAAGTCCAATATTCTTTTCCGTTGCAGGTCACCTTTAACAGCTCTCCCATTTGCCCGTCCCTCTGCCCGTATCCTAACGCGATACCCACTACTGGAGGTAATACCTTGCTCAGAGTAATAGGAGACAACAGGAGTGGCAGAAGCGCCCTAAAAGTGTGTGGGGGGGAGGGGGCTACAGGCTTCCAAACCGTGGCCCGGCCCCGTCCCCCTAAGCCTCATCCCCGCACCTCCCCTTCTTCCTGAGGCCCCTCCCTCCAGCTACCCATTGCTCTAGGATGACCAGATGTCCCGATTTTATAGGGACAGTCCCGATTTTGGAGTCTTTTTCTTATATAGGTTCCTATTACCCCCCACCCCATTCCGATTTTTCACATTTGCTGTCTGGTCACCCTACATTGCCCCAAGGCCCTGCCCCTACACCACCCTTTCCCCCAAGCCCCTCCTCCCCCATCACTCCCCCTTATGGCCAGTAAAACATGGGAGGGCCATGGCGCCCGGCCCACCCTGTTCTGCCGCCCTTGGGAGACAGAGCTGCATTGTTGTCCTAGCCAGGGTCCCATACACTGTTTGCTCCAAATCCCGTTTCCATCCCAATTCCTTTCCACAGTGTCTCTTCCCATTTCATGCCCTGAGATCAGACCGCTGCTGCTGAGTACCAGATGCATTTAAATGCCTGAGGGGCAAGGGCTTGAAAGGGCTGGTTCAGTCCCATCTTCCTTGCATCAAGCATCGTCCCAGTGTCCCTCAAGCACAGCCGGAGCTTTCCTTGGCTAGCTCCTCAGAAATCAGGTTTGCCAGTGGGTTGATCCAGGATTATACAGCTCCTTCTGGGCAGGCAGCTCTGAGGAAGGGGCTCATGGAAGGAAGATTGAGCAGAGAGAGAAGACATGAGCTCACCTTCATGCATCCAGATTGGCGAGCTATGCTGCAGCCGTCCAGACACTGCCCATGACAGTGTGCAATGGCCTACAGCAGATGTGGTGGCCTTCCACAAGTCTGACTGTCTCTCAGCCCACTTGCAAGGCTCTAGATGCAGTACATGCCTGCCTCATGCAATCTGGATAAACGTCCAGCGCTAAGTCTTAACGTCTGTACCCTCTTTTCTCTCCCTACCCCGTAGTGCCCAGCGCACCACCTCGTAAAGTAGAGGTGGAGGTTCTGAACTCAACGGCCATCCAAGTGTTCTGGCGCTCTCCAGTCCAGAACCGCCAGCACGGGCAGATCCGTGGCTATCAGGTCCACTATGTGCGCATGGAGAACGGAGAGGCCAAAGGGTTGCCCCAGATCAAGGATGTCATGCTGGCTGATGCCCAGGTGAGGACTTTCCGCCCCCTTTCTCCCATGGTCTCTTGTGGGGAGCGCACCCTGGCCATCTGTTTGGCTTATAGCCGCAAGTGACCCAAAATACTGGTAAGTGGCACAGCATCTCTCCAACAAACAAGTCCCTTGTCATATTCAGTTAATTCACGCTCCCAGACTGTAGCTGTTGAGGACGACCATGAGCCATTCTCCCAACACTGGGATAAGTAGGCTTCATTCTTCCCGTTTCTGGGAGGCCCCAGGGCGGGGCCCCATTCCTTTCAATCAAGCCGAGGTTATTACAAAATCTACTAATCTCTCCCATTCTACTTCTTCCTTCACCTTGGCCTGATAACCTCTGACCTCCAGTTGCCACTTGCCCAGGGACTTCTTCCTCACGCTGTGTCTCTCTCTCTCTCTCTTCCCCTCTTCTCCCTCTTGTGTTCTCACTTGCAAATCCTCTCTTGTTCTCTGCTCAGTGGGAAACAGATGACACTGCTGAATATGTAAGTACAATGCTTCCTGCCTGGTCCCGGTTCTGTCCTCTCCCTTCCACCCTCTTCATTTGTGGTGTGACATTTTGTATCTTCGTTATTTATTTTCTTCAGTGCTAGTTTGTCTATTTTCAAGCTTGTTACAGTGTTTCTAAGCATTCGCGCCCCACCCTGTACACTTCGCAATGCCATCCCGATTGCTCCTTTAGTCAGCACATGGCAATACCGCAGGGTTTTCCCCCGAGCTCTTAGGAAAGGTCGAGTCAGCTGCTTCTCGATAGTGGAAGCAATTCAGACATCAAAGTGGGAACAGAGTAACTAAGCTGCATATTTAAAGACGGGCTGGTAGGAGCAAGGTCTGTGACTATATCACACACCTGGTCCACTGCTGAAAAAACATTGCTGGGTTAGAGACATAAGAGCTCGGTAGCTTCTAAACCATCAGGGTTTGAACGTGAACACTTTATGCCATTAGAAAGCCGAGGCTCCCAGCTATTCACTGGTACAAAGCACTCCCTGCTAATCCTAGCAACTCACAAGGGGCTGACCTTTAAAAGCAACTTTGTGGATCCAGGGTGTGTCTACACTGCAACTGGGAGGATTCCTCACAGCATGGGTAGATTATCAGCACACCTGATCCCCTGGGTCCATACTGGGTGTCCAGCCCCGGCTGCAATGCCCAGACAGCTATTTTTAGCACACTAGTTCAAGCAGTGGTACTGCGAGTCTGTGTTTCTGGGTCAGGACGCTTGCTCCCAGCTGCAGTGTTTACGTCTTCCATTTGAATGCCGACGTGATTTTAAGGATGACGGTAGCCACAAAGCCATGAGGGAAGGCATTCCTCCCTTGGGCTAGTGGGTACTGAGGCTTAGACTGCTAGAATAAAAATACTTAGGCTGAGATTTTGATTTCCTGCTAAGAATGATGCTCCTGTGAGGCAGGGCAGTCCTCTGATCCTCCTTGTACAGATGGGGAGCAGAGGGTGTGTTTACACTGCAGTTAAAAACCCATGGCTGGCTCGTGCTAGCTGACTTGGGCTGGGGCTAAGGGGCTGTGTAATCGTGGTGTAGACATTTGGGCCTGGGCTCTAGGACTCTGTGAGGCGGGAGGGTCCCAGAGCTTGGGCTGCACCCCAGCCCGGACATCTACACTGCAAACCCTTTAGCGTGAGCCCAGCCACAGGTTTTTAACTGTAGTGTAGACATCCCAGGAAGGCTAAGGGGATGTCTACATTACAGTGGGAGGGTGCCTCTCAGCATGAATAGACAGACATGCTAGCTGTGCTCGAGTTAGCATGCTGAAGATAGCAGTGTAGCTAGGAGTAGCGTGGGCTTGCCTCCTAAGAATGCCCCCACCGACACCCAGGGGTCCGGGCAGGATTGAATTCGGACAGGTAGCCCAAGTTGCTGCCCATTCTAACCCTGCCTCCATTGCTATTTTTAGCACGAGCGCTCAAGCAGAGCTACTGTGTGTCTGTCTCCCTGACCCGGGAAGCATGCTCTCAGCCGCAGGGAAGACAGACCCTAGCGGTACCTCTACACTGCAATAAAATCCTGCAGCCACTGTTGTAAGTCGGAGGTTGGGTTCCTAACAACTGGCCCATCCCTCCTCCTTGGCAGCATGTTGTTTTTAAGATCCATTCTCTCACTGCTGGCCCCACTTTGGGCAGGACAGAGGTTCTCAGGAGCAGTAACCTTTTTCCAAGTGCTAGCCTGGGGCCCCAGACTTCGTAGAGGGAGGAGAGATCAAACAAATGCAAAGTTCCCTTCACCCTCCCACCCAGGGCTCTGGCAAAAACCCTGCTGTGCATGCCCCCATCCTGCTTGTTTTAACATGCGTGTTATTGTTATGACAGTCTTTGAAGGGCAGAGTACCTCCCTGCCAAGGGCCAGGCTAGAGTCCTGCTTCAGAGCAAGAGCTCTTTAGGCGCCAGGTGTGGTGAGAGTGATAGCGAATGGGGTGGGGGGGAACACTGCAGCCTAACATGCAGGCAGCAAATGTTGCCTTGCAGTTTGCATTAAAGCAATCCCTTTAATATTACAGACAGCAATTTATTTATTTTTTTAAGTCTCTGACTGGCGGGTGTGGAGGAGGGAGTTTAATCTCCTTGAAGCCACGGAGCCCTCCTCTGAGACAGTGTGGGAGAGAGGGAAGCTTTGAAGAGCACCGCCGTGTTTTGACGGCTCAACTGGTTGGCGCTGAGATAGGGGCTGCGTTTGAGGTGGATTCGAGAGAGTGTGCATTTCGTCCCGGTCCCTGCGGACGCCGGGTCTGTTCACAGCTGGGGTGGTTGTGTTTCATAGCAAAAGACTGCACCCCGCCCCGCTCCCCATCTCCATGTTTTCCTAGAACTGCCTTGTGTTTTCAGTGTCGGTGAACATTCCTGCATGCTGGACAGGGCTGAGGCTCTTGCAAGGAAACAAGCATTTGTTTTAAAAAAACAAAAACCCCTCTCTCTCTCTCACTTTGCAAACAGGAAATGATCATTGCTGGGCTCCAGCCCGAGACCTCGTACTCCATCACGGTGGCGGCTTACACCATGAAAGGGGACGGTGCCCGCAGCAAACCCAAACTGGTCACGACCAAGGGTGCAGGTGAGAGGCTCTCCTCCTCCCCACCCCTCCCCTTTGGAAGTCGTCTCACTCTCCCAGGCCCAGAATTGGAGAAACTCTTTCCTCTCTATGCAGCTCATCGCTTCTCCCAACCTCGTTATGCAGAGAAGCAATTTCCCCAATCCAGCACTGAACGCCTGATTCCCCCTAAAGACAGCCTTCTACCCTGGTACCGCAGAGAACCTTCAGTTCACCACTCCCCCAGTCCTGTACCCCAGAGAACCTCCCACCTTATACAGACAAGCAGAGCATTCCCAGTGCCTAACACCCCCCAGTCATCTCAACCAGAGAACTCCCAGTTCTCCCCTGAAGAGAACACCCTCTCACCCAATGCAGCAGAGAACAACTCATTACACCTCCCAATGGCCTATACTACATATGCTCCATCCCCAATACAGCTAAGGACTCCCACCTCCTCAAACCACCCTGCTGATAAAGGGAAACTCGAATCTGGTCCCGCTTGTGCCATGCTGGAGGTGTGGTGTAGACTTCTGGGCAGGGCACAGGGCAGTGTACATCGGCGGGGTCTGTAAGGCCTGCTGATGCCCGGGGTGTGGTTGTGAGTACTTGAGTAAAGTTTACCTGGAGGAAAGGCTGGAGCCAGAGGGGTATTGATCACCTCTCCCTGCTGCCTATGAGATCAGTGGCTCTGGCCCAGCAGGGAATTGGCCAGAGGGCTGAGCAAACCTGGCAGCAGCATGGGAGCCCCTGAGGTTGGAAGGAGATGGCTCCATGGCCCTGCTGGAGTTCAGAGCAACTCCCCCTGCCGGGGACCTCAGCGGACCAGCCACATGGAACTGAGAGGCAAAGGCCAGGAAGTTCTCAGGCTGCGAGTGCAGTGGGATGGAAATTGTAGTGTCAGCTGACAAGAAAACCAGAGGCTGGAGCATCCTAGTCGGGGAGTGATTGTGGCAGGAGGGAGCAGCAGACATAGGGCGCTGAGATGGGAAGGGAAAGTCAGATCATGTCTCACACAGGATCAACTGGTGCTGATCTAAAAGTCCCCAAATAATCTCCTGGCACAGCCCTGGAATGAGGTATGTGCTCACCAAGAGGCTCGCAGTTCACAGAGCCCTGACGATAATCTCCACCTGTGCTCCCCTCAAGCCATCCTTCCAGCTTGGAGGGGCTAGGCCCTGCTCTGTCCAGAGCGATCACCTCCACTGCAGACCCAGTGAAGGGGGTTTCTGCGCACGGGGCTGGCCTGGCCCTGCTCCCCTGGCACCGAGGACGCAGTTTCTGAAGTGCTCCCACTCCTAGGGAAACAGACTTCAACTGGGACCCTCAGCACGGCCTTGCAGCGAGCAGTTGCTGGGCCCCTGGGCCGGTCAGAGCACGCAGCGAACATAGACTAGCAAACAGCAGAGGTATAGAACAGACGGAGGGATAGCTGAGGCCACCCGCTCTCCCATTCCCATCGCGTTGTCTCTGATGGTTGTGCTAGCAGCACCAGGGTCAGTGCGGAGAGGAAGAACAGACAGCATTGACCTTTGCTAGACTGATCTCCTGGAGCCAGGCTCTGGCAGCCATGCAGCTGCCCTCCCAAACCCCGAATCTTTCATCCCTTTGACTTATTCCTTATGGCAGGGCTGCTCCCGGTCTGAGTACAAAGAAACGGGGTCACGGCGAGGAGGCAGGGACAGAGCAGAGGAACAACAAAAGCCACGGCGGGATCTGTCTGTCTGTCATTCCCCTGAACCTTTCTGCTGCGCTCGGAAATGGGTGCCTTCACCTCCTTTCATCCCTGGGGTCAGTGATGCTGCAGTCCTCTGCTATTACAGCTCACATCAGCTCTGCAGCACTTGAAAGGTTTTATTGAGGGGGAGGACTGCTGTGCCTAGACCTGCAGTTGATCCTTTGAAACTCCACCTTCCCCTTGTGTCTCAAAGCATCACCATGGAATCGCATTTACTTGTGTCTTCCCTCTGCTCCTATGGTTCCCTGCCCACCATGTTCTCGCATTCACTCCTCTCAGGCAGCAGCTTTCTCCCCTTTTCATTTCCTTCTTTCATCTCTCTCTTTTCGTGCTGGTTTTTCTTCCCCTTCCTTTTCTTCTCCATTCAGGGGTTCTCTGCCTCCTTCTGCGCAGGGCAGCTGCGTCAGCTGCCGTCAGCCACCTTTGGAAATGTGAGCTGCCACTCCACTGATCAAAGGCCCTTGGTCAAATGTGGCGTCATTAGCCTGGGTGCCCCCAAGGCTACAAAGCCAATGCAGAGCCGCAGTGGATGGAGCGATGCAGCCAGGAATCTGGCTTCCCAGCCTGGAATGGCAAGGGCAGAAATCAACCCTGAGTCTCCCTTTCCATGCATTCTTTCCCCAGTGAGCGTGGAGTTGGAGCATTGGAGCCTTCCCCCTTTAATGTGACCTTTCCTGCCCAGTTGGAGAGGGTCCCGGTACTGAAGAGGACAAATCCTCCAGACACTTAAGCAAACTTCATTCTGACGCCAGCAGCAAACCCCCTGAACATCTGCATCTCACTCCTTTCAGTGCCACTTCAGTTCAGCCTGGCATATCGCCTCCTAGTGTTTCCCTTTCCCTGCCTATCTCTCTTCTGATCCACTCACTCTGCCTAGATTTCCCTCTTTCACTTCTGTGTCTTTCTCACTCTCTCTCTTCTTCACTGGTCTCTCTTCCCTTTTTGTGCTCTCTTCTGTAGCGTTTCCCCCCCGCCTTGTCACTCATTTCCTCTGTCTTGTCATCCTTCCTCATCTCTCCCATTAGAATTTGCAGAAGAGGTGCATCAGTCACCCAGATATATTTTCTCCAGCAGAGCAGCTATTACCCAAAACTCAATTTCCCCCAACATGAAATAGCTTTTTTTTTTTTTTGCTTTTTTTTAAAAAGCATTTTTCAAATGGCTCTGAAACATTCTCCTTTCCACTATTGAGTCAATACACCTTCCAAGAGGAGAGATTTCTTTCTTTATCATTCAGGGCTAGGGGCTGAATTTAAATACTGTAATACATCCAATTTTCTCCTGTAGCGTCCAACCCAGTTGCAAAATAAAACACTTTTTTCCCCTTCCTTCCCCCCCTCCAAATTATATTTGTAGTGCAAATGTAATATTTCCAGGCCTGGCTGATTATAGTAATGTTTGTGATAAAAACTGAGACATAAAGATAATGGCATTGTTTTTCTCTGTAATAACATTATGTTTCTTAAGTGTTTCCAAAGGAGCTTTTCCCAGCAGCATTCACCAGCCATTCTCCAGTTGTTTGAAATGAATAAAACATTCGTTCCAAGCAGCCCATGTCCGCGTGTTCACATATCGAGGCTGTTGCTTCTAACCAAGCAGGCTTCCCCAGTCTCTGAGTGTGTCACACACACACACACACACACTTGCCTTTCTGCCCAATGATGCCTTGCATCGGCTGATTCAGCTAGTCCCAGAGCACCTTTCTCATCCTCACTTGCATGCCCCCAGCCAGATTAACTTCAGAGCTGGTTTGTGTTTCTCTGAAACCCGTTTCCTTCCCTTCTACCTTCTCCTCCCCTGCTTCCTCAACTGGGAGAGAGAAGGAAATTAGATCTTTAATAGAGTGGAGTGAGTGTAAACCACGCATGAGCTGCTGGAATTAATGCCCTCACCACTCTGACTCCAGTAACCCCCGGGCCTGCATATGTAATCAAACCCTGGCCATTAGCTCATTTAGCATTCAGGCAGGGACAGGGCTTGTTAGGCAGAGGCATCACCAGACTCCCACAATATCCCATAAACTCCGTGGAATTGACAGGTTGCGGAGGGAGCTGGCTGAGAACAATGTCCCTGTGATATCCAAGAGGGAAGAAGCCGAACTGTCTGGACAGAGACTCTCCTCTCCTCCACTTCACCCATATCCTGGAGTCTGTTTCCAGTCCCCATTTGCCCCCATCTTTCTCTTCTCAGCTGGGTGATCAGACAGCTGCCAAACTTGCTTCGGCTGGCCTCGTGCCTGCTGCTCAGGACCCCAGGCTGCCCAGAAATGCAGCCTTTCCATCCTTCATTACTTCACCTTCAGCAACTCTGCGCTTTCCAGCTTGCTCCAATCTGTTCCTGCCCTGTTTTTCTGCATGAGTTGTGTTGTCTAGTGTCTATAGCAGGAGGCTGGGAGACAGGACTCCTGGGTTCTCTCTTCTCAGCTCTGGGAGGCAGTCATGTCTAGTGAATACAGCCAGAGGCTGGAAGTTGGGCCCCTGGGATCTGTTCCAAGTCGTGTCGTTGAGACAACATGGGACCCTTCCTGCAGAACACTCTGGAGGGAGAGGGAGTTAAAGTATCACAACTGTATGGCTAAATCTGACTCTGGAGTAGTACTTAGCACTTTGATAGTATGTTTCCTTTCCTAAATTGAAACCTGGCAAATTCAAACCGGAAACAAGTGTAAATTTTATGTGAGAGTAATTAACCACTGGAACAATTTACCAAGGTTTGGGGTGGATTCTCCATCCCTGACAGCTTTCAAATCGAGATAGGATGTTTTCCTAAGCGATTTGTTCTAGGAATTATTCTGGGGAAGTTCTCTGGCTGGTGTTATCGAGCTGGATCGTCTGTGTGATCGCAGTGATCTGTCCTGACCTTGGAATCTATGGCTCTAAATGCTGCCTGAACATTAACCCATTTGTCATCACAAAGCTTCCTGCGAGGTGGGCAAACGTTAACGTTCCCGTTTCAGACACCAAGGCACAGGGAAGTTAAGATAAATGCTTTCGAAAGTGGCCACTGATTTTGGGAGCCTGACTCAAGACACCTGGCGCTTGATTTTCAGGGCAACTGGGAGTCGGTGGCAGCTGGAGGTGCCTGGCCCTGCTGAATTCAGGCCTGAAGATGTCTTGAACTGGGCACCCAAAAATCAGCGGCCACTCAGAAGTGTTGGTCTGTGTGGCGTTGGGCAAGTCACTCAGCAAGCGAGCAGCAGAGCCAACAAGAGAAGCAAGGATTTTAGATGCTCTGCCCTCTGACCCCTTCACCCAGCTTCTCCATCCCTGGTGCAAGGAGGAAAGCTGGCATGGAACTGAGCTTGTCTCTACTCTCTGTTCTCTCCCAGTTCCAGGGAAGCCCATCCTGTCCGTGCATCAGACTCAGGAGAATTCTCTCCTGGTGAAGTGGGAGCCTCCCTTGGATGCCGAGGGCCAGGTCATGGGCTACCGGCTCCAGTTCGGTCGACAGGACATCGACCCCCTGTCCACCTTGGAGTTCACGGCCCAGGAGGATAAGTACACCGCCACCAACATCCACAAGGGCGCCACGTATGTTTTCAAGCTGGCCGTGAAAAGCCGGGCTGGCTTTGGGGAAGAGGCCGTGCAGGAGCTGACCATCCCCGAAGACATCCCCCAAGGTTACCCCCAAATCCTTGAGGCGAGCAACATCACCTCCATGTCAGTCCAGTTCAGCTGGCTGCCCCCCGTGCTGGCCGAGAGGAACGGCGCCATTGTCAAATACACTGTGGCCTACCGGGAAGCCGGTTCCCCTGGCAGCCCCTTGGAAAAAGACCTGTCCCCCTCCCCTGAGAACTCATACACGCTCAACGGCCTCAAACCCAACACCGCCTACGACGTTAAAATCCGGGCTCACACCAGTAAAGGGCCCGGGCCATACAGCCCGACTGTCCAGTATCGGACGTTCCTACTGGACCAAGGTAGGACCTACCGGTTTCTCCTCTCTCTCCTTGTAACCGGGGCTGGCGCCGGGAGGCAGAGAGCCGGGGGCGGTCCAGCCAGCCTAGGACGGGCTGGTGAGTAAATGCAAAGCGCTTGGTCTCACGCACGGGCCCCGCGCTCCTCTCTGCCTTCGCCAGGTAAGTCCCTTTTACTGCTTCCTTCCAAGTTAAGTCCAGGCGCCTCCTGACTGGCTCCCGGGGCAGGCCAGCCTCTCGCACAGGTGGGACGAGCCTTTTCTTCAGCTTCTGCAAGCCGCCACTCAGCCAGATGCCAAACGCAAAACCGGCGGGGGCTTGTCCTCAGCCGAGCCTGCTCAGACATCCAGAGCCTTGTTCTCCACAGCAGCTGCTCAGGCGCCTAGCGTTTCGGGGGGGGGGGGGGGGTTGGCTTAGGGAGTGTGGGTGGGGTGCAGGGAGGCGGGATGTCTTTGGGCAGAGACCCTCCCCCATCCTGCCCCTGGGTTAGGCGTGGGAAGGGGCATCAGGGATGGGACTCTGGCAAAACCCAAGCAGAGTGTGGAAGAGGGAGCAGGTCCTTCTGTTCCTGACATCAGTGCAACCAGCCCCCTGTTGTCAGTGTCTGATAACCTCTCCCCTCTCTCTCTCCCCTACCCATTCTTTCCCTTCCCCCCGTCCCTCTGCACTTTCTTCCAGCAGTTTTACCAAAAAACTTCAAGGTGAAGATGGTGATGAAGACCTCCGTCCTTTTGAGCTGGGAGTTCCCCGAGAACTACAACTCTCCCATCCCCTACAAGGCAAGTGGGACTGGGGACCCTGTCCTCGTGGCCCGCCTCTCAGGAGCTGTAGGGCAGCAGGGGGTAGAATTTGGGGATGGTATTTTCAGGGTTAAACCCTCGTCCCTCCCTGAAGCCAGCTCCCTCGGGCGCTCCTGGAGAGAAGCGTATCTCCTGCTCGGGGTTCAGCAGCTCCAGGCTGCTCCCATGGGGAGTCTGACTGCGGGAAGCTCATCTCCATTACCTCTACCTGAACCTGCCGGGGGCTTTTTGTGGTGTTTTGGAACACAGCCTCTTCTCCCTGCCCTCAAAACCTTCTCTGAGCAGCAATGAAGTATAGAGCTGGGGATGGAGAGTTGGGACTCAGATTCTTTTCCCGGCTATGGAGGGTGGGGGAAGAATATGGTCTAGTGAGCAGGGCCGCCCAAAGGATTCAGGGGGCCTGGGGCAAAGTGGGGGAGCAGGCATTAAAAAAAGGTACCACCTGCTGCGGCGTTTATACTCACTGGGCGGCACGCTGAGTCTGCGGCGGCGGGTCCTTCACTCGCTCCGTGTCTTCGGCATCACTGAAGGACCCGCCACCAAAATGCCCCTGAAGACCCAGAGCAACTGAAGGGCCCCCCGCCACTGAAGTGCTGCCGAAGACCCGGACTGCCACCAGGTGAGTAAAAATTAAAAAGATGCCTCTAGCCAGGGAAAGGATTCTTGGCCAGGGCTTGCTGGGCCCCTGCAGGGCCTGGGACAGATTACTCCACTTGCCCCCCACTCTGGGCGGCCCTGCTAGTGGGTAGAGCATGGAGTTTAAGAGCCAGGGCTGCTGACTTGTGTTCCCAGCCATAGGCAGGGAGTGGTGTCTCATAGATGTGACTGGTGCGGTTGAGAATCGGTTTCATTCCCAGCTCTGCTATTGAGTCCCTCTCACCTTGGGCAAGTCGATGCCGTGGTCCCTGCCTCAGTTTCTCCATGTCTAAAATGGGAATACTGCTTCCCAGAGAAGTCATGAGGCTTCATCCCATGCCTGTAAAGTGCTGCGAGACACTGCGGAGGAGGGCACTATAGAAAACCAAAGGAGTTTTGCGGTTGCTCCCCACCCAGATGCTCGTTCCCATGTACGTGGCAGTTGCATGGTGGGGTTAGAGGCTGAAGTGCATGGGCAGTGCTGCTGCTTTATGCCGCGTGCTCTCTGGGCACTGGGGAGGGCAGGAGCTCTGCAGTGTGGTGTTGCATAGAGGAAGCTGACTCCTTTGGGTGCTCTGGCCTTGCTCAGATCCAGTACAACGAGCTGACCATCGACGTGGACGGCCGCACCACCAAAAAGCTCATCACCAATCTGAAGCCCCGCACTTTCTACAACTTTGTCCTGACGAACCGGGGAAACAGCATGGGCGGCCTGCAGCAGAACGTGGCGGCCTGGACAACCACTGACATGCTGACCAAGAAGCCGGAGGTGACTCACAAGGCTGACGCGGATGGCAACGTGGTGGTGATCCTGCCGGACGTGAAGAGCTCAGTGCCTGTCCAGTAGGTTCCTGTTATTGCGGTGAACGTAGTGGCGGCCGATCATAACACACTGGGCCGTGCAGGCAGCCGCAGTGCCCACAGAATAGGCACGGGCAGGGGCAGAGCAAGCATCTCCCCACTAGCTGTCCTGCAAGTGTGCCTCAACCGTGGTGTGGAGGAGCAGCCTCCCTGGGCTAAGAAACGTTGAGCTTCTGTGGCCCATTCAGTCCTTGGCTTGTCCACTGAGGCTGCGAGCAAAGTTACCCACTAGGAGCAGGCGGGCTCCCCAGCTCATTCCCTCACGGACCAGCAAACAGCCCCCGGAGAGTTGGTAATGGCTGTCAGTCACTGCTGGCCCAGGTTGACGCTGGTGATGTAGGCGGGGAAGGATTGGTGTCCTTATTATGCAGCCTTCTTCATCTGCAAGGGGGTCACTGTCTTATTCGATTCATCTTGCAGCACTGCAAGCCCTTGTAAGCTCAGAGAAAGGGTGGCACTGGGTTGGGACACACGAGACCCAGGTTTGATTCCTGGCCCTGGCACAGAGATACCCTGTGTGACCTTGGGCAAGTCACTGCTCTGGGCCTTGTCTGCCCGAGGGGGATAATAATCCAGAGTTAGGCAACCTATGGCACATGACAAAGGCGGCACACGAGCTGATTTTCAGTGGCACTCACACTGCCCGGTCCTGGCCACCAGTCCAGGGGGCTCTGCATTTTAATTTAATTTTAAATGAAGCTTCTTAAACTTTTTAAAAAGCTTATTTACTTTACATACAACAATAGTTTAGTTATATATTATAGACTTATAGAAAGAGACCTTCTAAAAATGTTAAAATGTATGACTGACAGGCGAAACCTTAAATCAGAGTGAATAAATGAAGACTCGGCACCCCACTTCTGAAAGGCTGCCAACCCCAATAATCCATCCTTTGTCTGTCGGGGGGAGAGTTCGACAGCCATCTGTGCTTTGGGAAACCTCCCCCTTAGCTTGTAAACTGGAGACAAGGCCCCTCCGGTATGGCACAGCCCCCAGAGTTGCCTAGAACAGTTGATAGGAACTGCAACTTCCCTCGCAGCCCGGGGCCTGAGAGTGGGATGTGCCAGCCTCTGCGACTCTGCTCTGCTGTCTTTGCCCCTGCTCAGAAGCCACGCGAGGGATCGAATGCTGGTTTCAGAAGCAGGCCTGTGAGGGAAGGAAGGACCTGTGGGGAAAAATGAAAAAGGCCCCTGGTGCCAAGGTGGAAACTAGCTAGTGTTTTACACCAAGTTAGGGGCTAAAAGCAAATAACTGGCTTTGGCTCTTCCTCTCCCATCCACAACGCCATGAGGGAGTGGGTGTGAGGGGCCTGGTGACCTGGGAACATTGGATCCCAAGAACAAACCCAAGGCTTCCGCTGTAGTGCGAGCCGAGAGACAGCCGCCCACAGGAAAATGATTTGATGCAGAGTCACGGGTGGGGGCTGGTTCAGTTGCTGCAAGGTGCTTGCTCAGATCCTGCGGTGGTGCACAGCGGGGAGGCAGCCATGAGGGCGCGGTTCTTGGAGAGGAGGAAACGGCCGACCTCCACTCACAGCGCCAACGATGGCGTAAGTCAGGGATGCAAGCGGCCTCCACCTGCAGCCAGCAAGTGTGGGTGCGGATGGGAGAGGTGGCGTGGGACCAACGCTAACATAACCACCATCATCATCGTGTTGCTCAGGTGCTTTCCCATCAGCAGCATGCCAGGCTCCTTCCCTAAGGAACGGTAATGCCAGGCAGAAAAAATAACATCCTAGGAATATCAGCTGTGTGAGATTCCTGACGGCAGCCTCATCCCTCTTGTCTTTTCCTTCCTGACTCTCAGTGCTTACTACATCGTGGTGGTGCCTTTAAAGAAATCGAGGGGAGGCCAGTTCGTGAACCCCGTGAGCAGCCCCGAGGAGATGGACCTGGAAGAGGTGAGCACTCGGTCAGCTCCACTCCCATCGCAGGGAGAGGCACGTCTGCAGATAACCAACTGGGTGATGCATAATGCACCATTGACCCCTTTCCTGGAAAGATCAGCCCCAAGCAAAGAGAGTAGGGCAGGGCGAATCCCCCACAGTATGTAGAACAAGTGGAGCTAATGTGTTCGCACTGAACAGTTCAATTCTTCCTCCTGGTCCTGGGGCACTGGAGCCGTTGGGTCTCAAGCATTGCATTCTTCTTCTCTTTTCTAGGTGATTCAGGACATCTCTAGGCTTCAGCGCCGGAGCCTCCGTCATTCCCGGCAGCTGGATTTCCCCAAGCCGTACATCGCTGCCCATTTCCGCACATTGCCCTCCCACTTCATTCTGGGGGACATGAAACACTACGACAACTTCGAAAACAAAGCCCTGGAGCCGGGACACAAATACGTCATCTTCATCCTGGCGGTGCTGCAAGACTTGGAAGCTGTAAGTGTCGCTCGTTCCTCTGCTGTCCGTCTCTCGCAGAAGCTAGGGATCCTGCTATCCCCTTACATACCAGAACCAGCTGCTGCAGGTGCAGTTACTTTGCAAGCCAGCCTGGGACCTGGCACGTGCCATTTGTATGGCGCTTGGGAACCATATTCCTCCAAGAACGTTTTAAAATGGCTTTTTTGGGGCGGGGGGCCACATATTGAAAAAGTTTCCAAAAATCCCCCTGGAAAATTTGTGAGCAGGGCTGTTTGCAGGTGCACATACCCTTGGCTGTAAATACACTCTCACACGCAGGGCCAGCTAGCAATGCCCTTCAGTTTTACAGGCATGCTTTGGGAGGTGGTTTTTCACACTTCAGTAGAACCCTGCAAATCTGCAGGTATCTGCGGACCATATTTGTGGATCGGATGCAGATACAAATTTGGTATCCGTGCAGGGCTCTACACTTTGCTCCAGACTTGAGTCTAGAACCGGAAGATACTGAAATATCAGCTCAGAGGTACCCAGGGGTTCAAAGATCCCAAGGACCAACCCTAACTTGTTGCAAAAAGTGTCCCTTCCCCTAGCAGAGCAATAAACTCAGGCAGGCGTCCTCCTTTCAGAGCAATGTGTCCTGCGCCTGGGGAGTGTGAGCGGGGAGTGCCTTACCAAGGGAATCAATTTGGCATGCTCTGGGTCCTCTTCTGCATCCTTGGCAATCCCGTGAACTTCAGTGGCGCTGCACAGGCCTGAATTTGACTGTGAGAGCAACTGCTTTAATATTCACCTGCCTTTTTTTCTGCTGCGAAGTAGGGAACAGTCTAATACTTCATCGCATTAAATCCCCCTGCAGAATTGTAGCGAGAAGTTATTGCAATCATGTTTTTAAAGTGGGGTGGCTGGAAATAAATATTTCGTTGTCTATTTAATATTAAAGGATTAGGCTGACATGCCTGGGAACGGATTTCCCAATCAGATTACTCCTGCTTGTGGTAATTTCTGCTTTAAGGACGAGGTCCTGCAGAGTCAGTAGCAATGGGCTGAAATAACAGCAGCCATCCTCGGTGTCTGTAGACAGGAACAGCCCCTTCCTCCAAATGCCCTGCGGGGGTAGGGGTGGAATTTCAGGGAAGGCCGCTTACTCTGGGGGAGTGAGCCCAAAGCTGCGTGCCACCCACCTGTGAGTTGTCATCCTGCCCCAGCTACCATCACCGTCCGTGCCTCAGTTACTGCATCTGTACAATGGGGGTGATAATACCTCCCTCATGGTCAGTGGGTGTCGTAACATCTGTAAAGCTTTGACAAGGGAAAGTACTAAATAACTGTTTGATATTATACCAATCTCTTGGGTTGTGTGCAAGGAGGGCATTTCCTTGGAATTGGGGCCTGTCTGGAGACATGAGAAGCTTTTGGCTAAGAGGGCTCTGCCGTAATGGACTATGTGTGGTAGCGTTTTCCATCCAGCCGGACCCCTAATAGAATGAACGTACAGTGCTCCTCTAGAAGGCAGGCAGCCTCCTCTGGGGTGGAGCGTGTCAGTGGTTCTGTACTGGGAGCACAGCCTAGGCTGAGGAGAGGGAAGGGGAGAAAAATTCTGTTTGTTAATTTGTACTTAGTGGGGGGGAGTCACCAGGTCATTCTTTGTCTGAGTATTAATCCCCTCTTCACTCCTTTCCCCCTCCCCTGTGTCAATGTAATCCTGGCTGAGTGCCGAATCCAGAGAGTGAGGTGAGGAATTGGAGGCAGTGTCGGGGAGGGGCTGCTAGGATAGTGTGAAATGGAAGCCTGCACAACAGATTCTGAAGCAGCTGGTGCTGATTGCGTTGGAGACAGGCTATGGGACAAGGTCACTGGTTCTCAGCCTATTTACCATTATGGGCCGCTTCCAATACTACCTGTATGGCCCTGAGGATGTCACATGGGCTGCAGCTGTGTGCTGATTGGGCAGCAAGCAGCCCACAGGCCGCAGGTTGGGAGCCACTGGACTAGATGGACCTTGGACTAAGCCAGTCTGCCCGTTCATGAGACCGTGGGGTCTCCTTGGTCCATCTATTCTAGCATCCCGTCAGACAGCATCAGTTCCTTCAGAGGCAGGTGCAAGAACCCCTCTGCTGGACAGCTGTGGGAAAAGTTGCTCATAGAGGAAGTTTCTTCTTAACCCCATGTGTTAGGGTTGGTGTCTGCCCCAAAGCTTGTGAGTCTGTCTCCCTTATAGGGGCTTCTCTTCTGGAATGAAGCTGTGGCTATTCCCAGGTCCAGACCCCTTTCTGAATCCTGTTTTATGATGTCTTGTGTTTTCCAGACATTCGCAGCTAGTCCTTTCTCCGACCCAATCCAGCTGGACAACCCCGATCCGCAGCCAATCATCGACGGAGAGGAGGGCTTGATATGGGTCATCGGGCCAGTCCTCGCCGTGGTCTTCATCATCTGCATCGTCATCGCCATCCTGCTCTACAAAAAGTAAGGGTGGCCTCTCGCCCAGATATGTGCCCGCTCCCAGAGGCTCAAGGGCATTTCACATTCTGTCTCAGAGTCGCTGGGCTGAGGGCACGGTCCCTGGTCAGAGCTACAGAGCAAAGCACTGGGGGAATGGAGAGGGACTGGACAGCTCAGGGGACTGGTAGTGGGATCCACTTGGTTCAAATCCAGCCCCAGTCCGTAGTCAATAAAGCTGTGTCCTTGTAGTGGTAGTCCAGTGGCCTCCAATGAAATAAGTTTGGCTGGCTGTGCCTTTGCTTTATCCCCACTGGGTTTGAAATGTCTGAATACCCTGGGGGCGGAGGGCTCAGGAGTCCCCCTCCTGCCATCTGTTGGTGTCGCTCTGAGCTGGGGATCTCGCCTTTCCATGTGTGTCGTGGGCATTCACGCTCCATTCTAACCCTAACATTTGTCTTTTCTTCCTTCCACTTACTGCTCCCCGGACAGCAAGCCAGACAGGTAAGAGCACCAGGTTTGGTATCTCTGTAGATCCCCACTGCACTGGACTGGCAGTGTCTTGAGGCAGAGATCTCTGCCCACATGATGATTCATCTCCTGCCCTTGGCACTCCCACTGTCCTAAAGGACATCAGATACCAAGATCTCACAGGCACATGTTTGTGCCAGTGGAAAGGCAGAGGGGACGAAGGGAAGCCCAGCTGCCTGTCCATGATAGGATGGCTCTTCTTCAAGGCAAAGCCAAATCCTGTTTGAAGGAGAGTGAGGGTGACAGTAAATGTTAGGTTAATGGAGCAGAGAAGTGCCCGCTCATGTTGCAGTCTCAGCCGAGCGCAGAGCCAGGGGATGTGTCCTCTCCCTGTCCGATGGCTCTGTGCTGACTTTCCCTGAAACTCTGGGAGTCTTTCCAGTCACTTCCAAGGCTGGGAGTATCTTCACTAGTAATAACTCACAGATCTGGCCATGAACCATTCACTGCTGCTTCCGACTGGAGGCAGAATAAAGTGACACACACCCCCCACCCCCCCAAGTGCCATGATTCCCAAGCAGTGCTCCAGGTAGAGCAGTCTGGGCTTATCGAACTGCCTCCAGCTACTACGGGCTTTAAAAGACAACTAAACATGCATTCAACACTCCACACCTCAGTGTATGTAATTATTGTAGCTGCAGCAGGCATGAGAACCAGGGAGGTTTCTGTGCCGTGTACCCTTGGAAGGGGGGGTGTCCATGAAGTGACTTGGGCTATAACAATACATGAGTCTCAGTTTGCAACGAGTTAGAGAGAGTTTCTAAATAGACTGCGAAGCAAATTTCATTTCTTTCTGCCTCGGAGCCGCGGGTAGAACAGTCTGCGCTTTGCAGGCGCTTCTGGGGCTTAAAATCCCTTAGTCGACACCAGAACTTGTCTACACGCAGAGTTGCACCAGTGTGACTTGAAACCAGTGTAGGTAAAGGTGTGCAAAAGGCTGGGTGGACACATTTATTTGGGTTTAAACCAGGTTTATTTCATCTTCGCTTAAGTCAGTTAGGCTTGGTCTACGCCCACAGCAGCACTGGTTTAACTAAAGATGGGCTTTTAAAACTGATTTAGTTACATTGGTGCAACTCTGGCCAGGAGTACACTAGATTAGGTTGGTTTAACTACATCAGTCAGGTGTGAAAAATCCACACTCTTGAGCAGCGCAGTTAAATTAAAGCAACCAGAGTCCCTGTGTAGACAGTGCTAGTCATTGGAGGAATTCTTCTGTTGACCTAGCTACCGCCTCTTGCAGACGTGGATTGCCTACACCAAGGGGAGAATCTCTCCTGTCAGTGTAGGTAGTATCTACACCAGGGGTAGGCAACTTATGGCATGCGTGGCAAAGGCGGCACGCAAGCTGATTTTCAGTGGCACTCACACTGCCCGGGTCCTGGTCACCGATCCGGGGGGCTCTGCATTTTCATTTAATTTTAAATGAAGCTTCTTAAACATTTTAAAAACCTTATTTACTTTACATACAACAATAGTTTAGTTATATATTATAGGCTTATAGAAAGAGACCTTCTAAAAACGTTAACATGTATTACCGGCACACGAAACCTTAAATCAGAGTGAATAAATGAAGACTCGGCACACCGCTTCTGAAAGGTTGCCGACCCCTGGGCTACACTTAAGTGCTACAGCCATGAAGCTGCAGCAGCCCAGCTGTGCCTGTTGTAGCATTTTAAGCGAAGACAAGCCATTTGTGTGTTGACGCTCTTAAATCAATTGAACCCTGGTTTCTGTTGGCTTAGTTCGCCCCTGTAAATTTACTAAACCAATGTAAATAGTTTTAAACCTATAGAGTGTCCATTCAGGCATTTGCACTGGTTTAACTAAATCAGGGCAAGTTTATGTGTAGACAAGTCCAAACAGGAGTAGGAACAAGTTAAGTTAAAAATAAGGCACTTAAGCTGAAGTTGGCTTTGTTTAGACTAGAATGTTGCGCCTGTTTAATTTCTATCAGTTTTTAAAATAACATATCTAAACTGGTGCCAAAGACTGTGTGGACATGCATATTCCGATTTAAGAGTGTCTTATTTCAGTTTGACTTAAACCGATTTCTGTTCAATATTAAACTAAACCAAATTAAGCATGTCCACACGGCCTTTGGCACCAACAAAACTAAATCAGTTTAAAATCACACCTTTAGCAGGGCAGCTCTTTCATGTAGACAAGACCTTGGAGGGTCAACCCAGGGATTAGCTCCGGTTTAATTAAAGTAGTGCACATTTTGTGTGTAGATAAGGCTCGGTAAATGACCAGTGCCGTAAATGAAGTTGCCAGTGTACGTTAGGCTGCAGCTGCACCATCGTCAGGTGAGCTGTGTAGCCGCTCTTTATCGCCAGGAGAGTGCTCTCTCCTGGTGACGAAATAAAACCACCTCCAATGAGGGGCGGTAGCTTCATCGTCAGAAGCATGGCTCCCGCCGGCGAAGCACTGTCCACACCAGCGCTTTTCATTGTTCAGACTTTTATTCTTTGGGGGGAGGGTATTTTTTCACACCCCTGAGCGACAAAAGTTTTAACGATGAACGTGCCAGTATAGACATAGCCTGAGTCAGTTCGTGAGTGTGTGTGACTTGCAAACCGAGACGATGAAAAGAGGCTGTAGCAGAAGAGCCACTCGTGGGGTTTAAGGTAAAGTCCCTGATCATACAAAAGGCTGTCAGGCGTCTTTGTGGCTGTATCCTTTGACGTATGATGGAGTAGCTTCCAGGACGTTGCTGTTGGCTTGAAGGGTGTTGGGAGAACATCACATCCGCTGAGTGCCATGTGACTGCAAGTCGCATTCTTTGTGCCTTGCACCCGTTTTCTGAGCCAGTAGATCATTCAGGTCATGGCTGCATTTCTCAGCCCCGCACGAGAGTGGCACCCACTTACATCAGGTTGGTGCTCGGCTGCTGGCCTGCCCGAGTCAATCGGAAAGGCAGAAAGGGCCCCAAACCAACAGGCTTTTCTACTTTGATTTTTAAAAGCAAACGGAAAGACTCTGAGCCGCGGACGAAATGTCTCCTGAACAACGCTGAGATTGCTCCTCACCACCCCAAGGACCCAGTGGAGATGAGACGCATCAACTTCCAGACTCCAGGTAACTGGCTGCAAACCAGCTCTCTCCCTAGGAAAGAGAAGTGGAGTGACTGCCCTTCCCCCAGTCCCTTCCTGCCTGCGTTAAGGCTGTTGCAATGCTGCCTCTGCTGCAATCCAATTCTAGCTAAATACACAATGGAGAGATCTCTTGTGCCCTGTCTATGCTAAGCGAGAGTGCTGCAAGAAATCCATGCTTGGAGCCCTCTGGGGTGGCAGCATCTTGTGTCCCCACACAGCAGCCACTCCAGCCATTGTAAATGGGTTGTGCCAGATGGCTGCAATGGCTGGAACCACTGTAGCTGTGGTCCAACTGGACTGGTGCAGGCTGGGTTAGATAGGCAGCCGTGACTTAGCCAGTCCTCCTGACTCCATCTCATACTGTGATGCCTCAGTTTTGGAAATTACCCAAGGGCCTCAGGGATGGGAGCTACAGGATTCCCAGACTGCACCGGTGCAAGCACATCTGTAACGGGCACTGTGTGCCGATGCACCAGAATAGTTCTTCGGAAACAGCTCTGTCGTGTGGACACATTAATCCATCACAAGGAGAAGCAAGACAACCAGTCATTTGTGCAAGCAAATGCCAGGGCAGCATTTTCTCGCTTAGTGTGGACACCCTCTTAGGGGGTCCTGCTGGTCTCCTTCCCCAGGTAGAAAAACACCTACCCACCTTGCAGAGAGGCACCAGGCACCCTCCCTTCTACACCTCCACACGTGCATGGGTCAGCTGCCTGCATGGCACCTCTGCAAGCCTCCACCGACATGCACCCAGCACGGGCACTTCCCCACAGAGGGACCCCCGCACCGCTGCACAGAGCGATGCCTGCACACTGGCCTGCTGCTCAGCCGGTTGATCCCTAGAGCAGGAGGAGTTGGAAAGGAATTTGTTGTGCTTTTTGGGGCTGGTTGTCAGTTTTGCCATTTTGTGCTCGTTAGTAATGTTTCTGCAGCTCCCCCCACCCATCTGTGTACTTGAGATTGCCTCAGGTTTCTAGGGGGAGAGGGGGAACTGGGGAGTTGGTAGCTAATCGAAGGGCAAGGATTGCTGCTGAGCATAAGGGCAGTGCTCAGTTCAGATTCCCACAGTGTGGAGATGGGAACCGCCTTCCCCATGGTCAGTCTCAGCAGCCAAGCTTTGTGGTTGGGTAAGGGCTGAATCTCCTTAGGTAGCAAAGGCAACAGGTTCAATGCAGCCCCTGGGGACTGAACACACAGGAAGGTTCAGCAGTGGCCAGAGTTGTCATGGACGCTGGTCCAAACTCTGCTATGTTACACTGGTGTCAATCCAAAGTAACTGCAACAGAGTCAATTGAGTTACTCTGGATTTTCAGTGGTACAGCTGAGAGCACAATGGGTCCCAGGCTGATACCACTCTGTAGCTCCTCAGTGCTGTCTCTCGGATGGTGCAGGGAGGCCAGCGTGCCCTTGAAATCCTCCTGCAGCCTGAATCTCAGAGGCGGGGATGACGCCCAGTGTTGCTTGGAGAGCTTTGGTTATTGCAGCACTGTCTGACCTTCCTTCCACCCTTTGTAGAAGCAGTTTCCCAGAGGAGCTCCAGCAGCAACTCGCAGCAATTCACGTTGCGTTAAAGGAACCGTTTCCAAGTGCCCACTGGGGAAACTTGCTTTATGACGGGTGCAAATGGGACGGTCAACAGAGCAGCTCCTGTTGGGCAGGGAAGGCGAATTCATCCCTAGGGTAACTCCATTCATACCAGTGCCTCTACCCCAGGGAAGAATGAAGCTGGAGCGAGAGGAGGCTGGAGTTTGCACACCTGGGCATCGAGCTTAGGGTGCCCACTTCCCCAGGCATTCTGGCACATAGGTATTGATTGGCGCATCCAGAGCTAGACTCCATCTGCAAACGGAGGCCAGCACATGAGAGAAGTACTCCGGACTGGAGTCATTTCCATCTCAGCCGTAGCCAGCAAGCTCAGAAGAAGCTAGTTGGTCTCAGTGTAATAGCTGATGTATTCTTTATTGGCAGAGTCTTTGCTGCCCTTGCAGAGGGCTGGCTTGATCAGAAAGCAGCTTTCCATTTCAGACCATTGTAGACCAGCAGGTCTGTTCCCCGTTGGCCAATGCAGGATTGGTCTCTAGTGTGTCCTTCGGGGATGTGTGCAGTGTAGTTTTAAATGGCCCCAGCCATAGAATCGTAGGACTGGATGGACCTCAGTAGGTCATCTAGTCTAATTCCCTGCACTCAAGGCTGGTGATGCTTCCAACCTTCCCTTAGGGAACCATTACACAAAGAGCTCGGTGGTGGTGACTTTATCTTAATACTTCTCTGATAATCCAGGTGGGGATTTTCAAAGAAGCCTAAACAAGACAGGCCCCCAGCTCCCACTGAATTTCTGTAGGAGTTGGGTGCCCCTTGGAATATGCCAGCCTGCAGTGTGTCGATGGTGAGGAGAGATCCATGGCTCCGGTTGCAGGTGGGAGACTCTCTGGGTACCGTGAAGCCACTAAAATAAAATCTAGTCTGGCACAAAGACTGGCCCATGCCCTGTTCTCTATCAAGGCTCCCTGTGATCCAGAGAATCTTCATTCTGTCCCCAGTAACAAATGAGGGACTGAGGGGGTGGGATGCACACACAGGGGGTTGGGGGAAATAAAACACTTTTCAGTGGCCCTGCCCCTACCGAATCAGCACAAAAAATTAACTTTTCATTTCCTCTTAAATTTATGTTGCTTTTTCCGTTTGATTAGCATGAAATTTTAAAAGAAAAAAGGAAAGAAGTGTATTTTTATTTATTTATTTTTTACTGTTTTCTGCAGATTCTGGTCTGAGCAGCCCTCTCAGTGACCCTGAGTTTGACTTTGAAAGTTAGTTCCTGTGTGTTTTTGTTCCTGTTGGTTTACATTTTTTTTCCTTTTGTTGGTTTGTTTCTTTTGTCGTTTTTTCTTTCGTTTTTTGTTTTGTTTTTTTCCCTGTTTTTCGCTGAACTCTCTGTGTCCCAGTGGCCTTCGCCATCTCATCCCTCTTCTGTGCCATCTGTCTGTCTGAACCGCGCTTGCAGTTTTACAGTACCAAACACAGGCCTTGTCAAAGTGACAGCAGTGGCGACAGTAACATAGGGACGGAGCTCCTAGTGGCTGATTTAAGAGACGCCGTCCGTCCTTCTGTCTGTCTTGTTCTCTCGCAGGATTAAAATCTGGGTTTCAAGGTTCCCGTGTTAAAGGTGTTTCAAGTCTGATCTTAGAACAGTCCTCAAAAGCTCGGCTAAATGTGCATCATTCGAATCTAAGGGAGAAAGCAGCTCTATGTACGCTGGTCTGCGTGTGTGTCTGTTGCTCCGTTGTCTGGGTGAAGGGAAGACTGTAGCAATAGACCATACTCCTCTGCTCTCCTCGTAAGAGACCTGCACCGACACCCTTTTATGACAAACTAGGGAAAAGGCCATTTCGGGTACCTGGCAGCTCCTTGGCCCTGACCTGGAAGCACAGTCCTCTCTCTATGGTCTGCACCTCCGCTGGGTTTCACAAAAAGTACCGTCCAACTGCAGGGAGTTTGCTAAGATAAACAGGTTGTGGCCCGCACCAGATGTTCAGGTGACGTTTCTGCAGAGTTGGCTGGTACAAAGTGGAGTGATAAGATCAGAGAGGCTCAAGTGATTGAAATGCTAGATGAGACCTGCTCTAAGACTGACCCAGTAGAAGCTGGGATCCAGTCTCCTAAGTCCTTTTGGCGTGTTAGGCAGTTACTTACCCCTTGGCTAGGTGCTTCCAACACATACTGACTTCAGTAGGAGCTGCAGATGCAGCTCTAAAGCCTTTGCTTGGAGTCCTAGATGATGGAGTTGGAACAGGCCTCTAGACAGTTTTGTCCATTGTTGGCACTGAGCTGAAAGGACCCTCTCCTCTTGATACAGGGGTGGTCCCAGATGAACCCATCTGTGCTCCTCTGCGAAATGATGTTACCAGCTGGTTGCTTAATCCAAACCTATATCTTTCCTCTCCCTCTCGACACAGTGCATTTCAGGATCTTACGGGAAACCCTGATGTGCCTGGCCGGGAAAGTGTTTACTCATTTCAGAGAATTCGAGCCTATTTTCCTTATCCTCATGTCGGATCAATTCCAAGGGTTCTTTTCTGTCTGCCCTAAGAGACTAGGAGAGAGGCCAGTTCCCAGGCACTCTCAGCTGTTGGTTTACGAATGGGGGTGAAGGGTGGAGGGCAGGGACACACTGATGCAGGGAGCCTGACATGGCTGAGGCTTTTTCGCTGGAGCTCTGACAAAGGAAATATCTCCTGAAATCCATTCAAGGAGAATGTGACTTCTGTGGTGCAGATCTTAGATGGGGCCTTTCCCCTCATCGTCTGCATGATGGGATGGACAGAGACCTCGTACTGGAACCCACTAGCCTGGGAGCCTCTGGTTTTCTTGCTTCGTTTGCTCCTGTTTTTTAAAAACCTGTATATTTATTGTTTGGGATTTAATTTATGACTCTGTTTCTAATTGCACTTCAGCTAATAATCTGTAGCTCCTCCCAGCAGAGTCAGATTCAGGTGGTGGCAGCTGGCTCATATGCTGGCTGCCTGCCTCGCTGCCTTCTGCCCCAGGTGGAAGGAAGTCAGTGGGAGGGGTAATGTGTACAGATCTGGAAACAATTTATTACATTGCCAGTGGTTGTTCTGAACAGGGCTCAGTTTGCTCTAATGATCAAGGGAAGTTTGTGGCCCTCTGCAGCACCTACCTCTTATCCTCAGAGAGGGCAGGAGGAGGAAGCAGAGGTTCTGTGCTGAATGTTTATTATAACGTTAGTGTAGTGCGTCACTTCTTCTATACGTGGAGAGGCCGCCCCTTGGCCAAAAGGGTCCCAAAGCTCTTTATGAGCTAGATGTATATGAAAGAAACACTTCGCTTCCGCCACTGAAACACAGCTATCTCTGGGGTGTAACACGGCCACACTGCAGGAACTGAAGGAGACTCTCTTGTCTGAGGACAGCAAGAGGTGTGTAGAGAATCAGGCAAACTAGAAACCCACTGGCTATGACCCCTTCCTTCCACGAGCCAGGAGAAATGTTCTAACTTGACCCCGTTGGGCCTCAGAGGCCATACTGGTCTAGCTTACCCTCCATAATCCTTTTGCCTCCTGGTTTTGTTTTGGTTTTTATTCTCCCGTGTCCCCGTTTTCTGCCTGGCTATCCAGTTCCAGAAGGGATGATTAGATAGTTTGGGAACAAAGGCATCTGACTCGGGGCACCGATCTTGGGCCAAGCCCTCCTCTGTCTGCGGTGAACCCAGTCTGTGGGCTTGGTGGTGAAAAACACACTGTAAAACTGAGGATTGTCATGCTTGCTTTGCCATCTCTGTGCTGAGTTTTCAGAGTAACTGACCATGCTGCTGCCGCCGCTACTTACTTTGTCACACACGCCACCAACGGGGCTCGAAATTCTCCATATCTTCCACCTCCCCATCTCCCCTTTCCATTCGGGGGGGAGGAGGGGACGACAATGTGGTAGCTTCTCAAAAGGTTGCCCGTGTCTTGGCTGGCAGGCAGCAGAGTGGAGATGCTGCTGGACCGAGGGCCTAGATCTTCCCAGGTATTGAGTTGCCTCACTCCCATTGCACTCTGGAGGTTAGGTGCCTCAGTATCTTTGTAGTGTCTTGGCCAGGGTGATTTGATGCAGATGAGGAGAGCGTGAAAAGCTTTTCCACGCAGGTTTCTATTTGAGCGCTTGAGAGCAAGGGATGGGTGGTGGGGGTTATTCCTGAGTTCACTCTCCCCCAACCACCTTTTCCGCTGTCCCTTCTCTAATCCTAGCTACAACTCTCAAAGCAGGATGTGCAGATTAGTATGATAGTCAGACCGATTCCTGACCGAGCCCCGTCACCAATCTCATTAGCCTGCTGTGACAGCCTCCATCAGATCCAAACGTCCTAGGAAAGGATGCAGTGTGATCCCTTTTCATGGCTCCTGCCAGACATGTCCATGTTGATGCAGTGGGAGCTCCCTTTGCATTCAGAGACCCATGGCATCCAGAACTCAGCGGAGTGGGGCTTAGGAGTGCTCCAGTCTGGCAAACCGCCCATGGGGGGCCAAGTTTGGAGAGGGCAAGGGGCATCCTCCTTTCATCCCGGAAGGTGAAAAACGCCCCCTTCTGGTGCCGCTTTGATCAGAGAGTGGCAGCACCGGAACAGGCCCATGGAGTCTGCCTGTAGTGTAGGTGTTTGTCCCTGCATGGTTGCTCAAGAGCTGGTATAGGGCAGTGGTTAGGGTGCTTCCTTAAGCTGCTGGGCGTCCTGGTTCAATTCTCCTCTCTGCCAGATAGTGCAGCAGGCTTTCAACAGGGAGCTGCTCTAGCTTTCCTGTTGAAGCTGTTCCACTTCAAAAGAGGTGGGAGGGATAGCTCAGTGGTTTGAGCATTGGCCTGCTAAACCCAGAGTTGTGAGTTCAATCCTTAAGGGGCCCATTTCTGGATCTGGGGCAAAAATCTGGGGACTGGTCCTGCTCTGAGCAGGCGGGTTGGACTAGATGACCCCCTGAGGTCCCTTCCAACCCTGAGATTCTGTGATTCTATGACCCAGAGGAAAGAGCAGTGGGAAGCGATGGCCACTGGCCAGCCATGCTGTGGAAGGAGCCTATTCACAGTGATGCACTGAACACATGCTTGGCATTTTGGTGGGGGGAGGAGAGGTTCCCAGAATGATGTAACATTTCCTTTATGCTGGACAGGATTAAGGGCAGTTGACCCAGCCCTGGGGTATTTGCGTGGAGTCCTAGGCCAATGTGCTCCCCAGTGAGCTTTAGAGGGGTTTATTATCACATGCAGAGCCACAACAACAACTTTGAAAAGCCTCCCCAACTCTCTCCCATCTGCACTCCCCTCCCCACCCCCATCATCGATCAGCAAGAATTCTGCCCCCTCCCTGTCTTTGAGTTGGTGTTTGTTTATGACCATGCCGAGCGCTGTGACATTTGCTGCGTAGGTTTCCTTTGGCAGAGTTTGCTCGTTTCAAGTCCACTCCTGGAATCGTTAACAAGCATCTGCTCTTTGGATTTGTTATTTTTTTTTGGTAAATGTTGAGAATGGGGCCATCACAGGGGAAAGCGCTCATTTTCCTTTTTACTTCCAAGGACACAATTTCGAGCCCTGAATCTTCTCTCTTCTAACGTTCCCTCCTTTCATTGCAGATCTCACATTGTAATTTTTTTCTTGTTTTCATTTTTTCCCTTATAAAACATGCAACATTGATAATTGGTTGGGGTTTTTTTAAATTATTAAATGAGATTTCTTTTCTCCCGCTGTCTTTTCTGCTAGGTATGCTCAACCACCCACCCATCCCCATCTCCGAGTTGGCAGAACACACGGAGCATCTCAAAGCCAACGACAACTTGAAATTATCCCAAGAGTATGAGGTACGGGCAACAAAGGGCACGTTGGGTAGGTCCTCAGAAGCGTGGGCCTAGGAAATCCACCCAGACCCCAGTCCAGCAATGCAGTTAGGGCACAAGCACAATAACACTAATGAAACATTTGAAGTTAAACACCTGCTCAAGTGCTTTGGGATGCAGAGAGCAAACAGTGTAGAATAGACAAATGTGTGGGCAATATTTGGATTGTAAGATCTTTGGGGCAGGGACCATCATTTTGGTCTGTGTTTTAGCAGCACCTAGCACAGTGGGTCTTGGTCCGTAACTGGGGCTCCCAAGAGACCTACAGGTTGTAGGATAATCTGTGAGCCTCAGCCAGCTCTCCTGAAGCAAGGGGAACTAGGCATCCATTACTAATACCCAGAGGACTGTCTGATGCTCTCCTTCGTATCACCGATAGCTCTGGGTCCCAATATGGCCAGTCGCTAGCAGGGCCCTAGGAGCAAATAGGAGAAATAAAACCCCAGACCACAGTCTGCTACTTCCGTTTGCATTTTGATTTGCTCACATCCACGAAGCTTTCATTTCTGGTCTCTGCAAACACTGTGGCGCTGTGCACTCAAGTGTTAGCCAAAGCCAGTTGGTAGTTGGAACGTCACTGAAAGCAAGTTTCCGAGGTGGGTGTTTGCCCCTAGAACTCAGTTTTTGTGCGGCATTGGCTAGTTAGTTAAAATCCCAGCACCAAGTGCAGCTGTCACAATTGACTGGCCCAGCTCACGCTGTGATTTAAGTTACATAAATTGCAAACTGACCAAACGATTTAATTATTTGTTCATAATATGTGCTGGTAGTCGCTAGGCAAATGGTTCAATTCTAGACGGGCCAGCTCACAAGGAAAAAGGAAGGGAGTGATTGGTTGTGAGCTCTACTTGCTGATATTAGTGATGTTCTGTAGCAGGGGTAGGCAACCTATGGCCCGTGTGCCGAAGGTGGCGTGCGAGCAGATTTTCAGTGGCACACTGCCCGGGTCCTGGCCACCAGTCTGGGGGGGCTCTGCATTTTCGTTTAATTTTAAATGAAGCTTCTTAAACATTTTAAAAACCGTATTTACTTGACATACAACAATATTTTAGTCATAGACTTATAGAAAGAGACCTTCTAAGAACGTTAAAAAATATTAGTGGCACGTGAAACCTTAAATCAGAGTGAATAAATGAAGACTCGGCACAGCACTTCTGAAAGGTTGCCGACCCCGGTCTATAGACAGTGTCTCCCCATAGGAGCTGTGTGTGGGGAAGATCCTTTGGCTCTATTGGGGTCTTTCACCCCCATTTCAGAGTCTGGGGAGTGCGTGGAAGCTGGAAGCCAATTAATATGCTCTATACAGATTTCAGAGTCTCATTTGCATAATGCAATATCCCAAGTGCCCTGGCTTAGTTCCAGCAAAACCTCCTCTAGTTGGGGAGCAAGAGCTAAACAAACAGCACTAATGAAATGAAAGCGAGGCGAGATTAGAGGGATAGAGAGCAGACAGACACATTACAACAGTATAAATACCCATTAGTTAGAAATGCTCCACAGCAAGAGAGCGAGAGGACATTAGTGTCTTGCCGTTTTGTACCAGCTTTTCCACCTCTTCTCAGCTGTATGGCTCATAAAATACACACCAAGAGCACCAGATCTAAGCCATGCCACAGGAGAATGGAAACACTGTGGGTTAGGGTGCCGAGGGGAGGGCGAGGGAGCTAGCTAGCAGTTGCCTGTGGGTGCACAGCAAGGGTCCAGAGCCCATGCTCAGGGGAACTGGCAGCTACTGGTTCAAACAGCGTGTGCATGCAGTGTGCCTGTCCCCCCCAAACTCCTGCCCCCTCGGAGGGGCACAGGCGGGACTGAACAGCAGGGAGTACTGTGGAATGTGCCACTGCCAAGCTCCGTTTGGAGGACTCTCCCCCCACACCCCGAGACTCTCCAAAGTGATGGCAGAATTAAGCCCGAGTTTTATTTAATTCTCCAGCTGAGGATTTAGAGGTAAACATAATTAACCTAATTTCCATATCTGGGACAGCTGGACTTAAAAAAAACCCACCAACCCAGGCATAAATCATCAGGACAGGCAGGGAGAGGATTTTTCTCTCCAGTGTATTCCACGGTTGCCCCCTTTATTCCTTCCAGGAAAGAGCTACTGTCGATTCAGTGTCTTAGGACCAGATTCCTTAACCCTTGTCTGACCAGGGAGAGGCACCACTTCTCCTGCCAAATGGGCACATGCCAACCATTGCAGGGTCAAAGCCTCCACGGGTCCTCTTGTCCATTACTTTGCTCATACAAGAACGTTCCCTGCTCTTCAGTGTGCTGTCGTTTTCAAATATCCCAAACAATGCTGCTTTCCCCTGCATCTCTTGGGACAGGATAGTTCCCTTCCCACTGTCGAATACCTCTCACTGATAAGGAAGCGTTTCCCTGATATTTAGCATATTTTTTCCCTCTTTTCCTTTATTCCATTATGCTTTGTTATAACCCTTTGTCCCATCCCTTCAGTACTGGTAGAGTTAAATGTCTCTTTTTAATAATTTCTTAGCTAAATCATATAGATTTTTGCTCTTCCGTTTATTCCTCATAATTCCAGCCCTTTGGCCCCCCCAATCATATCTGTTGCTCTTGTCCCAGCTCCCTCCCAGTTGTCAATCTATTTTTGGTAATACGGTGCCCATCAGAGAAAGCTAGAATAATAATTCTAAGCACAGTTGTACCACAGCGGTATGGAGAGGAAGTTTTTGCCTACCTGCTCCTTGACTTGATGCCTCTTTACGTGCAGCCTGAAATTGCACTGGGCTTGGGTTTGTTTGCATTGTAATGGAAAATATCCCAAGTGCGCCTGGGGCATGTTACAGAAAAGGAGAGGGGGGAACGTATCACCGTGACAATACTGAAAGCAGTGAGGGATGGAGAGCACCCCATTCTTTGGCTAGATCTGCAGAGCCTGGACTTGACCCGTAGCGGCAGGATGCACAGAGCTGACCACCACTGCTCCTCCTTTCTGACTACATTGTTTTCTTTCCTGATTCTTCCAGTCCATCGACCCTGGCCAGCAATTCACCTGGGAGCACTCGAACCTTGAAGTGAACAAGCCCAAAAACCGCTACGCTAATGTGATTGCCTACGACCATTCCCGCGTCATCCTGCTGCCCATTGAAGGTAACCATGGTGATCTCTACTGCTAGCCCGTGGCTTTTTCAGGGGAACGCAGGGCACTGTGGTCCACAGAGTCCCATGATACTGCTCTCAGTTTCCTCTCACCAGGTCTCTGGTAGAGCAGCAGGCAGAGTCCTGTCATGAGAATACGATCTGATCTTGGTCACAGTCCCTGCATCCTTAGTTTCAAAGGAGCGTTTATTTAGAAGCTGTGTTCCTTTTACTTGAAGGTTAGTCTGCCTTAGCTCTCAGCTAGATGTACTCCCGAGTAACGGGAAGAATCCAGACTATATACTGGTTGGAGGAAACCCATGACAGGCCTGAAGGGAGCCTCTGAGACCCTGCTGATGTTTTTGCCACGCTGGGTCTGCTCCTCATTGAATATTCAAGGCCAAACCAGAAACCTTTCCACTAAAATGCTCATTAGCAATAACACTTGGCTTCGTGTCCTACCGTCCCTTTTCTAAGCAGTTTCCTGAACTGACATGTCTTCTGACTACCTCAGGTGTCAGTCACTTGCAATAAACTGCACAGGTCCTGGCTCTCATCACAACCACCAGTTTGCAAACTGGGCTGAGAGCTGCTTTAGTGGAGAGAGAAGCTGTTCTTCTAACAGAGTCCCTGCAGTGGGGCTTCCTCGGATGGCTGCCACTGACGTGACATTCTGCTCCAAGCCTCTCACCCTTGCGTACTCCCCAGGAATGTGCCTTGCATGGTTGGCCTTCTTCAGTCAAGAATTGTCCATCTAGGCATCAAGGGCAGGACCTGGGACAAGTTCTGGTGTCCCCCCTAGCTGGTGTTAAAGGTTAGTTGAGAAATTCTAGGGATAAGGTGACTGGCTAGAATCAATCCCTTTCCAAAATAATTCCAGGGGAGTGGCATTTCCATTTCTGAGGAAAGCGTGATAATGGAGATCTGCCAAGAAACCAGCATCCATTTGGATTAGCCTTGGCTGTTGCTGAAGGAGAATTTCTAACATTTCTCATTACAAAGATGACTGTGTCTCAGCTTGTTTTCTGTCTGAAATTAATATTGCATGAGCCATTTAAATTGTAGAGCTAGGCTTTCAAAAGTCACATTGTCGTATTCACTGGAAGAGAGAGGGAAGAATTCCTGATATTTTCAGAACACCTGGAACAGTCTAATTCTGCCCAAAGCCCAGGGAGTGTCTGATGCCAGCACAGGTGCAGGCTCTATTTATGTTTAGCGTTCAAGCTGCTAAAAGATGCTGGCTTAACAGCCCTATGGTCTAGACCAACCTATTTATTACTGTGGGCCAGTATACGGACCCCCTCCTCCCCATCACCCTACAGGCCCCTCCACAGAGTGGGGCCAGGAGCAGACCCCAGGTGCGGGGCTGCAGGGCAGACCCTACCCTGATCCCACCACACAGCAGCCAAGAGCCTGGATCCCGCCTGGCAGCAGGGCAGGGCAGCTCTGAGCCCAGACCCTGCTGCAGGGGGATGGGACCCCACCAGGCAGGGCAGCAGGGCCGAAGACCCCACCACACCAGGCAATGGGGCAGCCCGCACCCCCAACTCCGTGGGCCCAGCAGATTGGGCCACGGATTGAGTACCACTGATGTAGTCCCTTCTGTCTCTCCAGAAGAGAGACAGCACCGGCAGTGATGGGGAAGCTTCTCTCCTGCTCAGTCAACATATCACAACCCTGGCACGATGGTTGTGGTGTCTTCATGGCCCCTTCGGTGCTTAGCACCTCTGCCAATTAAGTGGTGTTGGGTTGTGCAGTGGGGACACCCACATGCGAGGAATGGGCCTAGGTCCCAAGTTATCTTACACAGGCATTGAAAAGCCACCGGATGGTAACTGCTTCCAGTCATGTGCTTCCTCTAGTTAATCCAGACACTGCACACTCCCAGCAAGGCCGTCCAGTGAGCTGCTGGAGAATTTAACGCTCTGTGCTTGGGTGTTGCCTGTTGTTCTGCTTCTTCCACTCCACCCAGACAGCTCTGCGTTAGTCTGTGCGTAGAAATAAGCCTGCAGCTGCATGACGGTGGCTGGTGCCCAAAAGCACTGGGAGAGGAGGCATGTTTTGCTCCACCAGTTCCCAGGCAGCAGTTGTTTCTTCTTGTCTCGTGCACCCATTGTCCAGCCCTTTTCATGCCCTTAACTAAAGAGAGATGGTAACACAGAGGAGGAACTGGCAAGGCAGACAGCAGCAGATTTGCAACCCCACTTGAAGAATGATCTGCAGAGAGATTTACTGAAGCCAAATCCTTTCCTCTGTACTTCTGGCAGGTTCCCTCTCAGAAGCCTGTGGTTGGGTTTTTTTCAGTTCTTTAAATTCTGCTTTTTTCAAGTCTGCAGCATGTCAGCTGTGCCTGGTGAAGAAGGGAGGGGGTAATTTTCATTCAATGACTTCTCTGTAACAAGGCCTGTTACACAGCAAAACATCACTCGAGCTCCCAGCCACCATTTCAAATGACACAGCTGGCCCAAGGGGGCTGCGGAGATTAATGCCAGAAGCTCAGCCTTTGTTGATGCTCATGCTGTTGCTACACAGCTGCTCTTTCACTTGGAATTTTTAAATTTTGGAGGAGGGAGGCCAGGGTCCCTCCAGAAATTCACGTGCCTGGGGAAACAGCCTTTGATTGAAGTTACCCACTGCCTTTGAAGACTGGCAGGCAATTCTGAATGGGTTTAACATCGCACATAAACCAGGCTAACCCTGTTGGCAGCAGTGGCAAAGAGGACAGGAAACCCATTTGCACCCCCTTCCCTCCCAAAACTTGAGTTAAATGTTTCTCTATTGAGTTAATCTTAAGAAAACAAAAATCTGCCGATACTGCCAGCAGCTGTGTGTAAGGAGTTACGGGACAAATCCCCACACAGCAATAGTCCTCTTCGCCAATCATAAGTGGCTTTCTAACTCTGACCCATAAGACAGATACCTCAGAGGGTCTATTTTAAGTGGGGTGCGGCTCTCTTCCAGCCGTGCATCCTGCTTTTCACCACCCACCTAAAAACGCTTTGCCAAAGACTCAGGCAGGCAGCTGTCACGCGACATGCTTCAATCGGTGCGAGTCGCTGTCTGTAATTTCCAAGCCGCCTACTTCCCCTGCAGACCCCAGCCCTGTTTTCCATGCCTTGTCCAGTCACAGTGCAGATGGGCTCATCCACAGACGATCCAGGGAGTCCTGACACACTGCTTCAGAAACTCATGGCGAAGAGGCGTGTCTGCGGCATCAGTCCAACCCAGGGTGTGACTCTCCTGTGAACTGTGCAGCGCATGTCATGAACCAGATCCATATTTGGCCCCAGAAGATTGTAAGCCCTTAGTGTAGGGACTACCTTTTTGTTCTGTATTTGTGCAGCCCCTAGCACCATGAGCCTCTGGTCCGTGACCTCAGCTCCTAGGTGCAAGTGCAGAATAAATAAGATATGCCAGGCTTGGTATTCGATATCCTGTCTCCTCCAAAAGTAGCTGTCTAGTGGAGATGTCCTTGGCCAGATCCTCAGCTGAGGTAACTTGGTTGCTGATTTACTCGAGCTGGGGAACTCACCTGCTTTCTCTGATGAGGAATTCAAGCTGCTGGAAAGCTCTTCCCCCCCGCTCCCCCCACCTTCCAGTAAGGCCGAATCAACTGACTCTCTCTGCCACTTTAATGCAGGGATTGTGGGGAGTGACTACATTAACGCTAACTACATCGATGGCTACCGGAAGCAGAACGCCTACATTGCCACACAGGGCCCTCTGCCGGAGACTTTTGGCGACTTCTGGCGGATGGTGTGGGAGCAGCGCTCAGCTACGGTTGTGATGATGACAAAGCTTGAGGAGAAATCACGGGTGAGACACTTCAGCGAGATGGCTGGCTAGTCATGCTCCAGGGAGATGCTGTGGAGGGGGAGAGGTGGAGACCCCAAGAGAGGTGCATGTGGAGAGTTGGGGCACAGCAGTCTCTCTGATCTGCAGCCCTCATCTGCTCCTTTGGGAGATTGCTACCTGCCTTGCTGGCCCCCTGCAAGCACTGATTTGTTGTGAAAATACTGTCCACCTGCGAAGTCTTAGATCCCTTCACTGCTCTAAGGGGAGAGGGAACATGCTCTGAGCCTGGCCCCATGTTAGCTCAGGTGGCAAGGTTAGAATCCTGTTATCGCATGTAATATTCTTCTGAGTGCTCTGCCATTCAGAATCATTTCAATCGATCAGGCATCAGACCAGCAATGTGCCTCAGCACTCCAGCTCTGAGAGTAGAAGCAGCATTTGATCACGTAGGACATGTAGCTGAATCTGTGGGGTCTCACCCTATTCTGATGCTTCAGCAAGCAATGCTTCTTGCTGTTTCGCTCTCCCTTGCCAGGGGCACATCTTTACTTTCCGTGCCACGAGGGAGCGTCCCGTGCCGTGTACTGTGCTCTTTGGACTACGTTCCCGAAATCATTGTCGACTTTTGTTTTCTAGATCAAGTGTGACCAATACTGGCCAGGCCGGGGCACGGAGACCTATGGGATGATCCAAGTGACCTTACTAGACACTATTGAGTTGGCCACGTTCTGCGTTCGGACGTTTTCCCTTCACAAGGTGATGTTTCTCTCTGGTGCCACGTCTCTCTATTGTCCCATTCCTACGTTCTGTAACTTGCTGTATGCAGCTCATGGCCCTTGCTTAGCTCACGTGATTCTTGGTTCCTCTGCCACTCTGCAGAATGGCTCCAGTGAGAAGAGAGAGGTACGCCAATTCCAGTTCACAGCATGGCCCGACCATGGCGTCCCTGAGTACCCTACCCCGTTCCTGGCTTTCCTGAGAAGGGTCAAAACGTGCAACCCTCCTGACGCTGGCCCAATCGTAGTGCACTGCAGGTACTGACCCGCTTATTACCAGAACCACAGCCTCCCACTACACGGAGCCCCAGCTGGAGGAGGGAAGCACATTGCCAAGCGAATCCCCTTTTCAGTGGGGCATGCAAACACGTTCCCAATGCAGCTCCCAGCATACAGGAGCTGTCTCATCTCAGTCTCCCGTGCAGCATCTGAGGAGGATTCTCCCATTTGGTTTCTATTCAGAGCAGCATTTCCTGAACTGATTGGGGTTGGAGTTAGAATGGTTTAGTTGGCATCTTTGATGAGGCCTCATTGCCAGAGTGCTATCCAGTAACGTTTGGCCTTTGAGGAGCGTGCAGGCTCGTTTCTGTCACGGTGGGCATGGCTGAAAGATGAAATGGGGAAGCAGCATCACCATGTGGAGGGCGAGAGGCAGAGTGGGCTGGGCTGTCCAAGGGAGAGAGCGAACAGCGTCTTGAAAGAGCTTTGAGAGCCGCAGTCATTCTGAGAGCAGAGTGGTGAAGGTCCCCCAGGGCAGGTAGCATTCCCTAATTCAATTTACCATCCAATGAGGAACATTTGCAGACTCAGCTCAGACAAATCCCCCTCCTGCCTCAGGAGAAATCTGGAGGGGCCTGCAGGTCACTCAGTGCTGGGGAAAGTAACATCTGAATTTTACAGGCAGTCGGGGACTCTAATCCTCCCTCTCCTGGAGGATACAGTTTAAACAGTCTTTGTAAGAGGGCAATTTATCACTAACCCTGCAGATGGCTATTATCATGTGCTTCTCAAAAATGAATAAAAAAGGACCATCAGTAGGCGATTTACTGTGACCAGATCCCTCATCGGCTGCTCCATTCTTGCCAAAGCTCCAGCAACCTGCTTGGTTTAGGTGTTATGAAGTCTAATTAATGGAAATCCAGGAGTTTTTTTTTATGAAAAGAGGGGACTGCCTTTGAATAGGAGAAGGAAACTCTTTATTTCTAGCTGTGAGTGTTTAGACCTGCAGGGCCCTGCTGATTCATAAATGCCTTCACATGCAAGTCTGATGTTACCCAAATGTTTTTGTGCGTTGAGGTAAAAGGTGACGCATGTTATTCATTATAGCATCAGTAGTTTCCCAGCTGCCTAAAGGTCTGAGTGATTATACGTGCTTCTGAAGCCCTTAGATTATACCAGCCCTTTGTTCAGACCTGGAACCCCCCTACCTAGAATTATCATAATTGTGTCTGACAGGAGATCTCCTGTCATGGTGATGTTGCAAATGAAGAGGTGTAAGAAAGGGGGCTGATCAGTATCGAGGAATGACACACACATTAGCAGACACGACTTTTCGTCTTGTGCCTTCAAGTGACATAGAATAACTTTCTGAAGTTCTTAGTAAATTGGGCTCAGACTTGGAGCAAATTTCTTCAGAGTGGGAACTCTCAGGGGCAGGAACTGTGTTGTTTTGTGGACTGGATTGAGCTGAACTTGCTGCTGGGGCTAATAGAGAGGTGACGTGACCACTCTGTTTTTCAGCTCTTAGCTGTGGCCACCTCTTTCTCTAATAGATTGACGGACTGTTAGCACACACCTGTAGCTCAAGAAACACCTTTCTGGGTTTCAAGACTCTATATTTTAATGGAATTTCCCCACCTATTTGATGGGTTTAACTCTTGTGTTCTCTTCCTTCCTAACCTTTTCCTTCATGTTTCAGATCCGGTGCCTACAAAAACTAGTGTGTATGTTGCATGGACACACCCTGCACTGTTATAGGGCTTTTCACTGGATAATCCCAAATCTCTTTATAAAGAGTACAGGCTGCATCTTCAGCAGCTGTAAATTGGTGTCGCTTCGTTGATTTCAGCAGAGCTACATCGATTTATAGCAGCTCAGGATCTGGCCCTAAAACACCCTGGTGATGCAGGGAGGGAGTGCAAAAAAGAGGGAAAGTGACTGACATATTTGGGGTCGGGAAGGAAATTTCCTCCAGGGCAGATTGGCAGAGGCCCTGGAGGTTTTTCGCCTTCCTCTGCAGCGTAGGGAACGGGTCACTTGCTGGAGGATTCTCTGCAGCTTGAGGTCTTCAAACCACAATTTGAGGACTTCAATAACTCAGACGTAGGTTAGGGGTTTGTTACAGGAGTGGGTGGATGAGAGTCTGTGGCCTGCATTGTGCAGGAGGTCAGACTAGATGATCATAATGGTCCCTTCTGACCTTAAGTCTATGAATCTATGAGTATCAAGGGTCTCTCCCCTGCCAGTGCCCAACATTTTTCTAGTGCTTTCTCCTATCTAGTTTTAAGTGACTGAAGCAATAGGCCTTCCACCACTTACTGTGGAAGGCTGTTTCACTCCGTGATAGACTTAACATCTGAAAGCTTTTCCTGAGATTTTACCTAGATCCTTTTTTTAATTCATCCTGTTACTTCTAGCTCTAGCCGTTTGTTCCCCTTCAAATAATTCTCTCCTCTACGTATCCTCACCATTCAGATATTTATGACTAGCATCATGCTCCCTTCAGAGCCCACAGCTTCCACCCAACCCAACTGCAAATCCCAATCCTTCCTGCCAGCCCCTTTCTCATTTAGCTTGCTTAACTCTGAATTCTTTGCGATTGTGAGGCCTAGAATTAAACGTCACGTTACAGGTGTGTTTTTGCGGGGGGTCACTGTTCCCCAGCTGCTCACTGATGGGACGTCTGTGTGTTTGTAGCCCTGTATCTTACGGGGGGTTCTGGCTGCTACGTCACAACTGGAAATTGGTGTCGAGTTTGCCATCCGCTCTCACCCCTAGGTCACTCTTGGCATTCCTGCTTTCCAGTATCTCCCAGTGTAGAAGCTGGGGCTGGGATTATTTCCACCTAACTCAATTAACTTGTGTTTTTGCCAAGTCGAGCCTCATTTGGTTGCTTTTCTGCCCATAGTTCTAACCTGTCCACAGGTAGGTCCTTTGTGTATTTCTGTCCTCACTGGTGTTTGCAACGCCTTCTGAGTCAGTCTCATCTGGGAATTTATCAGCAATGCTGTTTGCCCTGCCCCTCTGATCATTAACAAAGATGATACTGAGGGCTTCTCTACACTGGCCATTTACAGCGCTGCAACTTCCTCGCTCAGGGGGTGTGAAAAAACACCCCCGAGTGCAGCAAGTTTCAGTGCTGTAAAGCACCCGTGTAAACAGTGCCCCAGCACTGGGAGCCGCACTTCTTGTGGAGGAGGTTTTCTGAGAGCCCTGGGAAAGCTCTCTCCCAGTGCTCTGCCATGACTACACAAGCCCCGTTAAAGCGCTGCCAGTGTAGACTTGCCCTAAAGAAGATCTAACTTCACACCCAGTTTCTGGAGCACCCCACTAGGCACCTCCCTGCAACTCGATACACTGCGATTTACCATTCCTTGGTGTTCGCAGTCCTTGCAGCCCTGGGAATGTTTGCCTCCAAGCCAATCTGAATCAATTCGGAGTACGGTTTTTTGAGCCTTTGTCTCAGGCTTTACTAAAATCAGGATATTACATGTCCAGTGCTTCTATTTATCCATTAATTTGGTAACTGTCAACAAATCATGCCAGGCAAACTTGATTACTTTTTATTCATAGAGCCATACTGCTTATGGCTCACAATTCCATTATCCTAGATGGCTACAAATCATTTCCTCTCAATACCTGAGCAGTTAATGTACCAGAGTTGCAGTTATACTTAGCAGATAAGTGCCAGGATGACTCGTACCCTTGTTTTGGAAACCAGTGACACCTTTTACTTTTTACACCCCCAAATTGTTGGATGCTGCATGCTCAGTTGCTATGGCATTGGGTGATAGGACAAAACCCTGAGATTAAAAACACTAAATGCTCCATGTGTGGCTAAATCCTCTAACCAGCTTTTAAAACTGACCATACAACTCCCATTCATGTCAATGGGAGTTGGGTTATGTCATTCAGCAAGTTCCCTTAACACAACAGAATGCACGAAATATCTAGCCCTGCTGATTTACATTCTAGTCTCCCAGTAATTCAGCCACCCTATATTCTTTGCCTGTATCTATATTTACAAGGTCGCTATTGCTTTCTACTTCTCTTTCACGCTCGTCACATACTGCATTCGTTGTCTACCTCTCACATACACATCTGCTCACCCTTCCATGCTCCCGATGGCGCGCGCTCCCCCTAAGGAGCTGTCCCTTCCCGTCTGGTCCACCATCAAGGTACATTTCTCAACGGGGTTTGGATTATGTTGCTTACCTTTCCACCTCTCCTTCCAGCGCGGGAGTTGGACGGACAGGCTGTTTCATCGTGATTGATGCCATGCTGGAGAGAATAAAGCATGAGAAGACAGTGGACATTTATGGGCACGTCACCCTCATGAGGTCACAGCGGAACTACATGGTCCAGACAGAAGACCAGTACAGCTTTATACACGACGCCTTGCTGGAGGCTGTCGCTTGCGGTAACACAGAGGTCCCAGCCAGGAATCTCTACACTTACATCCAGAAACTGGCGCAGATAGAGGTGGGGGAGCACGTGACAGGCATGGAGCTGGAGTTCAAGGTAATGGCAGAACACTCAGCTCTAGGGGGAGGAGAAAATGTGCTGGTGGGATTCCATTTGAACTGGACCGTCCAGGAGACAGCCAGGCAGTGCCATGGGCCCAGTCAGTGCGGGATCAGTGTTCGCATCGTGCTGATCCACATGGTTCTGCTGCATTCAGTGCGATGGGGATGTTTTTGAGAACCACACTGTAGTCACTTCCCTGAGGCAATCTGCAGTGTAGACTATTGCCGAGCATTATAACACAGCTCTAACATGGGGATTCCAGGGAGGGCAGAGCCCAGACAGCAGACTGCAGTGCACCTGAAGTTGCTCTTTTAAGCAGGATGATAATGGGGACTTAAACCAAAAACCCTGGCACCTAAGGAATTTAATCGTAATAACCTTCTCCTATTGGAGAGTAAAGGAGGGTGGAGAGGGAAGGTCTGTGCTTCTGACAGGAGCTTTCTGCAGCTTAGACTCCAAGGGATGACAGACAACTGGCCCTTTCAACGGGGAAAGGAATGTTTTTGTGTTTCTACATTAAAGTAGTAATTACATTTCTGACTCCAGGGCTACTGCAGTGGGTCCCAGGGGAAAGACCAGCTGCTGCTGCAAGACTTTAGTCCAGCTCTCTGAAATCCAGGTTGACTTTCTTCCCCTTCTCACGTTTGATTTTAATACTGTATTTCCAACGTGAAGAGCACTGTCAACAAATCACAACAAGGCTTTGCACTGGGGAAGGCCCTGACATCTCCGGCACTTTGCTTCTGGAGTTGTCCCCCAGTAAATAAATGAAAGCCAGAACCACGCAGGGGAACTTGGAGGGGGAAGAAATTCACCTGCCTTGGTGCTGGCTCAGTGGGTTCGCATGAAGATGCTGCTGAACCATTTGTCTAAGATCAGACCCAGACCAATGGAAACTTTCGTCCTGCCCACCTAAATAAGCCAGTTTTTCCCAGGCATCTGAGCAATTCTCACCCTTTTCTGGGAGCTGAAAAAACACCTGTTAGAACAAGTGTGTGTGTTTTTTTTCCTTCAGCGACTTGCCAACTCCAAAGCCCACACTTCCAGGTTCATAAGCGCCAACCTCCCATGCAACAAATTCAAGAATCGCCTTGTCAACATCATGCCATACGAGACCACCAGGGTCTGTCTTCAGCCCATCAGGGGAGTGGAGGGCTCAGATTATATCAATGCCAGTTTTATCGATGGATACAGGTAAATGACAACACGTTGCGGCCTGCTGTTTTAACAGGGAGTAATTCAAGCTGATTTCCCTTTTTGCAAGGTGCTCAGAGAAATACAGTTTAAAGAGGTAGTGACAGAAAAAGGGAAGGAAGGCTGAATGAATTGATTTTCCAGCCCGGGTCAGAACATCATTGATCTGTTCTAATCCACACCTGGTGCTTGAAAGGAACTTGAATCCCATCCACCCACACTCTGCCACTTGTGCAATTCTGAACGTTTTATGGGACAGACTCCCTCCTGACACTGTTTGTGATCAGATCGCAGCTTGAAATATGGGGTTTTCCCCAGAGTATAACCTCAGCTGTTAATGGTCATAACATTCTCTCTCCCTTTTTGAAAAAAACCATCCAGCTGCCGTGTTAGACTCTGAGTATCTTGGCTGGATGGAATTCACTATGGGGAATGTTTATGGAACAGATCGTTCCTATCTCAGCCTTTCTTTAGCTGTTGGGAAACAATCCCTTATTTTGCTGTTTGGAGCCAGCAAGCAAAGCTGTAGGATCATCCAAGCAGCAGTGTTCTAAGACCTTCTGCCTGTGCAGGCCTGCCAGAGGCTCAATGCGGAGGGACGGCACTGAGCAGCACCAGATGTAGCAAGGGCTCTCCCTCCTTCGTGCCTCTGGGTGCACAGAGTAGGCAATACGCTGCCTGTGGTCCCCGAAATGCACTGCATGTGGCCACTGACCCTCCCCTGTTTTGCTCAGATAGGCTAAGCAGCAGATTGCCCTCTAGGTCATGCGCAAACGTGCGTGGGAGGGTGGCAAGTGTCATGCTGCAACCTCCTCCTGCATGACTAGTCAGGATTTAGCCCATAGTCTAATTTGGGAAAACCCAGCACAAGGCCTTTGAGTCACGGACCCCTAGCCCAAGCCTAGGAGATCTCCAAAGAGCTGTATTCCCATCTAGCTTATAAGGCCTTCCAAATGTCTGGTGCTGTGTGTCAGCTTTCATGCTGTCCCCCTAGTTGCTAAGCTCATCACCCCAGACCCACTGCTAATAACTTGTCATCTTGTGTGTGGGGTTTGTGCTTTCTTTCAGACAACAGAAAGCCTACATTGCCACTCAAGGGCCGCTGGCAGAGACCACTGAGGATTTCTGGCGGATGCTCTGGGAGAACAACTCCACCATTGTGGTGATGTTGACCAAGCTGCGAGAGATGGGTCGGGTAAGCACGGACCCATGGGAAGGGTGGTTGAGGGGTGGGAGGGCAACACAGTGAAAAGCCCTCCAGCAGCGTAAGGGGTTAACTGTGTTGTTCTAACCTGGTGTCTTTTCTCCCCTCGGCAGGAAAAGTGCCATCAGTATTGGCCCGCTGAGCGGTCAGCACGGTACCAGTACTTTGTGGTGGATCCCATGGCTGAATACAACATGCCTCAGTATATCCTTCGAGAATTCAAGGTTACTGATGCCAGGGTGAGTGCTCCGTCTTCTCTCTTTTCTGGGCCTGGAAGTGTGAATTTTACGTTCATGCCTCAACCGTACAGTTCTCATTACAAGAGACTATCCAGAGAATAGTCCCAGCTCAGAATTTTATGTGGCAGAAATGGAGATTGGAAAACAGGCCCTTGGGGTTCCTTTCCCCTGTTGCGGGGTGGGGAGCAGAACTGTTAAATGAACCGAGATTTTCAGAAGCTGTTGAAATTGGCTGTCTTTCTCTAGCTCCTGTCTTCTCAGGCTCAACATTGGTCCTATTATGCAGCTGTTTACAAAGCTTCTCCTAAACCCCTGACTCCACCACCACGTTCCAACTAGTGGTATTTCCTTCAAGCTGTTAGCTCACACTGGGTAATTTCTCTGAATTCTTTTCCAAAGATTTTTATATTCTAGGGAGATTTTGGAGCAACAACTTCGGCAGTGCCCATTTGGATGCTTCGGCAGATTTGTACAGAAGTTGCTGAGGTCAGGGAGATGTTTTGACAAAATGCACAGAGCACATGTTGCTGTCTTTGGTCTGTCTGAGGCATGTGGGGAATGATCAGGAACTAGACTCTTCTGGACAGGCGCATGGAAGGTGGCTTCATCCCCAAGTACTGCAGTCCCCACCCATTTGGTTTCATTAATCACAAGTGAATGAAGAGGTTGGCTGACCTTGCTAATAGCGAAAGCTGTACTCTCTGTTGTGTCTTTCATACACACTGAACGCCAACAGGCTTTTATAGAGGCAACACCCTCAGCATCCCACAGGACAGGCATTAAGATGAGATGCTTTTAGTTAAGATTTGCAGAGAGCTGGGGAGTTGCTGAAGGCAGAGTGTGGTACATGGCTGCATGAAGGGACAGAGAGGCTGTGATGGGCTTTAAAGAGAAGGGAGGGGAATTTTCAGCCAGGTCTTGAAATGAATGGGGGACCCACGGGAGGTGTCCTACGGTAGAACAATGGGGGTGTGCTGCTTTGCTCAGCTACTGGAAGCCCCTGGGTATGTGGAACTAGCTTTACAATTGCAGTTCTACACTAGCACATGCCCTTTTAGCTCCTGGCACATACAGGAACTGAGCCTCCGTCCTTCCCATGCAGGAGAGACTACTACAGTCTTAAGGTAGCTTCTTTCCCGCTCTGCCTTCTAGAGCTGGTTGAAACTTGGCATTTTCGTTCCATGGAAATTTCTGAAATTTCCTTTCAGTCTGAACTGCTACAAAAACGCACATTTTCACATTCCTCACTAAACCCACTCTTTTTTTTTTAATTTTTATTTTTTTTAATGGTCAGGATCAGATCATTTTGAGCCCTTCATAACATTTTAATATAAAAGTCTAAACAAAGTCCACCTCGATCCTTCGTCAGCACTTGACAAAAAGGGACATCTTCCCACAGAACATTTCAGTTTAGTCAAATCAGCATTTCCTGGTGGAAAACCCTTCCACTGGAAAAACTTTGACTGGCTCGGCGGCTTTCCTTTTAAAATGTGATTTTAATTCCCTGGGATGAAACAGAGTGAAACCAGAAACCTCCTTCTCCTTCAAAGGCTCCCTGCCTGCCCTGGCCCCCAGCAGTGGCTCCTGGGGTGGGGCAGGCAGCTCCGCCACACACTGTCTTCACCTGTGGGTACCATCCCCAAAGCTCCCATTGGCTGCGGCTCCCTGTTCCCAGCCATTGAGAGCTATGGAGGGCAGTGCCTCAAGGCAAGGGCCATGCATGGAGCCCTCTGCCCCCCCTCCAGGAGCCCACCCGGGCAGTTATGGGAGCCTGCCTTAGCCCTGCTGCGCCACTGGGCTGGCAATCCCACAGGCTGGACTGAAAGCCCTGACTGGCCGGCTCCAGCCAGCACTTTGCCCTCCCCTGCTCTAGCCTGTAATTCTGACACCATGGCACTTACTTGCCCAAATTGGAGGTGCGATAGCCTCTTCTGGAAGGGTCTGCAGCAGAAGACTGTGTGTGGTCAGCCCCTAGAATGGTCGATGCTTTCTGGGCACTGGTGCAGCGCGCAGGTAGACTCCAGGGGCATGAAGCAGTAGTGACACTACTCCAGGGACTTCATTCACAGGTGAGTACATTTGGTCTATAGCTGTGGCGATATCTGACCCCCGTGCAGTGTGCTTCAGCGTTCCATCTCCTCCTTTGCTAACGGGGCAGCCGGGAGCTTTGGCATTGGTATTTTTAATGGCACGAATAAAGCCCATGTTTTAACTGCAACTTTTGTTTTTTCTGCTGCTCTTCCCCAGGATGGTCAGTCCCGAACCGTTCGTCAGTTCCAGTTCACTGACTGGCCCGAACAAGGTGTGCCAAAATCAGGAGAGGGTTTTATCGATTTCATTGGACAGGTGCATAAGACAAAGGAACAGTTCGGTCAGGATGGGCCATTTCTGTCCACTTGCAGGTAGGCAAACGAGCAGCCATCTTTGCCTCCGTGCAAATTCCTTAACAGAGTGGGTGACCTGGTATTTTGTAATTTCTGTAAGCCCAGCTCCTTGGACACACCAGGGGTGCCGTGCATTCCTTCATTCCCCTCCACAAGGTCCTTGTGGGTCACGCTCTCCTCCTCCACCCCATCCCCAGCTCTGGTCTCCCAGCCAAAACAGAATTAATGTTATTGTGTTACGTACAAACAGAGAAATGCCGTCACGTTGCGTGGAGGGCCTCATTTTGCTCACCCAACACAGCAAATTGCTGTGTAGGTTTTGTTTTGTTTTAATTCAGATAAGCCAGATGCTACGCTGGAGCAAGAACTATTCTTGCATCCTGACTGGCTGAAGCAGGTAATAGAGGGCATTACCTCATCAAATCTGTGTGAACTTCTTTCATTAAATCAGATAATGTTGCTTCCCAATTGTGGAGGAGGTTTTCTCAAGTTATTTTCTAATTGCAATAAAAATAATTTCCAAATTGAATATTTATCTACTGCTGGAGCTTTTGACATTTGTGGATCAGTGACTCTGGTGGTTTTAGTACATCGATTGCTGGTAGAGGACGTTGGCCAGGAAATCTGACACCGGACAGGAAAGGACTGATAGGCAGGGGCCTTCTGCCTCTATTGTTATGGTCATTGGACAGGGGTGCCAATTTATTGCTTTAAGAAATATTAGAACATAAATAAAACCTTCAGCCTTTACAACTGCTACACTTCCTGCTGCTTCCTTACTAAAATACACACAGGAGTATAACACAGTGTTTGTTGTTCTCTCTTGTCTGTAGCGCTGGAGTGGGCAGAACTGGGGTGTTTATCACCCTGAGTATCGTCCTGGAGAGAATGCGTTATGAGGGTGTTGTAGATATTTTCCAGACAGTTAAGATGCTGCGAACACAACGACCAGCTATGGTGCAGACAGAGGTAAAGAACATTGTAGCAATTACCTAGCACACGTGGGTGTTTGTGAATGGAACAGCGAGCAGGAACACACTGAATTCTCTTTTTCCTCTGGTGCTATTAACCTCTCTCATATACCTGGAGGATGAATGAGCTTTTTGCCTTTCTAACCACCGTGCTAATAGGAAAACTTTAAACTCCATAAACTCCTTTTGAATAAGGGCTGTGATCCTCAAAGCTATTGAGGCTCCTAATATCCATTTATTTCAATTGAAGTTAGGAGCCTAAATGCCTTTGAGCATCAGGGCCTAGGCTGCATTGCTGAACGACTGTGTCGTGTAGCAGAAGTATTCCGTATAGTGGCAAATGCACATTGGTACAGGCTCTCTTCAAGGGCCGCGGTTGTCAGACTCCCAGCCCCATGCTCTGTCCATTACCACGGTGACTCTCAACCCTTCCAGCCAACTGTCCCCCTTTCAGGAATCGGATCTGTCTTGCGTATCCCAAGTTTCACCTCACTTAAGCAATTTTTCAGTTAAGTGTGCTGTGACACTTTTGTATTTTTATTTTCACCATATAATTGTAAAATAAATCAAGTGGAATATGAATATTGTACTTACATTTCAGTGTACAGCACATAGAGCAGTATAAACAAGTTAGAGTCTGTATGAAATCTTAGTTTATACTGACTTCGCTAGTGCGTTTTATGTAGCCTGTTGTGAAACTAAGCAAATCTCTAGCTGAGTTGATGTACCCCCCTAGCTGAGAACCACTGCACTAGCAGATTGACCTCACCCTGCCTGTGGGGAGCAGGGACCCGCCTGGCTGTCAGTTAACCATGGATGTAGGTGCTTTATGAAAGGCAGGCATGGTTGTCCCAGTTTACGCAGGCATTTATCATCCTGTGGAGCTCCATCCGAGTGTTTGCTCGCTCTGGGGCTGTCCCGAGAACATTTCTGTGTTCTTGCAGGGGCTGTTCTGGTCTCCACTCAACAGCAGAAAAGCTGAGGTGGCGAGCGACGAAGGTGTGCGTTAGAATGTCTGGGTAGGTGTTCCACAGCCACTAACACGCTGATTGTCTCTCTTGGCCTCGCCTAGGATGAGTATCAGTTCTGCTACCAGGCAGCTCTGGAGTATCTGGGAAGTTTCGATCACTATGCAACCTAACAAGCCATCCGCCTTGCAGACTCCGCCCACCACTTCAGCCCTGGAAGGCCTCTCCTGGCCCGGGAGGAGTGCTCGGACTTATAAACCCGACTCAGAAGAAGTCCCTTTTCATTTGGACCATGCAGTGGGGAGCGGGGGAAGGATTTGAAAGGAACGCCCCTTCAGGAACTCCCATGTTGTAACCCGGAAAGTGACGAGGCAGCTCGGCAGGGCGCTGAGGGATGATTTTAAGTGGTGAACTGCTCTGGTTACCTCGCGTGGTGTTTGCTGTGGAGGGCGTACGGACATCCTCAAACTGATCCAAAAGTTAAACGCGCCCTGTGTGAAACGTTACTGCTGAAAGGAGAGAAGAGGGCTGGAGAAGAGCAGGAAAACCAGCTTTGGTTACATCATCAGAGTTCAAGTTTATTTACTAATCTAGTTGCCAGTCCTTTAAAGGAAGTCACTTGCAGAGTTGAAGGTGCTGTGTAAAAAAGAATATATATATATATAATTAAAAAAAATCTCAATACTTAGGCAAAATTAAGGTCAGGAATACTTCTAGCTGGAGTCTTAATAAACCTCAGTCTCATCATCAGGCTGAGTCGGGGCTTATCAGCCCCTTGCCAACACCATTCCCTCAATACCTCTGCCCCCCAAGAGGTTTTACAGCTCATCTTTTGAATACTTGGAACATTCCTCCTAATCCCCACGTTTATTTTTTTTAGGCTATTTAAAGGAAAAAAGTGGCTGTGCCCTAGGGGTCCCCTACCTGGGGCACAGACCTGCTTGGGCAGAGCTGAGGGTGTGGTCAGGTAGAGACGGGCTCTTCCCTGACTGGGTACAATGACTGTTGGTTCTCTTCTCCCCTGTTCAGCTCATCCAGACACACACACAGGCGCTGCTTTGAATGAGACGTGTTTGAGCTGTACAGAAGTAGAACTTCTTTCCATATTAAACCACCCCCTTATGCACACAGCTGCTTGTTTTTCCCCGGGGGTGGGGGGAGCAATTTTTGAATGGAGCCCTTACAAGGTTGATTCTAAGAAGCCTCTGTAAGAGATTCATTCCCAATAAGCTATTGCTGCCAACGCACCACCTCCAGTACAACAGATCTCAGAGACACTCTTGTGACGGTCCTTGTCACCCCAAGTTCGTAGGCACAGCTATGAACATGCCCTTGCTGTATAATCTGGAAGGATCAAGCAAGATGCAGTCAGTGGCATATGCTGTGAGTGGCTTTCTTTAAAGTATCGATGTAACTGTAACAAGTGACATTACCTTTTTTAAAATAGTGTATTTTTCCTTTTTTTTTAAAAAAAAGAATATCAGTCAATGAATTTAAAAGAAAAATTTGCTTATTTGTTCATATTATGTTCAAAGACAGTCTATTTTTTCACTGTAGAAATGTTACGTGTAATGGCTGTGATATAAAAATGCAGTGCAAATTGCTACTTCTACATATTGCTTTTCTACCATTTAAAAGGTTTAACTTGCTCATGTAAGAACAAACTGTCTCTTTATTTTAAATCTCAGACATATCAAGTGTCACTGGAAGGGCATGAGGTTAGCAGGCTGGCTTACAGGTGGTTGTTAATACGAACTCATTCCCCCTCCTCCTATGGCCATGTTGCCTGCTCTTCCCAGGACCAGTGGTGAATTGGGAGATTGAACCATACCAGGTCTTATGACTGAAGTGGAGGGAGAGGAATTCAGAGCCATGGTGGGCAGGTGCCCACAGACACACACATGGTTTTTTAAAACATTACATCAACGAGTATTGTAATAACAGCCAGAACTTTTCATGCAGGGGACCATGTGTCGAATAGTCCAGCCGTTGTACATGAAAAGGAAAGTGTGTTGCCAAAGTGTGGTGAAGAGAGTGTGTCATGAAGCAGAGACACTGCCCCAATACTACTCTCCCTTGGTTATTATTTTATTATTTTCTAGACAGGTAAACATGGCCACAAGCTGGTACTGTTGGATGAGCTAAAATGCAACCAAAACTGCTACCCCCTCCACCTCCCAATCAACCTATGTTTTGTCTTGAAAAAGGGGGAAAAAAGGCTTATTTGAGATTTTACTTCCTACTTGTGTGAAAGTTTCCCAAATTTCTAAGTATGTTGCAGCAAAAATCTTACTGGGAGGAGTTTTTTTTTTGGGGGGGGGGGGGGGGGGGGAGGAGAATAAGTTTTTTCTTTGTATGACAGCACAGTGCTGTTGCTTTCACACTGTTATTTCAAACTGAATCAGTAAGTGGTTTTCAGACCACTGTGTATGTAGATATATTGACTTTGTATTAAAGGAAGATTGTCTGAAAGGCCTGCCTGCAGCCCCGTTTGTTGTTAGACTGGTGGGATGCATGCAGAACAGAACCAACCCGCACAGCTACTTTATATTTTGCTGAACTCCAGCTGCTAATTGGAGGACCTTGGAACCCTGGTGCTAGCACACAAATGCATCTGCTTTCCAGAGAGCACAGTGAAAGGGTGCAGCCAGCCCCGCCCAAGCAGCTGCCTGCCACAGACAGAGTGGGATTTGTCCAACTAACACTAGATGCTAGATTTGAGAATGAGGCCTCGGACCAGTCAGTATACCATTAGTCAAGAAGATGGTTCTTAAAGGAACATCTCCAGTTCCCACTATCTGCCAAGGCTTTTCCTGGCTCAGAGAGGCCTTGGACTCCAAAATTTAACCACTAACATATGCTGCTCATTATTCCAGCTGCCAGCACACCTGTGCTATTCTGCCCTTTTTTAAGGGCCTGTAGTCAAGTTGGGCCAGTAGGAAAGAAGCTTTTCCTTGGCTTTGGGAAGACCAGAGCCTCAACAAGAATGGAGAAAATACTCTGCTTTCTTCCTTTTCAAAAGGATAATGCAGGTGTCACTGCACAGCAAAACAAAGTGCTGGCAGAAAGTCTCAGGCTTGCAGGGCTAACGCGAGCAGTGGTAGCGGTGTGTGGGAGCCCAGTTCTCTGATACCCTCCCCTACGCTTGGGAGCCTCGAACATCTCCACTGCTATTTTTAGCCCCGAGTCAGTGATCTGGGGGCTGAGACCTTGCTGCTGCACCTTTTGTTGTTTAGTGTGTTGATGTTAGCCTAGAGGGAAAATCTGCTAGGCCTGCAGAACGGAAACGCAAAGATGGCACCTGCCACAAACTTGTAGGAGAGGGAGAGCACCAAAGCAGAAGGGAAGCTTTCCCTCTCCCATCATTTACCAAGGGAGGCTGCCTAAGAATCACTAGTGCCCCACAACTCATGGGCAGCTGGCACCCCTGTGCCCATCAAGCCCAGTGAAATGCAAGGATTGAGGGAGACAGAGAGGATGTGGCACATTGGAGCAGAGAAAAGCTCCAAGCAGCCGAGGGCAGTGCTCGGAAAAGAATACCAGCCCCACTGGAGGATTCAGCAGGCCTTAAAGGGCTTGAAATGGATCTGGCGAAGAATATGGGGTGACAGAAAGGATGCAGGTGTTACATTACAGGCCCCCCTCAAGAATCAGAGCCCCCCTGGTATGGTTCTGTACAGCCTTGATATAGTATGCAGGGATGATTTAATTATGCTTCCTGGAGTGAACGTTAATAGTTCATGTCAATACACCAGCGTTTCACGTTTGAATAATATCCCCTCAGGTTTTTTACAACATGTCCGGCAAGAAGCAACTCAAAGAACCGCCATTCTCAGGGAGAGATGGCCAAAGGGACAGGAATGAATTAAAGTGCACTGCACGGCTGGCCCCACTTGCACAGTGTGGGTAGAGGGTTCCCGTTCTCTGCAGAATTGGAATCAGCCACTACCAGAGAGGAGTGGAACTGGACTGTGGATCTGACCCATACTCTAGTATGTACCAAACATGGACACAAGAAAACCCTGATGTAGAGAAAACGACGACACAATGAACTACAACACTTGGACAACTGGACTAAAAACACCCATGGGAAACAGCTAGAATTCAAAGGCGCCTGTATCCACTTGAAGCAATCAATTGTCTGCTCTTGGGCCAGATGGAGGTTTGTTCTCTCGTTAGCGAGCACAATTTCTAGAGCAAATGCAAAGCAGTGGATTCTCGAGCACTTACTCAGCTAGAGGACGATGTTCCAGAGAGATGGCAGCCTGGCACAGCTACTCCACTTGGAGAAAAGACAGGCATCCCAGATGCACACAACCTGCAAAACCACGAGGTAATACTGACTTAGGGATAGAAGAGGCTGAGAACAGGAAGAAGGAGATGACAGCTGCTGCCTGCTTTTCATAGACGAGTTCCTGGCCCCAGAGAAGAGTCCTGTAATTTGGACACCTTGAACATTTTGTCTGCACCAGGTAGAGTGTTGTCAAAGGACAAAGCACTTCTAAACAGGAGTTAGGATTGAGCCTATCTGTGCAGCCCCTCCAGGACCAGGCCAAACATCCGGTACGTCTCACTAGTCAGTACTTTGCCTCTGGTTTTTTTCTTGTAATAAAACAGAAATGGAGGGAGGAGAGAGAGGGACTGTCATTAACTTGTACAGCACTGAATGCCAGTAGCGCTCACAGGGGCTCTGATGGGGAGCAGAACAGCTGTCATAGCAAAACAGACCAGTGGTCCATCTACTCTAATAACTGGGTTAAGGCAGCAGCAGATGCTTCATAGACAATTGCCAGCATCCTCTTTATGGATAAATTTCCACAACCATGGGGGAATTTTCCTCCTAACTCCCCCTATTTGGGGCATAATCCAAGTTTCTCTCTTCAATCCTCTGTGCCATTCCAGGTGCTTGGATATAGTCCCTGCTGCCAGACAGGGAAGTGATGTGAGAGCCCCTCTGGCTAGAAGGGATGTATTTGCTGGCTCACTGAGTTGTTCCTGTCTCCAGCAGGAGGAAGGAGAGTACTTTTTCCAAACATCATTAATGTGGAAGTCCAGCCCTTGGCAGGTGCAGTGCTCGGAGGAGCATCCTGCAGTCCACCAAGAGGTGCCCAGAATCCTACTCTGATGCTCCTCCCCGTTCAGCCTAGCTTCATTCTGCACATTGGTTCAGTTTAAGTTTAAAGGGGAAAGGTAGCAAGTTATTACAGACCTGCTTTCCAAGTATCAGGCTAACAAACTCCTCCTCTACAGGGACTGACACTGTATAGTCTCCAGCTGCTGGCTGGGAGATTTACCATAAGCCTCTAACCTGGCACAGAGGATCTGAAGGAGGCGGGGGGACAGATAAGGAAAATCTCCCCCATTTTGAATTCTATCTATTGTACCTGGATATTCTCAGACATGTATATGGCTCATAATCCTTTGACTCCTGGTGAGATCTTGGGCTCTAATATAACTGACCTTTGGAACTCAAGGCTACAAGCCAGGCATTGTGTAAAAGGAAAGTGTCTCTTTTTATCAATTTGTTGACTTCAAATGTCCCTTTATTGTATTATCAGAAGGCAAAAAGGAATCTCCAATTTTCTCTCTGCACCGTTCATTGCATTCCATCAACTGCCTACCAATTCTTATGCTCTCTGCACTGAAACAGTCCCATTTTTTCTCTAGTGGTACTGAAGTCTCTCCATGCCATTAATGGTTTTCATCACCAGTCTTCAGCCTATTTCTGCTCCATCTTTTCATAGATGACATGACCATCTCCCGTGCTGAGAGATGTAAAAGTTCCTACTGAACGCAGAAGTAAGTACATACCAAGCAAACTACAGTAAAGTGAATGCTACAGAGACTTGGAACAGCAGCTGGGAAATACGTAAACCTTTCCAAAAAACCAATCGCTAGCAGAGGAAGCCATTTAGAAAAGCAAATGTAAAATGAAAGCCCATGAAAGCAGGAAAAAGTCTTGTACTAAACTGATTCCACACAAACAAAATACAGCAGAGGTGACAGTCCCACTAGCAGCACTTCAACACCCGTCTTCGTTCCAACCGCTACATTGTAATAACAAACAAAAGCATTATGATGACAGCTGAGCACCATTTTTCAATCTATTAGTTTAATTACTGAAAAATGCACTTTCAGAGTGACCAAAACTATTCACAAATCTAGCACATTTTTTTGAAAAACTCAAAACAGTTTAGACATTTTCTAAATGAAAAGTTTCAACTTTCCATTTCATAAAAATGTTTTGTTTAGAAATTTAGTTAGATTTGTTTACAAATATTTTAAAAGGGTAAAAAACACCTGGAAACATAAAATAATAAACCAAAAAAAGTTTTGAGTCAAACAAACCATTTAATTCATCCCAAACCAACTTTTTTTTAAGACTTTTTTTCATTCAGTCACTGAACCAAAAAAATTATTTGCTCAGTGAAAAATTCTGACCAGGACTATCTCTTTCCCATCTTGCAGTCCTGCTTACACTAAACTTGTCCGTGCCAAACCAATGGGGCCGTGGAACTTTTAGAAAAGGCCAATGGAGAGGCAATCTAAGTGAAGGGTGTAAGTTCTCCAATGGTAGAGACGTCAACCCAAATTCCTGTCTTCAGTGTAACCCACACACCAGGGCAACTAAGCATAAGTGGGAAGAAGAAAGGTGTAAAGGAGGCTGTTCTGACCCAGAGGATTATCAATAGTGAGAATGGCCTAGCAGGCACTGGTGTTCTAGTGTGGAATCTATGCAAATCCCTTCTCCACTTAAACAAAACAAAGAGGAAAAAGGAATTGAGATTTGAAAGCAGATGAGAGAGATTCTGCCTGGTCACGGATATTCTCTCTGATCCTCAGATGTAGCAGGTGCTCCCCTGGTTGTCTCTCTCTGCCATCTCTTTGCAATTAAACTAGTAGCATGACTGATCACTTGGCTTCACGACTGGAACCCAAACGATATAGATCAGCATTTCTTCCCTCCCCAGAAGGACTGGGAGAAATCACAAAGCTCCGTACCATTTTGAGGGACAGGTGGAAGACAGCTGTGATCCTTCAGAGCTGACCTATGCCTTCCCTATTTTAGAAACATATCCAGGATCCCATTCAGGCTGCAAAACAAAAGGAGGGCAAAACATGAAGAGAAGATGCCAAATGCCAGTTCTCAGGGGGCAAACAGGGATAATAGAGGACCCTCCAAGACATATTCTCAGCCCTCGAAAAACCTCCTGTCTGGAAAACTTGACTTTCACCAGGCATAACTTGTATGATGCACACTGCAAATCTTTCCATGGATTCATTTTATGATGCAAGGTAACCAGCATAGATTTTACACTCTCTGTGTTGAGCCCAGGCTGCTCTGGACCTCTGAGAAGCAGAAATGAAATTAATACATGCAAAATCTGCCTTTAATAGCCTAGCTGATGTACATTTTACTTGGTTCATGAGCTGGTGAAATTACATTCTAATACATTGATTCTGAATACAATAGACTGACGTGCTTCAGGTTTGATTGAGCATAAGGTATTCTAGGATACGAGATGTGCATAATGCATTATCTATGGTGTTACAGGGGTACTTGTTGCTGGAATGATCGAGGTGGAGTTTGAATCTTCACTACAAACCCAAGTTTTCAGGATTTACTGTCAGACTGCAGTAGCCTGAAACTCAGCACCTTGTTAGCTCACATTCTTATTAACAAAATCCTAGTTTTAGGGCCATTAAAATCAGCTTTCAGCAAGGTAGTCAGGGAGGTTTTGGCTGGCCACTTACTATTGATCCACAGGAAGAGGGTTTTGCATCGCTTTTTAATGTCAGCTTTGACAGTGAGTTGATTAGCTATGTTAGCACATATGTGAAAAGAGTAAATAATTGCAGGCAGTATTTGTACCCAAAAGCAGCATCTCAGGACAGAGGTTAGGGATCTACACTGGCATAATTCCTTATGCCAGGAGAAGGGTTATTAAATATACTGGCTTTATGGGGGGTCTTGGTGGCAGGACCTTATTAAAGGCAAACTAGCCAGACAAGAAAAAGCAGGAGAATGGGGATGTGACCGGGGTGGAAACCAAAACCCCTCCAGCCGAACAGGCTAAGCTGCAAATTTATTTCTCGAAGAAGCTGTAACACATTTCAGTCCCTAACCCTGAAGGATTCACCCACATCACTCCAGTTAATATGGGCAGAACCTCCAAATCACCCCTCCGAAAGACGTTGCTACATGAAACCCCAGGTCTCTCTATATATCAAGGGCATTGGCATGGAAATCACACTTCTCACCTCTGAGAAGCTACAATTATTCCAACAGCTACTGAGACTTGTTTTCCCAACCACGCCTGGTCTTGTTCTGCTCAGAGCCAGTGGACTTTTAAGACATTTTCCTGCAGCAACTATTATGCAATCATTTATATGCAAATCCTGAAGAGAGTCTCTCCCTAGTTTAACAAATGTCTCTCTAAACCATCTCTATTGCCTGTCTCTTCTCCTTTTAAACATAATGGTCTATTTATGTTGCTTCCAAAGGTCAGTTCCGAATTCTTCTTCCTCAACTCGAATGTAGCTGGTGAAGCATCACCAGCGCTCGAGCACAGCTCATAGACACTGCCACCTGGAGATCTAAGTTTAACATTACAGCATTCCCTCACCTGCTGACTGAATGCACCCTCATGCACCGACTTCCCGCCAACAACCATCTCTCAGTAGCACACCCAAAAGATGCTGCCAGCCAGTTACGGGGTCACCCATTGGAGAGAGACTCTTACTCCCAATTAAAATCCCTTGACATCTATGATCCACCTTCTTTTTTGGCTTGAGCAAACATCAGTTAATCCACTGGGAAGAGTACGCTAAGTAGATGGTGTCACAAGCATTGACCTACCCTAGTCTCCAGTCCTCGTCCAGATGCTGATAATGGGAATATCTGCTCAAGCTACACCGCTGGGTCAGTTAATGAGACGCACCTGAATGCACTCAGCTGACCTGCTGCAGCTGTGTGAACTTCTGCATCCTCCTAAAATGAAGCAATAGCTGGCAGGCTAGTTTGGAAGATGGGGAAGACATCCTGAGAGAGGAGATGTTTTCTTAGGATACACAGGAGGCTTGTAGGGGGACAGAGGCAACCAATATGGACAAAACTCACAAGGGACCTGATTTTCATATACACAAAGACCCCTTTACACACCATGGCAGTACAAAGGGACCTTAGTGTATCCCTAGAAGAAAAACCTCTCAGTTTACTGAGCTACAACATGTGGCAAGCCAGTTTCCAGGCCAGGGGAAGCACTTTGCCATTAGAAACCCTGTGTGTTAGTGTTCTTTAATTATAGTGAGAAAAGTAGGCAGAGTAAGGGAAATAAATAGCTTTTTCCTAAATAAATTCAGTAATGGCTGCTATCCTCAAATCAGTAATCAAATAGGTATAGAACTGAAACAGAAAAAGTAAATACATTTGAGTCAGCGAAGTTTGTTTTCTTAACTCATCTAGCCCATGCCCTGGGGAGAGGATCAGGCGAGACTGTTCTACATTCACTAATGAGGTCGCCAGAACTAGCTGCAGACTCTTCCTGGAGAGTCATAAAATGCAACCTGAACAGTGTTTCTAACCATAGCCCTAGAATTTCTGCAGTTCTACATCTGCAGGTGCGCTATGGACTCTGTGTCACGTCTCCCTCCCCCGGAGGGCAACCAAACGTAGGAGCATGATGACACAACCCGAGCACTGCTAAACGCTGAGAACCACCGCCACTGGTGTGACCTCACAGCCCAGCTGCAGGAAAAGTGTGAAAAGGAGGCCACTAGTGATATGTGGCTGTCAGTAGCACAGCTGGGGAATAAGAACCCACAAGTCCAGATTGGAGCAGGGCAGGAACCAGTTTCCCCATCCCGCAAATCTTTTGAGAGATCATTTTTTCCTGTCCTGAATGAGGACAAAAAATAGAAGTCAAAAATCTCAAATTTTCACAAAACAAAAATTCAAAACAAATTTCAGTTTGGGTCAATCCAAATGTTTTATTTGACTTCAACCATTTTTTATTTTTTTTTACACTCTATTCTGCTTAAATTTCTTAAAAAAAAAAGTCATTTCAAACCAGAAAATTTTCATTTCAAGAGATACCACAACTAAATGTTTCGACAACTTCAAAAAATTTTCTTCCACTTTTTTCAAGTCGAGAAAATCCTCTAAACCGACCCTTTCCCACAAAGAGATTTAGTTTCAACAAACTGGCATTTTTTTCAATGAAAAATGGTCTAATAAAAACCCAACCAGCTCTAGTTCAGATTTGCCAGTCCCATGATCCAACCACTCGCTCTTCCTTACACAGTACAGGACAGCGGTTTCTCAGATTTCATTGTACCATAACCCTCTTCTGACAACAAAAATTACTACATGACCCCAGGAGGGGGACCAAAGCCCAAGCCCGCCCGAGCCCTGCTGCCCTGGGAAGGGGGACATGTAACCTTAGTCCCAACAAATCTAGTGCCAGCCTTGGCGACCCCTTTAAAATAGGGTTGGAAACCCACACTTTGAGAACCTCCTAGTATAGGACCTTCAACTGCTCCAAGGCAAACTTAGAAGCCAGAACTCTAGCTGCCTTCAGGATCCTTGCCATTACTTGTCACTAATCCGACAACAGAGCAACCCAGAAGCCCTGCGCGTCTGCCCTAGCAGAAGCATCGATGCCTTTTCTAGCTGCCTTCACTGCCACCAAAGTTAATAGTCGATACCAACTGTTGACTTCACTGGAAAAGCTATTAGAATCTCAGCTGCTGAGCCGACGTGGGCAAACTGACCAGCCTCTTGGAACCATCTGGCAGCACCTGCACTTGGCCCAGGAAACTGTTAGCACATTTCTAATAGGGATGGGCCTGAAGCAGAATCCCAAATCCAGGTCTGAACCTAGCTCCACAACGGGTTGAATCCAGACCCTGAATTTGCATACACCAAACCCTGTGGGAATGTAGCCGAGCGGACTCACCCCTGCGGCGCCTCCTGCTGGTGACTCCTGGGAATTAGCTCGGTTCCAGCTCCGGAGCGCCCTCTGCAGGCCGATGATCCACCTGTCCTCTGGCCCCCGTCTCCCTCCCTGGACCCAGTGCCTTTTACCTGAGGTGCTGCCTCCTGGCAGTAACTCCTTCCTCTCAGGGTCTCCCCTCCCCAGGGAAACCCCACTCTCTATCCCCACCTTGCCTCAGTATATGGCTACTGCCCGGCATCGTCTAGCCCCACACCCTGGGGCAGACTGCAGTATCAGCCTGGCAGGGAGAGTTTGGATCTGCTGCCTTGGCCTGCCCCTGGGGCTTTCCAGGCTGAAGCTCCCCAGCTCCTCTGCCTTTCCCCAGCCCTGCTTCACTCGGGTACCCTGTGTCCAGCTCCCTGCAGGCAGAGGGAGACTTTTTGGGCTCCTGGCTCACAGCCTCTTATAGGGGCCAGCTGGGCCTGATTGAGGCATGGCCTCAGCTGAGCCTACTTTCCCCCAATAAGCCCAGGCATTTAGAGCTGCAGCCCTCTGCAGGGCTGCTTTTAAACCCCTCAGGGCAAGCAACAGGTGTCCACTCCGCTACAGGGAAATTTAGATACTGACCCACATTTCACGTACCCCTGGCTTGGCACTGAGATCCAGGGGACTAGACATAGCAGACATCGTAAATCCAAGCCCCAGTTTGAGCCCCGAATTCTGGTTTGAGCCCACCTTTAATTTCTAGTAAGAACTAGTGCTGTAGAAGAGATTATGTAAATATGGCGCTAGGAAAGGTGCTACTTACGTATCCAGATGGAGGGCAGGCGGGCCAACGGACCTATGACAGGGTATGTCAGGTCTGTCTTTGCTGTTCTTCAGCGCCACTTTGTGGTGGGAAATAAAACGACAATAGGCCCCATTTGGATGGACAGGGTCCCAAAGACACAGAATAAAGAGACAGACACAAGCAGTGGCAGGGGCTAATGGAGAGAGGCTTTTGCTGCTCATGCACACATGGATGTGTTTACATGTCCTAAGCGTGAAACCCCAAGCACCTTATAAACTGGATCCAAACAACTTCTAGGAACGGGGTGAATGTTTTGAATATCACTCAAATACACACACTGGTCTTGATCTTTAGCTTATGCGAACCGTCCACAGTAATAGTAAATCATTAGATCCTTTCAAAGCTAGCAAAGGGCTGGAGGCTTGACCAACAGCTATATATCTCCATTTATTAATAGCGCTCTCTCTCTAGCCATCTATCTAATCTGTTCATTCCAGTCCATTTTTAATCTGCCTATTTTTCTAATCTATTTATCCAGCCAGCCATACCATAGATCTCTTTACAGTTTGTACAGAGATTAAATCCTTATGTTGCTATCTAATCACTATCTCTGGAAAGACAAACACTCAGAATTTCTTCGCAGTTATTAAAGACACAGATATTTGAGTAGAAAACTAATATCCATCCATCTGTGTATGCAGAGTGTATATATACCGTACATGAACATACACTCCTATATCTGCAGATGGCCATCTTAGATTAATAGGCTACACAAGGGCTGTATCTATCCTGGGTTTACTCAGAACAATATATCCTCTTTCAGGAAAACTACAACATACCCAAATGATCAAAAATCCCTTTTATGTAATTAATTTCCGAACGTTTTCACACACAGACAGCTGCCTGGCTGCATGTGAAGAAGATGTCATTCCTACTAAGGCCAACACAACAAACTTGGTAAAACATTTCACATCCAGGGCAGCCTTCATCCTATCCTCCTGGTGGAGAAAGCTAGGCAGTGTACCAATAGGGTAACTGATAGCCTAACCCTAAACTGAGGACACAATCTCACACTTTCGCTTTCACTAGGAGCAGGAGCGTTCACTGTAGTGACACTGCCTTTTCAAGGGCCACAGTCACATGCAAAGTATGAGCCTTGAAAGAGAGACAGACTCAGACACTAGGGAGGGGACAGTGGGAATGCCTCTCCTCCCGCTCCAGCGGGGGTAACAGACTGCAGAAGGTGCAGCTGCTCCCACACAATGTAGAACTGATAAATGAAATTGTTTTTAATTGTTCAATTTATTAATGTAAGATCTGTTCACCATTCACTACACTTGTCTATACTGTAACTTCTGTTCACTATTTACCATATTGTAATTCAAATCCCATTTTAAAACGCTCACTCCATTTTGTAAAAGCTTCCTCCAACCTTCATTTTTGCAAACCCTGCTGCAATCTTATTAGTTTAGTTTAGATGTGTGACTGAGGTATGGATGGATGGATGATGGAATCAACCTCCAGCCCCAGCCTGTCCTGAAGAAATAGAGTTCAAACCCCACCGGCTGAAGATACAGACAAGAGCCCTAACAAAGTAAGAAGAGTCCACCCAAAAAGAAAATGCACAATAGAAGGAAGATCAAAGCCAGGTCCCAAGCTGAAAGTCACGCCTGCAACTGACGGGTGATCAATCACCAAACCCAGAGGCAGTGTGACACAGCAAGACCTATAGACTCTGGATTCAAACTAAAGCCTACAAAAAGGATGGGTAAGATGGAAGACTTTGAAGGGTAACATTCTGCTGCCAACATGGAAGGGAATCGGTGCAGGCCCAACAAAGACCCAGCTCGTCCTTGTGCCCGGCTTTCCTGGCCAGTTAGTCACCACAAGCTACAAACCCAAGCTGCAAAATCAAGCCACGAACTTACGCTATGTCCAGGACTGGTAACTATGCATCAGCTGCAGAAGATCTGATGGATGTGAGTGTGTGTGAATGTGTGTGTGTGTGTGTGTGTGTGTGTGTGTATGTATGAGGATTAAAATATTAGTTATTGGTCATAAATCAGATTGTTGTTATAATAAATGTGGCATCTTTGTCTTGCTCCCTGAAAAGATCCTGTGTAGTTTTGTCTGTACAACAGTAATCAGTAGCATTGGGCAGGAAGATGTCGGGTGCAAATGAGGAGAAATACATCAAGAGATGTTCAGCGGTTTGGGACAGTTCTAGGCACAGAGGGGAGGAGAGACTAACTCCAAGCAATTATCATTATCTATATGGAAACACACATTTTCTTATTTAGGGACAAAACCATAAGGTCCTCAGGCAACCTCTGAATTTCCATTCAGAGCTTTTTGGACTAAAGCCCCTCACAAGAGGTCTCAGGTGGTCTTCAGCCCATTGTGAGACCCAAATAACCCATGTATCAGTGTCACTGAAGACAAAACAGCCACCTCCACATTTCTGGCAGAAAATGCTTTTTTGGTTCTGTTTTGTTTTTGTTTTTGTTTTTTTTTTGGGGGGGGGGGGGCGCGGGACAAAAGCACCACCGCACTGCTTTCTGCCCTAGAAGACTGACCCACCTGCAGCTAGCTTAGGGAAAACAAAAAAACGTGATTCTGTAAAGTGAAAACCATCTACCAAAGTGGACAAGATCATAATGTACAACCTGAAGGAACAGGTCATCAGCTGAGTGGGCACAAACCAAGACCCCTGTCCACTGGCAGCCGGGGGGGGGGGGTGAGAGAAAGAGTGACTCCTGTCCCTGTGGGGACAGTAACTTCCAACCTCCTCACCAGTGGGGAACATGGTGCTTTTCTCCTTCTCCCAACCCATTCCTTGCACCCTCCCCTTCCGCCCCATCTCCTGAGCTGGTGCTGCTGCCAGCTGGTTGAGTCAAGCCACGCTCCTCCCATTTGTGGTGGTGCCAGGGCTGTCAAGAGAGCCGGCTGGGCCCCGCTTCTGCCAGCCTGGGTGGTACCAGTGCTGCCGCTGCAGCCGCCACTGGCTGTACCCCCCGTCCTGCCAGGTAAGGTGATGCCAGTGCCATCTGCCAGGCCCTGTGCCAGAGCCACCATCAGCCTGTGTCTGGAAGCTCGGCTGCGATTACCCTCCCAGGCGGTGGGTGCTGGAGAGAACGGATTACCATTGCTTACAGCAGCAGCAGAGGGGAGCTGGAGAACATGAATGTGACACTGCAGTGTCCTGCTTTAAGGCTTTACATTTCCAGGAGAGATGATTTAAAAACGGGACAGTCCTGGAAAAAGCAGGACATTTGCGCTCATGTAGAGGGGCTGGTAAAGGAAATTTAATGAATGCTGCAGTAATATGAACTGGATTGATTTCATATTGTCTGTTTATAATTTCATTACAAAGCTCTCTGTTTGGATTCAGCTGTTCCGCTTATTCATAGTGGCTTCAAAAACAAGAAACCAAAGCAGAACTATTTCGTTTTCACTGGCGAAGTCCTGAGACACAAGAGACCGGCACAGCGTACATGGTGAAAAGTATGTGTGCTGTTCGGAGTTCTTTTAATTCAGCCATTTTTAACAGTTGAAATGGTTTTGAGCAAGAAAATTTGTCTTTAATAGAACTGGCCTCAATTCTCAAAAGCAACTCATGGTTTTTGGAAGCTTCCATTCTGGGTTCCTTTCCCATTTTGTTATGAGAGAGGAAATGGACAGATCCCTACACTGCGTTCTGTCACGTTTGGTAAATGAAGCAGTGGAAAATGGTACATTTAAAATGATTTCATGGCCCATTTGGTTTGTTAATCCATAAAATCATTTTAAAAGTACCGTTTCCCACTGCTACATTTACCTAACATAACAGAACACAGTGTAGGGATCTATACACGTCTTCTCCCAAAACAAAGTGGGAAAGGAACAGACTGTGAAAAATCAGTCTACTACGCAATCTGCTAACGTCTGTTTCTCGAACCGCACTTAACTATTAAAAAAAAAGGCACATTGAAATAAGATAAAATTAGCAAAGCATTTACATAAGAACGGCCATACTGAGTCAGACCAATGGTCCATCTAGCCCAGTATCCTGTCTACCGACTGTGGCCAATGCCAGGTGCCCCAGAGGGAGTGAACTGAACAGGTAGCGATCAAGTGATCTCTCTCCTGCCATCCATCCCTACCCTCTGACAAACAGAGGCTAGGGACACCATTCCTTCCCCAAATGAGTAAAGCATCTTTGCTCAGGGAAACAAACCATTCATATAGATTGGTCTGTAGACGACAGTCAAGGTGTAAAGCATCTAGCTGAATCAGGAAAGTTACAAATACAATTGCAAAAAAAAAAAAAAAAAAAAATGCTCAGCACCGCGGGTCCCTGTAAACATTCAGGGGCAGTGGGGAGACTAGGGGGGCCAGGCAGCAGGGTGGGAGGTTGAAATTGAAGAAAGATCTTAGAGACAGAGGAACTCTGCAAGCATCAACTACAAAACCAAAACACCAACCAGTGATTTTACAATAATGTTGAAAAGCCCATTACAATTTCCATGAGCCGTCTTGCATTCTGGGGTTCAAACCTATAGAAAGATGGGCGGGGGGAGGGATAGCTCAGTGGTTTGAGCATTGGCCTGCTAAACCCAGTGTTGTGTTCAGTCCTTGAGGGGGCCATTTAGGGATCTGGGCAAAAATCTGTCTGGGGATTGGTCCTGTTTGAGCAGGGGGTTGGACAAGATATCTCCTGAGGTCCCTTCCAACCCGGAGATTCTGTGATACCTAGGAAGGAAAGGGGGTTAATTACCATTGGCATCAGGATGATAGTACAAACAGCAGCCGCCAAAAGCTATGGAAGGAAAAATTTAGGCCAGACAAACAGGAAAGGACCTGGACCCTGGACTGTACTGCCAAGGGATGAAGTGGATACAATGTCCGATTAAAAGCAACAGCATTGCCACCATTCTTCACGACATATATTAGGCTAATCTACTCCATGCAGGTTTATTCTGGTCTAGGCAGAGCCATTGAGTGAGAATAAGGGAGACAGATGTCCCAGTGCCCCAACCTTTTCCATGGGGTTGCATCAATTGACTCTGTCTCTCGGGGGAGCACTTTCTGGTGAAAGTATTGAAGAGCAGACCAACTAAAACAGCTGTGGGAATGATGCAGGGAAGAGAGTCCTGCAAAATGGAGGTGGGGGAGGGGAGAGAAAGAGCAAGAAATCAAGCAGTGTAATAGAGAGTTAAAATCTACTCAATGCTGCCGTCTTGTTACTTCCACGCAACAATAACGGGTCACTGACTCATTTCCGCTTAGTGAACCTGGCCTAACTCTGTGGGGTGACGTTAAGGCCTCAGAAGAGAATTTTTGCACATTTTCTGTACAGTACTGTACCTGTCTTTGAACACTCCGCACCTGTGAATAGCAGCTGATGCTATTCTCGGCTCCCCACTGCCCAGGACACACAGAGCGAGGGCAGAGGGCTAAAGTGAGCTGCTACCAGGGACTTTCAAAGGCAGCAGCACACTCTGCAATACGCACTAAAAGGCTTCCCATCTGGGGGTGACAAATCTACATGGTTAACAAGACGTGGTCCCCCTTATGTTCTCTCTGCAAATCGAGCACAAAGTCCAAGCAGTTGCAAGGTAACCAAACAGCAGCAGGGAGCTGACAAACCACAGGAGCAGGTTCTGCACGTGGCTTAGGCGTTTCCTCCGCTTTTCAACTGCTCCAAGCCTCAAGCCCAGTTCCTGATCATCAGTCTGAACCACGCTAAAGCTGCTTCTCCTGCAAAAACAAACCTTCCCAGAGAGAACAAACTGCTGCCGCAGGCATTACCCCAGGAAGAAGAGTTAACGTGAACCACCACTCCCATAATGATTCTTGCTGCCTTAGGACCACAGCTCCCAGCATGCATCTGTCAAATCTGGCTGTTAACCCTTTCCTCGCCTTCTGATTTGGAGAGAAATAATCCACAAAAGACAACACTGAGATGAGAGCGACGAACAATAGCTACAGAAATAGCTGTCTGTGCAGTGGGGGTTTTCTTGAGCTGCTCCTGACTGGCAGCGGAGAGAAGCTCACTGTCAGGAAAGTTGTCCCAGGAGCCGAGCAAATGAAATACAGGAGGGAATGAGAGGATGACACGTCTAATAAAAGGTAGGCAGGAAGGAGGGATGACCTAAATTTCCTGTTCTGCCCCTGCTCTCTGTGAAGAGGACGAAGACCATCTAGTTCTGCTAAAGTAGTTTATCATCAGTAGATTTCACTCAGTGTTAAAAACAAGTCACTAGATTTGCCCATTAGTTGAAAGCTACATTTGTAGCCCAGCTAAGAAAAAGGGCTGGTGACCAAATCCATGCCTCAGGGTGATTGTAAATCAGATATCTATTATGAGTATGCAAGGCAGGAATCCTCCCTGATCGCATGATATGATTAGCCAAGTACATTATGAGGGTGCTGATACTGGCCACTGCCCACATGGAAGCAGGGGATGCTGGACCATGTGGACTAGTGATTTGATCCACTATGGCAAATTCCACATTTGGATATACAAAATAAAACTCAAACCAGCCGGACTAACAAAAATCTCCTTTCATTCAAAGCACGCAGACAGAATATGTCTGCTCCTCTTATGATTTTTAAAGTATTGCTCCATTCTGTGCAGAAGCCATGCAGAATATCTACATAACACCTGCAAAGATTTGATCTTATTTTTTCACTTCAGCAAGGGCAGTTTAACATTTCTACTGGGAGGCAGCAAGGTCTGGAAACATCTGATATTTTTCCATTTATTCTACAGGTCAGATTTCATCCATTTCCCACTGTTTTCCATACAGATTGGTCCCTGCACTCTAATTTTTTGGGTGGTGGCAGCTTTATCAGGTCCAAGCTGGTAACTAAGCTTGGAGGTTTTCATGCTAACCCCCATATTTTGGACGCTAAGGTCCAAATCTGGGACTAGATTATGATACCATGTCCCCTATTGGCTTCCTTGTTAGATGTCTCAGCAGAGACATCAAGGACTAAATAGGTCTTGGAGACCTATCTGGCTCCAGAACTGGATAAGTCCAATCAGGATTAAAGCACAATGGAGTTTTGCATCACCTCTGTTGTATCTGCTCTGTGACCTTCGTCTCTGGGGCAGTCAATCCAGCACCTTTAACTAATATTAAATTAATCACAATTTTTAAAAGAAAAGAGAGTCTCATTTTTTAAAAAGCAGCAGGGAGAAATCCTGTCAGGCACTTAGCTCGCTGTCTGAGTGACCATGACAGTACTTTCTGTGGTCACAGCCATCTGATAATGGGCAGGATGGTCATATATATTTCCAGTAAACGGGCTTGATAAAGAGACCGAGAGTTTTCGGTGCTGATGTGGTTACAAAGAGGTAATCTCAACACACGAGAACAATAATTAGAGAGACAAAGGATAGTCCAGTGTCTAGGAAACTAGTTTAGTGGCTGGATCCCTCGGTTCAATCCCTTCCTCTGCCACAGACTGCCTGGTGGCTTTGGGCAAGTCACTTACTCTCTCTGTGCCTCGGTTCCCATCTGTACAATAGGGAGAAGGCGCTCACAGGGGTGCCGCGAGGATAAAGCGCTTTGAGAGTTACTGATGAAAAGCACTACTAAAAGCTAGGTAGTGTTGTTATACTTCCTGCTGAACGCCCCTCACTGCCTCCCATACCACACTCCGCTCCCTGTGCTCTTTGCAATCCCACTTCTCTTTGTCTCCGGGTCTCACTCTTGAAGGCTGCTCCAATTGACACCGGTTTTGAGTGCACGACGTTTAGATGCCTTTGGCCTGTTTTTTGTCCATAAATCTGACTGAAGTCCAACAGCAGCTCTGGCTGCCCAGCAGCTTCAAAAATAAGCCTGGCGAATCCGAAATTGGGCATCTCCAAAAACTAGAGGCTTCCAGAAAAAGTGGCTGAATATTTCAGCCTTACTGAAGATACTGAGACAGCAAAAGGCAAGTCCAAAACCTGCTTCTCTTTACAGCGTTAGATAACTATTTATTGAGCCACATACGGTATCATAGCAAATTAAGGGGGCATTGCATCATTCCACGGGTCTCACTTGAGAGTGTTAAAACTCCATCTTCTTAACAGATACAATATTCTGTCAATTCCTCGGTGCTAAAGATCTCACCCCTCCTCCCCCGTTCTCTCGCGCACACACAAACTATCTGTCTCTTTCAGTTCTTATCACCCACAGTTTATGCACCTCTGACTCTCTTTACCCATCTACAGACCTTAGTTATCTCTGTGTCTGCCTGCTGCACTCTCTCCATATGGCGTTCCATTCGCTTTATAATCAGGGCTGCCTTGTGTGCTCCACAGATCTGTCCTCGGTCAGTTACCCTGGGTGTAGCGTGCCTGATAAACATTTTGGAATATCAGCTCTCGACCACATGGCTGTTGTGTTGTCTTAAAAAAAGTAGAAATAAATAAATTACTGTTCCACCTGGAAAAACAGACTTAAAATTGCTGCACTATTTTTTATCTAAATAATGTTTCAATTTAAAAAAAGAGGGGAGAGAGAACTAATTACATCCTTGTGTGGAAGATCATAAATCACATAATTACAATGGGAACCTCTGCATCTCCCCGACAGACTAAAAGCAGACTACACAAGTTCTTATCTCATTACAGTTTAATTAAGAATTATGTTTGAGCATCTTCTTTTTAATTATCGCAGTGCCCCGATGACTTCTAATCTTTTTTACCCGGAGTGACAGAGGGTGCGGTCCAAGATGGGCACTAATGAATTTAGAATTTGCTCTTTTGGGAAGTTTAATAAAATTAGTCCAAATAGAAGATTAACACTGATAAAGTGAACTTCCAAAGAGAACATTTGGTTCCTATCAATTAGTGTCCTACAAGCACCAGGAGCATGTGGAGGGGCAGCTGAAGCATAGTAACATAGTAATGTCTTGGGGCGAGGATGGGAGTTTCAAGGTGGGAGAGAAGATGGTAAATACGCTCTTCCCTAGTCTCACCTGCCAGCACACAATCACCAGCTGCCTCACATGCTGCAGTGCTAAGACCCAGAGGAAGATGTGTGTTAATTGTTTTACTCAGAGCTAGACTAGCAGTGTCAGGGTCTTTTTTTCGCAACACTCCCACTGCCCACCGGAGGAGTTCTTTGCAAAGAATGGATACAGTATCAGGCTACAGCTGTCAATTTACCTAGTCAGGGGTCGGCAACCTTTCCAGAAGCGGTGTGCCGAGTCTTCATTTATTCACTCTAATTTAAGGTTTCGCATGTCGGTAATACATTTTAACGTTTTTTAGAAGGTCTCTCTCTATAAGTCTATATATTATATAACTAAACTAGTGTTGTATTGTAAAATAAACAGGGTTTTCAAAATGTTTAAGAAGCTTCATTTAAAATTAAATTAAAATGTTGATCTTACCCTGCCGGCCCGCTCAGCCCGCCGCTGGTCTGGGGTTCTGTTCACCTAGGCTCGCAGCGGGCTGAGCGGGGCCTGCGGCCGGGACCCCGGCTGGCAAGGGTCCATCAGCCAGAACCCGAGACCAGCAGTGGGCTGTGCAGGGCTGGCGGCCAGGACCCAGACGGCTGGGGGCACAGGGCTGGAGTCAGGGCTGGGTATGTGAGGGGTGTAAGTGTCAGGGCAGAGGGAGCACTGGGTATGGGTGGGGGTGCCAGAGTCAGGGCCAGGGCTGCAGGTGGGTGGGTGGGTGGCTGAGGGGGATGAAGGAGTCAAGTAGAGGGCTGGGTATGTATGAGGGAGGTACAGGGCTCAAGGCAGGGGCCTGGGAGGGTGCGGGGCTCAGGGCAGAGGGTGTGGTGTGTGTGTGTGGGGGGGGGGTCGGGGCTCAGGGGAGAGTGCTGGGTGACTGCCCCCCTAAAAACTCTCAACCCCGTTGCTCCTTGTCCCCTGACTACCCCCTCCTGGGACCCCTGCCCCCAACTGCCCCCCAGGACCCCACCCACTAAGCCTCCCTGTTCCTTGTCCCCAGATTGGACTCTACCTCCTGCCTGTCCTCTGACTGCCCCGACCCTCATCCACACCCCCATCCCGACCCCTGGGATTCCCATGCCTATCCAACCACTCCCTGTCTCCTGACAGGGCCCCCAGAACTCCCAACCCCCCTACTCCCTGCCTGCTCCAACCCCTCTCTATACCCCTGCCTCCTGACAGCCCCCCCCACTCCCTGCCTGCTCCAACCCCTCTCCACACCCCTGCCTCCTGACAGCCCCCCAGAACTCCCAACTCATACACCCCCCCACTCCCTGCCTGCCCCAACCCCTCTCTATACCCCTGCCTCCTGACAGCCCCCCCACTCCCTGCCTGCTCCAACCCCTCTCTATACCCCTGCCTCCTGACAGCCCCCCCACTCCCTGCCTGCTCCAACCCCTCTCCACACCCCTGCCTCCTGACAGCCCCCCCACTCCCTGCCTGCTCCAACCCCTCTCCACACCCCTGCCTCCTGACAGCCCCCCCAGAACTCCCAACTCATACACCCCCCCACTCCCTGCCTGCCCCAACCCCTCTCCACACCCCTGCCTCCTGACAGGACCCCCAGAACTCCCGATCCATCCAACCCCCCCACCTGCCCCAACCCCTCTCCACACCCCTGCCTCCTGACAGCCCCCCCAGAACTCCCGATCCATCCAACCCCCCCGCCTGCCCCAACCCCTCTCCACACCCCTGCCTCCTGACAGCCCCCCCAGAACTCCCAACTCATACACCCCTCCCAGCTCCCTGCCTGCCCCAACCCCTCTCCACACCCCTGCCTCCTGACAGGACCCCCAGAACTCCCAACTCATACATCCTCCCAGCTCCTTGTCCTGACCACCCCTTCCAGAGACCCCCCAACCCTCTTTGCTCCCGGTCCCCTGACTGCCCTGACCCCTATTCACCCCCTGCCCCCTCACAAACCCCAGGACTCCCATGCCCCATCCAACCCCTCCACCTCTAACACCCCCATTCAACCCCCCCTGCTCCCTGTCCCCTAACTGCCCCCATCCCTTATCCAACCCCTCCAGCTCTGGGCCCCTTACCAGGAGGCTCCACACAGAGCTAGATGGGCTGCTCCGTGGGAGCGCCCTGCCCTGCCCCTCCGGTTGAGCAGGGAGCGTGTCTGCCTCCCCGCAGGGCCAAACTCTGCCCTCGGAAGCGCGCAGCCCCGACCCCCCAGAGTGCTGCACACGGCGGCAGGGCTCCGGGGGGGGGGGGGGGCAGCAGCTTGCTGCGCTCGGCCCGGGAGCGCGGACCCCGCGGCTTGCCATGCCAGGAGAGTGGGGCCATTTGCCCACCCTGTGCGCACGGCTATGCTTCTGCTCCCTGCCGCCGCGGGGGAAGTGGAGGGCAGAGGAGAGCGCGCCGGGGTGGGCAGGATTTTCAGTGGCATGCTGGAGTCCCGGCAGGCTCCAGCGTGCCATTAAAAATTGGCTCCCCTACCGTCTTTGGCACGCGTGCCATAGGTTGCCGACCCCTGGCCTAGATTCATCCAAATCAGGATTTCCCATTCCAGCATGGGCCAGCCTCTGCCGGCACTCAATTTCCTTTGATACCAAGAACTATAAGGTCCCTTTATCATAAGATTCTCAAATGTAGGGCCCTGCCAGCTTCGAGTTTGTGCTGACAAACCCCTGGGCTATCTGACATGTGTTCTGTGCTGGCAGAGCATGTGTCTGAGGTTCAGAAAGGCTGTCCTGTAAGCGCTAGGCCAACTTTAGAAATAAGCAACATAGGCTTTTTCTGCACTACCAAGCCTGTGCCAACGTAGCGCCCACAGGAGCTCTGCCGGAAGAGGAACTCCCTGAATGTTAACCAAGCTGTGTCTACACGGGGGGGCGGGTTGCCGATGTCACTCTGCTACTAGAGGCTGTAGGTTTTTTCACACCCCTGCGTGACACAGCCATGCTGGTGTACATTTTAAGGGTAGACGGGGCCACAGGCTGCCTCAGACTGGTCAGCTGGTGTTGCTATGTACCCTGTTGGGCACCTTAGCTGCAGGCTCTTCTGAGCACAATGAGGGAAGGGAAGAGGAGTCAGGAGAGGAGGAGAAGATGCTCTAGAGATACTTTGCCTGAGGGTCTGATTACATGTAGGATCATTCTTGAAACATTTCTGGACAGTGAGAAGGGGCACTCCGTGGCTGTCTGGCCTCTGACCCTCTGATTAATCCAGTACCCCGCTATTCCATATCCCGTGTGCAGAGAGTTACAGCAAGAGGGAAAGATGAAATGCTGAGGCTGCAAGGCCCCCAGCTGCTAACAGTTCGCCATGGTACAGAAAATGGTGGCAAAGCCAGACAGTGGAGGGGGGAAAGAGACCAATGCAGGAGGGGAAAGCATAATGCTGTAATGAGCCCTGGCAGGTGGCAGCATTGATGCACACTGCCCTTTGCTTGGCCAATAACTGCGGTGCTGAAGACGTCAGTCGCTTGTTAGCATCCACATTTGCTGTGAATATCTTCGCAAGCAACACCTCCCTCCACCTCCCACGCACCTAATTAATTTTAGGGTGAGTATAACCTTTATTCCTCCATTACTGGCCAGTCTTATTCCTTTAGTACCTTCTGGAGATGATGAACTCCGATGGACACACAGAGTGAAAGCATAAGAGGTAGCTTTTTGGTATCCGGAGTTGACACTTCCCCATGCTGAAACACACATGCCTTTTGCATTAATGCTTAGCAACGAGGAGATGATCAGCAGTAAAAATAATTATTTAGTATGTGTACACACACACACACGCTTAGCCACCACGTTTCACTTAAAATAAAGTTACTCACAAGCCCACACCTAAGACAATGGGGTATGTGGGACCACCCAGACTAGCACTACACAGGGCGGAGGGTTCCATTCGGTATTGTTTGATCAGAGATGCGTCTGTGACAGACGGGCTGAAGGAGACGACACCGAGAACAAGCAGCTGGCACCTCAACCTGGAAAAAGCTTAGAGCACACGAACTTTTGGGCTTCTGGTTGAGAAGTGTGGTGGGTGCTGTGAACAAGGACACGGTCCTTTGGTTCCTTCTGTCTCCAAGGAAACAGGACTTGGCCTATTTCTTATAAATAAGCACTCCTGTATCAAAGTAAACACCAAACTCCATAGTCAATTTCTACTCCCAAATTAATCATCTACAGGGTCCAAACTTTAACTAGCCACTCAGGTCAAAAGGGGCAACAACACACACACCCACTGAATCCAACTTCAGCAAGTGGAGGAGGACTAGATGATCTCTGGAGTTCCCTTGCAGCCCTACACATCACATGTCGCGTGCGTGTTTGTGTGTGTATTTCAACCTCATTGCTGCTCCGAGTTAGCTTCACACAGAAGGTGGGGCAGGTTTCATACTGGAGTCTCTGGGTGGCACTATGCTATAAATAGCAACAGGAGTCCAGAGGCTTAAATACTAGTACGCGTCTGTTGTTACTGGCTTCACAATGCCACACAATAGCCAGAATGCCATAGCTGTGATTGCATTATCTCCCTTTCATCCCAGCTTGTGACCTAAGGCCCAGAGCCTGAATGGCAGGGGGCTTATAACTGCTTGAGTTCTGCAATACAGCATCCAGATTGTGTGCGGCATGTTTTTACCACATGAAACACTTAGAACATGGATGTCACGACCAGCACATTTACAGATTCAATAGGCTGCATTGTTACACCACATTGCTTGTGAAACTCAGCACTCTGACTTTGTTTAAGCTTCTCTCCAGCGATCTGCAGAAGCCTGACGAGGTGGCAGATGTCAATTAGTTTACAGCTAGCAAATGGACATGATCAGCTTTCTGAGCCTTGGCCTGTCACATCCAGGATTTGTTAATTTCCATCTCTCGCACCAAGATGGTTTCAGATTTCTCCACTGGAAGCACCACAAACCTATCAAGAAAATCTCTAAATGCAAATGGATTTTGCGAGACAGAAGACAGCAGGACAGATCAGCTGCCACTCACCGGGGCACAAACACTCACCAGGGCTGCCATTGCTTAGGAGGCTCCAGAAAATGTTCTATTAACAGCCAATTTAGATGCTCTCAAAAGCCCAGCAAAGCCCAATGCCAACTGGCAGAATGGAGGTCAGAGTTCTCCTGCGTTTGCATCTAATGCTGATCCTGAGGGCGTATAGCAGACATCAATTCCCAACCTAATTTTTCCTAGAAAGAAGAATTGTCTTGTCACGGCTGATACCCCTGCAATCCTGATTCAAAGGGACTTGCAAACTGCACACAGCATTTCATTCGTGCCTTTTCTCCTCCATTCTTATGATGTAACGGTGAGAAATCCTACACCCGGGGGGCAGAGGAGAAGAGAAAGAAAGGTTGTGGGGAAATTAGAAATATCAGACCTTGCCTTTCCTGTATCGGAAGGAGGACTCTATGGATGACTAGAGAATAAAGGGTACTGTGACATCAGAAATTAAAAGGGATGAAACATGACCAATTGAGAGGGGAAGGGATTTGAGATCAAACTATTTAAAAAAATCCCTTTCTTTTTTGCTTTTGCCAAGAGCTGTTTAACTCAAACATTGTTACAAAAGCTTTTCTGGTGGTTCCAGACCCCAGCCGTCCAGCAAAAACATGGAAGACCAGGCTCTTTGTAGGAACATTTTCAGAAGCACTGCAGACCCACAACTGGGATAAGATCTTCAGAAGTGCTCAGCTCCCATCAAAGCATCTAAATAAAGTGGCTGGATTTCTTGAAAGCAATCCGTACTCAGCCGCTTCTACTGAGCACAAGACCTGCTGGGTCTTGAGCCATTTATGTAGGTGCCTCACTGGGAGCTGCTGGGAGCAGATGCTCTTTGGAAAGATCTTGAAAGACACATTCCTGGATACTTCTCAGTGAAATTCAACAAACCTTCCCGGGTCCTTCTTTATACCCCACAAACCAGCAAAGAGAGGGAATAAACATTATTTTCTCCTTTCCAGGTCACTTTTAAGACACTGAAAAGACTGTGACAGTTCAAAACCTTCTTTCCTTTCATTACGGAAAATCAGAATCAGAGGCAGAGCCTGGGGTGAAGGGTATAGACACAGTGAAAGCCCAGGCTGGCTATGAGAGAACCTACAAGTATCTGCAAGTGGCTTTTTGGAGCATTTTGCAAGCACTCCTTAAGGGAAAAAGCAAGACAGGGAGAGAGCTGTGACGATAACCCCCCCCAAGACTGAACTTTTCAGACAGAGCTGGGAACCAGGGGGCAGCGTCTCTCACTTCCGCCTGCCATCCCCTAGCTGGAGGGACTGGGAAAAACGTAACCACCGCAGGCTGCTTGGATGCAATCTCAGCTCCATTCAAGCTGCGGACTTGTGAGCGGCTTGCTGTCAGCAGGATAAAATATTCAGCAACTGTAGATTCCAGACAATGTTTCATGCCTCATTGACTGCAAAAGTTTTTAGATTTAGTCAACATCTGAAGAGGAAATCCCAGGGTAACCGTATCTTTTTTCTCCTCCCATGGATAAAGTCCAAATTTGTATAGGTTTTTTGGCAGTTTATTTAAAGTTTGTGGGTATTTTATTTCAAATAAAACAAGGGGCATTATTTACAGCCCTTAGCTGAGGGAACAATAAAAAACAGTTGCTATTGTTGAGGCCTATTAATACTGTTAGTTTCCAAGAGCAACGTCTCTAAAGAGATATAAGCAATCTAAAAAGACTGTGCAAGGCAGTTCAAACACATCCATCTTCCAGGGGACTCCCCTTCATTCAGCTGTGCTGACTGAATGAAGCTCATCTGCAATCACCTAAATCTATTATTGTTCTTTAACATTTATATTGCAGTAACACCTAAAGGCCATTGTGGCAGATCTAGTACTCACCCCTGCAGCGCCTTCTACTGGTCATCTTGGGAATTAGCTCTTCACCAGCTTCAGAGCGCCCTCTGCTGGCCGGTGTCTTGCCTGCCTCAGGCCTCTGTCCCTTCCGGACCCCGGTGCCCCTTTACCCTGGGGTTCTGCCCACTGCAGTATCCCCACACGCTAGATCTCCCCTCCCCGGGGAACCCCCAACCCTCTATTCCCACCTTACCTCAGTGGCTACTGCCAGTCCCTATCTAGCCCCCGCTCACTGGGGCAGAAGGCAGTCTGCAATGGCCCCTCGTCATTGGCAAGGAGGTTGGACCAACTGCCTCTGCCTATCTCTGGGCTGCACCTCCCAGGTCCAGTACCCACTTTGGGCCTTATCCAGCCTGGAACTCCCCAGCTCCTCCTGCCTTTCTCCAGCACTGCTCTGTTTCCGGTACCCTGCTCCCAGGCAGCTAAGGTCCTTCCCTCTCCAAGCTAGAGAGAGACTGACCCAGCTCCGACCTCAGCCCTTATAACAGGGCCAGGTGTAGCCTGATTGGGGCATTGCCCCAGCTGTGGCTGCCTCCCCAATCAGCCCAGCCTTCCTCCATCCAAGCAGGGGAACCGCCCCACTACAGCCAAACATTGTGCTGGGCACTGCACAAAAGTATAGTCAACCAGTCTCTGCCCCAAAGAGCTCACGGTCTGAAAGACAAGATGTAACGGATGGATGAGCCACAAACGTGCGTTGGCAAAGGGGAATAGGACATGCCGATTCCTAGCCACTCAGTAGCAATAGAATTAATATCATTGTAAAAGGTGATACTAAGATCTCACTTGGAATACGGAGCACTGTTCTGGTCACCCATGTTCAAAAAAGATGAATTCAGACTGGAACAGGTGCAGAGAAGGGCTATTAGGATGATCAGGGGAATGGTGAGCCTGTCTTGCGAGAGGAGACTAAAAGGTTTTAAAGAGCTGGCTGAAATGCTAATGTTGATTTTCAATAACTCTTGGAACACACGGGGGACATTCCAGAAGACTGGAAGACAGCTAATGTTTTGCCCATATTTAAAAAGGATAAACAGGATGACCTGGGTAATTATAGGCCTGTCTTAGTCTGAAAACAATCAAAGGTGCTTTACAAGCCTTTTTAATGGGTTCCTCCCCCTACCTGGTGGAAAAAGTGAAATCCCAAATATTTCAATTCCGAAGAACCTCTACAGTGCCTTATGGGTGTTATAGGTTAGGTGCTACATGCTCCTAGTTCCCTCTGTTCAGAAGTACAGGTGGAAGGACCAGTGCTCCTCCAGTTGGGCTATCAAGGTGTCTAGTGATATTTGTAATGACCTCCTGTTGAGAGGGGAGAGAAATGCTTTTCACTGACAGGTTGTTTATTTTCCACCCCTCTGGATCATCACCTGGGGTAAGAAGTTGCACAGAACACAGATTAAAAAAAAAGAAATACAAACCTCACACACCAAACACCTTTTAATTCAACTGGCTGAATCGACACAGGGAGATTATTAGTTTTCTGTACGATTTGATTCCATTAATTAGCTTGAGAATATCATCACAGCCAGGCAAGCAAAGAAAAACAGAGATAAATCCTTGCCATAGCACAGCTTCATCTTTTAAAGGCAATTAACTCTTAGTTATTAGCTTTTAATTAGGGAATAATAATGACACCATTAATACAGTTTATTATACTTGTCAGCAGACAGCTGTTTCAAGCAGATTTTATCATCAGATCTTAGCGGCTTTTGTCTGCTGTGATTCTATATTTCTAAGCATATTGGGGTGACTCCCCCATGCCCCTACACAGGGGGTACAGCAGTTAAGCCTCAGCTCCCAAATGTGCAACTCTCGTCACACAGAAAGCGCAAGGGCCTCCAGTCTAAGGTGGATCTGTATCATCTCCCCGCTGCGGAAGAAGCTGGCTCCAAATCGAAACTCTTGGCCGAATTCCAAGGAAGAAGAAGAAGAGGGCGGAATGAGAATGAACGTCTCTTCAGTTCCCTCCAAAACGTCAAAGAATTTAAGCCTCACGTAATACGTGGGCATTTGTGTGTTTGTGTTTATTTTAAATAATCTAAGCTGGTTTCTCTGCCCCGAAGAATTCCAGCAGCAATGGGATCCAGTCTTGACTGCACATTTGATGTCTCTCTCATGGGTAATTTACATTCCTTTCTTCGCTCATTTCCTGGGGGGGATGTTGGATGTCTGAGTCTTACACCTCAGCTCATAACATCTGAGCTTGTGCCACGATAAGATGCCAGCAATCTCACTGGTTTTCTTGAGAGCAAGCTGTGCGGCTTTTCTAGCTCCCGAAGAGTTCCGGGTACTTTTACAGCACTGGAGAAATGTTTGGGGGGAGTCTAGGTTTTTTTTTAAAATCAAGAATCTCAAATAAATTTATCCAATTGAAATGGTCATTTCTGCCAACCCACCTGGTGCCCACTGTATTACTGACCACATGCATCTGACAAAGTGGGTATTCACCCACGAAAGCTCCATGCTCCAATACGTCTGTTAGTCTATAAGGTGCCACAGGACTCTTTGTCGTGTATTACTAGAAATATCTGACAATGGTAAAGTCTATGGAAATGTAATAAATTCCCCTTGACTGTCGCCTTTTTCAGGTTCATATTAAAATACGAAACAATGACAAGATCCTCCTGGATGAGCGGTTTACAGTAATACAGTGGGTCCCCCCCAGTAAGATTTTCTAGAGAACATCTCCGTTTGGGCCACAATTAAAGATGCCAGACTTCAGGGATGCAGCAGTTCATGTTGGCGCAGAGATCACATGTGTGAGATACTTATGCTAAACAATACGATCCACCCTCGTATTTAGCTGTGCTGCTCTGAGTACATTTTACAGACCTGAAGAAGAGCTGTGTAGCTCGAAAGCTTGTGTCTCTTACCAACAGAAGTTGGTCCAATAAAAACAGATATTATCTCACCCACCTTGTGTCTCTAATATCCTGGGATCGAGGCAGCTATAACACTGCATACAGAAATTTGTCCATGGCAGGCATTCTTCTTGCACCATGCACAGTGCAGGCAAAGCCCTTTGAAATAAATCAGCCTGACATGAGGAGTAAACCAGTTGCAAGAACCCACTTGCGGTTATTCAAAGAAAACATACAATTGTTGCACTGAAAGCAAGATCGTTAAAGGCAGATACTAAATGGAAAAACTTTCCTGCACTGGTAAATCAAAATAAAAATAGACTAGACAAAGAAGGGGAGAAAGAAAGGATTGTTATCTCCATTTTACAGATAGGGAAACTGAGGCGTTGGGAGGCGAAACAACATCCAAATTCCAGGTCAGTGGCAGAAACTGGAACAGAACTCAGGACTTCTGACTCCTAATCTAGCACCTTATTCAGCCAACCCACTGCCTCTCACTGGAGCTGGACTTATTGTAGCACTCTGTTGGCCCTTAATGGCCTAATTCTGTACTTACTTTCATCCTGTGCACTGCTACAGATTTCGACGCAACAGCAGATAGTGTAGCATCATCCCAGAATTTGGCCTTAAGAATTTATTTCCCTGTGCAATGCCGCAGGTGTTTTGCACACTGTAGCAGTGCAATACACAATCTCAAAGTCTTCAAAGGTCATTGTTTGTTTGCAGCCCTGACGAAAGCTGGGGATAGTCTCAGGTCGTTAAGCGAAGCAGGTTTGGAATTCTCAGTGCAATTAAAACCTCTTCACCAGTGAGGTACGTTTTTTTTGTGCGTTTGGCTGTATCACAGAAAATCCCCCCCAAGTGATCAAACTAATTTTCACCAAACGTTGTCCCCAAACACATTTTGAGGCCGAGATCATACATGAGACACTTCAGCCCTGATGATAACTTACCTTTTTATTTTTAAATGTAGCGATAAACTGCATTCAGCAGAGGCTTACAAAGAAAGTGCCTTCTCAGCCATAATGAGCACCACTTACACTACTTACAGCTAATGGCAACTCTCCTTTAGCTCAAGTGCTACCATTTGAGATCACACGCTCATGCAGGAAGTGAGGCCCCTCAGTTTAAGTCCCAGCAGGGGGACTGATTCCTCGTGTTTCTTAATAAGGCATGTCGATGCAAAACAATCGAATGCCAAAGCAGGGATCCCACGCAGGCGATTACCAGGGTTCTGTGGCAGGCGACAGAATTAACTTACCTGCACACTGGAGTTCTGCAAGTAGATCCAAACTCCCCTACCCCTCATTCCCCGCATGGTTCCATGGTTAGCCAGCAGCCTGGAAGTGACAACAAAAGGAGGGTGGGTTCACACACAACGGTGAGCACTGCCTGTGTGCTGGAGTGTACAGCTCCTCTGGGTTTCCCCCAGGTGCGGGTGGCAGAGAGCAGTTGCTTGCAAGAGAGGATATCTGCAGAGGGGCGTGAATGATAGAGTGGTCAGTGCTTTGCATCTCTTCATTCAAGCAGGGACAAAATAAAGCTGGCTGCAAGCTGGGCAGGTGAAGAGTGGCTTACCCTCCGCTGGAGAGCCCTTTAGCGTGGTGAGAAGGGGGTTCGGCAGGTGCCCTGACTGAGTTGTTAGTGCCAGTCCAGTGATCACCATGTCATTCTCTTGCCAGGGGATTAATTTCTGATTTTACTGCTGCTCTTTATCACAGAGACAGCTTTGAAAGGCACAAATTTTCCAACCCACAATGGACCTGTCACAATGACAATTATGTTTAACAGCGGCAGTTCAGTCTCGCCTTTGAACGGCTCTGATTAGTGCAGTAAATAGAAGCATATTAGAGAGGTGTTGGGAGTGACAAGGCACTGATAGGCCGTAGTCCTATCACATCAAAGCACTGCAAGGGGCCAGGAGCACACTGGGGCCTTGACAAAAGTAGACCCAGCAGGGCAATTCTTTTCACTGGGCTTTGGGTGCAGAGGAGAGGCAGAAGAGTGACTATAGAGAGATTAAAACACACACTCCTCTAACATTACTGCAATGAAGAGAATACATGGTGAAAATAAAGTTATTTCAGAAAAACAGCACCAAGGGAGGTTTTCTCCCCTCTTTCCAAGTCACCCACTCTGCTGAGAGAAAAATACTGCAGCCCTGCAAGCAGAGGAGTTTAGTAGATGTACAAAGTTTGGACTTTGAGAACAGTGGTGGCACTGGGCAACTGCTTTGGGTACCAAGCAGCTCAAGGGGGTCCCCAATTTAATATTACCCCCAAAGGGTCGTTCATCTTATTTAACGTGGACTTATTTAATGTGGACTTTTAAACAAGTATATTCATATGTTTGTGTTGGTATATTGTTTGGTTCATGAAAATAATGCAATTAGTATTTTAGGGAGCGGGTGAGGGGTAACAGGTCCTCACCCCCAAAAAATATTCCTGCTTAGGAAGCCCACTGGGCTAGCACCACCTCCGTCTGAGATGCAGTATTTTAAAGATATAGAGGGGTAACTGAATAGGTAAGGAGGAATCTATTGTTCAAAGCAGAGGCCAGGAGTCAGGATTTCTAAGTTCTTTTCCAGGTGACATTGGGAAAGTCACTTGTCAACTTCCAAATTTGGGTGGCTAAACGTAGACACCTTAATAAGCAATGGCCTGATTTTCAGAGGGGCTGAAGTCAATGGGATCTGCAGATGTTCAGCCCCTCTGAAAATGTTTGATGATTTAGGCCTTAACCCACAGTGATAAGATAGATACCTCCTCTGCCCCTCCCAGGCTGGATTATGAGAGCCTATTAACATGTACAGAGTGGTTTGAGGTCCTTAGTTTTACCTATAGAAGGTAAAAGTATTAGGATTCATCATTAAATAGGGAGAATTCAGTGCAGAAAAGTCCAATCAGCAGAGCTGAACAAAGACGGTACAAGCCTATAAACTGGTTTCATCCCCAGAATAAGGACAAAGCTTTGGATTGCCATCCTTTTCAGATGTGTATTTGAACATCTGAAGTCAAGCCTGTCCCTAGTTTTCACTCCTGGGGGAATTCTGTGCAAAAAAATTAAAAATTCTCTGCACAATATTTTAAAATTCTGCATATTTTCTTTGTCAAAATAACACAATATAATCATACTAGTTTCAATTATTTTTGGTCATTTATTTCAAAATACCTGCTAGCATGTATGTCTGTAACAATACAGACAACAAAAAAGATTCAGGAAATGTTTTTTGTCAGAAAGATTCCTTACTAGGCATATTAATACAGAATGCTCAGTAATAAATCATTTAAACTACAGTACAGAAATGTATTTCCCACATCCCTCAGAAGCAGTGCAAAGGCTTGTAGGAGTGAGGGGTAATGGAGAAGCTGAGGGAGAGGAAGTAAATTGCCTGGGTGTGAACTTGGAGGGTTGTTGGGTATGGGTGGGAAAAGTATAGAACAAGTTTTTGGGGGTCAAGGAGGGATTGTTAGGGAGTTTCCCCCATGAAGATCCTGGCTGACCCCTAGCCTCCCCTGTTCAGTCAAGCACATCTGCCCCATCTCCATGTGTCCTTGCACCCCGTCCATGTGTCCCTCCACCCCCACTCAGATACTCACTCCCCTCATCCCCATATGGCCCTGCACCCCCTCCCCCATCCATCTCTGCACCCCCGCCCAGCCACTCCCTTGTCTGTGTGTCCCTGTACCCCCACTCAGCCACACCCTGTCCCCATGTAGTTCTGCATAGATTCCCCCATCACCATGTGGTCCTGCACCTCCCTCTCCCCTGTGACCCTGTGCCTCCACTCCCATTCAGCCCCTGCCCCAGTCTGTCCTCCCTGACTAGCCCTTATGAGCCTGACTCCCCCTCCCTCAGCCTGTCTCCTGACCTGGCCTGCAGGCACTGTGAAGAAGGCAGGCTCTCCCTTCTCTAGCTGGCCAGGAGCTGCTGTTGTGTTCTATCACCAGAGTGCCCTCTGGTGGGAAAAAGGCAGAACTGTAGTAACATTTTGGCAGGTTTTTTCTGTGCAAAAAATGAAAAATATGCATAGCTTATTAATTATGCATGCAGTAGCACAGAATTCCCCCAAGAGAAAATAGTTTTGGTTCCAAGTGGGATCCAAACCCAGAAGCAGCCTATTTTCCAGTCCCAGGTCAGAAGCAGCTACACTAAAGGATTCTAATCTAGCAAAAAGAAGGCATAACAAGAACCAGTGGCTGATGGCGGAAGCCAGACAAATTCAAATTAGAAATTAGGCCCAAATTTATAACGGTGAGGGTGAGTAATCATTGGAACAAACTACCAAAGTGCTGGATTCTCCATCTCTGGCTGTCTTCTGATCAGGACTGTATGCCTTCCTGGAAGATACACTTTATCTAAACAAGTTATTGGGCTTAAATGGAGGAGTAATGGTAAAATTCAGTGCCCCGTGTTGTACTGTTCCGACTAGATTATATAGGGTCTTTGTGGCCTTAAAAATCTATGAATAATCTCTCAATTGCTGTTCTTATCAAACTTCAACCAAAATGGTGGGAAATGCATGGGAACAGCTGCACTCACGAGATTTCCACCACTTGTGGTCAGAAATCTTACGTGAATGGTTTATGCCAAGTCACAGCCCCTCTAAATCCCAGCCTCAAGTTGAGTCTAATGCCTGAACCTGACTACACTGGACCCAGACGCATCTTAGTTCCTTCCTTGGCCTAGTTACGCTCCAAAAGCTCCAAACTGATGAAAGGTAAGAGCAACCCAAGGAAAAGAGAGACAGTCCTTATCCACAGGAAGGGAGTGAGGAGGCCTTAGGCTGTTTGGAGAATTTAAGCACAGCTTTCTTACCACCATCACCTCTTTAAAATATCCGTGAATCCTCCTGTATCTAGGATCAAGTCAGGTTCTTTCTTTGCTGACAGTTGTCTAGTGGGTGAATCTGTGCCTCTCTGTTGTGCTGAGAGAGAAAAAAAACTATTGCAGCACTCTGGCTTGTATCAAAAGTAACCGACCATTCTCCTCCAACCCATGAAGAACTGCTGTGCAGTCTAGAGCCAGCTTGGCCACATGAAGAGGGCATATGTCCATTGATTTTCAAGCCACGAGTACGAGGTCACTCCTGCTTTAGAAACAGCCTGGCCAGGAGCCTGTTTGCTGGAGAGAGGCTGCAGCTCTGATATTCTAATATTAGCAGCAGGCATCTGAAATGACAAGCCTAGGGCTGAAAGGTAAGACAAAGTCAGCAGCACACTGCCATGCCCTGCCGCTGCTCAGCCAGATTCCTGTTCAGCCCATGGAAGAATGGGCTAACTATGGGTAGAATTACACAATGACCTGTAGATTGGAGAATAAATTGCCGTTGTTTCTGCTTCTCTAATCTTTAATATATAAAATACTCCCAACCACTTTCTATTGGCACATGACCAAAATAAACTCAGGGACAGCTAACTTTTCTTCCATCAGAGATGCGGAGTAATTTTGGCTCAAAATTCCATTTGGGGCTAACACCCTAATATCAGTTTACAGCTGGGGTGAGGGTACAGTAATCTGTGGACAAGGGTCTGAGCAAGGCATAATCTGAACACAGGGCTGGGAGACAGAAACTTCAAGCTCTCATACGGTCTTCTACTGTGACCTAGGGCAATTCGCTTGCCCCTTCTGCCTCTGTTTGTGCAGCAGGCATGAAATCGCTCATAGAGGTGTTGGGAGGAGTCATTTTTCTGCAGTGCTTTGAGGTAGACAGTGTTAAGTATCATTCAAATCTCAGTGATAGGCCCAATCGGTATGAAGCACAGGTCCTCTGCTTAGGCTCTTGGCACTCTGCCCCATGTGCTATGCAGACAGAACTGTCAATTTATTCCAAGCACCACCTTAAATGAGAACAATGGCATCTACAAAAAGTGCCTGGTAGGTAGGTATCAGCCACCTGGGTCCTCCAGGCATTCTACAGAGGAACGTGACCTTTGCAGGCCCGAAAGTGTGAAAACAACAGACTTCCCAGGAGGTGGCAGTCAATAATGGGTGGTGAGATCGGAGACTGTACTTGTCCCCAAACCCTGACTACAGCAGGTGCACCTCGCTGGGCCTTGTTGAGAGTCTGTGAAACCAGTGTTCACCACCTCCCTTTTGGAACAAACATGGAGAGTCTCCCTGATCCACTGGCATCTTAGCTGCAGGAAGACTACAGTAGCTTCTCCTTTGACCCCAATACATTGCCAATACTAACCTAGTCACACATCTGTGCCTCCTCTCTTCTCCAGCCCAAACAGTCCTTCAGATACTTCATTACAGAGCGGTCTTGAGTCTGCATTTGCCCTGCACCTTGCCCATCATTTAAACCATTGCAAAGACCAGGCCATTTTCCCTTGGTATAAATGACTGCAAGAGGTACAGAGCAATGGGATTAGGGGATTTTATCGTAGGAGTAGAGTGGAAAAGACTCAGCTGCCTCAGCTCCAGTAAAAGAAACTGCTGGAGAAAGTCTTCATTTTTGCTTCCTCTCCCCCCAAAATTACCAAGCCAGAGAGGAGGAGATGTCTAAAGCAACACCCTGATGTGACACCATCACTTTTAATCCTCAGTGGAATTACCCCAGCATCAAGCAAACAGAAATACTTTATGTTCCTTTGCCCCAAAATGAGCCACTGTATCACTCTTTTAAAAAACAGAATCTTGTTATAAGCAGAGCTACAGATTCCACATTCAGGAAAGGAGGAAGGAGAGGGGAGGGGAGGAAGTCTCTGGAGACCTGAGTACACGGAAAAGTTGCACCAGTTTAACTTAAATCACTTATTAAAACCTGTGCGAATGCTATTTCAGTTTAAGACTGGCTTCCTGAGGTTTAGCTTACCTGATCAATTTAAGCTAAATTGAAACAAGTCACTCAAACCCAAATAAGTGCATCCCCATGTGGGGGACGTACTGGTTAAAGAGTAAATCACACCTTTATACACCAGTACAACTTCCTCAGGTAGACAAGCCCCGAGATTCAATCTGCAGGAGGATGGTTCTGTATTTCCTTTTATTCGTTCATGTATTTAGTGCTGGTGAAAGGTGCAGGATTGACAGCCCCGGAGACTGAAATCCTATTAACTCAAGAGAAGAAGTAAAAACCCAGGCAAGAGCAGGGCAAGCTTTGCCTACAGATAAGCCTCAACCCTGCTATGGAGGGGACCAAATGCAAGAGTGGAGTTTAGTGACACTCTCTCAATCAGTCTTTAGCCTCTCTGTTGAGATCAGCAGCAGGAGGGAGAACCTCGTAGCAATAGTTTGAGTTGTGGACTTTTGTCCTTGGGCAGCTAGAGTCCATCTCATTTCTCACAGGCCGTGGAATATCAATGAGCTTTTGATCCCTACAGATCTGGGTGGGATTTAAACTAGTGGGTTAGACAGTTTTTCAGAGCTATCTTTCATTCTGTAACCATGAAGCCTTCCAGTCCCCTTTCTTAGGCAACCCTCAGATAAGAGAACACTTCATTTTTTTCTTTCCTGATTTTCATTTTTAATTGGCTCCACTGTATTCATCTTCTCCAAATACCTGGAGGGATGAATGGGGTAAAACAGAGATATAAAGGCAGCTAGGAAGAAAGTGGATTGGAATTTTTTCAAGAAAGTGAATTTTTTAGTGAAATTGTCTATTTGGATGAAAAAATTCACAAATTTGTGTCAAACTGTTTCACAGCACAAACAGGTGACATCCTGATCTAGAAAATAAGATAAGTTTCAATCTGTGCTAAGTAGCAGCTCCATTTAACTTTTCACAACATCAATTATATCATGGTTACTATATAGCATAATATGACATGGCTTGACATACAACGTGTTTAAACACATTTAAAGAGTGATTTAAGTTAAACTGGTAGTGCAACATTCCAGCGAGCAGCTGGATCTCTAGCACAATCCGTTAGCATGTTTGTCTGTTAACCGAAAGGCTGATGGTCCAAGCTCACTCAGGGACATGACTACATCTTTATAAGAGTAGTTAAGTGCTGGACCAGGCTTCCAAGGGAGGTTGTGGAATCCCCATCACCGGACGTTGAAGAACAGACTGAACAAACATCTGTCCCGGTTGTTCTAAGTTTACTTGGTCGTGCCTCAGCACAGGAGACCAGAATTGACTTCTCCAGGTCCCTTCCAGCCCTACATTTCTAGGATTCAATCTCACGTCAGATTATGAACTACTGCTACTGGCATGTCATGAAATGTAAAAATAATAAAAATGAAAAAAATCAAAACAAATAATTTCGTTCTGAAACAAAATTTTAAAATTTTCCTCATACAAAGTTTTCAAAATGGATTTTTCTTTAATTTCCATTTTGCTGCAAATTTCAAAAACTTCTTTTGCTGTAATCTGAAATGAAAACAAAATTTAAAAAATGTCGACTTCCCACAAAACAGAAACGCCAAGTTCAAACTTGCTCTAGTTCAATGCATCCTTTGAAGCATCAGCATTGATGCAGAACTCATACCAATGGCTGCAAACGAGAAATGTAAAAACAAAATAACCCCAACTGATACACGTGCTATAAGAAACAGCTGACACACGATTCTAGGAGCATCTGAGGTGGCCCTTTATAGATTCAGAGATTCCAAGGTCAGAATGGACCATTTTGATCATCTTTTCTGACCCCTTGTATAACAAGCCATAAAACTTCCCCAAAATAATTCCTAAAGCAGATCTTTTAGATAAACATCTAATCTTGATTTTAAAATTGTCAGTAATAGAGAATCCACCATGACCCTTGGTAAATTGTTCCCAGTCTGAATTTGTCTAGCTTCCAACTTCCAGCCATCGGACCTTGCTATACCTTTCTTTGCTAGATTCAGAGTCCATTATTAAATATTTGTTCCCCATGTAGATACTTATAGATCGTAATCAAATCACCCCTCACCCTTCTCTTTGTTTTCATCTCATCTCTTAAAAGGAGTGTGATCATGGAACTACAGCCAAGTGAAAGGAAAGCACAAAAGGGCACTGGAGAGAGCGCATGGAAGCTGTACTGAAAATTCCTGGCCCTCTGTGTTCAAAGATCCCAGTGCTGGGAGGCTGCAGGAAGATGGGAGAACTGATGGGCAAGCTTCAAAATGGTGCAGATAAGCACCCAGACCTATATGCTGGAGACCTGTGAGAACGCACCCATGAGAGTCACTGTTCCAATGGGATCCGAAATACGACACGAACACTCGTCTCATGGCACTTCCACGTCTGGATCAGGTGAATCAAAAATGTGACGAGCTGACCAATGTGGTTAGAAGTTTGGACCATTTATCATCTTGATCGGAGAAACAGTCCATATGTTCCTAATAAAGGCCACAGCATTTTGACCTTGAGCATCAAGAGGCAATGCATGTAAAGTATGTAGCCACGGATACTCCCAACGGCATTGCTATTTTAATACGACATTCCAAATTACTCACCTGCAAGGAAAGAATCCTCCTTTCATCCCTCACTGAGCTGTTGTGTCTTCCATCAGACAGAGAAACTGAAGAGTTAAACATCTCTCTTCCTCCACAATTCCACCCTCCGGGCTTAGGGCTAAACTCCGTCTGGCAGCGTTGGGGCACGAATAAGCAGCCTGTTCATTCCTATCTTTTCAAGGCTGCCAGAAATGATCACAGAACAGCTTTATTGTGCGTGTGACTATTTGCGACACAGACTCACAAAGGGAACTCCACCAGCTTTTACACTACAGGATTTAAGATGTTTGCTCGTGAATACATCCCGCTAATCACAAGCGCCAAAACAGGAGCTGTACTTCTCTGAAACAACAATAGCAAAAGAGGTCGTCTTCAGGGCTTCAGAGCTGGGAGGGAGCATAACAGATGGTTATCTGGCTAAAGACCCATGTAATCTGGGCCCATCACTGACTGCATCTATGGGCTGGTCCACACTATGGGGGGAAATCAATCTTAGATATGCAACTTCAGCTACGTGAATAACGTAGCTGAAGTCGAATATCTAAGATCGGATTACTCACCCGCCCTCACCGCGCGGGATCGATGTTCGCGGCTCTCCCTGTCGATTCCGCAACTCCGTTGGGGTTGATGGAGTTCCGGAATCGATGTAAGCGCGCTCGGGGATCGATATGTCGCGTCTAGATGAGACGCGATATATCGATCCCCGAGCAATCGATTTTAACCCGCCAATACGGCGGGTAGTCTGGACGTAGCCTATGACAAGCACTCCACAGGGCAGGCCAGGGAAGGGCTTTGCAGTCTGTTCATCACACTGGTCCAGGCTGCCCGGCAACAGGAACCTGCGGAATACGTAGCAACTCCTGCAAACAGATTGTATCTGACGTGAGATGAGAAGGGAAGGAGTGGGAATTCCAGAGATTAGAGGAAATGGGACTGAGGCAAATCAAGGCGATTGAGAGGTGTGTGTCCAGGAGGGGGCGGGGGAGAGACATGGGGACGACACATGGGACTAAAAAGAACAGAGTAACATCTCCAGCTACCACTGCAATTCAGGTGCATAGGTAAGAAACATCCCAAATCCTCAGGAATATGACAGAGAGAGACTGGAAGAAGAGATTAATGAGGGGCATTCAACAGAAGACTCTCCACCCCACCCCACCCCAAATGGTGCTCAGAGTAAGGAATAATGAATGAGACGCTTAGCTAGCTAAGCAGTATTCACACCTTATCCCCATGGTGCTCACACTGAGAGATGACATGGGATAGCACAGTTTTCTATTCAGCCCCGCAGAATCTACCTCAGTGGGAGATTGAATAGGGAAAGGGCCTAGAATAGTTCCTAGACCAACAGAGTGTCAAGACTTGGGAAGGCCAGAGTGAGAGTATCTGCTCCATCCCAGCTCTATGATGCTCTGATAGGAAATGTTGATCTTCATCTTTGTGATATTGGTCCAAGGCCTCTGCTTGGAAACATTTTACTGGTCCTTAATGTGGCTTTATTGGCCCTTCACAAAGGGTTGCTGGTTATGGCAGGTCACAAGATAGTGGACCTTAAAATCACAGGACAAATTTCTGCTAGTGACTGCAATAGAATTACACCAGCAGAGACTTTGGCTCTCACATCCTTCTCATGCCTCTGGATCAAATAATATGGTTTTTATCAGACTACCTTGAGTAAAGCTAGGAAACAGCTATTGGTGAGCTGAAATCTAAGGGATATTGTTTTCACCTGATCTGAAGCATTAGTCACTAACTGTAGCAGTTTGTGAGATGTCGCTACAAAACAATGTCAGAATTCAAGTGGGGGGAAAAGGGCTGTTAACAATCGAAAAGATGCGATTTTAAAAGGTTTATTATCTGTGTGACCTGCAAGGGCTAGATAGGCATGCTGAAACACTACTGAGATGGCTAAAAGACAGATTCCCTGTAATACGTAGCCACTGGTGGTTTATAAAGATCACAGAAATGTAGGATTGGAAGGGACCTTGATAGGTCAACTTATCCAGTCCCCTGCTCGAAGGCAGGGCTAAATATTATCTAGACCATCCCTGTCAGGTGTTTGTTTAACCTCTTCTTAAAAACCTCTGACAGATTCCACAGCCTCCCTATTTTGGGCCTTAAAACTCTCACTGATCAGTAACTAACCAGTGCTTCTATGGCACTGATCTAGCTATACCAAGTCCTGGACCTTGGATCATTGCAATTTCAATTCTGAACTGAGACGGGCTGCAAGTGCTTTACTCAAGGTAGTCTGATAAACGTATTATTTGATCCAGAGGCATGAGAAGGATGTGAGAGCCAAAGTCTCTGCTGGTGCTATTCACCAACCTGAGCTTCTCATGACTGAGTTACTGGTCAGCTTTCAAGAACCACTCTGACTAGGGAGATTTCTTCCCCTTAGCACAGTAGCTTTTATTTAGAAATGAAGAAACTTCAACCTTCTAAAAACTGTAATTCTGAAGTGCTCAACAGCCTTTAATTCATTATGAACCTAGAGGCAGAGAAAAAAAATGCAAAAAAATACATCACATCCTTAATCTAAAAGGGAAAAAAAATCAATTTTATAGCACATAATCAGACACTTACAAATATATTTCACTGGGGGATGGGGAAGAAGTGTGCATTTCCTATTTCCTTTTCCATAGTCTGATGCACAGAAACCTTCAACATGGTCATTATAGATAAACTGCACAAGTCATTCCTGAACCAAAAGAAGGCTTTAAGAACAAACAAAACAGGAAAAACCCAGCAACAAAGAAGGGCATTCTACAGTTCCAGATTCACGTTTAAACATAACTCACCATCTGAATATGGGGGTCAGGGAAACACACTTTTTTTTGTTGTTTTTACAATATAAATAGTATTTAAAAAGGTACTACATATGAATACAGTAATGGTGCTACTTCAGTCAGGACTTTAACATGCAGAGGAAATCCGTCCACTGCTCACAACCCATCCCACTCTACCTCCCTTCCTCTCCCCATTTCCAAAAAAAAAAAAAAAAATCCTCTGCTGTTTAAATTCTCTTTCAATTGTTTTAAATATTTCTGTGGCCTGGCAACCATTCTTTTTTTCTTTTATACAAGCAAATTATCCTTTAAATCATGTTCTAGCCAACAGGAGACAGCTATGCAGGAGTAATCGCTACACAGGTGCAGCAGCAAATAAAGGAAAAAGAGACTTCAGCTAGGTTCTAATTCTTCTTCTATCCAAAATGACACAAACGGAGGCTTTTAAGAACCATGTCTTTTTTTCCTTTTTTTAAAAAATAAAAAAAGTACATTCTTCTTTTATAAATTCAGTCTAATGCTTTTTTGGAGACAGATTCATTTGGAGAAGTTGAAAGTTTAAAATAAAATAAAGAATAAAACTGCCTGAAAGGATTTCAAACTGTTTTACAAAACACACTTAAAAAAAAAGAGAGCAAAGCACCTCATAGCAGAGGCAGCAAGAAGTGAAGGGAATTCTAATTGCCCCAAGAAAGAACACTTCACTCCATTTCCACTCTCTGACTGGGACAGCTGAATATCTGTCCAGTCTCTTAAGATGCTAATTACCATGTTATTCCCCAAATGCTTCCCACTTACTCCCCTGAAGATATCTAAACACAGTCACTTTAAAAAAAAATATTGACTCTATTACAAGGGGGCTTAAAAAGAGAATATTGTTCCTCCCTGCCCAGCTGAGGACGCGTTTCCTGGATAGCTTTGTCAACTCACAGGCAAAGACACAAAGGTGGGTTTGAACAGGTGCTGTACATGTACCCTGTCCTCGTCCCCCCACACGCACGCTGCAGCAGCCTGCAGTTCTCCATGAAGTCTACTTATTTCTCTTCACTTCAAACCTGATTCAAAGCCCTCTTTCTACCAACTTTGATGGGCTTTGGATCAGGCCTTTTATGCAACATTGTTCCATAACAGCTCTACAGCAGGAGGTGCCTATACAGCGTTCAGGTGGGAGCTGCCCACTCAGTATTTCAAGATTTGTTTCTGACTTTAAAACTCATTTTAATACTCAATGAACTGAGCCCAAACAAATGCAGACTTTCATCCCGTTTCACCAGGAGCATCTCAAAGGCTCACTCCTTACCTAGGTAAAGGATGTCACAACAATCGAAGGCGTTTGGGGAATTTCTTCTTTAATGGAGGGGAAAAAAAAAATATATACACACCTCCAAGGCTTCTGTCATGGAATGATTCGCACAACTGTAAGCTGCACAGCTCAAAGCCATGCCTAATAGAGAGCCAGAACAATCCCCTTGCACATCACTGTCTGACAGGAAGGGGAGGGTAGCAACAGAACAGTGCCTGCCAGGTCTGTGATGGGGAGGAATCAATGGCATATCTGAAGCGAAAAGCATGCACGCTGGAGGTGACAGAGTCTAAGTGATTGCAAAGATGGGGAAGGAAAAGGCAAGGAAGAGGAGTAGAAGGAGCAAATATCAAGTCCAGCCATTTCTCCACTGGTTGCTCTTTGCTGATGACAGGGCAGAAATGCATACACCCACCATCTAATTCATCGACTGCAACAACATTCGGGTTATGAGACATTTCTTTCCCCCCTTCCCCAGGTTACAAAGAAAACATTGCTTTAAAAAACAACCCACGATGTCTGCTCTTGTTCTCTCTCCCCACTGCAGTGTTAAAATTACATTTCAGTGGTGGGAAGGACGGGGAAATGATTTTTTTTTTTTTTCTGTTTTAAAGCAATGACCTAGAAAAAAATATTGGTGGAAACTGTTGCTTTCCTATTTTTGTTTGTGTTTTTTTTCTTAATAATGCTCATTTATAGAAAACATCACAAAGGTGATTTATATGTACAGAAATCATGATTCCAAAGGCTGCTTCAGTAGTCAGTGAAATAGCACCTTTTAAAGACAAAAGAGTTTGATGTGGTTTAAAAATCTGAGTCATTTCATTTTTCATTCATTTTAACCCTTTCCAAACCTTTAAAAAAAAAAAAAGAAAAAAAAAAAAGGAGCCAGTCACAAAGCTCCATTAGTAGAAACTCTTCCAAAGTCTTCATGTGAAACGCTGTCTGAAGGGGTTCTGAGCTCCCTATTCTATTGGTCAGCAATGCAGCTGACAGAGTAGAGGTAGCCTGTAGCCAGACAGGATTTTCCTGCAGTCCAAACCAAGAGCAGAAGAAAGGAATTCACAGCAGGCTATTGCACGGGGCTGGCCTTTTGTTCCACAGTTTCCTGGTTACTTTTCCTCAGGGTTGAAAAGGGTTAATTTTTTTTATTATTATTAATCCTGGTTAAAACATGTTACTCTGTGGTCCTGGCTGGTACTGCGTCTGCAGCAGGGTCTCCATGAAGGCCAAATAATCTGGGTTCTGTCCATAATCCTCAGGATTCCTGGAATTCCCCACTCGGGGGCGCTTGGCCGCTTTCACTTCATCTCCCGAAAACACTCCTTCCTGAGGGGCCCCAGTGCTGAGGGACTACAGGAGACAGGAAAGTACAATCATTAGAGGAGAAGATGCACAAGAGAGAAGCGTACCTATTTAACAAAACTGCTTGGACAGGAGAAAGTGAACATCGTGTTACGTCCATGCTAGAGAACCACTGAAGGCCGGAAACTGCAGGGACTGGCTCAGAGGAACACACTTGGCTTGTAGGACCAAACTCAAAAACTTCAAGTCAGCTTCATTTCTGTAGCAGGTTCTCTTCCAATCTCTAACTCCTACCCACAAATCCTCTGCCACTGCAACCCTTCTCTGTCTGCTCAGGTTATTCATCGTACAAAGCACCCTGGAAAAAGAAGCTTCTCCTACTTCCTTAGGCATAGAGGGGTCTGTCTGGGGAAGGGATTGTTGTAAGAAGACATGACAGATTATACACTGCCTCTCACTCTCAAAGTAGAGAGAAGGTTCTTGGTAAGCATGGTTACTTCCTTCCTTCATCCAGCCGCTCTTTATTAGAGTATCTTGTAGGTCACTCACACAGAACTCTTCCTAAAAATCTCTAGGAACAGGAGGTATGCAGAAAGAACTAAGAGTTTCAAGTCAGATGCGAATTATTCACCTTTCATTGTGTGTGCGCGCGCGCATGAAGGAGAGAGACAGAACGAGTAAGAGAGTGTGCACGAAGGGGAGTGGATGTGTGTGTCAGTCACTCTGGAAATGTTACAAAGCCTGCAGGTCAGGATCCATCAAAAGTGACACCTCCACGCACTCTCTCTCACCACTCAAATTCATCAGCTTTGCTGAAAGGCAGCACTGCAGCCAGATACTATCAAAAATATTGTCTAAATAAAAGACTGACGATCTCTGTTCACCTGATAAAAGCAAACGCAAGCAGCTCCTCTGCTCCCAGAATCCACTTGAAAAAAGGACAAAAGTAAATTACACATAGCATAGTTAACCTGTGGAATTCATTGCCACAAGATGTCTGAGATCAAGGATTTAAAGAAGGATGAGATATCTGTATGGACAATGACAAAATCTAGAGTTACATTAGAGATGATAAAAGCATTTTATAAGGCACTAAAAATCCCTTCAATATTTCATGGCATAAACTAACCTATAACCAATTGACGAAGCTTCTTCCTAACCCCTGTAAGTCACGGGTGGCCAACCTGTGGCTCCGGAGCCATGTGCCACTCTTCAGAAGTTAATATGCGGCTCCTTGTATAGGCACCGACTCCGGGGCTGGAGCTATAGGCGTCAACTTTCCAATGTGCTGGGGGGTGCTCACTGCTCAAACCCTGGCTCTGCCACAGGCCCTGCCCCTATTCTACCCCTTCCCACCCATGTTCTGAGCCTGCCATGCCCTCGCTCCTCTCCCTCCCCCTCCCAGCCTCCCACATGCCATGATACAGCTGTTAGGGAGATGTGGGGAGGGAGGGGGAGGTGCTGATCAGTAGGGCTGCCAGTTCGAGGGAGAGCTCATGGGGGGCTGCTTACTTATTACTGTGGCTCTTTGACAATGTACATTGGTAAATTCTGGCTCCTTCTCAGGCTGGCCACCCCTGTTCATGGGTAGTTTATTCTACATAAATGTCCATTACAGGGTTATTTTATTTTAATTTATTTTATGTGCAACATCAAGCATCTGTTAGTGGCCACAGACAGTGTTAGCGGTCAGACAGACCAGGGACTCTGGTGATCAGCAGTGGAACGCAGTATGGCAGTGCCTATAATCCTTTTGTCCTTATCATGCAACAGTTGACATCACAGGCATCTAGAACAAAGCAAGAAGCTGTATGTGCTTCATTGCTCTGGGCATCTGATCTCACACTCTTTAAAAGCAGCATCAGGTTGGGGGAAGAAGGGCGGGGGAACCCTTGAGCCACAGATTCCAATCTTAGTAATATCAATTCCTTTTTTCTAGGTCGACTAATTCAGCCACAGTTAACTGCATGGAACTATGCTTACACTATGGGGTGCAATTTCCCCACTTGTGCGCGCACACACACACACACACTTACTCTCATCCAGACAGCATGAGTGTAAATAGTTGTGTAGCTGCAGTAGCACAGATAGCATGCTGTGTGAGTATATATACATAAGGAGGAAGAATCACACCGCTAGCTTATAATGTAGACATAGACTATATGTTGGTCTTTAAGAGGATGCTTAAAAAATTAGGGTCCTCTGTGTTCCATGGGATTTTTAATATCTTTTGGAAGTTTTTTATTCCAGTGTCCTTGGCCAAAATTTCCAAGACACCACTAGGCTGCAAGTCAGTTCACCTGACCATTATTCTCTCACCCCGCAGGTGGCAACATTTCAGAGGCGGAGTTTGTAACTGGTATCCTACAAGATGCAAGGCACTTTACTGAACACAAGATCTCTTAACTAGGGAACACAGAAATCGAGTCTTGACAAGCAGGAATTGTTTAAAACCTTTTCAAATGTCTTCATTAGTCATTTTACAATCTTACACATATTCTGTGAGTGAATTAGGGTCTTATAATTCTAGAAGGGAGAGGGAGCTTTTTAGGTCCCTTTGAAACAGCCTTTTAAAGAAAATCTAATGAGCGTATGTGAGAAGCAGCTCCCTCTTCTTTTCCTGCGGATTTGATACTCACCAGGCGAGATTTCACTCTCTTAGGAAGCTCCTCCTCCAATGTGTAAATATCACCACGTTTTACCATCAGCTGGGAGCCATCTTCAAACTCCACCTGCAGAGAGCACAGTAGCAATCAGGTGACTGACTTCTCCATTTACAGCTACCAATTCTTTCTTCACTTCCTTTTATCAGCCTAAAAGGTGCCCAGGAGTCTCTGATGGACACAGAAAACACAGTGGGAACCATGAAGCAAACACTCCCTCCTCCCCCCTCCTGTTGTAACATGGGTATTACACTCACATTAATAAGCCCTTCTTCCTTCTTAAATTAAGATTTTTTTTTCACACAAGTCAAAATATATTTGTGTTTCAACAAGGAACAATAATCAGTCAGGTGTAAAAATGGTGGTGTTAATGCCTCATTCCAAACCTCTTTCACTGAGCACTGATTACATCATGAATTATGTAACAGGAGATGTTACTGGGAAGTTTGTTCATGAAAATGAGCCCATGAAATTTTAAACTATAAAATAAATGTTCTCAGAGCCTCTTGCTTGCTTTGCTGAAGACTTACAGTAGCCTCTTGGATAATGCAGAAAACATACACAATACGGTTTAAGAGAAAGGTAGGGTTTGATTTAAACTGGGAAAATTCAGAGGATTGAAAGAATCTATGGGCAGGTCTACAACTACTGCTTATGTTGCTGTAACTTATGTTGTTGAGGGGTGTGAAAAAGCCACACCCCCACCCCGAGCGATGCAAGTTACACCAACCTAAGCACCGGTCTGGACAGCCCTAAGTTGGCAGGAGATGCTCTCCCACAGACATAGCTGTAACAACCAGGCACAAGGGAATACGCTATGGGTAGTTTAAGTCTCCAGTCTGAATACACACACAAATGAGGTTTAAAGACAAACCACTGGAGTTAAATTTTGAAGAAATATGCACCTAACCTGAATGTGCAAAACATGGAAAAAGTAACTGCATGAGTTGCAAAATGTACAAATGCATATGTGCCTGAATATTTTATTCTCATTTAGTGCTGGTAAATAGATGGTTTCAGAGTAGATGCTTAGTAGTTTCAGTAAATAGATGCTTTTTTACAAATTTTTTTTTTTTTTTTTTTAGCTTTTAATGCTATTTTAAACAATCAATATGTGAATTTCCTATATTGTGACTAAATCAGACAGCAAACAAAGAACAGATTTTTCAGTGGAAGCATAAAAAAGTTAAAATTTATGTTAAAATCAGACTTCTCTGGAACATCATGCCAAAGGGATCTTTAGGATAAAAGTCTGTGGATTATGATGCTCTTCTGTTTGCATATCGAGACCTTAGGCAATTTTAGTGAAAGGACTAAACAGTATAATAAATGCCTCTTAGACAAGTGTCCTGGGAAATTTCTCCCACCACACTTTTCAAGATTACTCAGAAACAGGAATCTACACTGCACAAAATAGTTTTCTGTAAGTTTCATTGCGTGTGTTTGGTTAAATTGAGGTGCGCAGGGTGCACTTGAAACCTCCCAAAATCCTGGTAATTTTGAAACTTCTTGTGGACCATTTCACCTAGATGTCATCAAATGACAGTGTTGAATTTTGGGGAACTTCATGTTGAAATGCTGACCCTTTTTCAGATTTCTGATTGCTAACCTTCTGTAAACAGAAATCCTATATGTGGTACAAAACACAAGACAAAACTGCTTCGGCACTCAGTTTTGTGGGCTGCAGAATTGGCTGCTTCTGTTCTCTGCTGGAAAAGGTAGTTGGTGACATGAATGACAGAACTGGAGACTGAAGGCTTCTAATTAGTCACAGAATAGGTAAAGGAGATACAGCAGCAGGACATTGTTCCCACATACTGCTCTGCCACGTACCTTCCCATGAGTCTCCAGAGTGAGCGTAAAGTCTCCAAGCCATTCCATTTCTGATCTACACTTTTATTGCCAAGAGAGTTTTAATTACCTAAATAGCTGTTTGTTAGGAAGCGGAGGTCACAAAGCTCATTTCACACAGGCCATTGAACAGCCAACAGACAGTGGTGATATCAAGTCACTTCTGACCTGGGTCCCTTGATGTCCCTTTTCTCTACAGTTGCTTATATCCACTGCACAGCTACATAAATGAACTCAAGCATCCTTTTTCATCACAGAGAAAGGGTGTGAATGAAAGGAACCCATTGTGAATTTCTAACAGCAGGTATGTGTGTGTACATGCATCCAAATCTGCCTCTGAGGACCCTTTTCCTGACTCTCTTCATTCGGAGCATTACAGTTCCTATAAGAATATAGGAAATATTAACTCTAGAGGTAACATTACGCCTTCATAAATATAACAAGCCTCCTGTATCTCTGAGGAATAAAACTTGTGCAACACACAGGTGCTGTGGTGGAGTTTTTAGACCCTTCCCTATTTACCTGATAAATCTGACTGATCTGGGCTGCAATGAACTTGGCCTTATAGATGATTCCATCAGTCCACTGCAGCTGAACCAACTCGCCTTCTGGAGGGGGTCCCATCTGAATGCAGTCTCTGCTCTGAAGACAGAAGAAAGTCAGGAAAAAAACAGACATGAATAAAACTTGGGAGCAAGTTGACCATCTTTGCCATAGTGACCACCCATGGAAGATACCACAATAACATGATGCTTTAACATAAGAACCCAGGAGGCTACCATATCATAAGCAAATCTGCATCTGTTCAAAAACCTCACTAAGCATAGGCGGGTTACAAGCCATTGCTCAAGTACTGAACCAACTGTTTGCACCAGTGGCTGGTGATAGTACTTTGCAATTCTCTGGAACTCATCCAAGGTGCTCAAAGCAGCTCAGACGCCCTGTGATGTATTACCCTCATTTTACAAGCACAGGGGAGGTGGTGTTAATTGACTTGCCCACAGTATTACATGGCAGGTCAGTGGCAGAACTGGGAATAGAACCCAAGAATCTAGACTCTTAGTACCCTGCTCCAATTCTTCAATACACTCTCCCCCACTCTAATCTATTTACTATATTAAAACAAACATACAAACTGTCCAGTCTATTTACTCAAAACAGGACTTGGGAGGGAAAAATGAGACTTTAAAAATGCAATTAGTGTGCAAGACAGAACAAACTATGTTCTCTTATTTCAGCGACCAACACTGGCAGCAGCTGTTGGTCAAGGAACAAAAGACAGGAAACCAGGTAATAATCAGTAAAGCCATATATAAGGGGATGCATGAAGAACACTTTATCCACTGGCTATGCGGCCAGCAATACCTTTTTAACCTATTGTAAAAAGATTTCTCAGGGTATGCTCTGTTGTTCCTTCCCACAAAGTAAGCAAGTATGCAGCATTGCATCCTATAGATCAAGGGTGGCCAAACTGCAGTTCAAGAGTCGCAAGTGGCTCTTTTACAGTTAAAATGCGGCTCGCGGAGCCCATCACTTCTCCCCTCATTCTCTGCCTACCAGACTGGAGGAGAGGGGAGCTCGAGGCTTCTGCCCTGCAATGGAGTGGTGGGGCTTCAGCCTCGGCAGGCGTCTCCTGAAGATTATCGTACGTGGCTCGGAGGGTCAGTAAGTTTGGCCACTCTGCTACAGATTCTACCTGCAGTTACAGAGGAATCTAAAGAGCTTCTTACAGTAATGCTTTCCGGGTAAACATTATCGCTGTAAGAGCCATCGTCAAAGTTCACTTCATAGAAGGTTTGTGTTGTCATGCCGATTACTTTACACCTGTAGTAGAGTCCATTGCGGTTCTTCGTAATCACAGTTTGTCCCAGCGATACCTCCCTCCGAAACGGGACCTATGGAACAAAGGAAAGGGACCAACAGGGATCACAAGAGATGTGAGAGAAACAGTACATAGGAGGCATTTTAAATAGAAGACACTTACATTGTGGTTGGCTGCTTTATGTTTGAAGCAAGTGATGGACACCACATATGGCCAATCATCCGGCTCCATGGGTACCCCAGCAGCATGCGCACAGGTCACATGGAAGGAAGTGGAGCAGTGCTCGTAGGAGCATTGAATGCAGGCACCCGATACCTTCTTCATCCGATTCCGGCAGTACACACATTTCTGAAGGGAAGCAAACACAGGTTCACATTATTCAAAGGAGACAAAATCAGCAGCAGTTTTTAATCAACATATTTGAGGCTGGAGGCCAGAGTCAGACACGCTACAAAACTCCTTGTTATCAACAGTTACACTGAAATAGAGCTCAGAGGTCCCAACTAGGATTGAGGATGTCTCACGCAGGGCATTACAGACACAAGGGTACTCAAATTCCCTTCGATCTGCCTGCTCAACCATATGCACTCATCTAGAACCCATCCTGAGCCAAAACACACACATCCTAAATATAACAGACACATAGAATTATTGTTGCCCTACACAGCAACAAGATGACATCATTTTAACCTCTCAAGCAGCTATCAATGACACAATCCATCAGACACATATTAATCAATTAAGTCCTCACAGAAACAATTTGGGACGACATTCTCTGGAGTGTAATGTATCAGCATTACCTACAAGCATTATGGTAAAACTTCTACTTCCATCATACACCCATTCTCCAGAGATTTTTAGATTGTACCCATTTTAATTTACATTGTAGCTGAAACTTGGGAAACAAGCTACTAGAACAGACTATTTTCATCTCTGGACACAACGCAACACAGAACAACAGTTTAACTTCTTATTTTTAAGTAGGCTCTTTTTATTGTTATATATACACACATGGAATACATGATGACATGGTATAACAGTTTGATTGGCATCTATGTGGGATTATCTGAAGTATGTAACTCACTCACTGCTTTGCCACTCTTGGGTAAATAAAACCTTCACACTACACCATGCATTTTGAATACCTCACAGATGTTACAAAAAAGGTTTTAAAATGCTTTAAAGTCTTGCTCGCCTCCTCTCATTTGGACTGTTTCTTATAGTCCTCTCTGTAAAGCCAGCTGCCTTGGTTACTCTGTGCACGGATTAGAGAGAAAGGAAAGCAAATAATAAATGTAAAGTCTTGTCTACTTATGGAGTTAGTCCAAAATAGATATTCAGGAATAACTCTTGTGTGTGGACACACTCTTATTCCAGAATAAATGTGTCATGTTTGCTTAATCTTCTTTGAAAGAAGATTAAACTAAACTGGAACAAGGCACTCTTATTCTGGAATGAGATTATGATGAACTGGATATGCAGCCAGCAAGTCTTTTTTAAACTACTGTTCATTATTCTTATCATGCCAGAATACGGGTATCCGCAGATAAAATTATTCTAGAATAGCTACTGCATTTTAAATTCACACCTTACTTTAATGTAAACTAACTTTCAACTGCAGACAACCTTTAAGACACCTTTGAAATGGATCTGAAATACCCTTTCTAAACAAACATGGCCTTGTTTTAAAAGTCCAGTATCTCATGGTACTGTGGAATTGGCAGTGAGCACTGGGTGCCACGGGGAAGCTGAGAATCGCCCCTCACTCCAATGGTATCAAACTCCCATTTCCAGCCCTGCAGGAATGTGGAATATTAAACTTTTAGACTGGGATTTCCAAAGGAGCCTCAGGGAGTTACGAATTCACTGACTTTCATGGGGAATTGGGCTCCTAATGCCTATTTGCTCATTTGGAAATCCCAGCCTTAGTTCATAAAATGTTTATGTCTAGAAAAGCTGTCACTGATGGCTGGCCTGGGCCACAGATTGGGATGACTTGAGAAAGAGGAAATTCCACATTTTGTGGAAGGAAGGAGGCTGCCCTTTAAAAAGAATGCAACTGTTTCAAACTGATCATATGGATAGAATCCTGGGGAGATGGATTCAAGGACAAGTGATTAGGACACAGATACAGGATAAATATTTATCATATGGAAATCATCTCCCCATTTATTGTGGGTGGGAATGGGGATTGGTGGAAATTTTTCAGTCACCTGAAGATTGATATTATGCTCCAGAAGAAAACACTGTACTGGGCCTCCCCCTCTCATCCCCATTCCCTCTGCTCATCTAAACATCAGTATCCCATCTTCACTGGGAGAGAGAACCTTCCTCCCTCTGCAGCCCCTGCCATCAGGTGTAGCCTTCCTTCCCACCTCCCTTCCCTGCCTCAATTGCACTAGTGCTCTAACAAATACTGTTCCTGCCCCAAAGAGGGGCAATTATTTCCCTCTCCCCGCCATAAACTGAGAAAGGAAGAGATGAAATCACTCTGCCTCATACGTTCCCATCATTCCCAATCATGCCCAGATATATCAGTAACACTCCTGTATGTGGATGCAATAGGCCAAGTTCATTTCTCTTGTAAGTATCAGAATCAGTGGAGAGAGAGATGAATTTGGCCCTGTGCTTTCACTCTGAATTTCCTAGCTTTTGTTAGTCAAAGTCAGGTCCTTCGCACTGCCTGACTGTAGTTTTTAGTATTTAATAAGCTCTGCCCTTATCGCTCTGTAAGCCATGTTCAAAAGGTAGATAAGCACCACAGCAAAGTGCGCAGCAGGAATACAGCACTGAGAGCAAGTCAATAGCAATGAGATCTCATTATTAAACTGTCAATACCTAATTCTCTCCCTAGCAGGAACAAGCACTGATATACGAAGTGCTCAATACAGCCTCTCAAGGGACTATTAACCCTTGAGTCCAGGGAGCCTGATTTTATTGCTGTAAAGCCTGCTTCCAAGCCTGAGGGTTAACATGCATCTAATGGTATCCCAGCGGCAGAGACACTCTGTTGTGCAGAAGAGCCACACCAAAAGAAGTGACTAGATAGATCAAATATAATCGGAGGACAAAGGAAAATTTAAGGTACAGGGACCTTGAGATGTGGAGGATGGTGAAAGCAGAGCATGAGTGGAAGACCTGGAGGTGTGGGACATGGGACTGGGTATCGTGGGGAAGATGCTCCGATAGATATGAATTAATTTGGAAGGGGAGGCGAGAAGAGAAAGAATATCTAAGGTATGGGAGAAAAATACTCTGAACAAATGTACAGCCAAAAAAAAAAAAAAAATCAGATCATAGCTGAGAGTAAGGAATGGGCTGTCTACAGCATGATGAACACTACAATTCATTTACTCCGGTGAGGGATGACAGCTAATTATTCTGAATTTCCACGTCATACATAATTTACACACACAAGCCTGTAATACACCATTAATCAGAAACCATGCAAACTGCATTCTTTATAAACGATGCAGCATGCTCAAATGAACTCAGAGGTCTATGCCTGCAAGGGGAGCCCAGGCCTTTGCACCTAATGCATATTTTCAGATGAACTGGACACTGTTTTCAAACAAGTCAGCCCAAGTCCTCACCCTGCACCTACATCAGAGAGTGCTGCCCCACCACTCCCACATTGCTAAGGAAAAAAGAGATGTGAACAGTAACAAAATGCACTTTAATCCACTGGAGAAGCATCTCCTGCCACCTCCCTTCTTTACTCCAGTTCATTTGCTTCAGCTACTTATGATCTTCCTATCATTCTTCACCCTCCTTTCCCAGTCCTTGTTCATCCCAGCTCCACACTCACCTTCATCTGCCTCAACTCAAACACTACTGAAATCTTCAGCCTTGTCTCCTCTTCTGCTCATCTTGATTTCAGCTCCCTTCTCCATGTTCACCACAAGCCTCACTACACACAGGATACCTCTAACACACAAAGAAAGGTGACCACAATCTGCCTGTCCCTCTCTCTCTAAACAACTCCACTAGCTCCCCCATTTGTATCAGGATGCACTTGCCAAAAACCTCAATGGACCTGCTCCATGGTATCTCACAAACCATGTTTCTCTGTACACTCCCCCATGCTCATTTAGCTCAAAATTCCTATGCAATTTTACCAGGGCTGCTAGTTCAAGAACTTTCTCCTTAACATCCTACTGTCAAGAACAAAGCCTCGTATCTGACTCATTGACTTTACATCTCATTTCAAGTTTCAGCTCAAAATGTAATTTATCTTCCCTTAGTTATGACACCTACAAAAGTAATGCAGCATTATATATGGTAACACTGCGATACGTTGTTTCCTGCACCATGTGCATATCTATTATAGTAGCACCCACAAGTGAAAAACCAAAAAGGGATCTTAGCAAGCAGACAGTAAACAAACAACAGACATTCTGGTGGTGTGGGATAAAGGGGCTGAGATTCAATTTACTTCCTACCTCCTAAAACTAGTCCTGACTTGCAGGGGCAGCAGAAACTTTGTACAAGGGCCATGCTGGCATCTTGCCAGAAGCTTCAGTGCTGCATGTGTGTCCAAGCAGGTATCTGAGCTCCTCCACGTTGCCTGCTAGCAGAGTAACGTGTGATCTTGGCATAAACATGTAAGATGCCAGCAGACAATGGGAAAGGCTGCTCTGATTAAGATGAAGCAGCGCATAGTGGGTCATACAGACTAACATTTTCAAAACCAGGTGCCTAATGCTAGGCTTTTCAGGGGGTGCTAAGCACTTGCAGCTCTTACTTCCAATGGGAGCAATGGGTGCTTAGAACAATAGACAGTTAACTAAGTGTCCTGATTTACAATCTGAGGCATCAAATGTGAACATTCTATAACTCCCATGAAACACGAAGGAAACCATAAGGGACAATTTTGGCCCCATGCCGAAGTAGATGTTCATCCACAGAATAAAAGCAACTGTACAATTCAGCAAGACTGTCTGTCTATTCAGGACTGAAACAGCAGGAGTTGTTTTAACAGATCTGAGCGGGGGCCCAGGTTGAAAATAGTAGGGAGTGCTTCAGGTTGGGTATGACTAGTCTGAGGTATACTGGTCGAGCTGTATATGAGAAGCTCACAGCTGCTGCCCATATTCTGCTTAGCTTTAGACCATGCTATCAGTCACTCGCTCTTACTCCCACATTGTGCTTCACTCACCCTGCTGTGCCCAAGTAATTTAGCAAATTTGGCAAGCCGTAGCAATCTCAAATCCTGTAATGCCTTAGGCATGAAACTCAACCCCCTCATTACTTGCACATATATGTCAAGTGTGTGCATGAACCTCTCTATAGGCACTTCTGAAAATCTAGTCCTTCTCATTTCTTAACATTGCAGTGTGTGAGAAAAAGACATGGTTGATGTGGGTATGTTTGGACTGACCTGTCTACAAAGCAGAGCTGGCTGGGATGCCACACGAAGGAAGGATGTTATTTTAGTATTCTGTCATTTCCAATATTACTTCCTGTGCGCTACACAGCAAAACCCACCAGCATATCCAACAAATCCCCACACGCTCTGCCTGGTAAGAGCTAAGCTCGTTTCACACCTAGAAAAGTAGTGTTTCTCTTCCTCCCAAAAGCTGAGGCAGCTGAGTCCAGCTGTTCTCAGTGAGACAACCAACACAGGTAAGCTACTACAAAGAATGGTTTTCTTAAAATGCCCACTGCAGCTAAAGGAGGAACATGGAATTTACCAGGATACTGGATTGGACTGTTGGTCCATAAAGGATACCGTGTATCATGAATGAGGTACAGCTCAAAGTCCCTAATCAGGATCACGGGCCAATTGGGCCCGGTTTTGTACAAATAAATGCTTCAGATGAAGGCAAATTAAATCCATGATGCCCTTGGACACCTGTAAAATGCTGCACAGTGGACAGAAATCCATGGAAACTTGTTACTGAATCAAGTAGCATCACATCAAAGGCTTCCCAATGCTCACCTTCACTTTCCTGCCCCCACAATTTGTGGTTCTCTCCCCCACACCCCGAATACACATGCCATACTCCCCTAATCATCTTCTGCCTGTAAAGTCTTCTCCTTTAATCAGAGTCCTCCCACACAGACCCATGCCAAGCAGTCTGGAGTTCATGATGACAAAGTGATGCTGCACAGACTCAGTGATGAATGCAGCACAGTTGCAAGGCAGCCATGCAGGAGTTAACAGGTTTTCTTGTGAGGCCCCATTAAGCAATACAAGCGACTTCTGTGTAAAAGGATTTTTAATTCATCGTTACAAGTGGTGGTAATGAAGAGGATGCATGCTGGAAATGTCAGACAATCCATAAAGAGCTGGTGCTTCAAGATTTATCACTGTCGCATCACATTGCTCCATCACGCAACCTGAATAATGAATGCTTTTTACATTCACATTTGTGTACAAAACCCATTTGCACAACAGAGGAATAACTCTAGAAGCATACATAGATTCTTCCTAACCTCTCATCCAGGAAGGGCTGGGCTGCCTACACTGAAAAGCTGCGCAGTTAATGAATACATCAGCAGTAACTACCGAATACATCAATGCTAATGACATCTTCCCCCACCATATCCCCCTCTTGATGTCCAGAACTGACTCCCACGCAAAAGAAACGCAAAAAGCACAATTTATCTTACCAAATGCACTCATAACAGAGGGGTATTCAGAACCAGCTGGGAGAACATAGCACCGTAGGCAAAGCCAAGACTCATTGATTCCATCTAATCATTAAGCCCCCGGGATGAAGCTATTGCAACTTCCACAGAAAGGAATTAAAAATCCATCTACTGGCATGTAACCTATTGATATATCTTCTCCTGATTCCCTCCTTATCGAGATGACCACAAGGGGGCATTTGTTAATTTCTGCACAGAGGATGGAGATGGGAAAGATTTTGTGACAGAGAAAGTGAAACTTTTTAAAGGAAAGCAGACCCTCTTGGACATATCTCAATGGTACTGCTTCCTGAGGAGAACATCCTCCAGCCCTTGCAGCCTGAGACTCATACACAACATTTAATGTTTTTCTCACAAGCTAAGCCAAGCCCTGCTATTACTCAAGCAATCCTCAGGAAGCACCTACCAGTTTCCACCGCTGCTCTGGAATAGCACTGATGTCCACAGGATGGCGCTCTATTACGTTGAGGAAACGGGCCTCTGGGACAGTGATAGCACAGATTATATGGATCCACCTGGAAATCAGAGAAATCAGAAGCTGCCATATTTAAAAAAAAAATGTCGGCACATTTATGGGATGAATAAACTCTAGAGGGCTGTTAAAATTTCTCCCGGTTTCCCTTCTATAGTATCTGGACACATTTATGATAGTTGGCAGCACTGGTAATATTAGCATCTGGTTATTAATCATGCACTGCACTAGATAAAGGTCTCTGGAACAACTGGGATCAACTTTCTTCATAGGGAAGCATTCCTGCATGGTGCTGAGCACTATCTGAAAGGTGCTGCCTTTGAAATCAATGATATTAAAGGTGTTCAGTGCCACATAGAATCAAACCCTTAAAAGTAGAGGAAGAGGGACAACACAGACATCCCAGTTCATCCATCCACTCTAAAGAGCAGCAATTATGCATGTGAGGCAAAATTTTGCTCCCCCACTGGAGCACCCTGACCAGTGTTCACAATATAAACAAAATTACTTGCACTAGTGCTTGGGTGAGAGAGCTAGTATACAGTGCAATGCATTGTAGTGGTAGCTGTGCTGGTCCAGGATATTAGAGACACAAGGTGAGTGAGGTAATATATTTTATTGGACCAATAAATCTTATTTATTCTGTTGGTGAGAGAGCTTTCCATAGAAGTTGGTCCAATAAAAGATACTATCTCACTCACCTTGTCTCTCTAGGATACAGGCAAGACATTTTCAATGCTACCTACCTTCCATCAGTGGTCATTTGAAGAGCTCCTCCCCTGAGATTACACAGGCAGCAGTCCTACAGTAAAAAACCATCATAAAGATTAATTGAAAAGACAACCAAGGCGATCTCAAACCAAACCTCCGCAGACATTTATTAAGCTGGGGCAACAGCATGCCGGGAAATACTTTGTCTCTCCACCTCCCCTCGGTGTTGACGCATCCAGTTAATTCTCCCCAGAAACGTTCCTTTCCAGTCTCCACTACAGTGGATACTTACCGCTGCCCATGCATTGGCTGAGCACCGGGAACAAGACCAGCCTTCATTCACTAGATCAGGGCGTATTCCATAGCAACCTGAAAGAAAGCAAAGTATTCTTCTCGCACTCTTGGTAACACATACGTGAAGCCCATCGCTGAGAGCTCAGGTTAGATACACCTTGGAAATTAGACACAGTATTTGGAATAGCCAATTCAAAACCCAAGAGACCACAACACACAAATGACAAGGACAAGGAGTCACTTAGGGGTAGGCAGCTAGGATTGATGTCACATACTAATGAAACAGAATGTGAAATCCCAACTCCTTCCCAGGGCCAGAGGTTAGGAGGAGATGTCTGGCACTACAGTCTAGAGATTGGTCTCAGAAGATATGCCCCTATTGCTACACGAAATGGACACATCAAAGGGGGTAAGAATGATGATCTGATTTAAACCCAGCTGGTGCAGCTATCTTTGCAGAAAGACTGAGAAGGACCTTATTTGAAGGGGAGGAAAGGGGGAGAATAAAGTAAACTAGCAATGGGGAATTAAACACTCCATGTGCTTACTGCTGCACATCACACAGGAAGTCTGTTGTGGAGCAGGGAATTGAACCTGAGGAAATCCCAGGCTAACCAGTAGGCCATCCTTCTTCCCAAACACCTCATGAGAAATTTTCAGCTAAACACAGTAAAAGCTGGAAATCAAGGTACTACCATCTCAGCTGAACAGGCAAAAAAGGTCTCTAGTATACAAAGCACTTCAATACTTAGTGTTAATAACTTGGGTAAACTAAAGGTAAATATTCAGCTATCAAGTGAGGTCAACACAGTACCCACTTCCGTAACAAGCAGCTACCTAACTCAAACAACCAACCTCAGAAAAGAGTCAATAATATACGCCCAGGGTTGCCTCCTGCATATGAAGTTCCTTTCCATCATGTGACAGGTCATGAAAGCAGATCCAATCCAGACCTGGCAAAAGAGGCGGGGTGATGAAGTTTGGAGAACTGATTAGGAAGTTGACATGAGTTTCTATTTTGAGCCCTTAAGTGAAATATCTGTGGAGCCCAAACCTGTGTGGAACAGACTGTGAAATTTCAACACTGATTTCTTGTTTCAAGACCACAGGTCGGGGGACCTCTGGACTTGAGGGGGGAAATCTTCTGAAGGAACACAGCTCTCAGATGAGAGAGGGAGAGACACAAACTAAAGAATGAAAGAAAAGAGGAGCCCAAAGGAGAAACTACGATGAGAAACATATTTAATATTCTTTTTTTTCCAGAAAATAAAAATTAAATCTTGCTTATTAGGAGCAAACCAGCCAGACTAGAGTTGCTTGGACTAAATATTAACCTTTCAGTGTGGCTGTCTGTTCCTCAGGAACCAGGGTGTTTCTGAATGTAGCTAAGAGGCAAAATCTCATTCTTTTGAACAGGAGGCTTTCAGCTCCCAGAAATAGCTATGCAAGAGAGAGGGGAAGAAGTGTGTGCTGAGGGGAACGAGAGTGATTGAAGCCCAGAATCGATAGTTAATGCAAAGAGGCTAGCAAACAAGTGAAGTAACTACTCTCTCCCCTCAATAGGTTGTGTCAGCACCTCAAGGGCCTAGAAATCTTGGCCAAGGTTTCCTGGCATCCCTCCCATTGTCACAGCCTATCACAGCCAGGTGAGACTCCTCCAAATCGGACTGTAATAAGTGGCCTGCTGAGCAGTTTTACAGCACCCAGCCAGACCAGCTTCAATAAGCCCCGATGCTGTAGCTCCATTCTACAGAGTGAACAAACTGGTCTCACCACACCAAAGGCAAATGGATACTGCAATCTACCAGTGCAAACAGACAGTGATGCACCTGCAACCTTAAACTAGAGCCAAGCCTCATGGGTCCAGCACAGCTAAACCTGATTAGTAGAATGCACCAGGCTCTGTCTACGACTGCAGATTAACTCTCTCCCCAAATCAAAATTTGGCTTGCTAACATTGCTCTTGCATGCCTTTCTGTTGGAGATGTATGCATGTACTGGATAAAGAGACTCAACTCTCCAGTGACAACTATCTCCAAGATGAGAAAGCCATCTCTATCATGTGTGCACTCACCCTATGTCAGCATACTACACACCATGATCCGGAAGTGACCACCTCGTGGATGCAAGAAAAGTTCATCCTTTATTCTAATTCGCCACAAGAGACATTTGTGCTCAACTGCTCGTCTATAAAGCTGAGACCATAAAAGCAAATTTTGCAGATACAGGTCAAATAATTCTTTCCATCTGCCAAGGTCAAACAGCAGAACAGTAATACACCACACCTCCTAATACTAGTGCAAATCTTAACTAGATGCTGTAGAATCTACAGTACTCCTGACGCAGACCAGTACCTTCAATCAGCTGCCATCAGAAATCCTCGCTTGGGCATAATAATCAAAGAAACATGTAGTGGTTTGTAGTGTTGTTGTAGCTGTGTTGGTCGCAGGATGTTAAAGAGAACATGGGTGAGGCAATATCTTTTATTGAACCAACTTCTGTTGATGAAAGAGACAAGCTTGCAAGCTACACTGAGCTCTTCTTCAGGTCTAGGACCTTTCCAATAAAGGATATTGCCTCACCCACCTTAGCTCTCTAAAGAACCAGACGTATGTGTCTCCTGTGATAAACCAACATTGTCACAAACAGCAACACAGACACTATGAAGATGTATCTCAGAAACTACTCCATAAGCCCAGGTGCTCCCAAGAACAACAGAGGCTCACAGAAATCACGGTATTAACTACCCTCTCTCATGAAACCTTGATAACTGGTTCACCTAGTAGGCCAACATTTGAACAAGTGAGAGGATTGTAAGTGGCTTACTTTGCAATTTCTGGTTTCTAAGATATGACATACATAAATGGTAATTTACATACCAATATGGTCAGACTCCTTGCACTGACAAAGACCAGAACAGGTAAAACAGCAGGCAGAAAAACAGAAACAGGATCTGCTCAAAGATGTCTGCTCTGGAGTTTCCTCATTTCTAACAGGGCATTATCACAGATAACCACATGTAAGTGCAAAACTAGTTAGAAGTAATTCCAACCTGAATCCCCATGAATATGATGGACAACTGGGATATTCATGCTGCACTCTCTCTGTAGTAATAGAATGGGAGATAGAATTCTTAATGAACTTTTTCTTCCCTTTTCTTCCATTCTACTCCCCATGTAACTCACCTGGAACTATTGGTATCTGTACTCTTTTTAACCCTAGCAAAAGGCTCATTGTCTGCCCCAGGGCCATTTCTCTCAGGGGATTCTCTTATGGAAGCACAAGGGTCAAACCAGCCAGGAGTCATTATATTACATGGGCCAAGTGAGCAAGGAGGAGGTATGTAATGAAGCTGTTTCAATGAGATGGTTTTATACTTTTCATTTCAAAAGATCTCCCAGAATGATGCTCTGTCATCTTAATTGCTGAAAGGAGATTTCAGGATTTTATGTCCCACCACAGCAAAAGGATGCAATATCCCGTTTCGTTAGTGCAGATGGGTGGGGGGGGCGGGGGAGAGAAGGACTTTAGACACAGCTTGTCCTTTAAAAGCTCCAGTCAGTTCCCCATAGTGGCCTGGATGAGACTAGGTCAATGGCACAAGTTTTGGGAGAGAAATTTAAGAATTTATTTGTCCTCATGAGATCCTCCATTCTGTTCATGCAGGCTTTGAGAAGGCCAGTCTGTAATAGATGTGTCAGAAGGAGAAAAGAGTCCGATAAAATAATGGACTTTCCTCTAAAAGATAGTATCTCAATGGGAGCCCAATCTATAGCTGAAAACATTTTAGGGGCTGATCTGCTGCAGTTTCAGCCACTACTGAATACTGCTCTTGGGAATGTCCCCTGTTACAACCCCAATCAACTTTAGAAATGGAGGCTGACACACTGAGGTGAATGTACCTGTTTTCTCTTCCTCAGGTGTTTCCTCATGAGCAGCTTTTAATCAGTACCGTGGCTGATCACCCCAGCTAAGGATTTCTACTCAGTGTCTCCCACCTGACTTACATGTCTAAGGTGGCACTGCTGTATTCGCCTGGCTTCCATATCCCCTAGACTCACCAGCGTGGCTTAGGGAGAGAGCCTGCATATTAGGAGTTTACACGGAAGATGCCTGTATAAGAAGGGAGCTTCCATCAGGCAGGATCTGATCTTTTCCTTATTCGCCGCCGCCGCCCCGCCCCGACACACAGCAGAGAAAATAATTCCAGAAGGAGCAGAAGAGGAATAGAAAGCAGATGTGCAGAAATATGCAAGGAGGGTCATAGCCACGGCAGGCCTGAGAACACAACGAAGAGGAAATGTATATGCACATTAGTACAGGAACTGGCGAAAGGGAGTGTGGCAGGAACCGCAAACACGTCCAGAAAGTGTCCAAATGCAGAAAGCACAGGTGTAAAGAAACTCACAAGTGACTGAATGCCCAGAGCCCTTAGTGGGGAAGGAGGAACACTCACTAGCATGAACCTGCAGGCAGCACTTGGCGCAGGATATCAGGAGACTGGTTCCATCTTCTCCAATGTACGAGTTTGAAGGAAGGGGCTCTGTGTTTTCACCACCTGAGGTAAAGCACATCTCAGGGATCAGAGGCTTTGTCTTCTGTCCACACTTTGAAAGCTGGAGCAAGGAGGAGCTCTCCCCTGTGGAGACCTGGACAGCCTCTTTATCCATCTGTAAGGACTTAAGGAGGAAAAGGAAACAGTGGTACACAGAGTCTCCACTTTGCCCATCCACCAGCTGTTCTAAAATTCAAAGAATACTGCCCTTGTGAAAAATCAATCCTCACTAGCTCATGCTGTCTGCAACCACAACAAGTGCTCTTATCCCAACTCCTACCGCACATGACAAGAATCTTGTCATTCCCTCCGTTCCAACAGGGTATGCCCGGGGATTTGTCATTTGGTTTGAAAGCTCACGGAAGCATTAGAACAGTGGCTCTGAAACCCTTTTACTGGTCACCCCTTTCACATAGCAAGTCTCTGAGTGTGACCCCCCTGATAAATTAAAAACACTTTTTTGTATATTTAACACCATTATAAATGCTGGAGGCAAAGCAGGGTTTGGGGTGGAGGTTGACAGCTCGTGACCCCCCCATGTAATAACCCCCAGTTTGAGAACCCCTGCATTAGAATAATGAGCAGAATTCACTATTTTTACATTTATACTTTTACAAAATAAGATCAAATCAGCAAATGCTGCAGAAGACGACTATCTACCCCTCTCCCTTGGCACCCTCTCCTGTTCTTTCTTCAGAAGGACATTTAAAGGTTTCTGGTAGTAAACTAGAGCTAAAAATAACAGATTAAACAGCCCAGCTGCACCCAAGTCTCCTCACAATCCATTATACAGCAACATCATGCAATCCTGCAGAGATACTTTATTTTCTGTCTGCAGAATAAATCAGGGATTTTTTTTTTAAACACGCATGCTCCAAGTGAAGACAGAGCTGTGTCTGGCTCCATGTGCCCTCTTTATGCAGGGACAAACTGGGGCAGAGTTGAGTAAATAACATATCTAACAAATTTTGCCCTCCTGCTCATGAAATATCTGGAAGCAAATTGAAAATTCTTTAAAACTGATGTTCAAATTCAGTGGATGATTTTTTTTTACTCTAATCTTACTTTTTGCTTGTGAATATTCAGAAGCTGGATACAATGTTTAGATGCAAGTGGTCAGACTAATAGCACTGTATGTTTCTGTTCCCTGACTGGGAGTGTGTGCTAGGATTTCTTGTGCAAAGATTTGCATGTGTGATTTTAAATACCAGTTTCCAAAACACTGCTTGAACACTCAGGGAAAGCAATGTACAAAGATGTGAATGGGGCTAAAGCACATTTGAACAAAAATACTGCACTAATCATATATTTAAAAAAAAAAAAAATCACCCAGACCTGCTGGGACAGCAAGAGGCCCACTAGGATTTTTATTCCCAGTTTTTTTAAATAAAGGGGGAAGAGATTCAGTACATCTCTGAAAAGCAATACCTTAGTGCAGCAGTCCCCAACCTTTTCGTCTGGCGGGCGCCAGACAAAGGACCGTGGCGGTGGTCAAGCATCCGCCAAAATGCCAGCCGGAACGCAAGCGCATTTAGATGCCCCCGCAGGTGCCATGGCGCCTGCGGGCATCACGTTGGGGACCGCTGCCTTAGTGGAACTGGATGCGAGAAAACAGAAGGCCATCAAACTAGTAACTGGGGGACACGATGTTGGAACAAGCATATTTAAATTGATAAAAAACCCTTCTCTTCTCTGTGTGATTCTGTCTCTACAGCTATAGGGGGTGTGAGGGTAATTACACATGCCTGCATACAAATATATTCATTGATATTTACACAAACACACCCCTATTACTACAGGGCTACCTGTGCTACAAGGCTACCTCATGCTGACTACCAATTTGATGCATATGCAAGTGTAGCAGCACTGTATGTATTAATGTCTGCTCCTGTAAATCACTACAGGACCCAAATGTGTCAGTGTGTTAAATCTTATTTTTTCCAGTCCCCTTGAAATGTTCAGCTTTGGTGTTTAAACCAGGCACAGCTAAGTTACCAGCACTATGTACGCAAAGCACAGAAGAATTTACCATCCTGAGAGTTGAGGGGCTTTACAAATTTTGGATGTCTCCCGTCCTGTGGGGTCTGATTTATAATATACATTTGATAGGTGGGACAGGGTTAGATTTGGGTCCCAATGTTTTGCTTGGCAACGACTGCCAAGAAAATCCGCATCTTAAACTGAAGTTCCCAGAATTTTAAATCCCAGCAGCCTCTTATGGCAAGTGAGGAAAGCTGAACGTGCCCAGAAAATCTTTCTGGGTATTAGCTCTGATTTATTCAAATGATTAGGAAATTAAAACAAATTTCACACCACAAAGATTTACATATGCATATCTCCTTTCTGCTGCCTTCTACAGTGCCCCCCGCACTACACTAAGCCCAGGCTCCAATGCATTAATTTATAAAACCGAGACCAACACCATTGCTCTTGCTTGCGTAACTGAAACGTTACAGCTGCCTGTATGAGCCTGGGAAAAGAGGGATGCTGTAGCATATGTTCGCAATTCAGTAGCACTGAGGTTGGCCTCTCCTAGGTAGGGACAAAACCACAGAAGGTCCTGACATTACTCTCAGTCAGCATTTTGTAAATCCACCCTCAAATTTCAAACAACCTGGAGAGCGTAAACACAGATCCAGGTAGAATCCTCTTTCAATCAGGCAGAGTGTCTCAGGGTACGTCTACAGCAGTAGCAAGTCTCAGAGCCGGGGTCAACTGACCCAGGCTCATGCTATGGGGCTAAAAATAGTAGCGTAGACATTCCCGCTTGGGCAGGAGCTTCGGCTCAGAAACCCAGCAAAGAGGGTTGTCTCAGAGGAATGTCTACACTGCTCTGCAAGTCCCTCAAGCCCAAGTCAGTTCACACAGGCTCTGAGTCTCACTGTTGTGGGTTGGGTTTTTTGTTTTGTTTTGGGTTTTATTGCAGTATAGATGTACCCACAAAGAGCAGAGGCTGCTTTCTCTGTACAGACCCCTGAGCTGCGCCTACTCAGCTTGAGAAGTTGTCAAGCTCCGAGTGTTGGTTGACAAAGAGGAGAAAAAGCATGCGGTCCACCAGTTTTTAGGAGAAAGGCAAGTTTTGCACAGTCCTGGTGGCCTTGCGTAGACAACATTAATAATAATAATAATTTGCACTTATCGTGTTCCCCATCAGAGGATCTCAAAGAGCTTTGCACATCAGTTCTCACACCATCCCTCTGAGGTGGGCAGTATTCCCATTTGCAGATAAGGTAACTGAGGCAGAGAGATTAAGTGAGGTACTGAAGGTCACACAAGAATTCTGTGGCAGAGCTCAACACAAGACAATCTGAGGTTAACGGCATACTCCCTTGCCATGGAATTTCTGTTTTACTTAAGTAAAATTAAAAATTAATGCAAGGAAAGATGAAAAGCCAGTAGGCTTTTCCCACCGTCTCTGCTATACATCTCTATGGCACACAAACCTGGGGCTCTGACTTATCAATTTACAATAAAAGCTTAGATCATCACACCGACACACCATGAAAACAAACCCACACTAATCTGACTAAAATACCCACTATGCAATACCCTCCACTGACCCACCTATCTGCAGCAGTATCAGAAATTACCTGGTTATAAGGGTAGAAGAGGGTACAGACAGCACAGTAGGGCTCGCTCAGGGCAGCAGCTGCATTGAATTTTCGCTCAGCTGGGAAGTTATGTGCTTTATTCTTCCACTGCAGGGAAAGTAAAAACTTCAAAGCCTCTGGGTCACTCACATCCTCCTCCCCGGAAAATGGAAACGTTTCTAGAGCAAAATGAGCAATGGGAAGTGTCTTCAGTACGGACGCAATGCAGCAAGAGGGTGTAAAATAAACACTCCAGTGACACTTAGAAGAAGTTAAAGAACAAACACCATCAGTTTGTTCTTCTACAGCATTTTTCATCCATAGGTGCCAAAGCATTTTACAAAACCAGCTATCATTATCTCCATTTTCCAGATGGGGAAACTGAAGCACAGAGGGAGAGTGACTGGGCCACGCTCATATGACAGCTCAGTGGGAGAAAAGAGAGGCCAGGTTTCCTGACTCTCAGTCCCAGTGTCCATGCATTAGATCATGCAGCCTCCACTAATTAAGCCAAGTTGAAGGTGTGCAATACAGATCTATAGTAATATAGACAGTAGTTTCACCTGTCAGGAAACTATGTGATGATTCATTTGGACAGGCCAGCTCCCAAGAGGGGTCTGAGCATCACTCAGTCTCCATCTGCGAGTGGCAACTCTATTCTCAACTACCACCACAGGGTGCACTCCTTACTCCCCTAGAGATTTAAACTGTGCCCAAGAGGCAAGCTCAGTCCGGGTTCTACTCTACACTTTTCTGCAACTATTCCCCCAGCCCACTTTCAGCAACGCAATCTAATGAGCAACCTTCATCTACTTCTGGCACAGGCCTGACAGGCAGCTGTTTGTGCTGATTAGTTTCTGTCAATTCTTTGCTTTCACAAACTTCTGACTGGAGCCCCAGGCATTGTGATGGCTTTAGCAGAAACATCCAGCTAATTTGCTTCTCCCACAACTCTAAACTTCCTCCCCATTCTTTTCTGGGTGACAAAATCCCCATTTTTCCCCTACCTAGCTGCCAAAGCCTCCCCATGACAACTTCTACACATTCAAGTACATGGGGCATGCGGAAAAACCATCCGAGGCAGAGTAAAATATTAAACATTACAATTAATACAAGGTATAGTATACCGATTGTATTATTCATTTTCTGATTTCATTCAGTGGAGACCATCCTTCTAAAAAAAAAACAAAAAACTTCTGAATCTGCTGCAAGATTTCCAGACTGCTGCACTGCAGGAGCATGGAACCAAGGGGCCTTGCAGTAAAGTCTAGGTCCCAGTTTGTTAAAAAGGACCTCAACCTTTAACTGTTTCCCCAACTAATTCCATTCATTCTATATGAGGATGAAGGAAAACACAAGTTCATGCCAGAAGCACTATACTCATATGCAGTATTTTCCCTGGCTAAAGGTATGTCTACACTATGAGCTAGGGGGGTGATTTCCCTGCTTGCGTACACATACATGCACTAGCTCTCATCAACCTAGCATGAGGTATAAATACCAGTGTAGGTGCAGTAGCACTGGTAGCGGCAGCAAAGGCAAGGCTTAGTTGTGCCAAATACATACCCACAAGCCAGTGCCAGTATGCGTCCATGTGTCATGTTACTGATTTGAACTGGGACCATATAGAACACGGTTGCAACCGAAGTCCTGCAAGGGCACCAAATCTTGTATAAAGGGGATCAAATGAGGTGTCTAAGACCAGGTTATGGGTTGCTGGTTATGATTATGCTGCCTGTATGCATGTGCCATTTTTGCAGCTGAAGTTATGAATATTGGCTCTATACTGTCTGTATTTCAAATGTATGCTATGCTTCTGGGTGACACCCCAGACAAGCTGATGGTGTTAGCTTTGCCTAGCCTGCTTGATGGCCAATTAAGGACCATCAGCGATATAATTGACCCATTGATAGAATGGCAGATATGACTTGAGACTCAGCAAAGTATGCAGGAACTTGCCCATGTGACTCCAGACTCCATTTTGCTGTAATTTTCCACAGTAAGAACAAAGAGGTGTCCTTACACCTGGAAAAAACTATAAAAGGCTGATGCCTCATCTCCATCGGGTCTTCAATCCTGTTTCTTACCTCTGGAGGGACTTTGCTACAAACTGAAGCTCTGAAAAAAGGACTGAATGACCCATCCCAGTGGGGGATGTACTCCAGAGACTTGATTTAAACCTGCAGTTTATTTCATCTCTGCTACAAGCCTGAACCAAGAACTTTGCCATTACTGTATGTAATTGATTCCATTTAACCAATTCTAGGTCTCACCTCCTTGTCCTTTTATGAATAAACCTTTAGATTCTAAAGGATTGGTAACAGCATGATTTGTGGGTAAGATCTGATCTGTATATTGACCTGGGTCTGGGGTTTGGTTCTTTGGGATCAAGGGAACCTTTTTTCTTTTACTTGGCTGTTGGTTTTCATAACCATTCATCCCCATGATGAGTGGCACTGGTGGTGATACTGGGAAACTGGAGTGTCTAAGGGAATTGCTTGTGTGACTTGTGGTTAGCCAGTGGGGCGAGACCAAAGTCCTCTTTGTCTGGCTGGTTTGGTTTGCCTTAGAGGTGGAAAAACCCCAGCCTTGGGCTGTAACTGCCTTGTTTTAAGCAATTTGTCCTGAATTGGCACTCTCAGTTGGGTCCCACCAGAACCAGCTTCGTTACAACATGGGTAAGGGAATTACACCCTAGCTTGTAGTGTCGACATAGCTTAAGACTCCAAACTGCATTACTTCCGCTTAGCAGTGCGGCAAGGACAGCTGTGAACAGAAAGCTCTTCCAGGGAGCACAGAAACCTCCTTTGGACAGAAGTGTCAAGTGCAGCTTGACCATCTGAAAGTGATTTTGTAGGCAGATGTTTTGAAGTCCTGATCTGCCAACCGATGTAGCCTCTTGAGTAAGATCAAAGAACTTGCCCTTCCTCCCTCTCCACTGCACCCGCAGCCTGTCTCCAAACAGGAATTTAAACACTCATTGCCCAGATCATTCCCCCAAATTTTCCCATGATGTTTTCCCCCCCATCTCCTGTAGCTAACAGGTCTCACCCAGAAAGTCAGAAAAACAAACTAGAGCTGGGTTTAGCGTTCACCAACACTTCCTTCTGAGTGCATAGAGGCAGCCACCAATTAAGCAAAATGCAGAAGAATCTCATGCCATGGTGTCCCGTTAACGACCACCCCAACGATTTGTCTGGGCTTGTCAAGCGACTGGCTGGCTAAGCAAGTAACCCCGGCATATCAGTATTCTCGACAGCCATTTGCACTCACCCTCATCACTTGAGGCCTCCTGCTTAACCACAGACAATGGGGAGCGGGTTGGTGGTTTGCCCAGTGGGTGACGGCGACTTTTCTTGATCTCCATCTTCATTTTTGAAAAAGCAGACGTGGCCTGAAACAAACCAGAGCATGTTATGTGGGAATCCCAGAACTCAGGGGAGCAACAGAGGCCAACTCAAGTTAAAGTTCCCATCCTGGGGAATTAACTTCCACACAAAAATCATCATAGCCTTTGGGCAGAATCACCAAGGACCTCCCTAGAGGTAATTTTGGTAGATAAGGCCAACACCCTCCCATAAGATCATGCCAGGTAAAGGTAAATGACAACATTTTCCTCTACCCAGAATAGCCTCAAAGTCAAATGGAGTTCACCAGTTTCACTAGCCTCTGAAAGGTGTGATTAGTCATGTAACATGGTGCCTGCATTTCAGCTGGAAATCTCAGGGTAAAAATTCTTCCCTTGAGTGAAATTCTTATCTAACTCAGGGAGTTTTTATAGTGCCCTTTACCACAATATCTAAGGCAAATGAAGTCTGAAGGTATAGATCAGGGGTAGGCAACCTGTGGCACGAGTGCCGAAGGTGGCACACAAGCTGATTTTCAGTGGCACTCACACTGCCCGGGTCCTGGCCACGAGACCGGGGGGGATCTTCATTTTAATTTAATTTTAAAAATCTTATTTACTTTACATACAACAATAGTTTAGTTATATGTTATAGATATATAGAAAGAGGCCTTCTAAGAACGTTAAAATGTATTACTGGCACGTGAAACCTTAAATTAGAGTGAATAAATGAAGACTCGGCACACCATTTCTGAAAGGCTGCCAACCCCTGGTATAGATCCTTGAAATCTACAAAGGAATTTTCTGCTCTTCTCCTCTCCCTGGAAAAAGGTAGCTTTGCAAACACACGCACCATCATCATCATGCTGGATGTAATGAAAGTGCTTTGTCAAAGAGTGAGGTCTTGCAGTGAGCCTTTGAAGTGGTTACACTCCAGATGGGCCTGTTGCGACCCACTCCATTGAGGAGCTAGGGAGCTGCATTCTGCACAAACTGGGACATCTGCATTTTACCCACATTCAGTCCAAGATTTACTGAGTTTCAGTCACCTATTCTGGAGGTGACCAAGGCCTTGTCTACACTAGAGAAAAATGATAGATTGCAATGCTTTTTAATTGGTGGAAAGTGCCCCTGCATCCACACAATACTTTAATGGATTGTTTGCCGGGCATCAATGATAGTTACCCTAAAAAAAAATTTGTAGTACATTTCAATCAATGCTAATTCAACTGAGCACCCAAGTACACCCATTCCACTACAGCATGTTTCTCACTGCTGTTCCCTAGTGCATCAGCCACTGCAAAACTGGCCTCTCTGATCATCTTTCTGCATGCCACAGTTCAAGGATCAGCTCCACAAGAAACCACCTACCCATACACGTAGCATTGCCTGGAGTTTGATAACAAGTCATTTTCAGAGCAAGCGACTTCTGGAACAGTATTTCAACTCTAACTGATTGCAACTGTTGTTGTTGTCGTCATCGTCTTGTCCCATGGAAACAACAGGCCATGAAGTTCAAGAATGAATTCAACAACTTGCACAGGGTCATTTGGTTAGGGCTTGAGTCAAGGTGTCCAATCCAAAACATATTTCACTTTTCTTACAATACTATACTCAAAATTGTTAACAGGTGTTAAAGCCGACATCTGGTCCCATCTCCACTGATTTCCACTCATGCAGTGTTGTAAAGATCCTCCAGTAAAGACCATCCCATCATGATCATGGTACTGGAGTGTTCCCAGAGAAAATCCCGGGCTAACAGGGCTCTGACAATCATATTCCCGCTATAAAGTTGAGAAAGAGTTCAGAAATACGATGCCTTGGTGTTCTACTGCCCAGTCCCAGGAAAACCTTTACACTATCCCCTCACAGTGAGGCAATCAGCATGCCCTTTCCCAGCTGGGAACATATCACAGGAATGCCACATCTGTAGGAGCTTGTCTGAGCAGCTAGCCACACTGGCAACAAGTGTTCAAATAAGGAATGGCAGGAGAAAGGCAAGGATTTGAGACAAAAGGACTGGAAAACTAAGAATAATAGAAGTCACTCTGATGTTTCCCCACACACAGTGTTAAAAAAAAAGAAAAAAAAAAGTAAACAGGATCTGTACCAGATCTCCAGCCAAAGACTCACCACTACAACTTTGCTGCAGACAGCAGTGGAACTCTGGGGGATGGATCAGCTAGGATGAAAACGACAGGCAGGAAAACCCAAATGTAGGGAGGGGATAGATGAGTTAGACCTCATCAGCCAGGACCCGTTGGCAGTGAAGGTCATACAGAGTAATGCTGGCATTGCCAGGTTATAACTCTAGCTGCTAAGCAGCTTAAAATCAAATAACATGTTTGGGGAACATGCTTGGGGTTCACATGGCTGCTACCATTAGCATTTGTGGCAGGGTAGACATAGCTACACAAGAATGTGAACATCAACTGCTCCATCATCTCCACCTCATTATATGCTCCTTTTTTCCCCTACGCTCCCACATCTACTGAACCAACTCCCCCTATCATCTCCCAGCTCCCGCCAGATGCACCAGGCCAGGAGGAAATGGCAGGTTAAGTGGCAGCCACGCCCAAAACAGAGGACAAGCAGCAAAAAATAAAACCAAATTAAAAAAAGGTACAAAGAGACCACAACGTAAGCAGCATAAAAACAGAAGCATTTTATTTCTCCAGCACAAACCACACAGGCTGTGGCCAAAGCATTTACATTCTATTGTATCTGCCAGCCCACTTGCCACCCAGCAGCATGCACTGGTAATCACAGTATCGACGGCTCTCTTTGGTGTAAGGCACATACATTAGAGCACAAGTTGGCCTGCTTTGAAATTTACAGCACAGGGGGTTAGTGATTCAAAGGCAGCATCACTGTCCTTAGTATGGCATTAAGAATAAAAGTGAAGTGCATTCCATGCTACACAGTAGTCAGAGGTGCAGGCACCACGTGCAGCCAATCACAGCTCCAGCAGCTTGTCGATTTTAGCCCTGATCTTCCTCCAGTCTGCAGACACTATATCTGAGAAACGCTTATACAAAAGGTGTTTTAATCGAGCCACCGTATTGCATGGCAAAGCACATTTCCCTCTGCCCCCACGATAGCTAACAGTGCCTCGCCATTCCCTCAGCTTATCAGGGGGAACCATACGGGAAAATAAAGCTGCAGCGTATCTCTCCGGCTTGCCGCTAACTCTCTTGAATATTTCCCTTCGCTGCCTTTTGGGAATCCTCCTCAAGGTGATATCATCCAGGGGTAGGGCAGCCTGTAATAGGTTAAGGTTGTTACTGTATTTGTTATTGAAAAGTTACCCCCGTCTCCCCATCCGCCTCCCAAAACCACATCACAAAAACACTCCTGGGTTACACAGCAGCCCAATACTGGGGGGGCAACAGGCAATCTGCTCACCATCTGGGACAGACTGTACAATTGATCGTACTTAATAAGTGGAAGCAAGGGCGAGACAGACATCACAGAAGCCTTGCAATGCAACAGAATGTTGAAGGGTTATTATGGTTACTGGCTCTCTCACCATTTTACCCTTTGACAGTAGTTGACTATTGGCAGCCAAGACTAATAGACAAGCAAAACAGTCCGCCAACCTGGACGATGACACCAAACTAACACCAACCCAGCCTAAGACAGAAAGCCAAAGACCAAGTACAACATATCTGCTGAACTGATGGGAGTAGCAGAAAGTTTACCAGCTGCAAGGGGAAAAGTTGTGAGTCATGAGCCTTGCTCTGTTTCTCCAGCATATGATGATCCACACATGGACAGGTATATGAGGCTGGAATTTCTCTCCTGTAATTCCCTATCATTCTCTCACCATTCACAGATATGAGAATTTATAGAGGGGCATTCCAGGCTTATGGAAGGGATGTGTCCTCCAGGACTTCTTGCTATAGGACTCCCTGTTCTTGCCCAATATCCTGCATTTTAAAACACTGAAAATATCCCTTATCGGGAGCTTCTTCCCACATCATGATCCCAGCTGTATCAGAAACTTTTCACTCAAGACAAGGAGAACGTTTGCAAACAGTATTACATCCAACTATGAAAAAAACTTGTCAGATTTACCTCACAAAGCATTCTAAGTTTGGATGTTTGTATGTGTTTGTCTTGGGGCATCAGATCTGCTCTAGTTAATACACTATTACACTTCAGAATATACATTAAGGCCATTTTAGAATGTATTTGTCTATGCAGCAATGCAATGGAAAGGCAATGTATATCACTAGCATAACAGATTTCACTTGACTTAAGGACTTCAGTAACTCAGCCAGAGGTTACAGGTCTATTACAGGAATGGATGGGTGAGGTTCTGTGGTCTGCCATGTGCAGGAGGTTAGACTAAATGATCATGATGGTCCCTTCTGGCCTTAAAATCTATGAGGCTATAAAAATAACATCCCCCCTGGGCACACACACATTCCCTTCCTCATTATCTCCGTACAGCAAATGAATACAGAGGTCACAACATACTGACAATGAAATACAGTCTGCCCTGTTTTCAGAATAGGTGCACAGAGCACCCCTGATCCAAGTAGCCCTCCTGCTGGTGACTCTGCTAACAGTAACTCTTGCCTCCACATGTGCATGGCCTGATGCAAGTGTCTAGGACTGTATACTCCAGTCATCTTTAAATCTCTTTCAGGTATATTGTGCAAGACACAACAAGCAGGAGGGATAATAAGGAAGTCTGTCCAGACAGTTCTTGCAAGGTGGCCTTCAATCTATCACTGACTCCACTGATATCCTTCATTTCCTCAGGGTATAGCTGAGTCTTCCATTCCCTTGCGGATTTGTTTTCATAAACCAGGGAAGCACATATGCAGAATAGCATTAGAGACAGTGATTTAACTAATTTCAATTCAACTGGGGGGCAGGAACAGAGGTCTAATTTTTGGTCTTTGTGGAAAATGGATGGATCTGAGAATCACTTCCACCTTCTCGGGCCAGCCAACACAGATATATATATGAACTGACTACAATGATATACAGTGACCTGCATCAAAAGGAGTGCTACCTCTTCCTGTTAAAGCACTCTAAGGCTTTGCTGAGATAGCAGCTGTGTTTCATCAATGCACTGGTACAACTGAGGAAATAATGGTTCAAAGCTTGCCATAATGTCCTGCACGCTGACCACATGCTCCTTGCAGTACATGGTCATGGGCACCTCTGTCACAACAGTGCCTACAGTGGACTTATAGACCCTAAACTGATCCTAACTGACTGGTAGCTGACCAGGATAGCTAGCTCGCACACTGCTGTCACTGAGATCCTCCATCAGCCTGGAGAAATGAGCATTCCGGTGTTGTAATGCCCGGGTGAGCTCAGCACAGAGGTCCAGGAAAGTCTCTCTTCTTCCTGAAATTCTGAAGTCACTGCTGGACATCCCAGATCACAAGCACATTCAGGTCCCACCACTTTGTGCTCGTGCGCATGGCCCAAAGCATCTCTCCCCACCATTGGAAACTCATTCAGGAATAAATCAGAGAAATGTACTCTGAAAATCCAAGTTGACAGGTGACTCCAGGTACTATTCTTTTGGTCTCCAACACTCAGCACGAGGTCTTGAAAAACAATCCACTGCATCTCAACAGCTGCCTCTACTGCCTCGCGGTAGTTTTTCCTAAACTCTAGCATAAACCTTTCTTCATAGGTGCAGGACACACTTGAGAGTGTTTGAGCTAGCCTACATGTTCCAAAAACAGTTTGGAACTAATACCGGCTACAAGGTAAATATTGGAATACCCCACAGCCAATTACTGGAGTGTCCCAAAGACTATAGGAGTTTAACCTCTCCCTCTCACAACCCTCCTAGGTCCTCAGTGGCATGGCAAATGTTTCCCAATATAGCACGATGACAGATAGCAGTGCTAGAAACTCAGATACATTCCCAGTGGGTATGGCACCACAACCAGCACAGCAGCAAAATTGTAGGGGCCTTTAACTTGGTGCCGCATTGCCAATGTGGAAATACTCAAATGGGCAGCTGAACAACTGGTGATAAAACCAAGTGTTGAAATACCACTGATTGATTTCTCTAGTGTAGACAAGGCCTGTGGCATTGTTCATTGTGGCAAGCGCCTCATCCGGGGGGCTAGGCGGGGAGAGGCAGAGTTTCCTAGCAAGCTGAAGATGAAAGGTGGCGGCTTTTGTGCCACTGATAGTTCCTGTTCAGACTACATTCAGTATTGAGTCAAACAGGATCCCAGGGCTTGGCATCTTTTTGAAAAATGGGGAGGGGGGGGCAGAGGACAGAGTCAGTAAATTCTTAAAAACATTTCCCTCTTCCAACTAGCATCACTATGGCCTTTTCCTAGATTTAGGTTCAACGCACCACTTTCCACCACACAACATGCCGTTGCAAGCTGAATCAAAAGCTTGCTGGGGTAAAGTTCTATAGAACCAATTAATTTTCCAGAGGACCTAGATACATCAATTCTTGCAGCTATCCCACATGCAAAGGAAGTCCCTATAAGTGTATGAGGTTCTGTACAAGATGCACGTCCCTCAAAGAAAAGCTTACACTCTAAAGGCACAAGTGGGACACAGTATATTGCATAGCTATACAAGAGAACAAGATAAAATGCTGCACAACAGAACACTGTGTTTTGTTCCATTGTATAATGTGGGGAATGGTCCTTAAGAGCTCAAATAGACACAGCAGAGTCAGATTTGGGGAGGAAAAGAGGGAGAACCCACATGGCTAGAAGTAAGTCCTCCAAAGCAAAGTAAGTCCTCTCAGCCTTTCCAAACTATTGTAGTACCGTTTCAGGAGTCTGATTTGTCCTACGTACCCCCAAGTTCCACCTCACTTAAGAGCTAGTTGCTTACAAAATCAGACTTAAAAATATAAAAAAAGTGTCACAGCTCATTATTACTGAAAAATTGCTGACTCTCTCATTTTTACCATATAATTATAAAATGAATCAATTGGAATATAAGTTAGCCTGCTGTAAAAGTAGGCAAATAGCTAGATGAGGTGATGTACACCTCCTGGAAGATCGCTGTGTAACCCTAAGGGTACATGTTGAAAACCACTGCTCCAAAGCATTACAGAATTTTAGCTCAGATCCCATGAGGCATACTGCTGTCCCACCAGTACTTTCCCTGGAAGCAATATTTATTGATCTCCTGATAATCAATGGTTACTTACATCAGCAGCAGGTGCTACACAGCCCTCCTTCTGGAACATACCTGTAAGTCACTGACCTCAGGGGCAACATCTGCATTTTCCACTTCTCTCCTCTCCTCATCCTTCACAGTGAGCTCCAAAGGGACCACCTGCTCCCGCCAAACCTGGCCTTTTTGTGTGGCAAACTGCTCAAAGGCCTGCTGGCAGGATATGCGCTCCTTTTCAAAGACCACCTTTTTGGTCCGTGGAACCACATAAAGCATGGGAATGATGGGTCGGGGCTTAAAGTCATCCTCCTCGCTTGGTACCTCTGAGGGCAGGACGATGTTGAGGGGAGCAGAGGGTAAGCTCTTCTCTGGCGTGGCAGATGCTGGTGCTGCTACAGGAATCAATGGCTGTGCTGCTGATGCCTCTTCCTCTGCTGGTTGCTGCTGTGCCGGTGGAGGTGGCAGCAGCTGCTGCTGCAAAGGAGGCTGAGGTGGCTGCAGATGATGACTGTGATGGTGGTGGTGGTGCTGATGGTGAGGGTGCTTCTTCTTTCTCTCACCTTTTACTTTTGGGGGACGGCCCTTTACCTTACTGTCTCCTGTTAAAGAAACGGGCAAGAATCAACTTGACATGCTGAAATGTCAGGACATTCTTTTATTTCACCTTCCCCCGTGTACAAATGAGTTTAATGTTGGTCAAAAAGCACTGGATTAACAGGACAGGCAATAGAAACCCCATCATCTTTGAAAGAGATGCAGCATGGGCACTGGCCACGCAAGATACACAATGCTGCCCCTCAGCTCTGACACCAAAGGACTGGCTCTAGAAATCAGAAGCTCATTTTCTGCCTGTGTCCTATTCAGTCTTTGACCTGCCTGCTGAGACTGCCAATGTGAATGTCAATGGGGACAGAAGACACCTGTCCACCAGAGACTGGACTGAGAGCTTCAAGGTTCACATGTATGTTGTATTAATATAAGTGAGTTACCCAATACCAGTCATCAGCCTAGGCAGAGAGTGCCATCAAGCTAACTGGAATTCTGATCCTAGAACCCAGCTTGATTGGGTTACAGCACTGGAATAGAAGATTAAGCGAAGGCAAGTTCTACGTACTTCCCTCATTAGCTATTTCACATGGTTTCTCATTTGCCTTACTATTCACTGGGGGAAGTGATAGTTAGCAGAAACCAATGTAACAATGTCAGAAAATTCTTTCCACTTAAGGAAGTGTATGAATCAAGTATCAGAGGGGTAGCCGTGTTAGTCTGGATCTGTAAAAGCAGCAAAGAATCCTGTGGCACCTTATAGACTAACAGACGTTTTGAAGCACGAGCTTTCATCGGTGAATACCCACTTCGTCTGATGAAGTGGGTATTCACCCACGCAAGCTCATGCTCCAAAAAGTCTGTTAGTCTATAAGGTGCCACAGGATTCTTTGCTGCTTGTATGAATCAAGATACTAAACATTGAAGCATCTCACTCACTTCCTGGCACCCTGACAAAACCTGAGCTGGAAAATATGGCCATTTGGCCCCAAAATCCCCACAATTAAGTCACATGTAAGTAGGCCTCTTTATTTTAGGATTCCGGTTTGATAGGGTCATAGTCCAGAGGTGGAAGGACAGTGTTGCCTTTGACAAACTCTGAGCAGAACAACATGTATTTGGGGGATTTCCATATCCCATTTCATGCCCCATCTCAAAATCATCCCCAATTACTGTTCCCTCCATGTAAAAGCATTGCTGGTATGTGAGTATTACTGTATAGCCATTGCAGTCAACAACCCTGGGAAATGAAGCATCGAACCAAGCCACCTAAATCTCTTTACTGAAAGACTTCTAGCACAAGGTCCTTAGAAAGATGGCTTTAAACCATGAATCAAACAGCACTGAACAAGGTCTATTACCAACACCATCTCAGTAGTGGCTCCTGTTCTGCGCATTTTCAACGCTTGCTTTCATTTCTCCCTCCCGAGACCTCGCCATTCATTTTATCTGCATATTGTCACGTCTCTCTTACAAAGCGGTGACAGCACACAAATTTCTTGGGCAGACAGATCCCCCAATATTTTTCTACAGAGACGGGGACCACCCATAAAACAGACACCTTCTCTCCTCTCTCCCCACCTTCCCTCCTAATATAATCCTGCAAAATGATTGAGCCAATTTGATTTCAGAGCATTCCAGAACAGCCATGATTAAAATGCCTCCTGGGCCTTGGTGAGCATCTCTGGGTCAGGATGGAAGATGTCTTGACTGTTTCCCTTATTGCATCTGCAGTGAATTATGCTCCCCATGCTCACCCCTCCCCACATTTCATGAATAAAGTTATCAGTTCACTCAAAGGAAAGTAAATAATAGATGTTCCACAAACAATGCCAGCCCACAATTTGTTTAATAAAAGATTGTTTTTCAACTACAGCTGCTAGGGCTGGATGACTCTGTTGCAAAAGGCCACTCTCCCTACTAATAGGATGGGGAGGGGAGGGAGAAAACCAGAACCCAGAAGTGGGAGCAGAGACAGAGAGAACGTTACCCTAATAACGAAGGTTACCGACCAACTCCCAAGCTCAGAATCTGCCATTAAAAAGAGTAGCAAAACCCACTGGCCAGGCTTAGCTCACTGCAGAAAATCAGATAAGCTGCCACTGAATAATGTGATACTCTAAAAATGATTAAACCCAGAGTAAGATGAAGCTGTAAGAATCCCTGCTGAAGTCTTTTAGGTGGACATCTAAATCTGGACATTTCCCAGGAGTGTGTGTTCTGAGGGTTTTATTTATACTAATTTATAAAACTGGTTACAAGGCCAGCCCAAATAGTTATTGTTGTATTTGTGTAAGTAGCACTTCAGATAAACTGGTTTGTAGTATCACACAGAAAGCAATACTGAATTTCCTTAGAGAGAAAAACTTATTGAATGAAAGTCAAATTGGATTTCTCCTCAGTCACACAAGAACAGATCATATTTACTCTCTATACACTCAGAGAGTTCTCTACCCAAGCAACAAAATGAAAGTCATTCACTGGCTTTGTTGACTTCTAAACAGGCTAATTTGATAGCAGCTGGTATCCAGGCCTATGTTCAAAAGTTTAAATGTTAAGACGACAAAAGATGTAATTTACAGGTATATCTGAAAGATACACCAGAATCCAGGAATAACAGAGTGAGATTTGAAGGGAAAATCTGTTAATCAGGAGCACTTACAGATGTAGAAGAGGTCTTTATTTTTAAATTACTACCTTTTCACTACAATGGTTTAGTGTAGGGACCCTGGGTAGCTATTCATTCACTGAAGATGGATCTAAATAGCAGAGCAAGTAGACATGAAAACTTTAAAAATGCAATCGTAGTTTCATTTTTGGAGGGGGAGCTGGCTGGGCAGAGGCAGGTAGAAAATGTAGGCCAATTTCAATGGAAATTGCAGATGCTCAATACTTCCGAAAAATCAGGCTACTTATGTAGGAGTCTAACTTTAGGCATCCACACTTGAAAACTCTGAAGAGTAATAACTTCATCAGCTACTAAGAAACAACTGTAAGCCCAAATATCTGCACTGGCACAGAAGACTGGAGACAGACATTAGCAGCAGCAATTCAGGACCAGCTGTAGTTGAATGCTTTTTAAGTTGTCGACAATACAATTTAAGGAACTATAAGATGGACGGGTCAATCTAGCAGCACAGCAATCATAGAACCACAATAGGAATTAGAGATGTGAGAAACCTAGCGAGTCTTTCTCCACTGCATCCCTCTAATAATGCTGCATTGCTTCATGAAGTGATTTGTAGTGTTTTGTCCAAATCATTTTAAGTGTTCCAAATGACAGGGCTTTCACCTGTCCACTTTGGAGACTCTCTCTAGGAGTCATGGAGACTATTTCATTGTCTCCTTCCAGTAATAGTTTCATTTTCACTTTCTTATCTTCATTTAATTACTTCTTGGTGTGGACTCCACACCCTAAAACAGTCCTCTCCATCCTTTATGTTTACACCCCTCAAATTATTTGTGAGGGAACCCAACCGGGTCTCAAACTTGCAAGCTAACAGAAGCTAGAAGTGATACAACAGTGGCACACTGAACCCTAGGGGAAGGAAGCACCTTCCAGCAGCCATGTGTGGTCAAATGAAGCAGCAGTACTGACTCTCTATGGAGCAGGTGGTAGCTAGCATGACATTTGACTTTAATAATAATAATAATAATGAACAGTTTTCATTCTGACAGGGGTGCCTGTCCGAAAGGATGCTAGAAAGTGATCTGAAATACCTTGCTGGTCAACACTACCTTAACACATTTTGATGTGGTGTCGAGACATGATTTTGTATCACATTATGACAGGACTACTGTGTCCCAGGAACTTTATTTATCCCACCCCAAACAATGCTGGAAGAAAACAGAGTGACACTCAGTGATGTCCTACCTGGCAATAAAAGAATTCAAGATGACATGGCTACTGTACTCTTGACTGATCTGTAGTGTTTAGGTATTGCAGGGCTGTCTAATCCGTTATTTTATAAACATATAAAAAGGTATTATTACAGGCACCAGAGGACATGGCAATACAAATCGTGGGCATTCCAACCAAAGCATTATGTCATGTGAGAGAGAGAGAGAGAGATTGCAAAATGCAATAGGATTAATGTGGTTGTGTCATCTTTAAATGCAAAGTGGTGCACAATAAAATACATATATAACCACTTCACAGTTAGCTGTCTCATTGCTTCTTTTCATAACAAAAGACAGGGTTCTCCTGTGAAGCACAGGAGTCTACATCCCAACCCTGCAGCACTGATAACATGCACAGCATGGCAGACAGCGCCTGTTGGTCCATGCATTACCTTCTTTCTAACTCACTGAGAGAGAGGAGCAGAGCTGGAAGGCATTCTCCTTAACTTCTAGTCACAAGGAAATGTGCTAGGAAATTCTGAAAGCATTGATACTGAAATGATAAATTACTAACAAAGCTTAGTCATAAAAGGCAAAGAGAAAACACTGTCAAGTTTCTGGGTGAGAAACCCTTAAAACCACAACTATTAATATTCAAGACATCCAAAACAACATGAAACAGACTTATTTCTTGAAAGCTGCCAGTGATCTCTGAAGAATCCCACTCTTCCTCCTCCCTCTCCCAACCTGCTTTCCTTCTCTTTTCTGGTATAACTGGAAAATCCCTTTACACCCAGACTAAAAATTAAAGCAAAATGAGGAAGCTGGGGTGGGAAGGAGATAAGGAAAAAGGGGGAGGAAAACATGCAACTACTTGCTCAGGTCAGCCAGGTGCTCTCTTCTGCACTCTGTACAGACTTCAAAAGTAAACAAAGGAAAATCAAATCATTTAGCTGAAAGCTGTATGAAGCTTTAGGATGAGAATGCAGACTATGGCATGCAAGAAGATGGGCAAAATCAGGTGTATTTAACTTTTTCAAAAGCCCTAAGAAACTGCACTAGCCCTGGTCTACACTGGGTGGGAGGATCGATCTAAGTTACGTACTTAGATCGACTTACCGTGGTGTCTTCACCACAATGAGTCGACTGCTGCCGCTCCCGTCAACTCTGCCTGCGCCTCTCGCGGCGCTGGAGTACAGGAGTCGACGGGAGAGCACTCAGGGGTCGATTTATCACGTCTAGACTACACGCGATAAATCTATCCCCGCTGTATTGATCACTGCCCACTGATCTGGCAGGTAGTGTAGTCATACCCTAAGACACTGACTCATTGCTGACAATGGTTATCAGCAGAGTGTCCCCCTGAAATTGCACTGAAAACAGACTAGCTGCTTGTCAAATTTTCTGCAATGGTGCTGAAAATGCCATTTGTCCCTTCTAAGCTAGCAGTTTTCAACACCAGAGCTAAGTGTGTGATTTAAAAATCTGCTCATCTAGAACACAGCCATTCTTCTCTCCTCTCTTCCAGTCTAAGGATCTCAGATCGGTCCCTGCCACTTATATCTAGTCTCCCATGAGACGACAGCTTTTTCAGCCCATTTATTACAAGCAGTATGAGTTTAACAGTTACATGAGCCAAGTGTATAGTTTAATGCACTGCTGGCATTTTCAGGATGGAGTGACAGGTAGTACCTCCTCATGCTGTGCTGTGCTTTCTCCATATGCCAATATTCCACATCATCTTATCTTCCTTGGAGCTAGAGGGAGCACTGTCTAGTTGACAGATCATGGGACGACATCAGGAAGCTGGGATCTAGTCCCAGGTCTTCCACAGACTTCCTGTGTGACATTGTCACCACGACATTTAAACCTCTGCTGCCTCAGTCTTCCCCCAAATTTAATTGGGAATAATAAGGGAGTATACACTATATGAAGATGAATCCATTAATGTTTGTTAAGTGCTTTAGAGTTCCTCCAAAGTCAGGTGAAGGAAAAGCTTACCAGCAGGATGAACTGCCACAATCAATACAGCACTGAGACACACTGCTTTAGTGGCAACAGAAAGGGCCCCTTGTGGGAAGAGCTACAGATTTCTAAGAAAAGACTTGGTTCTTCAACAGTGAGCATCAACACATATCATGTGACCTAGAGAGAAACAGATCACTCAGCAGCCGCAAGCCAGGCCACACACTGTGCCAAACCTTCAATATACTTTCTCCTTGACATGGTGCCTCTAAACCAAGGCTTTTAAAGCACTTTACAAAAACATTTCTCACAACAATCCTGCAAGGTTAATAAATATCACATCCACCAAATGGATGTGTAAAAAGCAGCCAGAGTGAGGCCAAGTGACTTGCCAAAACACTTTTGGAGGTTCAGTGGCAAAGCTGGGGAAAGCAGCCCTTGTCTTCACTCCCAGTTCCCTGATCAGACTAGACAACACTTCCTCTCCTGATGCAAAGTTTGGAACCTGTGCTGGTTCTGTGGGGATCCCAGGGACTTCTGCTAGCTCAGCCACTCAGAGATAAATCTAATCTCTCCCCTCCACCAGATGGTTTGGAGGAAAAAAGAAGCTCAGTCAAATTTCTGCCCTCACTCCTGTGGCACCTGGGGACCTCACGCATCTAAAGATCAGCTTTATTTGCAGCCTCCTCGGGGGGGAGAAGGGGGAATCTAATGCCCACGAGAATGCACAAAACATTCCTTCTCATAGGAAGGGACCAAAAGTGTACTGAGTCACTCCTTTATGCAATATTTAAAAAAATACTACTCTTGTAATTATATTTTTACAAAACTAATAGCTTTGGCAAAACTACCAAGCCCTGCCAAGAAAGCTATTTGGACTGCATTCTTAGAGGGAAAAATCAATTGCTACTGTAAATGATGGTGTATCTCAGAAAGTACAGACTTAATACAGGGAAAGACTCCCCTGATTTTTCAGGAGGAATAAACAACGCTAGATAACTTATTTAAAAATGCATTCTGGAGAAACAGTTTGCTCCACTTCTGTTTAAGAACAATGTGCCCATCAGTGAACGTGACTCTTACCTTCTCCCCCCTCAGTCACTTTACTTCTCTCTTCTTCATCTAGGTCTGGTCCTCTTTTCACCTCCTCCTTCATTTTGACTTCTTCCAGGGCAGTCTCCATAGCTATGACTTCCCCAAGAGACTTCTGATCCTCTGTTTTATGCCTTCTGGGTTGACTTCTTTTTCTGTGAGACCTGGAAGAGCAGAAATAATGTTTCACATAAAGAAACAGTCTTCAGCTCATAAATGATAGTACTGTCTTGCAAAGGGCTCAGTATAGAAATCAATCTTCCCGGGAAGAGAGAACACAGGCTGGCTAACAATGGCCTATGCCAGCCGCAGGGACAGAGCAGACGTCTAAAATTGAACAGGTAAGCCTGACACAGCACAATATTTAAGATCCATTCACAGGAGCCATGAAAGACTATTAATTCGAGGAGTCCCTAAAGTTCTCCAAGAAAGTTTTCACCATTAATGTAAACTGATGCTATGTGGTTACAGTAATTTTAAACCCATATTTTTAATCTAAGCTCTTTTTGCCCACTTTCTGCAAACTTTCTATAGAAGTAGGGGGGAAAGTGTCATTTTGTTCTCTGCCTGTACTCCACCTTTTCGTCTCTTTCTAGATGCCTGTTTGCCTCCCTACAGGAATTTGAAGGTACTCTGCAAAGGAAGACAATCCAGCTAGCAGACACGATCAAGTGCTGCCAATTTTTAAAAAGCAAGGCATGGACTGCGTAGGGCACTACACTAAGTCAATATAGACAGTCTATGGCTTTTTGAGAAACTTGATAGAGTAGCAGTACAATTCACAAGGCTCAAGGGTGATGGGGAAGGCTAAATAAAGAAGCACATTAGATATCAAGCATCAATTTGACACTAACAGCCTAATGGAGACAACACCCTTACTGAGAGCAACATGGCTTGTTGATGAAGTCCAAGAGGGGGAAGATTGCGGATAGTGACCCTGAGCACCTAGGGGACAGGAAACCAGGGCATCTCTCCAGTTTAGGAGCCACATTTCATTTAGTTTTTAAAATAATATCTCAAATAGATCTCTGAGCCTAACAAAACCCTTTATCAGCAAAGACTGATTCAGAGAGCTGAGACTTTCATCATCATTTTAGCATGCAGAGATTTTCGAAAGTATCAGCTTCCATATGGCGTCCCCATTCCATGCCACTGAATCTGCCACCACATTACAAAGGAACGCAATGCCATCTATGACAACTCATCTGCCCAAGACTCTACAGGAGCTGGAATCCAGCTTCACATCCACAGATCCTGTCCATAAACTCAGCTGCTAATTAGACTGGGAGTAGAATGAAGTTAACAGAGCTCTTAATGAGGCAACAAATCATAAAAGAAAAAAAAAACCTGAGAAATAATGAATAATACAGAAGAAAGTTGATCAACGTGCACAGTAATTTATAATTGCTAGACTCTAACCATATGGTCGCCCTCTAAGTATAGATGTAAACTTCACACCTGCAAGACATTCATTAGCCAGAGCATTCAGCTGAACCCATAAGGATCACAGATCTTCTCTTCACTAAGATCCTGAAAACATACCACCTCCTCAGACAGGAGAGAAATGAACAAAATTCTGTTATACGTTAAGTCTTCTGTAGTTGGTAAAGTAGAATCAAGTTTTGGAGGCTATTTGTGGTAAAGGATGTCTTTTACCCCTATTATTCACAAGCATGGCACAAAGGCTGCAACAGGTTGTAAAGCTTTAACTTCATATTGGATGCAATAAAGGTTTTGCAGTGCTCTTCTCCCTCCTGAAGCTGCAGGGATATAAGCAGGGGAGAAAAAAAGACAGCACTCCCCATCTGATGAAATTGTATTTCTGGAGTTACAAGTAGACGGGTTGACATTACTAGAAGAAAGAGACTATGTTACCTACCTGTACACATTTCCAATATCAGAAACGGTCAGACTGTAAAACAAGCTAAAAGGAAGCCATGGGCAGATAATCTACATGACCACGTGAAATTAAGGTGATCTTTCCATTAGAACATTACTGCTTTGGAAAGCTCACAGTGTGGAGCACTTAGCTGATTATAGGGTTTGAAAACTATCTGGAAAGGATGAAAAAGCCAGAAAGGTGGCATTTGCCTCTTTTCAAAAGAGATCTATTTCAACGTGATTTAAGGAGTAGTTTAAACTGAAGAGTTTGGACAAACTCACAGAACAAGGTACACTTCACCCTCGTGAGGGAAGCAGGGGTGTTCAGGTAGAATTATTTTAATCCAGGAGTTGTAAACATATAGAGAATATGGCGAAGTGAGGTCACTGGACCAAGTGTTCAACAGCTTGAAAAATGCATCACAGCGATTTTGGAATAATCTGGGAAGCAATGTGCAGAGTGGACACAGGTAGGTGGACGTTTTACAGCAGCCCAGGTTCACTGAGGGGCTTCACTGCTAAGTAGTAGGCTCACACAGAGAAAGAAGGGTGTGGGGAGCAAACAGAAAGAGGGAAAAGAATACCACTTAGCATTCATAAAGTGCTGTACACCGATATCAACATTCGCAACACATCTGGGAAGCAAGTATCATTTCCAATGTACACACAAAAGTTAAGTGACCCTGCAGAAGGTCAGTAACTCAGTCACAGTCCAGAGAAAAGAACCCAGGTGTTCTGACTACCAGACCATGCTGAAGCTTATGTGGGAGAAGAAAGAGACTGAAATCATTTTAGGAAGATCGGCTCTGAGACGGAGCAATATTTAAGAGGCCAACTACCTGTAAAATTATCCTAATTGAAGTATTTTAGGACCATCATATAAAATGGGCATTCATAGAATTTCCCCACATCACTCAGTTTTCTCTAAAGTAACAGGACAATTATTGTATGCAGGAAAGTTGGGGGCAGGAATGACACAAAGCAACAAAAGGGAATGGCAGAGTCCTGGAGGACAACACAGGGCTACCCTAAAGCAGGGATAAGCTCCAATTAATACAAGCAACCTCTTTCTTGCCTAGGTGCTAGTAATGCCTGGATTTAAGATAACAGACACATTTATTAGGTCTGCAAGTTTTTAAACAGTTACTCATTCATCAGGCTTCCTAGTGAAGACTGTCTCAGACACTATTTTTTAAAATGAACCTAACTCTTTGTTCAAGGATTTTAAAAAAAGTTATAGGTCTGTTGCAGTGTTTCTCAAACCGGATCGCTGCTTGGGTAGGGAAAGCCCCTGGCGGGCCTGGCCAGTTTGGTTACCTGCCCCGTCCGCAGGTCCAACCGATCACGGCTCCCACTGGCCAGGCCCGCCAGGGGCTTTCCCTACCCAAGCGGCGACCCCAGTTTGAGAAACATTGGTCTATTGTGATTAATATTCTGCTGGTGTTATCAATTTAAATAAATTTCAGATGAAGTGGAGCCATCTCCGGAAATGCTCTAACATTGCACAATACTAGATGAGGGGACAGAACTAGCCTGCATATTGCAGAGCAAACATCGTGGGGAAAAGGAAAAAAAAAAAAGAGTAGGAGAGGGAAAGCAGGAGAGCATGCGGAAGAGAACACACACACTGGCTCTTTTGGCTTCTATCTGGGCACATGAAATCTCTATCGTAATTCAATTTCCTCTTTATAAAGACTTTTCCTCTTAAAAAAGCATGACCAAGGGAGAAACCATTCTCCTTCCAGTTCCCATTTGCTTCTCCTATTGGCAGCTCATTTATAAAACCTTCTAATCCAATTAAACTTTTTGGAATGCAGCTGCTGTTTATTGGCAACCCACTCTGTTGACCAATTAGCTTTAGCCACAATCAACCATTATGCAAATACCATGTCAGGGCAGCATCTTCACTAGCTTAGGTTTATTCAGTATATCAGCTGCACATTCAGAAGGACGGATCAGAACTAGAATGGGACAAACACAGCTTCTGGAAAGCCTCTCTCCTGACAGAAGGAGCTGCACACCATTCGGAAATCAAGCAAAGGTAAAACAAAGGATGCCTCAGAGACAGTACCTGAATATACTCCATGCCACTGCGATCTTACATGACTCAACTGCTGATTTTACAGCTACAGGTGTTCAAGATTAAGACTGGTATTACTGAAACAACAGAGACCTCGCCAACCCAGGAAAACATCTTCAGATTAAATAAAAACAGGAGACTGTTTACCAAAGAGGGAAAATAAAACAGGGTTACTTGTGAGGGCAGATTGATGGCAATTAGTTTGCAGAGAGAAATGATGTAAACATGGGCAATGCAGCAGAGGTAGTTTGATAAAAGGACAGAGAAAGTCATTCAAGGGATTCTGGGATGTGGCTCTATGCTACAGCTACAGGGCAGAGTCAGAAAATAGAACAGGAAAAGCTTCTTCCGATAAAGCATCCTTAATTACAGCATTCCAATTACTCATCTATTCAAGTGAAAAGCAAAGCAGGCAAAACCAAAAGAAAGGTAATCAAGGTCCTAGAGGGTAGTGCAGGATTGTTTTCTTGCACAGGTTGTTGAAAAACTTTCACAGTTGTAAGCTATTTTAAACTGAATCCTGACTATAAATCCAGTGTGGCAAATACAGTTGACATTGACAACCATCTAAAATCCAGCATCACAATGAGCTCAGTTCAGTCAGACATGTCACCTGACAGGGATATTCAAAATTATGAAGGGATTTGATAGAGTGAAATGAGAAGCTATTCCCACACTAGGAAAAAGGATTTAAAAACCCAGAGATACATTCAACAGTAGGAAGTTAGGGAGTATGTCTGGAATTCAGGCCATGCTATTTCTCTTCCAGAGAAGCTAGAATTGGTTTATATGAGCATATAATTGGATTATATGAGCATAGCATAAATGCCTATCACCAGGGTTAGCGAATGGAGCAGTGGAACAAATGGCTAATCATCAGTTAATCTCCTCCCACCAAAGAAAGTATGGGGGAGAAAAAGAAGGTGTGGTTCAAACATCCCTAAAGCAATCAGACCATTCTCTCACTCTAAGTATTTATGCTGTGGCTCATACCCATACTATCAGAGCCTTGGGATTGGGTTCTGTTTTGTCCAGCAGTCCGTTATTGAAGAGTTCAGTATCCCGTCTATCACTGCTATAAAGTAATGTTCTTCCTTTTTCATAATGGGGACCTCAGGCAAACAGGGAAGGAAAAAGGGAAATTACATACCGGTAATTTTGTTTGTTGTCCTCCTCTTCATCTCCCATCCTACAAAACAAGATTCCAGTAGAGCAAAACATTAGCGTGCCACCTGCTAGGAAGCTAAGTCAAAAAGACCGTAAAGCACAGGAGATTTATACAGCCACGTTCCACTCCTTTTCCCTCAAATCATTTAAAAAGCACCCTAAAAACAAACGGAATTAGGAGACATATACATGTGTGTAAAAGAGCAACGAAGTATAAGTGGTGGGAGGAAGTGACGATGGGAAAAAAGGGGGGACTACAAACAACAATTACTGGTATGTAATCTTTCCCTTGTAGCATGCCCACTCTTCTCCCATCCTACAAAACAAGATTACATACAGCAAGCAGAAGTGATAAGCAGGGAGAACAAAATGTAGGCTTTATGTGACAACCAAAATCAGCCTTATAAAGTAAGGAAAGATCTAACCGCTGAGGAGTGATGGTGGTCACAGCACCGTAGGGTGACTCTACCTAAAACAACGGCCCTGTATACTATTGTTTCAGGCTGTCTGTAGACTCCTGCAGACATCACCACATTGGTTTGCATTCAGCTCACATATTTAAGGTTATTTTTACAGCCATGCGAGAGAGAAACTCTTTTTTAAATGAAATCTTAGATTCTGGAGTACAGTACTCTGCCAAAGGGTGAATTACACAGCTGCAGAATCACGGCCTTCCATAAATCAAGTCAACCACATCAGATGCCTCCACCCAAGTGGTAGCAGTGACTCTAGAAATATGTTCATGAACAGACAAAAGGGAGGCCGTATTAAGTCTTGTAATCAAGTAATGATTCTTTTAGAAGCTATTAAACTCTTGTTTTGCCAACAAGCAGACAAGATTAAGGCAGCTTTTAGGCCACAATGTTACAACATACTTCATCCCAACTACAATATGAAGCTCCATATGCAGGAGTTGCTGAGGCAAGGAACTAAATCTATATAAAAGATCTGGAAACTAGGGATAATTTATATTTTAGGTGCTTAGATGCAAATACCTAGCAGAATTTTTTTTAAAAGGCCTAAGCAGATTAGGCATCTAGCTCCCATTGAAAGTCAAAGCTAGAGAAATTTGAGAGCCGTAACTGGCCAAGTGAACCAAGGTCTTATGCTCAACTTGATGGCACTTCGAATATTGGCTTTTGCCCCTGTGGAACCTTACATTGCAGAGTTTCACTAGAAGCACACCTCATGCTCTATTTCTGACGACAGACTTGCACCATACTGTTTATTGCTATGAACTGAACTTCTCCATTCATAGAAAGTGTAAGCTGGGGAAAAACAACTCCTCAAAGCTCATGGGCAGAAAATGCCCTGATGAGGAAGCGATCCATGTAAGGGTAAATTAATCCCTTTCTGGAAAAGGAGCACTACCTGGACCCCAACAAAAAACCTGGGAGATAAAGCCAGCCAACAAGGACTAGAGTCAGCACTGAGTGAAGCATGAGCAGAGAGCATCTCCCATCGACGCAGAGCAGTGAAGACACCGGGGTAAGTCGAAATAAGCTATGTCAACTCCAGCTACATTATTCACGTAGCTGGAATAGCATAACTTAGGTCGCCTTATCCCGGTAGCGACGAAAAGCCCTTAAAGGTAGTTAGCAAGAAGTGAAAAGGCAGTAGGAAAGGAATCAAGGACCCCTGGGAGGTCTCCAGGGTGCTGCAATAAAGGCAATCACACAAACATGGCAGCTAAAAGAGAAGCACAGTAGCAAGCAGGCCCCTTGAGAGCTCACCAGCAAGCCCACAGATATATGTGACCGAGGAGCAGAGAGCAGGAAAGTACAGAGAGAAAAGTGAAAGCAAGGACTGAGGGGTAGCACAGAGATATGGAACTCAGTTGCCTGAATGAATATGGCTGATGCCTCCACTCAATAAAGAGGTCTTGGATTCCCTGAACATAGTACTTTCCCACTGAATAAATAAAAAGGAAGCCTGAAGGTTACACCCTTGTCTGAGTAAAAAAAATTAGAATTACCCGAAGAAAATGAGAGGAGTCATGGCTCCTCAGGGCCCTCAGTCCCTGGGAGGGACAGCTAAGGACTTGTCTACATATTAACTCCATGTGTAGACATGCCCTGAGAAATCAGGATCCAAGATCCAGTAATGGCTTGCTTGGAGGAGAGGTTTGAGTCCAGAACTGCACCCTGAGGATCTGGAGGCATCTAAGCCTTCCAGAGCTGGCTGCTCAGGTTGGATCAGAGGTTCAGCAACTCGTTCATTTTAACCATATCCCACAGAAGAGACCAGACTGTGCCCTGGGGGAGGGGGAGAGCAGGACAGGGAGGGGGGAAAAGAGTGGGAGTCATCCACCTGTGGACTGGGAGACTGCAACATTCATAGGGAATGCAATCTCAAAACAATTCTTCATAAATCCTTTAAAGGTCATTTTCCTCTCTCCACTTCCTCTACTACTTTCTTTTGATAAACGCAGAAACGAAACTAGACATAAACGCAGCAAAAGACAGAGGACTCCATGCTTCCAGAAGAGAGGGGGGAAAAAAGACTGAGGAAAATGTGAAGGAGCCTAGCTAGATATACTTTGTGTTGCTGATAGTCTTTTTCCCTCCTGCTCCCTGGTAGATGGAGCTATCATACTTACTGTATGGAATCTTGTTTTTCAGGATGAGGGCCACACAAGTTTATATTTACAAAGAATATATGTTGCCATAATATTTAAAAACTGCAAAGGAGTTATACAACCAAAAGACATAGAATAGTTCTGACTTACTCTTTTCAAGTGACTTTAGATCAGTATTTACAAGGTTTAAATTCTGGGTACTAATTTTAAAACGACAATTTTATATGGTCAGTTTCATCAACAGGGAGAGTGAAATCCAGGACAATATTTCTGTGTCACCAGAACTGTCTCAGATGGCAAAGAGTCTCTTATTGCTAAAAATTACTCCATATGCTAGGGAAGACATTTTTGCATTGCATTAATTTAGTTTTAGTTAAAAAGTGTCAGATTGACTGAAATCCTCCATCCGCAAAGTAGGTACTCCATGGACAGATACAGCACATATTTCATCACACAACCCTGCCAGTGAGCTTCAACCCTTACAGAGAGGGTTGGACTCTTGGACTAAGAGCAGCTCAGTTTCCATGACCAATTCAACCCTTGACCCTTCTGATGAAACTATAAGAGGGCCAGCGGAGATGTGGGCATCTGTCCAAAGGGAAAAGATTAAGCAAAACTAAGAATCAGGGATGTATTGGGGAAAGGATTTTTAGATACACATCTGGCAGAATTTTTTAAAAAGTAATTTTGACAGATAATATCAATTTTCATTTTTAAGTATTTTTTCTATTTTATCAATTTAAATGTTCATTTGTGAGAAATATTGGTAGGTTCAGGAAACGATTTCATGATCGTAAACATTGAGGTTCAAAAAGTTAAAGTTTTATAACCATTAACTCACAAATTGCCAAAACATGTCAAAATATATAAAGTAAATATCCTTAAATCAAACTTAAGGCAAAGACAGAAGAACGTGGCTATCTGTCGATTTTGATAATCATTAGTGGAAATATTTTTTGTTGGTTTCTGTGTGCACAGTGAAATCGAGGGTTACCAACATTCATCAATAAAATCCTTCCAAGACTATCTGTATGTGCCAGTACTAATACTAACAGTTCTCTGAATTTCTCTAGTGTCCTTCAACTAAGGTCCTTCACAAACATTAAGCCTAACCCTGGGAAGTAAAGTAGTATTACACCATTTCACATGCGTAAAACCAAGCACAGAGGTTAAGTAACTTGCCCAAAATGTCACAGTGAGCTAGAAACAGAACCCAGGAGTCCTGACTCCTGAGCCCCAGGTGTACACACTAGAATACAGTTTCTCCCAGGTTTAGAGAAGCTAAAATAAGGTAAGCAAATCTCATGCTTCAGTTGCCTGCAAAAGTCAGGAAGCAATTTCTCCCCATGTCTGTCTATGTTCGTATTCATACTGTACCAATCACTGAGATGGGCTATATGCACCACTGCAGAGTGGACCAGGTGAATTATGGGTTTAATATGGCTTTGTCTAAGAGATGCCAGTATTGGCTACCACTGGAGGACAAGACACTGGACTTTGGGCTGTTAGAGAAATGTAAACCCTTCTTCTCACTTGCCCGTAAACACCTCCCTGGAAATATCAATTCACTAAGCCACCACATGTCCCAAGTAGGACCTTTTTGACAACACTTGCCCTACACCCAAGCCAGCTGCTTTAGGGCTCTTATATCACAGTGATTAATGCAGTACAAATGCCTAGATAAATGGGAACCCATGAGCCCTAGGAATTTTGAGCCCCATATGAACTTTTCTTGTTAGAAATGGGCAACTGAAATTTTAACCCCAGCAGCAGAGCCTGTACCACCAAGACTGCACAGCAGCTCCTCAGGCACTCGTCAGGCAGGGGTTGGCAGCTATCCCTCAGACAGACAGAGATGCCTCAAATACTCTAGCCACGATAACTATGAGCATCTAGTGGATGCCATCCCCTCCTTACCTGCGGAGCAGCTTAGCTTTCAGTTCAGGCTTTGTCTCATTCCAGGCATCCAGCTCTGGGCTGGTCAGAGCTGTGGGTTTCATGTGGTCCAGGACAGCACCATCTTTCCCTTGTTTCCATAAGTCATAACGTTCCGGCTGTAGAACCCTCACAAAAACATCCATGGAAATCTTCACCATGTCTTTGCGGCAAGTGCACTGCAAGAGAATTCCAGACACCGTGATCAGTCCAATGCCTCCATCAGTGTGCCCAGCTCTGAGGAATTTCCCCCTCCCAACCCCTCCAGACTTTCCCCCTCCCAAAGCAGGTTAATACTTTGCATATCTACTTTATAACTCCCACAGCTGATATCAGGGGTGTATAGATGTGAGATTAGTTGGTGAAAACCTTGGAGAATGAATTACTCCATCACCCTTAGAACAGATAAGGCAAAGGCAGAGACTGTGCCAGCTCCCCACGCAGGCCTGCCAGTATCCCTCATCCTTGATTTGGTGAAACTTGAAGAGGGCATTTGAGACCTCAGCCCCCAATTAATCCTTTTCCTGTCCTCTGATGCTGCTGACAAATTTGCCAATTAGTGGCAACTAAGGTAATGGGATTCTGGTCTACTGAAATTGATTGAGGCCATCAGTCAGAGGGTAAGAAACTTTGGTTACTACAGACCCAGGCAGGGTTTGACCTGAAAGCTCGAAGGTGAAAGATTCTAGATCTGCATTATCCAATCGCTTGTGAGCATGTAACTAATACAAATAAGCCCTCAGGACAACATTTCCTAATTGAAAAAAAGGCCTCAAAGGAACAAAAGCCCAACCTGGTGCCACACCATACCTGTTAAATCTTACATTCCTAAATCAAGATGTCTGGTTTGGAAAGGATTGTGCACAGCAAGTGGTAGCATCCAGAATCAAGGCTTGTTCACTGCTGGCACAGGAGCACAGCTTGGATGCGAGGAGGAGCATTGTCCAGCTGTCCCCATCTACCAAAAGTTAACTGACCAGTTGGCAGGAGTTGGTGGGGGGTAGGGAGGGGGCATGCGCTGACCCCTCTGGATGCAGCTAGTAACCAAGAGGCCTGCTTGGCATTGAAGCAGCTGTGCCCACACAAAACAGACTAGAATAAAAATACAGATGTGTATCAAGTAGAGTGGTCAGCCAACAGCCTGCAGGGAAAACCTGACTGCTATTAATTTTGCCTGAGTTTGATTGCAGTTCAACCAAGAGAACACATTTATCCACATGTTAAGGAAATGATTTTCAAAAGATGCTTAAAAAGTGATTTATTACTCCTAAACAGTTGTCACGATAATTATTAGATTCCCAGGAGTGGGATGGTAACAGTTAAATTAAACGGTTAGAACTGAACATCAGAGACAGAGGCTTGGCTGTGTCCACACACAGCCTCTGGTGACTAAAGACTGGCTACAGCACTGAAAAATGATCTGTGCTACTGCAGCTTCAGAAGAGAGTGGCACACGTAATTGCAGGGGATGCAGAGGGGAAAAGAGCTGAGCAGATGGGAGGTAAGGAAAAGGCTAAACAGCAATAACTGTTTGACATTTAGAGGAAGCATCTCTAGACCAGGGAACAATTTATACCATTTTGGGGGCTACCAAAACAGCATTAAAATTGACCTGTGGAACTATAAATACACATTTATTACTGTATGCAGCTGTGCAAGAGACTAGATACAAATGTATTTTAGGTGGACAGATTTTCACCATGCCAAACTATATGAGTCATGTACGAGACTATCCATACCCCTGACAGAGAGCGTTTTCTGCCCCCAGCACTGAAGCACCAGAGTATATATGCCTCTCTGTTAATTGCTAGCAAATCTGGGGAAAAACCAACTGATCACCCAAGTGAGTTGTGCTTACTCCTTTTCTAGTGCTCAGAAGCAGACAGCACCCTACAAGCTGTGCTCTCAGATAACCACAAACTCTTGTCTTGTTTTGCACTCACACTGGATTTCTGTTCTGCTTTGTAGTCAGAGGATGATGTAATTAGAGTCATTTTCCAGGACTATATTTTTAAAGCCGATTCACACCCACATATACCCTTTCCAAGCCATCCGTTTACATTTCTATCACTTTCTCAGCAGAAATGCACTAAATTAGACAGTGTATGGCTGTGCTCCTCCCCTCTCTTCTCTCATTTGTTACTAACAGCATTAAAATATTTATGGCCCTGAATGTGAAGCAGTAGAGAAAAGAAAGGTTCTCTGCAGAGCTCCCTGCTGCCCCAGTTCCTCAGCCGGAGGATTTTTTTTCCCATTCCTGTTTTTCATTTCATAAGGAGTGCTGGCCACCTTCTGCTCTGCAACGAAGCACTGACTTGGGAAGCAGTAATAACCTGACTGTACTGAGCGGGAGGGAATATTTATGACCAGACAATTTCCAGCAAACTCAATTCATTTAATGAAAAACAGTGCAGGAAAGAAAGGCTTGGAATGTAATTTGGCCAAGGAGCTGCCAGAACACAGATGGTGCCCCATGCTTCAGATTCTGGGCTGGGCAGAAGCTTTCCCCAGTGTCTCCATCAATGGTGGCTTAAGAGATTTGTATCGAGCTGCTTTTCAACTGCTTTCCTGTAAATCATTAAAAAAGGCACCTGTGTGCTCCTATGAGATGGAACGTGAAGCTGCACCCTGCAGAGCACATCACCAGTTGGTCCTAGAGACTGGCCCTTTTCCCCTTTGCAAAAGGCTAATCCAGACACCAAGCTGTAGAGACAAGGAACATCCTCTTTCCTGCTTCTGCCTTGGTACCAGCACGTGTTCAGCACACTAAGGTCATCTCCCTTCAGGGAATACAGGGCAAATATCCAGCCAGATGGGGCTGAGTATCCTGAATGCAACCATGGAAGCCAAAACAGGTAACATTAACTCCCACAAGGCAGGGGCTGCAAGCCCCAAACGCTCAATGTACAAAAATTGCCAGGAATTCACACACTGGGCTATTTCAGGTCCAATTGTTATTCTGGGAAGTGACACTCCAGGCTGCAGTCTCTATGGCTTAACCTCCGCAATCCCCTACAATGCCACAAGTCTGCAGCAGCCAAGCTCCCCGCCTTCTGCACAAATGTAACATGATGTATGTTTATATTTCAATTTTAATTTTATTTTATTGCTTTCACACTAGCGAGTATGAATAATTTACACACAGTCTCTCTCCACTGGGACCTCTTCCAGCCTGTACAATATTTCCTCAGCCACCACAATTGTGTCGTATTCATGGTCCCACAATGGCCAAACAATTCTTCCCCTCACTCCCTTCCCTCTCCCACAGCAGCATAATCCTGCTTCAAGCAGCAAGTACTCTCAATGCAACTGCAAATCGGGGGTTGTAGAGGCTGGCTTTAAAGAGAAGGCTGGCTTTAAATGCATCAGCTGTTTTTGCAGTTGAAACAGGACAAAGAAAGCACATATTCTTCAGTTTTCCTGTTCAGATAACTCACCCAATCCTAAATATGTTGCCCCATCTCCACATCTTCTTACCCATCACTCCATTTTTGCAAATATTGCTAAGTATCTGAATGTGGCTACAAACGCTAGAATTTTTGAAGGTGAGTGACTGACACACACACACACTCTTTCCTTCCCCACTCCCATTTAGCCGCCTTCTGCCAATTTGCAAACAGGGACAGAAAGCTCTCTGAAAGGGAGTTTAGCTGTGCTGTTAGTTTCTAATGGAAAAATTAGGAATAAATGGGGGTGGGGGAGGGCAATTAAAAGAGGTTTGAAAGGTTCTCTCAAGTACTGAGAACTCTGGGGACCTATTGTGTTCCAACCATCCTACAAAATGGTAACAAACCAGGACAAAGGAGTAATTGGTGCCCCCTGAATGACTTGCACTGCAGGAACTCTGATTCTGCTCTGTAAATATCCCCCTTTGTGATGCATTCAAGTATAAAAATGGTGACTACATTAAGGAGCCAGGCCTCTTCTGCTTATAATCTAGCTATGAATAAATGAGGCCAATTCTTTTTGCAGGATATTCAGAAAAGGGGGTGCAGAAGATGAGGACACATTCAGAATGGAGAGGAAATAACACTTGTGTCAGATCTCAGGTAAGCATGAACCCAGATGAGGGATGCTGATCAGTCTCCTCACAACTTCAAGAACAGAAGAGCCACCATTTGGATACAAGGAGCTGACACTACATCTTAAGACATTAAACCTTCCTCACAATCAGTCCAGGCCACACATCATGCACTGAAGCCATGTGGCTGCTCTCCTCTCTCCTGCCCCTTATTTACTGTTATACACTCTGGTGACAGTGACATTCCCTTCAGCTGTGCCTCGCATGTGGAGATACTGGACATCTTGATGAGCCGTGCTTCAAGAAACCCCCCTCCGTACAGCTGTTTGTGACAATTTAATCAATTCCTGGGATGTCTGTAATGGATTTTTGTGACTGCTGCAGAAAACACAGATCAACAGGCATGCGCAAATCAACAACCCTGCCCATGTCTACTCTGCCTCTCCCCATTCTCCTTGCTGGAGGGTTAGGATGGGATAAGTAGCACTGCCTAATAAGCTATGTCACTAAAGCTGGAACACCGATAGTTCACTAGAGATTGTAGAGAGTGCATGCAACATAGGTAGTAGCTCTCAATATTTATGATGTACCTTCAAATTATGAAGTATAAATAGGATAGAAAATAAAATTAGTCTGTACATAAATAAAGTGTGGTAAAATAGTCCAAAAAATAATTAATGACATTTAAATTAAAGCTACATAGAAGCCTGAGATTTAGTACCTCATTACAGAGTTCAATTTGCTTTCCAAAAATCTGTGCTTTCAAAGTAAAATATGTCTAGGCCTTTTAGTTGCAATGCTATAAAATGAGCGTGTCTATACCCAAACAATAGCATTAAGGAGAGGTATGAAATCTTGTTCCCTTTATGTAAGCCCCTAAATGCTAATACCTTTAGACAAGATGGCACGCCTTGGGCCATGGCGTTCTGGACTGGATTTTAAAAGATCTGCACAAGGAAAAAAAATCTGCTCAGAAAACGCTGCCCCAGTTCCTCTCAGTGGCAGAAAAGTTTAACCACTGCTACCCTTTTGCCTGGATTTAATAGGTACAGGATTTGATTTGCTGTGCAGCTTAGCCAGCATACGTTATATTAATCACTTTTATAAAAAATAAATGTCTTCTTCAAAAAATGGAGCTGGATGGACATATTTGGTGCTGGTTGGACTACAGAAACCCTGATGTGAAGTCCCAATCTTCACAGCACAACAGTACCAACTCCCCTTTACATTCCCTACCCACCGATACATGCTACAAGTGAAATGCTGCAAAAAAACCCATTCAAGCAGCCCAAGGAATCTTTCTAACAGGATTCCTCCTCTGCTCTCTCAGTGGAACTCATCCCTGCTTTAGACCCACAGAAGGCGTTAGAGTGACAAGGTCCCCAAAAGCATGGACCATGACTAAATGGCAACATGAAGGCCGTACACTTGTCAAGTTGAAATGACAGATGAAAAAACTTACAGCTATGGAGTTAAGGGACCCCGGGGTCTAATCATGCATCTTTGAGTCTCTCCTCCTCCTCATTTGGTACCCAGATTGGCATACCGAACTGCTGGGAAACAGCGTGGCTGTCACCATGCATGCCGAGAAAGTGACAGATCAAACAGCAGAATATTCATAACCAGGGTCTCCTAGGACCTGCTGGCAAGTTCAGAGGAAAATGAAAGAATGTTGTAGGGTTTGCTGTTTTCCTTCAGTTACAGGGAATCAGAGACCCAAAGCAGCAACAAATTGACTTCAGAAAAACAAAATAATGACAGCTCAGTAAAAAAAGCTTCACCCAGTGAACCCCTCACTGGCCTGTTGTTAAAATCCTGCACCCCAGGGTGAATGCCTACCATTTTTAACATAACAAGCTCTCTCTCATCCTGCCTGCACTCTAGACAGAACACAGGACTGGTGCCTACATGAAGCATGAGAGGGCAGAAGCCTGGTGTCCACGTGATTCATGATTCTCAGACAGACTCCAAGGGCCCATTTAGTGAAATAATTGAAATATATATATTCAGTTTTAGTGTTGCCCTTGACCTAAGTATTTAACAAAAAGTCCACCTTCCTCATAGCCCAGAAGGGCTTTTTAGGAATTCACCAAATCCAGGGAAATTCATCACATGCAGGGGAACTCTCCATATATTTTCTATCGAGGCTTCCTCTGCCCCCATCTTCTCTCTCATTTCAGAAGCTAGAGACTTCACTGACCACCTCCCCAAGGAGAAATAGGGATCTGGTTATCCAAGCATGGCAAAGCAAATGTAACAGAACCATAAATAAATCTGTTTAGATAAGCTGAAGATCCCAGCTTGAGGACAGTCAGTATTGAACAGATTTCCCTCTTTTCACACTATCACAGAACGCAGAGTTCAGGTTAGTCTACTGTAGTATTAAGACAGAGCTTATAAAAATACAAAAAAAAGACAAAGTAGTAAATAAAATCCCCATCTCGAGTCCTGCAACTTATCCCATCCCAGCAGATCTGATCAATTCAGACCTGGTAAAGCAGGCCCCTTTGAGAGCCTGAGACTGCATGAACACAATAAATTTTTTTTCCCAAAAGAGACAGTGTCCTAGCCCTGCAAAGGCTAAAACGTCATTTCATTGCCATGTTACCACAGTCTAAATGGGAGAAGTGATTATTTAGTCAAGCCAAGGACTTCCTTCCCATTCTCTCTTACCATTCTTTTACCATTCCCACTAGGGGGGAGGAGGGAAACTGCTAAGTCTCACCAATGTCTTTCAGATATGTCAAATTGTCTTTTATGACCACTAATAATAATTTGTGTCCTTTAACAGAGGATTACGTCAAATCGCTCATTTGATAAACAGTAATGAAAATAAAATAGAAATATACAGAAAGCTGAATTTCATTTTATCGCTTTTATGGAAGGTGGATTCTCTCCCCAACAACTGACTTCCCAGCTACTAAAAGGAAACAGAATCCAAACTGCTCAGTAGCATATAGAAAGTTAATGCGAATAAACATTTCTCTCCATACAGAAATAGAAGCTTAGATGAAATAAATCAGTTTTAAAAAATGGCAGTTCTGGGCCTCCTGCCGAACTCAGGCCTGTTCTGAATGTTTTGCTGAATTCAGACCTGGCAAAATGCAAGATCTGCCAAGACTGAACTAAATTCCATTTTGCTTTAATGCTGGTTTAAACACAAGAAAAAATGTACACATTCAAAGATGGAGTTCTTCTCCTTGTTAAAGCAGTTTTAAAAGCAGGACAGAAGCTTTGACTTAATGCCTCTAACTCTGGATTGCCCACGATACTAGGGTCGCAGAGAAGGTTGCTTTGCAAGCAAAATGGCTGCTTCCAAGAGGAAGCTAAAATTCTTATCCACTAATTCACTTACATTGGGGAAAAACAATATATTGCTAATACTTTTCACACTGCCTCTTTCCACATAAAATCCCAGAACGCTAACTGAGCAGGACAGTTACAGGTTTCTGTTACCTGCATCTCTCAGAGTAGTTGTCTCCAAAAGGCTCCCTTCCCAGTATAATACCCTAACCTGCAGATTTATGTCTTTGACCTAATTCAGACAGACTTAGGGTTCAGCTAATTACTACTCACCCCATATGGCAATGGAAACATGGTCACGTGCCCCCTCCCCTAAATTTTCCTTCCACTAAACTCCACATTCTGTGGCTTCAAGCGGGCACCCATCTAGATGCCCAAGTTTTGTAAACTGGCCAAGGCACCATAAGTTTCAGGAAGATGCCTATGCAAGATGGGAAAGGCAAATTAGGACTACCTGTCCTTAGGTTAATGAAGAGTTAAATTTAAAGGGGGAAAAATAGGAAGAGCTAAAAAAATGTGCATGTGCGTGTTTACTCGCTGGTAGTTGAGAGCTTGTGGGAAGGAATGAGCCCTGACCCCCTGTTTCTGGTGTAATTACTAGCATTGCTGTAAGTCTAAAAAAAACAAACCAGTTCATTAGGAAATCCATTGGAAACACACTGTAGAGTTTCATAAACAAAACAATTAGGCAAAAACTTCTAAGGACTCCCCCTGGTCCTCGGCTGCAGGGCATGCTTCCTCTCTGCTTGCTTCTGTAATGCTCTGTGCAGGTTTCTGCGGGTAGAATGATGGTGGATAGGTGACAAATGGTGTCAGATAAGGGCAAGATTTCCTCCACTCTGTCCATAAACAAGATCAAAACAGAGAATTCTGGTTCAGGAAATAGAATGGTAGACAGTGTTGAGAAGTCTCTCTCACGTTGGGAAAAATTTAATAGATTCATACAAAGCTTCTTCTGACATCTTAAACTAAAAAAACAATTCCCCAAAACTACTGTGCGCCTTCCCTCAGAGCCTTCACTACGTAGGCTGAAAACCAGACGAATGTTTCTAACCATCCGGGGAATGAGACTCTGGAACAGCCTTCCAGTAGGAGTAGTGGGGGCAAGCAACCTAGCTAGTTTTAAGATGCAGCTTGATAAGTTAATGAACAGTATTATATGACTGGGTTACCAGCGATAGCAAAGAATGGGACTCAATGACCCCAGCGGTCCCTTTCAGACCTATGTTCCTGTCTCTGTAGATCTACATCAGGTGGTTACTCTCCAACTCTCTCAAGGCATTAGTCTAGGATCTATCCTAAACACATGAAGGCAATTCCTCTATACAGCAAACAGAATTACAGTACAAAACAATTCAAAAATCAGTGAAACCCAGAGCTTGAGCCCAACAGGACTGTCAGAATCCTCTCAGAAGCATTACAAATGGGGATTCAATAAAATATGAACTCCTTTATTTCTTGACAGCCTCATTCCAGTTTGTGGGCTAAATAAAATGATGATTGCCTATGTAGTAAGCATTTTATAAATGTGTATCGAACAACACTTGCTGAGTGTCTTGAGACGTTAGTAGGAAAAAGTTCAATTCTCTCCACTGTTGTACAAGATTTACAGCTTCGTGAAAGAAGGCTACTCACTTGTATTTCTTGTTCTGAAATTATGTAATTACAATAGCCCACTGATAGTTGTGATGCTGTGGAAACACAGAATATTCAAACACTATTGCATCAACTTTAGAAATGTTTATGTAACTTTATGGGCTGGCTAGTGACTGTATACCAGGCTCAATGGGCGAGCTAAAAGATGTTTGCTGTAGGAACTAAGAAACAATGTTGAAACAAAGCAGGTAACAGGTCTGCAGTGGACCTGAAGTACTTTAAATCCTACCAGACTCTCCCTGTGGAAGAGGGGTGACCATCTGGTAAGCCCAGGGCCGGCTCTACAGTTTTCGCCGCCCCAAGCAGCGCACCGAATTGCCACCGCGAACAGCGGGAGCAGTCCGTGCGCCCTTAGGGCGGCAGGCGCTTTTCCGCAGTGGCGGAAATTCGGCTGCAGCTTCTATGTTTAGCTGAAGCCGCTGCAGACAGCTAAACATAGAAGCTGCTGCTGAATTGCCGCCGCTGCGGAAACGCGCCTGCCGCCCTAAGGGCACACGGACTGTCCCCGCTGTCCGCGGCGGCAATTCGGCGCGCTCCTTGGGGGCAAAACAACAGGGACTGCCACCCCATGCCAATTGCTGCCCCAAGCACCAGCTTGGAATGCTGGTACCTGGAGCCAGTCCTGGGTAAGCCAGATCTTTATTTAAGCTGTTTGCCATTACGATTTGTTTTCTCTAATATTTTTGTTCCGAATAAATAGTACTTTGCTCTATGAAAACTGGTTGGTCACTGATTAACCCTTTAATTGCCCCTGAGAAAACAGGCCTGCAGGAGCTGCGCTAAAGCTAAGTCTGCTGAAAAAAAATCAGTGAATTGCAGCAATCTACAGCCTAAGGTCCAGGTCTAGAGGGAGAAAAGTCATGGGACTCTGCCCCAAGAAAGATGACAGCTAGACGCTGAGACTTCAGTGAGATGGCCTTGAGAAGGCCATAAGGAGGTCAGAGGTACAGTTAACTCAGGAACTACAACAGTCACCATTCTTGGGTTATGCTTTAAGTGAGCAGATAGCAGCACCCACACAACTTCAAAATTCCCAAGCTGCTAAGCCATAGCTATCCTAGACTACCCCGCTGAGGAGGTAAAGCAGTCTCTATGCATACTCTGCTTTCCATGTGTTTTTTACCTTTTGTGCTCAAAAAAAAGGAACCAGGAATCTGTCATTATATTCCAGATGCAACCAAGTTATGGAGAGAAGACCTTCATCACTGTCATAGTTTTGCAGAAACGTAACTCTGCTCAGTGGAACGTAAAACATCCATGTCCAAAGTGTCACATTTAAGATTTAGGAACTGTTCATGAAGGTGTATTATCAACTGGCGAAGCTGGTCTGTAATCACTTTCTCCTTTTGTCCCAGGTCACCAATAAATCACAGTCCAGTCCCACATCCTGCAGGAAATAGCATACTGGCTTACGTGCAGCACAGGGCCCTGACACTTTGAAATGAAGCTATCTTTTTGGTAACCAGGTCCAAAAGAAAGAACACACAAAGGATCACAGATATTTCCAAAATATTCATATAAAGTTTGGATTCCTGGAGACATTGAAGGGCCCTGCCTATGGAACACCTCTTTGTGGGTTTCCCACCACAGGATGATACTTCCATCATTACTATAATTTAGGGAAAGAATTTGGAAGTACTTTCCTAATTGCAAATCAGACTTTTTCATAGGCTAGCACAAATCAGTATATCGCAGAGGAACACAACCACATTGTTATGGGGTTTGACCTGTGACCACAGGGACCTCATGGAACAGATTGCCTCACGTGCAGTTGTGTATCATTGGTATCACAAATACAACTGCAGCCAATCGGAACAACCGTTCATAGAGGTGGTCCAACTTTTCTAGTGATGTAGGCCTCATGAGTAGCACCTCCATGTGTCACATACCGAAACAAAATGGCATCCTCTATGTGGCATGACTTCACATGTCCAGTGCATGCAAAGTCATGCTGCGCAAAGGACACCATTTTGTACAGCAGGTCTGCTGCATGGGCAGATGCGTTCAGGGGCCACAAGGAATTGTCCTGTGAGCCATCAGTTGGACCAGCCTCAAATCTGTCAGTGGGTAACATGTAATTAAAGTATGTGACAAACAACCAGCATATGGAAAACCTGTGTTTTGTTGGGTATCATGCCAAAAACTATTATAATCAGTCAATTATAACGATAAAACTTTCATTATGTGAATTAAATCAAACAGAAAGAACATTGGAAAACACTAATTCCATCATGAGCAATCATGAGAACCTTCCAACTCTGGCTGTCAACAGGGCTTGAACCTTCACGATCCCAGGGCAGGCCTCTAACTCCTTAAGTTAAAAGAGCACTTTTTCCTTCTATAATCATCAAATTGTCCAGATGAGGGAAAACTAACTCCTGTTCTGAACAGGTATGCAGCTGCTCCATACGGTGAAACCAGCTCAGGACTACCTTGCCTCACTGCTCCCCCTCCACACACTGGCATACACATACTTTTCTAGAAACAGTCCTGGAAGCAAACTCTACCAGACCTGACATGCTTTTCAGTCTAGGATGAATACTGGCACCTCTTCCAATAAAAAACACCTCTCTTATGGTGTACAGAGAATGCTCATTTACCATACAATGAATTGGTCACAGTATGTTCTGGCATTACTAGCATCTCGTATGTACTTTGGATTAACCTCTTTTCAGAAGTTAAGCAGCTAAAATTCACTTTGTGTATCTTCAACTGCAAGAATCTGGCATAGAGAGCAAGTTTGTGCATAAATAAGGCAGGCAGGAAACTATGTATATATCTGAAAAAGGCAAAAGACAGCACAGGCAACCAAAGCTCTTTTGAAAACCATGCAATAAATGAAGCATTCCTAACCCTTTCAGTCAGAATCTACATCCACCTGCAGATACTTTCAAAGCAGCATGAGGAACTGGTGAGTTACTGAAAACACACAAGATCTGAATTCTTATTCATAATTCTCCTCTCTGAGTCACCCGGTGAAAACCTTGCACTTGTCACCACGGAACCAAGTTGGAAGAAAATTAGGAGCACTTCTGTCAGGAAAGACGAATGATTAAACAAACTGGAGCCAAAAATCAAGACAGGCAGTTTGGAAGGAATCTGCTCCAACTGTCACAAAAGGCAGCCTTCACTGTAAAGTGTTCTTTGTACACATGGCTAAGGATTGGGGCGGGGGGGGAGTAATGAATACTAGTGTTTAGAAGGTATTTAAAAAGGCATGGGGGGGGGGGGAGTCAAAGGAAAGGGCATTGAGAGGGAAAAAAGCCATTCCTCTCCCAGCACTGCCAAGGGAATTTGCTCCTGGAATAGATGGTATTAATATATTAACCATGCATCAATACTATCCAACAGGTAGCACTCCTCTCAGAGTTCTCCTGCTATGAGGCCATCTACAATACAGAGAGAGACAAAACAGCAGACTAGCTGAAGATGAATCATCTCCAACTAGACCACTGGAAAAGCAGCAGCAGCGAAAAAACAAAAAGAAGTTGTTTTATTTCTAAGGGCCTTGGGGAGGGGAGCAGAGCAGGCAAGAAAATTGGGGCCCTGCTCAGCAAGCAAATGATTTAAGCAGGGTAGACAGGAGTGCTGAAAGTAGAACGAACAAGCATCTCAGATGTAGTGACATCGGTTTAACGTGAACATTCAGCATTTCCAAAGAGCCATGAGCACAAGGTTGTTCAATATGGACTCTGTCACCCTGAAGGCAAGGAAAAAAACTCCCAGCCTGTGCTTACCCATCCATCCCTCTTACTTGCCTGACCACCACACCACCCTTTTCCCACACACACCCCGCAAGCACATCCACGGCATGCACACTCCTAGGGAACATGAACAGGACAGAGATATGAGATGACTCATTTCCCTCGAAGCATGTTTACCGTGAAAGAATAAAGATGCATTTAAATTACACTTGTAATCGTTTTCTAGGATACCCACAGAGTTTAAGTTAGATTCCTGTCACCAGCAGGAAAAAGCCACAGGAATAGAGATGTTTGGAAGTATGGATTTATTTTACAACAGCAGCCAAGTACTCCCATTCTTTGAATGGTTAAAGCTGCTCTCACTTGTTAGGAGAAGGGGGAACAGGGAACCACAAAGACAGTGCTAGTTTTAAATCAACCCACTCAATATTCATTCAGAGTTCCATGACAGATGCACTGGCCCAGATTCCAGCACAAAGATCTGTAGCCAGCCCTGCCAATCAGGAGTATGAAAATGCTTTTCAATCTCAAAGCACATCTGATCTCAGTAACTTAGGTAAGTTACCATCTAGAAGGCAACTCGTTTCCCAAACCAGCTGCTCTGTTTTAACTGGCGTACTCACCAAGAATACTAGCTTTGCATTTGGGCTTTCAACAGGATCAAACAATGGGGACTTGAGTTCTGGGAATGTAGGAGGGCTATAAAAAGACAACTTACCTTCTCCCCCACAGCCAAGTGGAAGTTAAGAGACAAGCAGTATTAATAATAATCAGAATGTACCCAACATTCGGAGTATAACTACACAGCACACAGTCACCCCAGGCACTCAGTTAGCCTACCTCAAGTATGAGCATTCTCATAGCAGAACCACAGTCATGTTGTTATTTCTGTACTTGCCCATGCGTGTCTGTGGGCATATCCCATGGTTCTCTGGGCTGAGGCATTGTAGGATTCTTTCCCAGTCAACCTTGTCAACTGCAGAAAAATTTGTAGGAAGGGCACTGAAAAACTATCAGCACCTGAGTGATCTTGCCTGCACCCTCACTGAAAAGTGAGTGGGTTCAGCCCAAGTTAAAGCATGGCTCGGGCTTCAACCCACTCTGACGTACCAGGGTACAATCCAGACTAATGAGTAGCTATGTCACTCCTGCCCTGTAACCTAGGGAGCACTTTACAATGCCTTGCTTCTGAAGCCTCCAACCTGGACTGCTCAGGAACAGCCTCCAGCATGTAAGTCACTCCTTGCTATGTCTGTGTTTGTGCTGCAGCCAGCCAGCCACATCCTGGATCACACCAGCCTTAACAATTACCACAAGGTGACCCCAACACACTCCCAGTCCCAGATTTTCCCCTAGAAATCTATGTCCTACACTGCCCAGCCCTCTCCTGGACAGAACAAATATAGTAAGTCTATTATTCCTTTAAGGGAATAATATGCACACAGCTTGCTACCCAGACACTTCAATTTGAACACACTGGATTAGATAAAACAATAAAACAAGTTTATTAACTGCCAAGAGATAGATTTCGAGTAAGTACAAGTAATGATGAGGCATAAAACTCAGAAATGATTACAAGAAAAATAAAGATAAAACACAGTTTGTTAGGCACCAGTATTAGATTAAAAATAAAGTTCTCTCACCACATGCTTTCAGTAATCTTACTGACCAAACTCTTTAGGTAAGGAGCCAAGTCTTCTGCTGACTTTAAGGAGAGTTTTGACTGAGCAAGGATGTACATTTTTATTCCTAATTAACTATCATAGTTTCAGGGTAACTGCACCTGTATTCCCCCTCTGGGCCCCTTGAGGGTCACCCATCTAAGGTTTCCAGCTCCCAGCGGTAACCTCTCTTGGGCAGAGACCCTCATCTCTCCCCCCTCCTTACTGGGGTTTTAAGGCTGCAGAGAAGTTCTATAGTAACAATGGCAATCTCCATTTCTCATGAGTATTTTGCCACTGAAACGCCATGAACTTCACAGCTACATTGCTACATACTTCTCTAGCCAGAGAGGCAGACTTTACAGGAGGAAAAGTTCTGATCCATCCCAGACTTGCTTAAGACATATGCAATCCTTCCATGAATGGCTGGGAAACATGAATGATCGAGAACACTAGGGTTTTTCCTCCTAACTCTCACCAACTGGAACACAATATTTGTAAATAATGCTTCAAGAAAGATTTACTCCACTGAAGCTATCAGCAAGGAACCACCTATCCTGTTAAAGTGTCCACTATTTATGAGCTACTTGACCTGAGAGGACCAATGTTTTGTTTGGTGACAGGCATTTTAGGAACTGTTCTTTTTGCTTTATGCCCACACTCATTGGCTGACTCTCCAGTATCATCTTCTGAAGCTATTCCAATGGAATGACACCAGCTGACAACTGTAAGGTATATCTGCAAAAGGATTTTTGATAGCCTTGTAATGTGAACCTCCTTAAGCCTCCACTCTGCCACATGAATGACTGGGGCTGGTGGACTCCTGTGTGACAGAGAAGCTGAAAGAATAAGCTGCAGGGAGCCCATTCTTCACATAGCTATTTACTGCAACCACAAAGCACGTTCAACAAAATAAATCAGAGAGTTAGTAAGACAGAGAAAGACCAGGAGATCATGTCACCCAGATACCTCAGGAATCAACTGGTCAGGGGCAGCTTTCCGCTCCAAAAGGCCAGCCCATCTCCTCCGGACCCTTCAGTAATCACCCAGAGCAGGCAAATTCATTACCAAACAGAAGAACAAAGTCTTCAAAAGCACCAAAAGCAATCTGGTTTACACTGTATGGTAATTAAGTTCGAAGTAAACCAGGCTAAGTATTAGAAAAGGCCTCTCCTTTTAAAAACTGTCCAAGTACTGAACTTGAGAAATATCCCAGATGGGCTGCAATCTTCACTGATCCCCCTCAGAACCGAAGTAAGAAAGAGGCACCATCATTCTGCTTTAAAAAGGTAAATATTCTTCCTCTGATAACAGAGAGCTTGCAAAGTAATCTCAACAGCTCTGTAACAGGGTGGCTTGACCTTAAGGGCCAGAGGGCTGCAGCAAGTCTGCCTTGATTACTAAGGAGCCACACCTGGGAGAGATGAAGTCTCTTCTCTGTAAAGATCAGCAGGAAGCTGCAATGAAGGGGGGAAATGTTCAGGGATCAGAGATTGCCAGGCATGAGCATTCTCCAGCAGAGTCCTGGGAGTTAGGACTGAGACACCAGCCAGACAGGACCTGCCAAAGCTGGAAAGGCCCCAGGCAGGAAGGCCTGGGAGGAGGAAGAGAAACTTTTGTTGTGTGTGGACTTTCAGAATGACTTTGCTCTGGGATTTTGAGTTTCGTTTGGCGTTTATTTCATATTAATAAACTCAATGCCCAAGGAGGGAACAAGCCTGGGTGAAGTTTTATTTGAACAGTCCAAGAGCGAAACTGAGGCAGCCTGCCTGCAGTGTGACCCCAGGCCATGCTTTCAAATTATTCCTGCCAGCTCCTCGGGAATTACATTAACAGGAAACTAAACCCACCTTCTTCGATAAAACTTACTGACACCAGTGCGTCAAATAAGCAATGCTTCAGTTGATGCATCCCTAACCTGTTGCTCTGCTTATTTCACAGTGCCTTTGTTGTACATTGCACTTTATAGACAAGGTCTCTAATATCCAGGCACTTCAAATCTAAATTAGACATATATCAGTGACAAATGGTAAGCTATGGTGGAAAAGGTTCAGGCACAGTAAATTATGGGAAAGAAATACTGCTCCGAAAAGAGCACCTTTTCCAAAGAAAGGCAGGCTATATATATTATTGTATGTAGTCTTGACTATATTTAAAAAAAAAAAGAAAAACAGGCAAGCAGGAGAGTTGCAGTGGAGATCTGTGATGGAAAGCTAACCAGGAGGAGATGAAGGCTACTTGTACCAGCACATAAAAGTAGGACTCAAGCAGACAGAGCATCTTGACCCCATTTTGTATTGAGACAGATAATTCTAAGACAGTCTTTGGAGTCAATGGGAGATGAAATGAAGCTATGAAAATGCCAGCCTGCGGTAACATAGATGTTATCAGCCTCTAGTGTCTGCTATTAATATAATAAGGAACATAAGAAATTGCTCCCATCCACCTATATCCAGTCAGGTTTGCAAAAGAAATGGAAAAGCTGACCTGTGATATACACATGAATTTCTTGAGTAATTGCAGGTTCAGAAGTGCCTTCTTGAATAAGGGAAGATTATAGGTATAGGCTGTTTAGGGGGTTCTGTAAATGCAGGCTATAAAAAGGGTTATTAGTAGTGTACCTGATTAAATGGTATCATCTTGTAAGCTTTACTGATTGATAGGGGCCTTGTACAGATGACAACCAAAACCAAAACCAAAGCCAACTAAAGCAGAAATGCAGAATGTGACTGCAGTCTTATCAGCAAAATTACACATTACTAGGAAGAGAAAACAATCAGTTGCTTTATTTCAGTCATAAGACTTCCTGGACAGCATTAAACAGAGAAACCAAACAAAACAATTAACTGGAGCCCACTACCAAAAGGGCCAGGGTTCATGAGAAGATGCTAGAGGGGGTAAAAACGTGTGAGGGTATGAAGCATTTTCTCTTATAATCTCCGCATCTAGCAGTCTGCATGCAAACACTTACTACTAGCGTACAAAGACCAAACACTCACACTCAAATAAAATGGCAATATCATTTGCATTAAGTTATGGATCTACACAAGGAAATTCAGAGCGCAGGCTGACACCTGAAATGTTGTGCCCCCCTTTCAAACACAACCCTTCAATATTATCCCCTTAGCAATCTTTCCACTCAGTAAATACCAACTGACTAATACAGCCCATCTCCAAAAACATTAGAATCTTGAAAAGTAACACTTCCTGCAGGAGTTAGATCTCTCCACATGACAGACCAAAGAATCTAGAATTGGCTGGGAAGGCCTGGTGATAATGCTCCATGTGGATATACATGAGTCTAAAGATTGATATCAGATTTCTACCCCACCCCATAGGACAGTAGAGCCACTGGTTCCACAAAGACAGCCAGAAACAACGTGCAAGGCTCAACTTCAGCTCTTCGTTGAAATGGCATCAGCAGCCTCTGGCAGGTTCCATTCAAGCCCTCTTGACTGGAAGGATGATGGCTGCAACGCAACCTCTTGAGGACAGGCTGAGGCATTTACAGGGATAATATGATGATTTGGAGATTTATGTACAACGTATGGATTCTGACTAATTTTATGAACTCTGTCTAATTCCAAACCCCAATGTGTAATAAACGAGCCATGAGCTGATAAGGGCCAAATAACACAACACACCCCTTGCCCGAAAGAACAAAAGTAGTCATTAACAGTTTAATAACTGCTCTGGCAGGACAATGGGTATACTAAAGAGGGTGCTTAACCTCAGAGAATCTGGTTATTCTTGGTGGTCTATGGGGAAGGGGTTTGGAACAGGAATTTTGCCCAGAAGAGGAGGCAACAAAGAAACCTGGTGTTTATACTAGTATTTAAAGACTAGACGAATTACACTTGGGACACTAGAGAGGAACAAAGAGGCATGCTTTCATAGCAGAGGGGACCTTTTTGGACTACGAGACCACCCAGGAGCTAGAGGACACTGATTGCAGAGGTCAGACAGAGACTCTGTATTCAAGAAGAGAAGTCATATGCAGGAATGGGATCCTGGACTTCTTAGACTCTGACCAAATCCCAAAGAACACTGCAGACTGGTGAAGAAACTGAGGCAGAGATTTGCATGCGGGTGATCTTTATTTTGTCTCGATCCATTTCTCACTTGTACTAAGCAAAGAGTAATTCTGTTAGAAACCTTTGCAAAAGACTGTGGTAGCTGAAGCAAACAGGCATGTCCCTGACGAGGTAAACCCTAAGCTAGAGTCACCGCAAGATTGGAAAGGACGTTATTAAGCATCTGGGGAGTCTGGGGGTGCTGATACTAGTTTCATGACTAGGCAGTTGAACCCCAAGTATCATCTCCAAGAAGGGGGTGCTGGAAAGAGAATGAGGGTACATCTACTTTGCAGCTGGAGATGTAATTTCCAGCTTGGCTAGACATACACACACTAGCTTTGATTGAGCTACCACAGTAAAATAGCCTAGCCACAGCAGCACAATGGGTTAGCCCCCCAAGTACATACCTGGGTCCTCAAACAAGCCTGTACTCTGCATAACTACACTGCTATTTTTAGCACATTCGCTCAGTCAACACTAGCACATGTTCCCCTACCTCCAGCAGCAGTATAAACATACCCTGAGAGTGTGCCAAGAATCCCAGAGCCAGAGGCAGGGACTGAACTCAGTTCAGACTCAGGAAAGCTTAAAAGCACAAAGTAATCACTCCCTAAACTGGGTTAACAGCTTGGAAACATCCTCTCATTAAGCTCTGCTGCAGGAGGCAATTGAGGTATGCATGATAGGGACAATTTCCCTACTTTGAGAGAAGTAGAATGTTTAAAATAGCATGTTAAGAGGTTTCAGATACTTCTTATACACCCCTTGAGGCAGAAAGGTGTTTGCCAGGTATTGGTTTATGATAAGTGAAAGAGGCAGAAAACAATTACTTGACAGATTACTTCGTTCAGTTGACCTGACTTGAAGACCTATTCTGATCAAAGAACTGGGAAGAAAAAAGAGAGATAGGCCAGGCCTGAGGCAGAAACCACAGAATTCAGGATACCTTGGATGATCAGCTGTCTGCCAAGTACCCAGACCTGACTCGGACACAGTAAGTAGATACAGGAGAGACACACAAAGCTGACTTGATAATCACACCATGCACTGACCCTTAGCTTAGTTAGGGCAAGGATTTCTTGGATAAAGATGCTAATATGGTAATAGGCTGTCTATCAGTAACTAGCTGACAGATAACAGTTCACATCTCTAACATTATAGATTCCTGTTCAGCTACAATTATACACCCCTCTATAGTCATTTTGACTATTTCCCATGTTCACCTCAGAAACATCTAATTTCCACTGGGTTCTTTAAAAAATTCATGTTACAGCAGCAAACTAGCCAGTTAAATGCCCACCAGACCAGTTTCTAATTGAATCTTAACCTCCCTTCCCTCTCTCACTCCCCCCGCCCTCCGGTGTTTACTAGCCCTAGCTACAAGTTTACATAGATGTAAGGTACACATCTATAATTAGTTGCCTATGCAACTTTACAGCCACTGCTGAAGTGTTGATTTTCTGCAAATGTTGATGCTTGTCCTACAATTACAGCAGAACTAGTTTCTAGTACACTGATCATTAAACTCTGCTCTGGTTATAATGCATTTTTGCAGTCTAGACAGGTTCTCCTGTAGTTAGCAGTACTTTCTACCTGGCAGACATAGAGTGCTACTCTATGTAGGTTTTTCTAAGGCCACCCATCACGCCAGTATATGAGCACCTTCTTATTGTATGTCATTAATATCTTTCCTTCCATTCACAGCTGTAAGCAGAGCAAAATCTATGCTCTGAGTCCCCAATGTCAGAGCATATGGAAAAAAGAGCACTGTCCATCTGGCTAGTTGCGAAAGGCCTGTTATTGACGTCCTCTGTTGTGGTAAGCACAGGAGTCAGCCCTGCTTGTTGCAACCTGGAGAGAGGAGAGATGGAACACCAAACAGATTGACTTTTTTGTACTGAAATAAATATTCTGTACTTCCACAGTGTCATTTCTAAGCACTTTAAGAACTATGATAGTGACTTACGGAAAAATCACTCTGGTATAAGCAAATATAATACAGCTATGTCTGACAGCAAAAAACCAAAATAAATGAACAAAATCAGAATAGCTGCTTTAGTCAACTCATTTAAAAAACCTGTGGTATTTAACCAGAAAAGCACAGTCCAGGATTTTTCTTTCATCATGAAAAGCACAGGCAATCTGAGTTCACACACAACACAACCATCTGATATTTCATTAAATCCTTGTTTAACTTAAAAAGGAGAGGTTAATGAACTTATTGCTTATATACCATAACAGAGCTCATACCTCATCTGGAATCCCCTACCCTGGCAACAAAGGGTTAACACATACACATGCAAATGCAACTCATGATTTTGGAAATATTAAATGGAAATCCTGTAATCAGAGAAGTGTCACCTGGTGCAATGGAAATAAATTGGGCATCTCCTTCCACTCTCCAACTTTCTTTCCCCAGATCTGCTCAGAGTTCTCTATGCTGTTTGTTCAGTAATTTCACGCTATGCCGCTTAACAATGTGAGCATGGAGGCTCAATCTAAAACTGCACTTCCCAAATGTCACTTGTTTGTGAACACATGGCTGAGCTCAAAATTGCTTTTAATATTAGAGCAGTGCCCGATGGCGCTGCTGTAGTTAAGGGTTTGTCAAAATTTCAATGATTAAACCCCCATTTTCTGGGGTTTAGAATTCCAGGAACATTTGCTGCAAACTGAAATTTATTATGCCAGGTTGCAGCAGACCTGAGCACTATTTTTAAAATTTCAGATCAAATTTACGTAGCTTTTTTTTTTGTTTGTTTGTTTTTTAAGTCTGATGCATACAAAACTTATTTAAGACCTCTTGTGGCTTTTAGGCTTTTCTTATTGCTCCTTTAACTCCAAAACACAATCTCAGAATTATGGCTTCGGTTCCACCCTTCCTTATTCTGCAGAGCACAGATATAAATAGAATATGGCTCAGTCTACAATCTCAATAAATCATCTGACATCTACCAGGGTGAAAACACCTTAGGGTAGGGTTCAGCTATTCGAGTGGGGAAAGAGGAGGTAACTACACAAGATCTCCATAATCCCATAGTAGCTGGATGTTTCTGCTGTAAAGATCTGCACTTGATTAAATGTCAGCATTGACCAAATTGTTATTGTTAAGCTTGGGAGTTTATACCCCAGGGAGATTTATCTATAAGAAGCTTTTTCTTTAAGTTTCATAGCATTACACAAGCACTGGTACAAGCTATGGTAAAAACACTGGCATTGGCAGGCAGCAGGCTTTTATTACCACGGTACATCTCCTAACTCTGTTCAAAGATGGCCTAGATAACACAATGATAAAAATGTAGTGGATGTTCTATACTAGCGCTCCCACCATTCCCAACCACAGCTGCAGTGGTGCTAGTCTGACAGTGGGAATTTTAAGAAAGCTCAGCATATGTAATATTTGAAATGAGATCACTCATTTCACCTTGTTGATTCAGACAGAGCACTGCATTGGATCCTATGAGAAAGTCTTCTACATAGCCATGAGGGGGGTAAGTTTTTAATTTTTTTTAACTGATGCACTCTCCTCCAGAGAAGAGTTTATGACATACTGGCCAATCCCTATTCCATCTGTGCACAGACACAAAAGGAGCTAGTTAAAGGTGGGACAGCCAATACTATTATGAATTTCATGGCTTTTGTAGCTTTAAGACAGCCCATTATCTTACTTTGCACTGGAAGAGGTTTGCTGGGTATTATTTCAGTATAGATTTGGTTTAATTGCATATAAAAGATTAAAGAATGAAATTAAAGTATATTAAGTGGCTAGCTACGGTCCAGTCAATACTGCCAGAACCTCCTTCTAACATTCCTTCCAGAGCAATGGCCAACTGGCAACTGTACTAATAGTTTCAAGACCTGGCCCATCTGGTAACAAAACAGCAAGCTCTGCAACTCCTTGGCGTATATTTTTGTGAATTTAGAATCATCACTCCTTGGAAAATTAATGGTAGTGTCTCAAAAAGTGAGTTTAGGATTCATGCTTCAGGTCATAAAACTAGTTGGAGGCTAGAAATAAATTTTGTCCCATGGTATATGATTGCTCGGTTAAGCAGAGTCTGAAGGTTTAAATCTCTTCCTGAAGAAGCTAGTATTGACCATGGCTAGAGACATGAGACCAAACTAGATGTAAAATTGATCTGTTCTGATGTGGCACTCATTCAATGATAATTACCCCTTTCCCCTTGGCTAATAACTATATTTTCTAGTGTTTATTACATTGGTGTCTAATCCCAGCCTAATCTGAATAAGTGTGTCTACATCTATAGTTCTCATTCACCACCTTCCCACTATAAGACTAAAAGCAGAGTCAAACTGATAGAGAGAAACAAGCACTGATCACAATGTGACAAGACAGGACAGCACTGGCTGATGAATTCTCTTCATGCCCTGAGCTATATCAGCGCTCAGCGGAATTCCCATCAAGTGGTCTCACATCTCCTACAAACTGTCAATAAAAAAATACCCTGCTAAGATGTATGTTTGTGGAGTTAAGGGGAATTTATTTTAGAACAAGCATAGAGTTCAGATGTCAAATCTGTCAGCTAATAATAGATCCCCTGAGACCATGGGCTGAAAATTACTGGAAAAAATAAACAAGGCAGGCGTTTCACCTTTCAGTAGCCTAGAGGGATGGGCATACTTTCTGTAGGATGAGCTGCTCAGACACTGAAGATTATGGCATTTGATAGTCATAGCCAGTATGCCTGTGCCTGCTTAAGCAAATTTACAGAACACCGAACAGGGAGGGGAAGGAGATGTAGCAGAGAAAAGTGCTTCTTCAGGATGAAGTTATTCACAAGCAGCTTTGCTTTCTATTTGGGTAGATGGTATGAATCCAATAAAGAATGACAATATGAAAGAAATAAGTAGAGAAGATAAACAGTAACATTTCTTAAAGATATCATGGTTTCTGTGATTCCACAAGTTCCTTGACAGCCTGGTATTGGAGTTACGGAGAGAGATCATATCCAGCCTCTAGAGAGAAAGCAGTGCCTCCCATCACTCAAAAGGCAGTCACTCATGGTGATAAATGAGCAGCATTGATTAGTTCTGAATAGAATCCTGTCTAGGATGTCCCGACTTGGTTGGGAGGATGACTTGGTTGGGAAGGAACTATGCCTTGAAGATGGGTATGTTAAAGTGAGAGAGCTGTCAAAAACACTGATGTCCCAGGGGAGATGAAGAGAAGGTAAAAAACTTCTATGACTAACCATACACCACCTCTTACTCACAAAACACAAGTCATTTCTTAAGGAAAAGTGAACACTTACCTTTTCTGGATCAAACTGAACCTTCACTATAAATAAGCTATGCACATTTCAAGGACCCAATCCATGGAACAAAGTATTATTTTCATCATTATGAACATTAGTGTTCAAGATATCTCCTCCTGGGTCTGAACTATGCTTTTCCTGAAGGATATGCTTGTGGTAAGCTACTCCAGGGCAGAGATTGTGTTTTCCTCTGTGTTTGGAAAGGAACATGGCACATTTGGGGCAATACCCCAAACTAAAGCACCATCATCACCTGTGTAATCATTCGTCCTTCTTCATAGCCTGTGGGAAGGGGATCCTTAAAAGGACTAGAAATAACACACCCCTATTCATCCTCTGTACATGGCACCACCGCATCTGCGCACATCACATCACATGGTCTAAATACATTAAAAACACTACCCATTCAGGAAGAGACATTGAAACACTTCTGCCAGCCACTAGCTCTATTCATTAGCTTGGAAGGTATTTCCTTTCTGCCATTACTAAGCACTCAGATAAATGAGTATCAACACAAATGCTCCATATACTGCACCCTGAAGGCCACCAGCTCTAATTCTGGTGCGCTGTCAAAGGGAACAAGTTACACAGGAAAAGACCTTCCACTGAAGACACCCTGCAGCTTTCCCGACACAGTTTTGTCCCAGGAACCAACAGCTGCAGCACTTCAGTTGATTCTAAATGAGATAAAGAGTAAGCAAAGGGTGTTTTCAAGTATTCAGGAGCGAATTACAGAAATTGAGTCATTTTCAGAAGGTCACTTGTCCATTTGTGTTCAGGGTTAAATGGCTACATAAAACTCTATTTATTTATTATGCGTTTGGGTACATAGTATTAAAATGCAGCAGTCACAGACTATTCTGGGATAATTTGTTCCCTATGAAACTTAGCTGGGGTGCAGCACAAAGCTACCAAACCTATTAAAATGTCTCTTACCAACCTCCCATAAAGACACATGTACCAAAGCATCATTCTCCACAGAATGCAACGCACATCTCGCATTCAAGAACTAGGACTTAGGGATTAATTAAAATCCTCTCTCATCCTACCCCGGCTCCTATTTTGCAAGTCTTTTCTTCCCCTTCCTAGTTATTGAACTGTTCAGTTACAGCGGAGGACAATCAAAGGCAACAACAAGAACAGAACACTTAACTGGTATGTGGAGAGTATATGTTCTCAGCTAGATGATATTTTCATTCTTGTGTGTATCTTAATGGGCACTTCCACATTCATTTGTATTTAAATCAGCTAAAAGGTAGTAAGAACCCACTCATCCAAACAAAGACACTTACTTGTGTAGCCATTTTGCCATAGTCAATCCACCGCAATGTGGCAAAGTTGGTGGACTCAGCGCAGTTGAAGCCGTGGTTGAATCCCGCATGGTAGCCGTAAGGAAATGTGATCATAAACTCTCCAGCCTCTTGGGTGATCTGAGAAAAAATAAAGGAGAAAGAGATAAAACTGAGATCCCTTGGGGGATATCTGGTGGCCTCGTGGTTTGAGAGCAGGGTTACAAACTTAAGGAAAACTGTGAAAAGTCAACTTTGTCTCGATCCAGCACCTATGGAGTATTTGTTTGTGTGACAAACAAAAACTAAAACTTTTATTCTAAAGTAGCAAACAGAGAACTGAAAGGTCAACGGGTGTTCCTGCTGAAGATACAAATAGGCATTGGTAGACTGACGGAAGAAGAAAGGAAGTTGGCACAGAGCCTAGCCACACTAACTAGCTGCCTACACACAGTGTCATCATCCATGCTTATAAATAGTTAATCCTGGTAGATGGAGGAGCAGAATCTTGGGTAAAAGGTACAACTAACCTCATTGTATTGTTTTTACAGAGATTAAAATACTTCCATAGAAAAGGATGTTAAAATGGATAGTAGCTGTCAGGGAGCTCTGAATCCTTGTCACTTTAAACCATTCAGTTTAAACACCACCACCTGACTCTCAGGGTAGAGTTTAAGATTATAAAATTGGTCCCAGGGTCTAGCATCCCCAATAACAGTGAGTAGTTTGGCTAATCGTAGCACCAAGTGCATCATCTCTAGTTGTCTAGCCATGTTAGAAGGATTAGGCAAATCTGTATTTTCCTCCCAAACATGCCCATAACGTTACTGCTTCCACTTGGAAATGAACCTACCTTTCATGTAGCTTAGCTTTAAACTAATTCACATCATTCACTCCCCCCAACACATTAGCCTCATTCTTAGCTGTACATGCATAACAAGCCAAATAATAGAAAAAATGATACTCTATTATTTACTTACTTATTAATGTGTATTTTGTTTTTAATTTCATCTATGTACACTATTGACTTAAGGAACTGAAGGAAGCTTAAAAGTCACAGAACAAAAAGCTTTAGAGATGATACCTGCAGTCAGAAAACACTCAAAATTACATGGTGCCCAAAAAAACTAGTGATTTAAAATTACAGGGGGGTAAGGAAGTGTTGAAAATCTGGCTGATCAGATTTATATTCTAAAGATACTTAGCACTAGATCAGTGCTTTTACTAGATCAGTGCTTTTACATTAATACAACATCTCAGGAAGGTCGGTGGTAGCAACTCCATCTTAAAGATTGAGAAAGAGGCAAAATTTGATCTGACACTGTCTTTTTAATACAAAAAGTGTTGGCTGATCCTTTACTATACGAGTAGTTATATGGCTATCAGTTATACTCAAGATACTTCCTATCAAGAGGAATTCATTAGTTCACAGCCTAAAAAGGATTCTAGGAACTTTGAGCCATACTAAAATATGCCCGGATAGTAAAAGATTGCAAGTAAAAAAAAAATTCAACCTTTTGAGGCTTCATATGAGTTTCAACACAATCATGAAATATCAAACAGGAAAAAGAGGGGATGGGAGAGGGGGTGCTAAAGTCAGCCAGGTTCTACAAACACTTATGTTTGAAAAGCTGGACAAAGAAAATATTCCCTCTGTTGCAGATTCCCAATTCATTCCTTTCTTTAAGGCTTACTTAGCAAAGCCCTACTCAAAATGGTCTTTCTGGTTGTCTCAATGAACAATGCAAACATCCTTTCAAACTAAGAGCTACTGCACCTCAAAACTTAATCCACCACACATTAAACAAATGAGGCATCAGCCAGAAAGGAGGTGGAGGAAAGAAGTTTAAAAAGACAATGTTCAAACTGCTTGCCTTCTTCAGATCACTGGGAGATCAAAGTGTCCAATCTGGACTAAACTGCATTCCAGCAGCATACTGCAGAACACTGGTACTTAAAGGCTGTCATCTGTATAGGACCCTCACCATCAAACAAGAGTTATATGCTGCACATTCATATTGCAAGCAGCACTGTATGTCTCTTCCTGTGTATTTTATGTAAGGGTTTTTATTCTTCTCAGCTCACTCGATGTAGGACACAGACAATGCCTATGAGGGAACTAAATTAGAGAAGTATCAGAGAGGGACAGACCTGGATCAATGTCTGTGGAAGGATTCAAAAAGGTAATTTTAAAGAAAATTTCCCACTTCTGTGCAAACTCAGAATTGCCTCATTATTAGAACTGAAATACTAACCCCTTCTTGTCTTTTCAATACTGTTAATTGCATCAGAATAAAGAAAGACTATTACAGCAAAAGCTGTTCCAAGAGGATTCTGTGGGTTTTCTGGGTGAGAGAAACTCAAGTCCAGTCTCTACCCAGCTTCATGCAGCATCCTACCAACCAGCCCCTTCATAAATCAAGGTAAAGCTGAAGATTGCTAAATTAAGAAGGCGGAAAGATTATGTTCCTGTCAGAAAATCTACATCCTGGTGTCTTCATTTCAAGCCCACAGTGTATGTCCTCCATGTCACCGCTGTCAACATTATCCCAACAATAAATTAGAAAGCACTCAAGATGATGGATAGGCCATGTAGAAAAGTAATAACTATTGAGGGAAAGCCAGCACAAACTGCCACTCATGGAGAAAGCCCTGAATTTACTGACTTCTGCAAGAGCTTGCAGAATAAATGGAGAAATCAATAGGGGATTACAGAAATACACATTTTTAATTATTAAAAAGCTCTGGTATTGATCTGCTTTTTTTCCAGAAGTAAATACCATTACAGAGATTTATAAATGTGTGTGTATTCACTTGTTTGAAGTCTGCCAGGAATTTAGATGAAGGGATCCTGCCTGTATTTTTAGAAGAAGAGAAAAAATATTTGTCTGTCCCTGTAAAATACTGTATTTGAAGCTGCTACTTCTGGTTAGAATTCATCCAGAGGGGGGCTGCTCACACTAAAAAGGTCCTCCCCCCCTCTTCACTCTTAAGGGCCTTTCAGTGAGTGCCTCAGTCATAGAAGGAGAAGGGAAGCTGTGCCAGATCTCTGAGATATAGGTCGTTCAAAATCCTCCCCTTCTTTAAAGGGAGAGTTCGGTCCTCAAAACGGTGCTGTTCTTTATGCTGGTCTCTCTTGGCTTTTAATAGAATTCAATGACAGAGTGACTCTGCTAACACTGGCACAAGACACACTGCCCTCGTATTTCACTGGTTTTTATATATACACTCAGTAGAAAGCCTTGTCTGTTGGACACTTGCACATTTTCTTTTCTTCACAAATCAAATTATTTGGGGGAGGAGGACAGGGGATAACAGCTAGGAAGATGGAAAAGCCCTTTCACCAAGCAGTGAATTGGAAATAACTTTCCATATTATCCCTAGGATCATGTTGTTCAATACACACTTCTTGGGACCAGTTTTTAGAGAGAGAGAGAAAGAGACACACACACACACACCCTTCTTTTACAAACTGTCTTACAAGACCACCACTAGATATTTGCTTGGTTATTGATCAGAAACCATTCACTTAGATATTCTTTAGCCATTAGTGTGACTTTTGCACCAACCAGTAAGTACAGAGAAAAGCAGGCATATTGCAACAGTTTTGCAATGCAGAAGACACCATAACCTGGAAAATGCAACAAACTGAAATTTTGTGGGATTTTCTTATATTTACTTTAAGTTTTGGACTTTGACAGAGGTAAAAACAATGCCCTAGCAGGCTTCCTGAATGAAATATCAGAAACTGTTTCCCCATTTCCTGCTCCTTCTTTGCAGCAGGTCAGCATGACACTGGAAGGACACAGTGGCAAATTCCTCTTACTAGAAGATAGTCAAAAAGGTGTACGAGGTTCCTGATTTTTTACTTTCATCACCATTCTGAGATGCAGCAATGACCAATCTTTAGGCTCAATTCAGCTGATTATGTTTACTGGGATCTGAGCTTCTAAACTCAAAGATATCAGAATAATGTGAGAAGCAAGATTTAGAGTTCAACCAATACAAGCGTGCAAAGGAATGCAAAGGAGAAATCCAGATTTTTCAAAACTCAACAGCCATTTAGGCTCCAAAATAAGCAACTAGGTGCTCTTTTGAAGATCTCTGGACCCCACACTTCAAGGTAAGCAGTAGGGATAGTGAATTTCCAAAATCCTTTATCAAAAGGAATAAATAATTCCCCAAACAGTCACTTATGCATTACCCTTGGACACTTCCCATATTCTCCACGTATTGCTCCAGCCCATCCATCTATTTTCTCAAGACAGTGAATTTACACTGTGAGCATCTTAAGAGGATATTCAAATCCCAAGTTTGGGTGCTCCCACTGGAGTTTAGCTGTGTAAAGCAAGCATTTATGCACTTCCATTTGAAAGTTGAGCTCCACAAGTGAAAGTATGAAAACACATTAAGGATTCAAGTTTGCTGACCTCTTATGAACAGCAATGTAATATGGATCGGTGTGTGCAAACTGGGCCCCAGTCAAATGTCTGATGCTGAACCACAAGCGTCACACTGCATCTCACAAGCTTCCACTGCACTGACAGCAAGTTCATCTGAGAAGTCAGATGATTGCACTTCAAATGTCATTCATCACAGCCTTTCGCTAGGAAAAATGAAGCGGCTTGTGGAGCAGCAAATTGAATGAATTCATAGTCTTGACGCTGTACAAGAGTCAGGATCTTTTATTTCCAAATGGATATTAATTCCATCTCAAAGTATCATGGGGCCTTTCAACTCAGTTCTGTACTCTGTCTCAGACACTAACTCTAGTAAAATCCTTACTTTACTTAGAAGAACGCATGGTGGCAATATTCTCATTCAGAAATGGGGATGGCAAAGGACAAAATTAATAAGACGCACCCACACATACCACCACCTCCACCCTTATGTTTATGTTGGCAGAATGCTTTGGGAGGCTCAGATGAAAGATGGCACTCGAATACTACAAGTACTTCACAAAAAATTGGTTCAGCCAAGCCCTGAATGCTAATTTTTAAGCAGCCACCTGGTTTTAACTGATAGTATATATTTTACATAACAATGCATGAGAAATGAAGTATTCTATTCCCCAGATTGCCTGGCCTGAAACTGGTTCCTTTAAGCAGAGGAGAACAGCCCCAGGCTGTCAACACACCTACAGACTTCTCTTAAAACAGCCTCTGTACATACCCGGTCAAATGGGATGCCATATTTCTTCAAGATGGAGGGTGAAATGAGGGTCATCTTGTGGCGAAGGAAGGCATCACATCCCTGAGAGCTTCCTGGGAAAAATCCTGCAGAGGGATTCAGAGGAAAACAAAACATCACCACAGGCAGATTTGCCCAGCAAGGTATACCCATTAACCAGCAAACAGACAGCAAAATGTTAATCTGCCCAAACATTTTGTAGACAGTTGAAACAACAGGTATACAATTGCAGTTTGTGGCAGGATAAGTAGCAATGCCCTCATTGCCTAAAAAAATAGTGACAGGGATAACAGTGGTCTTAAAATAGCAGTCTAACAAGTATTACCCTTTCACAAGAGAAGACCAGCCTCCTGAACACTATTGAAAACTAGAAAGGAAGAGGCCCAAGACACCTCATCTTGCGTCATACTGATGCTTTATCAGTGCTCCCCAGAAATACATGATCAGGGGTCTCAAAATTCTAGTGTCAGCCATCTTCCCTGCAACCTATGGTTTCCCTGGGCTGAGATCTTATGATATTCCAACCTGCTACAGGTTATCCACAAAGCACTGCCAATAAGGTTTGCAGCTCAAATATTGTACACTGAGCCCTAGGAAAGTGATTAAAAACTAGGATCTCTTACAAATACTGTCTGGTCAGTGCCTACACATACTCCCATTTCCAATAATACAGTGTCTAGAACAAAAGGTTCATCCTCACTCTTAGAAGTTGTCTACCTTATATGGCCCCCCCAATCACCGTAGTATCGGAGTGCCTCACAATCTTTAATGGGTTTAACTTCACAGCACCCCTGTGGGGGAGGAAAGTGCTATAATCTCTATTTTACAAATGGGGAACTGAGGCACAGAGGCAAAGTGACTTGCCCAAGGTCACATATGGCAGTAATTGCTGTACTTCAGAATGATGCCTAGGGCAGGGGTAAACAGAGAAACAAAACCCCACAAATTTAACAACTGTCCAGTGTATTTTATTAGTGTTACCCTCATCCTCCCTCTTAGTGCTTGTCACACACATTCGTCTTAAATTGTCTTAAGCCCTTCAGGGCAGGGACCATATTACCTAATGTTTTTATAGCACCTAGCACGATGGGAGACCCCAATCCTCACTGAGGCCTTCAGGCACTAACAATATAAAAAATTACAAGCCTCAGTAAAGCTTGGTCTTCTACTGATGTGCCCGCCCTTTACCCTCCTGGACTTCCAACACTACTGCATTGTCCTCAAAAACTTATTTGTTCACACACACCCCTTCTTTGCACCTGTAGTACTTTACGCCTTCATCTCTCCTGCCACACAAGTACATATACCAATAAAAAACATGCAACTCTCACTAAATATTAAAAACAGCAAAGCATTGGTTCAAAGAGAACCAACAATCCATTGTAATAAGAGCAAAAACAAAAAACGGTGATTGTGGTCGGCGCTTACAATGAAGTGCACACCATGTTGTAGCAAATGGATTAACACACACACAGCAATGACTTTGCATAATGCTAGGCAAACTTAACAGTCAAATGCACAGCACCATCTGAGGACCTGGTATGTCTGGAGGAATCAGCTTTGCTAGTTATTCACTGCTGTGGGTAAAATGTGCACAGCAGTAAGGTTTTTATTTTTCCCCCTAAAGCATCTCGCGTCCCCTTCAGAATACATTTCGTGCTTCCAGGGGAGCCCACCCCCAAGTTTGAGAACCTCTGTTCTAGATAATGTTTCCTATTGCAGATGGCTGATTAAACCAATCCAAATTAGGGGTGGAAGGGAAAAAAAAAACACCATGGGAGGGAAGAAGGAATATAACCTGAGCCCTGGAAACAAAACTAAATTGATGGCATGTACTGGAGGACGTTTTAGAAAGTGCAAAGGATTACTGGATTCTGACAACCCTTTTTTTTTTTTTTAAATACTAAAAGCATTTCAATTAGAATTATGACTGCCTGCCACCCAGTTTGTCGTCCCTCTCTGCAGTTCCTCTTTTTAATGCACAGTTTAAGTGGCTCTCATTAAAGCTACTAATAAAGGAGCACATTTTAAGTGATTAGCACCAATAATGTGGCAACATATTAACGTTCTCTCCAAGGGCTCCACAACTCTCCCAGAGAGCCCATTTACAGCTCAGCTATTCATTTTCCATATTAATTGCAAACTCATTTCACTGTACCAAACATCTCCATAATACAGTCCATTGACACACCAGTGGGGGGAAAAGGGGAGATGTTTAAAAAGTGACATTCTTTTCTGAACTAAAGGGATGGTGTGGGTGGGAAATGGGGGAGTCCAAAAAGAAAGACCAGGTCATTAGCAATATATAATTGGTTTTTGTCTCACTGTCAGTAAAAAGTGTATTACAAAAGAGAATTTGAAAATATCCCTTCACTTTTTTTAATCTGGTATAAAATTCTATTTCTATATGACATCTGTATTTATGGGCTTTTTTTTGTTTTGTTTTTTGATGGCTGAAATGGTAGTTTCTAGGAAACCTGACATATGATCACAGACAAAAAATTGTATGATCCATAATTGCTTTAAAGCCCTAATTTCTCAGGTAGTAGTTTTCAACATGTTATCTCTGTTTATATAGTGTCATTGGTGTACATGGCTCTTAAAAGCCAAGAGAACAAGACTCCCTTCCCCTGGGAAGCCCATACACATTTAGACTAGTCTTGACCCATGATTGGCTTTTTGCGGTAGGACATGATCAGTAAAAATGGTAGGACTATCAGTGAGAAATGTTAATATTATAAGTGTATTCTGGTGGTTAGCACCAGATTAAAAATTGAATGGAAAAAATAGTTTTCCAGACTGTCTTTTTTCCCCACCCTCTTTTGCATAATGACTGAACAAGGGAGACACATCTATAGGATAATGACTGCTTGAAATCTGTAGCTGAAAGCTTGCCTCAATAAATGGGAGATTTGGTTTTTAGTTAGTAATTCCAGAGCAGGGACTTTGGTTGGTACTGACTCCCTACTTGGGTCCAGAGTCATGTGTGCCTATAATATTTGTAAGTACAAAGAGATAGAACTCCATGGAAGGAAAAAAAAAAAAAGAAAAAGTATAAATATCCTTTCTGGAGCCAGTCACCAAAACAGAGGATCTTCCCATGCTAGTCTTCTCCCATTTAAAATCCACACCATTATTACCTCTCAAAATGGCGATGCAATGATTTATCCACACCAGTGAGGTGCTGGTGCCATAATACACTGGAGGTGGATAGCAGCACATGGGCCGACCTTGGTGGCGTGTCAGGCAGGTGTGTATACACAATAGTGTTTTAGCAGCTGAGGGCGAGAGGCTCTCTGGGAGGCCAGCAAAGTACAATAGGCTTGGTTGGAAATGGACCTTGGATATGCATATGCACCCAGGCAGCCTGTTGTCAATTTCACTGGCTCAGTTGGCAGGCAGCTCTTTAGATGTCTGAAGTCTGCAGGTTATGGAATCTAACAAGATAAGACATCCATTCCTGTAAAACACAGAGATTCCAGGGCAAGCCCTGAAAATGGGGTAATTCCTGGTTTGGAGGGATATAGAGAAGATCTGGGTTAAACCTATAAACCATTGTATCTGAATCAGTGGAGCTGAGAGAATAGGGAAGATGCTTTTGTGATCCAGTGGCAATGTGAGGGATGTCAGATTTGACCTGCTGATTCACAGGCTCTCATGATCACAGAAAAGGCACACAAAATTCTCTCACAGGAACTCTTCAAGGTTATATAGAAGGGAGTGGTAAAAGGAATATGGGATTGCATCAGCAAAGGCCTTTCAGATCTAAGTCATACAGAGTAAATGTGATAGGATGCTACCCTTTAAGAATTCTGTGACCACGTTGCAGACATCACTGTTACATGTCCTCTTTTCTTTACATATTAAACTGTCCAACATTTCTCATCTGTTCTACCTTTCTCTTTTAAATGATTCTAAAAAGAGTGGAAAACTGAATGAACTGTTACTGGGAGGACTAGAGTACACATTTAAGAGCAGAACATGAAGGGAACTCTTTTCATGGTATTAGGCATAAGGTTACTATGTGATACTTGGCTGGGAAAGACCTATTAAATTGAAAGGATACAGTGCTTAGTTAGTGGGACCCAGCTCTGTCGATGTATGAGCTCTGACTCCACAATGCACTGGAGAAAACTTATACCTGAATATCACTCGGCTATATCAAACCCTATTCCTTGCTACTCTTCCCCCTTCTGTTCCCTTATTTTTGATCAGATGAAAATAACTGGCTCTAGACCACAGCCCACTCAGGAAGAGCGTACTCCGTTGTTGCAGTTAGCCATGGTTGTGTCCCCGTATCTTTTTATTTTTTAAGATGAAGTTTATTATAAGGAGAGACACAATCTATCCAGTAAACAGCCCTCTAGTAACATGAATGCCACCAAAGAGAGTATGCGTGTCATTACATACATCATGGAGAGAACTCCAATAATTATAGCCCCTGTATCCACCATTACTGAGTTTGTAAGCACTTTTTTAAAATTAAAAATGCTCCGCAACAATCCATACAAATGCAGTTTGTATTTAACAGACTTATGAGGGCCGCTAAAAAAATACTACAATACTCTCCTTCAGCAGTAGGGGAAGGCAAGCTGCCATAGATGCTCTAGTGATGGTCCTCCACATAAAGGGATCAGTAGAGCTCTCATCTCACCGAGGCAGGCTTTAACATGGTATCAATTGCACATGGAGATGCAAGATGGGTTTCTGACTGAAATTCATGCCCAGGACAACAGAATGGTTTGGTCTCAAAAGCTCAAAATGAAAGTTTTTTTCATCAGTTTTAGTCTGGCCTTGGTAGGTCAGGAGAGTGTAGCCATGAAAAGCCAGCTGCACCAGTATTTACTGTTTACAGAAATAGTGATGAGACAACAAGGTTTCAGCCCTCAACAGCCATGACTCTGGGTCTAGTACAGCCAATGCAAATTCATTGAGCAGCTCTAAATTATACTCAGTCTCAGCAACAGCAACATTAACAAAGCAGCAGCTAAAGCTTACCTTTTGCCAGGCGTTCCAATCGCTTGCCGTGTTCTGGTGGTATGGCATACCTAGGGAAAAAACAAAACACTTGTCAGGAAAATAAATGCCATATCTCAAATCAAGAATACAGCCTCAAAATGGAACCAGATGGGGCAAATGTCATCCCTACTACAGTTCAGCCCCAATCTGCAAACGAAAGGAGGACATACAAACAAAAAAATGTAGAAGTGTGAAAGGTATTGATAAAAACATGAATACAATTCTAGGAGGAAAGCTAGATTGTAACTGAAGGAGCTGAAGTTCTTGGCAACTTTATACGAGTTCTTTTTTTCTGCAGTATTATTATGTAGCATCATAACATGTCACAGAGAGTGATTCATAAACTAGAAGAGAAAGGTTTTAAAAGAGATTTAATGAGGTAAAATGGTGATACAATGCAGCAAAGCTCAGGAGTAAACACGTATGGAGAATGAATTAAATTTTCTTTGGTAGAAAAGTTGCATACAAGATAAAATTGAACTTAACTGATAAGAAGCTCTAGGCTAAATCTCTACTTTATGAATGTATATGGCCTTTATCGAAGTAGTATCTAGGCACTCAACATAGGCAAAAGCTCAGCAGAACATATGGGACAGAAGTCCAGTAATTTATATGCTTATTTTTGATCTGAGAGATTGTCCCAAGAGTTACAAAATCCTCTGTTCAAACAGAAGAGAGGATGGTTCAGTTCTAAGTACCTGTTCCTTAGCCAAATATCATCAATGGGCTACACAAAGCTAGAAATGGGCCTCTCCTCTCTTTGCAAAGATGCAGAATCTATCTTATCTCTTGGGAAAGGGGCAGAGAGGGCCACAATAGATTCTTAATATCTGAACTACCACCAAAAACATTAAAAGAACATTAAGGTCACAGTCACAAAGTCAATCATTTAGAAATCATGAAGTGCCACAATTTCAGTTGCCTATGCTGGTTAAATCTTGGCAAAATTATAGGCAACTGAAAACTGCGTCCTATGATAGGAAGAGTTGGGCAATCCTACTAAGCAGTGCTACCAGCTCTACCTATTATGAGGACTCTCAATTACATTAGAAAGTCTACATTTCTTCTAGAGGCCAGTCCCCTTCATATTGTTCCTCAGTTCTAAGAGTCATATATCCAGACTGCAAAGAATAACAGGGGGAAAGTTATATTTCAAACTCCCTTTGTATGAAACCAAAGTGAATTTCCACATATAGCAATCTGGAGGTGCATGATCTAATGGAGGGAGGATAACAGGCAGTGCTTCAAGATTTAGCCTCTAAGCTGATTTAAACTAGCAGCTTTAAAAATAAATAAAATAAATACAACAAGAAAAACACCATGCAGCATTTAATGTTACATAATAAGATATTAATGTGCTCCCAGTACCTTTTGACAGCACTTTAAATTGTGTAATTATCAAACAATTTCATTTGTCTTGGATAAAGCTAGTAGCTTTTATTTTTAAATGGCCATTTATCACTTACATAAAAGTGATAAAAATAATCCTAATCCAAAACTCCTTTGTGGGATTAATGTCCCTTAAATATGGGAAATGAAACATTCCATTTCTTCTGGGAAAACAATGAAGGATTGGGAAAGAACTAATTTATGTCTACAAGGCTGCTGCTGATTAATGTAATATCCCCAGTCTACAATGCTACTTTCACTTAATTAGTGCCTGTAACTGGGAGTTGTAAAGATAAGATTAATTGAATCCAGAGGATGTTAAAAGTTTAATACATTGACACATGGTCGTTCTGTTATCTGAAACTGCAGACTGCAAGAAGCTGAGCTGAGTCCATGGAGAGCCTGAATAAGGGTTGCTTAGATAGGAATACAGGAGAACTGAATTTCCAGTGTGCTCAAAAAACTAGTGTAAAAATCTATAGGTCAACATCCCGCCGCCACCACCACAAAACTCGCAGGAGCACACAGTGCAATAATTGGTTCAAAATTTATAAAAAACTTTTTATTCTGATCAGGGCCGGCACTTGCATTTAGGCGGCTTAGGCAATCGCCTAGGGCGCCAGCATTATTAGGGGACGGCAGGCAGCTCCGGTGGAGCTGCCGCAGTGGTGCCTGCGGAGGGTCCGCTGGTCCGCGGCTCCGGTGGAGCTGCCGCAATCGTGCCTGCAGACGGTCAGCTGCTCGCACGGCTGCAGTGGGCCTCCCGCAGGCACGCCTGCGGCAGCTCCACCGGAGCCGTGGGAGCAGCCGACCGTCCGCAGGCAGGACTGCGGAGCCGGGGGACCAGCACGCGGGGCGGCGAAATGGCCGTACGCCTAGGGCGCTCAAACCCCTAGCACCAGTCCTGATCCTGATCAGACTACTGCAAAGAAGAGGTGCTGGGCCATCTTACAGATTTACTCTTGGCAAGCAACAAAATCAGTCACAGAGTGGAATTAAAAGTAGGCTAAATTTTGCCTTCAGTTACATCCAACACAATCCCAATGAATTCAATAGGGTTGCACTGATGTGTTTGTAGCAGGAATCTGGCCAACTCTGTTTTAAGACCAAAAAGGAGGAAAACTTTTCCTTTCAATGTAAGTACTGTGTAGATTTGAGCTAACAAAGCCTATAAGATCAGATATGAAATTATCAATCAAAAGGCAGAAGAAAAAGGAGGTGACAGAAAGATTAGAAATTGCCACAATCAAAAGAATTACTGTAATTATAACAGTGTACGGTCTGGCTATCATAGATGGTCTAATAATGGCATTATCCTCCTGCATTCACGTAGCTAGCACTATGAAAAATGGCGATTGCTTTAGGGATAAAATCTTTGACAGAAGTAGCTGGAAAAAAAAAACACTACCGTTCAATAGCAGCTGCTGTAACCTCTTTCAGGTACTGTACCCATAGCTTGGACTCTGCTCAACAACAAAACATTTTTAATTTCCAAGACAGATGCTTTACTATACACCATCTCTGCAGGTACAACAGGATTACTTTCTGTACATGATCCTCTTCCTCATGGCACATGCACCACTTTAACACTTGGAGATTTCTACTTAGTGCTAAACAGTAATGTAATTTCACATTTAAAGCACTCTAGTTCTCATGCTGAGAGACAGATAACTTTGATGTTTGTCTTCAGGTTAAAACATCAAAATGTCATGAAAATCAAAATACTAATTCATTAACCTCAGGATGAGGTGTCAAAACAAATCAAAACAAAGGGAGATGTCAACTGCCCAGAAACATAAGGCTGGTCTACACTGAAAAGTTACGTTGGCATGCTGGTCTCTCTCAGGGATGTGAAAAGTCCACCCCCTGAGAGACGAAGTTAAGCTAACGTAACCCCCGCTGTAGACAGAACTGGGTCAATGGAAGAATTTTTCCATCAACCTAGCTACAGCCTCTTGGGGAGGTAGATTACCTACCTTCCCATTGCTGTAATAAGGCTTTGTCTACACCATTGCAATAAGTCGACCTACGCTACGCAGATGGAGTCGATATAACTTAGGTAGAGTTACTGCAAAGTGTACACTGCGGGCGGTCGACAGAAGAAACCCTCCCATCGACTTACCTCACTCTTGTTGGGGGTAGAGGACAGAGTTCGACTGGAGAGCAATCTGCTGTCGATTTGGCAGGTCTTCACTAGACCCGCTAAAACGACCACCGGTGGATCCATCTCAGAGCCTCAATCCTGGCTGTAGTGCAGACACAGCCTAAGTGTCTATACTAAAGTGCTACAGCAGTGCAGCTACAGTGCTGCTGCTGTACGGTTTTAAGTGTAGACACAGCCACAGCTTCTGCTTGCTGCTCCAAAACCCCTTCAGCACTGCAGGATTTATTCATCCGACCAATAACTGGTCGCAGCAAGTTTTGAGAGATAACACTATCATCTCTCTAGTTTTCTGCTTTGGCGGATCAGTTGCCTCCACCTCTCTATAGAAACATCCTGTAGGGCACACAGGTTAACAATAAGAGATGGCCATTTATTCAGACCAAAAAGGGCCTGTTTTTTTATGTTGGCAACTTGTGGGTCCTAAAGCAACTCTCACTGAAGATATGAAAATAAGTAAGTGTACTTAGCATAATGTCTTTGTGTCTAGACCTTTCCCAGAACAGGGTAAATTCCATTCCCTTAATGAAATGGAGGGCAACCTATGTCTTCCTCTGCAAGCCACACATACCAATCATGAGTTGAAATTACATGCCTCTTCTGGCCACTGAACTAGCCAATTCTATTATGGGTAGATGCAGACAGCAAGAGAGCTTCTTAAAGACAGACAGGAAGGGTCTCTCAAAATCCTCTAATCAAAAGTAACACCAAATAAACTGTTGGAGCTCTGAATATGTGCTTCTTTCAGGAATAAGATTTGTCAACAGATAAAGTCCTGCACTGACAATTAAGGGAACTGGTCCCCTTAAAAGCAGTGTGCAATCTAACAGAATCATAGAAATGTAGGGCTGAAAGGGATCTTGAAAGATCATCTAGTCCAGCCCCATGCACAGGCAGGACCTAGACCATCCCTGACAGGTGTCTGTCTAACCTGTTCTTAAAAACCTCTTGATGACAGGGATTCCACAACCTCTCTTGGAAGCATATTCCATTGTTTCACTATCCATATAGTTAGAAAAATTTTTCTAATATCTAACTTAAATCTCCCTTGATGCAAAGTAATCCTATTATTTCTTGTCCTACCTTCAGTGGACATGATCACCATCATCTTTATAACAGCCCTTAACATATATGAAGACTTTTTTCAGGTCACACTTCACTCGTCTTTTCTCAAGACTAAACATGCAGTTTTTAAAATCTTTTACCATAGGGCAAGTTTTCTAAATCTTTTATCATTTGTGTTGCTCTCCTGTGGACAAGCCGGACAAACTCCAGATCTTTCTTAAAGAATGGTACAACACTCCAGATGAGCCCTCAGCATTGCTGAGTACAGCAGGTCAATTACCCCCTGTGGTCTTATATACAACAATCCTATTAATACACCCGAGAATGATAATAGACTTCACAACTGCACCACATTGTTAGCTCATATTCTATTTGTGATCCACTATAACCTCCACACTCCCTTCAGCAGTACTACCGCCTAGACAGTTATTCCCAATTTTATAGTTGTTCATTTGATTTTCCTTCCTAAATGTAGTATTTTGTTTTTTATTTGCATTTCATCTAGTTCATATCAGACCAATTTTCCAATTTGTGATGGTCATTTCGAATTCTAATCCTGTCCTGTGAAGTCCTAGCAACCCCTCCTAGTTTGGTGTCATCTGCAAATTTTACGAGGACACTCTTGACTCCTTTATCCAAGTCATTAATCAAAACACAGAATAGTACTGGATAGATCCTGTGGGACCTCACTAGATGTATCCCCCAGTTTTGACAGCAAACCATTGATAACTCCTCTGACTACACTCTTTCAATAAGTTCTGCACCCGCCTTACAATAATTTCATCTAGGTCACATTTCACAAGTTTGTTATAAGAATGTTTAAAGTCTTACTAAAAATAAAGATATATTGTGTCTAGAGGTTCCCTCCCTCCCCATCCACTAGGCCAGTAACCCTGTCAAAGGTGGAAATTAGGTTGGTTTGGCATGATTTGCTCTTAAAATCAACGCTGGCTATTACTTATAACCCTATTATTCTCAAAGCGCTTACAAATTGATTTTTTAAAAACTTGTTCCAGTATCTTTCCCAGTATCAAAGTCAGGCTGACTGGATTATAATTCTCTGGATCAGTGTTTCCCAAACTTGTTGTGCCACTTGTGTAGGGAAAGCCTCTGGCAGACCGGACCAGTTTGTTTACCTGCCATGTCCACAGGTCCAGCCGATCGCGGCTCCCAGTGGCTGCGGTTCCCTGCTCCAGGCCAATGGGAGCTGCTGAAAGAGGTGGCCAGTACGTCCCTTGGCCCGCACCGGTTCCTGCAGCTCCCATTGGCCTGGAGCAGCATTTCACTGCTCACCCTGAGATACAAGATTCTACCCATTACCATTCCTCTGAACTGTCTAGTCTCTGAAGTTTTGAAACAAATTTTAGTAGTTTTCTTGTACATATAGGTTCCTTTTTTATGTAAATATCTCTGGAGTTGTAGTTATTGCCTATTCTTCCTTAGAGCTTACTATTTGTATTGTTATAATGCCTACAGGCCCCATCAGAGACCAGAACCCCATTGTACAAGGTCTTGAACACACAAGAGATATATTCCCTGCCCCAAGGGACTTAAGGACAGGGCTGTGTCGACACAGTCTTGTCGCTAAAAGTCAGAGTGTGTAAACGCACGTCAGCACTTTGTCATCACTTTCGCGGACAAAATACTTCCTCCCCCGCAAGCGGCATTCAGTTTGTTGGCAGGAGAGCACTCCTGCCAACAAAGCCGCATTCACACAGCAAAAAACTTGTGTCTTTCCGGGAGTGGGGAGGCTTTTTTAAGCTCCTGTGAAAGACAAAAGTTGTGTCGACAACTTGGCAGTGTAGACAAAGCCTAAGTTTCACCTTACCCTTTTGACTTGTTATGCGTCTCACAATCCCACACCTTTCCTCTAGCAACTGTAGCGCCAAGTTACAGGGAAAATTAAAAATAGCGTGCAGTCATAAGTAAAGAAGATCAAAATAAACCTGCTTTAAAGCAATGGTTATAGCTGCTTGGTGAAAACTTCACTATTTTGTATCTGTACTGTTTATTTTCCTTCACTGATAAGTATTTACAGTTGTTAGTACTGACTCTTTCCTTGTCGTTTGCAGCTCTCACTGTTCTGATCTCTCCAGTTCACTATGCAGTGTAATTCTCTCCTCCTGAGTATTTTTTCTACCCCTCTAGTTATGAACATCGCTGAATTTATTTTAAAAAATCAGACAGATAGACAAAAAGCAGATTTACAAGGGGAAGACAAAAAGAACAAGGAGTACTTGTGGCACCTTACAGACTAACAAATTTAGCTCATGAAGGCTTATGCTCAGATAAAGCCCACTTCATCAGTCAGGTACTGAGATTTTTACTTTATCTGACCAAAAGAATCTCTGGTATCCTGAAAGGATCCTGAGCTGAGCTATAATCAGCAGGAAGTATCATTCTTGACAATTATCTGATGCTTCACTATTGACAGAAGCAGCATTGCGAATAGCTCACACTGAGTACAACCAAAAGGTAAGGGAACAATCAGCCTAACGTTGATCTAACCTTGATATGATGCTACACTGAACCATTACAGATTAGGGAGCAAGGATTTTCCACTCTGCACTGAACAGCTTCAAAACTAAACAGAAGGGATGGTGGCAGATAAACTATTTTAATAACCCTCAATAAGAACAATCCCTTTTTACAGACTGATTCTGCTATTGAGAAGACATCTGAGGGGACTCAAAAGGGATCACTGAAATGGTCTCAGTTTTACCCAGTGCAGCAAGATGAGAGAGATCTCCTCCCAACCATTGCTTCAGGATTCCAGAATATTTTATTAAAGCTCTTTCTAATGTGGTCTTCAGAGTCATAGGGTCTCTCCAAAACCTGATTCTGGTCTCATTTATTGACAAAAAAATTCAGGATCTCAGGTTCAGAAGGTGCTCAATCAAATGCTGAAGTTGTGTTAGACAGTCATTTCCACAGAGAGGTGGATTTTTTCCCCCTTTAGAGAGAGAGTTTAACTGGACAACCCCCTTTCTATCCTTAAGATGAAAGCATGAAAAAGATCCTGCATATATTTGCGATGGAGGATGCTATTAATAGTGTAATTTTCTTAGTGTTTTGTTTATTCCCCTGGAATGGCTTGATGGATGTGAATAATTATCATACTATAAAAGCCAGGAAATGTGCTGTTTTCTATCACTCTAAATCATCAAACAAATAAAGTGTGAAACTGCATTTTTGAATACAATTTTCCCCTCTAATGGCTTAGAATTATCATCAGGAACAAGGAAAATAAATAAGCAAATGCCTTGCAAATTAAAAATTAAATGCATGTGTCAGGAAACAGGCATAGACCAACCATTTTGGGGTACAAGGACCAGTTCAGAAGCCATTAGAAGATATCAGCAGGGGATTCACTTTTACTTCTAGCATCAGGTAGGTGTTCCTAAAGGGACTTTCCAATCTAGCCTATATTCTACCCTCAAGGCTGCTGCTTAGGGGCAGGGGGAAAAGGAAGAAATTTTAATTTTTTCTTGTTCCCAGTCACTGCAAGCTATTAAAAACTTCTCCACATCAGAACATAGCTGCCTCAGGCACTCAGCCTGTTCATGCCCTCTCCACTGGGGTCTCCCTCTTTAAACTTAACTGCTTCCACTTGAAGCAATTCCCTAGCTTCTACAGAGCACCAGGCCATCTCTTCCCTCCATCCAAGCTTCTTTTGAAGCTTCCAGACCTTTTCTTGATACAGTTGTACCTCTTATAGATGCAAAATATCAGGTAGATTAGATACCATACCTCATCTACTCCCACAGCATGTCAGATTTCCAGTCTCCCTTCAACATCAAGCAATTAAGCATCAATTACCTTACTAAATCTTCATGCCCCTTTTTACTTCAACAGAATGGGCACCACAGGCAGGAGGTTCAACTGCAAGGCTTTTCAAAGTGTCACTTCAGTACAACTCATGTTGGAGGGTAAGAAAGTTAATTTCACAGTGTCTGCACAAGGTCTGGACAAATAGGCCCCACACAGTTTAACAAGATATAATTACTGAAATAAGGAACGGTAACAAAATAGAACACCACATTTAAAATGCCTAAGACCACACTTCAAGCTGAGGGTTAGTTATCTGTCTTCAAAGCAGATTTACTCATGCCAAGAATAATGACCCTTAGCAGATTCAAATGCCAACCTATCCCTCCCAGGTGACAGGCAGAATGGAAAAGCCATTATTTCAATCTCCACGAAACATAAGTGTGTCCACAAATGCATAATCTGAACCCTAACCTTCATGCCTACAGCCCTGATAGCAACAACAATGCCCTTAAGAAAATCCTTTGATCAATCAAGAACATTTATATACAGTAGTAGCCACAATGAAACACCACCACCTACTGGTAGGGTCCTACCAAATTCATGGCCATGAAAAACACATCATGGCCTGTGAAATCTGGTCTCGTCCAGTGAAATCTGGGCTTGTGTGTGCTTTTACCCTATACTATACAGATTTCATGGAGGAGACCAGCGTTTCTCAAATTGGGGGTCCTGATCCAAAAGGGAGTTGCAGGGGCGTCGTAAAGTTATTTCATCGGGGTGAGGTGGTGGCATTGCCACCCTTACTTCTGCACTGCCGTCAGAGCTGGATAGCTGGAAAGTGGAAGCTGTTGACCAGGTACCCAGCTCTGAAAGCAGCACCCCGCCAGCAACAGTGCAGAAGTAAGGGTGGCAATGCCATACCATGCCATCCTTAATTCTGTGCTGCTGCTGGCGGCAGCTCTGCCTTCAGCTGCCGAGCTCTGAATGCAGTGCTGTCACCAGTAGCAGCACAGAACTAAGGGCAGCAGTACCGCAACCCCACCTATAATAACCTTGTGACCCCTACCCCCCAACTCTTTTTTGGGTCAGGACCCTTACAATTACAACACCGTGATATTTCAGATTTAAATAGCTGAAAACATGAAATTTACATTTTTTAAAATCCTATGACCATAAAATTGACCAAAATCAACCGTGAATTTGGCAGGGCCCTACAGATTACTGAGCTCTTTACAAACCAGTTTCCCAGCTGCTCTCTACCCCCACAAATCTACATTCATGCTAGAGCTTGAAGGTTGAGTATCTTTTTTAAGTGAAGCATTTATTATACTGATAGAAGAGAACATATGTCAAGGCATCAGAGCAAGAACAGAAACTTCTTCTGTTCATTAAGGATACATTGGCCAAATCAGACAGTCTCTATGCAAAAGAATAAATGGACACAAATATGACATTAGGAATCATAACATTCAAAAACCAGTAGGAGAACGCTTTGGACCTCACTGGTCACTCAGTAACAGACTTAAAGGTGGCAATTTTGCAACAGAAAAGCTTCAAAAACAGACTCCAATGAGAAACTGCAGAACTTGAATTAATATGCCAACTAGATACCATTAATTTAGGCTTGAATAGAGACTGGGAATGGCTGAGTCATTACACAGATTGAATCTATTTCCCCATGTTAAGTATCCTCACACCTCTTGTCAACTGTCTAAAATGGGCCATCTTGATTATCACTACAAAAGTTTTTTTTTCTCCTGCTGATAATAGCTCATCTTAATTAATTAGCCTCTTAGAGTTGATATAGCTACTTCCACCTTTTCATGTTCTGTATGTATATATATCTCCTTACTATATGTTCCATTCTATGCATCCGATGAAGTGGGCTGTAGCCCATGAAAGCTTATGCTCAAATTAATTTGTTAGTCTCTAAGGTGCCACAAGTACTTCTGTTCTTTTTACTCTAGGATAATTTGCAACCATTGTCTAGTCATTTACATAAAATAAATTAATTGCTCCTTCATCTAAGGTATACAAGTTATCCCTTCTCCCTCCAAAATGGTTCAAGTCTCTAATTTCCTCCTACTCAAAATTATATGGTTAGTCCTATTTTTTCCAGGCCAGGAAAACGGACCCAAATTAGCGTTCAAAATTAGTCAAGACCACCTCCTAATAAAACAGTGAAGGTGGTGAGATATTAGACATGCCCACCATCTTCCTCTCCATAAGCCAGACACTCCACCTGTATACACTCTCAGCACTCCCAAACTCTGAAGGACAACCAGGGCAGGGGCGGAAACAGGCCTGTGCGCTTTTTGCTTCCTTATAATGAAAAAGGTTGCCTGTCACGGTTTTCGGGGATATTTATTGGGTTGCTTGTTTTGTATGTGTGGGGTTTTTTTTTTTTTTTTGGGGGGGGGGGGGGAGTTAACATTAGAAGTATGAGGAATGTCAAGCCACTTCTTCCCTTACTTTTGCTGAAGAGCTCCTTGGTGAGAGGGGTCACAGAAGTCACATACTACACATCCTCTACCACCTAAAATGAATGGGCAGGAGCTCTGAACCTTTAACAAAGATGTCCTTTCTCCAAAATGTTTAAGTGTTGCGTTAAATTGGTTTTAAACACTAAAACAGGATCTCATGTAGGAGTGGAGAGGTCATTTTATCTCTCTATTTGACACTGGTGCAACTTCACTTAGAATACACTGTCCAGTTGTGGTGCCCACAATTCAAGAAGAATGTTGATAAATTGGAGAGAGTTCAGAGAATTGACACAAGAATGATTCCAGGATTTAAACATATGTCTTAGAATAGTGAGACTCAGAGAGCTCAAGCTATTTAGCTTAATAAAGAGAAAGTTAAGGGGTGACTTGATTACAGTCTATAAGTAAAGATATGGGGAACAGATATTTAATAATAGGCTCTTCAATCTAGTGGAGAAACATATTACACGATCCAAGGGCTGGAAGTTAAGCTAGACCAATTCAGGCTGGAAATAAGGTGTCAATTTTTGACAGTGAGGGTAACTAATCATTGGAACAATTACTAAGGGTCACGGTGGAGTCTCTGTTATTACCATTTTTAAATCAAGATCATATGTTTTTCTAAAAGATCTGTTCTAAGAATTATTTTAGGAAAATTTGATGTCACGTGTTATATAGGAGATCAAGGCAGATGATCCCAATAGTCGTTCTGGTCTTGGAATCTGAAGTTTTAAACAACTAAAAATCCATTATTTTCTCAATTGCTCAGCTTTCACTATTGACTCTGGTATTGTTTTCTTAGTTCTTCAGTCAAAAGTGTCTTTCAGAGCAGAAAATCTTGAATTTCTAACAGCTTGGGGTGGGAGGATAATCCTTAAGCAATTGAGAGAGGAAGGAACTTTTAGCCAGATTTTTAATTTGTGTTTTTCTTAACTCCTACAACTACCTAACATACTGGGAAACGGGTGTGTCTGTTGAAGATTCATATCACCACATTCACAGATATCCCTCCCTCCCACCCCCAGTCATCCATGAAAACCAAATGTCATACTCCTGTTTCTAATGGGGGAGGGTGGGGGAAGAAATAGAAGATAACATAAACAAATCCACTTTTCTGGCCTTTATCCATAATGAAAAGTGGGGGGGAGAGAGCTAGGAGGAGGGAGAGCACAAGCCTAATATTTTTAAAATCCTTTGTTGGTCACCTTTATTTTAAAACAAAAAAATAAAAAATAAAAATAAAAAAACTAACCTTAGTGGGTCTCGCAAAGCACAAACAGTATTTTTGCCCTTACTAGGAAGGATAGGAGAATATTTACAATAGTTGTCCAAACAGTGTCAACATTTGGTCTGCAAGTTAAGGCCAACTTAAGAATGAATTAGAAACACTGCAATTGCTCCAGGTTTCCCCATTAATTCACAGTCCTTCACCACCCAAGTAATAAATTCAGTCACCAAAGGCAGGCCCCAATTCACTTACTTCTCCTCATTGATATCCGAAACTGTCTGACACTGAACAATATCTGCTTTAAGCAACCATCTTTTAACGTCAGAGGATCACCATCTGGAAAGGAAAACCTCTGCCTCCCTGTCTGCCCCCTTCTGTTGTGAATCTTTTACATTATGAATACACACACTTGCTTTGGAGATAAGATCTCACACGGATCAGAGAGTTCCTTGTTCCGAGGAAAGAACCTTAATCTCTGCAGTTTTATCTTTAATGGATCATTTTATGGGACAATGGATGATGGAATTTAGTATCTTTAACCAGCAGTGTCAATGATTTCAAATAATGACATTTATTGAAACACACAAGTGCACAAGATAAACACAGACTAGGGAGTATCTGCTCAGAAAACCACAATAAAGTGTAAATAGGTAATGACAGAACAAGATTACAGATACACAGGCATCAAATAAACCCACATTATAAAGGCAAAGGAAAAATAAGCTCTGCAGACAGGTGGTCAAATACAATCTTGTGGGAGCCATCACGGGAGGAAGATCAGGACAAGTGACTGCAGTACAGGCTGCACAGTCACCCTTAGGCTCTCTGCAAATTGCTCTGCAAGCTGCACACACAGACCTCAATGAAATTAACATGCGCACAGCATGAACACAGATCAGATGTTCCCTGATGATTCACAGTGAACATAAGAAAGGAGCACAGAACAAGGAGGAAGCCTTTTCCTCTTTAACATGGTATTTGCTCACAGCCATCCCCAGCTGTTCAGCTGGGGTCCAAATGAGTGAGGCCTTAAGCACGAGGCGGAAAGGAAAACTTGTCTAAGAGTGGGATAAACAAAAGTAACACACTAAAGATTCCATATGAATTCCTTTATTTACAATAATAATTAGTGGAATGGAGATTAGAGGGTGCCTTGCTATAGGAACAGGTGCAAAAAGTGAACCAAGAGAGGTGCCCTGTGTGGAAAAAGTGATGTGACCTAAAAGCATCGAGAAAAATTTAAGATGTTTGCAAGAGTACATTTGATTTCTCTGGCCTGCAACTACATCAAGTCCTTCTTTGTCTTATTATACCCCATTTAACAAACAGAAGAACCTTATTGTTGCAGTGACAGGCAGCTACACTGCCAAAAGCCGGCCCTCTAGATTAAACAGGAGCTTTCATCTCCACCTCAACAGTACCATCATTTTACAAAGCATTTTATATATGCAAAGACGACAATGGGCCACAATCTGCTTTGTTACATCCATAGTCACAGAAGTTACTTCCAATTGACATCAGCCTAATAGTAGAATTTGTTCCACCTTCTTGCCATCCAAATCACCACCTCACAGATTTCATGATAATGAGAGGTATCTGGAGGTGGAGCCAACAGTAGTTCTGATGCAGGATTCAGGTTGCCATTGAATAAGCCTTTATAGTGGAAGCAATCTGGCCCCAAGGCACAGGTTACTGGAGACTCAGTCCACTACCCACCAATAAAGTTTGCACCATCTTGTGCTGTAATTTAGAATTAGGAAATCCCATCTCAGAACACACAAGTTCTGCAAGCCTGTGCAGTTGGGAATTGGTCCTGCTTTGAGCAGGGGGTTGGACCAGATGACCTCCTGAGGTCCCTTCCAAAACTGAGATTCCATGATTCTATGATCTCTTCAGCTGTATCTTATCATATCCAGAAGGAAGTTTTGCCTATTTAGGAAGGAAAGAGGTAGATAGAGTATCCATTGCTGAAAACCATAGCCACAGACTCTGTGGATGTTCTGGGGCTGGAGCACCCATGGGAAAAAAAATGGTGGGTATTCGGCACCCAGCAGTCACAACTGTGTGTGTGGGTGGGGTGGGGGTGGGGGTAGGGGGAGAGAATGACATGTTCCTCCACAAAAGAAGCCTGACTTTCCCGGCCAGGGAAATTAAGATCCTTCCATTACTCACAAGGGAGAGACCACCTTGGTGCTCCTGGTAACTCTTGGCAATATAAAGGGCATTTCATACAGCAACATGCTGACATTTCCTTACCAGAAGTCAGCTTGGGTAAAAAAGAAAATGCCAAAATAACTCCTCTTTCACTGTCAGGCTGGCTATACAATCCTGTCTATCCTACATGCACAAGATCCCACCCCCTAGCCCTTGATATCAGAGACGACAGAGTGATTTGGACAAGGTGTACAACTTGAGGGTGAAGTCCCTGTGAGGGGAGAGCCAAAGAGTGCTGCCTGTGCTATACATTTTCTACAGCTTCCTGGCTACGCTGGCCCCTTTAGTCACAGCATTAAACCACTTCTCCAAGTGAGGAGTTAACACAGAGGCCTCCATCCATTGTTCCACAACAGGAAATTTAATAAATTCTTATGGATTAAAATGAAAAACCTCAACCTGTGTTATCAGGAGTTCAGTGTGTCAGATAAAAGTGCACTCACATTTCACAGATTTCCAATTCTGTCTGTCTTCTGGACAGGGTCCCAGTTTTAAGGACTACTAGGTCAGATTCACCCGTACAACTTATCAGCACTAACTGAAGCCGCCTTCTTACTAGTAAGGCACCTTAAAATGCCTATAAAACCCACCAAAATACCCCCAAAACCCTCCACAATACTATCCTATACTTCCAACAGCCATTTCATGGGGGCAGAACAGAGTAGAAGTGCAGCATAGAAAGAAACATAGTGCAATGTTTATTGGCAGAAAGTCTAGAAAGATTAAGAGACCTATTTCCTCCTTAATGAGCGTATGTAACTCTTATTAATGTTAGCCAGAATTATGCACATGCACTGTGGGGGGAGACCACTAAGTGCCTGGCAATACGTTAACAGATGTTCTTATCCTTTACCAACTAGCCTGCAAAAGCTGTCCCCTTCACTGGGCACTGAAAAACGCATGCACCCCCCTTGTTGCTCTTGGAATGGAGCAGAACAAAATGCCTGCAGCAGAACAAAACAAATCTGTCCATTTGTGATGGTGGCCTCATCTGGAAGCCTCTCCCCCCTTCTTTTTTTTTTTGGTTGCTCTTTTAAATGAATTTGAAGAGGAGAAGCAGCCCATTCTAGCAGGAACTTTACAGAGTAGCGGGTTTTGCTGTGACAAAATATCCTTTCACATGACAATAGCACCTTCCAGTCTGAAGTCAGTATCCCTGCTCCAGTCCCCCACTGCACTGAAGAGTAAAATTAAGAGGTATTCCAGATAACATACAGGTCAATGAGAGGCTTCCCTAGGTTCCTTTATGCCTCCCAACCTCCCAGGTCTAGTGAAGTGCATTTTTAATAACCTTCCTCACACAGGAGGAGGATTAAATAGTTGATTCTTACATAGAACTTAGTTGGTGTAGAGCACTATAAATATCAGACACTGTAGGAATTCTGCTATTTTAAATTACTCTTTACTCAGAAGAGGAAATTGATCTGAGATGGCACAAGTGCAGTAAAAAGAAAAACTTGACTCGTGCCCAAATATTAAGAAGGCATGAATGAAAACAGTCCTCCAGTGCCATTGGTGGGTCCTTTCAGTCTTAGCCAGCCCATTTGCCATTGCCACATGAAGCCAGAGTCTACAAGCCCATTCTCCCACAGGGCTCAAGTCAGATGAGGCTGAGAGGGTTATATGGAGAAGGAAAACACTTCTATTTCCTTCACATCTTGTATCAATGACAGAGTGCACTGTTCAAAAGCCTAAGTTATTAAAACCAATCTGTGATCCTGTCAGACTTCCATAGATCAGGTTTGAGCTTTGAGCAGACACTTGCAAAACAGAAGATTGAGTTTCAGCAAGAGCCTTCTCTCTCATCAAAGATGGGCCTCTCTCAATCCAGACTGGGACTATATAGCTGTGATGAATTATTCGTGCTGGGGGAGAAGGCAGTTCATGCATTATACGCTAAGCCAGCAGAATTGGAACGCATTTAGACACACTGCTGTAGAAAAAGGAATGAAATCATCAATTATTATTAATCATGTTTATTACAGTAGTGCCTTAGAACTAACCAAAAATGGAGGGGCCCCACTGTGCTAGGCACTGTACAAACACAGTAGTAGACAGTCGTCGCCATGAAGATCTTACAACTTAAATAGACAAGACAGGTACAGGGTGGGGGAAAGGGGCATAACGAGCCAAATGAACAACGCGATGACAGGAAATGTCGTATTAGCGCCATTATTTTTGGAGAACAGGGGAGGTAGTTATAAGATGATCAGCCAAATGAAAAGAAAAGCAAGTGGCAAGGGGACATTGAAGGGAAGTGGGATGAGGGGAACAGAGCAGGGAGCAGAGGGTAAGAGGGGCAGCTGTGGAATGGAGCTGAGGTGAAGCGACTGAGGGAAGAGGATTTAGATCAAACAGCCAATCAACTTGGGGCAGACGATGCCCAGCCAAAACTGTAAGTAATTCTTTCAGTGTTCCAGGCCCCTGGTTTCGCTCCTTCTATAGTTGCTCTGAACAGCTGGAACCTCTGGTTGATTCCTCTCTGCACTGTTTCCTCAAGACTAGACAAATTAGAAGACTGGGACAAAAGAAACCTGATGAGGTTCAACAAGGACAAGTGCAGAGTCCTGCACTTCGGACAGAAGAAGCCCATTCACTGTTACAGACTAGGGACCGAATGGCTAGGAAGCAGTTCTGCAGAAAAGGACCTAGGGATTACAGTGGACGAGAAGCTGGATATGAGTCAACAGTGTGCCCTTGTTGCCAAGAAGGCTAACGGCATTTTGGGCTGTATAAGTAGGGGCATTGCCAGCAGACTGAGGGACTTGATCATTCCCCTCTATTTGACATTGGTGAGGCCTCATCTGGAGCACTGTGTCCAGTTTTGGGCCCCACACTACAAGGAGGATGTGGAAAAATTGGAAAGAGTCCAGCAGAGGGCAACAAAAATGATTAGGGGGCTGGAGTGCATGACTTATGAGGAGAGGCTGAGGGAACTGGGATTGTTTAGTCTGCAGAAGAGAAGAATGAGGGGGGATTTGCAGGAGCGGCGCCAGGGTTTTTGCCGCCCTAGGCGCAGGGCCGGCTCTAGCCATTTCGCTGCCCCAAACTGGTCCCACAGCTCCGGTGGACCTGCCGCAGGCATGCCTGCGGATGCTCCACCGGAGCCGCGGGCCCAGCGGACCCTCCGCAGGCACGCCTGTGGGAGGTCCACCGGAGCAGCCTGCCGCCCTCCCGAATCCTGGCGCCCTAGGTGACCACCTAGGTCGCCTAAATGGAAGCGCCGGCCCCGGGGATTTGATAGCTGCCTTCAACTACCTGAAAGGGGGTTCCAAAGAGGATGGATCTAGACTGTTCTCAGTGGTACCTGAAGACAGAACAAGGAGAAATGGTCTCAAGTTGCAGTGGGGGAGGTTTAGGTTGGATATTAGGAAAAACTTTTTCACTCAGAGTGGTGAAGCACTGGAATGGGTAACCTAGGGAGGTGGTGGAATCTCCTTCCTTAGAGGTTTTTAAGGCCCGGCTTCACAAAGCCCTGGCTGGGATGATTTAGTTGGGGATTGGTCCTGCTTTGAGCAGGGGGTTGGACTAGATACTTCCTGAGGTCCCTTCCAACCCTGAGATTCTATGATTCTATGACTACATTGTGGGGGAAGGGAAGCATCACCTGCGCTCACAGTGTGTGGGAAGATCTCCCATGCACAGTTCTAGGGATGTGGGGATGCTGGGGGAGGGGTGGCCCAGCAGGGTCCCCTTTTACATCCTCTCCTGCAGGGCAGCAGTCTCTGCTTTGACTGCTCCTACTAGCTGGAGAGTCTCTCTGAAGGCTTTTCCCCCCCAAGAACACATGGGGGGCACCACCTGGGTTCTGGTGCACAGTACATGTTGGGACAATTATCAGTTTACAAAACGTCCACAGCAATGTAACACAATCATTTAAACACTTATCTGATTAAAGAGAATTTCTTATTGTTTCAACTGTGGACTCCTGCTCTGGGCAAAGAAACAAGTGCGACAGTTCAGTAGCTGAATAACGATTCCTCATGGGCAACTGTTTGGTTCTCTAATGGCATTAAAACCATTCAACTCATCCAAGCTTCAGCCTCCCTATAATACACCAGTTCTCTGGAACCTAAGAACAAAGTGTAAAAGCAGCACTGCTCCTGCCTCACGTGATCACTGCGTCCTTCACTATAGCACCACCTGCAGGCCAAACTGTGTCTGCTCAGGCAGCATGGGAGTCTGCAAGAAGGCTTGTTTGAATATCAGCAGTATGGTTTGGTTTGTATTGATTAACTAATGACTGCGGTATATGAAGCCTGAAAGCCTGTATTAATAACTCACTGCTGCATTCCCCCCATCTATCACTGAATTACAGGGGGATGCAACTCTGCATCTCAATACATCATTCCTTTCATGAATCCCAGAGTGATCAACATGCACGCACAGATTCTTAATGCAGAAGCCACATTCCAGAGCAGCTTTGACCAAAACACAGTTGGGTTACTGAAGGGAGTAGGGGGAGCTGCTCTGCCTCTTAATATCCCCCATTAAAAGAAATAAAGGGAATATGTATTACTCTGCCCCCGCTACACACACACACACACACCCCCCAACTGAAAAGAGCCTTGCTTTGGCAAATCACCCCAAGCGCAAATGGTGCTTCGACTAATCCATAAATCAATCACCATCATAAATTCTACCCTCCCTCCATTCAAAACTGCAGAACCATAAAACAGATTACATGGAGGAACAGAGGCTGGATGGCTCCCTGCAGCTCACAAATTTCCTGTCGCTGCATGAATGGCCTTCCCCCTACTTCCCCAAACCCATAAATCTTTCCTGCCAGAATGGAACATGCAAACAATGCAAGGGCGCAGTGCACAAATACTAAAACAAGCCAGCCCTATATGCTTCCCATGTGAGGCTGCTGAAGGTGTCAGTAGGAAGAAAAAAATATTTTCTCTTGTGAAAATCTCTCAAAGCAAAGAGTGAAGAAAATAAACACAGCAGAGAAATATCTACATGAAGATGAATCAAAGGAAAAAACTCTCAGTGCAATGTATTTAAAGTGTTCTCAGTTTCCTAAAGGTTAACAGGCACATTCAAATTTCCAGCTAATCTACCCTTAAGAGACTCACATGCTCTCCAGAGTGTACGGGGTTAAAGGGATCCCACTAATCAAGTTTGATCACACAAATGATTGATTAAACATTTGAACATCCTTGTGCTGTTGCCGCTGTGGGAGAGTAATAACCAGAAGGCAATAATGGGGTGAGGGACAAATATCCCTCCCAACTCCCCCGTTGCCAGACAATTCAGTACCAAACACTAAACTCAGCAGTCTGAAATGAGACTGCACCAAGCTCAAAGCAAATTGCAACATATGTGAGGGTGTGTTAAAGTGGGTGAGGGGTAAAGAACACCACATAGGGGAGATGGGGACAAGCAAGGATAAAATGTCCTGCCTCTGCATTTAGCACTGGAAAGGAAAGAAGCTGGCACAGCTGAGCTTCACAACAGCATTAGGCAGGTCATTTTCTTTATCCAAGATCATTCCCAAGGGATTTACATCTTCTATCCTGGAGGACGGGGAGGGCAAGGGTTCGGGCCAAGAGAGCTGCAATGCACCCTGAGACAATAATGAAAAACAAAATCTGCAGTCAAACTATCAAATCTTTTCCATTTGCAGCTGCTACAGTCTGTGCCATTGGTCAAGAGAGAAGGAAGGAGGGTTCTCAAATACATTCCATTTCCAGATAAACAATATCTGAGCACGGAAACAAACATTTGTCAAATTTACCTCCCCATTTCAGGCCCTAAGAATGCTGGGATCAGAAACAGGCTAGTTACGAGTATGGCTGAGGCAAGCAAGTTTCTCATACGGTTTCCTGACCATTGTGGACAGAGATTTAGCCTATGCAGGGAAGCCTCCTCCCACATTGCTTTGACTCAAGCTATGTTTTTGGAGAGAAAGTTTTATAGAACATTACTCCACTGGTGTTTGGGGGGAAAAAAAGATCCAATAATGCGACTATCCATATATAGGGATGCTCTCAAAACATCTAAGACACACCCTTATTACACACTCAGTGGGCTCCACACCACAGATCTGAGGCTACCTAACAGTATGAGACTTACTGTCTCATGTACATAACCAACTAAATCCACAGTATCAAACTCATTCACAATTTAAGGACTTGTTTAGGTACTGAATAATTCTTCATACTAGGGCAAAGACATATTTCAAATGTAACTCAGCTGTGCACTTCAGGGCAAGGGTAGATTAAAGACTATATTAGCTTTAACCTCAATGGCCAGCTTTTTTAAAGCCCAGAACACAATTAAAAATTGTTCAATTGTAATTAACTGCACCCTCTAAGTTAGGAATTCATGCTCTAACTGTATCTCAGCAGACTAAACAAGCTGCATAAAGGGAACCAATGACAGCAGTTCTGCTACTAACTTGCTCTGTGAAATGGGTACATATTAACACTCACCTACTTCAGAAGGCTGTTTCGAGGCAATGTCTGGAAAGCACTTGGAAATCTTCAGATGGCAACAGACAGTACAAAGCAGCGTTATGCCCTCGAGGGCTGATTCAGATACCTTAAATCTGCATGACTGCTACTGCAGCTTTGAATGGATATAGTGACCAAGCTTCAACATAGGATACAAGAGAACTTATATAAACTCAGGCTAGGTCTACACTGAGGCAGGAGTCGACCTAAGATACGCAACTTCAGCTACACGAATAGCGTAGCTGAAGTCGGCGTATCTTAGGTTGATTTACCTGGCCGTGAGGACAGTGGTGAGTCGACTGCTGCTGCTCCCCTGTCGACTCCGCTTCCATTTCTCGCCGCGGTAGAGTTCCAGAGTTGGTGGGAGAGCAATCTGGGATCGATTTTTATTGCGTCTAGTGTAATCGTGATAAATCGATCCCCAACAGATCCATCACTACCCACTGATCCGGTGGGTAGTGCAGACATACCCTCAGTATATGGCACCTTGTAGCATTACTATTGTCATGGCTTCAACACAAACTTTTGAGTTCAGAAAGGCTGAGACAAAAGACATCCCTCAGCAGAGTGTGATGAGCTGAGAGCATTGGTCTTGGCATTCAATTTAGTTGCTTTTGCCATTATAAAGTCAAGTCTCCTGTTAACGTCATTTGACAATTTGCTGCATTTTAAAGCTCCACATATGGGTATATAAGGTAATTATACATAATACGTATAATTGAGACAGCAAAAACTCCTACCACAAGAGGTTTAATACAGGCTGCAAACTGGAATAAATTCAAACTTTAGAAAATGAAGACAGACTATGAAAAGGTTGTAATTAAGCTACTAATGTAAGAGGAACAGTATATTATAATTAGGGAGAGACATGCAAGCAAGAGACTCAATCTGGCAGCTCCATGACTGTGAAGCTTAAAATGAAATTACTCAACAGCTCAAAGTTTCCTGAAGCGTTGTTTGAGTCGAGGTGCCCCCTTCCTACCTCATGCCTCAAAGAATGGCCTCTGCTGGGTGTGAGACAGCCACATGGTCATCACAACACGCTACAGACGAATCTGAACATTGGAGAATCAAAGGAGGTATGATCAAGCTTTTCCGACAAGAGGCAAGCAAAACACAGTGCCCCCTTTGGGTTGATCTCTAAGCAGGAACAGCACCAGCTGAGGACAGACACGGTTACCCACCTCTTCTCCCAGGATGTGTGTGATGACCTAGAAGAGGTGTAAGTCAATAGGCGGACCACAGGTCAAATATGGACAGCCACACACTTTTGAATGGACCCTGAAATCTTTTTATTTAATCATCATTATTGTTGTTGTTTTATTATGTTCTCTGGAGTCTATCCTTGATTATACCTTGACCAAGAAATTTAGATCTTGACAAAAATAACTGACTACCCCTGATCTAGAAGCTGAGGGACCGCGGCAATTGTTTAGTGAGAGTTTGGAAGCAGAGAGAAAGCTGCCCTTCTTGACGCCTTCTATCTCTCTTATCACTGGATGACCCTCCACTGTCTGTGCACTTCACTTTACTCTCAACATTTCGCATCTGCTTCCCTTGGAAATGAGACTGGAGGAGGAACTGATTTTGCCACAGTTTGTTCTGCTCAGTCTATGAAAGTGAAGTAACACAAGGAGGCGTTGGCACCAGGGCTTCTGTGCAATGAAATAGAGACACACACATACACAAAACAAGCAGCTGTACAAACAGTTTATACTCAGGGTCCTAAGAAGTCATCGTCATCCTCCGAAATGCAAACATTAATTGTAACTCCCATACCAACATACACAATCCATGCTTTGTGGGAGGCTGACCTACCCCAGAGGACAGGAATGGAGAGGTTACTCCACAGTGACTTGTTCTGGGCACACTACCCACTGAGACTCATCCACACAAAATCTCTCTCCCATATTATATTGCATGCCTCCCTCTCTTGTGAGAGCCTTATCATATTCACTTTATCTTCACTGGAAAGAGTCCTGAGGTGGCTTTCCACAGTCCAAACTTTCCTCACCCTCCCAGAGGAGAGTTGAAGGGCTTCTTCCCTTTACCAAGTCCACTGAAAAGTAAAACTTGGAGAGGGATAATTCCAGCAGAACCCAGCAGGGCCAGAGTCTGGGAGGCAACCTCATTTAGCCTGATTTCTGCCCCCTTCCCAGCAGGAGGAGGATAAGTAGCCTTTTAGGCTGGGCAAGATCCCCTCCACTGCAAAGCAGGACTATTCACTAGAGACCTGACAGCATCATTCTGGATTAAACTAAAGAAACCTAAAAAAAATGATGTGGATAAGAAAAATATTTATATTTACATGTGTATGGGGGGTATATTTATTTATTTGATGGACTACTTCGAGCAGGTGGAAGATCACCAATATAGAAAGGATCATTCAGTTTCAGTGTAGAAATATCTCTAGCTTACAACCTAACAATAGCCCTCCCTCTATTATTGCAGAGCACAGAGCCAAACTGGTCGAGTTTGTAACTCTCTCCATTCCTGCTATTCCCCGAGGTGCCTCTAAGATGATCACTGCCAGGGTCGAAGAGTCTATAAAAAGGATGAAGAACGCTGGGAAATTTCCACAGAGGTGCGGCCAGAAAAACAGAACCATCATTACAGACATTTCTGAGGCCAGCCTGCTGTGCAGGAGTCTCTGCTCTGAAGTTCAGGAGCTCCCCCCACTGATCTGTAGCAGCATGGCAACCATAGCTGGGAAATGAGAATTGGCTAGCATGCCTGAAAATTCTCAGGTCTGCTCAGAGCCGTTTGCAGACTCCAGACTCCTTATCGATGTGCTTTCACAGAAGAGCTTCAGAAATCATTAATCGGAGCTGTCAGGGTGAAGAGCAAGGAGGAAGAGACCTGGGCAAGTGATGTGCTCTAGTCTTGCGCTTAAGGGAACAGCGGAAGTCCTGCCAAACCAGCAATGGCATCTTGTCAAAACACATCTACCTTTGTGTTAGAGACTGTCATCTATATAACAAGCTCAGCCCAACAGAAAAATGTTTTGCCCAACCCACGGCCTGACCTCAACATCCTTCTTTTTCATAATATTTACTTTATGTAATTGTTTACAATACAAAACCTGCCCAGACACTGAATGGCTGGGTTACTCTAAAATCTTATCCACTCTCCTTTGCTAAACGTGGCACAATCAGCTCTCCACCAGTTGCAGAGTACTCTCCTGTAATTTTAATGGGCAAAAAACAAAAAATAAATACACACACAAATCTCGTAAGTCCCTTTAAAAGCAGGTTTTATCATTTCTCCTCCCCAGCCCATGCACAAATGTCTGGTGGTTGCTCTCTCCAACAACTGTGATTCCTCTTTACTTCTCCACTAGGAACTGGGATTCAGTTTTTGCAGGTCTCCTCTTGCTTCACCTGCCCCCACCCCCAACTCCTGAGCAAGATGAAAGAAACAAAAGCAGATGAAACCCTCTAAGCACTTTGGCAGCTGTTGGCTCTACAACACAGGTTGAGCTTTCAGTTCTTCTGTTTTGCGTCCTTCAGGTAACTGTGCAGCACACACAGCCATCTTTAGCTACAAGCTCTACTTCTCCCACAGAAACAGGGGCTAACTTGTGGGAATCCCACTGTTTAATGCAGAACTGGTATTGAGGGAAGCCGCAACAGCATTACAGGAAGGGCTGGTTGTCCTTTTGATAAGCATCACTGCCCGTTACTTATATTACTCCACAAAGAATTTGTGAAACTGGAAAAATGCAGGGTAGAAGGGCAACATTCCAAGTCAGGCCTCATATACCTACAGTGCCATTTAAAAATGGCTTATTTTCTCTAGATTCTACAGGTCTGTTGAATCTTACACGGATTTAACATGCGGAATTTCAGCTTTACGCGGTCGACAAAAACAAAAACAAAAAAGAGAAAAACAACAATTTTAATACTGTACTTGTAGTGCGGGCGATTCCGCCCATCATTCAATTCAATGTCATTTTGACTATACTCGTTTTTCGCTTTTCGTGCTAACCATGGAATGGAACCCCCACAGCCTTTATTCTTAAACCTTCACCCACAAAATCCAAATGCTACTGCGTAGGATCTTTGTACACAAAGCAGCAGCTGCTATTTTGGTGCTGGGCCTATGTTTCTCTCAAGAGATAAACTGGTCTCATTCCTGTTTTCTGAAGGCAACACTCCTCTTCTGGAGTAAAGAATGAAAAACCTCAAGAAACAAAGGAGAAGGGGCTGACTATGCACAAAGGTGTAAAGGAGTGACAGGTGTCATTAAAACCACGTCCCCAAATGCAAACCCTGTTTACATTAAAGACGGGTTCTGCATGCAGCATTTCAGAGCACACATTTTACATCAACTTATATCTATTTGCTGATGTGTGGCTTTAGACTACCAAAACCAAGACTTTACGCTTGACCTTTCCTCATGTTCACTGCTACATAGTTAAAGGACAGTAAAAATTTCTGATGTGCCTCTGGCACCACCTAGTGGAAACCAAGGACCAAATACAGATGATTTTAGATGTGCTGCTTCCAAAGACAAAGACAACTTGATGGTATCTAAAATGAAAGTTTGTCACTTTTTATTCAGAGCCCAGAGATCCACTTCTCCTCAAGTCACACTAGTTTATCATAGAGTGCATAACTGTTCCTGTAGGTCCTTTCACCTCTGCCTGAATAAGAGAAACCGTGAAGCCAGGTGAGCCACAAAAATAGATTAATATCTTCCATTGGGTGATTCAAAGATTTGCACCAAGACCACAGCTGAATGTGACACAGACCAGCCCCTCCCCCCCATTCCCTCTGTATTGTAATGGAACACCATATTTAGCCATTACAGGCTCTTTCCTCCTGGCAACTCTCATACACCCGCAGGCTCTATCAGCCTGGAAATAAGTGGCATCACTGGGGACTCATATTGTTGAGAGACGGAAAGATCTTGTCTGCCAGTGCCAGGGCACAGAGACAAGAGCTTTACTGTGACATTTAAGCTTGAATTTGCATGCAAATGTCAATATTTATTAGTCACATCAAGATCCTCAGCAAATCACTCTTTTGGGTTGCCAAGTCTCTCTGGTTATACTTTTAAACAGAAGGAAGCCTGTGGAAACCAAATATACAGGCTTTTTATAAGCTATTTAATTCCATCTTCCCTGACTCCTCCATTTCACCCTATTTATTGATCATTTTCATAGAAAGTTAGTTTTAACCAGGAAATGCATAAGCACCTCCAAAAAATACTTAATATGCTGATTCAAGAATCAGCCAGGAAGAAGTAATTCCCTCATCTTCCTCCAGAGATTGGGAATATCTGGCATATTGAACTGCAGAAGCTTACGATAACAGATGCCGTCTGCCCCACAGCAAAATGTGAGGACTGCAGTGTTTTAATACTGAAGTGCTTCGGCAGTGCTCATGTTTCACTGTCACTGTTTGCTTATGTCTCTCAGCTTCAATCCTGTGCATTCATTACAAAAAGTCTCAATGTTGAAATACAGCTCTCACTGTTTTTATCCCCTTCCCTCCCCAAGAGCCCTATTCTCTTATGGACACCCTTAAAGGAGGATGTCAGAGCCAGGACTTATACTTCAAAAAGTGAGACAGCAAGACAGAGAAGTGAAGGAAAGATAATGTATTCAAATGGCAAGTAGGAGAGAAAGAGTGGGGAAGGAGAGCCTGTGTAGACCTCTATTGAAATAGCCTGCAAAGGAATGCTAGTGTAGACTGGGTTTTCAGGAGTTTTTTGTGCAATGGAAGAAGCCAGCTGTTTATGTCAGTATAACTAATCTAAAGTCTAAGGGGTACTAACTTACAGTGATGTCAACTTTATGACCAAATATATTCACTTTCATCTTACTGTCAATTACTAGCAGTTGGCTTCCTATCAAGGTTGTGTATTGGGGTGATACACAAGACCTTATATAGAAGCAGAACATGAGGCTAGGATAGTGTCCGAGCAGAGACAAAGGTTCACGACTATTTCTCTCATCAACATTCTACCCACTTACCAGGATTTCGGCTCCCCAAAATGTAGGTAGTTGATGCTGTAGAGATCCATGTCCTCAGTATGCCATGCAAATGTTGTTTTCCACATGCCAAAATAAAGGTAGGGGGTGTTCACACCTTCTATGATAATCCCACATTCATGCTCCACCATGTCCAACAGGGTGTTCAGATTCCCAATATTCCATTCTTCTACATCCTACAAGACAAGAGGGCTCCATTCAGCATACTCAAAGCAGAAACGTATCAGGAGCTGCTTTAGCAGAACAGACTGATAATCCTTGATCTGCTCCAGTATTCTGTCTCTAAAATTTGCTGAAGTCAGGTACGTCATAGGTACAACACGACACAACAAAGAAATAAGGGCTAACTTCCTGAGCCCAAAGAGGGATCAATGCATGCTTTGAAACATGACAGTGATAGATCTTGCAACATTTTTATCTTGGTTAATATGAAGTCAGATGCTACTCTTTTATATAAAGATTAATCTTTTTTTTTTTTAAATCCATATATTTTATGCAGTGCAGTTTATGCCCTACATCTCCTCTTCCCCCCCCCCACCCCCCAAGTGATTACAAAAGCTATAAGATACACAAAAAGGTTAAAAGGAATTATGTTCACATCCAAAATTTTCTCTCTTTAAAGCCTAAAATTTGGATATAAATTTATTCTAACGTCTTGTGTTTTCCAGACAGGCTTCTGTGTCTGCACTAATTCAGTCCCTTTAAGTTCCAATCATTTCCAATATATTTGTTTGTTGTTTTTTTAAATAAATGTTCACCATATACTAAGGAAAGGTTTTGCTACTTCTTTGGTAAGGCTTCAAGATAGTGTTTAATCAGAAGCTGCATTATCTCCAGAGCAGGCACGTGTGTTCTGTGGGGGCTCCACCACTGGAAAACTGACTCAATCAGAAAAATAAAATTGAGTGACAGTAAAGTAAATTTACACGCTCTTTTCAAATAACTTTCAAGTGAAGGATCCCCTTTGAGGACACTGATCAAGTGCACTGGACTGTATAGTGCCTATACCAGTAGATGGCTCTAAAGCAGCAGCAGTCCTTCACTGAACAGACTGTTAGATTCAGTGCTTTCAAAAGTGCCCTTAATTAAGGAGAATACATGCAAAGCCAAAGTAAAATTACAGTGGCCCACCTCAAATGCTGGCCTAAAGATGTCATGAAGACAAAATTGGGATGTGGAATTTTGCTATTTTCAAGATTTTAAGAGAAGCAACAGTGGAGAGAAAAAAAGTTTAACAGTTCCTGTTCGTTGGTTTTCTCCATCTCCGTAGAGACTGGAAAGACCACAGATGAGCACAAGATGGTAGCGGAAAGGTTGACCGAGTGCAGAATTTCCAAAAGGAAGCTAGCAGTACCCTCCCCCTCCCCCTCTGAGTGCCCCGTATGTATTCAAAATTGTTCTTGAAATACCTGCTTCAGCTTGCTTGCAGCACCTATAGGATTAGTAGAGATTCAAGTTGCATCCACACTATTGCTTTTAAAAAGCAATTTAACTTAACATGGTTTAAATGGCTAACTGTTAAATTAAACCTTTTTCACAACCATATTAAAAGTATCTCTACTGTTATGCCAAACACCAATTCAAATGCACTTTTCAATACATGGAAACATGGAACACATTAAAGGTAAGTGTCCCTTGATTCCACTTTTACATCAACCTGCACAGCACCTCAGAAAGGATCCCAATAAAAACACAAAAGGAAGTGGAACAATAGGTGTAACGTAACTACATATTTGAGCATTCCAAAACCTCAGTGATGGGAGCAACATAAATATTAAGACAAAGCCAGTTACGAAGAGCATGCGCATACATTTAAATGTCTGGTAATCCAATTACAGGTTATCTGTTTATCTGAAGTGAATAACCCCTACTTACAAGGTTCAAATACCGGTGCAAAAATCAATTTTGAAAAACTTTCTTTTAAAAAAAAAAAAACAATATATTTCATCCAGGTTATCATCACTAGAAAATGCCACAGGCATGCAAGAGACACTAATATTAATGTATTTAAGTCAAGTCAACAAACATTTTGAGTAACCACTGCTGTGGAAGGCCTCAATAACGTGTATTTATTCCAAATCAGATAAGTGGGGGGGGAGGGTGTATTTTTCTTTATACAGTCAAGTAGCTCTAGTGTAGAATGTTTGTTCCCAATGTTTGCTCTGTTGCGTATACAGAAGCACTACACATTTGACAGTGTGATCTCATTTTAACTGTCTAAATATTACAACCAGTCAGTCAACACTCCAGAGATGCAGTTTTCTACTCAAAACGAAAGAAGGATGAGGGGACCATTGTATATTTCTCCTCTTCAAAGAGAACCTTATTCTGATTTTTAGAAGTTCTTTATAACCACTATCTAGTCCAGGGGTTGGCAACCTTTCAGAAGTGCTGTGCAGAGTCTTCATTTATTCACTCTAATTTAAGGTTTCACGTGCCAGTAATACATTTTAATGTTTTTTAGAAGGTCTCTCTCTACAAGTCTATATATTATATAACTAAACTAGTGCTATATTGTAAAATAAACAAGATCATCAAAATGTTTAAGAAGTTTCATTTAAAATTAAATTAAAATGTTGATCTTACGCTGCTGGCCCACTCAGCCCACTGCCGCTCAGAGGTTCCATCCACTGGCTTTTGCCAGCCGGGATCCTGGCTGCGGGACCCCCTCAGCCCGCTGCCGGTCTGGGGTCCCGGCCCTGCCCACATACAGCAGGTATCTCCCTGGTTCAGGCCCATTCTCTTCCTCTCTCTCTGCCCTGAGCTAAGGGTGGGAGTGGACTGAGCACAGGGCTGGGGATGAAGGGTCTGGCCAGGAGCTAGAATGAGGGAGGGGGTTCAGGGTTGGGGCAGGTGGTTTGGGTGTGGGGGCACTTACCTGGGCAGCTCCCATTTGGTGTGAGGGGTGCAGGTGGGAATTTGAGTGCGGGTGCAGGAGCTCCCATTTGGTGCTCAGGGTGGGGCTGGGGATGTGCGGGGTGCAGGTGATGTGGGGGGGGGCTCGGGATGCAGGGGATGCAAAAGCCAGGGCAGAGGGCTAGGCACATATGAGGGGGGTGCAACAGTCAGGGTAGGGGGGCTGGGTATGTGTGAGGGTGCCAGAGTCAGGGCTGGGGTCACGCGGGGGGGGTGGAGTCAACAGAGGGCTGGATGGTACAGGGCTCAGGGCAGGGGCCTGGGGGAGGGTGTGGGGCTCAGGGCAGAGGGCTGGATGACTGTCCCTCCAGAACCCCCAACCCCACCCACTCCTTGTCTTGACTACCCCCTCCTGGGACCCCACCCCCTATCTAAGCCTCCCTGCCCCTGGTCCCCTGATTGCCCCCCTTAGGACCTTACCCTCTACCTGTCCCCTGATTGCCCCAACTCTTATCCACACCCCTGCACCCAGACAGAACCCCCCGGACTCCCATGCCTATCTAACCGCTCCCCACCCCCTGACAGGATCCCCAGAACTCTGGACCCATACAACGCCCCACTGCTCCCTCCCCTGACCGTCCCCTCCAGAGATCCCCCCACCCTAACTGCCTCCCCAGGACCCTCCTTGCTCCCTGTCCCCTGACCCCTATCCACCCCCCACCCCCTAACAGACCCTGGGATTCCCATGCCCCATCCAACCCCCCCTGCTCCCTGACTGCCCCCTCCACAAACCCCCGCCACTAATCACCCTCCCATCCAACCCACCCTGCTCCCTGTCCCTTGACTGCTCCCACCCCTTATTCAACCCCCTCCCCCAGACCCAGACCCCTTTCCATGAGGCTCCCCGCTGATCCGGAGTCCCGCCGCCACGCGCGCATTGCTCTGAGGGGCGGGGTGGGGCTGCGCGCGGCGGCAGGACTCCAGATCAGCGGGGACTGTCTTTCCCTTCCCACAGAGCCAAACGCTGCCCCGCAGGAGCGCGCATCCCCGGCCTCCAGAGCGCTGTGCTCATGGGGAAGGGGGGGGAAGGAGGGGGAGGGGCCGGGGCCAGAGGCTTGCTGTGCTCAGCCCGACTCTCCAGCCCGCGAGCGCAGACCCTGCAGCTTGCAGCGTTGGCAGGATTTTTAATGGCACACTGGGGTCCCGGCAGGCCCCAGTGTGCCATTAAAAATTGGCTCACGTGCCATAGGTTGCCGACCCCTGATCTAGTCACTTTCCCTAGTGAACACACAAAAGTCGTCTTAGGACACTCGCAACCAATAAAAAAGGTGTCCACTCCTCTGAAAAGAGGTATTACAGTTACCTAAATAACCCCTGTAGTTCCAGTTGGATATCTGCTCTGCTCTGCACATTGGAGTCTAACCAGTGAAACGTGTTCACTCTTTATCCCAGCTCAGTGTAGATAGGTGTGTGCAGGACAACTATACCCAAAATAAAGAATTAGAAATCCATATCAATTTCCTACTCATCCATGAAGCTAAAATGGTTTATATAAGAACATTTCACCATTGACTTCAACAGGAGCAGAGTTAGACCAAGGGTGAATTCTTTTGAAAATCCTAACTCTGTGTACAAAAAAAAAAATACACTACCACATTTAATAACAAATATTTTGTAGATTTGAGTCTGGTTTAGAAGTTAGTTTAAAATATTTTATATAAATGTGCATTTACATATTTAAAGACAAAAAATTAGTTACTCTTTGTTAAGGCAGATTGAATTACAGTTTTAGATGGTTTAAAAATAGGCAAAGTCTGTAAAAATCAGATATTAGGGAAAGAAAAGACCCTTCATTGGTCCAATCCAGCTTTATCCTTAATATAATATAGTACCTGTTTACTTGCCAGGGTACTCGGATTCTAAAATACTTGCCTATAAATAAAACTGTCCACATTAACCAAACATTTTAGATGTATTAAAAAAAAGAGATTATCAGTTTATAGTCCGTTACTTTATCTCCTCAAAAATGAGTGTTATTTTCCGTTAAAAGGTTGTATTTACAGATAGTGAAGATAATTTTTTACTACCAGCATAAGGCCTAAAGTGTTGTTTCCGGATCGCCACAGCATTTCAGCAGAAATCTATTTCACTCTTTGGCTGCTTTTCCAAAGGGAAAAAAAAACCCACCCAAAACAGGAAGGTGGCAGGTGCGCTTGCTTTTCCTAGAGTCCATCTGGTTGGACAGTCCATTCTAACTGGGTGGCCATTTTCTTTAACGGTGTTGCGGATGAATCAGGAGAACAGATCTCCAGTCTCATCTCTGCTAGAGGCTTTGTGTGATCTCTGATTAGGTACTTTTTGTCTGATTCTTAGAGAAGCCAAGCACTCTCAGCTTCCACTGACTCCACTGCCCAGCACTCTGAAAATCAGACCACATAGTTTCCCCATGAAGAAAATGGGGACAATACCTGCCCTTGCATAGGTGTTGCCAAGCTAAATTAACTGTTTGTAAAGTGCAAAGCAATTCTAGTGCATTGCAAGGCACTGCAGAAGTATTATTGCTATTTATTCAGTGGGAACTAAACGTTATGGTCTATCTAACAAGCAGCTGAAAAGTATGTACATATCACTTACTGCATCATATAGTGAGCCACTGATATCTGCCCCATAAATTGGTGAGACGAATGTCAGATTCTTCCAGTATTTGCGTTCCAGGTCTTCAAAATCCTGGTGACGAGGAGTACAGTACCTGACCAGCAAAAGGAAAAGCTAAGAGTTTAGGAACTTAGATGTTCAACAAGTATAGTTACTGTCTTTTACACTTTGAGCTACTTAGCAGACCCAGAGGAACCTATATCCGAACACCTAGTTAATCACTCTGCTCTGCCTACTGTAACTGATTGGCTGCAACTAGTGTTTCCTCAAATTTTTCCCACCCATGTGGGGAATGAATTTTTTTGTGCGCACCAATACGGAGCCGATGTGTGACATGAAGCTGTGTGACACATCACCTCCATATTGGTGCACATAACAAAATTAATGTGGCGGGGTAGGGCCAAGGGGTTTGGAATGTAGGAGGGAGCTCAGGGCTGGGGCAGAGGGCTGGAGTGCGGGGGGTGGGCTTGAGGGCTCCGGCTGGGGACACGGATGAGGGGTTTAGGGTGCAGTGGGGCTCCCTGGGGTTACAGTGGGGAGAGAGGTTGCCCCCCACCCTCCAGCTCTCTCTTCCTGCTGCAGAACCTGGGCTGGGGAGGAGAGGTACCTCTCCCCTGGCCGCGGCAGGTCCGGGTTGGGCTAGGGCTCGGAAAGGCACGCCTGTCCCCCAGACACGGCAGGTTCAGGGCTGGGCTGGGTCGGGTGCCTAGCCCCCAGCTGTGGCAGGTTCGGCCCAGGCTGGGTCAAGGGAGGGTGCCTGTACATGTTCAGCAGAACATACGAGGATGCTCCAGCACAGCCTCCTCCAATTACAAAACTGAAACATTACAAGTACAAGCCATTCCCACCAGAATGTTTCCAATTTAACAAGTTTGGCTGCAATTCCTTCCCAGCTTGTAAAGAAGAAAGGCTTTCCAACTGCCCCTCCCAATTCACAATACCACACCAGATTGTCACTCATAACAATTACATACTTCTCACTGTTGGCCAGACGCCGGTATTCTCCCACCGTCATGGGTTTCTTCTGTATATTATACTGGGTGAATAATCCCGACTGCCCAGTCACCACCTGCTGGATAGGCGCTGGGATGACCATGTCATCGATATCATCGTAAGTCTTTCGGGGCTTCCATTCCTTGGGAGGAATCACCTGAAAGAGGAGGAAAGAAAAACAAAAGACACATCTATGCCATGCAGACACTTAACTTCTTAAGACAAACACTAGTGTAGGCATATTTCACACTGCTGCAGTCCATCTAACTCTGCTTAGAGCAGGCCTAGGTGACAGTGGTTAAAACACAGGCAGCCTGTCTACTACAAGCCTCTCCCACTGATGGAGCTGAACCAGAGGAAGATCAATGGTGAGAAATATTTTTTGAAGTTAGTTTAGACTTTCACTGTACATCAAAACAGTTTATACCCTTCTTTCCTGGAAAGTGGCATTTTTTTCCCTCTCCTCCACCCTAAGAAACTGTAATAAATCCACTATCAGCCCTATTACAAGACAGTACCCACACCCACTGATATCAGAGCCTTTCAGAGATTTCTAGTGACACTATCCTCTCCATGGTGGAAAAACAATTAAAAATAGGGAGATTCACAACACGACTGAAATTGTTTGGTATAACTCAATTATAACAAGCAATTAGTAGTTTGCTTCTTTTCCATTATAAGTTTGTACAAGCCCTGATTTTACCCCAAAATGGAAAATAGGAGCTAAAACCTGGTGAAAATGGAAAGGAATTGCCCCAGTTAGCAGTATGTTGTGGAATACACCTCAGCATAGGACCCAATCCAACTCAAGACTCCCATTGCCTTCACTAGGAGTTAGAACAGGCCCATAACTGCAGAACTTCTTTTCTATTGGATACCTGCAGTACTACTCTATTTTTAATTTGCTTCATGGAATGATTTCAGGACCAGTGGTAACATGAAGAAGGCTGGCAAACCCTGCTGAGATTGTCACACTCAAGTCTACAGATTATTAAACCCTTCTGAGCTTTCAAAGGGCTCTCAAGCTCTCCCTACACTAAACAGGAACAGAATTAGCCTGATGATTTTTATACATTATTCTTGCAAGAGGAAATGCTAAAGTACTTTCCCTGGAACAGTAGATCAGGACTGGGTTAGAAAGACGGTTTCAAAACAGGTTATAAGAGCTCTTCCACATAGGGTTGCCAACTCTCCATGATTGTCCTGGAGTTTCCAACAATTAAAGATTAATCTTTAATTCAAGATGTCATGTGATGAAATCTCCAGGAATACATCCAACCAAAATTGGACACCCTAGCTCAGGGGTGGGCGAAACTTTTGGCCCAAGGGCCACATCTGGGTGTGGAAATCGTAGGGCAGGCCATGAATGCTCATGAAATTGAGGGCTGGGGTGCAGGAGACGGTGAGGACTCCGGGCTGGGGATGAGGGGTTGGGGGTGCAGGAGGGTGCTCCAGGCTGGCACCGAGGGGTTCAGAGGGTGGGAGGGAGATCAGGGCGCAGGAGGGGGTCAGGGGTGCAGGCTCTGAGACCCACTTACCTCAAGCAGCTCCCAGAAGGAGCAGCATGTCCCCCCATGGCTCCTACACAGAGGCGTGGCCAAGCAGTTCTGCACATTGCGCCATCCGCAGGCACCGCCCCTGCAGTTCCCACTGGCCGCTGTTCCTGGACAAGGAGAGCTGCGGGAGTGGTGCTTGGGGTGGGGACAGTGTGTGGTGCCCCCAACTGTCCCTATGCGTAGGAGGGGGGAGCTGCTTGAAGGAGCAACGCAGAGCCCCAGTATGCACAGAGCAGGGTAAGCCCCCAACCCTGCTACCCAGCTGGAGCTCAAGGGCCGAATTGAAAACTTCTGAAGGGCCAGATGCAGCCCCCGGGCAGTAGTTTGCCCACCCCTGCTCTAAACCATGCTAAAACCTTGAGCAGCACAATTCAAGAACACTATTAAGCCACAGTTAGGTTCCATCATCAGTAAAAACAAAACAATTTTTAGCCATGTCTGGGAAACCCACTGACAACACTGTTAAATTTCAATATCTAGGAAGGACTTCAACATGCCTGCCCTACTGACTAGAAGACCTTGCTACAAGAAGAGGCTGATAGATTAGGGCACAAAGGGAGTAAGCAAACTTCAGTTCTCTTCACACTCAGGCCACGTGGCAGGATCATCATGGTTTGTAAAATAGATGGGCCAAAAACAACCATGAGAAGAACTGTGTTGTAGGCCTTTCTGCCCATCTGGAAAATGAAGATAATATTCAGCTTCTTCACAGGGGCATTGAGAAGCTTAATTAGGTAGCTAGTGTTTATAAATTGCTTGGAAAACAAAGTTCTATATAAGTACTCAGTATGGTTATTTCAAACCAACTCTCTTTATTCCAGTGCAATATTTCTTGTCATTGTGCTTAATAAATGGCCAAAAGCAGATGAGGAGTTCTGTGGCAAAGCGGGTATTCACCCACAAAAGCTCACGCTCCAATACATTTGTTAGTCTATAAGGTGCCACAGAACTCTTTTGCCACTTTTACAGATCCAGACTAACACGGCTACCCCTCTGATACATAAGTAGATACTACAGCTAGCACCTAGTTGAAGTAAATAAAGGGGCACATATTTAGAATTCATATGCTTATTAGTTCGTGCCAAAGCTGGATTGAAAAGGAATCCTTTCTATTTTAAGCAATGAAAACCATTAGAAGAGGCTTACCATAAAGAAAAGCAAAATTTGATGAAAAGACAGAGGTCCTCTCCATATTATGGCTGTAGCCCTACCAGCAACATCCATGTCTAAATAGCTTCTGCCAGCACAGATTCTCTGGCTGGCACAGATGGGGATTTTTGTCTGAGATCTGTGCTAAAAGTAGTGTTATAAAACGACACTAGATGCCATCTGGGGAGATGCAGGTGGTCTGCTGTGTTACAGAGCACAGGCCTTCCCCCCTGCCCCCATCCCAACACAAAATAAATAAATAAATAAATAAAAGTGTGTCCGCACTGGTCAGGGAAATCCTGCTGGGTAAACTCCTAGGTAGAGATAATAGACTTTGTATAGACTCAGCCACAAAGGCTTAGGAAGGGAAAAGGCAAGACAAAAGTACAAAGATGATGGACAGAGCACTCGTTTTAAGAAGTGAGCCACTAAAGATATAACCATTGGCTCTCCTTAAGGATAGATGTCCCACTGTTTCCTGGCTCTTTCAGGCAAATGCTGAAGGTGTGAAAAGATGCTGCAGAGCACTGTAGAGTTTGGAAGGTGAAAGTGTCAATTTAAATAGAATAATTCTAGGCCTAAATGCTGAGGAGGTTCCCTTGTGCATGGAAGGTGCATGTCGAAGGACAATGAGGAAGGAAATGTATTTCAAACTTGAAGAATAAAACATACAAATTTAAACAAAAAAGAGAGAGATTAATTATGATTGATAGATATGGAAGAAGGATAGATTTGATTGTCAGGGAAACGGTTTCTCCAGAGTAAGGTGGGCTTTTTTGCCAATTAGAAGGCCGTGTCTGGACAAAGTTGTCAAGGTACAAAACCAATATTCTGCAAAGCTGAGGACATAGTACTATTGGAAAAGCTACCTCTTTCTGAGATTTGAATTCACCAACAGTTTTTAGACTAGTTACAATAATCTACTCCAGAGGACTCGGAGAGAATTAAATCATTAGTGCGCTTGAGTGAGCAAGGAAACACTTCATGGAGAGCTTTTTATCAATACCAGGCTCCATTTTGCAATAAAAGCAGTAATTGACCTGTTTTAACAAGGAGCTATTCTATCATGCCTAACAGTTTCACTTTTCTGTGTGTGGGCTCTATTTTGTTCCATTAAATGCCAAGTGTATATCTCTCTTGTTAGGACAAATTAGTCAATCTGTGATGCAAGATATGATCACAAAAGGATTTTTCCTAGTTTATTTGCCCTGATTTTCTCTAACATTTATGTTTATAGAGTTTAAACTTAGAAATCAGATATGACCAGCTCTCACAATGACCCAGTACTTAGTTTCATTGTGTTTTCTATCTTACACTGAGACGTTAGATAAAAATTCGAATACATTTTTTTAAACTAGGAATGACTATTTTTATAATCAACTGAGCGTCTGACAAAATTTACCCCATTTTCTTTTCCCCTAAAGAAGGACAAACTGAGGACATCTACTTCTCTGACTAATCACCAGCCATGTTTATTCAATACATTTATTGCAAGGATTAACACTAAATGTTATACAGCTCTACCCCGATACAACGCTGCCCTTGGAAGCCAAAAACATCTTACAGTATTATAGATGAAACAGCATTATATTGAACTTGCTTTGATCCACTGGAGTGTGCAGCCCCTCTCCCCACCACCCGCTCCCCAGAGCACTGCTTTACCGCGTTATATCCAAATTTGTTTTATCTCAGGTGACGTTATATCAGGGTAGAGGTGTACAAGGATTACTTGTTAATCAAAAATAAAAATAAATTTTAAACATTGCAGAATCAGTAAACCTTTTCTGACTGAATTTCCGGTGTTTCCGCTCATACATGCCTGCCAGCTTGACATTAGCAAACAGACATTTGGGAAGAAAAATAGGGATACCTTTGAACTACACTGAACTAGGGGTGCTTTTTAAAGGGCAGGGATAGTTAGCAGATATGCTACATGGGAATGCAGTAATAATTTACACCAAAATAACATTTTTCAAACTACTTCAGAGCACTTCACAATAAACCCACTCACCTCCCTATCAGGGGGAATACTGACTACTTTTTAACGATGTGCAAACAGGCTCAAAGAACATAAAAGAATGGCCATACTGGGTCAGACCAAAGGTCCATCTAGCCCAGTATCCGGTCTTCCCACAGTGGAATGTCAGGTGCCCCGGAAGGAATGAATGGAACAGGTAATCATCAACTGATCCATCCCAGCTTCTGGCAAACATAGGCTAGGGACACCATCCCTGCCCACCCTGGCTAATAGCAACTGATGGACTTATCCTCCATGAACTTGCCTTGTTCTTTTTTTAAACTTTGTTACAGTCTTGGCCTTCACAACCTCCTCGGGCAAGGAGTTCACAGTCTGACTGTGCGTTGTGTGAAAAAATACTTCCTTGTTTGTTTTAAAAGAAATTATAGGTATGATTTTCAAAAGTGCCAAAAGGAATGAGGAGCATAACTCCACTGGGATTTGGGCACTAACTCCCTTTGGCATTTTAAAATATGCATCCTATGTAAATTGCTTGAGGTCAGAGCATGTCCACAGCAGAACCAGAAGCAAAACTCAGAGTTCTGACTCCCAGCACACATTCAAATTATAAGTCATGCTGCTTCAGGCCTAAGGGGCACACGCTATTAGATAGGAGTCTTTCAGACATCATGTTAACACAAGTCAGTGTCTAGTTCTCCAGCTAGACATTAAAATCACTTATGTTTGAAGAATATGGAATAATCACAATGGTTTGGCCATTATGTCTCCTCATTAACAAAAATGTTCTAGTTCCCAAACAACATACAAACTACAGCCAGGCACATACTGGCTGCTATTTTTGCCTGGATTATTCATGCACATTACATGTAGACAACTTTGATAACACTCAAAGAAAGAGCAACACTAAATAAAAGCAAACTGTTTCTTGCTAGTACTGTTTTGTAGACACCTGTCCCCAGATTCCTTCCTTGCAACATAATTTGTACTTCTCAACTGAGATATTGTTTCCAGTACAACAGTTCATAAGCCCAATGCTGAGGTTTCCACCTATGAGGTTTTCAACTTCTCTAAACCCAGTATGTCGAGATCAAGCTCACCTTGGCAAGCCCTGCCCTATGAGCTCCCTGCGATTCGATGAAGGCAACATATTTCCCAAAGTTCTGAAACTCCTCTAGGGTAGGACGGAAGGTCATGATCTTACAGCCAGGGTTCTGTGGACTTGGGTTTTCAGACCCCATGTTTCCAGTGAGTTTTCAGCACCTGAAAAATGAAAAGGCAAAGGGGTGGGGAAGTGACAGAGAGAGAGAGAAAGCAGACAAGTTAAAAGGGGGGAAAAAAACCAAAAAAACATTCCTTTCTTCACATTCTCTTGTACAAATCTCAAGATAAACATATGCAAGCTTCTCCATTTTCCCCACTGATCAAACATTTCAGAGCCCCATTGGTAAGGAGATGGCGAGCTTTTCGCCAGAAACAATTTTAACACTATATTTTTATAATCATTGCCTATCTACACTATGCAGAGCCACAACTGCAAACAAAAATTCTATGCTTTTCCCTGACATCTAGTTATGAGATTTGGGGGTGGGGTGGGGGGAGTGTAAGATTTCATGGCCAGATTGTATTTACATGAACACACCTACTATGCCTAGGTATCCAGCAGACATCTGTGTTGCCCAAGTGATCAGTTTTGGTTGGAGTTGAGTTACAAATCACTTCAGTATTGAATACAGAGATAATGAAATTTTGCCATCCTTATTGTAAGAGTAAAGGCCAGCAGGACTGTACTAAGGCTCTGTCTACACAAGCAGTTTTATCAGTGAAACTTTTGTTGGTTGTGGTGTGGAAAAAAAAAAATGAACACCACACCCCTGACCAACTTAAGTTTCACCCACAAAAGTGCTGTGTGGATAGCTCTGCGTTAGCAGGAAAGACTCTCCTGCCGACATAGCCAACGCTGCTCGCTGGGGGTGGTTTAGTTATGTTGACCGGACAGAGCTCTCTCGCCAGCAAAGAGCAGCTACACGGGAGACCTCACAGCGGCACGGCTGTAGTGGCACAGCTGTGCCACTGAAAAGTCCGTAGTGTAGACATAGCTGAAGCTTGTCCTGATGGAGGGGGTCACCTTCAATTGAACTGAACTCGCTGACATGGGGTACAGAGGCCAAATCGCAGTGGAGGGAGAGAGGGTGAGGACAGGTGTTTCTGCCTGGTGGTGTGGGCTTCTCCTAAGAGTCAGGGCACCATTTGACCTGCTCTTCTCCACTGTTTAAAAACAGAGCTGATTAGGCTCCATTGACAGTCTTTTGTTTTGTCAAGCAATCACTTTCAGTGATTTCAGCTCTAATCAGGTCTAAGTGATGAGCCACAGGCCATGTCTACACTAGCAGGCTTACAGAGGCACAGCTGTACTGATGCAGATATGCCACTGTGAGATAGCTTGTGTAGCCACTCTATGCCAACGGGAGAGAGGTCTCCCATAGACATAATTAAACCACCTCCAGCGAGTAGCAGCAGCTATGTCAGTGGGAGAGGGTCTCCCATCGACAGAGCGATGTTCATATCGGTGCAACTTATGAGGCTCAGAGGGGTGTTTTTTCACAACCCAGAGCAACATATGTTATGTCGACAAAAGTGCTAGCATAGACATAGCCTTAGACTTGCTGCAGGACAGTGTTTCTGTGGAAGGGATGGCCCAGCCTGTACTAGCAGTGAGGTTCCCTCACTAGCAGCTAAAATCAATGAGAGCCGAATGGAACCTCAACAGACTGACTCACAGAGGTCTCAGTAAAGAGGCACGTGGCAGTAGAAGGTGATGGCACAGGGACATCGGTGGCAGAGCAGATGATGGAGTGGTGAAGTGAATGGTGCCACGACAAATGACAACATGCAGTGACACAGGTGGACAATGGTAACTGAGCAGTTGTGGCAGTAGCAGAACTAAGGCACTGCTTGATGTCCCTCTCCGTCACGTCCCTGTTGGAGACGAACTCACATGAACCCACTTCTGAACTCTGGTTCTCTGCTGACCAAGGACAGCAGCTGTAAGTGGGGTGGGATGGAGGAAGAGGGAAGTGGCATGTTAAAAGGGACATTTGTTTGTTGGGCATTCACACTGAAAGGTGAGAAACGGAGGCAAAGGCCACTGGCCAATGTACTCTGGGCAGGAGTTTTGCTAATGGTCAGATATGTGCAAATCATGGTGTTTTCACAGATTAATGCCAGGTTCCTTGCCCTGTTTATTAAAAGCGTTCTCTGCTAACCCAGACTCACTGTTTGCGAGTGGTGAAGTATTGCCCCTCAGAGGCACCCAGGGGTGGTGTTTAATTTTCCCAGATTACTGGGTGGGGCTCAAGCCAGTTCTGTGTTGTATTGTTAAGACGGACCCTTGGATATTGAACCCAGCCCTTGCTGCTGCTGACTCCAGAAGGTTTACACTATATTTAGATGTTTTGTTCCAACAAACATTTTTTAATGTGGATTAAAACAGCACAGTCCTGTTTTTCATTTTAACACAGTTTATTTCCTTTGCTGAGGCTTATGACTTATATTTACATTCCACTCTTTTCAATATTAGAGTGTACAGATCTGATACACAGTTTTTGTACTGGTGTAACTACTCGTTAGGGGTGTGATTTTTTTTAACATGTATAGCTATACTGGTACAATCCCTTTTGTGGTCACAGTTATACCAGCGTAGAGGTGCCCTGGATGTAGAAGAGCTGGACCAGGCAAGACTAGAATAAAGCTGGTCGGAAAGGGGAAAAACTTCAGAGAGCTAGATAAGACATACGACATGGCTACACTTGCACACGTAGAGTGCTTTGAGTTAAACAAGCCTTCGTAGAGCACAGTAGGGAAAGTGCTGTATTCTGTCCACACTGACAGCTGACAGCACGCTGGCATGGCCACATTAGCAGCTCTTGCAACGGTCACAGAGAGCAGTGCAATGTGGCAGCTATCTCAGCATGCAAGTGGCTGCAACGTGCTTTTAAAATGGGGGGAGTGGAGTGTGACAGGGAGTGTGTTGCGTGTATGTGGGGGGAGAGAGAGTGGGTTTTTGAGGGGCTGAGAGCATGTCAGCACGTGGTCTTGTAAATTCAGACAGCAGCAGACCTCCCCCCCTTGCCTCTCTCTCTTTCACACACACACACAGCATTCCACAGTAATGGTTGCTTTGTCTTGGAGCAGATAAGCAGCCAGCTGTCAAACAGAGCTTTCAAAGGGCATATCCAAAACAATGACAAAAGTGGCCACTTAAGGGGATTACTGGACGTTTCTGGAGGCTGATCAGAGTGCAGTAATACAACACCTCATTCACTGGGGTGCTCCAGCGTGGGCGCCTCAAACGTTATTCTACTCGCCAAGGTAGAGTACCAGGAGCACTTTAGCTGGGGAGTCGGAGCGCTCTACATGCCTTGCCAGTGTGGGCAGGTAGCGAGCTAGTGCGCCCGGAGCTCCTTTAATGCGCTGTAACTCATAAGTGTAGCCCAGCCCATAGTCTTCATGCTCCACTAAAGGTACACATTCCCCATTAGTGAAAGTAGTGCAAAACCTCAAGATTCTGTTTGATTCCTTGCTAAACCTGTTGACCAAGTAGCTTCAATTTCTTTTTCTTTTTTGCCTCCAGCTTGCCAGAAAACTTTGTTCCTTCCTCATGGATCAGGACTGGGCCACAGTAATCCATGCATGTCACCAGCTGTAATTCATACTCCTGGGGGAATTCTGCACCACTACACAATGAAGAATTTGCACAGAATTAATGTTCTGAGCTAGAGTGACCACTCATCCCGAATTGGGCAAGACACGCCTGAAATGCAGAGTTTAAGTCCCAGTCTGAATGACTCTGGTACAGCAATATCCCAGATTCCCTGCAGCACTGCTCTGCGCCAGTGCAATGCTCAGAGACAGTGCCAGCCTCTTCCCAATAGGGAGGCTGAGGTGGGCCTTTGTCCCCCATTGCCACGAGGCCCCCATCCTGGCCAGGCCAGAAGCCAGAGCTGGGCAGTAGTAAGAGCTGCCCAGGGAGCCTGGGCCATTGCAGGGAACCCCAGACCTTCCACCTGCCCCAGGGGAGTGGGGACACAGGGCATCCATCCAGGGCAGGTGGAGTAGCCTTGGCTCCCTGGGCAGCTCTTACCACAGCCCAACTTCAGCTTCTGACTTTGTCAGGGGGCAAGGCCTTAAGGGAAAGAGGAGAGGCTGGGAGCATGGCTCCTGATGTGTCTGTTTTTGCCTTTTGAGAAGATGGTCATCCTATTCTGCACAGAATTTCATTTTTTCCCCAGCAGAATTGACACTGCAGAACTGTTGGCCACCACTAGGGGCCACTGGACGCAACAGAACCTGGCTTCCCAGATAGCAAATAGAGGAAACTGCCTGTGGGAGGGGAAGGGGTTCCCAGCTGCTCCAGTTTCTAGCATACCCTGAAGGAAATAGGCAGCATGCAGTGAGCGCAGCATCCAGCCCAGCAGGGATGGAGGCCTTGTGCAGTCTCAGCCCTGCACAGTCCAACACTGAAGTCACCACAGGAAATTTCATACAAACCCAGCCTGACCAGTATCAGGCTGTTACACCCTCTGATCCCTGGGCTCTAGGGGGAAAAAGGGGTGGTGCAGGTGTCTAACCCCATAGCTGGGCTCAGGGTGGGGGGGAAGAGCAGGTTTCAGGGGCAGGGGGGCCCCGCAACTGTAACTCCCCCCCTCCAGCTCTTCCTCCCCTGGCAGTGTCCTCTTTTTGGGTACCTCTATATGGTAACCCTACAGTGGCCGGATGAAAAAACACGAATTGACTAAAAGACCGGAGGGGCAGAGTTTTCCCCCCAGGATGTGCCCAGCTGGCACATAACACACCAGACTCAGTCATCCAACAAAATCATAACAGAAAACAGGAACTGGGTTGTCATAGGGGTTTCTTTAACTTTCTGCTCCTGTGGGAATCTCTTTTGTTGTCTGTATTGCTACAGATATACTTGCTGACAGGTGTTTTGAAATAAGTTACCAAAATGATTGAAACTGGCACGATTATATTGTGTTATTTTAACAAATAAAATACGCAGAATTTTAAAATATTATCCACAGAATTTTTAACTTTTTGGTTCAGAATTCCCCTAGGAGTAAATTCATTGTATTCAACATGAAATGAGAAGACTATGCACAAGTTCCAGTTGGTACAGAATGTGGCTACCCATCTTCTCCCTGGTTCAGGCTGCCATGATCACATCAGGTGTGTGCTCAATTCCCTCCACTGGCTCTCAGTCAGCTTCTGGTGCCATTTTAAGGCCTTGGTCCAAGTTTTCAAAGCGATTAATATGTCAAGCTACAGCAAAGACCAAATTTCAATCTATGAATGCCGCCTCTGGGGCAATGCACACCACAAAGCCCAGGATGAGGCAAGCAAGAACTGGGGACAAAGCATTCTTTGTCAAGGATAGTCAGCTATGAACAATTATCCAGACGAGATCAAGCAAATCCAGAGCCTGATCATCTTTTGGAAATTTAGCAAAGCCTCTCTCTCTGAGAAAGCCTTTTCACCATGATACTCACAACCCAAATTCCCCTTTATTCCAGAATCCCTCCCAACCTCACCCCAAATCATCCACACAAAAAAAGCAAGCAGAACTCTGACACCATAAAGGGAAGAACGCCAGAAACTCTATGAAGTCTCTCAGATAGTCGGTGACAGAGAGCAAACTCTAAGATAGATAACGCCAGTATAGTTTATTCCCCTTCCCCTATGAGAATGAACTATACCAGAATAAGTATGTTTATACCAATGTAACTGTCCACAGGGGGGTAGGAGTTGTACAACTTGTACCCCCTGTATGTTTAGGACAAGGCCTAATGATAGCTGATGGCTTATCCACAACCTTCAGTTTCCTCTGTTCATTATGTGCAAGTGGTTGGCCCTGAATGAATGACGACAGCTAAGCTTTTCCACCAACTTCAGCCCTCTCTAATTCAGTATGTATATGGAAGTAAGTGTTTGTCATTTAAAAGGGTGGCAGCATGCTTTTTTCTTTTCCTCCATCTGTTTCAATGACAGAAACTCATTCACTAGGTTGCCTGAGTACTAGTTTTTCAAGGTTATGATAGAAGCTATTTAGTATGCGAACCCTGCATTATAATTTGATTAAATCTGCAGTGTGTATGGAGAGAGAGACGCATCAGACACTTCATAAAAATGCAGATGAGTCATTTTTTAAATCTCCATCAACTCAAATAGCAATTGGATAACTTCCTTCAAATTTGCAGTAAACATTCTATTTCACCATGAGCCATGTTAACTTCACAATGGTAAATTTTTCAAGTATTAATTTAGAAAGTTACAAGGATGGCCAAAAATAAGTCCTAATGGAACTCTGATTGCAAACTTAACTATGAAGAGAGACACTTACATATTTTAAATTGTGTGCCTCTATTCACTATACTCATGGAATATCACTAGAGGGCAGTAAAGGACTTTTAAGGATTAAAGTATGTAAAATGGGTTACTACAACCTGCACGAAGCAATGCCACTCGGGCTTTGACTTTGTCAGATCTCACAAAGTAAAGCATGGTTGGGTGTAGGCCAGGTAAGTACTAGGATGGGAAACCACCAAGAAAAAAATCCAGGTGCTGCAGTAAGTGATGCTGGCAACACATTTCTATGTTTGTTAACACTGAACCAACGCTCAGCACTGTTCTGGGAAGAAATATGTTTTTGCAAAAGACAGGCACTTGTCACCTATAATTAAAAAACCTCTCAGCCTATTCTTCTAAAGTAGGTGTTAAGTCTGGTCACAGTGATAGAAAATTCTCCCTATGGTTTCAGTTGGGTATAATATCATTTATGTCTAATATTAATGAGAACTTTGAGGGGGGCTTCTGATAATGCACCCTTTTAAATAATATTTTTTTTACAAGTTAAGGCTGTGTTTATAAGGTGTTCTTTACTGCAGGACCAAAACCAGCACCACCAAAAAAGTTTGGGCCCATTTCTTCTTATCCCATCCTCCTCTGTGTACACATCTGCCTTGAGCCTCTTCAGTTGCAGCTTTGCTAATGCAGCTACCAGTATATACCCTCTTTGCAGAGCCTAAAGGGCAGGCAGGAGAGCTCATCACCCAGAGCAGAACATGAGAGGTACAAGTGCTCATCAGCAAGACAGTAAAACCAACTATTCAAAGTGCTGTCAAATGCCACAAAATCAACAGACTGGAAAAACAAACAGATTGCATCATTCCCCCCTTCCCCCAAGTCCTCTCTACTCTAGTAGTGTTATGAGTTATAATTTACTTGCAATAGCTAAATAATTCTCAGAAATAATCATCTTCAAATTGATAATCCCTTTAAGCAATTGACACAGTTCACCATAGAGAGGTTGCATTTCAGTGGTGAGTGAAGATATTCTTCTACATAGTACTTAACATGTTTTGGGATGCTTCTATATTAAGCCTGCAAGTTCCTGGGCAGGAAACATGTTTCATCTCCATTTGTATGTACCATTTACACATACTGTAGTATATAAACGTTTTACAATAATACTGGAGAGTGAATAGTATCTCCTGTTGCCAGGGACTGACCAGTGGAGCTAATTAGCATCTGATGCAGGTGCATCAATCAGTAATTTTCTCATTCGTTATTCAGGAAAATGCCATTTACCATGAAAGCCAGCAAGCTGGTGCTGAATTCAAACCAGGGATGATGAGTGAACACTCAAGAATAAATTTCAAGATGAGATTTACAAAAGAACAAGCATGTAAATTCTCACCCAAAAGGCTGCACAAACTGCATCAGGAAAATGCACAAAGATCCTTTGCACAAGCAGAAGAATCAAATTCAAGTCCAGTAGTAGCACTGTTTAAAAACTGACCTAAAAGATTCTGGGATAGGGCACGGACTCAGGAATGCCTTCTTGAGGAGAATCCATGCTAATACTGTTGAGGCCATCTGTTCCAGGGATGCCTCCCCATTTTTGGCAGCTTTATTATAGTTCCCTGACTGCAATATAAGTATTCATAGCCAGCTCTTAGCCCATCTTCTCTCAAAACTCCTTCCCATCATTCTGCTTTCCGCTCGATCTGCCAGGAGAGGATAACTAGCAGCGTATGCTAAAACTGTAACAACAATGTGAATAGTCTTATGCATGGAAGGTTATTTCATCTATCACAGTTATGAATGCCCCAGAAAAAGCAAGACAATAATGTGTATTTCAGTGCCCTGGAGCATCACACAAAAGGAATGAGCAAAGCACCTTGGATTTTTTTCATAATGTTTAATCTGATGTCATTTTTCTAATGAGAATCTTAACAGACACCTCAGATAACACTTGATGTTCAGCCAGTTAACCTAATCAAACTATTACAACAGCTAACTATAACACCCATGAGGGCCAGGGGAGTCAGTTCTCTCATTTCTCATTATAAAAGGATCAGCAGAGGGACACCTGTATGTAAACGACATCCTGTTACCAACCAAGGCCATGTGCTGTTCTACATGAGTAGAAGCATGGACGCTCCAACGGAGCACTCTGACACCTGGCTTTTGAGGTGGAAAGACCAGTGTTTTTTCTTTACAACTGCTTTGAAAATTGCTGTTGTGTTGCACACCACCCTTCACTGTAAAGTACTGAACCACTTTACTGCTGGCTACTCACCATCTTCCAATCACACTGGATGAGCAAGAAAGCAGCTGAAGCAACAAGCCATGCCATCAGAAGTTTTGCAGTTTCAAGGAGGAAACAATGTTAGCACAAACATTTTTTTAAAAATGGGCTTAAAACCTTTTTGTTTATGTTAAGACTTCGCTGAGTTTGATTTTTTTTTATAATTTTGACATATCAATGTTTGAACATTTTTATAATTTATTTAAATGTTCACAGCTGCAGAAAAGTGTGTTTTAATTGATTTTATTTTTATCTATTTAAATTCTCACAATGCAGGAAATTATGGGAGGGATCAGATAATTATTTAATGATACTAGGTGCTGAGATTCAAGCAGTTACAACTTTATAACAGTTAAAACACAAATTGTCAACATCCCATGTCCAAGTAAATAATCTGAAGTCAAGCTAAGTTCTAAGCAGCCTTTTTCTTGCTTTGCCTATCAGTACATTTCAGTTATTATCAATGGAAATTGTTTGAGGCTGTACCATGAACTCAATGCTTATTAATGTTTACCAATAAAAATTAAATCCTTCAAAGCCTATTTATGTTGTATGAAGGTCTGGAAAGCTGTTTGCAAAAAAAATCTGACTTTCTTCTTTATCTTAACTTAGAAATATCAGGTCTGATCTACACAGGGAAAGAAGAATGTCAACACAGGAGGAGTAACACTGGTAAATTGCCCCATGTAGACAAGCCCTTAGGACTGTCAAGTCTGGTCTTCTCTGAGTTTGCTGAAGGACCTCTTGGGAGTTTCTGAGCATGTGAACTGTGAGCTCTCAGGCCATAATTCAAGCAGTAACGGATAAGAGGCTGTTGAACACTTTGGAGAAGGAATGTTTTTTCTAAAGGTGCATTAGTCATCAAGTTAAATAAACACTAAATATAAAAATTACTGAATCTTCTGCCCTTCCCTCATTTACTCAGCTTTGTTTCTCTCCTGTGAAGTCAATTTACAATAGAAGTGTTTCCCAAATTTGACCATAACATGGCCCACTTCTTGAGACAGTGTCGCACTTCATGCTATAATTTTTAACTAAGTCTGTAACCATTTATTGGCAGTGTGTGGTAGGACATCCCCAGAATGCATTGTTTTCATGTGCTGATGATGCTCCTGTGTGTATGTCATGCAGGCACTTTATCCTCTATGGGTCAGAAGTTTGCTATGGGTTAACTAACCCAGATACACACATGATTAGGTATAGAGTAGGTATGGATGTGCTAATGAGCACACAGTATCCCCAAACTGCTGCCTGGACACAAACTAAACCAGTGATACTCAGACCTCAGTGGTTCAGGAGCCAAATACACCTTCAGCATTACCCAAAAAAGCCACAATAGTGTGAATTCATTATTTCATTTACTATAGTACTATATATTCACATTTAAACAGCATAACTGGTGAAATGTTTAGTGTATATATATTTCTCACTGCAAAGTGACTGGCCAAATATATCAACTACAATTGGTTAACAACATAGTAAAAGCATGCTTATTGGTTAATAATTAAATCCCATGTGTTTTAATATCATTTGCTGCAAAGAGTTGCAGGAGACACATTAAAGAGCCACTTGCAGCTGATGAACTTCAGCCTGAGTATCACTGAGCTGAATCAAATTACTTATAAGCAGTAATGGTGAGTGACCATGTCTCTGATCTGTTGCAAAAACACCAGATCCAGTTGAAATATGGCTGGATCTTTCAAGGGACTGATTAGACTGAAGAAAGTGCAGTTGGGGAGAGAAGAAAAAAACAAAAACAAAGCAGTTCTACAATTAAATTTTATTAAAAAACAAACATACGTGTGAACTCTGGACATTCTGCTAGCTGACTTGCTGTTTGTCCCAACTTCCTCCAATCCTTGTCCCTTGGTCCTATCACTGCCACTCTTACTCTCCCAGACCTTCCATACATCTCTCTCTATCCTCCTCCACTCTTATTCCTATGTGATAATGGAGTCTCATGCAACATCAACATATGAAAATTCAGCAAACGTTTTAGTTGAACACATATGCAAGGTCAGACCAACGCAAGAACCTCAGACAGCTACATGTGGGACTGACAAAATTGTCCAAGACCACAGCAGGCTGTTGTACCCTTGTTTGTGCTCTTCATGTATTGCATATCATGTAATGTGCCTTGCTTCAAAGTGGTTAATGGTAAGGGGTTGGAGTGATAGCTCAGCGGTTTGAGCATTGGTCTGCTAAACCCAGGGTTGTGAGTTCAATCCCTGAGGAGGCCATTTAGGGATTTGGGGCAAAAATCTCTCTGGGGATTGGTCCTGCTTTGAGAAGGGGGTTAGACTAGATGACCTCCTGAGGTCCCTTCCAACTCTGACATGAAAAATTCCTACCACCTTGCTCTCTCATTTATGTTGTTTTCTAGCTGCTGGGGTAAACCTGACATGTTTTCAAGTTTAGCTTCAGAGTGTCTTTATATTGCTTGCATTGGCCACCATGAGACTCGGTGGCTGGCTTTAGCTGACCACTTGGCTGTTTGAGTCAAATGAGATCGCTTGACAACACAGCTGAACTTTTTTGAGCATAATTTGCACATCAGACATGCAACAACAATTAAGAATTTTGATATTGGGAATCCTGTCCCACCCATATGACCCTGCAAAGAGACCAGACTTAAGACCCTGCATACAGAATTGATCAAGTTTCCTAATGTGGCAGTGACTTGCTGTCCAGGTCTCACAACCATACAGAAGTGTTAGTAAGCACAAACTGCTCTATAGACATTTAGTTTAGTGAGAAACAAGGTGAGTCTCTCTTTCACCAACAGAAGTCAGTCCAATAAAAGATTACCTCACCCACCTTGTGTCTTTCATATCCTGGGACCAACACTACTACTACAACACCACCACTACCAACATTTAGTTTAGTGCTTATTTTGACAACTCCATCATTCTATAGGCAGCGTGACTGCATTCCAAATGCAGATCTGGCCTTGGCTATATGGTGAGTAATATCAATAGTACCATTCTGAGACAGCATACTCTCTAGATAGCAAAGCTTGTCCACAGACTTACGAGGCGCATCATTGATCTTAATAATTGGGTAAGCGTGCATATCCCCAGGCACAGGATGGTACAGTATTTCAGTTCTCTTTAGGCTGACTGTGAAGCCAAAATGAATGATTACACAAGCAAAGTGACCAGTTATAAATTAAATGTCATCAATTGATGATTATACACTGGCTGCTCACTCAGCAAATAAAAGCCCCTTAAATGAGTAAATCTGCCACTTTTGTGCAAACACAGAAGCACTCTGGATTGAACAACTTCTCAGCAGTGTGGAAATAGATAAATACTCTATCAGTATCATGAAACTAATCCATACGCATAGCCAAAAAAAGGATGTAAAAAGTGTGGGAGCCAGACTGCAACCTTGCCTAGGAGCCACTGTGACTGAAGAGGGGTCCAATATCTCACCAGTTTCCACCACTGTGACCGTCATCCTCATTATGGAAGGGCCAAATGACAGAAAAACTTCGCAAGGTATCCAAAAAGGAACAAAAGTTTCCAGAGTCCCTCACAATTTACAAAGTAAAAAAAGCTTTAGCTATGTCAAACACCATACAAAGACCACAATTTTGCTCCCAGCTCTTTTCCTGAAGCTGGGGGGCTGGGATGATCATGTCTATAGTGCCCCATCCACACAGAGTCCTGGAGGATGGTTTTCACAAGGTAGGTGTTCAGTATATTCAGTCTGACCCCTACAAGAATTTTCTGAGCAACAAAGAATAGGGAAGAGCTACAGGGATTAGCAGTTTGCTCTGTCACCCTTACATTTATAGAGGTGAACAATGCTGGCATCCTTGAAATCCCGTGGCATCGATTCTCATTCCCAGACAATGCAGGAGTGCCACGTGAGGTGCCTTGCACTGTGATAGGGACCTGCTTACAGATCTCTGCTGGAAAGCCATCTAGTCTAGGTGGTTTCATTTATGACATCTGCATGATTACTACTATGGTTTCTCATAAGGCGGGGAAAAAGCACAAGTTCTTTTAATAGGTGTTGAAGAAGAGCATTGCTTGATTCCTGAGAAGCACTGGGAGGGTGATGGAGAAGCTAACTAAAACATTCCATCCTTCAGTCAACTAAGAGCTGGTCTACACTTGAAAAGCTACAGCAACACAGATGCCAGTGGGAGAGGCTCTCCCATCAATGTAGGTAATCCATCTCCTCCACATACACAAATTTAAGTCGGCTCAACTACAGTTCTCAGGGGTGTGGATTTTTTTCCACACCCCAGAGCAACATACCAAGTTTTCTAGTGCAGACCAGCCCTAAGAGTCTATTGCAGTCCACAGTTTGTATGAGGGTTATCCCATTGCACTTGGGGCCACACACAGCCTGAAGGCCAGCAAAAATGTTTCTGGCGTCTTCGTTATCTGTTGCCAGTTTTGATTCCATTGCTTTCTTTTCACACCATGGGCTTTTCATTTGCCAAAGTCTGGTCTAACCATCTGTTTTGCTTGATGATGCAATCTTCCTGGATGCTGAATCTCTGTCTGCTATGTTGTCAATGGATAGCATGCAGTGAATTCAAGAGCAGACATATTTGGGGATCATCCTCATCAAACCAGTCCTGATGTTTCCTCCTGATGAAGTCAAGAACTTCACCAGCCATATAATATGCAGTGTCCCAAAAATGTTTCCAGCACGCCTCAACATCCACTGGGAGAATACTGTAACTGAGGGAAATACCTCCATGATTTTCTCTGGGAATTCAAACTGTTTGTCTCAGTTTTCCAGGCTTGAAATATTGATTTTTTTTCCCCACTAGCTTGAGTTGCTATGTTGCTTGAGAGCAGTACTAAAAGACATTTGACTTCTTATAAATCTATGGTCTGACCCGCATTTGAAGCCTCTCATGACATGAGAGAGTCTGACATTGGAGATCTCTTCACCAAACAATAATGTAACCAATCACGTCAGTGTTTTAAACAAGGATGCATCCAGGTCATCTTATGCTTGTTGGCCTATTGAAACACTGCTGGTGATAAGGTTATATTCAGTGCATTTGGAAAGTAGTAGCAAGCTGTGAGAGCCTGCATTACCAACTCCATCATGACCTATCACATTGCCCCATGATGTAGTCATGACCAGTCCTGCCATTAAAATCACCTAGAGATTACATGGGACCAACCTGATGATGCTATCAAGGGTTTGGCAGAAATCCTCCTTATCCTCATCTGGATGGATCACTATTGGTGCACATATGCTGATGACACAAGCATAATGACCTTTAGCAAGGCCAATATGGAGGAGCACAAGTTTGTCATCAACACCTTCCAGCAGTGACTAAAGTTTACAGACAACTGAAGAGAATATGGCAAACCTCACACCAGAACATCTGCATTCCTCCTCAGATATGCACATCCAGTTCCAGTCCCCACTCATCCGGTTTGTCACCCCAGTCCCAGTCTCCTTGCCTACTCAGTATAGTCCCCCTCTTCTCATTCCTCATCCTATCTGTCTGCCTCTCCCCTACACTTGCTTTCAGTCCCACTCTCCCTTCCTGGGGTCTTCATCCAATCTCAGTCTCCTAAACCTCACTTGCACACTGTCCCAGTTCTCCCCCATCCCAACTCCTTGTCAGAACTGTCTCTCCCAGTGCCCATTTCCCCCTGCCACTAGGAATCTGTGAGTCTCCCCCCACACCCCCTCATCAGATCTCCTATTCCTCCTCCCAGTCCCATCTTCCCCCCCCAACTCCTGTTTCCTTTACTGATTCCCAGAAACCCGCCCCCCTCAGCTCCTAGTCTCCTTGCCCAATAAGTTCCAGTCTTCCTTTCCCTCCCCTCCTCAGCTCACAGTCCCAGTCTGTCATTCTCCCCAGCTCCCAGTCTCCTTGCCAGCCAGCCACAGTCCCACCAGGATCCTTGTCTCAATCCACTCCTTTCCAAAGCCCTAGTCTGCCTTCTGTCCCCCCTGCTGCTTTCAATTCAGCTTTCTCCTCAATGCTACCCGAGTGACAGCAAGTTGAGGGTGGTCACAGAACACAGAAGACAAACTCCATGCTCTCATTTCCAATATCTGCCTTTTCCTGGCACACAGCAGCAATTATAGAGAAAGTCATTCTCAGCTCTGTAGCCCTGTGCTGGAGCATGCTCAGTCACTCTGCCAGGATGGCATGTACACTGTCCAGTCACACACAGGATATGGAAGTTGCCAGAGTATCTTCAATGCAGATGGATTCAGTGGAGATTTTAGTTGTTAAACTTTAAGAAGTCTCTACTGAGCATGTGCAAGCTGTGAGTTTACAAAGTTTTTCCAGTGGTATTGGTCCATTACTAGATGGAAATGGTAGAATTATCAACACCACAGACAAGGCAGAAGTGTTCAATAAATACAGTAACTGCTCACTTAACGTTGTAGTTTGTTCCTGAAAAATGCAACTTTAAGCGAAACGATTTTAAGTGAATCCAATTTCCCCACGAGAATTAATGTAAATGAGAGGCTTAGGTTCCAGGGAATTTTTTTTTCCCACCAGACAAAAGACTACACACACACTCTATAAGTTTTAAACTAACAATTTAATACTGGTACACAGTGATGATTGTGAAGCTTGGTTGAGGTGGAGTCAGAGGGTGGGATATTTCCCAGGGAATGCCTTAATCAATTAGCAATTGGCTGAGTCCTCAAGGGTTAACTCTCACACTCTACAAAGCAGCAGGAATGGAGGGAGTGGAGACAGCATCACAGACAGAGACACACAATGTGTGAGAGAGAGATGAGCATTTTCCCTTTAAGTACACTGCCTTGTTTATTAGATCAGCTTGCTGAGACCACAGCTGCTACCAGCAAGCTCCCTCCGTCCTGAGCCTTGCTGTGTGTCCCCCCTGCTCTATGGAAGATGGGGTAAGCAGGGTGCAGGAGCAGGGGAACACCTTGACATTAGCCCCTCTCCTCCTCCCCTCCGCCCCCCCGAACAGCAAGCAGGAGTCCTAGGGAGCAGCTCCAAGACAGAGGGCAGGAGCAGCACATGGCAGTGGGGGGAGGGCCAGCTGCAATTGCTAGCCTGCTGGGCACCTAGCTGCACAGGGAACCTAGGGGATCGGGAGCCTATGGGGGAGCTTATAGGGAGGCTGCTGGTCCACCTTGGTTCCAAGCCCCCACCAGCTAACTGCAACAGGCTGCTCTTCCTGCAAGCAGTGGACAAAGCAGGCGGCTGCCAAATGACATTAGCGGGGAGCATTGCACAGCTTTAAACAAGCATGTTCCCTAATTGATCAACAACGAAACAATGTTAACCAGGACAACTTCAAGTGAGGAGTTACTGACACATTAAAGGAATAAAAAAACTGGCCAATAGGTCTCAAGAGGTAATTGTAAACAGGGTGTCATTATCAAGCAGGTGTGCATCCAGTGGGTCCGGCAGGTTCTTGGCCCTACATTTTTTAACATTTGTAGGGAGTAGTAAATAATGAGTATGACAGGTTGGTGATTCAAAGTGATCTGCATCACTTGGTAAACTGAATACAAGCAAACAATGTGTGTTTGAATATGGCTAAATGTAACTATCTAGGGACAAAGAACATAGGCCATACTCAATGAGGGACTCTATCCCAGGAAGCAGTGACTGAAAAAGCTTTGGGGGTTGTGGTGGACGATAAGCTGAACATAAGCTCCCAGCCAGGGGTGACTAGTAGCAAAGGGTCTTCCCAGCATCAACTGTCTCTATCCCATATCATCATCCACATCCCATAGTTTTCATCCCTTTTTAAAAATCCCATGGACCCTCATAGGCTTCCTCACTGTCCATCTCATCTAACCAAAGCTTGCACAGCTCTGCACTACTGTCATGACCGCTGCAAGCACAGGATGCACAATCCTCCAGCATTGCAGACCCACAAAAACCAAATCACTGGGGAAAGGATGATTTTGTGGAGGCCAGACTGCTCTGGGACACAGCAATATTCAATTCATGGCTGCTGTTGGTGTACACAGAACAGCTGCAGATGGTAGAATGCTGATTCTAAAACCAAGAAACAAGCACTGACTGGTAGGATCACATTGTAATGCAGGCTTGCGATGATGAGCAGCGGCTGCAGAATTTTCTTATGTACAAGGCCGCATTCCTGGATCTGTGCATCAAACTTGCCACAACCCACCAACACAGGGAGACCAGAATGAGAGCTGCACTGACAATGGAAAAAAGTGAGCAATGATCACACTGTGGAAACTTGCAATGCTGGATTGCTACAGGTCAGTGGAAAATCATTTTGGAATTAGAAAATCCACTGTGAGGGCCATTTCCATGCAAATGTGCAGGGCCATTAATTGTCTTCTGCTATGCAGGACTGCAACTCTAGACAACATTCAGAACACAGAGGATGAATTTGCAGCAATGAAGTTCCTGAACTGCAGTGAAGTGATAGATAGCACTAGAACACCTTGGCACAGAGCACATACACAGAAAGGGCTACTTTTCTATACACATGCAAGGATTAGTGAATCACCAGGGATGCTTCACCACCATCAGTGCTGGCTGGCCGGGGAAGGTACACGTTGCTCACTCCTTTAAGAACATTGAACTGTTCAGAAAGCTACAAGCAGGGACTTTCTGTCCCGACCAGCAGTTTATCATTGGTGATGTTGAAATGCCAGTGGTGATGCTGGGCCCATAGACTACCCTCTTGTTCATGAAGCCTTACACTAGCCACCTTGAAAGATTCAACTACCAGCTCAGCAGGAGCAGAGTGACAATTGAATGTGCTTTTGGTAGACTGAAGGGACATTGGCATTGTTTACTCACAAAAGTGGACCTCAGTGAAAAGAAAAAAACAACACACAAAAAAAGCCACACCCTGCCAATGGTTATAGCTGCCTGCTGTATCTTCCTGCATATCTGTGAAGCAAAGATGGAAAAGATGCCATAGGGTGAAGGTGCAGAGGCTGTCTCCTGAATTTGAACAGCCCAGCACAAGGGCTATTAGTAGAGCTCAATGAGGAAATACATGGTTGAGGAAAGCCTTTGAACAAACTAACAGTGAGTCACAGTAATGCACTGTGGTATACTATGCTCTACCTGGCCCTGCTGTTTTGGGGCCTGTTTGGAATTGCATGGTACTTGGTGTACGTCAATGAATGTAATCCTGACAATGCATCTATTAATCATAAACATACAGCAAGAACCACAAAACTGCTTTTGTCACTGATGCTATGAGTCGTGTATCACTGTAAAACAAATGCATACTTTCAGTACCTCTAGGCATTCTGTACCATGTGAGAACTAATAAAGATGAATTATTTTCCAAACAATAGAATTTTACTGAGTAAGAAAACCACTACAAAAAAATTGTGTGCAAGTTGAAAGCAAATACAAATACATTATGGAACACAGCTCAAGAAGGGAAACAAAGTACATGCCAAGTTTAGCTACAAATACAGCAACTGCAGCTCTCACAAGACAGCATATGTAAAGCTGTCGTTGTCCTGAATGTCCCCTGGCATGGAGTGGGAAGGGAAGGAATGTGGAGGGGGGTGTAGGGAGGTGCTACAATGGAGTTCTCAATGGACTGCAAAGAGAGGCAAGCCTGTGATTATTGAACCTTGTGTTTGCTGCTGGAAAAGCCCCATTATGCCCTGATGAATCTCCCTCTCCTTTTCCTGACAGAACACCTGGCCCTTTCTCCACACAGTCTGCAAAATTCACCCTCCAAGCCCTCTGCTTATGGTCTGGATGCAGCACTGGCTTGCAGCATCTCACTGAACAGGTCATCCCAAGTCCTCTCCTTTCTCCTCCTCATCTGGCTTAGACGCACCACAGGTGCGGAAGGGCAATCCCTCAAGGCCACAATAGCAGCAGCTACAGGTAAAACGCAGAGGTACCATTGTCAGTAGAGTCACAACAGACAGCAAAAGTTAAGACAGAGAACGCTCTTCCCTCAGTCATATAAAATTTTAAACAAGAAATGCTTTTGACACTTCTGCTTTGGAGTGCTTGTCAGGAGTGAGAGAACTGAGGAGGCTGTTGCAGGAATATATGTGTATTGGGCATTTGCACTGGAAACTAACATCATTTTCCACAGGTAGTGGTGATGTTAGCTGGCATCTCACTCCTGAGTATGACAAAGGCACATAAGAGCACAGCTGTTGCTGGCGAACCAGAGTTGCCCAGGCTCATATTCAACTAGCCTGTTTATTACAATCGTGCCTGCCAAAGTTACCACTGAATGAGTGGCACCATAGGTGCCAGCTCCCTGGGTGCTCCACTCCGCCTCCTCCCCTGAACGCGCCTTCCCTGCTTCTCCCCCTAGCTCTCAGGCTTCCTGCTGCGAAACAGTCATTTTGCGGTGGAAAGCGCTAGGAGGGAGGGGGAACGCGGCGCACTCGGGGAAGAGGCGGAGCCGGGATTTGGGAAAGGGGTCCAGTGGTGGGGTGGGGGAGTCTTTGGGGAAGGGGTTGGAATGGGGGCAGGGTAGAGCTGGGGAGGGGGTGTCGAGCACTCACCGGCGCCAGAAAAAGTTGGCGCCTCTGAGTGGCGCAGGAAAATGTCCTATCACTGAGGAAGAAATAAGGCTGCCATCCCTATAAACCTTTGGGAGATTTCAGAGTACTTCCATGAAAGTTTAATCAAAATCTCTCAGGATTCAAGGATCATCCTTGTGTACATAAACTGCTCCACATGGCCAGCCTGGAAGCAATTCACTCAACTCTACAGGGGAACATGAAGCAGATAACAATTTTACCACTCGTTTCACCACTACCTCTTCTAACGTGAGTAAATAAATAAGTTGATAGCTGTGTCTTGTTAAGTTGGGAGCACCATCAGTACATTACTGTAATGGGAAATACATTTACACACTTACTCAAGGTTCCTTCTCCTGCATCAGGCACACTTGTGCTCAGCTACTACGACTGACTAGATACAGTAGTGGAGTTTCAAACAGATCCTGGTTTGTGGCATAGCTCGGCCCTCCCCAGTTGCATCTCCCCCATTTTCCTCTTCCTCAATGGTCATAGCAGGAGCCTGTGACTCAGGTTCCTCATACACATACATAGTGGAACTCAGGGTGGTGATGCAGTTATTGCATTGCTGTAACGGAGTGCTTCCATTTACGGGAGACAAATTTAAGTCTAGACACATGCACAACTAGGTTGATACAAGGCAGCTTGCATAGACCTAACTTTGTAGTGTAGACCAGGCCTTAGCAGCGAAGGAACATTCCTTTTCTCTAGAGAGGAGTCCCAACGCAATGCAAGATATTAAGGATAGCTCAGTGGTTTAAGCATTGGCCTGCTAAACCCAGGGTTGAGAGTTCAATCCTCAAGGGGACCATTTAGGAATCTGGGGCAAAAATTTGTCCGGGGATTGGTCTTGCATTGAGCAGGAGGTTGGACTAGATGACCTCCGGAGGTCCCTTTCAACCCTGAGATTCTATGATTAAGGACTTAGAGGAGCTTATCTGTTCCTCCCATCAAAAAAAGCCCCTAACAGCCTCTACCTGTAGTTTATACTCAATAGATACAAGACTATTGGTGTTCTTCAGTACAACTGCCCTTTTATTACAGAACATTGAACCTACTAACCACTTAATCTAATCAATACAGACAACAAACATCACTGCACTTGTCAAAGTCTGGTGGAAGTACCATTAACAATAAAGAAAATTAACTTTCACAGCTCATTACACTACCTAAGGAATCTGAAAACATTGAATTATACACTTTTAAAGCAGACAGGCATATCTAGTCCAAGAACAATTTGCTCTAACGTGAAATAATGAACACAAGGAACCCCAATTACTAAAAAGCAGATGAGAAGGTGATTGGATATAACAATGTCAAGTCTAAATGGCTCAGATAATTGAAAATGTAAGGTTCTTCTCTCATACAAGAAGTGCGCGCACAAAAAAATAAACTACAGAATGTGTATTAGTTCTAAGGCTAAAAAAATGTATATTGCACTCAGACCTTCTTCCTCAAGGTATATCTTGTACTTTTCAGCAAGGGAGGTTACCACCATGTACACTCACCTTATTGATCTGTTATTAGTTTACATAAATAAATACTAATAATGTAGGCTCAACTTTTGAAAAAAAGCTTAATAGAACTTTTTTCCAGTTTAAATTCAAGTATTTTGGGATTTGAACATTCTCACATTGTTTGTGATTCAAGCTTTGCAGCTTTGTACAGTTAAAAGCATGAAACTGAACAGATATTTAAAGCATCCAGTCTAATTTTGCCATCTAGGTTGCTGGGTGAGTAAATTCACTTCTTACTTGACAATTTTGTTTTTCCATGAGAATTAGTATGCACCAATCCAACCAGATCTATCAAAGTTTTTATATCTCACACATCACTGGAATATCTGAAATGGGCTGAAGCACCTTCAACATAGTGACTTAATTTTTCCAAGTTGCTTGACTTCACATTTGGAAAGGTATCTCTGATACTATGAACAACCTGGGTAAGCAATGCAGTGTTGTCTTCCCTGGTCTGCAGACAATCAGTTCTCTTGTGACTGCTCCAGCTGGTAGTTTTTCCAAACAGCAGCACTGCAGACTAAACAAGCCTGGTCAGGTTCCTGCTGCTACTCCAAACCTGTGGGCAGCAGTGAAACTGTCAATCAGGTCAGTTTCATGTTGTTTCTTCAAAAGGTGCCTTAGTGACAGACTAACTCAGAAAAAGGCACTCATTCTAGAATAAGTATGTCCACATAGGGAGTTACACCAGTACTAATACAGCATTACTATTATGCCTGTATATTTCCCTGTTTTAACAAGGCAACAGTTATAACAGTGGCAGCAATAGCATAGATTTGCTGTTAGCGTTTTTAACATGTGTCCTCTAACTCAGATTTGAGCATGTCTAGATGAGAGTCAGTGGCAGCATGGCTTAATGCTAAAGCATTGCGCTAGGAGTCCAGAGACCTCCCTCTAATCTCACCTACCACTAACCTTCTGCAGTACTTTGGGCAAGTCACTTCCCCTTTCTGTGCCTGTTTTACAATTTAAATAGACAAATATAGGAGGCAAAACTTTTTAGAGTAGGGACTGCCTTGCTATGTTTCTACAGTGTAGTTCTAATCTTAGTCAAGGCCTCTAGATGCTATTGTAATACAAATAGTAATAAGTCATTAAAATGTCAGCAGCTGCAGAGGCTCCACTTATAATAGTACCCCTCCCCATCAATATTATTGGTGAACCTCCACTGCTGCTCATGCAAGGGCAGGGAGAATTAAGAGTGTTCAGTGTATACAAGAACAATGAGGAGTACTTGCAGCACCTTACAGACTAACAACTGTATTTGAGCAAAGCTTCTGTGGGCTAAAACCCACTTCATGAGATGTATGAAGTGGAAAATACAGCAGGCAGGTATATATATATACACAGCATATGAAAAGATGGGAGTTGCCTTACCAAGTTGGGGGTCAGTGATAACAAGACAATTCAATTAAAGAGGAAGTGGGCTATTCTCAAGAGTAGAATACCCACACTAAATGTAAACCAAGCCTCAGTTAACACGCTTAAGAAAACTTTTACTGGCATAACAACATTGATTTTAGTTACACTTATGCAAACTAATAATGTACCTGCACTTATATTGGTTTAGGTTAGCTCAATAACTAACTCAGTTTAAGCATGATTTATACCTATTTAATTACATTGGTCCAAGTCTCTCTCCCTCGTGTCCCCCCCCCTTTTTTTTTTTTAAATATAGACAATCCATTAAAGTTTCTTAAGATTTTCAATTAAAGTTTATGTTACCAATTAAGTGACCATAATCAGGCTTTAAAGTTAGTTGTCCACTAACATAAGCAATTGAAATTTTCACCTCTTAGTACTATTAAGTATCTGGCTGGCTGCACAAGTTTTTTGTTTTTTTTGAAGGGGTGTGGGTTTTGTTTTGTTTTTTTAACCACACTTTTTATGAAGGCAAAGTTACAATAAAATATTAACTTACTACATCATAGGTTACTTATTCAGGATCAGGTTAATATTCAAAGAACCTGGCTAACGATTCTGGGAGCCCTCTTCCTGTGAGTACATTAAAAAGGGTGACCAAATTTCTAAATACGTATTCTCTTTCTGGCCTTTGTCTTGTGTATATACTTGGTGTGAAAATGCAAAACAGTTATTTAGATTTATTTCACTCTATTTAGCTAGTTTTTTTTATTTTTTCCTAAAGTTCTAAATTGCATAAAATACAGCAACAGGGAAACCCATGAGGAAGTCTCAGAAATTGTGGATTTTACCATACCTGAAACTGAGCAAGGAATGAGATAACGAGTAAAATAATGCAGTTACATTAATAGCTACAATTCCCTCAACAACTTCCTTTTGAATATGGCAAGAACAAGACAGTTCTTTAAACAGTACTTCAACATGAAGTAAAACCACGTAAAGTTGAAATCACAAACAAAGCAGCTGTTTAAAAGCAGAAAGTGCTTTATACATTTTAATCTAACAGCGACAGCAATGTAACTTAGTATTTAGTAAATTATTTTACAGTACTAGCTTATCAATATGAGCAGGACTGCAGAGTTTATTTCAACTAAGTTCATACCCAGATCCCAGAGGAATGAATATCTATTACTCTGCCCTAAAATTACAGGAAATATGTGAAAGCCTAAGGAGGTTTCACAGAATAAAGAGAAGCAGCAGCCTCATAAATAGACCAAATCTAGGACCAAGTATAGTCCCAACTGCAGATAACTGCATACTGCAATAGTCCCATTAGCTCATTCCATAGCCAAGACATTGTCTAGACGGCTGGGGAGTATGTGGGTGGGGAAAGTTTTTCAAATGAGTTAGTTCAGCTGAGACAATTCAACTCGATTGGGGTTATCTGGGGTTGTCAATTGAGTTAAAAAATTGTTGAAACAGCCCACCCAGTTTACCTCAGAATAACCTTGGATAGATCCCACACACATCTTAACAGCCTGACGAAAACTGCAGCTAAGGTGAGATCACATAACCTTCTAAGCAAATAGGCCTTCACTTCATGAGTAAATGTTCAAGCTCTGCAATCATCCGATTTAGCCCTATTAATTCTATGCTCCAATCTGGCTTCATTTGTCTCATAACAAGTTGGCTGACTCTAACTCAACCATGAGCATCGTAACTGGGACATTTTGACCCACACCAATACCATGGCACCATGTGTTATGCAACATCACTCATCCACTGTGAGGATGCTACAGCCAGAATGTTTGAGAAGATCAGAGCAAACCCAAGTATGCCACTATACACAAACCTCTCTGACCATCCAAGAGCACGCTTATCATCGAGGCACCCATCGTGGACCCACTTTCAATGGCCAGATTTCTCTGTGATGCTGACATGGCATGAAGAATGGTCTGCAGCTGACGTCAAAAATCAGTATCTTATAACTGACCTGACCATGCATGTAGCCAGCTTTGATTTGCCACACCACTCTTCTGAAACAATTTCAAACAAGCCAGGATCAACATGCAGCCAGCCGTTACCCATGAGACCAATGAAAGGATCCCACATGTGACTGTGACCAACAACAGACAATGTCTCACTTCACTGCAACTACATTCAGACCAGATTCGGTGGTGATCTCAGGGCTCTGCACATCACTGATGAGGCTGCTGCACATGGGTTTGGCAAGCCTCACATTCGACAAGAAGAACTGAGTTAAAAGTAGTTCAACTAAGCTAATTCAACTGAAAGAAGCACCTTTCCTCCTAATGCAGAGGACACCCAAGAGTTAGGATTCAGAACATCAATATATACAAAGTTAACTGCCTTCGTGCAAGGCATGGTATTCATTTGCATACACCCACTTATAGAGAATAAAGCAGTTTGCAGGTCTAAGAACTGCCTTCTGGCTGACAGAAATTGCACAGGGATAAACACAAAGCAGTGTTCACAACTCAAATCACTGAAAGACAATTTGCTTCAAAATTTTCAAATTTTGGCCATTAAAAAATAAAAAAAACCCGGAGGTTTGCAAAACGGTACAGCAGCGACCACTCTACTGAGTCACATGAGAGCCACTTCCAGGTTTATACCCCACCCGTGCCTTCCTATTGGCTGCTTCCCTGTCCAACAGGATACAACCCACTGCCAGTTAGAAGCTCTGCTTTGCTATGGCTAATGGGGCTCTGTTCCCAACAGTGCACATAACACATGGCTTTTGCTTATTGGGAGAGGTGTATTTGGTCCAGCTGTGAATGTGCCCCAGTAGCTGTTCATTTAAAAGGCCACCAGAACAGCAACTGGGGAGCAGCAGGGCTCTAAGTAAAATTGCCCAAATTTTGCCACAAGACAGTAATTTGTAGCTCCAAATGTCAGCTGTTGCTGATTCAATATCTTTTGTTACCAAAAGGCCTTTGAAGAGTAGCCCAAATCGGCAAAACAATCACTAAGGTTAGCAACACTGACAGATTAAATTTTAGGAAGGGGTCACAAAGCCTAAACTAACACTAATGTGCATTGCTATCCTGGGTGCTAGCCTAGTTTCTTCGTAATGCAAGCACTTCAGATAATGAACTTAGCCAGGATACAAACACCACAACATGAAGGAATGTCTACACTAGGAACGCTACCGTGTTCCCTGCCAAGACACTGTAGCGTAGACACTACAGCAACAGAAGGGCTTCTTTCATTATTGTAGTAATTACATTTCTCCGAAAAGCAGTTATCCTACATCAGAAATAGGCAAGCTGTGATACACAAGCTGATTTTCAGTGGCATTCAGACTGTCCGGATTCTGGCCACTGGTCCAGGGGCTTTGCATTTTAAATTTAATTTTAAATGAAGCTTCTTAAACATTTCAAAAACCTTATTTACTTTACATACAATAGCTTAGTTATACATTATAGACATAGAAGGAGACCTTCTAAAAACCTTAAAATGTATTCCTGTCATGTGAAGTCTTAAATCAGAGTGAATAAATGAAGACTCGGCATAGCACTTCTGAAAGGTTGCCAACCCCTCTCCTAGATGCTTGGAAGAACTTTTACGTTGACCGAGCAGTGTCTACATTGAGGTTTAAGTCATCTTAATTACACTGCATAGAAAGTGATTTTTTTCACAGCCCCAAGCAACATAGTTAAGCTTACCTATCTTTGTAGTGTCGATAAGCCCTCAGGATTCTCCACTTCAAATGCCAAGGCTGTGGCAAGGGGCAGCTTCTTCCTCTCGGCATGGTAACTTGAAAAGTCTAGTACACCTCTTACTTATACTCCTACTTAGAACAATAATTTTAAGTTCTTTCCACAGCACTTGATTCAGAGTGCTGCAAACTTGATGTTATGAGGTGATCTACAGTCTTTTTGCTGTTTGTATCAGAGCAGCTGAAATAATTTTACATTATAACCTAATTACTCCACCACTCAACACAACTCCTATAGCACATGAATTGCTTCATAAAGATTAACTCCCAACAACCCCCCTTCAGCAACCCTACCATGATTACAATCCTGCAATAACATTTTCAGCAATTTGGATTCTGGTAGTCCATGAGGTTGTAACTTCAGATATTTACGGTTCATCCCATGAGATTTTAATAAATGCCTTTACTTTCCTATGAATTCAGGTTTTTATTTGTACTCTCTATACCAGATACTCATAGGCCCTGCCTACAGTGGGTGTGACACACTGACCTAGATTCCATGCTTTACAGCAGCTGCACTGCCAGAAAATGATCAGCTCAGAAAAAGAAAGACAGCAGAGAGAAAGAAGGGACCTAGAAGCAGAGTATATTCTACTTGCCTCTGTAAACATACCTTAGTAAAATACTATTCTGGAAGAAACCTTTAAAGCATCAAAAAGCATTTGCATTAGTATGAATTAAGATAGTTTTTACACATATTAGCTTTCCAGCCAGGAAAAATGTAAAAACAGTTTTCAAATGTACATTATACAAATCTGTTTCCTGAATTTTAAGTGTTTAAAAAGTTATGGTTGTAGGAAGAGTTGCAAATTAAAAACACAAAGTTAAAACAAAATCTGGAACAAAGAAAGCTACTTTCTCAGAAAATAATATTTAAAAAGGTGCCTTGGATACAAAGAAAAAAAGCAAAGACATGAATATGCGCAGCATAAATGTCACACAGAAGGCAGCAAGATAGTATCCCTGTTCCCTTAATGTCTTATAAAGATAAAAGTTCTTCAATTCGGCTTTAATAAGCAGCTCTGTTCTCTCGAGTCTACAATTTCAAACCCTAATATATGCATTACTGATCCAAAAAAATGCTGGTTGTTAGGCCAACAATGAACTATTGCCCTATTTGTTCAATATCACAACAACATTTATTCAAATATCGTAGGAAGACATAAGACCTACTGAGCTCTCTTCTAGTGCTCTACATTAAAATATTACGGATTCTTAGCAGCATTAGTTCTCAAACATTTCAAGGCAGGCTCTTGATGAACTCTGTGAACTGCTAACAAGATTACCTTGTATTTCACTGAACTGCAGCTTCAAATACAATGACTCCAAAATTAAGTTTAAAAATAAAATCTGTGAACCAGCTCTGTCTCTTTGGGGATAGGGAAAATGAATATACTAGCCACTCAAAGTAATTGGTGTGAAAGTGCAGAGGAAATGTTGCAAACCATCACCATAGTCTAAGCACAGAAAGATCAAAGATCTTATTACACCAAAACAGCACAATAAAGCATAGGTGTGTTTTCTAGTGCCTTCAGCCATTCAACAAGTACATAATTATGGAGTTGCACAACTTATATGGTTTAAAAATCGTATTTCATTTTATAAGTATAAATTTAAATATATTTATCCTACCACCATATCCTATTTGTTAACTAATCTTATGGATATATTAATCAATTGAGCAAACAGGAGGTAATATTTGGTCCAAGACTAAGAAAAAACTCTAGTAGCAAACAGAATTAGCTCAGTAGAACAAATCCAAGATGGGAAAATGCCATCCCCCTCAACAATGGTTTACTATAGACCAGGGGGTCTCAACCAGGGGTATGTGTACCCCGCAGAGGTCTTCCAGGTGGTACATCCACTCATCTAGAGATATTTGCCTAGTTTTAGAATAGGCTACATAAAAAACTTAAAAGTGAAGTCAGTACAAACTAAAATTTCATACAATGAAATGTTTATACGGCTCTATATATACACACTATACACTGAAGTGTAAATACCATATTTATATTCCAATTGATTTATTTTATAATTATATGGCAAAAGAGAAAATAAGCAAATTTTCAGTAATAGTGTGCAGTGACACTTCCATATTTTTATGTCTGATTTTGTATATAAGTAGTGTTTAAGTGAGGTGAAACTTGGGCTATGCAAGACAAACCAGGCTCGTGAAAGGGGTACAGTGGTCTGGAAAGGTTGAGAGCCACTGCCATAGACATTATATCCAAGTACATTGCTACTGGGGGAGAGTGTGTAACCTTCTTTATAGCATCTTCAAAGTAATTACTACAGCTAATCCCTTTGCTCTGAAACCCTGTGAAGTCAGCCCAAGAGTAGTGTAAACTTTTGTTTCCTCCAACAAACTTAAAACACACTCTATTTATAGAATTTAAAGCCAGAAGGGATCATCAGATCAGCTAGTCTGGCCTCCTGTATATGTTACCAGTGACAGAAAATATTTGCCAAGAAAACTAACTAGTGATTGAGGATTTTGTACTTAGCCCATGATAAAGATAAATTACTTTGTATTTTAAAACTGGCTTTAACATCTGAGAGATTCAGATTTTATATGCAATAATTTTTAAATCAGTATTTAGTACATAATGCAGCACATGGATTATAAACCTATTATTCAAACACACCATCCTCCATTGCCACAGAAAAACCATAATGGCTTCTAACTGTATTAAAAGAATCTCTCACTCTTAGACTGCCAATTCAATTTGGAACATAGGTGACAGCTAATGGACATTATATTGTATGTATTGCTGCCCATAGATGCAAGCAGGTAACAAATGGAGATACATTGGTCAGCCACTACAATGCACTTTCTATATTTCAACCCAAACATTGAAAAGTCAGGAGAGAAGGGGGTGGAAAAATCATTCATTGTCTCCTAGATTTTTCTGTGTTCCCAGCGTTTCAATTTAATTTAAAAATATTCAAAAGTTTCTAGCCCTTATGGTTGCAAAGACACTTCACAATGTGTTAAACTGATGCATGATTGCCTCAGCCTGCAAGAAGACAGACTGAAACAACATCATCAAGTGTGAACTTCCCTATTCATCTTAATGAGGTGTAAACTTTGTAGCCTAATTATGGCCACTTAAATGCCAAGACATTGTTTACCATATCACAGTTGATTATCCTACCAGAAAACTATTAACTATATAACTGCTGATAAATTTCCCAGAAATCACACAGCCAAAGCGCTTACCCACTATGGCTGGCTATACAAGTTTTTCCCAATCATTAAAATTCCTCTGAAAGGTAATTCCACAAGAACAGTTTAAGTTTTGAATATGGAAGATACCTGAATTTCTTTCTGATCATTTAAGGTGCCTGCTATGATCTGTAAATGAGTAAGTAACGCACACTTCTACCCTATCTGTTAAGGCAGTGGTTCTCAACCACTAGTATGCATAACCCTGGAGGGTACACAGAGGTCTTCAAAGGGGTACATCAACTCATCTAGATATTTGCCTAGTTTTACAACAGGCGACGTAAAAAGCACTAGCGAAAGCAGTACAAACTAAACCTTCATACAGACAATGACTTGTTTATACTGCTCTATATACTATACACCAAAATGTAAATAAAATATTTATTTCACTTGATTTATTTTATAATTATATGGTAAAAATGATAAAAGCAATTTTTCAGTAATAGTGTGATACTTTTGTATTTTTGTCTGATTTTGTAAGCAAATAGTTTAAGTGATGTGGAACTTCGGGGTACACAAGACAAATCAAACTCCTAAAAGGGGTACAGTAATCTGGAAAGTTTGAGAACTACTGTGGTAAAGGATGAGACCCCGGTGTGGGCTGCAGGCTATAATATGTTTCCATTACATCTGATCCAACAGCAGTTCAGTTCAAAACAAAACAAGAGAATTGTATAGCTGGAAGGGACTTTGATGGGTCACTTAGTCCAGCATCCCCCATGCAGACGCAGGACCAAATATACCTACAGGTTAGACAAACACCTGTCAGAGATGGTTTAGGACCTAAACCATCCCTGACAGGTGTTTTGTCTAACCAGTTTTTAAAAACCTCTAATGACAGGGATTCCACAACCTCTCTTAGAAGCCAATTCCAATACTTAACTATCCTTAAAAGTATGAACATTTTTCCTAATATCTAGCCTAAATATCCCTTGCTGCAACTTAAGCAACTTACTTCTTACCCTACCTTCAGTGGACCCGATCAATCAATCACCATCATTTTTATAATAGCCCTTAACCTATTAGATCCATCCCCCTCAGTCTTCTTTTCTCAAGACTTAACATGTCCAGGTTTGTTTTTAAATCTTTCCTCATATGTCAGGTTTTCTAAACATTTTAATCATTTTTGTTGCTCTTCTCTGGACTTTCTCCAATTTGGACATATCTTCCGTAAAGCAAGGTGTCCCAAACCAGACAATATCTAGCTAAACCCTCATCAGTGCTGAGTACAGCAGGACAACTACCTCCTGCAGCTTACATATGACATTCCAATTAAGATACACAGTGGCAGGACACAAACTTTTAAAACAGGTAACTGGGAACATAAAGCTACAAAAAGTAGAAGGGAATCTCAGAAGCTAAAGTAGAACCTCTAACATTTAACACTTAAAAAAACAGGCTGAATTTCAAATTGTCAGAGCTTCTTTAATGAGGTTTTGATCCTCATTTTGAGAAATGGGTTGCTAACTGAATTTTATGAGGTCTGGATTTTACACTGAGGTAATATCCATATGTATAACATATTTGTTCATTACAAGAGATATAAAATACCAGAGAAAAAACACAAAGTGTTAAAATTGGGCAAAAAATGGTTAAAACTAAAAGCATATCTATAATCCAGTTTACTTTTCACAGTTTATGTTGTGCTTCCATCTCCATGTAACACTTTCATCTTGAAGAATGCAAGGTCTCCAGTTTAGGGGCTACCAAACTTTTTGGCAGGCTAGATCACAGTTTAACTAACAGACTGTCCACAAGACACTCATACTCAAGCATAGAGATAGCCCACCTCCCCTCCTATTGGTAATCACATACTACCACTGAGACAGAAAAGTATATTTCCAGTTATTTTTAAAACACAATTTATCAGCTAGAAACAAGAGGAGGACAGCACAATATGACCAGACAACTAGTCCTCTGCAGACCACTCCCAGCTCAGGATCAGTTTGGAAACTACCCAGCTAATCATTTTCACTTTCTCATTCAGCAGCACAGAGCTGCAATGTTTGCAGCACAAACATTGCAGGGCAAAATTTTCTAAATATAAACAAGGACATTTCCATTAACACTGGGATTATATTAGAAGCTAAAAGTCTAAATATTGCTCCAAGACGGTGCCAATTCCAGTATAATAGTATTACCCACATTTCCACTAAGTAAGAGCTTTTGGTGAACTAGTGAGATATTAAAAGTACACCACAGATCTGTCTGCAGCTACCAAAAGCAAAACAACCCCCCCCCGCCCCAAAAGACACACTAACACGAACATCTCATTTCACAGAGGAAAATCCTGCTGTAAACCAGCTCATTTACTATTCGCTGCATCAATAAATCCTCCAGCATGTAACAACTGTTCACAAGCCCACTGACACACACACACACACCCAAAGACCCGGGGCTTGCACAGGCCCACTGAGAGAAATTTGGGGCCTTGGCACATCATGTTCACCCACATGCCCACCCAGTTCGCTTTATTTTCACAAGACATTAACAGACATATGGGGGGGAGGCTCCCTGGGGGCGGGAGCCCCCGCAACTGTCTCCCCCCACCCCCAAGCTCGCCAATCCCTCCCCCAACAGCCCCCGCCCTGCTCTCCCAGCCTTACCCCCCCACACACACACACTCCACCCGGGGCAGATCTGGGGACTCTCAGTCAGCTCGCTCGGGGTCTGGACGCGCCTCCCCAGGCCCAGCGGAAGAGCGGGCGGTGGGAAGGGGGCGCTCGGAGCAGCCGGCTCAGCTAACGGTACTAAAATAACAGCAGCGAGGCACCCCCGAGACAAAGCGGGGAGGGGACGGGGGCTGAGGGAGCAGGCGCTTCCCCGCTGCCCTCATGAGCGGACTCCCCCACCCCGGGGGCGGGTAGCGCCTGAGGGGGCCCCAGCCCCGAAGGGCGCAGGCTGGAGGCCCCGGCCGCACCGGGGGCGGCGGAAGGGACGGGTGCCGGGCAGGGAGGGAAGGGGGGTCGGGGGGAGCGGGGCCGGGCCGGGTCCCGTGAGGGGGAGGCAGGACGGGGTGGAGTGAAGCTTTGGCGGTGGAGCCCGAGCCCCAGGCCCGGCCGCTGAGGAGAATCCCCGTCCCCCGGGCGGGGCCCTACCTGAGCCTGCGGCCGGTCTCCCGTCCCTGCACCGCCTCCTCGGCGGCCACCCCGCAGCTCCCAGGCAGCACAGCGCGGCGCGGCCCGGGGGCGAGGGAGTACAGCGGAAAGGGGGCCGAGGCTGGTTATTGGCAATATCCCACCGCCAGCACCTGCCGCCCGCCCCCTTCCCTCCCTCATTGGCCCCGGCCGCCCCTACCTCCGCGCCCAGTGGTGGACTCGCTCGTGACTGACAGCGGCGTCCACTACTCCCTGGCCTCTCTTCCGAACAACAAGCCAACGGCGCTTCCTCAGTGGTAGAGGCCGTTCCCATACGGCCCGCCCACCCCTCGAGCCGAATCAGGCAGGCCCATTGCCTGCGCTCACGCCACTCAGCGTTCTTCTGCCAACCCGCTGGAAGAACGAGACGGTCCCGCCCCTGCGACGTTGCTATTGGGTGAGATAAGGTGAAACGCACGGGGAGGGGCTGGTTGAGGTGCCAGTCAGCCCGCCCCCGTCCCCGCTGTCAGGCTCAGTTGCGGGGAAGTGAGTACGTGAGGAGCGGCACAGCTCCAAGCAGGGGGGTTGCAGGGCTCTGTGCACCAATAGGGCAGGGGCCCAAGGGCTGTTCCCCAGGGAGAGGAGGGACTGAGACAGGGCTGCACCTTCCTTCTCCTCTCACCCTACCACAAACCCGTCGTGCAAGATATGAACGTGCTGCTCTCTAAGGGCCTGTTCTGAACGATATTAACATCGGGCAAAGGGTACAGCGGAGACCCAGGCTGCACCCTGGGCACACACATCTGCATGCAATTCTGCTGCAGCGCTATGTACAGTGCCCTTGTAAAGCAGCCACCACCCCTTCACCTGCACCTCATTCTATACCAACCCGGCCTACACTAAAAATGCTGTTGAGAAGTAAGTGCAGGTCCCAAGTGCAAGTTTCCACAAGCATTACAAATACTTCCTTCTTGCAACTGTGCTCTTCTGCTACATTAGTGTGGCAGGAAAAGAACGTAACTTTTAATTAAGATTTTAAAAAGCTACACTACACATTTAAGATTTTATAGAGATCTTTCCCAATCCCCTCTATTTGTATTTAAGGGAAGAATACACAGTAGTGCTTAACTATTCTTTCTGGCAAGGGTTGAAGAACTCACTCCAGACACCTGTCCTCCCTGCCCTAGTATCCTTTGCATCCAAGTTCTGTCTAGTCTACAAGAAGAACAATTTTGACATCTAAATTGCAGCAACACCTGGGGGTAGGAATAGCAGCATATAGTCCACTGCCCCTCAGGAATTTTTAACATTTATAATGCAATTCAAAAAGTTTTGTGAAAACCCAATTTCTTTTCTGTCATACAACACTGATACAAATGCCCCACAGCCGGCTCCTCTTCCCCCTCCCCACAACGGATAAACCAGGTAACTGGCTAGGTACTGCATACTATAAGTATGCTTTTAACACTTCCCTTACCTGCACAGACTTACAGTAGCATCAGTAATGGTCTCAGACTGATCAAAAGCCAGCACCTTTCCACCTGGTAATAGCATTTTCCCCTTGGCCTTGCAGATATTATGCAATACACAGCATGCAGTAACAGGAATATCTTTTTTTGCTGAGACCAAGCATGGTCATGAGACACATGCACCTGCTCTTCAATTTTCCAAAACACACTCCACACCCATCTTGCACCTGCTCAGGCAATACTTAAATCTTTCTTCTGTCCAGATACCCACTGAATGACTTCATAAGCCAGGAAGCCAATGAGAGGTTCAGTACCAGAGAATCACAGTCGGTATTGCAATCTCACTATGGCATCAGTAGGCTGCTCTGGGGAAAGTGTCCCTGCTTTCAGCTTGTCCTATAAAGGCCTATATTCCTACAGAAAAGAGCAGCCTTCTCTGACCAGACAGCTTTCCATGTCAGTAAGTTACCCATGGTGAGACAGTGATTGTATATTCATGGAGAAGTACTTCTTCAATTTATGTATTGAGAAGCAATTGGGTGTGTGAAAAGTTGGGGGAGAAGACCGACAACTGGGAGGAAATTGGGATATGTATCCCATATATCACCTTACCAGCTCTTTTCATTGAATCAATCTATTTCCTGCAGGTTGCACAGTATGACAATCCTGTGCAGCAGGAAACATACCTACATCAGTGACACACACCCCTTGCAGATTTTCCAACACCAGACTGATTGTCCATAGCCTGACAGCAATTGCCACCCACTTCTCTACTGGCAGAACAGCTCTTATCTTGGTATCTGGAAACTGCAGGGCTGGGGTGAGCTTGGCACAGAACTCCAGAACATGGCCTTGTGCATCCAAAAAGTTCTGGAACCACTGCTGGTCATTCCAGATATGGATTATGATCTAATCCCACTACCTCTCTCCTCATTGTACAGGACCAAAGCCACCACTCCACTGTGCGCTCTCAGTCTGAATACCTGCAGCAGCTAGTCAGCTTCATTCACAGTCTATTCATTCATTCATCCTCAGTATCCCTGCTATATGTCCAGCTACTGTGGTTCCACAAATAGAAGAGAATTACTGGCTCAGTCCCACGATTTGTGCTGAATCTATGTTTTTAGCAGCAAGATGGAAAAAAGTGTGGGGGGGGGGAGTACATTATTGGACGGAACAGACCTCAAAGTCTCACAGTTCCCTGAAAGTGATGGTAGCCCACAGTAGACAGCAGCACAATACACTGCAAAAATTTCCCACAAGATAAAGTGCCAGAAGGCAGTGCAGAGATACGAGGATGTCCATACAAAAAGTCTTTAGGTGATACAATCAGCTGCTGTGAGGACACTGCAGTGGCAAAAGCAGACAGATATGAACACACTCTGCCAAAATAGCTGTCTGTAGCAGTATGCCAGCAAAAAACTTTCTAGTCAAAACATTTGTTCTCCAAGATCCTTCTGCCTCTTGCAGGAACATCTATACTGCTGTTTTTAGCCCCACAGCCCAAGACCCATCAGCCTGAGTCAACTGATCTGGGCTCAGAGACTCTGTACAGTGGATTTTTCTGTGTGGTGTAGACAAACAAAATTTCCAACTGATTGGGGGTGCCCTGGCAATAAAGCACAGTTCAGGAATTTGCAGGGAGCTCCCTGCAGTTTTCTGGAGCATCTTTAGAGGCCACAGCAGCCTTCCTCTCAACCATCTACCACCACATAGGTTTTTTTTTTTCAGTTTTCCTATGGGGGGGGGTGTTAAAAGGTAGAAGCCATAGGGAAGTTCCTCAAAGGCAAACAAGAAAACCTTATTCCAATGAATTGTGTCTAACAGATTACATGAAGCACTCTTCTGCACATTTCAACAGCCTTAAACTGCAGAATGTTCATTTTATTCTTTAATGTAAGAGGAAGACAGTTTTTCACATATAGCTAGAGCCTTCATATAAAGAAGTGTACATCTGCAGGAATATTTTACATATGTATGTGTCAAAGTCAATACAGGATTGTACCAAGATCGTTTTGTTTTTCAATTACTATATAATCCTTTCTTACAGAATCAATACAATAGCTTTCAAAGATATTTTATCACTATTATTTTCCACAATCTTATTCTATTACCTTGACAAGATTTCTACTTCTGTCAGAATTTTTAATGAGTTCTGTATAATGAATCACGAATACAATCCTCCAGAAAATCTTTTAACAAAAGGGGTTAAGAGTACAAAGTTTTCTAAAGTCAAATTTCTACCTTGTTCTCATATTTATACTACAGATCTAGGGTGGGATTTTCAAAGGAATCTCAATCTAGATTTTAACTAATTTCAATATTTTCACAATCTCAAAATTTAAGGAGACGAAGGCAAACATTTTAATCTGAAAAGATATTTATTTTGAGAACTTAAACTTGCACATTTTACAAAAATTGACAAATTCAGCAAAAATCTATAAAAAAGTTTTTCCCTAACATATTAACATTATAATTTTAAAAAAGGGTAGAAGTTAAGGCATTTGTTCCAGTCTGTGTGCTGTAAAGTGTAATTACAAAGTCCCTGATGAGGTATTAAACTGCTAACTTTGGTACTGTTAGGAAAAGACATTCCGTTCACAAAATTAAGGTTTCCTGGTTTCATGTACAATCATAAGATGTTTAATTAAAAATCTTCAACAACTTCTTCATTTCCAGGTAGAAATGCAGTGAAAAAGTAAATGCACGTTACGATAATACATCTAGCATCAGGAAAAAACCTTAAAATTTGCAACTCCATACTAATGACATACAGCTACAGTGTTACTTTTACCCAAAAGAAATCCGGCTGGCAATTTAAACATTACAGTGCTTGAAAACAAAATTGGCAATTCAGACCCCTGTCTTTCCCATAAAGGACCAAAGGCACTTAAAAATGGCTTTAGTATGTTCTACTATGGCATTCTGGATAGAAAATAGCACCTGGTTGAACAAATAGTTCCCTAAGAGACAAGTCCAACTGAGGTAGTAGTTCTTATTGCCCCAACTACTTGGCTAATGCATGAAGGCTTTGTGTACAAAACTGGTGGGGAATGGCTTTTAATAAAATTTGATACAAGCACAAGGGGGGAAAAAAAAAAAAAGGTTACCAAAAAACAACCTAGGTCACAGGTCATAAGCCAGGAACCATCTTGTACAACTGGAGCATCAAAATTCTGCCAGGGAGATACCCAGATCTACTTTTATGGCCAAATCCATAGACTTCATAAAGATTGTTCTAAGCAAATAAGCCATTTTCTGAATAAAAAATAAACGGAACATTGAGACATGATCATGCAGCCTTACCAGAAGCAGTCTGTAAATCCATTTAAAAAAAACTGTGCTGATGAACGGCAGGTTTCGGGGAAAAATAGGAATGCAAAATCCAACATTAAACAAAAACAAAATACCCACAAACATACAAAAGAAGATTTCGCAAAGTTTATAGATTTTGTAACAAGGAAGACTTAAAACTTTTTTGGGGAAGGGAAACTATTTCTTTAAATTAAGCCCACTGAAAACCCATTAACAAGTTTAAACAAAAGGAAGTTAGAAGTGCTTTACAGAATCATCGTCCATTGCCATAACCAGGGAAGAGCTGAGTTAGAAGGGCCTGCAGCGTTTCATTCACCTGCATAGTATAGTTTTTGCCAAGATCATAGCGACAAGCTGGGCAACTATACACGTCTGCTCTGAAGGATCGATCCAAACAATCCTGGGAGAGAAAGAAACAGAAAAGGACATTCAGAGATTTAAGTTGCAGAGCTTTGCTCGTTTTACACAGCCCCTATTGGGCAGAGGGGAAGGTATGTGCAAAGTCCATTCACTTGACAAAAACCCAGTGGAAGTATTTGCATGTTTTCTTCCGTGAAGCAATTTGGTCAGACACGAGGTTTAAATATATGATATGGATTGTTTCAATATATAATTACACTATTAAAGAGCAAGAACTCCATAGTTGCTAAGAACAGCCAATGTCTCTGCAGGAAATAATTCACAACAATTCTCACAATCATATTTACAAGTTAAAGTGGGGGGTGACGAGGTGGGTGAGGCAGTATCTTGTCCTGCTCATATCCTGGTACCAACAACCCTGCAAACAACAGTTAAGTGGGCTAGCAGGCTTACTCAACCAACAGTGATTAATCTTTTGCTGTCTCTTACTCAGATGCTGGCAGGACAGAACAATGGATAATTCATTACAGGCACTTGTGTCACAGAACATTCAAGTCACCATTATTCACGTGACCGTAACCAAGATAGAAAGACACCTTGATGAGAAGAACTATTACATAATTGTCAAGGCATAATACAATTCTTAAAGGCTGTAGAGAAGTTTTATTCTGAGTATGGAAATTCACCGCTTTCTTAATGGGCAACAGATATCCTGGCTACTCACCTTACACACATTATGCTGGCACACTGTTGTGACTGGCCGAAATACCACCTCCTGACAGCAAATACACAGGAAGGTTTCTTCCACTTTATTCAGGAATTTCTAGGAAAGAAAATACGGAGTCATTCCATTGCTACTGCTCTCTAAACATGCAGCACAATCCAAATTACTGAAGACGCCATTCATAAAACTGCGAAGTGCTAGAGATTTTCTTAAATTGAAGATGAAAGCAGAATCTGTAGAATTCCAAGAAAGGAACCTAAATTACAACAGATTTCTGCAATCAGAATATTTAGTATTCAATTTGAGTCATGCTATGGACTTCAAGGTAGCAAAACAGCAGTTGACATAATTGAACAGAATTGGTTTCTGCAAGTTATTCTTTTCTGAAGAGCTTAGAACAACTGAGGAAGCCAGAAACAGGATTCAATGCACAGCAGTCCTGGCTGCAGCATTCTGAAAGAAGATAGCCATCCCTTCACCCTTGCTGATGCAAAGGAATGTTTCCCATGGAATTCAACAAGGCTATTCCCCCGTAAGTACTGAGGCCAAGAGGCACATATCTGAAGACAAACAGGTAGCTATTGCTACTACGGTTCTGGGCTGAGGAGTATCTGACATACCGGTCCATCCTTGAGAGCTTCTAGTACTTCATTCCATAGTTTTTCATTGGATTCATCATCTTTAATAAGAGCCTTTTGCTGGGATGTCAGCTTGTATGGCTCAACTTTAGTCTTTTTTGGAGTCCCTCTAGGAGAGGCAGGGAGCTTTATCTCATCACCTAAAAAAAGCACGTGTACCTTTTTAGAGACAAAATATTCAGCTTGCTAAAGCACTAAAAGAGCTACAGAAAGAGTTTGTCACCTTCACTTGCCTATTATACCAACCTGCTGATTTCCTTTTCCTCTTTCCCTTCCCTGGTGTTTCACACTCTTCATCACCTCTCTTATTTTCTTTCTCCTTATCTTTGTTTGCAACAGCTTCCAAATACCCCTCAGGATACTTTTTTTTTTTTTTGGGGGGGGGGGGGGGAGAGAAAGAGGAGGAGAAAAAGATAAAATATCAGATGCAAACATACCACTCATCGGTAGGACCTCTCAGATTAGGTTAAATCAAAATGATCTAAAGCCAGTTTAGAAAAAGATATTCCAGTTCTCAACCTCCTGCCCCTCCTCCTTTGGAAAACAAGTCAGGCTCAGGCTACAGAAAATGAGAAACGTCAAGCTTTCTGGCTTCCTAGTCCATAACTTTACAGACAAATGGTAGGGAAAAGTCTATGTAAACAAATGGAGCAACAAAATATCACGCTACAATTATGCCATTTAAGAACTTCAAGTTTAGTGATGGTATTTATCAGTAGATATTAAACACACTGCAAGGATTTCAGGCAGAAGCTTCTCCTAGAAAACCCAAGACAAAGAATAAAATTGCCCATCATTTGCTTGTAACCTGGGATTCTGTGAACCAGTCTCAAAAGAGATCCATTAAGTAGCAGCTTCCTGGCTCCAAGAGTTCAAATTTTCCTACTGATAAATACATTGCTGACAAGTGACACTGGGAACCGCTGCTAGCAAATAAAAATTAAAAAAAAAAATTTTTTTTGCAGTTCTACTCCAAAAAGGTGACACAAATTTGTACTGTGAGATTCCATGTTTATTATACCTCAATGAGCCCAGATCAAGTTTGCTTCACTAATAAAGGGAATTTTACTAACTACCTGTTCAACAAGCTCAAACTGGTCTCTGGAAGTTAAGATTTACTCCTAATTTGTACATCACCACCTGTAAGATTTCATGGGCTAAATTTTGCCTAAACAATCCTATTTGCACCCGAACAACAACAGCAGAATTTGGCCCTGCTATTAGAAATTAACCATTCTGTTGCCGACGTGCTAGCCAGAAGAGAATCTCAATTCAACCTACCTTGTACTGTGCCGGTTTTGCAGCAACAGGAGTAAAAATTTAGTGTAGTAAGGTGAACAGACAGAACTCAGATCACACTTGTGATTAAGAAGTTGCCAATTTCCACTGACCATAATCACTCACCCTATGACCAGCTCTAAGGGCAACAGGAAAGGGTGACACCTTTGAGAGTTATGAGGACAAAGTCTTCAGATACATTTGCTAGCAGAGTACAAGCAGCAAAAAACTCTATATTCCAAAGAACACCAGTTTGGGACAGAAGAGTTCCAGTAGGACTAAGTACATTTTGCCTGTATTTTGGAGTAAACAGTGAATATATTCCACTAAACCAAATTTAGTTTTCAGATATGCTAATAGACTGGTAACAAACAATTCACAGTAATAAAGGTGCAGGTCCTCAGTCAAGAAAGTACTATTCTAATTCTTAAGTTCCTTCTTCAAAGAGACAAAGCAGAGAGTCCTAAACATCTGCCAAGGTAAAAGGACAATATAACAATCCTTCCACTCCTAGTTCTTTCAGCAGGAACAGTTAGTTACTCAATAAGAATCATGTACCTGCATTGTTAGGCCAAGCTTTTTCATCCTGTCCTTCCCTTCCTTGGTCCAGGGGGCAGGCTCCTCATCATCCCTCCTAAGTAGGTAACGCCACACTAAAAAGCCAGATTTCCCCGTCTCAGGCCAATATTTCACAACCTAAAAAGGAAGGACATAAGCCCCTTAGAAGCTACAGAAACATTTCTGCCATAACCAAACATCAGTCATCATCCTCTCCCAATTCATTCCAAGGTGGGAATGCCTGCTTACCTTGTATATTCCATCATATCTGTTTCCCTCTCGGGGAGCATATTTGCTGTGTTTGCCTCCCTTTACATTCCTCACCACTCTGACCGGCTTCCCAGCTCTCCAATCCTTGGCCTCTGCTCCATCCTTATCATTGATGGGGGCACTGCAGTTCAGAGCTAGAGCTCTGCAAGAATAACCCGATTTAATGTATTTACTAGGGAAGAACTATCCAGAAGCAGACATGAAACAACAAAAGCCTAGTAATAAGCCTACTAAAAAGGATATGAATACAAAGTACTGTAAGGTAGTACTAATGTTCAGTACCCCTCTGAGCAGCACATATATCAAAGCCAAAGCAGGAAACACAACATAGGGTTGTACAATGCAGAATAGAGATATACAGCCAAGATTCAACCAGTGCTAGTAGTTTCTCAATCACTGTTACCATGGAGTCTGACATGACCGGTTTTGCTCAGCCACTATCTCCTTTTCAGTAGTGGGGTGTACTTATTATCGCCAATCTGTGCTTTTACTCCTCCCTGCAGTAAGAAAGGTATTCAAACTCTGTTCTTCTAAAATTCCAGGTGACAGTATGGAATCTTGCCCACCCATTTTGTTTATTCCTTTGCCCAGACAAAAAGTGAGAAATATTAACTTTCAGGAAAGGCCAATCACCTGGGTATAAACATGATAATGATCCTCATCACCAAATTTGAATACACAGAGTATCAAATACATTGCCTGTCCTGCCTCTCAATTACCTTCCATTCACAAACACATCTTCTTGCCAACAAGAGTGCCTGATTATTTGAAAGAGTACTAACAAAAGGATTTAAAAGGTGTTTTTGGTTGTTTTAATGTAATTTAGCAGCTAAAAATAAGGTGGAGCAGAACAGTCCTATGTGACCAGCCATCTCCGCAGATCAGTAGCAAGTGCTGTACGGATCATGAATGTACCACAGGCTACAGTTTGAAAACTTGTGTTATAATTCATCCCTCTGTTCTTGGAGGTTGCAGCAAATATTAAATCTGGAGTCTAATCCCATTTCTAGTGTCCTACTGGGAATTTTCCCATTACACGTTGATGTATAACCATCATGCACAGCGAAGCCATAACTTTGAAGATCTCTTATTCTTGGTTTTCTGAGTTTCATGAGGCACAGCGTGAATGTTTCCAACCTGTTCATGTTGGTGAGTTTTTGATCACAAGATTGTTCTGCCGTACGTTTGTTTCCAGAAAGATCACGACCTCCACTCCCCGTGTAAGTGAAAGAATTTCCATGATCCTGAAATATACATCGATTGTTCAGTAATTCATACTCACAAAACAGCTGAAACAAAATAAATACAGATCTAGTGCAATAGTACAGATTAATACACTGAACTAGTGGAGAGAACAGGGGATTCAGATTCCTAATCCCAGCTCTGCCAGAGTCAGTTGTCCTGTAGGTCTTTGTGCTGGGGTAGCCACTACAAAAGGAGCCACAGGACAGGAACAAGGTGACTACTGGTGTACAGCACCAGAACAAGGGACTTGTAAAGGCGTTGGCACTCCCTATGCACCTACTTGTGATCAGCTCTAGCACTGCAGGGGAGCCTGAACCTTACTTTTCCAAATGGGCATCAATAAATTCACTTTAGCAGATCTGGGGGAGGAAAAGCCAACACACAGTAACGAAACAGCAAAACCACTTTCTTGTAATTGCTCCTTTCCTGAAATATTTGGAAACATGTCATATAGTCCTCACCTCAGGACTCAGAGCTCCAAAAACTTAAAACTCTCGAACAAAGTCAAGTTTGGTCAGGCTAGTCTCCTGCTGCCAGAGAGAACCCACTTCCTACTTCACAGCTTCTGCCCCCCTCTCTTTTACCCAGCTTCCTGTTCCTATTTAAAATAGCCCAGGACAGGGCCAACAGCACAAGTTACAAGGGCTCCCCACTAGCCTGCATCAGGAAATCAAACCAGCCCTTGCAGCCCTGGAATTAGGGGGGATACAATTTGCCTCCCCTTGGTCCTTGCAATAGTAGACATAAATCTGCCAAAGTGTGACCCTGTGGCTAGTAAACTTAAGCCTTAGGCCACTGGGCAGTCTAGTTATATCTTATGTTTTCAAATTGCTATTTCATGGATTGTGGAGGCACCCATTGGGGGAAATAAGGCTGGGAAGAGGTGGAAGAATGAGACGTATCCTTGGGCAAAGTCAGTGCCAGTCAAACCTATCCACCCCACAAAGCCAACAGGCAAATACTTAACAGTATTGGTTCAATTGTACTTCCTAACTCTGTGTTGAATACTGTTGACACAGGGAGATATGGCAAGAAGGAAACAGGAGGTCCTCTGTGCACTTTTTAGAGTGGGAAATGGGTCTCCTAGGAAGAGGACAGTGTTTCCTGGAGAGGGGATAGGCTGCACAAGTGTCATATAAGCTTAGTTAATTTGTCCGACTCTCATTCCAAGCAAGAATATCCTATTATTCAGGGTTATGTTTTTTCTTTGCCTGGTTCTCCCTGTCCGAACTGGTGTTAAGTTCTTCAGATGAAAGATGAGATGTAGAATGAAGAGTATCAGATGAACCCAAGTGTTTGTTTTAAATACAAATTTGTAATTCAGTACTCTGATCTTCTCTACAAAAGATCCCAGAGAGTAAACAGTTCCAAGATTCACTTACTATATCGTCTTCATAACCTCCTGCCAGGACCAGGGAGTAAGCACCATCATTGCTCCTGCCATGTATACCTGCTACATGGGGCCTGTGAACACCAGATTCACTCACCTAGAAGAGATCAGTAGAAAGTTTACTGGACAGCTGTTCCAACAGGCCACAAATAGCTGCAATTATTTAGCACCAACATGAATCAATGCATGTGCACAACTGAGTTGCTGATGGCCCACACAACTTTTCTTTTTTTGTTTTCCTTATCCTTTTCAGATATTTGTTTGTATGTACAAAAATAGAATCTTTTCATGTGTTCCTATTTACCTGTATCAAGAAATATCTAATATTACACATCTTCCAACAGATAAGAGTCCTGACTTGTTGCCCTGCACAATGTGCAGTCATTTACACCAGTGCAAAGTGAGTGTAAAATAATGTCAAATCAATACAGTCGCATTTTGCATCTGCTTTCCCCAAGGTGTAGAAAAACAATGAATTGGGCCCTATAACTTCAGGTTGAAGAGAGGAGGAACAAATGAAGTCTTAAGAGTAACCCATAAAGGGCAAATCTACTTTTTTCCCCCTCTAAAACAATAGCTTGACTATGTGAGGGTAACCATCAGAAATTCAGGTTTTATCTTAATGTTTGTGCTGGAAGACTGCCAGCTAAACAACTAGGAAGTATATGATGTTCCAGATATCAAGGAAGTGAAACTGTTGAGAGGGAAAGCAATTTTATTCCAACTGTTCATAACACAAAAGTTTGGGGGCGAGGGAGGAAGCATTCTGGTTAATTCAGTTCACACTCCTCACTCCCTTCAATTATGGGGTGAAAGAGCCCCCCTTTTTCACATATCTAGGGCCTCAAAGGAAGTTTCCAGCAAGACTGTAGAAGATTGTTTTTTCTGTCTGCTTGTGTTTGTATTTTTAAAATGTTTCATGTCTTTTTTACATCAAAAGTGTAAGACAAAACAATTCCCCACACTTCACACTCGCAACAGACAAAGCCAGTCTTTTCCTCTCTGCACGCTGAAGTCCTGTGGCAAGTGTGCCAACTTAGCTTCCGATTCAAATTCCTTGGGCAAGGAGTTACATCATTCCCATTTTCCACTCTGGAAGTTCACTCCAGCACTGTTATTTCATACCTGGACTCTGAATTTCCACATGGTGCCAACTGGAACCCCAGGAATTGGTCCATAGTGGTTAGAGGGGACAATGGTACATTCCCTCGTGCGACCCACACATGCCATACCCTGTTTCAATGAGAAAGCCATATCTAAGAACTGCCATCGATCATCATGCTTTACATATTAATATACAAGACAAAACAAGCTTTACACCAACCTTGCCCCAGTCTCTCTGAGAGGATGAATTAGCAGATGCCATCTTTGCCTTCTTTTTACTTTCTTTTAACTTCTCTCCTGCTAAAACCACTTCACTTGCATCATTCCGACATTCAGGGCAATACCTAAAATTGCCAGCCAATAAAAATTAGCTTGTGGTAGCCCCTCAAGTTAAAAATGGTGTTTTTCTCAGAGTGTATTGGTGGGTTATAAAGTAGAAACTTGGGAAGTTTATCTGAAGTTGCGTACACCCCTTACTGACAGCCTCTCAACAAGAGAATTAAAATTGTACTAACTACAGCTGTTCAGACAGGGTTCTTGCACAGCTTTCCTGGCCACCATAGACAGGGCTGTTTCTGAGAAATATTATAAAGCCAATTTACGGAATGTTGGAACAGAGCATGTGGAAGAGAAAAGAATGTTAACATATAGCATGTTTTAGCAGACATGGGTCTCAAAAAAAAAGGCCTGTTCATGATGGGTAAGGTAAGACATACACAAAGTCTGCAATAGCTGTTCAACTAGCTGGCATCATTCTGACTCCACTATGGATAGGATCTGCAAGTGACTGCAACCTGTACTAAAACAAATTGCATCATTCACATTCTGCCAAAGGGCTACATTTTTTTCTATCAATGAAGACTACAAGTCAGATTAGCAACTGTAAAGATCACATTGACAAGAGAGCATTTATCAGATAAGATATCTGTATGTCCTAGTTTTAAAAGTACATAAGCCATCATCACCTCCACAACAATGCAGCATTGAGAGAAGAGTGCCTACTGCTCCGCCCAGCCACCCCCCCCCTCCAATCTAGTTATTTTGCTTGCCCAAGTTGAGATGCCTTAAAAGGGACTTGAGTCCCAGAGTACTGAAGACCCCTTTAAGGAGTCAACTGAAGCAATCCCCGCCCCCACCCCCCCAAATCACTAATCACTCTAGAAAATTTAGTCCAAGGAGACCAGGAGAAAGTTTTAACTTGTGAAATGTATGTGCTGCATATTTTCGAACTGGATTGGTGAGTGTTAACAGCAGCAAAGTGGCTGCTTATTTTGCTTTCCACAAAATCAGCACTGTTCATAGAACTACCATTCAAGAAACTTACCTATAAGAAGAGTAATAATCTGGCTGAAGAAACCCCATGCTTATGATGCTATAAACTTCGCTTTGTTACTAAATGTATTTTAGATTTTTAACTGAATCACAGACCTGGTTTTCATACGTTTCTGTAAGAAGCCCAGCATATTTTTAGTACTATAAACTAACATTTGTGTTTCATCAAATGATCCAAAGCTCAGAACAGTCTTAGGGCTCGTCTACGCTTACTAGGGGGATCAACGAGCAGTGATCGATGCAGCTGCAGTCGATTTAGTGGATCTAGTGAAAACCCACTAAATCAACTGCAGATTGCTCTCCAGTCGACTCCTGTACTCCACCAGATCGATAGAAGAGACGGGGGAGTCAATGGGAGAGCAACTCCAGTTGACACTGCATAGCGTGGACCCCATGGTAAGTAGATCTAAGCTACGTCAATTTGAGTTATGCTATTAATGTAACTCAAATTGCGTAGCTTAGATAGAATTTCCCCTGTAGTGTAGACAAGGCCTCATTCACAAAGATCCATCCGAATTTAGATAAGGCATAGCTTAATAGGGCTAGTAAAGTCTTACATAGTTATATCCTAATACTTCTAGAAGGCATAGCCTCCATCAAAACTATTTTTTACATTTCGGCCTTGACTATACACAAAAAAGGCCTGTCTACAGCACAGCTGCTATAGCAGCACAGCTATGACACCGCAAGCGTGACATTGTAGCACCATAGCGTAAACCAGTGGTTCTTAACATGTGGCACAATCAGCATACAGCCGCGGTCCATGAGACATCCTCAGGGCCACATGGCTAGAATATATAGTGTATGGATGTGGCCCACATGACAGAGCTGTATATGCAGCCCACACTGGTAAAGAGGTTGAGAACCACTGGTGTAAACGCTTTCTAGATTGACAAAGGCTTTTCCATCAATGTAGTTAATCACTCTCTCCAACAGGCGGTGCTAGGTCAACAGAAAAATTCTGTAGACCTAGCCACATCTACACTGGGTGTTTGGGCGACATTAGAGCACAGACAGGCCAAAGTTACAAAAATGTCTGACAGTGTGTTAATAAATATGAGCAAAATCTCTTGAAATCAATTAAAAAAACAAACAAACAAACAAACAAACCAATCTAAACCTGAATTATAGTTAAGGAAAGGAATTGACTTGAACTAAAATTAAATAGCTATAATTCAGCTTTAAATTGATTTTATCATCATTCATGGGGTCTTGCTCTGGTATAACAAAATTGGTTAAAACACACACCTTCAGAGATGTGTATGTGTGTACACAAGGCCTTACACTTTTCACTACCTAAAGTCTACATACATACAAGTTACAATACTGAGCAGGCACTTTCATGACTTACCAGTCCTCATCATCTGGTATGTTACTAAGGGGAGGGTTGAGGCAGTAGATGTGGAAAGCCATGTCACACTCATCACACATTAGCTGTTTATCTGGATCCTGTTTACCTCCACACACATGACAGGCACACATCCTGCAGGTCTTGTTTGGGTTATCTTTACAATGTTTACACACTGGCCCACTCTGCCCTATGAACACACAGAAACAACAATTACTGCTGCTTCAGATTTCAGAAAATACTAGTTACACTAAAATGGACAAAAAGCCTCGAATCACAAACATATTAAAAAGTTTAATTTTCTTGGGTATCCAATACCATCATCATAACAATAGGATGTAGTGTAAAGTTTAAGGACAATGAAAAAAAAACATCTCACTTTTTAAGGGGCTGGTGCTAGCTGGACTAACACTGCCAGGTTCTTCAATTTTGTAAATTTCATCCACAAAGATAATTCTGCAGTCATTCAAGGAATCACCAGCATCCCTAAGGGTAGAAATTCATAAGTCAACAAAATCAGCCTTTAAAAAAAAACAAACCAACCTCACTGCTGCACAGGTATACTACGTAATGCAGACTGGGAGGCAGGTGCAGTATATCCTGGATCACAAGTAATTTCAATTAAGCATTCTGGATCATGTACAAGATGATCAATTAACAGATTTATAATAGTCAATGAGGCAACAGCCCTGTAGCTATGTTGCTATCGTGCCCATAGTATAGATGTGGCCTTAGTCTGCAGCTGGACAGCAGCAACAGTACTAACCGCTGGTCTATACCCCATTTTTGGGCAGTTATACTGATTTAGAAACAGATATAGTTAAAGGTAACACAAAAACACCCTAGTATAGATGCAGCAAAATGTTCCGTGACACCTTACAGACGTATTGGAGCATGACCTTTCATGGGTCAATACCGACGTCGTATCCAATGAAGTCAGTATTCACCCACAAAAGCTCATGCTCCAGTACGTCTGTTAGTCTGTAAGATGCCATAGAACATTTTGCTGCTTTTACAGATCCAGACTAAGGGTATGGCTACACTTACACTTCAAAGCGCTCCCGCGGCAGCGCTCCCGCAGCAGCGCTTTGAAGTTTCGGGCTTGGCTACACTCACACTTTACAACACTGCAACTGGGGTGTGAAAAGACACCCCCCTGAGCGCTGCAAGATACAGCGCTGTAAAGCGTCAGTATAATCAGGGCAGCAGCGCTGGGAGCGCGGCTCCCAGCGCTGCACGCTACACCCGTAAGGGATGTGGTTTACATGCAGCGCTGGGAGAGCTCTCTCCCAGCGCTGCCGCTCTGACTACACTCACACTTCAAAGCGCTGCCGCGGCAGCGCTTTGAAATTCCAAATGTAGCCATACCCTTCGAGTGTGGTCCCAGCGCTGCACGTACTCCACCTCCTCATGGGGATTAGCTTGCAGCGCTGGGAGCCACGCTCCCAGCGCTGGGGCACTGTTTACACTGGTGCTTTACAGGGCTGTATCTTGCAGTGCTCGGGGGGGGGGGGGGGGTTTGCAGCACTGTAGACTGCCAGTGTAGCCAAGGCCTAACACTGCTCCCCCTCTGATACTTGAGTATAGATGCAGTTATTCCTGTACAAAAAGTGCTTTTTAGCCCTCGTCCAGACTAACCCGCGGCATCGGCGGGTTAAAATCGATTGCTCGGGGATCGATATATCGCGTCTAGTCTGGACGCGGTGTATCGATCCCCGAGCGCGCTTACATCGATTCCGGAACTCCATCAATCCGAACGGAGTTCCGGAATCGACGCGGAGAGCCGCGGACATCGATGGCGCCCCGTCCAGACTGGTGAGTATCTCGATTTTAGAAATTCGACTTCAGCTACGTTATTCCCGTAGCTGAAGTTGCGTATCTAAAATCGATTTTAATTCCTAGTCTGGACGTGGCCATAGTTATAGTGGTGCAAAACCTGTGTGAAAAAAAGTCTTTAAAATGTGTGTTAAGTTCCCCAAGTCTTTGCAACGGAGCATTAAATGGTGATTGGGTTCGGAGTTAGGTGCTAACGATGTTGTTTTGTTTCTTTAAAAGCATGCCAGTAATGCCTGTTCTTACAAAAATGACAGGAGCTTTAATCAATTCATTCCAAGGAGCTATTTCAGTCAAGTTAGGGCTATTATGTAAAACTAAAGCTTTGTTTACGCAGCTGGTCATTTCTTCCCAGGCTCTAGTGTCTGCTCCTCCACTACAGCATGTCCACCCTCCTCAATTGTCTTTTCCACACCCACCTGGAACATGCCTGCCTTATGCCACTGCTTCTCTGCCATTGGCCAACCAATGCCTCTTCAATCCAGTTCCACAGCAAATTCCTCCTCTATTAACAGCCTCTTTACTCTAGCTGCACTTTGACTACTCCACACCCACCAATTCCAGGCTGTTTCCAGCACCTCTAGCCTGGTCTCCCACCCATACTGTTCTTTGTTTTGAGGTAGCATCTAGGAGCTCTAGTCATGGACCAGGACTCCACCTAGATTCCAAATGGAGACCAAAAGACAGCCTCTGCCTGAAAGTTTACAATCCTTACTACCAACTTGAATTCCTTTTCACATTAAATAAATTCACCCATGAAGGGTTTAATATCCCTTAACACAGCAGACAAGATTGGCTGGAGGCAACACTACCTGAAGTAGATTTAGGGGCTGAGCTGAACTTTGCAGACTTTGAACCTACAGCACAGAAGAGTTTCTCAGCAAAAAACTATGCTTAAATTATTACGATAGCCTCAAAAGGTTGCAAACTTTTATTATGGAACCTGAACACTCCATGTGCCACCCCTCATCCCACTCTTTTTCAAGAACTCCCTACATTTCCTCCCAATCTCTTTTGTGCCAGGGTCTCAATGTGCCCCCCACCCCACCCTCCTCCCATACCAGGGTCCCCCATTCTGCTCCCACACCAGTAGCTCTGTGCCATTCCTATATCCCCCCCATGGCATGCGTTGTGTGTTTCCCATTCCCCTATACCAGGTCTAGAGTGTATCCCTATTGCTCCCACACCTTCCATTCCCCCTTACCAGGATCCTCCAAACTCCCATCACCCACTAGGGATTCTGTATGCCCCCCATAACACAAAGACCCATTGGTAATTCATTGTTCTGTGTCAGTAACTCATCAGGCCCGACATACTACACCTAACAGTATTAAGATATATATCCAACAGGTGTCATGTAACATCTCATTGGAAAAACTAATAACTCACTCATCATTAATATTAGAGTGATATATGTGTAGGTCATGTATAAAAGATATAATTCTAGCACATAATTGTATTCTTAAAGTGTGTTTGGCAAGGAATGCATAAGCACATTGTGCCTTAGTCAAGGGAACATGCATTTGCCTGATCATCAGGCAGAGACAAAGAAGATACATTAACACATAAGGTAAACAAACCTATCAAGCAGGAGAGAGCAGCTTAGTCTGGGCTTACTTTTCAAATAATACATTTTAAAGGTTGCCTGGACTATAAAAAAGGAGAGAAAACTACTTAGTGGTCCATCACTTAGGGACCAGAGCTCTTGAAATCACAAAACATTGGGTCTTCAACCAAGGCTGTTGAAGTCTCTAGGGACTGAATATAGGTGAGAAACCTGCTCAGCAAAGATTGTAACTTGCCAAAGTTGCATTTTCATCTTAGAAACATTTTTACTTATTTGTAACCCTTTCTGTCTTTACTCCTTATAGTTGGCATCACTTAAGCCTCTGACTTTTTGTTTAATAAGTGTTTTACTTTTACTCTAAACCAATTCAGTGCTGTGATTGAAATAAGTATTTGTCAAAAATTCATTTAATGAATTGCAGTATATTGCCTCTTTCACAGGTGGTTAAATGTTGTTCTTTTAATGTTACAGGAGAGGACTGGATGCTACAGAGGCAGACTGTTTTGAGGAAATTCAAGATGAAGCGGGTGTTGGGGTTACTTTTCAAAAAGTAACTGGATGGTGGACGCGAGGGTGTGACTTGCACGCTACTTGTTAGTGTCAGGGCTTTAAGCCACAGCAGCATTACCATTTAAGGCAACCAGAGTTACAGAGAAAGTCCTGACAATCCCTTAGTGGTCAGGGCTAAATCACAAAACAGCAACCCCCACCCCTATTCCAGCATGCTCCATTTTTCCCTCCCCATGGCAGGGCTCTGTATGAACTTTCATTACCCTCTTCCCTCACATGTAAGGGACTGCGTGAGCCCAACCTTTCCCCTTCCCCTATTCTCCCTTCCCATTCCAGAGACTGTGTGTGTACTTCCTCCTGCGCCATTATTCATTTTTCTGTCTTGGAGAAAAGTCAGTGTGTTAATATATTAAAACTATTGATATGATGAGCAAAGGTGAACAAGTTTATTATGCTGGAAGGTATTAATGGATACCATCAAGCAGTTCTTTGATCTGTAGACAATTGCAGAGGTTCTAGATTCTAGAAGCTAGGGTTTGCTAAAGAGCTGAGAGAGACACTATATGCCCCCCCATTTTCAGTTTTCTGAATTCCCTAAAAATCAACAGGGTTCTGATCAATGCCTAGAACATTCCCTGAAATCTTAGTCTTCTTTTTCCAAATGCCACATTCAAATACTTCACTATACACAAACAAAATTGCCACTGATTTGAGTATAAGCCATTTGCAAGGTTGGCCAAAAATGTGCAAATTAAAAACTGCCACCAAACACAAAATAAAAGTGTGCAGATAAGACCTAGAAAAAAAAAAAGTTTAACATTTAAATGATGTAACAATAGAACACTGCCTCTTTTTAAATATACTTTTTTCTCAAAAGGCATGGGTTCATAGGGTCCAGATATTTGCATCTACCTTCATGTTCTCGATCAGGACTTGGTCAAAAGGAGCTTAACATGGCAACTTATACACAAAGGGATTTTTCTACACAGCATTTGTAAAATGGAAACATGAGTTCGTTCGTTCGCTCTCTCGCTCTCTCAAAATTTTTTATCTGACTGTAGACCTTTCCTGACAATGTTCATAATCATTGTCAGGAATTAAAACTAACAAGTGGAACTCACTGGTCTAATATCCGTTGTCCAAATCAAAATGAACCACAGAAGTAAAACAAATAGCTAAGGGTATGGCTACACTTCCAAGTGCACAGCGCTGCTATGGGAGCGCTCCCACGGCAGCGCTCTGAAGTGCGAGTGTGGTCGCAGCGCCAGCGCTGGGAGACAGCTCTCCCAGCCCTGCATGTACTCCACCTCCCCATAGGGATTAGCTTGCAGTGCTGCGAGCCGCGCTCCCAGCGCTGCGGCACTGTTTACACTGGCGCTTTACAGCACTGTAACTTGCTGTGCTCAGGGGGGTGTTTTTTCCACATCCCTGAGTAAGAAAGTTGCAGCACTGTAAAGGGCCAGTGTAGCCAAGGCCTAAGAGTTAGAATTTTACATTCCATTCAGCTTGCTAGTCTTATTAGCACCATAACCAAGTTTGCTTTTTTAAAAGAGTTGGAAGTAATTGGTTTCTTTATTGAAGGCAATGACAAGAAGAGCAATACTTGCAAACAGAACATTTCAAAGTCATTTTGGGACTCTACATCTCTATTTCATTCTTTTAGGATCAGGATTACTTACCCAAGCAGTATCTTTGCATACATCTCCTTGTTCATTCTGGTTTCCCGTTTTCGCAGAATCTCTGCATCATACCAAAAACCTCTCTCTTTTGGTTCATCAGGATTATAGTTGACCATCACCACTTCCCCCACTTCTAGTTGGTGCCACTTCAAAACAGTCCGTGCTCGAGTACGTACATCTTTTGAACTCAGTTCTACAACTCCATTCTCTGGGTAGCTTTTATGGGGGAAAAAAGGGTTACATTATTTAATATAATCTAATTTTCACATTACATTAACCACCTGTTTTTAAGAACAGTCAATGCCACGATAACATTCAACTGTTCAAGTTGATTCTCTTCTCTCTCCCAGCATATCCATTGCTAGAATAGGGCACACCAAAATTCTCAGTGCTGCATCCCATTTAATATTTTGGCCATTTAGTTAGTCTTCAACAAAAAAGTGACACTTCTCCACTCTGGTCTACTTATCCTCTAGTTTTAAAGTGCAAACAGTTCAGACAAGCTGGCAGTGTTACAGCCTGTCTGCACTTAAAATGGTTTGGCACTACAGATGGCAGAGCTATGTTGCCAAATGCAGCTTTAACAAACATTTCTCCAAATGGAAGGTGCTATACCAGTAAAAGGGCTTTTTCGCCAGTATAGCTTTGTTGTTTAAAGGTGTGAATTTTTTTTTTCATACTCCTACCAATACAGCTATGCTGATAAAGCTTTCTAGTGCAAACCCGGCCAAAAATCTTGCTTCTCTACATGACCAAATGCTCCAACATCATCAAATGACCTTCATTAGCTATAACTCACTCTTCATATTTCACATGATATAGGATATCTTCTTCAGCAGCAGTTGATTGCAGTTCAGACTCTGTATCACTATCACTTGATTCATTTGCAGCCTTCTCTTTCCTGGTCACATTTACAATCTGGGCTTCAAACCATGCTCCCATGTTCATATCCCGAGCATCTACAAACTCGTTGATCTAAACAAAGCAAGACATGTAACTCTCCAAAATAAATTTTCAGAGGAAGCTTGAAACTCAATTAAGCCACTCTCTACAGGGCTTAGATTGTTACAAGTGGCTAGTTATATTTCCCAAAAAAAACTATGTTTGAACTCTCTTGATGGTCCCACAGCACATCCTGACTTCTCCCTCTCTCTCTGACAGGGTCAGGACTTGTCTTAACATTTGTCCTGTGCATCATCAAGCACACATTGGTTTAGTAAATAATGTAGGACAGCCTTGCAAGATGGTCATAGTCTGTACTCGGTCAGTAAAAACACTCATACCTTAAAAATTCCACTGTAAAAAGCATGTAAAAAAGGTATTTGTTCTGAGCAAACAGTTTCTCAAAGGTTTTAGAAAGAGGCTTTGCTGTTCATTTCTGTATAGTACTTTGTACCTGAGAAAGGAATCTAGCGTACACTCACCTTATAGAGTCCAAATCCTGGATCAACCCAGTCAGCTTGTGCTACTGTACTAGGCTGACACTCCAACTCTATTGCACCCTCGCCATTGTTGGAGTTCTTATCAGACTCACTCTGGCCTGAGCCGCAGCCAGAGTCTGTATCTGAGAGTTCCAAGTCCTTCTCTTTATTAACAGTAGGAAGCATAGCAGGGCTCTGTTTTACAAGTAGCTGAACAATATCATTCAATCCAACATTGTAGTCAAAGAGGGAGTGACCATCTTCCATCTACAGGATAAATTGAGAAAGTAACAATCTAGTTAAATTTCATTTATATTTTAAAGCCAACTCAAAACTGCCTTTGATTACATTTGCAGGTATATGTACAAACTATACTTGAAAAGCACTAACAAGAATTAAGCAATATTTGTAATTTTCAAACATTTGAGTGTCTAGCAGATTTTTATTCTTACTGTCTGGAAATTTTTTTGTTCATAGAACAAACTCGGATGCAAATACTGGAGAAAAAAAAAATGCATCCGCGCTATGGTAGAACTGCTTCAGTGGCCAAGTCACTCCACTTCTCTAACTAGGTTCTGAATGGCAGTGTGAAATGAACCAGTCTTAATTTCACTTTGCAGCTGGTCAGCAAAGCCAGCAGAAGTTGTAGTCACTGGAATTAGTCTACAGATTCACAAGACTGGACTGTGTCTAATCAAAGCTAACTTGAAGGAAAGTTAAATTAAAATTTGGAAAAGTGGCATTGCACAACGGCAGAACTCTGACTTTTGACTATATAAATAGATGACCAAATAAATCTGTACCTTTTAAAGTTCTTGAAGTTACTGAAGTACTACTATTCCAGATTTAAAGCATAAGACTTGATGCTGGAGAAAGTTTAGCAATTTAGACAAGCTTCACCACATATTTAAGGTCTGACTAATAGAAATTCTACAGGAAATCATCATTCCTCCCAGCCCAAACCACACAAAAAAAGTGATCCTCAGAGCTTTGTTCTCTATCAGCGGGAAACAAGTTAACCACAAAAACTTGCACTTCAGAAGAATCACTGAGAATGAATTATGATTCATGGCATAAAATAGTTATGGGGCTACTACTGGAAATATGGATAAGAACAGCAAAGGTCAAGTTATTTCCTGTGAATAGATGAAGAATCATAGCACTAATCAAATCCATAAAATCGAGAATCAGCTGAATCTTCTTATACTTACTACCAGAGTAATGGTATCACAAAAATCAGGTTCCAACTAGCAATAAGTATCAGAAGAATAGCATAGAGAACACCAAAAGGACACAGTCAAGAAGAGAGCAGCACAGGATGAGAGAACATGCACAAGGAGCAGCCACAGGAGCATAGAGTACTAGATGACATGCTGAAAGCAGCAATATCGGATGCAAAATGTTTTATTATTGGAGGTTTTTTCCCTCTTCCATCATTTTGCAATAAGAATCAGATCACAAACTTGACAGACTTCAAATCAGGAAAGGCACTATGTTGGGGAAAAATCTCATCCTAAACCCTACCCTCAAACATTTTCTCCATCAGAGTCCATTATTCCATCTCTGTGCTCTGAATGAGTCTCTTGTGGTCCAGTCCCTCTGATCTCATACTAGAGAATACTCCATTAAATACATAGCAATCCAGTACTAGTATTACACTTCACAGCTCTCTTAAGTCTGCATTTTTTAAAGTTTTCTTTGGTTCCCTCATGCATTTGAGGATGCTAACATCTGTGCAAGCTACATTCCCTGCCTCACCCAAAACAAGGTGAAACAAAATAAGATACCTTGGGGATCTAAACAGCAGCACTAGTTCCTTCATAGCCAACAATAACAATATGCTGCTTTATCTACGCTCTGCCAAAAGCACTGCAATTTGCAGAGGAAGTTTTAATCTCTGTTAATAACTGTTCCCAAAGCTCTTATTAATTCAAGGCCCCAGTGTGTCAATGTCCAATAGTCATTTATTTAAATAGGAGTACCTTGAGACACTTCACCTTTGGAAGAATTCTTGTTAAAAGTCCCGACTATACTACTATCTTTACCCACATATTAACTAGAGCAAATCTTGTATTTTACAAAAACCCTTCTTTGTTAAATATCAGCTTTTCAGGAAGCAAAAACATCAGCAAGTTTCACTAACAGACCATGCAAAAAATGAGCTAAAGCAAGGAGGTAGGGAGCTAGGAAGGGAGGAAAGAACAATCACCTCTCCAGCCAAGAAAGCAGTGATGTTAATAATGGCTTTCACAAGAGTACCATTCAAGTTCTTTTTTTCAAGGATGATGGCAACCAAAGCTCAGACTCTCAAAGCCCCACCTACACTAGGAAAACAACAAAATATCTCCACTGGGTCAGGTATTAAAACCAGAGGGGGTCCATAACTCTGGTACATATTTGATTAGGCTTGTTTTTTAGCAGGGTAAAGTTACATCAGTGGTTAAAGCAGCAAAGAGTCCTGTGGCACCTTCCAGACTAACAGATGTTTTGGAGCATAAGCTTTCGTGGGTGAACACCCATAAAACAGTTCTGGGTGCAGGAACCTTGCCTGCATCAGGGCTACCAGTATTTGATTGGTAGGGTTTTAAAAAAAAAAATAAAGTTTCTCTGAACTGTGTCCACACTGGAGAAAAGTACTATGGGACAACTTCTTTAGCAAAAATGTTTACCAAAAAAGCAAGGCTGGCCTTAAGCGCAAGCAAAGCAAATAGCTGATTGGGCCCCTGGACCAGCTTTGCAACTCATCTTAATCTTCCAACTCTAGCAATAACATTAAAAAGGGAAGAAACAAACAGCCTGATTCCACCTACTACCCCGATAGCTCGATTCCAAGATAAGATTGGCCCCAATTTGTGAAACAGGACCCCAAATATTTTAGAACAGCCATTATTTGTTAGTGTCTGTACACATTCAAGTTACTTATAAAGGCACCATGGCATTTAAGCACTGAATGAGAGCTAAAGTTCTGCATTTGTTTCAAATTTGTTCCAAAATATTCTCTATCCTCTTGACTCCTTCAAAAGGAATCCTTCTTCATATGCCAAATACGCGAACAATCTCTGCAGAATCTCACTCAAATGTACTTCTGGCAGCTCCCAAGGCATACAGCTTGGTGCATAGTTCTGCATGAACACAAGAAAATAACCTCTCAGCTTTCCGATGGTACCCCAATACATCAACACTGTACTTAGAGTACTCCACCACACGCATTCTGAGAATTTAGCAGCCAGCCAGCATGACAGGAGATTCATATTGAACAAACCCTAGCTATTTCCCTCAGACAAGTGGCAAGTGTTCCCTTTACAACTGTGGGGTTTGTTTTTGTTAGAACAATTAACAGAAGGCAGTAACCATAATTGAGGGAAAAATTGGTTATACGTGCTGCTAAAGCAAAAATGTCAAGTAAAATAAAAGGGGTTTCTTCCATCTCCAAGCACTCTAATTTCCAATTAGCCAAGCTGAAGTTTGCATGAAGCTTTAGAATGTAACTTAATGATGCAAATCAGTGTAGGATATGAGCACTGTATTTAAGAGCCTTTTAAGCTTATTTTACTACAAATTCAGCTAGTCATAGTAGTAGTAACTTCTTGTGGAAGGAAACACATTCTTGTTACACAAATGTAACATCCAACATAATGTCAGGAATGTAATATTACTGAATCACTCGAGATTACCAAGCCAAAGTTTAACTTGATAGCAGCTACCCATGATTTTTAAAAAGCTCTGCTATCAGGTTTTACAGAGACAGACTACTTCCTGTGAATCAAGATCTTTATAGCCCCTCAAAGCAGTAAAAATTCCAGAACTTGAAAAACTTAGCACTAAACCTAACAATCTGAGATCACACAGATCCTAGTAAAATCTGATTTTCATAGATACCATGTGATTTCACAGACTCAGTAACTGCCTTTTTCTTACAAGTACCCTTTGACCAACTAAAATAGAGCTGTCCTACTTTGGATAAACACCAAGATGTTGAACCAGGATTAGGAATAGATCTGGATCTTAGACAGCAGACAACTCCTAGATTTCATTTATTTATTCAGTCATCTACTTCACAACAGCGGTCTGTTTTCAGCTATTTGCACAAAGTACTTACGTGCAATGTGTGTGCACAACTGCAGACATTACAACATGTATGTGACTCCATAGACAGAGGTAGATATGAAAAATGAAAGATGACGGCCCCACTAGTGAAGTCCAGGACTAGTGTCCTAGTGAGAAGCCCAGTTTCTAGAAGAGGTATTAGAATGTCTCTTAGAGCACTCTCACTGAACGATGTTCAGGGACTCCATCCCTTTTATTTAAAATGTCAAGTTTAAGCACTCCCCAGACTACTATGATGGTGGAGAGATTCTCCACACTCCCACAGCCTTTGTTTTATATCCTACCACCAAATGAATTGAACACCTGACTTAGCTGCAGGTCATAGCTTTCTCAAGCAAAGCAACATGAAACTGATGAGTGACATTTCCACCACCACCCATCAGATTCTAATTAGCAGTAATAAATTATTCAGAACTAACTGATGAAGCGCTGAACAAGAGGCACTGACCTGTTTGCCTGCAGACTCAGGAAAACACTACAGTTGGTTTACAGCCAATTAATTTTCTTCACAATCATCAAAAATCTTAGGACTTGCCCATACATGAATATTATTCCAGAATAAGATAAGGTGTGAATTTAAAATTGAGTATTTATTTCCGAATAACTCCATGTCCGGACACATTTATTCGAGAACAGCAAACTAAACCAGAAGAGGGCACTCTTATGCTGATATAAGCGTGTCCACATATTGAGCTGCTTCTGAACAGATCAATGTGTTGACAAGCCCTTGGATCAGTCTGTAAATCATACTTCACCATCATACCTATGCAGTTAAACTGATTGAAGATTAAGTTTAGGGGAGTTAAGACAAGTTATGTTCTAATTGGACAATGGTTCATATTGAGCAGACCACAACTATGTTCCCTACCCTCTTTGACCGTATGTGTGTGTGTACACATTATACAGCTACAGCTGAACTAAAATTGAAAAAATACACAGCTTATGAAAATTACTATTAAAGCCAACACTGACTGTATATGGGAGTATCCCCTAAGTTTACAGCAAGTACAGCCAAGCACCATCCCTCATGGAACATCCCAAACACAAAGTAGAGAAACGTGTAAGGAAAAAAAAAATCACTAGATGGCAGCATAATCCATAGTTTTAAAAACAAAATTATTCCAGCTGACACCAGACAAAACTTGCCACTGTACTTCTCCAGTTTGAATCACTATATTCTACTCAAATGCGCTGTTTAACCAGCCCCTTTGTCTTTACACTAATTTCTTGGTCTATTCTATTAACAGACATGCTACCTGAACTAGTTACTTCTGCTAAGCCACAAACCCACCCTGTTAACACCCAATACCATGTGGTTCTCACTCATGAGAGCTAAAGAAAGGTAAATTCTTCCCTGCACACAACCACCATCTCTTCAATAGATCTTTGCCAGCACTGCATTCAAATAACAAAGATGGTAAACAATGGGCTCGGGGGGGGGTCGGGGGGGGGGGAACACGACGACCATACCCCGAATCGCAGGGAGGCTCTCTCATATACTAAGATATACTATTCCCTTTACATAGTAATGCTCAAGGCCCACACAGACTATGTCTTCACCACATGAAAGCTGTGCTTGATTTACCCAGGGTACAATCTGGACTGATTAACAGTTTTGTTCCCTCAGTTCTCCAAACTGAGGTGCCTTTTATATGCTTCACTGTGAAGGTTACCATTCCTAGTCTCCTCACACACAGCTTCCAGCATGTAAATTACTCCCAATTATACTGTACGAGTGCTACAGCTAGCCACTTATGAATTACACTGCGGAGCAACACCAGCAAACTCCCAGTCCCAGATTTTCCCCCAGCTCTCTCCTGGACAATACAAGCTCATATAAAGTCCATAATTTTATTAATAGAAAACAACGTGCACAAATCATGTTATCCCAAATGGAGTTTCCCCAACACTTCAATCCAAACACACTGGTTTAGATAAAACAACAAAACAAGTTTATTAACCACAAAAGATAGGTTTTAAGTGATGACAAGGCATAAAAGTTAGAATTGATTACAAGAAAATAAATGTAAAATGCAACTAATGCCTATCTTAATTTCTCTCTCATTACATGTTCTAGCAGTCTTACTAGCTGAATTCTTTCAGTCAGGATCCCTTCCCCAGGCCAAAACTGTTTCCCTTGTTCTTCAGTGTTGTGGATGCCACAGCTAGAGAAAGAGAGGAATAATTTGGGGCATCTCCCCTCTCCTCTTATAGTTCTCTCTCTTCGAGAAACATCTCCAGCTGAGGTTATGGAGACAAAGTCTATCTGGACAGGAACCCTCAGCTGTTTTGTCATGATTTAGATTTTCACCCACCTCCCCTGCCAAAGAATAGCCACATAACCAGGTGATGGTCCTTTGTTGACACCTAATTTGTGGCTGCTCCTCTCAGACATGAAACATGTCTTAATAACTCCAAACAGAGGAATCCTATAACTGTACATGCAATGTTGCCACAAGTTTTAAAAGGACAACAATAATAATCAGCACATTATGAGTTTTCAAATGATATCTCACGAGGTATACTTTGTACAAAATGTATCATAGTTCTGTAAAAGGGTGAATTATGGGGTACAGGCTGTCACAACATTAACACTACTTTTTTTAGTGAATTCAAAGCCACAGTGCTTTGCCAACATAAACATCAGAAGAGCAAGAGGAGATGTGAATGAATGTTAAAGTAATGATTTGTATAGTACTGTACTGTTTGGTCACTCCAGCGGGGTGGGAACATCTAACACTACCCTTAGACTTGTTACTTTCTTTGATCACAGTTTAAGGCGGAGTCCTTGTCTGATGTCATGCAGCCCAGGGGATAGAGAAGGTGGGAGTTTCACCCCCACGCGCTATGGGGAGAGGAATGTGAGGGGGGGTTTAGGAGGGCGCCGATTCATTACATTAAGAAAGGGAACAGAGCAGGTACCTGTTTGCCCCGGTAGAAGAGCCTCTGCCTGTCAGGTTCCACGCCATCGCCGAACACCTCGTGTATCCTCAGCCGCAGCTCCTCCACCTTGGTGAGTTTGGAGAGCGAGTCCACCCGGTGGGTCTCCTTGCCATCCATGGTGCGCACCTGGATCCACATGGTGGCGGCTCTGCCAAGGACGAAGGGGGAGCGGGTGACTCACCTAGCAACAGGGATGTCCCAGGATGGGGGGGCGGGTCTAGGGCTGGTTCCACACCCAGATCCTGCAGGCAGACCCGCCTGGCACCGCCCCCCCCGCCCATCCTGGGGGGCAGCTCTCCGCGAGACCGCGCTCCAGGGAGACGTTTAACTCCCCCCCCTCCCGCGCTTAGGGACCATCCCGCCTCAGCCCTTCGCACCCCGGCCGGCCGGACACCCCCAGCGCCGGAAACAACCCAGGACCAGCCCCCCCGGAGATCTCCCCAAGCCGGCCACTCCCGCTGCGGGAGGCAGCCCTCACCCCAGGCCCTGAACCCACCCCGGCCGCTCGCTACGTTCCCAAACGCCCACCTCAGTCACAACTTGGGGGCCAGCCAGTGGGGGCGACGCTCGCTCTTCAGCCACCGAATCAATGAGACCTCTCACCCTAACCCTCCCTCCGCTCCGAGGACCCGCCCTCTCCTCCCAAACTATTGGCTCGCAGCCGGCCGGCCTCAACGCCGATTGGCCAACGACCTAAAAGCCCGCCCCTCCCCGCAACCTAGTTGATTAGGCTGCGCCAGGCCATCCGTCTCCCTCCTCGCGGGCAGGCACCGCGCGCCAACTGTATCTCGCGCCACAATTGAAACGCTCTCTTAAATCTCGCGGAGTTTCCCCCCCACTACACACATCTCGCGTGGTTATGTAAATAAAAGAAGACAGCTGCCAGGCTTTTTAAAGGGGCAGTTCTAAAGGGTCAGCGAGAAGGGGTGCAAGGGCCTGGCCCGTGGAATAGGCAACCAGAGATGCCACTGAGGGTGCAAATCTATCTGCCCCACGCTCCCTTTATATTTTGCAACGTTCCTTTCCAAATTGTCATAGGCTGACAATTAATTTGTCTTGTGCAAATCCAATTTCCTCCACCAGCACCCCCAAAAAGCCCATACTATATAGGTTAAGAATGAACAAGTGGAAGAGTCACAAGGCCTGTTCCCACGTTTGCATCTCAGGGACCAGTGTATAGGAACTCTGTGTCCATTGCAACTTGCACTTAGGATGAGGGGAAACTTGTTTGCATATTCAGTGGCAGCATATGGTGAATGTGGTCAGCAGTCCTCCAAGTGCATGCAGAGACCACAAAAGCTGTGCTGCCGCCAGCTTCTGTAATTCTATTTCTAGGGGCAAGGGAGGCCTTTTAAAACAAACACCTACATACTATCAGGGAGTACTTGCGGAGGTGGGGACAGGGGAATGTAAACTGCACATCTGAGGGTAGTCTATGGCGATCTGCAAATCCTCTTCAAGGAAGTAGAGAGTTAGTGAGGTAGAAAGACGTGACCATGTGCGGTTTAAATTTTAGAACCTCAGAACAGCAGGACACCTTTTTAACAGTAAGTTGGTCCCTGTGTGAACTTGGGAGGGAGTTCCTTGTTTGTCATTCACTGCCAATAAACATGTAGACCCAGAGAGCTCTCTCTAAGTACAGAGCTCAAATCACAGGCAAGCTCTCAATGCCACCCGGGAATAGGGCATTTTAAACTTTCAATTATTTTAGATTTATTTTCTCAGAAGGAGGTATTTCCAAGTTGTGCATGCAATGGCAACCCAATACAATCTGCAAACCCACCCTCCCCACCGGTCCCTAAAATGAATTTCACATATAACTGCAAGATTTCTGGGTTCCACCTCAGCACCCGGCAGCAGGAATGGAGTGTTCACTTTCTGAAACGGTGAAGACTCTGCCAGCTGGTTACCTAAACCTATTAACCTCTCTAAAAACAGGCTTTAAAAATAAAAACCGATTGCATTCTTCAGACAGCCTTTCCATTGCATTTCAGGGCTGAGGCACAGAGAACTTGTACTTGGAGACGGGAAAAGGTAGAATCCGTTTATTATGCCATACCTGGGAGCACACAATTTTTAACTCTACTGACATACCATGAACCAGTTATAGTTTGCGGGTAAAGGACTGAGCTGGGGAAAAGACAGACTGCTTAAAAGACGGGGACTGTCTCTACTGTGTGTGTATCCCACCGTTTGGGCAGCCCACAGCAGATAGATGCTCCTTGTACGAGCAAGATCCCATCTTCTAAATATCGACATTATAAACACCCTGCGAGTCTCAAAATGTCTCCCTGCCCGTTGGCATTTTCTGCTATAGCAAGGCACTTTTTGGCATAGGCTTGCCCTCTCTCTGTTTGCACTTGGGAGGCGGGCTCAGGGGATCCCCTGCTTCCTAGCTGCTGTCACTGAATAAGCAATCTGCGAATGGCTCCTCCCTTCTACAAGAAACTTTTAAAAATATGCAAAAACAAAAACCGTAAGTTGCTCCGTTCCGCGTTGGTATTTCAAAAGAGGTAGGGGCACCAGGACCTTTGCAGTGACTTGATCTCATACTTGAGCAAGTTTCCTATAGGATACCACTGATGAGATAACCTCTCCCCTCCCTCCTTATCGCTATAAATAATCCTTTACAAACAAATGTATCAGTCACCCTAGAACATCTGCTGCAGGTTACATCCCAGCTGGGACAGTTACAGGACCTCCGATGTTTGCAAAGACTTGGTTTCTGCTAGGGGTGGGGAGAGAGGCAAAGAGTCTCCCATTTGCCACAGGCTGGCCCCCGCTCACGCTGCAAAGCCCTTTCCTGCAAATAAGCAATTGCCATCTTCACCCCCTCCCCAGCCAGCCCCACTGCGGGACCACCACGAGACACTCACCTTTCGCAATCGGGTGCCTGCAATGGGATGGGAGATTGGGGAAGGGCGCGCGCGTGTGCAAGCGATGCTCCGTCCGCTCCTGGACTCAATGCAATGCCGCCGGATCTAGTGCCACGGGCTGCCAAGGAAGCGCCAGGAGCCGGAGCCGCTCGCCCCAGCTTTCCCCCCGCAGCGACTGCTACCGCCCGCGAACCCGGCGGCTGGCTTTGGAGTTTGGCGCGGAAAAGCCCAGGGTGGGGCGGGCTCCTGCCGATTGGTAGCTGGTGGCGGGAATGAGGAAGACGGGGAGGAGCCCACGCCCGGCCCGGGGTACCCGGGGGCGAGGGGAGGGTTGCTGCTGCAGCGAGGGGGGTGCACCCTGCAAGCACGGGTGGGTGCGCTGGGATGCGGGGACCGAAGCACGGTAGATGGAAGGTGCCGCTGCATCCCGCCTGGGGCTTGCTTTGTTCCCAGCCTTGCCAGCCCGGGTCAAGACGCATGAGCCCCTGGGTGCTGAGGCTCATTCCAGCCTGGCTTTGGAAGCGGTGAGCTCTCTCCCGTGGATGGTAAAATGCCCACAACTCCTTCCACCTCAGCCCTCTTCAGCGCCACGTCCCGCCAGAAATCGCTCCGTAGGAGAATGCTGCCTCCTCTGGGGTGGAACAGGGGTGAAGTTTAACAGCGCACAGCCAGGCCGCACAACGGGGCCGGGAGTTTATAGGCAGTAAACCACAGGAGAGGACAGGACTCTAGTTCACAGTGAGAAGGGTCATCCGAGGTAATGGCCTATGGAGCAACCATCTCCCGTCCATTACACTTTGAACTCCATCCCCCTTGCTTGCAATGTATTGTGATGACAAATGTTGACCTGTCACCTCTGCCCTAAGCTACAGGTCTACCCCCTGGGGAAAACACCTGATGGATTCTCTTTCCCCATTTCCGGTCTCTTCTGCAAGGACAGCTAGTCAGAGCTGCTGCCCCTGGCAAGCAGAACTCTCCCCTTCCACTCAGGTACCACAGGAGATCTGAGACAAGGAGCTTCTGGACACATATCATTTCCACAAAAAGCAGAGGGGTAAGGAGAAGAAAGAGCCCAGCAGCTCAGAGCGGGCTCTGTTCCTTCCATCCATGAAGATCTCTCTGAAGGGCACGCCTTTGATATCATGCACTCTCTCTCCTTTACTCAGCTCATCTCCCAGGATAACAGTTTAGCAAAAGAAATCAAGGCATCAAAAGCAGTTAAACACCTGACCGACTTGAGCATGTGCTTCGTTGCTTTCCGGAAGCAGGGCCAGTGCCTGCAAGAAAAGTTGGTCTGCAGGCAAAAGCCCAGCATTTCCCCTGTGGCTCATAAAAAGCGCAAGAAATATGGCGCATTACTCAGTCTGAAACGAAGGGTAGCAGAACAATGGACCTCTCAGCAGACAGATTCCTCGTGACACCTCAAAAGACACTTGCTGACAAAAAGTAATGCATGCAAGCTCCAAGGAAACTTGGCAAAGATAAGCAAGTGCCCTCCCCTGATGGCCATGACCCCTCAAACTGTCTTCCTGAAGTGTCCCCTCTCTCTAAGGAATAATCAAATCCCTAAAAGAGTCTCAGAAATCACAAGACTGGGGCTCTAGTCTCTGTTTTCCTTCCCAGTCTTTGTCTTGTCTATTTTGAATGTATATTTGGCCCCAGCACAATGGGACACAGATCTCAGTTGGGGCCACTAGGCACTACTATAATACAATACTAAATAATAACATCATTAATGGGGCAAATCCTGAAAGCTGCAGGACACCTGGCACTGCTATCAAAGCCAAGCAGAACTGCAGCTGCTCAGCACCCACTGGAAGTGGAGTGATGTCACAAACCTTTGACATCACAGACGCGCAAGATCCTTAGGAAGCACAGACAAGAGCTGGCTTCTGTTCTTCCCCGATGTCGGTGGTGAAATCGATTAGCCTGGTGCTGCCTGAAGAAAAGGTGTATTTGGCAGGGTCCAGCGTAGCTGGCCAAGTGATTCTGACCCTTAACAACTCTTTGATCAACCCCACAGTGAAGGCAGAGCTTGTGGGAAGGGGCTATTTGCAGTGGAATGAAGAGACTAATGCTGACAAGGATTACAGCAGAAACATTATCTGCAATAACAAGGCTGACTACGTCAATAAAACAAAGACATTCTATATAGAGGGTAAGGAATTGGAACCATAGAGGCCAAAGAACACAGAGTAAAACCTCACTAATTTTGCACTCGTGAACACAGGAATTGCCATATTGGATCAGATCAGTGATCATTCTAGCCTTGTATCCTGTCATTACCCCAACTACTTAAGAGGAAAATGCAAGAAACACTTCATTAGGCAGTTATGTGATAACCTGCACAGGAAGTATTTCTTCCTAACCCTTATTGATTAGAGGTTGGCTTAAGCCCTGGAGCAAGGAGCTAAACTTTGGGCACTTTTTAAAAAAAATGTATAATTTTAAACTCTGAATGATCTCATCATCCATGTAACAGTCCAGTCCCTTTTATTCCCACTGAACCCTTGCCTTCTGTGAGGGCTTTATTTATTTAGATTTACATTTTTTAAAAAGTGTAAATGAAAAATGGTGGTAATGGATATCCTTAGGTTAGTTCTGTGTTTGTGCAGAAAAAGTATTTCCTTTTATCAGTTTTAAATTTGCTCCCTTTCAATTTCTGGGAATGTCCCCTTGTCCTCGTATTAGGAGAAAAGGAAAACAGGAGACCTAAAGTGAATGATTATATTTTGCACATCACAGCCAGTCTGAGACCCTTACTCTCACGTAGTAGTAGTTTACACCATGCATAGTCCCACTGAAATCTAAGGATTTATTGTGGAGTAAGGTACCACTTAGTGTGAAGAAAGGAATCACAATGTGGCCCATAGTAAGTGTGTATACATATCTATGCATATAGTCACAGTAATGCATCACTAAGACCTTGTCTAAACTAGGAAGGGGTTTCTGGTATAGTTATATCAATATAGCTATATCAGCAAAATCCTCTAGAGTAAACACATTTATACTGGGATAAAAGTGATTATACCAGTATAACATATGCCAGTTCTCCCAGTCAGTATAATCTGTAATAGCATAAGCACAATTACATCAGTATAATCACATCTACTCTAGGACTTTTACTGGCATAGCTATGAATCACACCCCTAGATGACACACAGCTATGCCAGTAAAACCTCTAAGGCCTGGTCTGCGCTAAAAAATTAGGTCAGCATAACTACATTGTTCAAGGCTGTGAAAAATCCACAGCCCTGAGTGACGTAGTTAAACCAATGAAGCTAAGTCCCCATATAGACATCGCTAGGCTGACAGAAGAATTCTTGCACTGACGTAGCTACCACCTCTCGGGGAGGTGGATTATCTATGCTGACAGGAGAATCCCTCCTCTCGGTGTAGGTAGTGTCTACACTAGGGGTTCTCAACCTATTTACCACGGAGCTGCATATGGAGCTTTATCATGTGCCTGTATGGCCCTGAGGATGTCACATGGGCTGCAGCTATGCACTGATTGGGTTGCAAGCAGCCCCCAGGCCAGGGGTTGAGAACCACTGGTCTACAATGAAGAACTAGGATGCAGCTGTACCACTGTAGCACTTTAAGTGCAGACAAGTTTTAAGTGTAGACCAGGTATCAATGTACTTTCTTCATTTATTTTGTCAACTATCATTTTTAATTTATTTATGTGCTGATAAGTGTACCACAATACATTTTATAAAAATAATGAAGTCTTGATAATATGAGACCTCACTACAGCTTATGCTGTTATATCCTTGCTGAGAGGCAGGGAAGTTATGAGCTACACAAAGGAGGTAAAGAAAATTAGTCGGGGTCTTACTGTGTTTTTATGTACACAATTAGTTAACCCCCAGTGTTTACAGGAATATAAAAGCAGTGGGTTGTGAACAACTCCTACACAGTTAAGAGTTGAAGGTTAGGCTGCATGTCAATGCATTAAATCTTGGATTTGACCTATGATCTCCAATGGTCAGACTTCAACTCCTCCTAGACTATTAGGATTTAAAGGCTATGCCCCACCGGAAAGGTCATTTTTCCTACATGTGCAATCAAGTCTTGGATTTGACCTATTAGCTCTCGCTGTGGCAAGTAAATTCCTCCTACAAGTTGAAAGTTGTGCTAGGTGTTATTGTAAATCTAGGGTGAAATTATCTTTCCGATATTTAGCATAATAGTAACAAGCAGTGCTTCTATCACACTTTTCAACTCTGTATCTAAAAGGCCAAATGTTTCAAAATTAGGGGCCTAAAGGCAGGCACGTAAATCCATATTTAGTCTCCTAAATAAACAGCCTGATTTTCAGAGATACTAAGAAACCACAACTCTCAAGGTTTCTCTCACAGAATTTACCAGCAGTCCTATACCAGTATAATTATATCACCGTAGCAATGCAGTATAACTCCCTATGTGCACATTCTCTTTGGGGATTTAGAGTGCCTTTTTCAGTTTAGCTTATGTCTCTTTAGAAGCAGTTTAAACTAAACTGAAAAAAAAGGCATTCTAAATCCCAAAATAGTACATTTATGTGGGGGATTGTATCAGAAAGATGGTCTTATTAGTTCAAAGTGAGACACGGCCAACTTTAGCCCGGTGTGAGCAGGAACTCACTCACTAACTCATGCCCGTCACCCCAATCGGGGTATGGGCTGCCAACAACAGATCTCCAGAGTCCTCTATCCTGGGCCATTCGTAAGGGTAATCGGCTTAGTGGCTTCCTAAACCTCTCGATTAAATTAAATGTAATTGCACCTGCTTACATTACAAACTGAATTTAAGAAAGAGGCAGAAGCAGAGACACTGAAATGGTTTTCCATGGCCTTGCATCTTGTGTCATTCACATTAATGCAAAGCGAAAGTAAAATATTATCACTGGTGCAAGTGATCTGATAGAAATTTTACCCCTACTTTGCACGGGTGTAACTGAAAACACAAAAAGCCAGGCTGTGGAGAATTAGGCTCTGTGAGGGTTTGTTGTATCCAGTGACACCAGTAAAGGAGAAGTAGATATTCATTCCACTGCCTGATTTCTGTAGGGTTTAAAAGCTGCTGAGCACCCTTCATGCCTAGTGACCACATTCAAAGTTCAGAGCGCTCAGCATTTGGCAGGAGCAGACCCTTAACAATAATTTGCAAGCAGTTGTGGGTTGCTATCCTCATTAAAAAAATTCCATCGAGAACGCAAGACAGGCCATAAATAAGAGGTGATCTTTTAGCTCAGTAAGTGAGGGAGTGACGTTTGGCTTTCAGGTAACTGGCTGGCTTCAGGCACCCACATCTTTGACTTCCATTTCAACTTACCTGATAGACTTCCATCGACATTCACCAGCAACATAGCCCGTGTCTCCTACTTCCTCAAAGCCTCCTGCGCCACCCGAGAGCTCATCTTAGCCAAGCAGAAGAAATATTTACTGGTGCAAGGGACCTCCTCTAGCCTCCCTACAAATAAAATAGAATCCCAGGTAAGGTAAATAGAGAATATTCGTCCTGTGACAGGAGGAGAGAAAAAGAGTGTAAGGGTCCAGTGCTGCTCCCAATGAGGTTTAGCTAGCTGTTTCTGCCAGGCCCATCCCCATGGTATTGGAGCGCCCTTACAAAACTACATAAGTCCAGACAGGTGGTCTACACACAGATCCTAGAATTGTCTCCTCTCTCCCCTTTTCCAAAGACACATAGTTTGGCCTACGAGGTGCTTTGGAGAGCAAGACCAGGACTTGGGAGCTGGTTCAAACAAATATGGGGACCCACAGTAAAGCCACCTGAATCAGGGGCCGTGCACTCCAAGGGCATGGCTACGTGCTGTACCATGTGCGACCTTCTAGGTACATCAGTATACTTAAAGCGGTACACTCCAGCCCCCCCAAAAGTGGATGCAGTTACACTGGTATAAAGATGCTTAACAATAAAAGTCATGCCCCTGATGGACATTGTTATCCTGGTACAAAAGTGGTGTGCAGGCCAAGCCTAAGAGTCAGTGCATGACCTTCTCCTACCTAATTGCTCAGCCTTGTCAGCTAAGGGGATGCAATTCCATGGATGGTAAAGGGTAGCAATAGGATAGCATGTATGTTTGTGGAGGGCAGTTGGGGAATTAGTGGCTGGAAGTTTCCTATTAAAGAGGAGAATAGGGGAAATAGGAGATGTGCCTCAACAGAGCCAGGGTGAAAGGAGGAGACACTTCGATTCCTCAGGGCTCCACATCAAGTGACACTGTAAAAGGAAAACGTCATCCTCACATTTCAGTCCATCCCACAGGGACCCCCATGACTTTAGGCTTGGTAGCATCATTTGCCTCAGCCCCACCAGGGCTTTCTAGCCCAATCTGATATTCAACTGGCAGCCAGTGAAGAGATGGAGCACTGGAGTAACGTGGTCTCATTAGCCCACGTTGGTCAACAGATGTGCTGCAGGTGTTCCCTGTGGCTTCTTTCTCAAGCGTACAGGCTGAACTTTCCTGATATTTATAGGGAAGTTTAAAAAAAGAACAGGCATTGGGGGAAAAAGAACTTCCAGGCCTCTTCTCTATATCATAAAGCAGAAAAAAAAAATCATACAACCATTATCTGTTTCCTTTGAAGATCATTGTTAAAATTACAATGATTTAATCAACAGAAACACTGGAATTAATTTTTGCATCTACTTGGCTATATTACTAAGAGGAGCCAATAAGCATCATCAGATGCATCTTGAATAATTATTAGTAATAATGCAGAAAAGCAGAAGTGTTCAATAAATATTTCTGTTCTTTATTTAGGAAACAAACAGACGATGTAGTCATGTCATATATGATGATGACACTCCTTCCATTAGTATCTCAGGATGATGTTAAACAGTAGCTACTATAGTTAGATATTTAGCAGGTCAAGACAGCAGGTCAAAATAACTTGCCTCCAAGAGTTTTCTAAGAGTTGGCTGAGGAGCTCGCTGGCCCATTAATGTTGCTTTTCAGTAAATCTTGGAACACTGGGGATATTCCAGAACACTGGAAGAAAGCTAATGATGTGCCAATATTTTAAATGGGAAAAGGAGATGACCTGGGTAATTATAAGCCTGTTAGTCTGACATCAGTCTCAGGCAAGATAATGGAACGGTTAATACAGGACTCGATTAATACAAAAATTAAAGGTGGATAATAAAATTAATGCCAATCGCCAGGGTTTATGGAAAATAGATCCTGTCAAACTAACTTGATATATTTTCTATGAGATTACATATTTGGTTGATAAAGCTAATAATGTCAATGTCACATACTTAGACTTCTGTAACTCATTTGACTAGGTACCACATGACATTTTGATTGAAAATCTAAACAATATGAAATTAGCTTGGCTCATATTAAATGGATTAAAAAACTAGTTAACTGATAGGTCTCAAAATGTAATTGTAAACAAAGAAACATCGTGTAAGGGGTGGGTTTCTAGTGGAGTCCTGCAGGGATCAGTTTTTGGCCCTATACTATTTAATATTCTTGTCAATGACCTGGAAAAAAACATAAAATCATCACTGATAAAGTTTGCAGATGACACAAAAATTGGGGGAACGGTAAATACTGAAGAGGACAGGATTGCTTGGTAAGCTAGGTACAAGCACAACAGTATGTGCTTTAATATAGCTAAATGTAATTGTATACATCTAGGAACAAAGAATACAGACCATAGTTACAGGATGAGGGACTTTATGTTGGGAAGTAGTGACTCTGAAAAAGATTTGGTGGTCCTGGTGGAGAATCAGCTGAACATGAGCTCCTGGGTGCAATGCTGTGGCCAAAATAGCTAATGTAATCCTTGGATGCATAAACAGGGGAATCTCAAGTAGGAGTATAGAGGTTATTTTACTCCTGACAATGGTGCAGTTGCCATTAGAATACGCTGTCCAGGTCTGGCGTCCACAATTCAAGAAGGATGTTGATAAACTGGAGAGAGTTCAGAGAAGAGCCACAAAAATGAGTAAAGGATTAGAAAGCATACCTTATAGTGATAAGTAGATTAAGCTACTTGAGTCTATCTTAACAAAGAGGAGTTTAAGGGGTGACCTGATTACACATTGTAAGTATCTACATGGGGAACAAATGCCTGGAATGGGCTCTTCAATACAGCAGAGAAAGGTCTAACACGATCCGAAGGCTGGAAGTTGAAGCTAGGCAAATTCAGACTGTAAGTGAGGAAAACATTTTCACCAGTAAGGGTCATTATCCCTTGCAACAATTTTCCAATGGTCGTGGTGGATCCTCCATCATTGGCAAATTTTAAATATAGATGGGATGTCTTTTCTAAAAGATGTTCTCTAGGAATTATTCTGGGGAAGTTCTTTAGCCTGTGTTATACAGGAAGTCAGAATAGGTGATCACAATGGTCCCTTCTGGCCTTGAAATCCATGCTCCCTGCAGAGTCAGGAGAAATCTCCCCCTCAGCAACCCTGGTTCCTGGGGCAGCCAGAAGCTGTAGAGTCACTTGAGCCTACTAGGATGAAATAACTTCTTTTCAGGAGTGTCAAGTGTCCCTAAGGACGTGGCGTAAGGGCAGAGACTGGATTTAACACTAAAGAAGAGAAGAGAGTTGATAGTGACTTGAACATCTGAAAGGTGCAGGGAACATTAACGTCCCAGCCAAAATGGTACAGGACAAAAAAGGGATCCTGAATCATTCAGCATCTCAAAGCTTCCAGTACACAGCCTCCTCGCACGTCGTTTTCCTTGAACAATAATTATGCACATTCTTATTTCATGGCTACATTATACATATACCCAGGGATCAGTCTTGAAAATATTACTCGCGTGAGTAGTCCTACTGAACTCAATGGGTAAGTAGAGCTACTCACATGTGTCAGGATTAGCCCCTTTGACTGCAAATTCATTATGGTAGAGACATGGGGCCTGATTCCCATTTACCCTACGGACCCTTTGCACTGCCAAAGTGGTGTAAAAGGGCCTGAGCGTAAATGAAGATCTGGACAGTAGAGCCAAACTCTGCTCTCTCACTCTCAGGTGTAAATCAGGATTGACTCTGTTGAAGTCAATGGAATTACGGTAGCGTAAGTGAGTGCTGATTCAGGCCTGTGGTCTTTCATTACTTCACTTGTATTATTGGCAGCCCCCAGCCCCATACACGGTTTATGGGGTGGTGTAAATACTATAGTGATTCCTAACCTTACTACTATCTTTAGTTGTTTGCTTTAAATGGCACCATCAGCAAATTCTGCCAGCTTCCTTCCTGAAGTGGGCCCCAGGAGATAACACTTCTCTACCCCCCAGGGTGGATGATGAGGCTTCATTCATTCTTGTTTGTAGCAACCTCTGAGGTTTGTGGATGGAAAAGGCTAGAGAAGTGTGACTATTCATGTTATTCTTTTGCTTTGGGGGTCTGAGCCCTTGAGTGAACTTTGCACTGCATACAATCTGCCTGCCTTACTGAGACCTAATGCTAATCACTCCATCAAGATGGTGAGAAAATGCTACTTTTAATGGCCTGTTTGTGGCCTTCCCCTGAATTTGGTGTAAATATATATTGTGTGCATTTCCGTTGCTCTCTCCTTGATGGAATCAGGACTGCTAAGCTGTGTGTCATATGCCCTGTACTGCTAACAAAAATTCTCCTATAGCTCAAGTGACAGGGGCCTGTGGAGAAGGATATGAGGTCTATCCTCACCACTTCTACGAAGTACAAAGGGCCACACATGCAGCATGAAGCTTTGGGTGTCTGCAGATTTCTTTTAGTGTGAAGCAGCCTCTGCTCCTGCATCTGCAATTCCCTGTGTGTAAGGAACCGAGGCAATCATATTGTATCCTGTGATAGGCACTCACCGTACTCTACCTTCCCCCACCCCCATGCAGTACCCTTTGGTGGTGGAAGTCGACAAGCACATAGCTTATCATTGCTGCTTCAAACATGGCCTCGTCATCCTCCGGATTTCCCTGGAGAAAAACACATTCGCTCCCGGTGAACAAATCATCTTCATGACCGAGATCGACAACCAGACAGGCAGGTCCATCAGGAAGGTGGTTTTTGCCTTGTACTCCATCATCCTCTACCTGGGCTACACCATCAGGGCAGAACAGCGCTCCTTAGAAGATCGAAATGAAGTGATGAGGCTGGAGTCCAGGACCAAGGCAGCCCCCTTTGAGGTCACAAGGATCACCAGCATGTTCTCCCTGCCCAAGTTACTGTCTGTCAGTAGCATGCTCATAGCCAACGAAATCATGGAAGTCCGGTATGAGCTGATAGGGACAGTTTACCTTCCCTGGTCCATGAACACAATCGTGGCCAAAGTGCCTATCATCATAAGAACCACAGCTGCAGGCATCCCTGAGGACTAGCAGAGGGGTGCAGATCTGCACCAGAAGCAAAGTGACCACATGTACCTACCCAGCATTTTCAGATGAATCTCTATACAGTGATCCAGGAACAAGTTTGCTGAGGTCCAGATAATAAAGATTTGCTGTGAAACGCGTGTGTGCCAGCTGCCTCATTTCACAACAGACCTTTGCACAAGCGGGTTCTGGATTGGGCCGAGATGCCAGAATGAGTCACAAAATGAGGGAGGGTGGGGCTAGCTAGGACCCAAGAGCAGAGTGAGAATACCAAGAGACACTGCCTGCCTCCCAGCTCAGGGCTGCAATGTGCTCTAGTTAGACCAGAGGCATGGTCATCAAGTAGACCTGGGTTCTAACCCCAGCTCTGCTGCTAACTCACTGGGTTAGTGACTTTCCTCCTCTGTGCCTCAGGTTCCTGCTCTGTAGAATGAGGACGATACTGGAGCAGATCCACAGGTTCATTCCTCACCCACCCAAGTGTCTTGTGTCATGGTTTGTCTGGAGGTGAGAAGGAAGACCCAGGTCAGTGGCCTGGACCCAGAACAACAAATACCCTTTAAATAGCTGCCCCCAGGGATGGACACACACAGTGGGAGCAGAGACAACACCTAAAGGTGTGGAGCTGGCAAGTCCAGGGAAGAATGGAGGAGCAGGTCTGGGTGGAGAACTGGCAGGTGGAGAGCCAGCCGCAGGGGGCTGGGAACAAGCCAGCCTGCCTGCTAATTGGGTAGCTTCAGGGGAGGCTGGGGAAAGAAACCAGGCTGTGTGGGATTGCATATGGAGCCTGGGGTGGGGCAGAGGCTGGGAAGGCACTAATGAAGCCACCAGGGTGGGAAGGGGACCAGGCAGCAGGTATACAGGAAGCAAAAGATACATGAGACCCCTCTGCATCTTCTGGTGCAGAAAGGAGGCTGCCAGGCACTGTAGCAATCCCCTAGCCAGGAAAACAATATACAGCCTAGGAGTCGGGCTAGGAGGGAATCTCAGAATTACAGCCAGGTGCTTGACTGGAGTATCCCTATGGCCCTTTGTTTCCAGTTTTTAACCATTTTTACCAGCAAGTTCCCACGTTTTACAAAAGCTATTATTGGGGTTTTCCTGCTTTTCACTCAAATTTTGAACCAGTCCAGTCCAGTCCATGAAAAGACTGAGTAAGTTCAGAACATCCAATCCACTGCAATAGGTAGATGTGTTTCTGTTAATAATACATTAGTCTTGGTATAAATGTGACGCTGTCTGTTAAAGTTGGACAATGTAGTGGGGAAGATGCACATATACAGACATGTGCCTCCATGTGCACATACTGTTAACGTACAGTTCATGAAACGTATCAGAGCATTAAACTGCTTTTACTTTCAATATGCTTATTTTTCTCTACTTGTTGCTTTTTTTCTGTCCTCACATTCCTCAGTACTAACCCTGATATTTACCCAGAAAACTGTGATTTTTTTTTCTTTTTTGGTAATAAAAACTGATCAATTCCCAGGAAATTTTAAACAAAATGAAAATTGAAAATGAAGGCCCTTGAGGTATCCCCCAGGCTTCTTAAGGGACAATAGCACCTTTCTCCCTCAGGCAAAGAGAGCTTGCTGAGACTAAGGCCACCTGGTGGCGAGAGCCCCCCTCGCCAGACTTAATACGACTACTGCAAAAAAAGACTCCGGCAGCATGAGCTACGCCAGTTCTTAGGGCAGACGGGCAGCTGTGGAGTGGATCCACTGCTTCTCTGGAGCCTGGAGAGGAGCACTCCTCCTCACCGTGCCCGAGGATTCCCAGCAGCACCCAGCGCAGGGCTGGGAACTAAAAAGTACAGATATAACCAGTGCCAAGTACAGTTTGTTCTCTTCACCAGGCCAGGCAGGCTGACAACAAGCCGTGGCAGCTCCAGCACTATGTTTAAAGGCTACTGCTCCAGCAAAAATCTCCACCTACACCTTTTCCTTTGCTCTGCTCAGGGGTCTGCATACCCAACATGCTGGGGCTATTGATCTGGTTCGGCACAAGGATGCGCCACGCTCCTTCCCCCACAGATGATGGCCTTGGCCAGTAGTCCCCAAAGGAGCGAAGATGCTGCAGAGAGGGTGGGGAATGTTTTTAATCAAGGCTATCAGCTGAAAATATTTCTACAACCTTAGAACCTTTCTACAAAGGCGCCTCTGCAGGGGAGAGGAGGGGAACATGAGGAGGTGGAATCCCAAAGCAGCAGGGGAAAGAAGGATGCAGGAATGATAGCCAGTGTTTATTAACCCATCGCCGCCTGCAAGGGCTGGCAAAGACCTTGTGGGCTGCACCCACCAGCCATGGGTAGTAAATAACGTCATTCCTCAGCTCCTGGAGGAGGGGCAGCTGGGCTCTGTGGCACCACGAGTAACCCGAGGGCCATGTTTGATTTATGTGCCATTTAGAAACCAAAGCTAAGTGTTGCCCTCACAAATCGTCTTTGCTCCTCCTTGCATCTGCCTTGATAGGCAGCTGGGAATGGCTTGCTGGCAGAGTTTGCCAGCACAACAAACCTGAGGTGAATCAGTGATGGCTTCCCCACTGCAGTTACACTGCGCTTGCCACCTTTTAAGACATTCTGGGTCACATGTGACCCTTAGGCTGCAGCACTTCAGGGACCCTGGTCCCCAGGCAGAAGATACTGGGCTACGAGGGTCCACACAGGGGAGGGAGGTGGAGAGAAAGTTGGGGGAGCATACAGCTTAAGGCTCTGATCCTGCAAACATTTCTGCATGGCCAGATGCATGCACCTGAATGGAGCTCCACTAACTGGGGCAAATGTGAGTGGGAAACAGGAGGTTGTCACTCCAGGGTGGGGGCTCCAGCTGTGAGCTCAGTGCCTGGCTGACAGCTGTGGTGGAGGGGCAGCTGTGAGACCAGTGCCAGGCTCAATTTCATAGCATAGATTCTACCAACAGTGAAATTGACATTCTTGTCAGTTTCATGACTCCAGCTGTGAGTCCAGCAGTGCTGCTCTGAGCCAGAGGCAGTCATGAAAGGGACAAGAATGACAGCCAAGAACTGATGTAAATAACACAGTGTGTACATGGACACTGCGCCTTCCTAACTACACCAACACAAGTGCTACGTCTCTCATAGAGGTGGAGTTATTGTATGAGGATAGGAGGCCACTTACTTGGGTGGAAGCAGCATTCTAGGGCAGACGCTGACACAATGAGGTTGACATAAGCTGCCTTATGTTGACTTAACTCTGTAGTAGACCAAGCCTAAATGCTGGACTTAAGTGCTTAAAGTAGCAATTAGACACCTAAGCCCCTTGCAGACCCCAACCTTAGCCCCTCTGTACCATATCTCCCCATCCGTAAAGTGGGGATAATAGCAGGGATGTTGTGAGGATAAATACAGTAGATGGTGAGGCTCAGATCACCCACACTTAAGGCAATATATATATAATTAATCATCATAGTTGGGATATGCACACCCATGCCACCTGTCACTTAGACAGCCAATAGCCATTCAAATCCATCCAACCAACTGCTGTGCCACGTTACAGTCCCACGTGCAGCACATTTAGATTGCTCCCAAGTTGCGCTGCCTGTTGACATGCCTTGAATGGCGTAACAGACACATGTCTGAAAAGACTTTCACCACCATTTCCAAAACTGGCCTACTTAGGCTCCCTTTCACCCACTGACATTTAATTTACATCATCATTTACCACCTCACCTAGGAATGTGACAAGTCACACGCAGTCCAATTTTCAAAAGTGGCAACTGACTCTGGAAGCTGACATTTTTGGCAACCTAACTTCAGATTTCCACAAGTGCCCCCAACACCCCCAGATCCTAGTCATTTCAGTGCATCCTGTGGATCACATGAAAAATCAGACTCTAAGTTCTCACCCAGAAACTACAATACTCAGAATAACGGATCCACTTTTGAAAATTTTTGGCCTTAACTCCTTGTTGTGACCCAATTTCCCCTTCTGTGAAATGGGTATAATAATGAGTGTTGTGGAACTCAGCTAACAATTGTTTGGAACAAGCTTTGAGATCCCAGGATGAAAGACGCTACAGCAGAACAAAGTATTCATTATATTTATTATTTATTATTTCTATCACAGAAGCACCTAGACATCCCAATCAGGATCAGAGAGCCATTATGCTGGACACTGTACAAAGAAAAGTCCCTGCCCCAAAGAGCTCATGTCATTTCCTCCTTGTGCAGCATGGAGGCACAGTCACATGTATCAGCCCACTGCTGCGTGTGCCAATCTGTAGCCAGCTAAGATTTTAGAACAGGAGGGACCAGCCACCTCCGTTGTTAGCAATGGGACCTGGCCTCGGGGCAGGAGAGCACTGGAAGGTAAATATTCTGGCTTAGTCAGACCATGCACTCCAGTTCTTTGAGGCACTTTGTGCACATTGGATTGCTTTTGTGACTCTTTATTTATGGGGTACCCCATAACATTTGGGGTCTCTGGCTAATTTACTAGCTTCTCTGCAGGAGCCAGGCCGCCCTCCTTCATACAGAGCAGCAAGGATGGGCATTGGGGTGGCATAAAAATGAGCTGCAGGGTGTGGTAACTCAAGGATTTAAGCAATGGGAGTTCATGGGGGTGGAGAAGGCATCTTGGGGGTTGTAGACAGGGTGGGTTTCATGGGGATGAAGCTACTTCTGGCAGTTCAGCAGCAGACAGAGGAAACAGAGAGGGTGAGTTGGGAATTGCACCAATACCACCCTATGCCAGTCAATTGGGGGAGGGGGAGAGAAAGACTCAGAAGCATCTCCTTAGACTCAGGAATACATAAAAGCACTGTGAAAACAAACACTGAATTGCCACGTGAATGGACCTCGACATGCCGTGCTGTCCCCAAGCCCTGCAGTGCCCAGGAAGTCACTCCCAGCTCCCCGATAAATGTGCCCCCTGAAGAGAGGCAGTTCCTACAGGGGTGCCCCCCCCCAACCTCTTGCTATTATGGGGGCTTGCACCTAGAACCCCCACCATGCTTTGCGGATGCTCTTCCTGACTAGCTCCTTCAGGACATGCCACCAGCAGCCCACCACCCATGTCCACCGGAGCGATGCTTTTGAGAAGCAGAACAGTAACTGTTGCAGTTCCCCACCTTTGTTCAGGCAGGCAGGGACTGGGAGCCCTTGGAAGCACTGGGCTGAGCTGGGCCTCTCCTACCTCCCGCTTCTGGAGAACTGGAGCCACCTCCCCTCTGCTCCCGGCCCAGGGCAGGGGCCCCTTTGCAATCTTGCGTTGCCATTGCCCTCTCCCCCAGTTTCCAACATTCTAGCCCCGCCTGTCCCACCCACATCCCACTTCTGATTGGCCAGGATGGAGAGTGCCGCTCCTGGATTGGCGTTCTCCAGCTGTCTGTCATGAGCAGGGCAGTCCTGAGCCAGACTCCGCATAGAACGTTGCCGGTTGCACGGGAGGACAAAAGGCTCCCAGGCGCCGGAGCGAGCAGGGGACACGACACCAGGTAAGCCCGGGCGGCAGGTGTAGGACTGCAGCCTTGGATATACTTGGTAGCTTGGCATGTTCAATTTCAGGCGAACTCTCTACCCCAGCTCAGTGCTGGGTTGGGATCTTTGGAACTAACCGTTTCCACTGCAACCCGGAGGGAGCTCAGACAGCTGGAGAATCAAACTGTCAGCCTGCCCATCACTCTCTGCTCTGGGGAGATTTGGGGCCCGTCAGATTTTCTCTGCCCCCCCCCCCCCTTGTGTAGTTATTTACAGCCGTGCAACATGGGTGTGAAACGCTACCAGATCCGAATGTCTGGCATAAAAACGACACAAACTGCAGCGGAAAGGAAGAATCGGGCCCCTGGTTTTGACCTTTTATCCCTGGTCTCTCCAAGACCATCTCCAAACTGAGAGGGCAAGCAAGGCTGAAAAGTAGCCAGTTAAGGCTGCCCTTTTCTCAACCCTTCCCCATGCATCTGCCTATGGGAGAGAGACTTTTAAAGAGCTGTGGGGAGACCAGCGCTAACAAGACCTACAATCTCTCTCTCTCTCTGTCTCTCTCTAGGGTGACTAGGCAGCAAGTGTAAAAAATCGGGACAGGAGTGGGGGGTAATAGGTGCCTATATAAGAAAAAGCCTCCAAAATCGGAACTGTCCCTATAAAATTGAGACATCTGGTCACCCTACTCTCTCTCTCTCTCACATACACACAACTTAGCTTTATGTGTATTTGTTTTGTTCCCTACCTTCTGTGCAGTTCTTTTTTTCGGGCGGGGGAGGGGTGTCTTCCTAGGCTGTAAGCTCTTCAAGGGCAGACACATCGTCCTATGTCTATACGGTGCCGAATTCCACCCCTGGACCTATTATGGATGTGACCATAATAGAAATTAGAAGGGGCATGTGGTTTTCAGAAGCCTGCTACTGGTAGTGAGGATGCTCCTGAAAGTTCAGTTAATTCTTGGTGTGATTGCTTAGTGCTGCCTGCAGAAGAAAACATTTTGAGAAGCGAGTAATGGAAGGCAATCCATGGGAGAGCTGATCCCTTGTGAAGTGAGGTGGGCTATAGGCAAAGAACTGACTTATTGAGTTCCGTTTACCTCTAATGTTAACACAGACTTTGTGGCTATCCAAGGGGAGGTCAGCAATCCAATAACTAAGAGAAACTGATGAGTTAAACCTTAGGGGCTCGCTCCAGTTTCCAGGACCTTGAGACCTGCCTGTAAGTTTTCTGTAGTGGTGACCATCTGGCATAGGCATGATACAGACATCTGGTATTTCTGCAGTAGGATAATAGCAGGACCTGAAAAATGGTGGTAGCTGTATATGCCTAGTGTTGCTGCTTTAGACACTAGCTTCCAAGGGAAGAAAAAGCAACTAATTACACAAGGCTCTGCTAGAAACCTTACAGGGAATCCAGCTGTGCTAATTATTAAGCACTGACAACATGCTCTGTGCTGTACAAGATACACATAGAGTCCCTGACCTAAAAGATTTCAGAGTAAACAAGATAGACAGTAGACAAGATGCAATGAAAAGACCAGAGCACAGTCTGACTCTCTACTCAATCCATACGGGTCATTTACATCAGTGGTTCTCAACCAGAGGTCCGAGGCCCGCTGTGGGCCTTGAGGATGTTTCAGAGGGTCCGCCAAAATAAACCAGAAAGCAGGGCTGGCGTTAGAGTCACTGGAGCCCAGGGAGGGACAAACACCGAAGCCTGAGCCTTGCTGCCTAGGGCCGAAGTTGAAGCCTGAACCCTGCCGCCTGGGGATGAAACCAACTTAGCTTTGCGGAGCCCCCTATGGTGTGGGGCCTTGGACAGTTGCCCTGCTGGCTATCCCCTAATGCTGGCCCTGGCTTTTAATATACTGGATATGCAGAAAAATATGTTTTGTAGCATGGAGTTTTTATAGTGTTAGAGAGAGGGGCTCAGAAAGAAAAAAGTTGAGAACCCTTGGTTTACCTCATGCACAGCCTCACACCATGTTACAAAACTCCTTGGACCAATGTCTTCAAAGGCAGCCTGTGACATTTATGTTTTGTGGGTGCATCAGTTTTGGGGGGCCAGGGCAAGACCTCTTGGGCCTGATTGTCAGAGAAGCTATGGAGCCACATCTCCTAGCAATTCTGAAACCTAAGGCCCATGTTGGGAATCACTGGCCACTTCTGAAAATGTTGGCTGTGATACCTCTTCTGAACACAATGCACTTTACAACCAACTCTTGTTGTTAGCGCCACATTCCAGACAGAGAATCTGAGGCACAGAACCCAGGACACCTGAGGAACCCAGGACACCTGACAGAGTCAAGTGCTTTAACCACAAGACCACACACCCATTCACATACTTTCTAGTGTTCCCTCCTCCCATCTAAACTATTAACCCTAGCTGTCTCTCATAAAAGAGTCATTAGCTATCCAGTCTACCTAATTTCCTAGTTCCTACTGATCAATCAGTCCTTGCCAGTTAGAGGAGAGAGGCTGGACTTCAAAGATTACTTGAATGCGGGAAGCAGATTTCCAGACTGATGAGATCCCAGATTTCTGTTTGCATAAGAATGTAGCAAATAAAGCTGACATAACCAGCAGCAAACAGGAGCAGAGCCTGTTTCCACATGTAGGTAAAAACGACTTTGCACTCAAGCCATCTCGTGGCTCACACAAGCAATTCACATTCAGGCTGATAAAGCAATGGAAGCAGCTTAGTCCTTACTTTGATAAGCAGAACCTCATGTGGTCTTGAGCAAACATCTTGCCCATCCTCTGCCGACAGCAATGTCCAGAATGTGCTGAATTGGGAAAGCAAGCTGGGGTATTCCACAAGAGCAGACTGGCCTGTCTGAAAGAGGTCCTCTTCCAACTAGGATCAAACATTTTTGTTGCAACAGCAAGTCATTTCAAAGGGATGAACAGGCTTCTGGTCTCTGCAATCAGATGGAAGTTTCAGTCACTGAACACTATTGAGCTATACTAGCAAAAAAAAAAAAAAAAAAAAAAAAAAAAAGTCTTGAGATACCAGTGGCCTGATTTTTCCCCTGCTAGAGGTGCTGAGCACCTGCAATATCCACCGATGTCAATGGGAGCGTGAGGCTGCTCAGCATCTCTGAAAAATCAGGCCGCAGGATTGCAAGGGCCTGCCTACGCTGCAGAGACTGGCGCTGTAAGAAGGGCTGGTCCCACCTACGCAGGCACGTGCAAACTGTGTTTTAACACGCTCATGCCCCAAGCACCGTGTCACTCACATATTGAAAACTGTACCAAAACCAGGCCTGTAGTGTCTAGTTTAGCACCAGCAGATCTCCTTTAATGCCAGAGGTGCTGATCCTGATTTGTACCAGCGAGAGTGAGAGGAAACTCAGGCCCTTGGTTTTTCTCAGGCTGCCCAAGGAGTAATAGGTAATAATTGGAGATATATCAATCTCCTGGAACTGGAAGGGACCTTGAGAAGGTCATCAAGTCCAGCCCCCTGCCTTCACTAGCAGGACCAATTTTTGCCCCAGATCCCTAAGTGGCCCCCTCAAGGATTGAACTCACAACCCTGGGTTTAAGCAGGCAAATGCGCAAACCACTGAGCTATTCTGTCCTTACTTATTGATACACTAATTAGGAGACAATCTTACAGTGCAAGGTTTTAACTCTAGATTAACCCAGGCTATGGCTACACTTGAAACTTCAAAGCACTGCCACGGCAGCGCTTTGAAGTGCAAGTGTGGTCACAGCGCCAGCGCTGGGAGAGAGCTCTCCCAGCGCTGTGTGTACTCCACATCCTCTACAGGTGTAGCTTGCAGCGCTGGGAGCCACGCTCCCAGCACTGCGGCACTGTTTACACTGAGGCTTTACAGCGCTGTATCTTGCTGTGCTCAGGGGGGTGTTTTTTTCACACCCCTGAGTGCCAAAGTTGCAGCGCTGTAAAGCGCCAGTGTAGCCATGGCCCCAGACTCCAAGGCCAGGGAGATATATTGCAAAAACAAAGTGCATTTCCAGACTGAAAACAAGAACTAATTGTGGGCAGGAGATGCCCAGCATGGTGTTGCATCATCTGTGCGCTGTGTGTGTGTGTGTGTGTGTGTGTGTGTGTGGAAGGGCAGAAGGGTTCCTTTACCAAATGCTGCAGCTGACTCAGCCTAGCCTTTGACAACAAACCAGCCTCCTGAAAGTGTAAGAGGAATATCCACTAGCTGCTGGTGCGTCCTGTGAGCAGCCTATTGATTCCTGGTACTGGGCCTTCTCCACTCCAGGGCCGCCCAGAGGATTCGGGGGCCTGGGGTCTTTGGCAGTGGGGGGCCCTCGCTTAGGCGGTAATTCAGCAGCGGGGAGGTCCTTCCACTCCAGGATCCGCCGCCGAAGTGCCCCGAAGGCCCACGGCGGGGGCCCCCCGCCGCCGAATTACCACCGAAGACCCAGCACTTCGGTGGCGGGTCCTGCTTTGGCAGTAATTTGGCAGCGGGGGGTCCTTCTGCCCCAGAGCGGAAGGACCCCCCATCGCCGAAGACCCGGAGCGGAAGAAGCTCTGGGGGCCCAGGCTCCGCGAGAGTTTTCCGGGGCCCCCGGAGCGAGTGAAGGACCCCACTCCAGGGGCCCCGAAAAACTCTTGTGGGGGCCCCTGCGGGGCCTGGGGCAAAATGCCCTACTTGCCCCCCCCGGGCGGCCCTGCACCACTCCCAGGTCCTGCCTACGTTAGGAAAACTTTCTACAAATTTCCCAGGCTGGCTAACACTGAGGTTTGTCTTCACAGCAGAGTTAGCCCGAGCCCTCACCCGGGTGTTGCCCCAAACCCCCCTCCCATCCACACACAATCTTCTCACCCGAGTGGGGTGTTAGTTTCAAGCCAGGCAAGCTGGCCTGCTTGCGGGGTGGGTGGGAGGTGCTACTTCCCCCAGGGCTGGTAACTAGCCACTTTGCCGTGAGGATGCGGGACAAACCACATGAGTGCTGACAGTCCTCTGGCACCTGTAGTAAGTGAAAGCCCTAATAAAGGCCCAGCATGAGGCCTGAGGCCTGAACTAAAGTAATGGTCTAGACTTAGCTAAAAAGCAAAGTCAAGCTGTGAGCTGAAGGCCAGCTCAGTTCACAGATGTTGGCAAGGAAAGGGCTGATGTTGCATAAACATATATTCACCTAGCATACTGAAGTATAAACACTGTACCAGAACACCTTATACTGGAACATTTCACAGATAAGAAAGAACAGACCGACCCATCCCAATGACGGGCAAAAGGGTAAAATGATGGATAGAGTTGTTTTGATCGAACCAACATGTACAAGGTGAGAGGCGGCACCTTACTATGTAGAGGGGTTGCACCTCAATACGTCAGGAGCGATGTGTAACTTGTTTGTACCTGTGTATAAGAAGGCATCCCTGGGGCGATGTCTTGGTCCGGCCTAGGGAACAGTGGAAAGTCCCGCCACTGACTGAGCCGAGTCCATTGACCGTGGGCACATACTCGTAGTATGCTCTGTAGAGTAACGATCTGGAGGGAACTATTATTGTGTCCAATACGGCAATAAACCTGGCCGACGTGCCTTCGTACCTTACTAGACTCTGTGGTCATTGGAGGTTCTCTTCGGGTCTGCTGTGTCAGCTATCTGCGCAGAGCTGGGGCAGCACACAGAGGGAACACACGCACGCAGCCGAAGGATACCAACAAGGAGACAGCAGAGCACCGCACCGGTAGCATCTGACAACACACACCTGGCCACACACACAGAGGGAATACATGCACGCAGCCGAGTGATACCAACAAGGAAAGAGCAGAGCAGAGCAGAGCACCATACCGGTAGCGCTTCTGACAACACCTCTGACAACAGCACCTTCCCACCATTCGCCCGCACCGCGTGCCCAGAAAGATAGACAAGTTCTCCCACAGTTCACTGGGAAAGCACCCTAGAGTGTCTCAGCTCAGTGCAACACAAAGACCCATGCACGCTGGGCAGCACAGCGCCAGTGAGGAGGACACAGGAACAGGACAGGGCTTTGCTGTGGTGCTGGGGTAGTGTCAATCACCGGGGCCGGCTCAGCAGTGCAGACAGACCCTGGTGCTGTTTCGCCAGGGTAGGTGTTGTTTAGATTGTGGCCGTGCCTAGTGGGCCCCCTGTTCAGGCACCCTCTTGCGCAAGGTGCTGTACCCACAGGGCTTACCAAGCAGCGCTGGCTGCAGCAGGTGGAAACAGCTCGCCAGATGCTGCCACCAGCATTAACACTCTTATTAAAATTTGTACAGCGGCGGGGCCTAACCGAGCCCAATTCAGGATCAAGGCTCCATTGTGCCAGGTGCTGTACATCCACAAAACGCGGTCTAACCGGTGCAGAGTTAAAAATGTCAGGGCAGCCAGAAGTCCATCCACACTATGTGTGTTAGACTTAAATACCACAGCCCAGAGGCATGTGCAAGGGGGGTGGGAGCAAGCAGGGAGACAGCCCCTGCCCAGTCAGCAGGGGCACAGAACTCCTCTGACCCCAGGGCTGCTGGGGAAGGGGGAGGAGGCAGCTCCTCCAGCCACAGGGGGCACAGAAAGTGCCCCTCGAAAAGCAGCCAAATTGTTACTCCTGTGCCTGCCACTGCTACAGCCCGTGCCTCCCAAGAGCCCAGTCCACAAGCTCCAGGGTCACAGTTCAGGGCAGCACTTAAGCACAGTTGAGTCACATTGTCTTCAGTGAGACTTCAGGATGAGTCTAATTAGACTCAAGTAGAATTAGACTTAAGTACTCTCCTGAATTGGGGCCTCGGTGCTCTGAGAGTCGGTTAGAGACTGCTGCAATGGTTGCCATAAAACATCAACCAATAACAACCAAGTAGCTGGTTGGTAAGGACGCTGATAGCGATATTGTGTATTTTCTTCAGTCTCCCCTAGCCTATTCTAACACATGCTGTCTTCAAGGATTTCCTTGTCCTCCTTTCCTCAGCTTCTCCCTACTGCTTACATCCAGTGTTGCATCTTGCCCTGAATTTGATTGTAAGCTCTTCAGGGCAGGAGCCATCTGTCTGCTCTGTAGGGTAGGTGATACTGCAACAGACGAACACATCAGTGGGAACAGGCATCCGGCAGCATAGCAACTCCAACGGACAAAATAAATGAACTGAACTAGCCAGCAAGTCAAGGCAGCAGGATATACCCTCTTCCTCTCCACTCCACCTCCTTCCGCCCCCCCCCCCCCCAATTTCTAAGACTTCCAAAGTTGCTATTGCTGGTGGAGCTTGTAACCGGGCGGCCTCACCCCAACAGCGCCTCCTGCTGGTCACTTCAGGAATTAGCTCAATATTCCAGCTCGGAGCGCCCTCTGCAGGCCAGTAATCCACCTGTCCCAGCTGGCCCCCGGGTCACTCCCTGGACCCGGTGCCCTTTTACATGGGGTTCGGCCCCTTGGCAGCAACCCCTTTTCCTTAGGGTTTCCCCTCCCTGGGAACCCGCCACCCTCTATCCCCACTTCGCTTCAGTATTGGCTACTGCCAGTCATTGTCTAGCCCCACGCCCTGAGGCAGACTGCAGTATCAGCCACTCATCATCAGCAAAGGGGTTTGGACCTGCTGCCTTGGCCTACCCCTGGGTTGCACCCTGCAACCCCAGTACCTCTTGGCCTAATCCTAGGCCGCAGCCTGGGGCTTTCCAGGCAGGAGCTCCCCAGCTCCGCTGCCTTTCCCCAGCCCTGCCCCACGCTAGGTACCTTGTCTAGTTCCCAGCAGCCAGGCCCTTCTCCTTCTACAGCCAGAGGAAGACTCTTTTTGCCTCTGGCTTCCCTAGCCTTCGTATACAGCCTTATCGCTCAGTTTGGGGCATGGCCTCCAGCTGCAGCCACTCCTGCCATCAACCCAGGCTTCTGGCTCCAGCTACAGCCCTCTCCCGGGCTGTTTTAAGCTGCAAAGGGCAGGAGCGGGTAACCACCCCGATACAAGCTGAACTGGTGTTACCAGTGATGGGGAATGTAATAAAGCATCCCTAGTGTAGGCAGAGCTGCGGCGAGAGAGACTCCAAGATCAGTGGCCTCGCAGAGGACTGTGTCAAATGAGTCTTGAAACAAACATGGCAGTCACTGTTACTAGTTCATAAAATTGTTAATGGTGGAAGTGCCTGCCACTGTGTCAGCATCCCTGTTAGGCGATTGGCCCTTGTGTGTCTCTCTCATGGGAGTTAAGGTTTTGCCAGGGTGCTCTCAAACACTACATCCTGTTGGGACATAGACCGAGACATGGGGAAACCCAGCTTAACGTCAGAATCAATGGGGGAAATCTGAGCTTTTCAATGCTGTTGTTAAGCAAGTTCAGTTGTCTTAAAAATAGAACTTTAAACACCATTGTCATTATATCATGACAATGAGCTAACCAGGTTTCCAAAATTAGAATTCTGAAAACCTGCCTTCCCCACTCATTCCACGGCTAAGATGCAGTTTCTCTCTTGCAACAGTCATTGTCAAGATGACATATTGGATTGTTAATTCTCGTCTTTACAGTTAAGCTTGGAAGGATTCAATTTTTATCGGTAAATGTCGATAAACGTCAGTTCCACCATACACACTCAAACCCATGAAAACATATTTCCATCAAGGATGGTCAAAATTTAAAGATTGGCAAAATAAGAAAAATTCTGCTTGAGAAATGTATGAGTTTGATTTAAGGCTATTAACTTTGTATAGTTTGACATGTGATGTTGCCAGTTTGCATTTTAATGGTTATAAAGCTTTAACTTTTTGAATCTCAGTGTCTGCTGTCATTAAATAATTATTGTCTGAACCTCCTCTAATTTCCCACAACCATGAAAATTTTAAATTGATAAAAATCAAAAAGTGCTTAAAAATAAAAATCTATATTATCCATCAAAATTCTAAAAAAATACACCTCAAATTCTGCCAAGATTAATTATAGTAAGATGAGGAACAACATGCAGTGCCACAAGCCATCACCTTCTGCAGGGTGCAAGCTTTTATTCAAGCATCCTAGACTTTATAGCTGCAGAGAGGACATTCAGAACATGAAACTGATGCCTGAGTGTCTCTGTCTTCTAGACAGATATCAGGCCTCATATAGGTAAGTACTGCCCCAATTCATCTCACTGGGGTGCTAACTCTGATGTCTAAGAAATTAATGTATCCATGCAATTTCAGTGCTGCTTATTTTAGTGAGAACATCCAGCTGACTTGGGATGGTGGAAGAAGGTTGGGTAGATTGATATTGCTTCCCTCCTACATGCGCATTCTGGTCCCTGGTAAAGATTCACATTAACTCATGAAATTTCTATGACTAGATGGAGCTATTAGAATATCTTCACGTTCTTCTTGTAAGGAATAGGAAGAGAAGCTCTGAAGTTCCTAAACTGTGGTGGCCAATAATCCAGGTGCATGTGGCGTTATACTGTCCACCGGCTGTTGCTGGCAATATCACAAGGCTAACGCATAATGTTGTAACTGTTCTTTTTCTCTCCTTTCAGTTGCATTCAACTTTACAATGGCATCTGGAAACAAGGCCATGAATACTGGCCCTCCAAAGGCTGAAGAAAAGCAGCAAGTGGTACGTAAAACACGGGTAGCTAGTATTATAAAGTGTAATCCTCGGTTCACCTGCCAACAGGTGTTTCAGCGCACTAACTCATGCCGGCATCCCAGCATCCAGGCAAGAGAGGAGTCCAGCCACACAGACTGCTTTGAGGCTCTAGTTTAATATGGAGAATGCAGTTTCCTCTTGCTCGGGAGAGGGCGGTAACGTCACATGTTGGGGGAGCTCCATGAGGCTGAAATTTGGGAGACCAATCTGTCATGGGTTCCAGTGCTATATCCAGGTAGGGTGATGTTAAATCGGTACATGACTGACAAGGAAGCATAGTCCTGAGTTCTAATCCCCGCTCTGTCACTGACTCCTAGTGTGGCTCTGAGAAGGTCCCTTCACCTCTCTGTCACTGTGCTTGAGCAGATAGAGGACAGAGTGGTTTCCATAAAGGCCCTCTCTGGGAATATGCATGGCTCAGACTACAGTTTATATTCACCCACCAGCCATAGGATCTGCTACTAATGTCACTTCTTCTTTCCCTTGCTCAGAACGTAGTAAACAGGGTGGCCAGCTTGCCCTTTATCAGCTCTGCCTACAACCTGGTCTCCTCTGCTTACAGCTACACCAGGGGGATACATCCGTACATCAGCAACATCTGCAGCATGGCAGAGACCGTGGCTGCCATGGCAGTGGGCAGCGCAGTTGGTGGCGTGCAGCCAATTCTAAGCCACCTGGAACCTCAGAGTGAGTAAACACCAAGACAGGCGATTCCTCCCTTGTGCAGGGGTGGGAGAATCCTCATGGGACATCTCAGACTACACTGCATGGCCGCAGAGCGGGAGGACACAGACCAGCAGGGAAGACTTGTTTGACAGGAGAGCAGCATTAGGTAGCTGGCTCATTCTCCCATCCCAGCACATTAGCCCATGGCATGAACTGCTGAGAGTATTGGTGATGTGGTTAAGGTCTGTTTGTGACGCCCAATATGGGGCAGGAAGAGAAAAAACAGCTTTGGGGTTAACACCCTTCCTACTATACGTGCTCCTCAACTGGCATCTGAGTTATTTCCGAGTCATACAGGGATATTATAAAGAATAGCCAACAAGGATTTGTGAAGAACAAATCATGCCAAGCCAGCCTTATTTCCTTCTTTGACAGGGTTACTGGTCTAGTGGATGGGGAGAAGCTGTGGGCCTGATATATTGTGATTTTTAGTAAGGCTTTTGACTGGGGTGGCTCCCGGCACCAGCACACCAAGCGCGTTCCTGGGGCGGCAAGCTGTGGGGGAGGGGAGGAGGGCAGCCTGCCGGTCGCTGTGAGGGTGGCAGTCAGGCTGCCTTCGACGGCCTGCATGCGGAAGGTCCGCCGGTCCTGTGGCTACAGTAGCAATTCAGCAGCGGGTATGCTGAAGGCATGGGACCAGCAGACCTCCCGCAAGCAAGCCGCCGAATCCGCGTGACCGGCGGACCTCCCGCAGGTGCGCCACCGAAAGCTGCCTGACTGCCATGCTTGGGACGGCAAAATACACAGAGCCGCCCCTGCTTTTGATACAGTCCCCCCCCGCATGACAGTCTCATAAGCAAAGCAGGGAACTGTGGACTAGATGAAATAATTACAAGGTGGGTCCAGAACTTGTTGAAAGATCATACTCAAGGAGCAGTTATCACTGGTTTGCTGTCAAACTGGGAGGGTGTATCTCATAGTCAGTCCTGGGTCCCGTACTGTTCAATATTGTCATTAATGATGTGGAGAATGGAGATTACACTTATAAAATTTGTGGATGACACCAGAATGGGAGGGGTTGCAAGCACTTTAGAGGACAGGAGTAGAATTTAAAACCACCGAGACAAATTAGAGAATTGGTCTGAAATCAACCAGATGAAAGTCAATAAAAACAAGTGCAAAGTACTACACTTAAGAAGGAAATTCAAATGCAAAACTACAAAATGGGGAATAACGAGCTAGGCAGTAGCACTGCTGAAAAGGATCTGAGGGTTATAGAAGAAGTGAGACTTTTTTACTGACGAAAGCTTATGCCCAAATAAATCTGTTAGTCTTTAAGGTACCACCAGACTCCTTGTTGTCTTTGTGGATACAGACTAACATGGCGACCCCCTGGTACTTGACGGTTATAGTGGATCGCAGACTGAATTTGAATTGACATTGTGATGCAGTTACCAAAATGTCTAATATCATTCTGGGGTATATTAATAGGAGTGTCATACGTTAGACAGGGATGTAATTGTCCTGCTGTACCCTGCACTGGCATAGCTTCAGGTGGATATTGGGTCCAATTCTGAGTGCCACACTTTAGGAAAGATGTGGACAAACTGGAGAGAATCCAGAGGGGAGGGGAAAAAAGTGATAAAAGGCTTAGAAAACCCGACCTGTGAGGAAAGGTTAACAAAACTGGGCATGTTTAGTCTTGAGAAAAGAAGACTGAGTGGGGAACATAATAAGTGTTTTGAACTATAACAATAGAGAAGCTCTGGACCAGGCTTCCAAGGGAGGGTGTGGAATCCCCATCACTGGAGGTTTTAAGAACAGGTTGGACAAGCCCTTGTCAGAGTTGGTCAAGGTTTACTTGGTCCTGCATCAGCTCAGAGGACTAGACTTGATGACCCATCGAGGTCCCTTCCAACCCTACATCTCCATGATTCTGTCTCCTCTCGTAGCCATATTTCCCATCCACCTTAACAAACTCTTTCCAACAATAGCTGGGCTTGCTTGGCACAGACTGCAAGGAACCAAACAGTTCCTCCATTTCACTTCTTTGCTTAACCATAGCACTGCTGACTCCTCCACCCTGCTGCCCCATGGGTTCAGCCAGATCCTGAGCCCAATGAAATTAATGGAAGATTTTGCCATTGACTCCAGTGAGACTGGAATCTAGCCCTTTGTGCCACTCTGTGTCCTCTAACCTGCTGGACATGTTTGCCATCCAGAACTTGGGACGCTGTGCATTTCACCCAGGGTAGTACTGGAGCCTGGTATTAAATCGGAGTCCGGGGTGCCTACTACTCAGCTATTCCATTCTTGGGCAAGAGGGGCTGTTTAGTCTTTTTTGTCCCATAGCTTGAGGTTTTCTTCCTATCCTCCAACCTTCAGCTGGAGGCCCAACAGGATCCCTTCCTCCCAGTTAATATGGCTCCCAAGTGGCTGCAACTGAGCAATAAAGACACCCCCTCCAATGGAGAAGTGTGCTAAGCTCTGCATGGAGCAACTTCCTGGTCAGGTTCCCCAAAGGGCATGGCATGGCCGCAAGGCTACACAAACCAATCCGGTTGTGTTGTCTTTGTGAAGCTTTTATCCTGGCCGTCCAGGCTCCCTCTGCCTGGCCTTGCCACTGCGAGCAGGAGCCAAACTGAAACAGATTCAGAGAACTAAGTCTGTGCCTCTCCCTCTCTCTAGTCGCATCGGTAAACGAGTACGCCTGCAAGGGACTGGACAAACTGGAGGAGAGCCTGCCCTTCCTTCAACAACCTACGGAGAAGGTAAGTGTCTCTGCAACCAGAGTCCTGCCCCAGGAGGGGAAGCTACAACTTGCTCGAGGGCCAATGCTACGGACAGGGAGGCATAGGTCTGCCATAGGGAAACAGATGGGTTGCAGCACTTAGCCGAGAGGTAGAGACAGAGCAATGTGAACTCTGATTTAAGAGACATTTGCTTTGCAAGTGTTTGGGCTAGAAAAGGAGCTTCCCACTGACAGAGAGGCTAAGGGCCAGATCCTTGACAGGTGTAAGTGGCGCTGACGTCATGGAGCTACACCAGTTCATGCTGCCTGTTGGCCCTACATCAGTGGTCCCCAACCTTTTTGTCTGGCAGGTGCCAGACGAAGGACCGTGACGGCGGTGGAGCACCTGCCGAAATGCCGCCGAATTTCGGCGGCATTTCTGCGGCAACGCCTCTCGATAACATCGCATGCCGACGGCAAGTGACATAATTGAGCGGCGGCGCCGCCGAATTTCTGCGGCGTTTCGGTGGTGACGCCTCTCAAGGATGTCGCTTGTCGGCAGCAATTGACGTCATCGAGAGGTGTCACTGCCGAAACACTGCAGAAATTCAGCGGCATTTCGGCGGATGCTCCACCGCCGGCCAGGACACAGGCGCATTTAGATGCCCCGTTGGGGCACTGCGTTGGGGACCCCTGCCCTACAGCTTTGGGAACTAATGGATGACATTACCAAGCCATGCCACTACTTATCTAGAGAAGGGCCACTTGGGAAGGAAGGGGTATCTGAGGTTGTTTTTTCCAGTGGGGAGATACCAGTCTTTGAGTGAGTGCACAATAATCTTTCCTCTGGCTCTCCCCTCTAGGTCATTTCAGACACCAAGCAGATGGTGTCTACTAAAGTGATGAGTGCTGTGGATGCTGCCTATGGCGCGAGAAATGCGGTCACCAGCACAGTGGCCGGAGCTGTAGATGTAACCAAAGATGTTGTCCAGGACAGCATTGAGCTGACCAAATCAGTGGTGTCCTCCACTGTCAGTACTGCTAAAGAAGCCGCCTCTGGTGCAAAGGACATTGTGACCAACAGGGTGACCAAAGCAGTGGACCTGACCAGAGGGACTGTCCAGGACAGCATTGAGCTGACCAAATCAGTGGTGTCCTCCACAGTCAATACTGCCAAGGAAGCTGCCTATGGTGCAAAGGGCATTGTGACCAACAGGGTGACTGAAGCAGTGGACCTGACCAGAGGGACTGTCCAGGACAGCGTTGAGCTGACCAAATCAGTGGTGTCCTCCACTGTCAATACTGCCAAGGAAGCTGCCTGTGGTGCAAAGGACATCGTGACCAGCAAAGTGAATACAGTTGTAGGACGGAGCAGAGAGGCTGTCCAGGACGGAATGGAGATGACCAGTCTTGTGGTGACCAACAGCCTAAATAAAGCCAAGGCAGCGGGACAGCTGGTGGCGAGTGGAGTGGATGCTGTGCTGGAGAAATCAGGGACGCTGGTGGATCATTACCTCCCCATGGCAAATGAGGAACTGGGTGAGAAAGTGCTTAGCCATTCTACAGCAGTGGTTCTCAACTAGGGGTACATGTACCCGTCGGGGTACATGGATGTCAACTCATCGAGCTGTTTGCCTAGTTTTACAATGGGCTACATAAAAAGCACTAGCAAAGTCGGCGCAAACTAAAATTTCATACAGACACTGATTTGTTTATACTGCTCTATATACTATACACCGAAATGGAAATAAAATATTTATATTCCAATTGATTTATGTTATAATTATATGGTAAAAATGAGAAAGTCAGCAATTTTTCAGTAATAGTGTGATGTGACACTTTTGTATACTAATGTCTGATTTTGTAAGCAAGTAGTTTTTAAGTGAGGTGAAACTTGGGTATACGCAAGACAAATCGGACTCCTGAAAAGGGTACAGTGCTCTGGAAAGGTTGAGAGCCACTGCTCTACAGCATATGCTAGCAATAGAAAATGCAGTCCCCTCTCCTCCATCCAAGCTCAGAACTATTGCTTCTGCTAGATGGCAGAGGCCTTCTCCGGTCTTGGGACAGGTAAGTTGCTTTAGACTTGTCACCCCAATGACTTTCTCTCAACATTAGGAGCTGGCATGCGACACAGGGAGGAGGTTCCGATGTTCACTAGCTACTGCTTTGTCTTATTTGCCTTGAAACTGGTGGGTAAAAGCAGGTGAGATCCGTGCAAAAAACAAACAAACAAACGTGCATTCTTCATCCCTTCAGGCAGCTGCTGTCCTCTCAAAACCTGTGTCTGAGCACTAATAATCACCACTAGTTCTTTCTTCAGTTGATCTCAAAATGCTTTAAAAAGGCAGTCAGTATCATTATCTCCATTTTACAGATAGGGAAACAGAGGCACAGAGACAAGGAGTGGGGCCATTAGGTCATGCTAGTGCTAGACTGTGTGTCGACGATCTTGTGCAATGGGCCCGAGAGGACCATCGCTGAGGGTGGGCATTTCTGCTGATAACCTGACCCTTATACGATTGTTCTCTTCAGTTAAACTTGCCATAGCCATCGAGGGCTTCAACATGGCCTCCGTGGAAGAGCAGAAACAGCGGCAGAATTACTTTGTGCGCCTGGGTTCCCTCTCAAACAAAGTCCGCGATCAAGCCTACCAGCACTCCCTGAACAAGCTGCAGCTCGCCAAACAAAACATCCAGGATACTCTTTCCCAACTCCAGCTGGCAATAAACCTAGTAAGTACACTCCCTTTCCCGCCCTGGCAGTGCAAAGCTTTCCACCCCAGTGCTAAATCGCTCTGTTCCCAGGGTGCCCTCTGGGTCACACATCTACCTACGTTCTCATCTCTGCTTGATGTGCAGCAGCTTCCTTGGTGTGGTACTGTCTGCTTCCTCTTCTCGGGACCCCACTATGTAAGAGGGACTGGGCATTGAAGAGCTTCTTGCTGATCACAGGTATCTGCAATGATCATTCTTGTCTCCCTGCCAGATCGAATACCTAAAACAGGGCGTTGGGCATAAGCTTCAGGATAGGCTGGAGAAGCTTCAACAGCTGTGGATTGAGTGGAGCCAGACCCAGCAGAGAGGGAGCCCAGCTAAAGGTGCTTCCCAGCCTGAGGTATCTCTAGTGGGGAGCACTTACAGGGACGGATGGTGCACTAAACATTGGTTTCACAATATAGGTCTTACCCAATACTCTCCTCTCAGCAGGTCGAGCCTCATACTCTAGCCATGGTGCGTACCATCACCCAGCAGCTGCACTCTGCCTATGTGAATCTGGTATCCAGCATCCAAGGCCTCCCTAGCAACATCCAGGAAACAGTGCAGCAGGCTGTTGACAACGTGCAGCAGCTCCACGCTTCCTTTTCCAGAGCTGATTCCTTCCAGGACCTCTCCAGCAGCTCCCTCACCCAGAGCCGGGAGAAAGTGACAACGGCCCAGGAGTCTCTGGATGCCCTACTGGAGTACGTCACACACAACACTCCCCTCAACTGGCTCGTTGGCCCCTTCGCTCCGTCAGTCAGAGCGACCCAAGAAGCCACAGAGGAGCCGAAAGAAATTAAGATGACAGAGATGATATCGCCTGCACTGCAAGAGGTGGCTTCAGCACAGAAGAAGGTGGCTGAGGTCCCCAGGGCACCAGAGAAGGAGATGGCTGTGGCACTGAAGGAGGAGACCAAGATACCTAAAGCACCAAAGGAGGCAATGAAAGCACTGAAGAAAGCACTAGAGGAGTTGACCGGGGCATCAGAGAAGACGGTGGCTGAAAAAACAAAGAAAGATCCTTGAAATGTTCCAACTATTGCAGCCAGCTTCCAGAAGAACAGAACTTTCCTGTAGGTTTTAGTCACTCATATATCTGCCAGACCCATTAAAGGGAGGGTGATTGCCTCTCTGCACCTACCCCTGACACACTAGCCCATGCTCAGAGCTAACATACAGTCAGCTCATCTAGCTGTATCTTGCAGGAAATTCACCTACCAAAGTGGCTTGACTGTGCACCTATCGCTCTTGCCTTATTTCTGAAGCACCCTGTACTGAGGTGGGGGAGGGGGGATTCGCAGTGTTGGCCATAAGAGCTGCACGCCTGTGGCAGTCCATGCATGGATTGCTATGCCTAGCTGTGGACAGATGTAGAGGAAAGCAGCATTTCTTGCAAAAAGTCACGCATGCGTCCAAGCTGTGGACAGCTTAACACAACAAAATGATGCCCTTAACTTTTGATACTGTTTCCTTCTCTTAATTGTTATAGCTGTCCATCATGTACACTACAATATACTACCTCTTTCCTGACTGTACTTCTCCCTGCAGGGCTAAGACCATCAGCAGGACAGTTGGCAGCAGCTGTGGATGTCTCCTTCCCAAGACCATTTCCAAATCTTTCTTTTGCACAGAAATAGTATCAAGGGAGGGATTTTTTTTTAAGTGCCAATGTGCAATGGGACTTGTGCTCCCAACATATTTAGTGCTTTTAAAAATCCCACTCAAAAAACTAACTTTGTGCATGTCAGATTCACCCCAAGCGCTCTGCAGCCACTGAAAAAAATGGCTAACAGCAGCTTTGCCAGGAGTTGCTCAGATGGATCCAACATTGCCATGGTTGTGGGATTCATTGAGTTATAAAGTGGGAAGGACTGGTGCTGGTGTGTCTTGGTGATCAACTCCTACTGACTCCTTTACTACTGATGCTTAATCTAATAGTCCCTCCAGAAACGAAGTGCTGAGCTTGAATTTATGGAGAAATGGCAACATGGTCTTCAAAATCTCACTAGTAGCCTTAAACTCTACGACTAACGTCTTAAAGACTGAAGTTCAGCTCTTGACTAAATATACATACAGTAGAACCTCACAGTTATGAACATCAGTTACCACAAACCTCATTTGGAGCGGTAAGTACACAGGCAGCAGCGACACCAAAAAAAAGCAAATGCAGGACAGTGCTGTTAAATGTAACCTACTAAAAAAAAAAAAAATAAAGGGAAGGTTTAAAAAAAGATTTGCAAAGGTAAGGAAACTATCTCTGTCATCTAAGATGGTTAAAAGCAACATTTTTTCTTCTGCATAGGAAAGTGTCAGCGCTGCGTTAAATCAAGGTTCAGTTGTAAGTTTTTGAAAGAACAGCCCTAATGTTGTGTCCATTCCCCAGGTGTTTGTCACTCTGGAATATTAGAATATATAGAGATGTACCTATCTCATAGAGCTGGAAGGGACCCTGAAAAGTCATTGAGTCCAGCCCCCTGCCTTCACTAGGCAGGACCAAGTACTGATTTTGCCCTAAATGGCCCTTAAGGATTGAACTTACAAGCCTGGGTTTAGCAGGCCAATGCTCAAACCACTGAGCTGCCCTCCCACCATCCTGTTTGGAACAGGTGAGGTGCACCATCCCCTGCAGGTTACCCGGTAACATGGTGTCAGATTGCTGCTGAGAAGGAGAGTGAAGCAGGTTCTGTGCTCCGCGGGGAACTGGGAGCCTTGTCCCAGGAAAAGAGCGGGCTGCATGTTACCCCAACCCTTCTCTGCGGTTTGCAAAGAAATCGCTACAAGGGTCTGCCCGACCCTCAGCCTGCCAGAGCCAAACCTGGAGCCCCGGGAGAAGTGTAGATTTACTTATGGCAAGCGCGCCCCCTGGCTTCGGCTGGTGGGAACAGTGCGGGCTCACCTTGGACTTGGAGGCGCATCAGTCCAGCCTCTGGCTGGTGCGGGGTACCGCGGGGGGAGCCCCAATCTCAGCGCATGGGCGCCTGCCCCGGGGTTGCACGTGGAAGGGCACAGGATTGAATTCCCTGGAGCAGCCCTGGCCTGCTTAGGAGGGGGAAGAACTTCTCCAGCCTCCCTCGCCTGCTGGGAGCCAGTTTCCCCCCCACAGCTTCCCACCCCGCCAGCTGGGGCAGGGACTCCCCTCTAACTCCCACCTCCTCTGCTGGGGCAGGGATTCCCCCCTAGCTCTCCCCGCGGGGAGAGAGCCACGCCCACTCACCTCCCTTTGGGAGTGGGATTTCCCCATAGCCCTCCCCCGGGGGGCGAGATCCCTCTCTCCTTCAATGGAGGCGACATCCCCCATTGTCCCCCCCCTTCTGCAAGGGGGTGAGCGCCCCATAGCCCCGCTGGGGGGGGTCCCCATGGGGCTCTCCACACTCCAGCTCCTTCCTGCTGAGGGGCGAGATTCCCCCCGCGCCCCAGCCCGGCCTCCCCCTTCCCCTCCAGGGGCTGAGCTCCCCCATAGCCTGCCCCCCATCCCTCCACCGTGGGGGGAGTGTCCTCCATAGCCCCGCCCCCTTTGGAACGCGCTGTAACCAGCCAGCGACATGTAGCCACTTCCCCGTGTTACGTCACCGCCCCCTGCGCCCGCGGGCTCCGGCTGCTGCTGCCGCGGGCGGCGACGGGGCAACCCCGCGGCCGCGGCTCCTCCTCCCGGGCCATGTGAAACGGGGTCAGGCAACTTCCGCCTCCCCGCGGCCGTCTCGGATCCGCGTTCGCCCCGGCGGCCAGCGGGGCTCGGGACCTGGCTTGGGACACGGGCGCACAGCGGCTGAGGACTCCCACGCTCAGTGCACCCAAGCGACCCAGGTAATCGCCCTTGCAAGGGCCCTGGAAGAGGAAGGTGACAAGTGCAGCCAGCCAGCCATGCCCTTCCGAGGGGCCAAGCGGGGACGAGGACAAGGTCCTAGGAGCCAGGACGTTTCTGCCAGCAGATTTTGGGGTGTAGCTAAAAGCTGGATCCAACCCGCAAGTCCCAGCTGCATTCATCCCATGGCTGCTGCCAGCCAGGGCAACATTTTCAAACTTGGCCTGGTCAGAACGAGGAGCCTGCCATCCTGTTTCGGCCCCTAAATGCAAAATAATCAAAGCCCCGACTTTAGCCAGCAAAGTTGGAGAAAAGTCTGGCCTTGGTACTTTTCCAGGACTGGTAAAGAACAGCAGGAGAGGAATCTTGGTTCCAAATACCCTGGGAAGGAATTGGTAAACTGGTAGGGAGCAGATCCTCAGCTGGTGTAAATTGGCATAACTCCAGTGATGTCAGTGGACCTATGTCGATTTACACCACACAAATGTTGAGGGGTAGGGGAGGATGGCAGGGAAGGGACTCCTTGGGAGAAGCAGGATTTTACGATCTTTAACTTCTGGGCAGATTTCCTGATTCTGCACTTTACTTCCCAGTTACTGTTCTAATAGCTTCCATTGGAGGATGTTTCAAAATACAAACAAAATAATTGGAAAGGGGGGGGGAGATCCCAACTTCATATGGATTTGAAAGACTGAATGGGGAAAGGATTAGCAACAGAGGCCTGCTCAGCACACTTCTTTGCTTAAAGTGATTTTTTTATTGAAGAATCCCACCCAGCCCCAAATGAGAGAACAAAAAAACAACAACAGAAGACTAGAAAGGTAAAGTAAAGTAACAGGTATAGAGGAAGGTGGGTGCGGAGCGGAAGGAGACTGATGTCTCCAGTTTCCACCTGCAGGAAGTAAAGGTTTCTAAAAAAATTAAACCAAATCTTAAAATTTGACTGAGGTCCCTCTTTTCCAAAACGTTACCTGCTCTTCAGCTGCTAGCTTAGCCACTGTTACTTGCCAAGCTTGTTTTTATTTTTTAATAAGTCATTTCATAGAGCACCATGAACATGTTCGAAGTGTCAATTCCCCCTTTCAAAAAAATAGTTTCGCGTGGTGCAGAGTGCATAAACAGAACCTTGGATGATGAATGCAATATCACCACTCACAAAGTTGGACCTGTTTTGAAAGGGCTGTGATCGTTGTGTTTGTTTTTGTTTTTGAAGAAGTTTCTGTGAACCAGAATTGTTCATGGAGAGGGAGGATAACTTCCTTAGATATATGTCTGATCTCATACATTAAGCAATCAGAGGGTTTTTGTGAGGTAGAAAAACTAGTAGCTAAAAACTGAGTGAAATTGTAAATTTCCCCCTGAAAGCTAGATTGTTGTGGGAGTTTTTGTTTTGTTTGCGTTTTTTAAAGGGCACTCTTTTCTGATGCACCTTTAAATACTGGAAGATTTTTCCAGAGGGTCAGATAGTCTGTTGGTCTTCTATAGCCAGTATTCCTCCTGACTGACAGACGCATCAACCTTCCGCTTCTGGTCCGGGCCTCTCCACCCTACTAGAGTGAGTTCTGATATTAAATTAAACTTGCTGCCAGAAGACATTGGTGAGTCCGAAGATCGTAACAAGATTCAGAAGAGGGATTAAATATGGATAATGTGAACATCCACAATTACATGAGATTGTATATATGTAATTAATATAAACCCTCACGCTTAAGGGCATAAACTAACTGAAAGGACATAAATCTGGACTCAGGAAGATGCTTTCCCTATGGACATCTTATTCCATACCTGCCCATTAAGAGGATTTGTGCACTTTCCATCTGGAATAGGCCACTGTTGGAGACAGGATGTTGGATGAGATGGACCATTGTTCGGATCCAGTCTGGCAATTTTTATGTTCCTAACTGTGTCAGTAACTTAGCACTGATTATTTAAGGTGTGCATTGCAAATGTATATAGCAAGTGTTTATAGCTTTGCTATTTGCTTACAGTTATATATACACACTAGCAATAATGTATGTAGTAAAGATGAATAATACCAAGCAAATGGCAAAGACTATCTACATACTAAACAGGAGTGACATTCTTTAAAAAGGTGTGGTGTAGACGCAATGCTGACAGCACAGTGACCTTGGGCCAACCTAGCATGGAGCGCCCAGACTCTGCCAGGCACGTTTCTGTAACTTCCCATTCTGTTTGATTGCAGATCCAGCTGGTGAGCTTTAAAGAGGATGAGGATGGCAGCACTACCCCTTGATCCTGAAAGTATTTGGGAGAAGAGCTGCTGAGCACAAAAGGATTTATGTATTACCAAAGCGTGCCAGGTGCTTTACAAAACACAACAGGGGCACAGGCCTTTGCTCCGTCCCTGCATCCAGAGGCAGTAATATGCTTTTTTCATCACCTGCTTCTTCAGCAAACTGTCTGGATAACCAGCTGAAGAGATGGCAGAGGCTGGCGAGATCCAGCCAGGCTTTAAGGAGGTCTTCAGCATTTTATCTAGGATCCCAGAAGAGAGACTCGTTAGCCTCAAACATAAGCTGAAGCACATGAGACCCTGCACAAGCAGCTGTAAGCTGTTGCAAGCCATGGTCCTGCTGACTTTGGGACGAGAGTCAGAGGCAAGGATATGCCTGGACGCTTTGGGTGATGATGAAGGAGCCCTTTGCATCTGGAGGTGTAAATGGGGTACTGCAGGCAGCGAGAACCCACTGACTCCCCAGCAGGAGGCAGGTGCCCTGCTGGCCCTGGCACGGATCTACTCGCTGCTGGTAGAGGAAAATCTCTGCACTCACCTGGCTAGGGACAATGTCTACAAGGCTGCCATTGTGGCCTTCAGAGCCAGCAAAGATCCTCGAAGAGACAGACTGAGCAGCATCTTGGCCGAGGCTCAGGAAAAGTGCGCTATCGACTTCAGCCCCACGGAGACAGGTAATGACTTTAAGACACTGAGGTCTGACCCTGGGCATTTCCCCACTGCCAGCCTGGCGCCAGTGGTGAGAAGCCCCCCAGTGCAGATCGGGAGCAGATCAGTTCTCTCGGGGCCACAGACTTTGCGTTCTTCTGGAAGCCCGGCCTCCTTCATCAGCCACTTTGAGATTAGCCAGTCCCCCACGATGGAGTTTCACACCTGCTCAGCTCACCGTAACCACGTCCTGCAGCCCAGCAAGCTTTGTGGGGGTGCCGCGAACTGCACCGTGCAGCCTGGCAGAGGGAGAGTCAGCCACGGCCCACAGGACGCTGGCCGGGTCAGCAGTTCCTTTGCACCCCCTCTGCAAAGCGGAGTAAGAAGACACCCATCTGAGAATTCTCAGGCCGGTAGCTTTGTTCCCCCATCTCTTCCAGTTCCCAAAACCCCACTTCCGCATCTGAGTGCTGTGGACTGTCCTGTGGAATGCACTGACCCTCCCACCATGCTGACAGCAGAACTGCAGGAACCAGGAGAGCACGTGGTCCAAAAGCCAGAACAAGAGTCACCTACCAAACTCCCTAGCTTGTGTACCGCAGGGCCAGCCGCTGGTTCCATCCGAGTGCCAGTGGAAGATTCCTATGTCCTAACAGAGAAAGCAGACACGGCATCCTTCTCCTCTTCAGGGGGCCCCCCTCCTTCCCAGGCAGCAGCCGCCCCCACACCAGAGCTGGACTGTGGTGAGAAAAGATTCTTCAGTTTCGTTGTCCTGCACGCCAGCGAAGATGTGGCCATTGCCTGCCGGGTTAAGGAGATGCTGGAGAGCATGGGGGTGCCCGACGGTGCCACATTCTGTGAGGAGTTCCTCATCCCTGGGCAGTGCCAGCTCACTTGCTTCCAGGATGCCATAGACAACTCTGCCTTCACTCTCCTGCTGCTGACCCAGAACTTCCAGTCCCGCTTCTGCATGCACCAGATGAACACGGCCCTGATGGATTCCCTCCAGCGGCGGCCCAAGTACAACTCGGTCATCCCTTTCGTGCCCAAGGAGAACCCCTCAAAGAAGTGTCCAATCCCCACCATTCTGGTGGGGGTGGTGCCTCTGGATGAGAACTCCCCTGTGTTCTCCAATACAGTAAAGAACACCTTCCGCCTCAGGAGAATCAATGAGCTGAAGGTGATGTGGAGCCAGTTACAGCACATCCGGGAGCAGCACAGGAAACAGCTGCAATACCAGGAACACCTCCAGATGCTGCAACAGAACTTAGCTGGTCTGAACCTGGGGTCCCAGCCTGGCTACCTATCCCAAATGCCTTTGCCAGGACTGTTGCCGTATCCTGCAGGAGTTCAGCAACTTCTGCAGCAGCTTCTCCAACTCCAGGCATCTTCTCTTCCAATGTTTGCCCCCTCTGCCACATACCAGCCTCACCCAGCTAGTCAGTTCATGCCCACCCAGTCGGCTCCCTCCCCTTCCCAGCACTTCATCCTCCCGCCAAGCCACCAAAACATGATGCAGGGGTCAGGAGGCCCCCAGCCCCTCATCATTCAGAATGCTCAAATGGTGCAGATTGGGGACCACAATCAGATGCAGGTGGAGAGGAGCAGGCTGGTGGCTGAGAGCTCTGATGAAGAGACCAGTGAGAGTCACTGATTGGAGGGGCCGGAACTCAGCATGGGCTGGAGAAAGTAGCACTTAGTTTCATTGCTAAATTGCAAGCTGCCTAAGGCAGGGGCTGTGGTCTTTGTTACTTGCCTGCCTGGTGAGGACAGGTCCCCCTCCTCGCCTCCGGTGGAACATGGAGAGCGTGGAAGGAAGTGACCGTCTTTTCTGCTGGAGGGAAGAGAATGAGAATGAGACTCAAATTCCTGGGAAAATATTTCCCAGAACTCCTGAGGGACTCAAAGTCTTTTGAAATAAATTTTAGTTAATTTATTCCTCTTCCTCTATGTTTTTGCCTTCTTGCCAGGGTGGGAAGGGCAGTCATTGGTCTTATTCTTAATGCTACCACTCTAGGACCTGTCCTATGTGCCAATAGCAAGGAGGAGACAACGTGGCCCAATGGATAGGGCCAGGGGCTGGGACTCCTGGGTTCTATTCCTGGCCCTGCTACTGATTTGCTGCATCACCTTGGGTGAGTTACTTTAGGCCAAAGTTTTTCAAAAATGGTTAGCCTGAGATGCCTGGAGCCTGACTCTTGGAGCTCCCATTGCCTTCAGTGGGAGGGGTGGATACTTGGGGCCCTAGGGTGTCACCTAAAAAAAAAAAAAAAATCAGTGGCCACTCCTTTAGGCCTTCCCCTACACACACTGTGCCTCAGTTTCCCCCTCTGAGAAATGGGGATAGTGGTGCTTATATGCCTTTGTGAAGTGAGTGGAGAGCTACAGGGCAAGGGCTAAGTATTATCAATCCCCAAACAAGCACAGAGTGATGCACCCCTTTGTCACCCGCTCCAACGGAGCAGCATGATGATCCCTGCACTTCAATACCCTGCAGCACCTTACCTGCTGCCAAGAGCTTGTCTAGCACCCTCTGGTGAGAAACAAGGATAAAATGCTGAAGTGCCACTCACTCTGTGGCCATATGATCCCTGAGGCAAGTCGGGGAGAGGGTTACCAGAAGCACCTGAATCTGGGAAGAGGTTCTCCCCCTGTGATAACGGTCAGTAGAAAACATAGACAGCAGGTCCCCGTGTTTGTGGGCACACCTGCGGGTGTGCGTGCAGAAGTGGGTGTCGATGTGCAACTTCAGGTGGAAACAAATCAAATCCCTGACTAGTCTGCATCAACCCCACAACACAGGGCTGCGGAGCCTTGGCAGGAAGGTGACAGAACAAATCCAGTTGTGTGACTGCGCTGGGCCCAGCACGAAGTCAAAGGGCAAGTGTCTTTCCTCCACCTTGCAAGTGTGAACGTCCTGTGGAACAGGCTGGCCTTAGGCAAGCCAGCCAATTGCCCATCCTTGGAGGAACCAGCTAGCAGACTATGAAAGACCTTTGCAAAAAACTGTAATGAAAATGTACCAGCCCAGGCCCAAAATCTCTTCACTCCTGATTCCAAACAGCAACACAACAGTGCTCACTCCATGCAAACAACACTTGGTAAAGCTGCAGGTACTCAGGAGCTCCAGTGAGCCTGACCGTTAAAGTCCCCAGCGCTTGTACCCTTCAATATCCAAAGATTTGGTGTGTCCCAACCACCTTAGGACAACTGAGGTTGTACCACAGTTTTAAAGCACTCTGTGAAAGCTCAGAACAACCTACAGCACAATGGTCCAGACAAATGTACAGCAGATGTTACTTAATGCAACTGTCCATGTCCAAGGACTTAATCAAGGCGTGTTAAACTGCCACAGAGATGCCACAGGGATGAATGCTTTAGAAATGCCTAGATAAGGGGCCATTCACAGCACCTGTGATGTAATTGCCAGTTAATTAAGATAGAGTTAATCAATTTCTTTATTTGCAGAGGACATGTGTAGCCTCCCCTTATGGATATAGCAATAAACGCTTCCAACAGGGCAAGCTAGGATTGTCACTGCACCCTTAAATTTGGGATTCAACCTTCAAACTATATGGTCAATGTAGTTTTTATATGTGTTATTTCTCTTTGTCCTCCGTGCAGCATTAGGAGGACAAACCTGCAGGGCCATCCCTCTGCAATCCAACATCATGAATCAGCCCTGCTCCGCCCCCCCCACCCACCCCTCCAAAAAAGTTATGAGATTGGCTTAAAAATCATGGGACTTTAATAAGTGTTGGGTTCTTCTTATTTCCCTGCTGGGATTGAGTCTTTGGAGGGGGTTTAATTGCAACCGTAAGGACCAGAAACATAACTGTTTTAAAGGAAAGCTGAGATTCTTATGTAATCACTTGACTCCAGGTGCTGGGACTTTAAGACCAAATAATGCAAAGACCCGTGATAGGCCCAAAAGCTGGCAATGCGCACAATGGTGGAAGCCATAAGGGAAATCTCCCATATATGGCTCTAGTCTGAAAAGCAATTTTATGAAAATGGCTGATGGGGGGAGGGCGAGGAATTGTCTACTTATTACATCTCTTATACTTGTGTTTGAAGGCCCTACAGTGCGAGCAGGGCCCTCACTAGCTGCTGTGCAAACACAGATGCTCCCTATATATTGTGGTCCACCGACTGCTAGAGCAAATTTTGCCCTAAGAAAGAATAGGATGGTGGTCATGGTGCAGGGTGTATGTGGGCTGGGGGGGAGGCTGTTCTATCTACCAGTACTGCCAACTCAGTGGGCTCAGCGAGAGACAGAGCAAATTGCCCTGGGGTTGAGAAAACCCAAGTGGTGGACTATTACAAAAAGGCTGTCTCGTCTCACTGAAGCTACATGTAAAGCCCTAAGGGGAAAGATGGACCTGGAGAGCCCAGCTGCAGAGCTGGCTTCTTTCTTCCTCCTCGAGTTACAAAAAGGAGAGACCCAGACACTTCTTTGGGGGAAACAGCTCTTTACTTGGCCGGAGCTTCCTCTACATCCAGGTGAAGCCATCGCAATGTCCTTCCCAGTGGACCACTCCATTGTAAAGCCGCTAGCATGAGCGCTGCTCTTTATACCCTCTCCCAGCACTACCTGGGACTCAGACTGCACCACTACAACTTCCTGTGAGGGTGGAAAACTGCCCAGTGTTAGGTAATGGTTTGTTCTAATTCATCCTGTTGGGGGGCCCTCCCTGATACATTGCTGGCTGCAGGAAGCTAAAGAGGAAAAGTGTTTTCATAATTCAAATAAAGCAAAAAATCATTAAATAGAAAGAACGTGGAAAGGGCTGATTGGTTGAAACAAAAAGGAGATGAAGCCGAGGGCCTGTAAATTTGCACTCCAGGAGTTGGAAGATCAAATCCAGGTCAGGACTTAGTGCTGGTGAGGGCTGTAGGTTAGAACGGAGCATGAGGCTTACAAACGCTTATAACTGGTCTTTATAAAAGGGTGACTGTTACCTGGGACTTTCAAAATTCAATTAGCTTTTTACTGCTGTTCCAAATCAAAGTCCTCCCCACTGCTGAAATGTACAGCAGGTTCCTGATTTCTTTCTCTAACTTTGCATGTCTGGGATTTGCATCTTCCATATTACAGCTGTCGTGCAGCAGCGTCGAACTGGTTTCTGTCTGGCTCACTTCTTATCACCATGACGGGGTTCTGCTGGCCGAGGTCTGCTACACCGGGAAGTGGTGTGCGTCTCATTTGAAGAGAGGGGGGTTGAACAGGTGGCCCTGCCACTAGAACTCGGCCAACAATTCTGCAGAGGATGCACAAGTCCAAAGAGACTCCAGCTCATTCCTCCAGAGCCTCAGGGCGGAGAGCAGTGAGCAGTGCCTGAAGCCAGCAGCTGCGGTTCTCCCTACGCACAGGTCTTCTCACACAGTCAGAACACCCTGCTTTGCTAGTGCCCACCATCCATGCTTTCAAAGCTACCTGCTGGCTGTTGAAAAACTAGTGCCAGTACCACGTGAGGCCTTTTGGGAAACAATCAGAATGGATATATCAGGGTCTGACACTGTAAACATTGGGCCATGATCACATGCAAAGTTCATTAAAAAAAAACAGCGTCGGGGTGGTGCACAGGCCGTTTCTGTGGCTCTCTTGTCTCCATCATTACCAGAGCTGCTGCATCATGTGAGTTATGTGCACCGTCATCGAGGCCTTTTTTGTGTGCAACAGCAAGAGCCTTTCAAGGCGCTGACGTTCCTCACGGCACCTCTCTGGACACAAGCAGCGGAGCAAAATGAGAAGTGGGTGCGGTGCAGCCTCAGTGTGGGGCACTCAGCTCCATTAGCCTCTCCCAGGAAGAGCTGCCGGGCTGAGTCACAGCCAGAGAAACGTTTGGTATTTAGGGGAAATACTCAGCAGAAAGGAAGTTCCTGGCTGTAATGTAAAATATTTCAAAATACCTGATACGTTGCTGTAGCTTCCCTTGACCTTCCACCTCCTCCAAGAGGGACTTTTCGGCTAAGCAGAACTGCCAGTTGCCCACACAAATCCTGACTCCCCCCCCCCATCCCCCCATCAGTTTTTTTGCTCCCAAGGCTGGATTTTCAGGGGAGCGCCACACCACCCCCAGCTCCAGAAAAAGTCAATGAGAGCTTAGTATCTTTGGAAACAAGCTATTCAGGGGGGAGGGGTGTTTTTGTGGTTAAGACACTGGGAGGTGACTTGGGAGAACTGGGTTCAATTCCTGTCTCTGCCACAGGCCACCTCTGGGACCTTGGGCAAGTCACTTTGGCCCAGATCCTCAAATGTATTTCAACTCCTACCTCCCACTGATGGGGATTAGGAGGCTAAATATCCTGGAGGCTTTCATCTCCTGGGTCTCAATTCCACACCTGTAAAACAGAGAGAACACTCCCTTTTGTCCATCTTTTCTATTTAGATCACACGCTCTTTGGGGCACGGTCTGTCTCTTACCATGTGTTTGTACAGCACCCAGCTATCTGGACCTCAGCTGGAGCCTCGGTGCTACTGTAATACAAATAATAACGTGGCTGAGGAAGGGCTTTCTCCCAGCCAGGTTTCTCTGCTTTGATCTTGCAGTGCTAAAAACGGTGACAATAGCATCATCGCCAGGGCAAGTTAGCACATAATCAAATGAAAGTAAGTGCACACCAGGACGCAGGGGGTGGGCTGGGAGGGAGTATGACCTTCTGTAAGTATCTTCAGTAACAGCAAAGGGAACAGAGTCAGGCATGGGACTAGGACCGTTTCTGTACATTGTCTAGGCCCTGCCTGGAAAGAGTTTGAAATGAGTGGTGTTCTCTGAACCCAGCCTGCCCCCATGCTTGAGCCTGGTAAGTTGGGTTAGTCCGTGACAGGGTTTAAGCTAACCCACCTTGGGGGGAAAAAATACTCTGTGCCCGCTGATGCTGCCAACTGTTAGCTGTGACTGGGTGGCAGCACGGTTCTCTCTGACTCAGGTCTAGGCCCATCCCTTGGGCTCTCCCAAGTGTTTGTCAGCATCCACTGAATACTACTAGCCCTGGGGGTTAGAGGATGCAGCCCAAGCCAGACTCTCTGTGGATGGACGAAACCAGGGCTGCAGAGAGCTGGCCAGCACTCCACCCCTAACACGCCCTGTTGTGCTTTGGTACATATTGTAGCCCTCACAAGGCCCTGAGCGTGCCTAGGGTCAGTGAGAGTTAAGGATGCAGTGGGAGGATTTGCACTGGCGGGCCTGTGGGTGTTGGAATCAGACCTTCACCTTAATGGGGATTTACAATATCACAGATACAGATACTTTGAGTAAACTATCCACCACCTCCCTGGTCATTTGTCTCTTGAAACGCCACTCAGCAAGTCTGGCAGTAGGGGGCTCTCAAATGCCATGTAGCCATCTAGCAATCAGATGGCTCACAACACCGGCAAGGGACCCAGGGGACAACCCAGTACCCTGGCCCCCTGCCTCTATCCGTCAAGCCATATGGCAGCACCTTGCCACATCTGGGTGAGGAAACTGTATGCAGGGGTGCAGGAGGGAGTGCGGGGTATGGGAGGGGGTGCGGTGTGCAGAAAAGGCTCAGGGCAAGGGATTGGGGCAGAGAGGTGCAGTGTGCATGAGGGGGCTCAGGGAAGGGGGCTGGGGTGCAGGAGAGGTGCAGAGTGCAGGCGGGGGCTCAGGGCAGGGGGTTAGGGTGCAGGAGGGGTGCGAGGTGCGGGCAGAGAGTTGGGAGGGCGGTGTTTAGAGGTATGGACAATGCATAGATCCTTCTGCCCCCTGGGGGCCACAGGGACATGGCAGCCACTTCTGCAGAGTGGCACGGGGCACATGGCGCCAAGGGGGGGCAATCCCACGGGCTGGATCCAGCCCACTGGGGGGGCAGGATCCAGCCCACGGGCCGTAGTTTGTCCACCTCTGGCCTAATCACACACTCCAACCTTCTGCACAACCTGCCTCCCACCCCCGCTGCCGGCCAGACCAGGGACTGCACCCCACTGCCCCTTTATAAACAACCCCACAGGCTGTGGCTTCCACTGTCAGAACAGCTCCGCTTCTGTTTTTAGCTGCGTAAGGGGGCTCGGTAATGGCAAGCGCGACTTGCTTTTTATAGCCTTTGCTCAGGGCTTCCAAAGGGAATGGCAGGACCCAGGGGCCTGGATCCAAACAGAGTTTCCTTCTCAACATTTTCCCTCCCCTTGTGTAACCTTCCTTTGCCTAGGTATTGTGTTACCACTGCCTGGTCTGATACCCAGGGCCACCCTTTCCTAGGGAACAGAGTATGTAACTCCCCCTCCCCAGTTTCACATGACACATTTATGGAGAAGCGGAATTGACTGCTCAGGTGACGGGGCTGACAGCTCAACAGAGGGCAACTGATGTAGCTTGTACAGATGGGACCCGTTTGCTGGGATGAGTTAGATTGGGAACGGAGGCCTATAGAAATTTGACTGTGTGTTTTTCACACTTTAGATGTAGCAGGAATGTCAAGTGTTACCCATTTCTGCCAGAGATCTCCAGGGAGGACCAGAGAACGGGGGGAGGAGCTTTCTCAGCTCTCATGTGAAAGACAGGGGAGGAACAGAACCTTTGACAAGGTGCTTTTTCCTTCCAGACACTTTCAGCTTTGAAGCCAATGGGTGTTACTGCCAAGCAAAACTCACAGCATTTCAACCAGAATGACTCCAAATCCCTTTGCCCCCTCAACCGCTCAGCTTTCACTTGGTACCAGCGAGGTCCCCATTCCCCTAACTCTTCAGCCAACCAAAGACACGGCCAGGAAAACCAGGGCAGAAAAGGGGTAAACATTTCAGCTAAGGGACTTTGGAGAATGGGATTTAGGTGCCTAACACTCACAGGTGCTTTTGCCATTTATTGCCAAGTCCTGAATTACTGGTGTAAAAACCAAGCGTTTGGTTTTCAAGTGCACACACACAAAACCCACCAGTCAGGAAAGCAAAAAGAGGCCACAGCCCCATTTCTGTCTTTTACAGTTCACCTTTAACACCAGCCATGGCCTTCGCCTGTGACTCCCACACGGGAATCACGGACTCTCCCTTGGGGATGGAAGATTTCCTTAACTAGGGAGCACTCAGGCTGGTTGGCAGGAGCAGTCAGGACAGAGCTGCGTGTATGTATCTCAATGCACATTCTCAAGGGGAGGTACTAGGTATGTTTTAAGAGCCTCATTAAAATTCACCTACAAAACACTCAACCATGGCATGGTGGGACCACTGCTTGTCACCAGACTAACAGTCTGTTACCTTGTACTCCTCTGGTCTGTTCTATCTGATCCAGCTGTTTGTTGTGTGTCTGTACAGTGCCTAGGACAATAGGCCTCCCCCTCCTTGAGGCACTACCACCCTACACAAACAATGCAGGGCAAACACAATGGGGTCTGTATGCTTGTGGCCAAACTATAGAACTGATCCTGCAAATGCTCTATGGGCAAATACCTGTGCTCACAGGAGCAGTCCCGCTGAATTCGATAGAACGTGCAACAAGCAAAGGGGAAGGGAGACAGATTGGCGAGGAAAGAATTTTACTGTGTGCTTTCCAGCCTCCCCCCCGTCCTGAAGGGACTGGGGTCAGGGAGAATTCCGCTGTGTGTTCCTCTCTCCCAACCACCCAGGAACAGAGAGGACTTTGCTGGGACATTTACAGTCTCACCCAGGCTTGTCTGAGCTCCAGCAGGGCTCTCCATAGCCATTTCTCATTTCGGCACGCGAGCAGTCTGTGTCATGTGTCTCTAGTGCGATACAGTATAATTCCAGTCATCCAAATGCCCTTTATCCAAAACTCTGACTTGACCGAATCCACGGTGCATACCCCCCCCATGTTAATTAACAGCACTTCCATTTCTCTGCACGCCAGCTTCTCCGAAAGTTTCAGCTGTCCCCCAGGCCAGTCAAGTATAGAGTAGTTGGAACCCCCAACGTGGGTTGCACCCCATGACTGCCCAAGGAAGCACATAACACTGACACACCCCCAAGGGTTGCCACACAGATCCTGTCTTCACCAGAGATACTTTTGAGCATTTGCGACCCTCTAAGTGCTCCTGCTATGCCCGGAGAGCCAGGGAAATGCTGATGCTATCCCTATCTTTAAACTCCAGGCTCTGCACTTTGTAAACACTGCTCATATAACATGAGTAGGGGATGATCCGGGGAGCCTAGAAGATCTCCATAGAAGGGCACTAGCAACTGGCCCCAGCAAAGCCTCAGGTGAATCTTTCCCTTCTATGCATTTCTACAGACACCCGCACAGGAGCCATTAATCGGCCTGGGGAGCTGAGTGTGGGAAATCAGAGCTGGAATTTGGTAAGCAAAACTAAAGAGAAATCTGTAGAGGGAGAATTTGCAGGATCATTTCAGGAGAGCGACATAAGCCAGGGTTTATGACTGCCCTAGTGAAAAATCTCTACCCTCCGCCCCAGCTAATCATCCAGTTACTAAAACAGTCCCTAAACATTTCACTGCGCCTGCCAAGTGCCTGTTCTACCCTGCACGGCAGTCAGCCCAGCCAACACCTACAGTAAATAATAGCTCTTACATGGTAATTATACTTCAATTCATGCAGTGATTTCACTTACCCAGTAATTACCATCAACATGCAATTGCAAGGTGCAAAATAAATTTGGCCTTTCTGCCATGTTAAGCTTCCCCTTTCATGAGGCTCCAATCAATGGCTAGATTCCACAGTTACCTGATCACATGGTCACAGCTTCAGATTTTTTACCACCCTTTAAGGGCTCTCCATTACTAGCCTCATGACTGCCCTGGGTACAAGAGGGAAGCTAATCAAAGGGTGTCCTGCAGGGGCCCAGGGCAGCTAGAATGTCACAGTATGAATCGGTCCCTTTTAAAAACAAAAACAAAACCTCACGCCACAGCCAAGATTTCCAAGTGGCTAGTAATTTGGATATCCAACCTGAGACACCTTAAAGCGGCCTGACTCCCAGAATGCACCGAGCATCTGCCCTATGAAAGTCAAGGCACCTTTAAGATAACTTAAGTTGGCCATTCAGCAACTGAAGCACCTAAGATCTGTAGGCACTTAGGACAATCTTCCCAGAGCCTGTATTTTTAAAATCAGTACCCACAGCTTCAGTGACACTGAGGGAGTTACACTGATTTACACCAGCTGAGGGTCTGGCCCAAAAGCCGTGACCAAACTGAAACTCAGGGTTCAAGGACAGTCAGCTAGTTTAGGCCTGAAGTTTAAAGTCTTATTGAAATAGACTTAAGAAGTTTTAGAAATCTCCTGTCAGTGAATGTTTTCGTTCATTTTAAATGCTGAGTAAAATAATGCATTTGCGTTTAAACCTTCTCATGCAATTTTTGCAACCCAAGCCCAACAGCATGGTGCTAATGCAAGAGAGCCAGAAAGTGAGCATAACTAGAAACAGAAGGGAAACTATTTTCAGTGACAAAACAGAGAAATGTAGGTAGAAGTGTAAACAGACAATGTAGGCATCTGTTTTTTGCTAAATTAAGATCCCTAAATCCAGCAACACAAGATGCTAGCATGGCTCACTGAGCTCTTGTGGAAATCCACTGACTTCATGGATTATAGATCCAGCAATGGCTATTAGCCAGGATGGGCAGGGATGGTGTCCCGAGCCTCTGTTTGCTAGAACCTAGGAATGGGCGATGGGATGGATCACTGATTACCAGTTCTGTTCATTCCCTCTGGGGCACCTGGCATTGCCCACTGTTAGAAGACAGGATACTGGGCTAGATGGACCTTTGGTCTGACCCAGTCTGGCCATTCTTATGAGCGACTCCTCCCATTTATTGCCCAAAGAATTTCACTGTCTTCCCCCACCCCTCAATGAAACCGAGACCCTGAAAACACGGTCCCAGCATCAAGGAATTCCAAGGCGTTTGCACTCCATCAGCATTTGTTTTGTTTTATTATTTGAAGTTAGGAGCACTCATTGGCTCACAAAGTTAAGTCATTTGCGCAGTTTAATCTGTATCAGCCACAAGGAGGAAAAAAATATTGTACCTAAATTAACCCTGCACTTTACACCCTGATAATGAGTTAAAACTTCTTGCCTCATAAATAAAAACATTTATTTAATAGTTAACACTGCAAAACTAAATGGCAGCTCTACAATACCCTTAAAGGGCAGAGAACATTGGATTATTGAGGTTTATGGTTTAGCTGGCCTGTAAATACTAGTTGAGCAGCTTCGTTAGATCACAGTGCAGGTCCTGCTCTCCTGATCATCCTGACTTTTCCTGAAAGCTGCTTCATCCTTAGCTATGCATTTTGCTCTGAGTGGGCCAAGAAAGGAGCCACTGGCTGCTAAAAAAGTCATTCCTGCTGAGACAAAATAAAATGCAGGGACTGCATCATGTTTGGCAGCACCAACTGCTCAACACAAAGCAAGGTTCTGCTGAGGTGGACAAATACCTGCCCTGAGGGAACAGGTAAGAAACGTCTGTCCAGGTCCTATTTAAACAAAAACCAGCTCACCCCAAGAGTAGCCAGATGAAGAGATTTTTATTTCAATCTTTAAACTAGCACCATACGTAGTATAGCTGCAGAAAGAACCAAAAGCCAACAAGCAGCGTCAGTGGCCCTTTCAAGGGAGGTTCTCAGAACAGGATACTTCAAAGCCCAGTGGATCAGTGCCATTCAACCTTTAAAAATAAAATAAAAATCATCCTTCATTAACATTCCTTGCCTGCTCTTTCCTCCAACCATGGGCCACCCCACACTGCAACGAATGCTCATCTGCTTTAAAGAAACCTCCAAGCTCAGCCCACCCTGCAAACATTCTCTGATCCTGGAATGGCTTGAAAAAGGGGATCTTAAGCACCAGCTCAAGTAACATGGTTTTGGCCTGCAGACCATTCTAGATAGGCCAACCCCCGCTGAGCCCATGCAGAGCTAAGCCTATGTACGCACAGGGGGTTGGCCTGTGCCAAATTGGTAAGATCTTGTCAGCCACAAATCCATAGAGATTTTTATTTTTTAAATTATAAGTCCCCTCCTTCATATAAGCCAGGGTTTGCTGACAAAACCACGTTACTAAGGTTGTCCTTGAGATGTAAGTACAGGATTGGAGAAATCTTGCAGAGTGACCAGGGCCTGGCTCTGGCGGGGAAAAAGAAAATCCAGCTTTGCAAACAGCCATCAAAAATCTCACAATTTTGCACCACTTGTTACATGGCTACTCGGGCCGGGCGTGGGGGGAAATCACCCCGCTGGGAAGTTGCGCAAATGGCAACTAGCCCTGCTGGGCACTAGCCACCCAGCTTTTAGGCTCATGTGCCAAATGTGGGAAGGAAAGAGGGACTAGGTTAAACTGAATGTGGATGTTTTATTCCTTTGCTTGCATTACTAGTGGGTCAGTCCCTTGGGGTAAGGAGCACAGGAGAGGTGCACGTATGGGAATTTGTAGCAACCCTAAAGCATAAAGACCGAATTAATCCAGCACTTGTGGGAAGAGGAAAGGCGGGAGGATGCAGGGGAACCTCCTACAAAATCTCCAATTGCCTTCTCCCTTGAGGATGAGACGGTTGGCGAAGGGGAAAGGCAGCAGCTGCAGCTTCCTCTTGGTTCAGTTCAGTGAAGGCTTCTGGCACCTGGGGATGAAGAGGAAGCAAGCCAGCCACAGCAACAAGCTCTTGAGTTCCCTTCCCCTGTAGGGATAAGCTCCATGATGGGAAAGGACAATGGCTGCAGCCTGCCTCAGTGCAACGAAGGCTTCCAGCACCCAGGGAAAGGATCTGCCTCCAGACCTCGGATTTCCCTTCCTCTTAGGGATGATGAGCCAGTTCGTGGGAAAGACTGGTGATTTCAGTCCTCCCACTCTAATGAAGTTCAATGAAGGCCTCCAGCTCCTCAGGGATGAAGCCCTTATAAGGGATCTTGTGCTTGTCCAGGGCACGGGCAGCAAGGCACTGGAGGGTGATGTAGTTAAAGGGCTGCATTATACTCTTGGTAAGCAGCTTCTCATCCAGCAGCTCGTAAGCTGTCTGCTTGAAGGCGTTGGTGGCGTCCATGTGGGCCCCGGCCTCCATCAGGGCACTCATGATCAGTGGGCAGTTGTTCTGGGCAGCGATGTGCAGCGGGGTGTTGTTGTCATAGTCACGGCTGTCTGGGTCAGCCCCACACTCCAGCAGCAGGTTCACAACGTGGAGCGACGGGAACTTGCCCACTGGGTAGCGCCCCACTGTGGTGGTGTCCTTGTCCACAGCCATGTGCAAGGGTGTGAACCCGTTCTTGGCCCTGGGACTGCACTTCAGCAGGCAGTAGATGGTCTGGCGCTTCTGGTGCTCCTGCTCAGGGGTGCATTCTACCTTCTCCAGCAGGAAGACCAGATGGAGGATGATGGCTAGTGCCTTGGTGAACTGTGCAGAGTCGGCCACTGGGTCCTTGTGAAGCAGAAGCGCCCGCTCTACCTCCCGGACCCCTTTGCTCAACACACCCATGAGGTCGGAGAAGCCCAGCTGGGTAGCTAAGGTGCCCTTGGAGCGGTCCTGAAGCACATAGGAGAAGAGCTCAGCAAAAGAAAGGAAGCTGCTGGCAGTCATGGGGCTGAGGGGCTCCAGGTTGCCTTGCTGCATGTCCAGGGCATACTTCCACAGGTTAATACAGCGTTCAAAGTTGCCTGAGTCAGCATAGACAGCCCCCCGGTAACGGATGTAATAGGAGGTGTCCGGATGAGAGGGGCCCAGGATGCGCTCTCGGATCAGAAGCGCCTGCATGCGCATCTCATCCGGGTCAGTGATCAGGGCTTCTAGTTCCTCCAGGGTGCTCACCTCCCGGGAGTAGTCATAAGCCAGCACCAGCTGCCGGGGCTCAGGCTTGGTCAGGTACTGCCCCCCCTGGTGCCGAATCTCCATGGCCCTTCGCCAGTACTTGAGAGCCCCCAGCAGGTCACGCTTCTTATCCACAAAGGTGGCTCCCAGCAGCTCCAGGGCTTCTACAGCAGCCGCTCGACTGCAGCGCTCATAAGGGCCCTGCTGTTCATCCTGGCTAACGGCACCGCATCCCTTCTGGCCCTCACGCTGCACTTCCTCGGGGCAGCACGGATGCGTTTCCTGGCCAGGAGCGCAACCCCTCTGTTGCCACCCCCTTGCAGTGCAGTCCCCGGCCTCGTTCCCCGACATCTCGTCCCCCTCCTCGTTTTGCAGCCCTCCTTGGATGAGGTACTCCACGATGTTGGTGTGCCCGGTGACGCTGGCGGCCAGCAGCGGGGTCATGCCGTAACCATCCCGCTCCATGCGGGCCTTGGAGCGGAGCAGCAGCTGCAGGATCTCCAGGCTCCCGGACTCGGCGCAGTCGTGCAGGGCGGTGTTGCCCTTCACGCTGCGGCGGTTGACGTCCGCCCCCTTCTCCAGCAGGTAGCAGGCGATCTCTCGGTGCCCCTTGTAGCAGGAGATCATCAGGCAGGTGTGCCCGTGCCGGTTGGCCACCTCCAGGTCGGCCCCCCGCTCGCCCACCAGGTAGCGCACGATCTCCAGGTGCCCGTCGAAGCAGGCGGCCCGCAGCGGGGTGGAGTTGGTCAGCGTGGTCTGGTTGACCGAGGCCCCCCGCTCCAGCAGGCAGCGCACCACCGCCAGGTGCCCGGCGGCCGAGGCGGCCCACAGCGGCGGGGCCCCCTCGATGGTCTCGCCGTCGAAGCTGACCGAGCCGCCCTCCTCCACCCGCGCGCCGCAGTGGTCCAGCAGGAACTCCACCACCTCCCGGTGCCCGTGGCGGGCGGCGATCAGCAGCGGGGTCCCCCCGCCGCCCGGCCCGGCCGTCAGGGCCTCCAGCTCCTCCCGGCTCCGGCTGCCCAGCAGCTTCTGCAGCAGCTTCAGCTTCCCGTCGCGGGCCGCGTTGTAGACGGCCGTGCGCAGGTCCATGGCCACGGCGAGCGGCCCGGGCCCCCCCTGGCCATGGGGCGGCTGCCCGGGGCGGGGGCGCGAGAGAGGGACGGGGACCGAACGACGGAGACCCCGGCAACCTTCAGTGCCTCTCCCCCGCCGCCATCTTAGGGTTTTCAGACAAAACAAAATGGCGTCCCCCGAGCGTCCGAAGGGGCGGGGAATTCTGGGACGCGTAGTTTATCCGGCGCCGCTCTGCCGTGGCCTGTCACTAGGAACCCGGCGGGCAGGAGACTGCCTTTCCCAGGAGGCAACGGGAAGGAGTTTCCGCGAGCGGAGCCCGCGGGCGACGCCGGGAGCGTGCGAGGTGGAGTTTGGGAAATGTAGTTCTGCCGTTGGCGCTCTTTCGCAGCCAGCGTGGGGAGGCTGGCCAATCGGAGACTACATTTCCCAGAAGGGCAATGGGGAACGACGCCTTTCTGGGAGCCTGCCGGGCCTCTAGTGGGCGTAGGGGGTTCTGGGAAACGTAGTTGTCTAACTTCACCAGTCTGTGAGCATCTGTACAGGTCCTAATTCATCCCTCCCCCTCCCAGATGGGTTCCTAGCATTTAGTGCAAATGAACACCTGCCAGAGGGTTTGTGGCCTGGGGATAGGATTGTAGTGCGTGATCGGGTTGCCAACCCTCCAGGATTGCCCTGCAGTCTCCAGGAATTAAAGATTAATTGTTAAGTTAAATAGTATGTCATGTGATTAAACATCCAGGAATTCATCCAACCAAAGTTGGCAACTGTACCCAGCATGCAACGGGCATTGGTCAATGGATGTAACTGGGCGACCTCCCCCTCTTTCTTCATCCAGCCATCTACCTCGTTCCATAGGTTGCCACACCCCTGGTTTGAAGTGGTTTCCATCATATACAGGGTTTATAGTTGGGTTCAATGGCTCACAGTACCCCTGCACCATCCCCTCTCCCCATCCCACCCTCCCTCCTCTCCCTCACTATCCATCCAGCACCCACTCTACCCATCCCACTATCTCTCCATCCATCTCTCCTTCTAGCTTAGATGTCTATATAGCACCTATCACTTTGTGTAGTGACATCAAACAGGCCTCTGTGGAAGGAGATGCAGCCACTTAGGGTCAGTCAACCGGTCCCAGCACACATCAGGATAGAGAAGGCAAATGTTTTTCCAAGGACATGATGGCTTTCCAAGAGCCTTGCAAAAAGTGCTTTGTATCTTCTTCAAAGCAGACAGAACCTTGGCTTTTTAAGATTTCAGTTGTGACTTCATAATATGTATAAATTGAATCTGATACCTTTATTTTTAAAAATGTCTTGAACTGGTTAAACTCCAAATACAGTAGTTAGAAGGATCAACATCACAAAAATACAGCTGTGCCGTGCACTGTGCTTGGCACAGCCCTAACTTGGTATATTTTACAAAGGTAAATGCAGCACCCGTGATATATCTATGAGGATTTTTTGTCTTTAGTAAAGCTTTCAGGAGGGTCCCATGAACTCCTGGCTGGGACAACGTGGTCTAGAGAGAACAATCAGAATGTGTGTAACAGTAGCCACTGGGACCAGTGTGTGCTGACTCCTGCCACCTGACAAGGCACATAAGCTTATATTGTGTGACTGGAGTCAGGAAATACATAATTCAGCCCTTGGTGAAAGTAGCCACTGCTGCACTGACTTCAGCGTCGCTGCACCTGCTTGCACCAGGGCTGAATTGGGCACTGCGAGCGTCACCTCCAAAGATCTTCTCAGTCTCTGATGAACAGAGAAGCACATGGGGGAGACCAGAGATCATCCCCAACTTGTATTCGTTGTGCAGAGGCACCATTCCCAGCGTGTAAAGTTCTGTTAGAGCGTTACATTAATGTTATAAAAGCAGGCTGGCCTTCCTCAACTGAACCATTTATTTCCATGACTTTGTCCTGCCTACATTGCTGATGAGTGGCAGAATGGATCACAAGTAGGTAGCCAGCTGCCACCCCAGAGGACTGGGTGATGCAGGAGACTGGCCAAAGGGCGTTTCATCTGTAGAAGTTGAAATCCAAGGTGTTCAAATTCAGCCTAGGTGCCCAGTGATCTCAGCTTCCTACTCTTTGATGGCCTCGCCGAAGCTAGTTGCTGGGTCTCAATTCTAATGGAAAAGTGTCCACAGCTCAGAAACCACCGTCTTAATTGGCCCAGTTGAAATCAATGGGAGTTAGGTGCTTAAATCCTTTTGAGGATCTGAGTCAAACATATTGTCAAACCAAATGAGAGGAAATCAATGAAATACCTGCGGGATGCTCACTTATGGGTGAGATTCAGCCCTGCTCAGAGGGCCAGCACAGTTAAGGAGGCCTGTTTTGAGGGCTCAGGTGCCTCATGCTGGGTATCCACACAGGGGTGGATTTTACTCATTATGTTTTAATTATAGCTGTCTGGAATTACCTGGGATTATCCTGCTAATGGGTGTTGCCTGAACAGAGAATATGATTTTAGTTGCTAAGAAACTGCTTTTGCATAACAAACAGCATGAGCCGGATTTTTACCTCAAGTCAGTGGGAGCAGCAGGTGCTCAGCTCTGAGAATCAGGGCCAAGGGATTTGTGCCTTAGCTCCCACGTGAGGCGGTGGTTGCATGTGTGAGACAGCAGGATTTGTGCACGGCAGGTGCCAAAGTTCTGAGTGGCTTCGTGCGCAAAAGTACACGGATGTTTGTGAGGGAGCATGAGTGGCCGCGTGTCCTTGGCACAGGTTTGCGTGCAAAAGCACAGGTCTGTGCTTGAATGTGGGTGTGCAGGAGGCTACAATGGCTGTGTAGAGGTGTTTGTGTGTGTTCCTGTGTCTCTTGTGCACACAGGAGGGAATGCGTGTGCCGGTGCACCTGTGTTTATATATGTATGAGAACAGTGGTTGTGCATTAGCATCTATGTGTGTACAAGTGAATACATGCCAGAAGTCAGAGTGTACAGGTGCGGGATGGGATCACTGTAGTTCTGTGTTGGTGAGTCTCCATCTGTGGGCACATCAGTACGTGCACGAGCAGATGTGTCACAGCATGGTCTGTGTGGGCATGCCTGGATGCATGTGCATACATGTGAGAATATTCTGTGTGAACACGTGTTCTTGTGTGTGAGCATCCATGCCGGAGACCTGGGGTACTTAAAAGACTGGATGAGTTCCAATTTCAAGGCAAAGACATTGGGGGAAACACATTTCCTCTCCTCCCTGCCTCTTCATGTTGCTATAGTGATCAGATGCACTGACGCTTTAATCTGAAGTGGCTATTAACTAAAACTCCATCGTAACGCCCTTTCTACGAGAGGTATGTGGCATCTAGGGGAGCACCCTGCAGGCTCCTTCGGGCCCGCGACTGGGTACTTAAACCAAAGCCTTACTCCAGCTGCTCCACCAAAGGCATTTGACATCTTCCACGCATCATCTTAGAGCAGAAACGCAGCCACTAGAAACATCTGTGCTATGAATAAAGAAATTGGCTCGGCGGCAATGCTAAGAAGCTGCTCAGGTATAACGAGGGACCAAGGCCTGGGATGCTCCAGCTTCTTTCCACCCAAATCCCTCCATGTCCTCACTCCTTGCTCTCCGAAGCTCCTCCCACTGACAGCATCAGAAGTGCAACAATCTGCCCAATGCGAGGACAATAAAGTTGCTCCTTGCAGGCATCCCATGTGCAGTCCCTGCCTCCTTTAACTGACTGACTGTAGACAGAGGCCATTGAGGGTGCACCCTTGTGGCCCAAGGTGGTCCTGCTGGCACCCTGCCTCCATTTTCTTCTGAGCCCCAAAATAATTCACATATACTCAGAGTCTTTAAAACAATATTCCCCTAGGGGAGGGTGGGGTATAATTTATTCAAATTACTCACTTCCCCTTTTATTTTCAAGGTTTCACAGCCTGCCGTCATGGGGCCTGTGCGTTCCCAGTCCATGTCTCCCTAGCCTGTACACTCTTCCCTCAGGGCAGGGGTTTCACAGCTCGCCTTGCTGGGACCTGTGTGTTCTGCTTTCAGTCCTGCCTCCCCAGCCTGTGGCTCTCTCCCTCACATCTAGGCAGGGCCAGCTCTAGGCACCAGCGAAGGAAGCAGGTGCTTGGGGCCAATACAAAGGGGCAGCAGCGACACTCCGTCCATTATTGGCACATCCAGGTCTTCGGTGGGAATTTGGCGGCGGGTCCCTCAGTCCCTCTCTTCTTCTGCTGCTGAAGTGCTGCTGAAGAATGGAGCAGCGCGATTGAGCTGCCGCCGAAGTGCTGCCAATTGTTTGTTTGTTTGTTTTTTCCGCTTGGGGCGGCAGAAAACCTGGAGCTGTCCCTGCATCTAGGGTCCCACAGTCCTGATTCCTGGGACCGTGGCTTTAAGTTCTGGCCTCACTGGACTGTAGCTGAACCCCTCAAAATCAGGGGTTGTTTGCTCAGCCTTCCTAGGGCTGGTTCTTCTCCCCGACCCCCCAGCCTCTCCCTATTTTGGGGCTTGGAGCCTCCCATGCCTACTCATCTAATGAGTCTCTTAATCCTTCCCAGGTGGGTCTAATAACCCCAAACACCTGTCTGTGCTTGACTGGGAGAGAGGGGAGCCTTGCCCTGCCCATGCCCAAATTCCTAGACCTTAAGGTCGGAAGGGACCATCATGATCATCTAGTATGAGCTCCTGCATGCTGCAGGCCACAGAACTGCCCCCACCCACTTCTGTAACCTCTGGCTGAGCTACTGATGTCTACAGGGCCCTTGAAGGAACAGTGATGTGGGGGTTTCCTACATCTTCCCTCTCCCAGACATTGCCTCTTCACCAGCATCAACTTCCTCTCTTCAAATGACCGCTGTGAGGCCACCATCCACTTTCCCTGGACCCACGAACAGGGTGATTATTCTTCTGGTCATAAGAGGCCACTACCTTGTTACATTGACAAAGGATATTTCTGCCCTCTGGTCATTGGAGAAGATTCTGAATGCCGCAGCTCCCACTTCTGCTGGGCTGGGACCCAGCAATGAGGGATGGGAACAGCCAGTGAATAGCAGCTGGCCCAGGAAAGTGTGAGCAAATCTCATTGGGAAAGACACAGGGAACCACCTCCGTGGCTTCTGATTCCAAGACTATTCCACATCCCTGACTACTGGGATGTGTTCAACCTGTCCTCAGGCAAACTGCTCTCTTATCTCAGCGGTGTGGGCAGGGCTTAATTTGTAATGAAAGAGGTCCTGGGGCTCAAGCAATTTTTTTACTTTCATACAGAGGTGTCAGGGCTACGAACTGCCAAGCCCAGAGGTGCCGGGGCTCAGCTCTGTGTATGGGATAAACTTCAGATACCATGGGCAGGTTGTAACTTCCTAGGACGGGTCTGATGCCTTCATCTCATTTCTGCCAGGCTACCAAACAGCCTTCAGTAGCAACTTTTGTCCTTGACTGGCAAGGGGCGGATTTGAACCACTGACTTAACAGAAGGCTCTGCGGTCTGAGCTGTCATGCCCCTGGCAGGTAGGACGCTCATTAAGGTGTTGGGAGCTGGTGCAGATAAAACCTTATGCAGTACTCTGCAAATGTACTGGGAAATCAAATACTGGAGGGGATGAAGAGAAGGTGAAAATGAGACATTTTGACAGGGCTGTGTGCCAGGAGGGTTAATTTTTCTCTATATTGCCGTTTCATGTTCCCTTTCAGACAAGCTGAATTACACAGTCCCGGCTGCAGGCGTGGTTATGCAATCGCCTTCATTGGAATAAAGACGGCGCTCTGACAAGCAAATGGAGGGCTGCCCTTGTGGTTAAGGCATTGAAGTGGCACTTAGGAGATCTGTGTTCAGTTCCCATCTCTGCCACAGAGTCCGTGTGCATTCTTAGGAACATCACTTAATCCCGCTAGGCATCAGCTCCCCACCTGTAACATGGGGAAAATAATCTATGCCTTGTCTATTAGGACTTCCAGCTCTCTGTGGGTAGATCCTGTGTCTCACTCTTTGTCTATAGAGTACCCAGTGTGCTGGGGTCTGGATCTATGGTGGGGCCTTTGGGTGCTACCATAAATAGATAATAAAAGGGGTTGGATGTCTGATTCAGAACCACAGTGACGCGGTGTGATCATGGGTCTGGAGTGGGAGTGGTTTGGATCTGGGATCAAATTTCCAAAAGCTTATAAATGATTTAGGTGCCTACGTCCTTTGGCTTTCAGTTAGGCTTCTTCAGTGCCTAAATCACCTTTGAAAATGGGCTCCTATGTCACTTGGACACGTTTGGCAATTTTATCTTTGCATTCAGCTGGTTCTAGTGTGAATGCTGGTGCTGATGACTGGGTCTGGCTCAGAACTTTCCCACCGTTTGGCTCTGGAGTTGCAGTTAGGTTTCTCTTCAGTTCATAATCTCACTCTCCAAGCAGCTTTCAGGGGCATGGCCAATTTACAGGAGCCAGAGGAAGCCTGCCTGTTGCTACTAGGCTGTCAGAGGACAATGTCCCCTGTGCTTCTAAGCAGCTGAAGAATAAATTTGCTCTACAAAGGGGAGAATTCTAAAAATACCAAGAAATGGCAGTGTGACATTAGCAGGGACAGTGACCCAATATCCAACACACCGCAGGGGCTTTTGTTCTGTAACTACTTTAATCATTAAGGCTTGCGATGACATTATTCCCTCTGCTTAAATAGGGCACTGAGGCCACAGTACCTGGGAAGCAGGGTTTTTAATAAGCCAGCAGCAGACAGGGGAGAGCGAGAGGCACGTTGGCTAACGCTACATGAATGTTGTTTCCTTTCCATTAGGCACAAGCCCGGCAATTTTGGACATTAGCGGCTGCGCTGCCGCCCTCTGAATTTTTGCAGATTTAATTTCTCATGACTGGCATGAGTGTTGCACTCGGTGGGTGGGCAAGGGGAAACAGGCCTGTCCTTTGGTGCATCATCACAGGCTGCTGTGTTGTGGAGCTGCTGAATTTCTTTAGCATTGGGTTTCCTGGTGTAAATGTTGCTCCAGCTTCCATCTTACTGCCCATCCAGGACCATAATAACAATTGGTAAGAAGTCGTTCAGCTAAGGATTGCAGAACCCAACCCTCCACAAACAGGAAGGACTGATTAGTGGGTGGAAGGAAGAATGGTGTAGTGGATAGTGTACCAGACTGAGATGCAATGAGTCCCTGGTTCAACTACCATCTTCCTGGGTGCCCTTAGGGAAAGCACTGAGTCTCCCCTGTGCTGTTATCTGTCTGTAGATACAACTCCAAGAGTGTAGGAGAACCAGCAGAACACTTCAACCTCTCTGATCACTCAGTACCAGACTTAAAGGTGGCAATTTTGCGACAGAAAAGCTTCAAAAACAGACTCCAACGAGAAACTGCTGAGCTTGAATTAATATGCAAACTCGATACCATTAAATTGGGTTTGAATAGAGACTGGGAGTGGCTGGGTCATTCCACAGATTGAATCTATTTCCCCATGTTAAGTATCCTCACACCTTCTTGTCAACTGTTTAAAATGGGCCATCTTGATTATCACTACAAAAGGTTTTTTTTCTCCTGCTGAAAATAGCTCATCTTAATTAATTAGCCTCTTACCATTGGTATGGCTACTTCCATCTTTTCATGCTCTCTGTACATATATATAGCTTCTTCCTATATGTTCCATTCTATGCATCTGATGAAGTGGGCTGTAGCCCACAAAAGCTTATGCTCAAATAATTTTTTAAATCTCTAAGGTGCCACAAGTACTCCTGTTCTTACTCCAGGGGCTGTGAGGAGCAATATATTAATGATTGTGAGATGATGAGGGACAGAGACATATTTAGCTAGATAACAGCATATGTGATGTCATTACTGTAAGAGGTAGAAAATGTTATTTTTCGTTTACAGACAGGGAAACAGAGGCACAGGCAAGGGGAGAGACTTGCTCTCCAAGGTCACACAGCAAGTCAGTGTCAGAACTGGAAATAGAACCCAGGAGGCATGAGTTCCAATCTTGTGTTCTAAGCGCTAGAAAATGCTTTCCCTTTGCTGCCAACTGCACACAAAGAAACAAGGGAAACCTCGATGGCCTGGAGTTATGGACTCTGTGGCTCCTAGGAGTGCAGTCTGGGTTTGTAACCTTAAAGCCAGGGATTAGAAGATCAATGGACTTCTTTTGTCCTTTCAGACATGCTGTATCAGTTCCATATAAAGTCTGCATAGGTATCGATATTTGTAGGGTAACATTCTCAATAGCCCCAAAGCCTCATAGAAAGTCAACGGCTGTGGTCTGTGCTGTATGGCAGCAGGTCCTGTCGGTTGGCAGCCGGGGTCTGGGCCGTATGGCAGCGGGTCCAGTCAGTGGGCAGCCAGGGTCTGGGCCATATGACGGCTCAGGTTTATGCTGTATGGCAGCAGGTCCTGTCGGTGGGCGGCTGGGGTCTGGGCCATATAGCAGCATGTCCTGTCGGTGGGCTGCCGGGGTCTGGGCTGTATGGCAGCATGTCTTGTCGGTGGGTGGCCAGGGTCCAGGCCATATGGCAGCATGTCCTGTCGGTGGGCAGCTGGGGTCTGTGCTGTATGGCAGCAGGTCCTGTCGGTGGGCGGCCAGGGTCCGGGCCATATGGTGGCTCAGGTTTATGCTGTATGGCGGTAGGTCCTGTTGGTGGGTGGCTGGGGTCCGTACTTTATGGCAGCAGGTCCTGTCGGTGGGTTGCCGGGGTCCGGGCCATGCGGCAGTGGGTCCTGTCGGTGGGTTGCTGGGGTCCAGGCCGTGCGGCAGTGGGTCCTGTCGGTGGGTTGCCGGGGTCTGGGCCATATGGCAGCGGGTCCTGTCAGTGGGTTCCCGGGGTCCAGGCCGTATGGCAGCAGGTCCTGTCGGTGGGTTGCCGGGGTCTGGGCCGTATGGCAGCGGGTCCTGTCGGTAGGTTGCTGGGGTCCAGGCCGTATGGCAGCAGGTCCTGTCGGTGGGCAGTTGTGGTCCGTGCTGTATGGCAGGCTATGATTTGTTGTCACTTTTATAAGTCAGAACAACAAAATCACTAGTCTTCCACACAGAGCCAGACCATGAGTGTCAGCACTTCTTCCTAATGCCTTAAGGAAATGCTCTTTCATTTTTTCTTCTGATTTTTCCCCACCTCCTGCAGGCCCCAGATCCTGCCCTAGTGGGCCAATACCCTCTCCAAAGTGCCCTCTGTGGGTCAGTCCCACATCTTATTGTAACCTTCTGTCTCACGTCAGGGGGTTCACTGAGACTTCCCACTCCATTCTCTCAGCGAGGGGACCACACCCCCCCAGGAGGATGCAGATCACATTGTTTGAAGCACACAGGGACTCGGCAGGACCTCCTGCTCACCTGGCCTCTCCACCTCCAGCTTCTCCCGGTGCTGGGCTGCTGTGCAAAGCACTGTCAACTCGGCCGTCTCCTGGTTGTGTCCCAGTGAGTCAATGCAATAGGTATTTGGGGACGCTAGAAGGAAGCAGTCACGTAGAGAGGAGAAAACCAAGATAATAGGAGTTTCCTGGAGTCTCCTTGAACCCAGCCTAAGCCTACTGCGTGAGTGAAATTAGTGTGGTTTGCTTACTAGTGATGCTCTTTCCTCCCCCTCGTCTTCCCTGGATCTTCTGAGCGCGATTGTAATTTTTGTTCAGCTTTGCTTCCACGTCCCAGCTCTCTTCTCTGAATGTCTTGCACATCTCTTGGATAGCCTGTGATGGGGCAATAGCAACTCATAAGGCAAAGCCAACAGCTATTCTGTGCCAGAGCTCCCTGTGGGGTGAGGCTGAGGCCTGGTCTACACTATGCGTTTAAACCGAATTTAGCAGCGTTAAACCGATTTAACCCTGCAACCGTCCACACAACGAAGCCCTTTATATCAATATAAAGGGCTCTTTAAACTAATTTCTGTACTCCTCCCCAACGAGAGGAGTAGCGCTGAAATCGGTATTACCATGTCGGATTAGGGTTAGTGTGGCCGCAAATCGACGGTATTGGCCTCCAGGCGGTATCCCACAGTGCACCGTTGTGACCACTCTGGAAGCTGGCCAGGTAGACAGGAAAAGCCCCGCGAACTTTTGTATTTAATTTCCTCTTTGCCCAGCGTGGAGCTCTGATCAGCACGAGTGGCGATGCAGTCCCAAATCCAAAAAGAGCTCCAGCATGGACCATACAGGAGATACTGGATCTGATCGCTGTATGGGGAGACAAATCTGTTCTATCACAGCTCCGTTACAGAAGACAACATGCTAAAGCGTTTGAAAAAATCTCCAGGCTATGATACAGAGTCCACAGCACAGTGCTGTGTGACAAGTGTAATGGAAAGCCAAAGAATGAAATGGACGCTCATGGAGGGAGGGAGTGGGTACTGAGGACTCCAGCTATCCCACAGTCCCTGCAGTCTCCGAAAAGTATTTACATTCTTGGCTGAGCTCCCAATGCCTGAAGGGTCAAAAACATTTTCCTGGGTGTTTCAGGGTATATGTCGTCAATTTACACCCTTCCCCCCCCCAGAAGAAAAGGGAAAAAAAAACATTTCTCGCCTTTTTTCAGTGTCACCCTATATCTACTGCATGCTGCTGGTAGATGGGGTGCTGCAGCGCTGAACACCAGCATCCTCTTCCCGGTGGCAGAGGGTACAATATGGCTGCTATCCATCATCAGCAGCAGCCTGTGAGTGCTCCTGGCTGGCCTCGGTGAGGTCGGCCAGGGCGCCTGGGTAAAAATGGGAATGACTCCCGGTCATTCCCGGCAGATGGTACAGAATAGCTGGTAACCGTCCTCATCATAGCAGCTGGACGCTGAACTCTATCATCCTCCCCCCCCCTTTCATGTCTAAAGAAAAGATTCTGTACTGCCTGGACTATCATAGCAGCTGGAGGCTTCCTCCCCCTCATTTTATCTCACTAAAAAGTCAGTGTTTCTTATTCCTGCACTCTTTATTACTTCATCACACAAGTGGGGGGACACTGCCAAGGTAGCCCAGGAGGGTTGGGGGAGGAGGGAAGCAATGGGTGGGGTTGTTGCAGGGGCACCCCCTAGAATGGCATGCAGCTCATCATTTCTGCGGGATCTCTGGGGCTTTGACAAGGAGCGGCTGTGCTCTCTGGTTCTCAAGTAGACTTGCCCCTTATTCTAGGCAGGACTGACTCTATTTTCAGACAAAACATAAAGAAGGGAATGACCCGGGGTGTCATTCCCATTTTTGTCCATGCACCCCCAGCCGACCTCAGCGAGGCCAGCCAGGAGCACCCATGACAGCAGCAGATGGTACAAAATGACTGATAACCATCATCTTATCGCCAATTTACAATGGCAGACAGTGCAATAGGGATGGTAACCATCTTTGCTACCTTGCATAGGCAAATGAACGCTGCTGTGTAGCACTGCAGTACCGCATCTGTCAGCAGCATCCAGTACATATATGGTGACAGTGACAAGGGAAAACGGGCTCCATGGTTGCCATGCTATGGCGTCTGCCAGAGCAATCCAGGGAAAAAGGGCACTAAACGATTGTCTGCCGTTGCTTTCACGGAGGAAGGATTGAGTGACGACATTTATCCAGAATCACCTGTGACACTGTTTTTGCATTGGGATCTCAACCCAGAATTCCAATGGGCAGGGGAGACTGCGGGAACTATGGCTTAGCTACGGGATAGCTACCCACAGTGCAATGCTCCGGGAATCGACGCTAGCCTTGGTACATGGACGCACATCGCCGAATTAATGTGCTTAGTGTGGCCGTGTGCACTCGACTTTATACAATCTGTTTTACAAAACCGGTTTATGTAAAATTGGAATAATCCCGTAGTGTAGACATACCCTGAGGCAGACGTACCTGAGCCATGGAAAGCTCAGACAGAGGCATCTACCCTGCGTCGTTCTTCCCTTCAGTCTGATCTTCGACTGTCCCTGTGTGAACACAGTTCACGAGAGCAGGTTCACACTGTTTGTCATCTCCTCTCATCCAGCAAACCCAGGCTGCTCTGGCCTTAGCTTTGCAAAGCTGTGTCTGTTCCAGACTCTCCCTGAGGGAAGGGTCTGTGCGCTAGTGCTGAGAAAGGTGCTCAAGCCCTTCAACAAGCAAACAACCCAGGCACTCAACTCAGTTTTTTTCCCTTGTGCTCTCTGTGGACTTTTGAGTCTGACTCCAGATGGACATTTTAATCTGGGAGTTTGTGCTGCTCAGCAGATAAGTCCATTGTGCTAACCCGGGTAGCGCGAGTGTTTGCAATGGCTAGAGCTGATAAAAGATATCGGGTGATGTCCAGGTGGTCTTATTTAATAGTGAGAATAGTCCTGCCTGCATTGTCCTGGTGACGGGCTGGAGCTGCTGTCCAGGTGTTACTCGACACCCGGTTGATGTAATGACCTCTCCAGATGCTGGTTATTACCTGGATTTTGCGACTGAGACCTTTGTGAAACAGCCTTCTTTCTTTGTTTCACAGGCTGCTACTGAAGAGTGGGAAATAACAGGCTGAGTTCTGCCCTGACATACACAGGTGACTTCAGAGGGAGTAGCTGGCTAGTGCCTGAGAGATAGACATGAACTAAACATAGCAGGGAGTGCATGGCTGGGTGCTTATTCTGTGGCTGAAAAGGCCAATTTCTCTCAACCACCCAAAGTCCCTTTGGAAGCAGCAGTCAATGACCAATACATTACTGTGAAATGGAGCACTGGGGCAAATCCAGAGGGTCCCCTTGGGGCGAGAGCAACCACTTTTACTCACATCACGTAGCAACTTCCTTGGCAAAATGCCCCATCAATTTCATATCCACTTGTCGTCTTTTGTCTTACACAAAGGGCACGTGTATGGTGCGATCACTGGGCCCGACTGCAGCTTGGGCAGGCATCCTGAGCTACCTTCGAGCTTGCCAGCTTGGGCCCCAGAGCAGTGAAGCCCGGTAGTGTGTCCTTCAGTGAGAGCCATACAAGCCCAGCTGCCTTGGCTTTGTGGCTCCAGGACCCAAACTAGCTAGATGAAAGCTAGCTTGGCTGTATCTACTCGAGCTCCAGCCACACCCTGTGATGACAGGACAGGCATACCCCGATCATAAGCTCTTTGGGGCATCTTTTTGTTTGATGTTTGTACAGCACCAAGCACAACGGGATCCGAGTCCAGTACTGGGGTTTCCTAGACACTAGAGCAATACAGATACAAAATAATAATTGTGAAGGAGTAAAGCACTATTCATAGAAAATAAGAACAGCTATACTGGATCAGACCAAAAGTCCATCTAGACCAGGGGTCAGCAAACTTTCAGAAGTGGTGTGCCAAGTCTTCATTTATTCACGGTAATTTAAGGTTTCACGTGCCAATCATACATTTTACATTTACAGGGGCTGGTGGATGGAACCCCAGACTGGCAGCAGGCTGAGTGGACCGGCAGCTGGGACCCCAGCTGACAGCGGGCTGAGCGGCTCAGCCCACTGCCAATCTGGGTTTCTGTTCACTGGCCCCTGCCAGCCGGGGTCTCGGCCGCCGGCCCCACTCAGCCCACTGCCGGCCCGGGGTTCCGTCCATCCAGGCCCGCAGCGGACTGAGTGGGGCCAGTGGCAGGGACCCCAGGCTGGTAGCAGTGTGCCACTGTAAATCAGCTTGCCATAGGTTGCTGATCCCTGATCCAGCCCAGTGTCCTGTCTTCCAACAGTGGCCAATGCCAGGTGCCGCTGAAGGAATGAACAGAACTGGTAAACATCAAGTGATCCTTTCCCTGTTGTTCATTTCCAGCTTCTGGCAAACAGAGGCTAGGGACACCGTCCCTGCCCATCCTGGCTCATAGCCATTCAGCATAAGATCATCAGAATCTGCCCCCCCCCTTTTTTTAAACACAAATTCCCTTTTAAATCAATGGATATTTGACAGAATAAGTACAAGACCCTACACCCATGTATGTATTAGGCTTGTGCCTCACTTTCAAGCCAAGTGACTTGAAAAGGGGATGAGAAAACTCTTCGAAGACGCTCTCAAACTTCAGGGCGGTGCTCTTCAGCTGGCTGGGGGTGGGGGGATGAGAAGGGGGATATTTTTACGTTATTTTTCCAGTAAATGTCAGGGGGTCATGAACATTTTTGACTTCATATAAGGGGGTTGCCAAGCAGACAAATGCTGACCTAGGGTAACTGAGCCCCTGGAAGATTTTATTTTGGTTGATTGGTTGGTGCCACTCGGGGAAATTCAGCCCTGCACAACGCTAGACCTAACACCTGAAGATAAAACAGATCCGTGACTGGGATTCAAAGAAGGCGAGGTAGCCCCACCAGAGGCAGGGGAATCCCGCTTCAAGTCAGAGACTGGGAACTAACCAGAAATCCCACCTTAATTCGATCCCCAACGGAATCAGTGCCAGCCAATCAGATTGCTGAAGTCATGCACATGTTTAGGAAAAAAGAGTCAAGTTGCCAGCAGTCAGAAACCAGCTTATTCGGAATTCAATAGGGGAAATAAACCCTGATATGCTTATGTGATTGGCTCAGGGGACAGTGAGCATCAGCCAATCAGAGTGCAGTAAGTAAATACTAATTTAGGAATTGATTGTCTCTCTACACTACAGGTTGCACCTGTTGCAAGCAGTGGTGCTGGAGTCCACCATAGCTTCCCTTGTAACTTGCCACAGATACAGACAGGATCTAAACTGGGCTGCGAGCACGCTGGAACCAGCCCAGTCAGAGAGAATGGGGCTCAAGGAGCGTAGCTGCAAGCTATCTTGGAAGAGGTTGGCATTTCCTGAAGAGATCCCCAGCTGCGCTTCCAGGCTGTAAATTAAACAAACCGTATTTCCTATGTAGCAGACCCAGGGAGCGGTGGAACGAACAGCATGGCCTTACTGCTGTTATTTCCTCTGAGTTAAATCTTCCCCCTACTTCAGACTGATGGTGCCCACTTTACCTGATTGGTAATTTATTAAAATGATTTAAGGAGAGACGGGGTGGAAATGCTCAGTGCAAATGATATTCTGAGCTGTTGTGCTTTGCCAATGTGACGGAAAATAAATAAATCTGGCACCGCGGCTCTGTACAGGAGTTGTCATTAAATGCAATTAAACAGACCCTGCAGGTGTCCATGGGTCAGGCCTGCAGCAGCCCATTCACCATGGCAATGTTATTATCATCCTGACAACAAAACACCAGATATTTCCTGAGCTGCTGTGATCGATGAGATTTGCCTGATTTGGAGCTGGGTGATGGGGATGGAGGGAGACCAGCCAGCCTGGTTCAAACATGCTCTTTAGAGTTACTGATGGAAAAGTCAAAGAGCTGCTCGGCAGCCAGGAGGATGGAGGGACATGAGACATGGGATCTGGGGGCAGGGGAAGGGAGGGATGTTTGGGGAACAAAGAAAGAGAGAGAAATGGAGGGGTTTCAACATCATTCCACATGGTCTCAGGGAACCTTAAAGCAGAAGACCAGGTTTTGAGGACAAGGCACTACATTATTACTTAGGAGATGGGGATTTGATTCTGCCACGGACTCCCTGAGTGTCCTCAGGCAAGTCCCGTCGGGTCAGAGTTTTCACAAAAGCTTAGTTCCCTTTTAGGCACTAAAATAAGTGGCCTGATGTCTGAAGGAACTGCACATTGGATGCTGAGATATTTTACAATCTGACCCGTGTTTCCTTCCCACCTCTTCGTCTGTCTCATCTATTTAGCCCAGAGGTCCCCAAAGGGGAGCGCATCCTCTTAGAGGGGGGTATGGCGGGACCTTCAGAGGGGTGCAGGGGGTCTGGACCAGCCCCCATGGGGGGTGGGGAGGGAGTACCACCCAGCCCCTCCCCACACCAAGCTCTGCTCCGGTCCCACCCCCAGCTGTGGGCCCAGCTGCCAGCCCCCACCGCAGCCCGGTTGCAACTCCGCTCCTGGCCCCAGCTCCATCCCTGAGGTCCCAGCCTCGGCCCCCTTACCCCATCAGCATCCCCCACACAGTTGCGCCCTGCTCCCAGCTCCAGGGGTGTGTAAGGGGGGACGTGGCCCTCAAAAGTTTGGGGACGCCTGATGTAGCCTAGGAACACTTTGAGGCTGGATCTGTCTCCCACTCTGTGACTGTGCAGCACCCAGCAATGGGGCCCTGACTTCAGCTCGGGCCTCTGGACACTGTAATTACTACGAATGATAAAATGGAGTGACTCCTGATTTACACCAGGATAAATGAAGAATCAGGACCCAATTCCCCTCTTGAAAAAAAAAATCATACTATAGCAAGCTCTCCACCACTTTGGTGTCCATTCACAGACTGATCCTGCAACCATCGAAACCCCAGAAGCACTCCAGTATCAGACCCTAACTAGGATCGTTACTCGACTGACTCTCGTTCTGTGGTGGCCACACCTCTTATTCCCTTTCCCCACCCTCACTGCTAATTGCAAACCCTGGGTGAAATTCCAGCAGCTCCTGCTCTCACACCAACATGAATCCAGAGTGAGTGCCCTTTACTCAGTGGAGTCATCCTGGGCTGAAAGCCATGTAGGGTCAGAATCAGGCTCTTAGGGAACTACTTACTAGGCCAGACTCACTATCATTTACACCACTGTCAATCCAGAGCAACTCCACTTGAATCAATGGAGCTGCTTTTGTTTTCCATGGGTTTAACGGAAAGCAGAAGTTCACCCAATGTGTATTTGAGCCTCTATTCTCCTTTTCAGATCCTTCTGCCTTCCATGCTCCCTGCTGAGGCCCGGGAGCATTGGAGGGTAGAGAGGCTCAGCAGATCTGTGCCTATGTCTCTAGCCTTTGGCTTTCTCCTGTGATTAGGCTGCAGTTTTTAGGGGAAGGTATATACTCCACAACTCCCTTCTGGAGCAACTAAGGGACAGAAATCTGAGAGAGAAAGGGGGAGAAGTCCAGGAGAGTTAGAGCTGAGTGAATAATGGTTCAGGGTCTGGACTAAAAAATTCCTCCTAAAATTCTGGTTTGATTTGAACCAAAATGACTTCAAAATTTGTCAACAAATTGAAAAACACAAAAAAGATTTCCTTCTGAAGTGACCAACACACATTGAATTGACTTGATTTGGGGGAGGGTGTTTCATTTCAATTCAGACATTTGGAGTGTTTTCACCTTGTTTTTTTTTTTAAACCTGGCCAAACATGACATTAAAACGCCATTTCGAATAAAAATGTCTACACTAAACATTTTAAGTTTTTCAAAAAAAAAGTATTTTCAACCAACACTATTTGCTGAATTTGACCCAAATTCAATTAATACTCCCCACCTCCCAGGCAGTTTTCAATGAAAAACGATTTGCCGAAAAAAATATCGTCCAGCTCTAATGGGAATCCTGTTTCCAAGTGGTGATGTCTCTGCACGCAGCTGGGCAAACGCCAGCAAATATCCACCCGCATTCTTAAAGGACTTTGTTCAGCTACACTCAACTCTCTTGCGCTCGCCTCCCACGAATGTCCGCAGGGCCAAGTGTCCTGGCACAGACATTGGTGGGGAGCAGGATTCAGAAGCCCAGGGGTCAGCGTTTGCAGAAAGCAAATGTGATAGCATTCACACCAGGCACGCTTGTATGCTCCAGCAATCAGAGAACAGGAACAATATCACCTGGCTTAACTCTGGGATCCCAGCCAGCCACCCCAGTAAGAGGGTTGGTGTTCACAGGAGGCTCTTTGCCATAAAAACATCTGAGACAGAAACATTTGCAAGCACTATTTGAATTACTGGCTCAGCTCAGCCTCTGGCTGCTTGGAGAACGAATCACTCCAGTCCCAGGGAATCCCAGCTGGTAGCACAGTGTGGTTTCCAACCTGTGGTCCGCAGACCCCTGGGGATCCACAGACTGTGTCTAAGATTTCCCAAGAAATCTGCACTGCCATTTGAAATTTTGTAGGGTCTGCAAACAAAAAAAAAGTTGAAAACCCTGGCTGTAGCAGAGGGAGGATTGCAGTGTGTGACAAAGTGGAACTGTTCTTAATGTTTCCTCTAAATACTGTAGGGGTGCCTCAGTTTCCTCTATGCATTTCTTAAGTCTCTAGGTGGTGGGATAAAGGCCAGTGTGCATAAATGGTCGACACTCTGTCTCCTGGCAACTAATGGCCGGGGCCTTTCTCCCCTGCAAGGGGATAGCTAAAGGTGTTCAGAAAGATCAGGTAACCTCCTGGCCCAGGAAAAAGACAAAGGCCAGAGAGAAGGGGCTGAAAAGTTTCTGTTTGAAGCTGGCTGGGGACCTGGAGTGAGTGCAAACATAGGTGTCTGTCTCGCTGTGCCCCAGGATGAACCCGGCTAAGGGGTCCTGTTCTCTGTACCTACAAGCTCTGTTTTAGACAGTGTTCCTGTCGTCTAATAAACCTCAGTTTTACTGGCTGGCTAAGAGTCACGTCTAACTGCAAAGTTGGGGTGCTGGACCCTCTGGCTTCCCCAGGACCCTGCCTAGGTAGACTCGCTGTGGAAAGTGCACAGAGGGGCAGAAAATGCTAAATTCTCCAATGTCAGACTCAGAAAGGTGGAAGCCATATAAGCTTGCCCTGAAAACAGTCTGCTCACAGAGAGAAAACTTCACCAAAGTCCTGACTGTCTTTGTAGGGAGCAGTTCCAAAGCATTGCCCGGAAACTCTGTGACACAGTGCTAATAGCTTATATGTCTAGAGTGAACATGCAGCCCCACTGACATGCAGCCACCTCTAGGGTGGAAGGAGGTAGCCAGTGGGGCATACATCAGTAGTGCATGAGTGGGGGTGGGGAGTCAGTTGTTGGCAAGACACACAGTTAACCACCATCTCCATCTCCATTGTTACAAGTAGCATCAGGAGTGCCTGTAATCTCCATATGGAGCAGACAGGAGTTCTTCTCTGAAACACCCACCCAGAGCAGATTGCATGGCCCTCTGCTTATCAATGTCCCAGGATGAAGGACAGACTTGACCCTATGACAAAGGGACTCAGGATTTCTAGACCTCTCCTACTCCTGCCTCCTTTCCTTGATGTCTCTCAGGAAGACAGATCCACCTGAGCACGTACCTGGCTAACTACCCAATGCTGTTCCTTGCCGTGGGGTGGCGGCGCCAGCTTTGAATTCTACATTGAAGTTTCTTCTCTCTCTTGCGCTCCTACCCCATTCAGAGGTCTGGAGATCTCTCACTGCCATCTAGAGTAGCTTTCTGCTGCTCCGTATGATGATCGAACTCTGGCCATACTCCGTTCTTTGCTGGCATAAGCGGCACAGCTCCATTGTTTATACAGCACAGAATTTGGTCGTAAAGGCCTTGGCATTCTCAGCTAAGGAACATCTAGTTCCTAGGCAAAAGTTGTTATCAAAATACAGATCTCTTTTTGGTTTATGGGGGTTTGCAGGGCCAGATTCTACTCACTAAAGTGGGTATAAATCCAGAATAACTCTGTCTTCAACTGAGATACTCTGGATTTTTGGTAGGGTGACCAGATGTCCTGATTTTATAGGGACAGTCCCAATTTTTGGGTCTTTTTCTTATATAGGCTCCTATTACCCGCCACCCTGTGTCCCAGTTTTTCACATTTGCTGTCTGTCACCCTAATTTTCAGTGGTGTAAGTAACAGAGGAGAATATGCCCCTTTGTGTGTGTTTCACAGACACACAAATCAGAGGACAAGAAACAGCAAGTTTCAGCTGCTAGCGTGAAGAGCCGAGAGGCTGATAATAAGTGTCATGGAGACAGATCCTCAGCAGATGTAAGTCGGCATAGCCCAGTGTAGCACCACCTGGACTTTAACGAAGTGATGCCAATTTACACCAGCTGAGCACCTGATCTGGTGTCTGGAGTGCTTAGGGACACCTCCTGGAGTTTCCATCAGTGGGTGTGAGAGGGCAGGAGGGACTGGGCACATGTGAGCACCAGGGTCAGGAGAGGAGATAGAACAGTTCCAACAGGAAGTGTGTTTCCCAATTTCCCCCGTGCCTGCTTTCTGTTTCTCCTCTCGCTTTTCCCTCTTCCTCCATCTCTTCTTCCCTCCTCCTCACCACTTCTTTTTTTCTCTGCTGCCCCATCCCTCTTTGCTCCCTGCCCCTGAAACGTATCAGTAAGACTTACCAGCATACTCCCTTGTAAACAGGTGCAGCCTTCACTCAGTGCATTTTAATTACCCCTTCAAGGCCATCTTACTGAGATGAATTTTCCGGAGGATTACGTGTGTGTCCGATTGCAGCATCCTTGTCAGGAACAGTCAGTTTGTCCATCTCTTTGAAGCAGCCGTCTCTTTTGCGTCCTGCCTCTCTGCTTGCGCTAACAGAAAACAAACCTGCTGATAAAGAAAACACGGCCGTTAGGTAGCCTGGCTGTCGGGGAAAAAAATATATTAAGGTCAAGATTTTCAGTCATAGGAGACTAAAGTTAGGCTCCTAAATTATGATTTCAGTTCCTAAATCAGAGGCCCAATTTTCAGAAGTGCCGAGAACCCAGCAACACCGATTGACTTCCACAGGAGGTGCTAGGAGTGGGATTTTCAAAAGATACCTAAGTGACTTAGGTGCAAAAATTACATTGGGACTTGTGCTTCCAAATCATTTAGGCCCCTTTGAAAATCCTGCCTTAGATACTCACTGCTTGTGAAAATCAGGTCACCTATTTAGGATCCTAAATGTGGACCTAGTAGTCTAACTTTTAGATTCTTATTTTTGAAAACCTTGGCCTAAGAGAGATTTTCAAAAGGCATAAATGGCAGGTGCCTAGTTCCCATTGCAAGTCAACAGTGGTTGGGCTCCTAACTTACCACTGTGTCACTGCAAATCTCCCCATAAAGGGGGAAGTATATGTGTCCTGGTCTGGAAAGCACCTTCGTGCTGACAGCTGGCTGGAAAACAAACCCCCATTGTCACAAAACAGTTAAAACATTTTTATTACCATTTTTCCCCTCGAAAAATATTTTTTCGTCGACATTTTCTGACCAGCTGCGCTCGACAGGGTGGAGCCCAGTGAGGCCCATATAGACCTACCGGCTTCACTGAGTGGTGGAGTTAGAGAGGATGAGAAAGCTGCTTTTAGCCATTTTGCATCCTATTTTGCATTGTGCGCCTCCTGTCACATCTCAAATGCCCCGTTAACATATCCTTCTGGTCCTGCAGGGGATTCCTCAGAACGTTCTTTGATCCGTCTCTTCACACCCGCTTGCCGGGTTATTCCCGATGTTTAGCTAGTAAAATTATTTTTATTATGAATATTCTTTTTTAGAGATAAGAAGCTGCTCTGCAGTCACCAGAGTTTGGGCCTCTCGGATTGTTTTGCAAAGCACGTGTGGACGCATGCCTGCGTACCCACCCACAAATCTGTGAGACATAAGAATAATGTGTAGCTATGGGTTAAGGGTTTAAAAGCAGTGCATTGCCTCTCAGGGCCAAAGTTCGTGCTGCAATGTAGCTGTGAATGCTTATCCTTGCATTGCTCTCCACAGAGCGTCACAGCACTGTGCTTGTGTGCTTCCATTAATGTTTGTGTGGTTGGGCAAATTCTTTGGCACGGATTCTCGTGGCTACATTAGCTCCATGTCCCAAGGCATGCCGGCTATATTGGGCTCTTGCACTGAGTGTGCATACAATCGGGCCCAGTCTGCGCGGTGCCCTGGCATGTGCATTCATGGCCTTGCAATGCGGCACAGTCTATATTGGGTCCTTGCACATCAGGTCCATGGCATGATCTGCATCGGGCCCTCCTGCTTGTGTTTGTGCCCAGCTGATGAGGCACAGTATGCACGGGGCATTATTATCCGTGCAGCTGAACTCAAGCATTCCACTGGGGACACAGGTGCTGACTTCCCCTCTTCCCGGTAGGGGCTTGACCCCCTGCAACTCCTGGCTCCACCCCTGCACTGCCCTTGCCCCACCCCCATTCCACCCCTTCTCCCAAGTCCCCGCCCCACATCTTCTCCGCCTCCTCCCCTGTGTGTGCCGTGTCCCCACTCCTCCCCCTCCCTCCTGGAAAGTTGTAAGTGCTGCCAAACAGCTGTTAGGCGGTGGGGTGGCGGGAATTGCTGGAAGGGAGGGGGAGGAGCGGGGACGCAGTGTGCTGTGGGGGGGGGGAGAAGGAGGCAAGGAGGGGGGAGCTGGGTCACCAGTGGGTGCAGAGCGCCCACTAATTTTTCCCCATGGCTGCTCCAGCTCCAGAGCACCCACGGAGTTGGCACCTATGACTAGGGCTTATGTGCCTCAGTGCAGCTTGCTGGCATTAGCGGGCCCTTCAGCACTAGAACCACTTCCATGCATTGCTGTCCATGAGGGCACTCTCCTAGTCTCCTCGTCCCATGGTGAGACCCAGCACTGCAACCTCTCTGTTCTCCCTCCTCCAGACCTCAGGGGTCTTCACAGCGACTTGGCCCTGCAACCAGGCCACACTTCAGTGTCTCAGCCCTTCCAGGGTAACAGGACTCAAAACTCCCCCAGAGCACTTCCTGGGCTCAGTTCCCCACCGACTCTCCGTCCCTCTCACCGGTTCTGGTGAATTCATCCTCGCTCTGTTACAGAGCGTTCCCTCCCAGAGCATTCTCCCAGCACCCCAGGCTCCTCCCGAGCCACTGACCTACAGGGTTTCTTCCCTAGAGTCTCTCTTCTCCTTAGGAGTCTCCTTCTGCCCTCTTCTTTCAGGCATAGTCCCGGGATACAAACTCCCTCCAGCAGGCCTGGCGGGAACCAGAGAGAAGAAATTCCCACCTCCCTCTCTCCTAGGTCTCTTCCCCCTCTTGTCCTTACTTTATAGGAACCACAGAGTCTGGTTCTCCCCAGCTGGGTTTAATTCTTAATTACCTACCTCTCCTCCAGGTGCCAAAGAATAGGCTAATTGGTCTCTCTGCTTCCCCAGAACCCTGTCACTGCCCGTGTGGGGTTTATACATGATCACGGGCACATACTCAGCGCTGGGCTTGTATAAGCGTGTAGCCAATGATTTTAGTTTATTATTTATTGATTGTGCGGTGTTATAATTAATTAATATGATATATGATGTATATTTATTGTATGTTAATTAAAGTTAATTTGTAGGATTATAAAAGTATAAGATTGAACAGTATTTAAAGGAACCAAGTAATAGACATAAGTAAGACAAGCTGAAATGCAAGTGACCATAAGGTTGAGGTCTGCAAGACTTTAGCTTAGCTATTTTAGGCCTTGGAGAGAAGAAATGATGACATAAGTAACTGGAAAATAACCCAGTGCTCTTGGATTATGGGAAAAGAGGTACCAAGTGGTAATATTGTGCAAAATTACCCAGAAGATTAGTATTAGATCATAAAAATACTGTAAAGGCGCATCTGTCTCCGACGTGTCAACCACGGGATACAGGCTGTGCGGCCATGCTAATGAAAAGAAAGGGAACTGACACAGAAAAATTGAATCCCTTAAGTTTCCAGGGGACACAGACTAATAAGAGAAAAGCGGGTGGACATGCACAGAGTGTAGGTATAGACAGAATCACATTATAAAAAGGGGATGCCCAGAACGGGAAAATTGAGCTCCCTATGGGAGACTCCAGCAGGAACCATCCCTCTGCTGATGACCAACCCATGAGAGACCCATCAGACCCTAACCGTGTTGTTAAGGATGTGAGTATCACTATATTTGTAGCTTGTGCATAGGTCTGTATAGAATTTCCATATGTTTGAGTAATCATAACTTTCATTGTAACTTTAATAAAACTTGTAAAACAGACTAGACCTTGTACTTGTGAGTGTCTGTGTGGTCACTATCCTTGGTCTGTCTGCGTTCCTAGAGACTCTAACTCTAAAACAAGTAGCAGGGGAGACTTTCACTCTAAGCTTGAAACTGTAGTCGCCAGAGCCGAACCCAGGGGGGTGTAATACCACACTCCAAAATTCACTTTATTTAAAGTGAAAGGCTCCAAGCAACTGTGTGGTGGGGATACCACACAGATAGCAAGGGTGACAGGGAGGCGAGCCGCCCCGATGAGACAAGCAGGTAAAAAGCAAACTAGCCCTCTTTGCCTGTCACACTGTTTAGAGGCTTTATTTCAGGCTCCGAGTGGAACCGTCATAATCTTCCCTTTCTCCTGGGCCGTTTCAAAGTGATTGCAACCCAGGGTTACCTTGTGAGGCAAGGTCATCCACTGCTATTTTGTCAGCCCAGGGAAAGAGAGAGACAAGGGGACATGCCACCAGTATAGTCTCCTGCCCTTGCAAACCCCGCAAATGTACCCCCGGTTCTCTGGGATAGAGAGCAGGAAGTGCTCAGGTGGATGTCCCGCTCCTACGGACATATACACATGTCTGCATGCAGTCAAATATGCGTGTAGACCCACTCACACATGTACATGCACATAATTTCATTGCACAGGTATTTCTAGCATGTGTTTGGAACTAGATATTGATTATAATGATGATGATGATTTATCAATCAGTTAGGGCTGATTGAAATGTTTTCTCAAAACATTTTTGCATTGAAAAATGGCACTATTTTCCCAGGGGAAATTAATGTTTTGATCAAAAATTCCTTTTTTTCTTTGACAAAAGACTGAAACCCAAAAATTTTTACCTTTTTTCATTTGTCTGCCCTCCCCCCACTTTTCTATCCATTAAAAGGGGGGGGAAAAGGAAGAGGAAAAAATGAAAAACAAAATCTTTGTTTTTTGTTTAGCTGAAAAACTGAAAAATTCAGAGAAGATTTTAAACAAAATGAAAATTTTTTGTTTCATTTGTTTTTTTTGCAGAAAATACGTAGCATTTGTTATCTGCTCTTCTGTTACTAGTGATCAATCATCATTTATTAATTAGGGTCCAATTCCCTAAGGAAGGGGCAATTGATTAGGATTTTCTTGCTCACTCACGGTTACTAATTAATTCATTCAAGAGTAGTTGTCAATGGTTCGCTGTCAAACTGGGGCCAGGCGGGAGTCAATCCTGGGTCCGGTACTATTCAATATTTTCATTAATGACTTGGATAATGGAGTGGAGAGTGTGCCTATAAAATTTGCAGATGAAACCAACCTAGGAGGGCAGGATTAGAATTCAAAATGACAATGACAAATCAGGGAATTGGTCTGAATTCAACATGATGAAATTTAGCGAAGACAAGCGCAAAGTACCACACATAAGAAGGAAAAATCATATGTGCACCTACAACACGGGAATTACTGGCCAGGTGGTCATACTGCTGAAAAGTTACACTGGGAGTTACACTGTTTCGCAAATTGAATGTGAGTCAACAGTGTTATGCAGTTGTGAAAAAGGCTAATATCATGCTGGGGTGTATTAACAGGAGCCTCATATGTAAGACATGGGAGGTAATTGTCCTGCTCTGCTCAGCACTGGTCAGGCTTCAGCTGGAGCATTGTGTCCAGTTCTGGGTCCCTCCCTTTAGGAAAGATGTGGACAAGTTGGAAAGAGTCCAGAGAAAACCTGCCCTGGGGGGAAAAGTTAAAAAAAACTGGGTATGTTTAGTCTTGAGAACAGAACGAGGGAGGAACCAATAACAATCTTCAAATATGTTAAGGGCCGTTATCAAGAAGCCAATGATCAGTTGTTTTCATGTCTACTGAAGGCAGGACAAGAAGCATTGGGCTTGATCTGCAGCGAGAGATTTGGTTAGACATTAGGAAAAGCTTTCGACCTACATTTCTATGATTATATGATAACACAGGACTGCATCTGGGATGCACAAAGATGAAAGGGGTGGGGTGTAGATGAAAAAGGCATCCGGAGAAGTCCTGGCCCCATTGAAGTAAATGGCAAAATTCCCATTAATTTCAGTGGGGTCAGGATTTCACCCATTGAATTTACTGAGCTATTGACAAGCAACAAAAATGAGAAAGAGGCTGGAGGCAATAAGGGTTTTTCTTGGTGAAAGAAAATTGCACCCGTGCAAATCTCTAACAGACCCACCTCTCTGGTGCAAAACCGGGCTTACACTGGTGCAGTTTACCTTGGTAGCTTGCACACTGGTGGAGGCCCCATCTTACCCCAAAGCAGGGTGTCTATCCTGGGGACTCACACTGGTATAACTACAGTGGTGCGACATGGCCCAGTCTACACCAGGCCTTGGAAGGACCGATTACAAGAACTGAAGATGCACGTGAATTGTGGGGCAGTCCCCAGGTACACTCTAGGGAGGAATAGCAATTGTTTTACGTGGAGGGATCTGGGTGCAATCAGGGCTGAATCTCAGGACCAGCTTCCTGAGGGCTGTGGGGTGCCTCCCAGGGGAACTGGAGGAAATTCCATCCCTAGCTGAGACATTTACAGTCAGACTGGACAAAACATTGGCTATTATACTGTAGGGATTGGTACTGTTTTAGCTGGGGGAAATGAGCCAAGTCACCTGATGGGTCTTTCTTTTGCTGAGTCTTTTGACTTCCAGTAATGTCCAATCACCCAGGAATTTGCCCCAGGATGATGTTTAAGATGGAGGAGGGCCTGGAGCAGGACACTCAGTCTAAACACCTCAATGTGTCAGGGGGTTCAAAATCTGGAGGTGACTTGGAGCCAGCTGGGGGCTTATTGAAACGACAACAAGGTATGTCTGCATCTGCAGTGAAAGTCATCAGCCAAGATTACTTCTTCTGGGAGAGCGACCCCAGAGATGAAACCTCTCCTTCTCCAAACCTGGGCAGTACGTCAACGTTAGGTGGAAGGTACCCAATTCCAAGCATGGAAAAAAACAGCCAGGGGCACCTGTGAGTGGTAAGGAAGCAAGAAAGGGCATTCAAAGTTGGAGCTGAGCGGGAAATGGTTGTCCTATCCTGTGAGCATCAAAAAATGTTCCTGTCCCAAATAGGAGGAAAAGTCAAAGTGGTGAAAATTTTCCCACAATGAAAATTTGAAAAACATTTTCAGTTTGGATCCATTGAAACATTTTGTGTAGATCATTTTGAAACATTTAATTCCCATCTCTTGTCTTTTTTAAAAAAAAACATTTTTAGTCCAAACTTACTAAAATTTCAAAACAAAAATTTGTGTCAACTTGAAAAATTGAAACTTCAATAATGTCAACACTTGATGTTTTGACAATTCCAGAACCTTTTCCCTGCTCCTCCTACAGTATTTTGGAGTCGGGAGCTTGGTCAAAATCAACTCTGTTTTGCAAACAGTTTCAGTTTCGGATATTCAGTATTTTCCATCAAAAACAGGTTGATTGAAAAATTCCTGACTAGCTTTGTTCGGCGTGTCCAGTGAGAACCAGGAGAACAGAACAGAGCTGGAGAACTTTGGCAATTCAGGGTGCAGGGGATCAAAGAGATGGAATCCATCCCCTAGCCTGGGATCAGTGCACAGGTCTGCAATGCAGACACACGACTCACCCACCTGCCAATCCCCTGCTCTGTGTATAGGCTGGAGTAGCAGCTATAGTCCCTCCGCACCATTTTGCGGTGAGCTGGGGCTATGCTTTTGCAGCTGATCCAGATAAAATTGAGTGCTGTTCAGTCCCCATTATCTGACTCAGAGGGCAGTTTGGATGTCGAATTGCCGCCTGGTTAAAGGACCCGCAGCCCCACTGAGCCTATACTGCCCTCCAGGCACAAGCTTTCCTATCTAGTCCACCTCCCATTGTAATCTCCCTGTGGAACATCTCTCTCCGTTCTGTAGCTTCCCTGGAAATAAACGTACCCCAGTCACTTCTAGGGGCATGTTCATGAGTCGCATAGAAAGGGCTGCTGCATGATTGCAAGCTGTTGTCATCAAGGAATAATCAATTGTTATAGAGTCCAGCAGGTCAAAATGATGCTTATAACTCTCTCTGACACCTGCTACTGATCAGAGCCACCTTGGCGTGTACCAGTCCTGTCTGCAACATGCCTGTAACGTCGGGCCATCCTTTGGTCACTGCTTATGAACTCATTACAGGTGGACCCTTCATATAAAATCTGACCAGTTCCCTCTCCTCCCCAGTCCCTCCTGGGCCCCCCTCGGCGACTCAGGGGTTGGCCAAAGGGTTTCTCCCCAATACATTGCTCGACGAGTATGAGTCTTTACTAGATGACTGAGAAAACAATTTGCTTTATTGCCCCCAAGCTCTGATTTGTAAAAATGGCAAGTCTCCCCTTCCTGATACCTTTCATCCCCACTTGAGACCTGCCCTAGGGATCCTCCAACCAGCCTCTCCCTCACCCCAGGAAACCTCCAGTCCCCCAATCTGCCCCTCCCACTCCCTCAGGGAACCACCATTCCCCTGATCTGCCACTCCCTCCTGGGATCTTCCAACTCTCCAATCAGCCTCTTCCTCTCCCTCAAGGATCTTCCAATCCCCCAATCTGGCCTCCCCACAGGATTCTCCATTCCCCTAACCTGCCTCAGGGATCCTGCAATTCCTCCCCCCTTTGCCCCCTCCCTAATGAATTGTCTGACTCCAATGCCCCAGTTTTCCCTGCCCTCTGGAGATCTGCTAGCATCCTGATCGTCCACTCCCACTCCAATCCTCCCAGATAGTCTCCTCCAGTAACTGACAACTCTCCAAGCCTATTTCCTTAGGCCTCTAGTTTCCTTGTGTTTGTTTTTTACAATCCTTATCCTTGTTCCCTCCCCTCCTCTCTTCTTTCCTCCCCGCCCCCCCCAAGCTTCTCTCCCCTGGCCCGTCTGCAGCCTGCAGTCCTGCCCTTCTTACGCAGGCCTGGGCTGTGTGTTGATCTCAGTCATCTCAGCGCTCCCCCCTTCCCAAAGAACGAGTGGAAATGACAGGTGGGATAATCAACATGTTGCTCACGTCCCTTAATTGCTCTCCAAGTGCATGGCAGTGGCTGCAAAGCCTCTTTGAAAGGCAGGTTTTGGCCTTTGGCACATTATTGATGGGCTGCTGATAGGCCCCTTTGTTGGTGAGCAATTTCATCCCCTTGTGCTGTACATTTTTTTTTTTAAGACAGCCCTTTTGGAGACAGTAGGTTTTTAAAATGGAGCGGAGCTAGGTGAATAAATAGACTCCATGCTTAATCCTAAGAGGCATGTGTGGGGGGCTAAGAGTGAGCAGCATTTTTCATGACATTTAACAGGAAATAAAAGCTTGTGGGATGAATGGGTTGGGGAGAGGGGGAGTCCTTTTGTTGCCCTCCCTCCTAGTCCCAGCAATGAGATGTTTACTTGCAGTACCTTAGTCAGCCACTAAGCAGCTCTGTGTTTGCTGTAGAGTTCCAGATGAGGTGTGGTCCCTGGTTAACAAGTAAAAGAAAGCTGGGACTCAAGCTGGGTGGATTCCTGCTTGTATTTATTGCTTGTAGTTCTTTTATTTAATAAGTAACTCCTGTCTCAGAGGGACTACTATTTCCTGGATCATAGCAGTCCCCCATTCACCATCTCAAAGGTAATACAATAATAAAATGCAGTTGCTTCCTGCTGTCCTGCATATCAGCTGAAAGGAATGTCTGAGAAGAGAGTGAAGCACTTCCTTACTGCCTACCAGCGCCAAGGGCAGAGATTCTTAGAATCCTGAGCAGATACAAAATTTGTATCAGCACCCAATGCACAAAAATGGTGCATGGATATAATGTGGATATCTGCAGATTTGCAGGGCTCTAGAGATTCTCCATGAAATATATAGGACCTCTGATGCACAGATGAGCAGTTTTCACTCCATCCAGCAGAGGACAGTGGTGCACATGCACATATAGCCAGATCCCTCAAACAGAACTGAGACCTGTACGGTCTAATTATTTATATTATGGTAGCGTGTAGAGGCCTCATCCACATTGGGCCAGTTACTACACATACACATAGCAGGAGATCATTCCTACCTCAAAGAACCTGCAATATAAATCTGACTCGTTTTTGACAAAAATGGCTGGTTTTCTATGCTTTGGTGTCAAAATATAACCAAGCCTTCAACCGAACCCTATCCAAACCTTCATTCTCTCCATGATGAATGACCAAGCATGCTGCTGAAAAGGAATGAATTTCTTTCCTCTCTGAAACAATGTCCCCTGGAATGGCTTTGTGATTTAATGAAGCCCAGCCAAGATGCTGTGCTTGGGAGCTAGTGGTGTGCATTTTAACAAGGTGCTCTTTCCTTGCGGGTGGATGGGCATCAATCTAGCTAGATAGCCCCCCTAATGGAAGCCTGTTCAGCATCGTAACTCCTGCATTAGGCTGAGGTTGCACCTGTGAGAGCCCAAGGAAGTTCTGCTGCAATGGTCTGAATGTAATTATCTTTGCCAGGCTCCTAGCCAGCCCTAGGTGAGGACTGTTTGCAAATCTGTGCTGGGGTGCTGCTCTGGAGAGCACAGAGAAAAGCTTAGACTCTGAGGCGTTTACAAGCACTGAAGTGGAAAATGGGCGCAGTTTGATTGCCGAGGAGCAGTAAAAATTCAAGTGGGAGCTGATCTCCAGAATACTCCCAACCTCCAGTGACTTGATTGTTTGGCTCTGCAAAGGGGAGTGCAGGGAGGTCCTCAAATTTCACAGTGTTCTCTGAGCCAGTATTGCAAAGCCATAAGCCTCACTTGAAAAAGCTACTATCCCTGCTATATTCATTATCACCGTGTCCTGCATGATCACAAACTATGCAACTAGGTCTGTCACACCACTGAAGCTTATTACATACATTGCATCCCACTTAACTACCTGGAGCTCTGTATCACATACCCGCATTCCTCATGGGATGGAGTATAGATGCACTATATAGATCAATGTAGGTTACACACAATGGGGTCTAATCTCTTGCTGACAGCAGGGCTCTGGTGCACTACATTCTCCTAAAAGGTAACAGTTGTTGTATCCAATGCTTTCCTTCAAGTGAACTATTATGTACTGGCAGAGGAATAAACACCCTGGGTACATACAAGAGTTAGGTGAGCGGAGGTGGGAAAATCATATAATTTACTTTTATAAGTCATGAAATTAATCAAATAAATTATTCAACAAATATTATCCAATCAGCTTCAATGTGAACTATCTCAGGTGGCATGAAAAAAAAGTGGGTGAATAAATAGGCCTATGTCTGAAATCTAATCAGCATGCCATGGCGAGGAGTGCGATAAAAAAAAAATTCTAGCTAGATGAGATTGAATGTATTAGGAAGATAAAATAAGATAATAAATAGATCAGGTTAGATAGATAGATAGATGTGTATGGGGATGATATAGACAGATTGATTCATTGCTGGGTGTGTCTGGGGATAGATAGATAGATAATCTTCCTTTCAAACCAGACGTGACAAGGTAATTACAGTTCGAACTTCTCTGGTCCCATTCACCCCAGGATTTCAGGAGCTTTACAAGTGTCAGCTAATTAAGTCTCCCAGTCCCCCGCGGTCTGGGAAGAGGATAAATTTAGCTATGCCCATTTGACAGTAGTGAATGGAGGCACAGCGATATGATCCACAGCCAGGATTAAGATTAAAAACAGCTTTGGAAAACTCTAGCAAGCAGTTCTGCTTTCTTAGTTGGGTTCTCTGCTGCCTTGAATTTGGAGCATCATTTCCACCAGCGAAAAACATGGATAAAATCTAAAGAGCTGCGACCTTATGCTCCTTCAAATCTCTTCTCATGGCGCAGCTCTGTTGGGATACCTTCCCAACCCAGCCTGATGATCATGGCTCAGCTGCAGCTCTCCCTTTTCTTCTTTTCTCTTCCTACCTCCATCCCCAGTGAAATAAAACAAACTGCAATACATGTAACTAACACAGCTGGGCCAATTCTTCCCAGGCTAGTATGGTGTATTCCCCCCACCCCAACCTTCCTTATGTCTTTATATCATAATCCCTTCAGGAGTGGGGGCCATTTCTGTTCTCTGTGCAGTGCCTGGCCCAATTTTCAGGATTACAATATGGCCCCCTGAATTCAGGGTATCTTTCTGGTCTGAACCCAGTGGTCCTCAGGAAAACTTTCCATTGATTTCCTTGAATTCAGTGGGAGTTCTGAGTGCAAATGCAGAACTGGGCCTCTAACTGGGATTTTTACTTCCCAGGGTCAGGATTATAACTGAACAGGGGGTGCTTAAGCAAAGCTTGGTCCCTGGGTTTGCACTGCTTCGTGTCCCTGATTCTCAGCCAACTTTTAGCTGGTAACACAGAGCACCAGAATATTCTATTAGCTAGAATTGCAGACCACAGCATTCATAATTTTGGATGTTTAACTGAAAAGCCTTGGAATTGTCCTCCGAAGGATGGTGCAATTTTCTCCTCTTTTTTAAGGAGAGCTTGCTAGTTTAATGGCAGGGTGCATTGTCACCTCTGGGTAGCAGGGGAGAGCTGATGCTGCATGCTGTGGCAACCCATGCAATGTTGATTTGTGCCTGGTTCCTGTAGGCGAGTTGTAAACCATGCCTCGAGCTTTTCAAAAGAGGTTAGTAATTTAGGGCCCTGTAGATTTGTGGGTGCCACCCCTGATTTTCCGAGGGGTGGGTGCTCAGCACTTTCTGAAAATCAAGGCCCTTTAAGATGTCATGCTGGGAACCCAAAATCATTAGTCACTTTTGAAAATCATGCTCCATATTTCTTATATGAATTGGCCGCACTGGAGAATTGCTTGATAAGAGAGAGAGGCTTCTGCAAAGCATTATGGGACAAATCCAGCCTGCGGTCCCGATTCAGGAAAGCATCCAGCCACGTGTTTAATGTTAAATACTTGCTTAGCTCCCACTGAAGTCACTGAGTACAGACTTAAAGTTATGAACATGCTTAACTGCTCTTCTGAATCAGGGCCCTTGTACAGCATGGGGAATAGGATTTATGCCTCATATGCAAAACCTCCAATGTCCATTAAAAAAAAAAAAAGAAAAAAAGAAAGACTGAAAGTTACTTATGGCATAAATTTGCCTCTTTGCTGTACTCAAGTCCCGCTAATCAGGGGTTAAGTGGTGCAGGGGGTTAGTGGTGGCTTTCTGAGCAGGGATCAGTTTCACCCTCGGAGAGCCAGGCAGTGCCATTAATTGTGGTTGTTTGTTATTTGTTTTGCTGTAGCAGCTAAGAGCCCCAGTGAGGGGCCAGGACCTCATCGGTCCAGATGCAGCACAAGCACAGAACAAAGAGTCTCCAAAGAGCCTGCAGTCTCTCACAGCCAGGCTACCCGCAGTGACGATATGGAGGCCACAGAGTGGAAATCAGGGCAGGACTGAGGTAGCAGAACATACGTTCCATTTTTTCAGAAAGCAAAAAACCCAAAAGCTCATTAATTAAACCATCCACTCTACAAATTCTTAGTCAGCCGCATTATTTTGACTCTCCTGAATTAAAAGTAATTAAAGGGAAAAATCCCCTTTTCGTTATACCTTATATTTGTTAATATCCCATGCGGTCACAGACAACGATATATCAACTGGTGAGAACATCAATGGTCTCTATTCATTTTACACAGGCTTTTTCCTGAGTGGGAATGGAGCCTGATCCTATGATCAAGACTCACAAGACACCTTTCTCTGCCAGTGAAGTCAGGGCCTGATCCTGCAAAGACTTATGTGTGTGGCTAGCGCTGCTGGTCTAACAGGAGCAAAATTACTCACATGCTTAAAGTCTTTGCTAGCTGAGTGAGACTCCCTGTGTGAGTAAGGATTGCCCCTGTGCCTAAAGGCTGCAGGGCTGAGATTCATCTATTTTTCCTTGCAGTCTTTTCTTTTGTATTTGTCCAGCATCATAAGGTCTCCATCCTACTTAAGCTTTTAGGCACTCTGGCTATGATTTCCAGAGATGCTTGGATGCTGATTCCCATTAATTTTAATGGCAATTGAGCCTCCAGATCTCCTCTGCTGCTTTGAAAATCTCAGTCATTAAAGTGAATACTTAATGTATTCTCTGTTCTTGAGTTATTTTTTTCTTTTACTCCTTTTGTCTATGTGCTTAGATTAGCCCAAGTTATGCATCAAAAGAAAGAATCTATGTGGCACCCAAAATTACTAAGGGTCAGATTTACAATGGCATTTCAGCTGCTAAAGAGGCAATAGGCACCTAGAATAATTTACAAAAGTGCCTGAATGAATGAGGTGCCTAACTCCCATTGACTTTAATGGGAAGTTGGCACCTAATCCACGTAGGCACTTAGGCATGTAGAAGAATTCCCCAATCTGCATCTTTTGGCCCTGAAGACCTTTGTAAATTTGACCTCAAGTTCATTCAGTTTTGACAGGACTTAAATAATGCTTCACCCAGAGATTTCACTACTAGATGATCAAAACAAGTAGAAAATCATTTCAGGGGAAGGTAAAGCTAATTCCCAGGACATTCTCACCACTTGCTTTTAATTTGTTCTGTGCCTTTTAGCAAGATCCCACTGTAATTCAACAAGATTTTTTTTTGGCTTCCTTAGCAATGGAGTTCTCTGGAAAGGCCTGATTTTACTGTCCAAACTCAGAGCAAACTCCCATTGACTTCAGTGAATAGGAAAGCAAGAGAGGGCGCTTTCTTTATTCAGTATTATTCCTCCAGCCACATAAGGATCTAATTCTGGCCCCAATTCAGCAAAGCACTTAAGCACATGCTTAAGTCCTGTTGAAATGCTTTGCGAAACAGGGGTAGACTTACTTGCATGCTTAAGTGAAGTGTGTGGTTAAGTGCTTGGCTGAGAATGGGGAGAATCAGGGTGCTAGGGCTGTGTCGCAGTGCAGCATGTGCATGCTGTGGTCCACCATGTGTGTCTAGTGCATGTGAATGCAAATATTGGAGAGCAGCACCTGGACTTAAAACAGGGCACTGTTTATCTCTTGCATGTGAATGCAGGTGTCTGTAGCAAGGCTGGTGTCCAGGTCTGCATGTCAAGTTCAGGTGTCTGGGGTTGAACAAGCCTGCGTAAACAGGAGAGGCTCTTAGACCTGTTTATCCATGACTCTGAAACTGTTGCAGACCTGGTGTCTACAATCTACTCCCTCTTGCCTGTTGAGATTCCCAACCACCTACCAGTTACCTGGCTACACGCAGCCTGAAACCCCTCCAGATGCCATGATTGCAGTGGGAAAGAAGCGACGTACAGACAAATATTTGTGCAACGCACAGAGAGCCCAGAGATTGGAACAAGCTGTCTCTCTGGTGCGTGTAGATTTTGTCTGTAACAAAATTAAATAGCATAAAGGCACAGAATGATTCTCCTCCTAATGAAACTTACATGAATTCTCCCCCCTGAAGGCTATATTGTAATATCACAGCTGGGCTTGATTTTCAGCTTACACCTTTTGCTAAATATTTTTGGGGAAGAAATCAGGACACATTCACGTTCAGATCTTGCCCTGGATCCCCTGCTCTTCAGAGAGCTCTCTGTCTGAGCTTATTCAGAAGAGAGGGAGGACTGAATCCTTCTGTGAGATGCATTTGATTTGAGAACTAAAGAAAATTGCTAGTAAAGAAATAGTTGAAGGAAAAATGTTCCAAATGAATTGTAAGTCCACTTTGGTTTAACAATGCACTGCATACAATAAAACATACAGTCGAGCAGAGGGGTGTTACAGTATCTTTCCTTATAGTTTTTATATTAAATCTCAGATTTGCTTAGACACTCATGCAGAGGATAAGAAAGCAATCCTCATAAATGGAGAAAAGGGGATTTGATGCAATATAATTTTCTGTCGTCTTCTTGACTGTGTGTGTGTGTGTGTGTGTGTGTGTGTGTGTGCACGCGTGCATGTGCACACTCACTCATGCTTGTAGTTGGCCAGGGGGTGATTGGTGAACAGATTTCTTGCCCCTGTAATGCAGCTGGGCTTCTGCTGCAGAAAGATGTGATAGTTTAAATGGCTCATTAGGATAAATAAACCCCAATACTGTGCCATATCAAAGCAAGAACATTCAGAGGATCCAGGCACTATGGGAAAGTGGAATTGATGGGGAACAGCACTGATGAAACGCCAAAAGACTTTAGCAGGGAGACATTTCCCTATTCATGTTCTAGAGAAAGAAATCTCTGCAATCGTTTGTTCAAAGTGCACATATAGCTGCAAGGCCATAACTGAAGTGCCATTCATTCTTTTCCAGATGATATTGTTGTTTTCAGGTATGTCATTCAGAAATAGAAATGTCCCTGAAATGGAGGTTAGTGAGTTGATTTCTCAGTAAAGGGGCCCTGTCCCCCCTTAAGAAACAATACTTAAAAAAAATACACTAGGGGAGTTTAGATGTAATGATACAACAGAGTGACATACTGAGCCTTGGGTTATTCTGGTGGTTGGGCAAGGTATTTAAGCATGTGCTTAAACCCATCCCTAATCAACAAAATGCTTAAGCGCATTAAGCACTGAAGACAATGGGGCTTAAGCCCATGCTTAAAGATAAGCATGATCTTAAGTGCTTAGCTGAATAGGGATGGGCTACTGAATATATGTTTTAAATCAGGGGCCAGCGAGGAATTCATTCACCTCACCAGCTCAGGAGTAACAGATTCCTGAAATATACAACATCTCCAATGGATGGCAAGCACAGATCAACTTTAAAAGCACCTTCACATATGGAAATTGACATCAAAACACCCAAGACGCCAGGTAAGCTACATTTAAAAAAAATGAATTATTTCGACTAACTCAGTATAAAGTTTTCAGCTCTGGGAATTTGAATGGGTTAGGTGAAGATCATAGGAAGTAATGCTTCTCTTTCCGCTTCGTAACACTCTTTAAATATTTCCTGCACCAGTCCAGACCACACTGTGAAGACCCAGTCACTGTGAACGCTTCTTACCTTGGCTGGTGAGGCACATTCAGCAAAATACACCCAACATTTTCAATCGCTCCTTGCACCTTGAGTCCCAGCCAAATCCCAAATCAGCTTATTACCTTCTGCGTCTCCAGCGTCCCTTCTAGTTTCAGCTCGATCATTTTCTCACCGCTTCCCCTATGTTTTTTTTTTAAGACTGTTGCTGGACCTCGAAATGTTTATGGCAGCTGCATTTCCGAGCCCAGAAAGGGGGGCAAACATGCAGGAAAAAGAAAGAAAAATAGACGCACACTTTGGTATCACTCGCTCTGGGAGGTGCTGTATGAAGTATTACTGCTAATGAATCATTTCCCCTGATTAATCCCCACCCCGTCCCGGAGCTACCCCTCCAGCCCCTCTCTATTGTCCCCTAGGGGAAGGGGCCCATCCAGACCGATCCCTGTCAGCCTCACACCCCCTAAGCTCAGCACAGCCTCCCTTCGGCTGTTCTGAAAAGCAGCTGCCCCAGCCCGGGAGCTCCAGCCCGGAGCTCCCCGCATCCCAGCGCCCGCCCCTAGGACGCTCCCCGCCCGGCGCTCGCTCCAGCTCCCCCCTGGAGTCGCAGGGAGAACCGGCTCGCTCGGGAAACTTTCCTCCGGCCCTTTGGCAGCGAGCAAATCCGCCCCACCGCCCCCGGACCGGCCTTCGCCCCACCGGCGCTGCGAGGAGCTGTCCAGCCCCGCGGGTGCTGCCTCTGGGGATCTGTCCAGGGTGCTGATCCGCGCCCAGCGCCGCCTCGGGACGCTGCCCGCCCCCCAGGGCTGAAGGAAGACAGCAGCCCCCCCACACCCCTTTTCTCGCCGCCCCCCGGGAAAGGTAAGTCCCAGTGTCTCTGCCCCACAGCAAACCTAGCAGATTCCTTCCTTCCAATTGTCTAATGTTGGTGGAGTTCAACTCTTCTCCCCCCATCACTGGGGGCGGAGGGAAGGAGTCAGCGGCAGATCTACACTCTACAGGTGGCTGGGGCTCCCCCCCTCTTCTCTACAGAAAGTCCTCACGCCTTCCCTAGCCTGGCCCTGCAGCCCACTCGCCCAGCAGCTCCCACCCCTGCCCCGGGCTCTCCCACGGGGGCTTTAGAATCCCGTGGAAAAAAAAACACAACTCACCTGTCCCTGAGGTCACCTTTGCAAGCCCAGCTTGCAGGAAAGCTGCCCTGCATCTGGCTGTGGGCTTTTATAGCCCGTTGGGGAGGCCGCTGGGAGGAGTGCCCGGGTGGGGGGCTCTTTATTCTGGCCAATGCGATCTTGCTTCTTATTGCAAATGCACAGATTACATCATAGATAGTAGCCTCTGCTTCAGCATAATAGTCTCCTCCCAGGGTGAGGGGCGGGGAGATGGGAATGATTGCAGATAGCAACAGGTCTGACTGTCTCCCGGGGAGGCTGAGTCTGGACACACTTGCCATTGGCTATAGGTTAGGCTGTGAATCTCCTCTCCAGGAAACTGGAGGAGGAGGGGGTATGTGCAGGGAAAGATCCACACACAAGTAGTGCCAGTGAAGTCACTGAGACTGTCCCCATGTTTCAGTTAAAGCTTAAGTGTTTTGCTGGATTGGACCAAAGTGCTCAGCACCTGGCAGGATCAAGCCATAGCCAGCTAGATGGATAGATAATCCCTGTCTTTTCCCCTGGGCCCCTGCCCTTCTTAGACTTGTGCCCTTTCTCCCTCCTGCATCGCCGCGTCTATGTCCTCTCCCCCCATTCATCGCTGTAGCCAACTCTCATTCGAGCACTCTAATCTGTAGCCATAACACTGCCTGTGCTTATAAACGTATCCATCCCTCTGTCTCCTCCCAGAGCCCCTGGGCAGGCTTGCAAAAATCAGAGCTGAGGGGAGCTAATCCATTGGGTTCTCTTATAAACCTAGTGCAAAAAGGCAAGACAGCTGTTCCCTAGAGTCTAACTGCAGGACAAATCATCCCTCCAGACAAAATCCTTCCAACATGCAGCACGACACCTCTCTGGGTTTGCCTAGATGGGGTCTATCCACATCACTCTGTATTCAGAATAATTATTAATTGTAAAAATAAATGGTAATTAATCAAGATGGTCCTATCCCAGGTTTGGTCAACCCCAAACTTATGGAGACATTTGAAATCTGAATCCACAGCTGAATTTTGCAAATGGCCCCTTTGCTAATAATGGGCTGAATGAAACTCAGAGTAAAAATTGTGCTCTTCTGATGTGGGTCTAGTAGAATGAGCTCATTTCTGAGTAGCAATGAATGCTATTAATACTGATTAGAATAAAGCCAGCCATTCTGTCTCCTGCTTCTCTGTTCTGGCCTTCAGTGCAACCGAGGGCTAAGGGCCAAAGCCTCAGGCTGGCTTTACACCAGAGAATGTGGTTTTCGTCACTCCCTGAAATAACAGATGGCTTTGTGAAGCATGTACCCTTGCTCAGACATGATGCTATGGATGCCCTAAGAGGCACAGACACCGATTTTCTGAAAAGACACGGAGGCTGAGCCGTACCTGGTCCCTGGCAATGCATTAGTCATAGCACAAAGAGTGGAGACTAGTGTGCTGGGTGAAGAAAATGTCACAGCCTTGTCACTGTGTGGGCCTGGGAGTGAGTCTCATTCAGAGGGATCCGAATCCTGAGGGCCGTGACCAGTCTTTACCCAGGCAAAACTACCATGCATTTCAGGGGACGCTCAAGCTGGGATTTTCAAGGGTACCTACAGGAGTTAGGAGCTCCAAGCAAAATTTCCAAAAGCACCTAAATGATTTAGGAGCATAAGTCTCTGCTCCCTTAGGGTGGCTCTGCAAATCCCAGCCTGAGTCTAATATGGAGTAAGACTCTCAGGATTTGATCTAGAGCCCATGGCTATTGCTAGCCTAGCTGGCACTTTGCCCTTCCCTTTGGTTCTCTTACTGTGCTCCTACTCACCAGCACCTCCTGACATGCTCTAAGGCCCATTCCAGCATGGTATTGGGCGTCACACTCTAATTCTGAGCTGCAGCTAAGAGTTCTGCTCTGATTCCCCTCCAGCTTCTGGCATGCAGTGTTCTGCTATTGACTCAGCTGGAGAAGGACCCTGCTGGGGGTGGTGTGAAGAAATGGACCATTAGGAAGCACTAGGAATAAACCCACCAGCTCTGTGATTGAGGCTACAGCACACAAGTGGCTGGGCCCACAGAAAGAATATGGGAAGTGGTAGCATAGCAGGTGCTTCCTTGCTGGCTTATTTGGCAGAAACCTGAGCTGTTGGATCAGGGTTCTAGTATGGGTCCCCAGCAAGCAATTTAATGATTTTGGCCAGTGATTCTGGGTGCCAAACCTGAGACAGCAGGGGCCTGATTTTCAAAGGGGCTGAGTCATGGGTGCTTTATATCTCTGAAAATCAGGACCAAGGTGTCTCAAGCCAGGTAACCAAAAGCATGACAAATCAGAGGCCACTTTTGAAAATGTTGGCCTATGTTTGCAACAGGCAGAACTTGTTGCAGACAGACAGAGACTTGGAAACTCATAGCACCAGTGGCTTAGATTAATTTCCTCTGGCCTTTCTTGCTTCTCACCCAATGTTCGCTCTGGGTGAAGTCTCCTTGGCTCATTTGCATTCAGGGTCGGTGTCCATGAGGGTGGGGGTGAGGATGGGACAGATTTGGTTTCTGAAGGGAAAGTCTGGTGTGAACTGGGGAAGACAACAGGAAAGGTTGCTGTTTTATTGAATTATTTCAAGTTGTTTTCCACTCCCTGCTCAGAACAGCCCTGGAGGTTCAGGTAATTAGCAACCAAAGCTGGGGGTGGGGGGAGATGGGGAGAGAGCAAACTGGACTTTGGCCCCAGCTGACCTGATTCATACAACATGTCTGATTAATGCACCTGGTCACATGGCAGCTGCCAGCTACTTGTTGCTGGGCATCCAGAGGTTTCCAAGGGAACCGCTCCTTCTCCTGCAGAAGCTCCTCAACAAGTAAGGGAGAGTAGCAGTTCAGAGGGCCCTGTAAACCCAGCTGCATGGGAGAGAGGAGAGCAAAGGAGACAGTCTCTGCTACACTGAGATACCCCCAATACAGACACCCTGTGCATGCAGGTCCCTGATGCAGACAGACCCTGATACACAGAGAAGCTCCCAGACACATACAGACCTCCTGCACACCTTCCCTGTACACCCACAGAATCTCGCCCTGTGTGCACACGCACACACATGTGAACGGCCATACTGGGTCAGACCAATGGTCCATCTCGCCCAATATCCTGTCTTCTGACAGTAGCCTGTGCCAGATGATTCTGAGTGAGTGAACACAATAGGGCAATTTATTGAATGATCCATCCCCTGTCATCTTGTCAGCTTCTGGAAGTCAGCGGTTTAGGGACACCCAGAGCATGGGGTTGCATCTCTGACCATCTTGGCTAATAACCATTGATGGACCTATCCTCCAGGAACTTATCTAATTTGTTTTTGAACATAGTTATTCTTCTGGCCTTCACAACATCCCCAGCAACGAATTCCATAGGTTGACTGTGTGTTGTGCGAAGTAGCACTTCTTTATGTTTGTTTTAAATCTGCTGCCTATTAATTTCATTGGGTGACCCCTCGTTCTTGTGTTATATGAAGGGATAAATATTCACTTGCTTTACACACCATTCATGATTTTGTACGCCTCCATCATATCCCTCCCTTAGACATTTCTTTTCCAAGTTGCAGTCCCACTCTTTAACTGCTCCTCATATGCAAGCAGTTCCATCCTCCTCCTCATTTGTGTTGCCTTTCTCTGGACTTTTTCCAGTTCTAATATATCCTTTTTGTGATGGGGCAAGCAGAGTTGCATGCAGTATTCAAGGTGTGGGAATCTCACCCCCCCCTTCCCCCTCCTCCACACGCTCATAGATCTCCCCTGCCCCAGATCCTACACAAAGATACCCACAGGGACAAATACATGCAGAGACCCCACAAGCTTCATCCACTCACAGAAACCATCTCCTCCTCCCTCACATACATGCTTAGAAACCTCCTTCCCTGTACTCACACTCTGAGAACCCCCTTGTACATGCACATGCAAACACATGCCCCTCTGTACACATACATTGAGTGAAGTCTCCAGGTGTGTACACACACACACACACACACACACACACGATTCCCTTCCCTGACATACAGGTAAAGACTCCCAGTCTACCCCCTACACAAATTGGCACAGAGAGCTCCCACACAGATGCATCCTCTGGCCACCCACGGGCCCCCTCCACATGCTGATAATGAGATTTCCACATCATAGCCATCCTCCTGCACAACTGCACACTCTTGCAAGACACCCTTGACTCACCCATCCCTCAAACAGACCCTCCCACAGAGAGACCTTCTGCCCAAATATTCAGAGACCCCCCGGACTGGACACACACTCCCATGCACTGCGACCTCCATTGCACACATACACTAGGTCTGTCAAGTGATTAAAAAAATAAATTGCAATTAATTGCATGATTAATTGCACTGTTAAACAATAATGGAATACCATTTATTTAAATATTTTTGGGTTTTCTACATTTTCAAATATACTGATTTCAATTACACCACAGAATACAAAGTGTACAGTGCTCACTTTATTTTTGATTACAAATATTTGCACTGTAAAAACAAAAGAAATAGTATTTTTCAATTCACCTAGTACAAATACTATAGCAAAATCTCTTTATCATGAAATTTGAAGTTAAAAATGTAGAATTATGTACAAAAAATAACTGCATTCAAAAATAAAACCGTGTAAAACTTTAGAGCCTACCAGTCTGCTCAGTCCTACTTCAGTCAATTGCTCAGACAAACAAGTTGGGTTACAATTTGCAGGAGATAATGCTGCCTGATTCTTGTTTACAGTGTCACCTGAAAGTGAGAACAGGCATGCTCAGGTAACTGCCAACATAAGATATTTACATGCCAGATGCACTAAAGACTTGTATGTCCCTTCATGCTTCAACTACTATTCTAGAGGACACATGTCCATGCTGATGACAGGTTCTGCTTGATAACGATCCAAAGCAGTGTGGACCGATGCACGCTCATTTTAATTATTTGAGTCAGATGCCACCAGCATCTTTTTTGGTGGTTCGGGTTTTGCAATTTCCACATCGGAGTGTTACTCTTTTAAGACATCTGAAAGCATGCTCCACACCTCATCCCTCTCAGATTTTGGACAGCACTTCAGATTCTTAAATCTTTAGAAATCTCACATTGGTACCTTCTTTGTGTTGTCAAATCTGCAGCAAAAGTGTCCTTAAAACAAATGTGTTGGTCATCATCTGGGACTGCTATAACATGAAATATATGGCAGAACATGGGTAAAACAGAACAGGAGACATACTGAACTCCTTGGGGGAGAACTGTAACAAATTTAATTAACATGCATCAGCATAGAAGCATGTCCTCTGGAATGGTGGCCGAAGCATGAAGGGGTATAGGCATGTTTAGCATATCTGGCAGGTAAATACCTTGCATCACTGGCTACAAAAGTGCCATGCGCACGCCGGTTCTCATTTTCAGGTGACATTGTAAATAAGAGGGCAGCATTATCTGCCATAAATGTAAACAAACTTGTTTGTCTGAGTGATTGGCTGAACAAGAAGTAGGACTGAGTGGACTTGTAGTCTCTAAAGTTTTACATGGTTTTGGTTTTCAGTGCAGTTATGTAACAAAAAAATCTACATGTTTAAGCTACACTTTCATGATAAAGAGATTGCACTACAGTACTTATAGGAGGTGAATTGAAAAATACTATTTCTTTTGTTTTTCATTTTACAGTGCAAATATTTGTAATCAAAATACTATAACACTGCACCCTTTGTATTCTGTGTTGTAATAGAAATCAATATATTTGAAAATGTAGAACATCCCAAAATATTAAATAGAATACCAATTGAAATTTATTAAACAGTGCGATTAATTGCAATTCATTTTTTTAATAGCAATTAATTTTTTTTGAGTTAGTTGCATGAGTTAACTGCAATTAATTGACAGCCCTAGTGTACACACACACACACACTGGTACTCACACACTCAGAGCCCCACGTTGTATGCACACACAAACATACCCAGAGACCCCTCCATATACAGATATATGTGGAGACTTCTCCCAACACCCACAAGCTCACGCAGAGTGGTGCTCTTAGCCACTCGCCTGTCACCCTGACACTCTCAGCACCAGTGCCTCACAAGCCTATTGCACGCCACACTGTGTCAGCAGGCCAACAGGCTCTTGACGGTAATAATAAAGTTCCTGAACTGGCAACCCAGCTAGGCTGGTAAACACAAAGCACTGAATCTTTCATAAGATGTGCGGAGATTATGTGTAGCACAGCCAAAATTTAACAACGGATTCTCTCTCCTTCCTTCCCTTGCCCCTGATGGAGGCCCCAGAAGGGTTTGTGTGTCTGCAATAATTCCCCCTGGTTGTTCCCATTGGCTCAGTTCCAGCAGTGGGGTAAGCATGAGAATAGACAGAGATGCAGCTGTTATGGCCATTGCACCATGAAACTCTATACACTTGTGCTCACACCATTGCTAGCACGAGGGTGGATGGAAACAGCATACTATGGGTCAGATCCTCAGCTGGGGTAAATCAATGTTGCTCAGTTGATTTCAACAGAACTACACTGATTTATGCCAGCTGAGGATCTAAAACAAAATGTTCAGGCCACAGACACACCCAGAACCAGGCACTGCATGCTTTCACCAGTTACCTTCAAGTTTTCCTGTTATAGCCTGTGAGTCCTTCCCTGTCCCAGCAAGGAGACAGACGCTCAGCACCTGGCCAGATCAGGCCTCCAAACGGGTTTCAGGGGATCTTCCCTCCATGACCCAGAGTCTGGTTTAGAATTGGGTGGCTAGGGGCAGCCCCAGTGCACCTGCCAGAATCCAAGAGAAAGAGTAACTTCCGCTGGTTTCAATGAAGGATTAGTGTATCCTGCATTTGGGAGGACAGAGCTGGACCTGAGGGGTCTGGTTCTCCTGCCGCTTGGACCAGTTTTACACCAAATTAGATCTGTGGAAATCAGTGGAGTTACTTCTGAGTTACACCAGGAGAGAATCAGGGCTGAGACCATTACATGGTGCAAAGAAACAAACAAATACTAACTGGATGAAACCTCTCATTTTAAAGGGCTGTGTGTGTGTGTGTGTGTGTGTGTGTGTGTGTGTGTGTGTATATCCACCCCCCATGAAGGTGCATGCATGAGGGGAACACCCAAGGCACCTCAGACTGGGCACTCTAAAATACCAGGCATCCAAAATCTCTAATTGCTTTTGAAAGTTCAGCTGCCAATGTGTGTAATGTTTCATGGACAAATACCAAAAGGTTCCTGCCCCAGGGAGCTTACAGCCTAGATGTTATTGTAGGCTTATCAGTGTGCAAGAATGTGCTTCTGTGCAGTGTATGTATGTGCATGCATTCATTCAAGTGTGTCTTTGTGAAAACATAGAAGTTTAATATATACACACACACACACACTCATGCAATTTTAAAAATACACACTTGTACTCATGGTGACAAGATGGCCACTGTAGTATGGTGGGTCCTGCACTTTTCTTGGTGGGGGGCTAAGATGCCACCCCTTGCCCCTGCTCTTGGGGCACCAAGGGGGAAAGCAGGGGAGGGGTCTGGGTTTGCTCCTCACTCTGAGTCCCAGCCCCTCTCAACCCCTGCAGGTCCTTACCCTCTTCTCCCTTGGGTGGGGGTACCTTCAGTCCTTAGACATTTGGGAAGGGAGTCTCCCTTACTCCAGCTTTCTGATCTTCCAAGTCTCACAGCACACATCCAAGCTCCAATCCTCTCTTCTTCCTCCTTCTCCCTGACTGCCTGAAGCAGGGGGGTTTTATTAGGGTGCTAACAGGGCCTTAATTGACTACAGGTGCTCCAATTAACCTGTAGCAACCCTCCCTAGTCTTCAGGGAACCACACCTTAATTAGCCTAGGGTTTATATACTTCCCCTCGATCACTCTCCCACTGCTCCCTGACCCTCCTGTATCACATCATGCACACACCCAACTTCATTAGGTATGCAGGTGCAGTAAGGTGGAGTTAATTTGGGGGTGTGCAAAACTGTTCATACATGGGGATTGAGATTACACATGTGAGTGAAAAGTAGCAATGTGAGTGTAAAGGTACAGCTCTGTGCATTTTTTGTGTGGGGGAGTGCATGAGTATGTACAGCAGGATTGTGTGTGTGGAGGGGGGCAGGGACATATCTGGTTCTGGGTGCATCAATGTTGGAGTGTGTATAATATGTTTGATGCCTGTGTGGGCGCATCTGTGCTTCTGGTTGTGGGTGTGTTGGTGCAGGGGTATGTGTGTGTGTGAGTGAGAGAGAAGTGTAGTTTTGGGGAGGGATGTGCAAAAGACAAGCAACTGTGTGTGTGTGTCTGTGCCTGGGTGGTGCGTGAGGCAGGTTATTTCTGTACCGCTTTGTCTTGGTACTGAATTAAACTCCCTGTGGATGTGCTTGAACTTGTGACATTAAAAGCATGAGAAAGACAAGGACCAGGAAGCAGTCATTCAGCCAAGCACACCTGTCCTTGGTTAAAGTTGTGTTTAACTCTCACGGTTGCTGAGGCAGTTAAAGAAAGTTAAATAAACAGGATTGGCAAATCAGAACAGTGGGGACAACATTTTCAAAAGCAGCTAAGTGATTTAGGTGTCCTGTCCATTTTTGAAAGTGCCTTAGGAGCCAAAACCCCATTGACTTTCAGTGTGACATAGACTCTTAAAGCATGGAGAAGATTTTGGAGATTTTACCCTAAATGATGTGCTAGGATTTTCATCCGACGCTAACTCCTTGAGCTTCTTTTGGAACACCCCAGCATCAGGGATGTTCATTTACACTGGTGTAAATCAGGATTAACTCAACAGGACCCAGTTGTGTAAAATATGTGTAATCAGTGAAAGGTGAATCAAGCCCCAAACAGTTAACTTAGGTTTTGCCAACACTGGGCCTTGCTCCCACTAAAACCAGCTATTCAGAGGTTCCAGCACCAAGTGCTACCGTAGACAGGCCAAGCCGGTTTGAATTAGTGGTAAGTGGCGCCAGTGCAAATGGCAGCATGGAGTGGCTTATCCTGTCTACACTAGGGACAGGATTTTTCAGAAGTGCTCAGACTTGGCCTCTCTCTTCTCCCATTGGCAGGTCAGCAAATGTCTGTTGAATAAGTGGTGTGCATGGAACCAAGGGGTTTGACCACATCACAGCTGCCGCCGTGCGAGCAACAATCCCTAGCTTCCTCTGCAGCGAGGGCTGGGCTAAGAGTTGTTGCTGGTATGGCTGGAGCTGTAATTTGGACACAGCCTGTGGCGTACGTGTGTGAACGTATGGAGCTGATTGTGTCTGTAGTGCAGAACTGTCCCCAGGCCTGACCCAGCCATGACTGCTCCTCCAGCATTTTATTCAGCACTGACGAGGTATTGGCTTTGCGGCAGGAAAGGCTAAATTCATTCCCACGGAGAGTCCTGGGAGCAAAGGCTGAAAACTTTCCATCACTGTGTTTCCTAGAGATTTTTCTGATGGGGCTGCTCTCTGAGTCCACTTCCCCAGCTGAAAGCAAACTGTACAGAGAAAGGGGCCGGGGGGTACCAGCACCGATGGGGCCAGTGTGGAGACACTCTTGGTTTTCGCTGGTACAACTGAGTGCAGAAACTGGCCAACTGTGAATGACTCTGCGACAAGCAGTGAAATTGGTGGTGATGAGGGCCGCTGCCTGGTAGGCGACGCCATGTCTGAAACCACAGCCTGGCTCATCTGCTATTAGCAATTAGGGCTAGTTAAATAATAATTGCTGTTGATATAACAGTATTACCTAGAGGGCCAGTGTTCCCTCTAATTTTTCCCACCCATGTGCGGAATGAATTTTGTTATGTGCAGCAATATGGAGGTGATGTGTGGAGGGGGTGGGGCCCAAGGGGTTTGGAGCGTGGGAGGGGGCTCAGGGCTGGGGCAGAGGGTTGATGTGCAGAGGGTGAGGGCTCTGGCTGGGGATGGGAGCTCTGGGGTATGGCTAGGGATGAGGGGTTTGGAGTACAGGCTGCCCCAGGGCTATGGCGGGGAGAGAGGACTCCCCTCAGCTCTCTCTCCCCACAGCAGCACCTGGGCTGGGAGGGAGGGGCGCCTCTCCCCACCACAGCAGCTCTGGGGCTGGGGCTGTGGGATAGGTGCCTCTTCTGAGCCTCTCCCGTGGCCAAGACAGGTCCATGGCTGGGCTGGGTTGGGCATAGGGGAGGGGCGTGTCTCATGGCTGGGCTGGGTTGGGTCCGGGGCTAGGGGAGAGGAATATCTCCCCACCGCAGCCCTGTGTGCGTGCACGACACTTAACAGGCTGCTGTGCGGCCGCGCAGCTTAGGGGGACCTCAGGGCCCCAGCCAAGAACAGTGACCCATCATGCTAGGTACTGCAAGTGCATAGTGAAAGACAGTCCCAGCCTTGAAGAGATTACAATCTAAATAGGAAAAGAATCAGTTACAGGCCCTATTTTCACATGGGAACCGAGGCGCAAAGAGATCTCGGGACAAAGAGGACAAGGTCAGACAAAGAGTCTGAGGAAGAAGCAGGAACTGAAAAGAGATCCTAGGCCAGCGCTTGTAACCAGGAGACAAACCTTCAGCCCCAAATACGGCAGCCAGATGTCCAGAAACAGGTATTTGGTGTTTCTAACAGCATTTGCTTTGCCCGTGTTTCTGCTTCTTTGGCATTCGCTTCCCCTGAGCATTCAAGCCATTGAGTTTAGCTGGGATGAATGGTCCCGGAGCTCGGGCAGGCCTCACTGCAGAACAAATGCATCTGAGGAAACCACAACCCGACGGCAGACATTTCTTGAGCAGCCACAGCAGCTAAATTCATCAGCTAGATGATCTGTTGCAAATTATTCCCTGGGCTCTATGAGGGATAAATTATGATCTGTTTTCCTGGGGGATTAGTTACCTTTGTGAGGTGTGCTCATTGGATCTGGGTGCTACCAAAGGGGATTATTGGATATGCTACGTGCATGGATACAAGAGGGGATTATTGGACATGCTACATGCGTGGATAAGACCTGGAAGGTAGAGCAGACACACATGTGCACAGGCTCGTTAAAAGCTGGTGCAAACACATACATTTCCCTGCATATACATGACTCTCTCTCCGTATCATGCAAGAGGCAGGTAAAGTCACGGTGACAGGGCCAGAAGCTGACCTCAGTTACACTGGTGTAAATCCAGAGAAACTCCATTATAACAGTGGAGTAAACCCAGACTGACACCGATAGAGCAGCCATCGGGGCCTGGCCCGCTGTTGCCGATACCCGTACAACGTTGCTGTGGACATGTGTGATCCGCTGTGCGATGCTGCAGCGTGTGCACATGTGCGTGGTCCACTGTGCAATGTTGTGGTGTGTGTATGTTGTGCATGTGTGTGTATATGTGTGTGTGTAAATCCCACAGGAATCAGCTTCTGATGATCAGAATAGCTCAGGGCATGGCCCAGAGCCTCTCTTATTTAACTCTGGTCCTTTCTTCACTCCTCTTTCTTCCCAGTTCTCATTCCCTCCTTTTTTCCATACTCTCTTTCTCCCTCCACCTCTCCTTTAGCTCCGCTCACATTCATATACCAAGGCCTTTTCTTTTTTTTGGAATAGAATTATGAAAAATAAAGCCCTTGTTCTGAGCTGCACCATGTCTCCTGCCAGAGAGGGGTCTTATTCATTAAGGTAATGGTCTCATATGCATTTGGGTCTGTTATCAGTAACACTCTAAAGGAAAATGGGCTACTTAAATCTATTATATCATTTCTTTATTCACCATGTGCTGCCATTTATTCCTACATGACACTGGGCTCTAATAGCCCCAGTTCTGAGAAACCCTAAGCATTAGCCACCAAACAGCTCATTAATTCACTGTTTTTATTCTTGGGAAAATAGACTCCGACTGCAGGAAAGCTCAGACACCGAGGGCTCAGCTGAAAAAGAAATGCTTTCCCATGCCAGCATCCCTGTGCAACCCTCTTCCCTCCCCACCCCGCCCCGCGCCACACAGGACACCCTCTGCTGGGGGTTGCGGAGACAGAACAAAAGACATTTGGAGCGAGTTCGAAGAGCGGGAGGGAGACAGACAGACACGCTGCCAATGCCAGCCTGTCATCAGACTCTTATTGGTATTCTGGTCATGCTTAGGACCCGTGGCCATGGACCAGGACCTGCACTGTGCAAGGTCCTGTACAAACACAGAACAAATAGAAAGCACACTTCCTGACTCAGTGCCATGCCCTCTCTCCTCCCCTTTTTCCTCACTGGAAGCAGCTAGGGGAGATGTATTGGCGACCTGGGGGCTAGAATAGGTCCCATCAGAAGAGGAACAAACCTATCCTGGCCATGCTAAGGCCCAGCCGTGGGCAAGAGCACACGGATGGCATCCCAGCTGGTATTGGCAGAGCGCTGCTAAGAAGAGGTTTACAAGTTCAACAGTTGGAGAACAGTGTGTTGCAAGGATTCCCCTGAGAAATTCTACCAGAGCTGCAGTTTGCATGAAGAGAGGAGCCCATGCAGTCTGCTGGGGCGGCAGCTCCTGAGAAGGGGGGTACGTTGTTTGGCACAAAAGTTGCCGGCCCCCTGAGTGTGTGTGTATGTCCCAGAAGCTTCAAGCCTTGCTCTCCCCAAGTCTGAGAAAGGTCACATACCTCACCCCCTGGAGAGAAGACCCTGCTGGCTGCAAAGAAGCTCCTTGCCCTGAGTCCTGCTCTACTATGGGCTTCACAGCTGTAAACCAGGAGCCAATTGGCCAGATCATCAGCTGATATAAAGCAACCTAGCTCAACTGGAATCCGTGGAGCTATGTGGATTGACACCTGCTGAAGATCTGGCCCAGTAAAGTGACTCCAGTGTAACTGAGATTAGGCACTGGCTGTGGCTGTTTGATGCAAGCCCTTGGCTGGCCACGCTTTCATCCCAAGGCACAAATTGTCCCAGGTGGAGACCTCCCCTCCCCCTTCCTCCCTTATGCTCCTACTCTGGGGGTTGCGAGCACTTGATCAGACAGAGAATTGAATGTTTAGATGATAGCAGAATTAATTCCAGGCAGGTACAATGAGACCTTCCTTGAGAGCCCTTGAAGGAAATGAAAGGCCCCTCATCCCAGCTCCGAGCCACAAATCCATATGCTCTGCCACTTCTTTTCAAACACACACAGCCTGAAAAAGCAGCCGCATCTGCTTCATGAAAGACAAGGACTCCGCTGAGAGCCCTGACTCCCACGCCTGTCATTCTCCTGCCCGTGCCATGCCAAGTGGGCACGATGCCGCCATTGTCCTAGGTCTTTGGTCTCTGTGTCCCCAGCCTGCCTCCCCAAGTCAGGGACGCAGCAGACTCTGGAGAGCTGTGTGCGCGCCAGCTGTGTTCTGTGCTGATATTTCCAATTCCAGCAAACGAGGCCTTCCGGTCACTCTAGGGGGCTGGGCTCCTGCGAGGAAACTCGCCTGAATTCTGCTGCTTGCCTGCAGCAAACAACCATCCTAGAAAAGACCAGAAGGAACTTTACACCCATCTCCTCCAAAAAGGCACCAACTTGAGATGAGCAGCAGTATGGTCTAGCAGAGGAGGGTACTAACCTGCCATTAGGATTGCTGAGAGCTAGTCTTGACTCTGCCACTGATGTGCTGTACGTCCTTGAGCCAGTCACTTACCCTCCTTCCCGTTGCCCTTATCTGTTTGGATTAGGAGCTGTCTCAGACAATGATGCCTCTGTGCAGTGCCTGGCACAATGGGGCTCGGTTAGGACCTCTAGCTGCTACTGTAATCCACATGATAATAAGGAAATGTGGTTAAGCCAGAACCCCAGATCTGGTCCCCATCAAACTTTGGGACGGTTCCTCTCCAGATCTGGAGAGTGGGTTTCTGGCTCCCATGCCTCAAGGCTCAGAAACACGCAGCAAAACTGGGCCTGACCTCCATGATGTCACTGATCCTTTTCAAATGCCATTGTGGAATCCCCTATCCCTAAAGAACAGCTGGGTTTCAGGACAACCTAGGGTGATCATATTTGCCAAAGGGAAAACGGGCCACCATGCGGGGCTGGCCCAAGCCCCCTGCCTGCCTCCTGCGCGGGACTGGCCTGAGTTGCTCACCACTCACCCTGCCTGCCCCCCACGTGAGGCTGGGTCATTGCTCACCCTGCCTGCCCCCCGCACGAGATGTTGCTGCTTGGTAGAGCCCTGCCTCCTCCCCTGCGCAGGGCTGGCATCACTGCTCGTCTCCCCACACTTTCCGCCCCACCACCCCCACTTTTCTGAGAAAAGCGGGCCTCTGTCCCGTTTGCTCTTGCCAACTGATCAAGTCAGCATGCCCACTTCTGCCAAAATAAAGGTTGGGACAGGGCTTAAAAACGGGACTGTCCTGGCCAAAACAGGGCATGGGGTCACCCTAGGCTTGACATGCTGCTTTGCAGTTGAGGCGAGATTCCCCTCAAAGCACTTTACCCACTTTCGTTCCTGAGGTGTTGCACGACCATTGGGGCTGTAGGTCAAAATCATGATCCCTTCTTCCGGAGACATGGAGAGGGCAAAGTGACTGTGCTGTGGTCTCACCGCAGGCTGGCAGCACAGCCAGCAGCAGGATGCAGGAGTCATTGTAACGCTCAGCAACCCTGCCTCCGGGGCCCTTGTGCTAACTGCTAATACTCCCTTTGCTGGTGCTGCCACTGAACATTATCACCAGCATCAAAACTCCAGCTGTCCCTTCCCCTTCCTCCACTGAATGGAAAGCTGTGTAGAGATAACAACCCGCTGCAGGTGTTTGCCAGGGGGGCCTGGAGTATCTTGTTACCACCTGTGCCTATCTCCCTGCCAAGGCAATCCCTTTCCCTGCTGGAAAGGAGGGCAGAGACGCTGATAGACAGGAGGGGAAACTGGATACAGGATCCTTCCAGGATCAACCCCAAGAGACTTCCATTTCTGTCTCTGTGAGCGATTTCTCTCCTCCCTTTCAACCCGGCTCCTGGCTGGCGCATCTGGCTAGCAAGCAAATACGCCAGCAAATACGGGCCTGCCAGATGTGCACAGCTGTACACAGGCCACAAGTGAGCCATCTGTGGCCCATCCAGTGGTGCGTGCCAGTTGCGTTTTGCGGGGAGCCTTAAAGAGAAAGTCTAAGCGTGCATTAGAGGAGGGGAGCGGGGCTCGGGAGACTTGCAGCCGAATTCTCTGCAGCAGGGTTAGTGCTTGACGCAAAGAGAATGAGGTGCTCAGAATGATGGTGATGGGAGGCCACAGAGGCGCCTTAGTCAGACGGACCCGTTTAGCTCCAAGCGGGAAATTGCATTTCTGCTTTTAAGAGAAAAGATGCAACGACATTGCAACGGGGTAAAAAGAATAAAATCAAATCCACGCTGATGAGGTTAAAAGCTCTGGTGAGCAGAGGTGGGCAGACGCACAGCACAAGCCGCCCAGGGAAACCAGGGCTGATAAAGAACCTGCCGCAGAAAGGAAATGCAATTACCGGCCTGATCCTGCTTCCAACCTGTACTTTTGTGTCTAAACAAAGCAGGTCACGGCGGGTGCACGGCCAAAGGCTTGGATTTAACTCTCCCCGCGGGGATGTTCTCACCTAGGACCTGCAGCCAGCTCCTTTGCCAGCGAGACGCCAAAGACATCAACAGATTATTACTACAGGAGGGAATTTGGCCCTCACTGTGTCACTCCGGCACACTGTCATGTTCTCGCTCCGGAACACAATGTGTGTGTGTGTGTGTGTGTGTGTGTGTGTGTGTGTGTGTGAGAGAGAGAGAGAGAGAGAGAGAGAGAGACATAAAGGTTTTATCAGCACTCCCCTGGGACAGGCTGTATGATTCCCTCATGGCTGTGCCCCTCTCAAGCCATGAGGACGCTCAAACCATCCTGCCGCATCACAGCATCCTCTGTTCTCTTCCCCCTCACCCTAGCTCAAGCTTACCCAGAGACCTGCATGGAAAGCAGTGTCAGGGCTGCCCCCCCAACCGCCCATAGCGTCTCCTTTCACTGCCCCACCTGAGGCTTGTTTTCTCTCTTGATGCCTCTAATGAAGCTAAGTGGCTGCCACTTGAAAGTTTCCACTTCCTGCCTCAGGGCTGATTGCTGCTGAACTGGTAGCGGCAGCTTCCCAAGGCCTAGCCTCAGTGGATGGTGACCCCCAGGGAAGGGGATATGTAGTGAGCCGTGCCCTCTGCTTACCAAGGGCCATTAGAGCACTGCCTGCCTGACCTAGGGGCCTAGGAGACAGGGGGCTCGGGGGCCTGGTGTCTGGGACCAGGGCATATAGGAAACATGCACTAACGCACGGATACATGATCTCCTTTGACACCCTGCACGGCTCATCAGCTGCACATTGGTGTTACAGGCTGGAACCAAGAATAAGGAGGGCGGCTTTGCTGGCGGCAAGGCACCAATTCTCCACCGGCACTTGGAGAAAGGGAGACTGGTTTCTCTGCTGTTAGTGTGTACATGTAGCATGGCTGAGAGACGCTGGATGTGGTTCTCTGTCTATCCAGTGAACTGGTGCAGAGACACACACACACACACACACACACCTTGGCCTGGAAGGACCCACTGCTAAGGGCCATTCATGGCCCATTCAGCCCTGAGGCTCTCTTTTAAGATGACTCACAATGAGGACAGGGCAGCAGGTGCCAGTCAGTGGCACTGGGTCTTTATTGCAGGTTGCAGTGGGGGCATCGGTCGACCGGACTGTGAATGGAGACACTCGTTTCATACAACACACAGAGGGTGAGTCTTGGTGTGTGTGGCATGTCCCCCAGTGAGCTGCATCTATCAGAGATGGACGCTGAGGGAGGGAGGTGCAGTTCGATCTGTTTGCACGAGTCATAAGAACATAAGAGCGGCCATACTGGGTCAGACCAGAGGTCCATCTAGCCCAGTATCCTGTCTTCCAACAGTGGCCAATGCCCGATGCTTCAGAGGGAGCGAACAGAACAAGGAATCATCAAGTGAGCCAGCCCCTGCCGTCCATTCCCAGCTTCTAGCACAACGTTTGCAAATATTTATTGCCGAAGGTGAAAAGACAGAGGAGGCAAGTCAAGGCCACTGGCACAAAGGAAGAGGGAGTGAGAAATGCGAGGAAAAAGAGAGAGACGCACACATGCGCATATCTAGCGATCGTAGGGGTTTATCCTACCATCCAGCACCATAGTATCAGGGCGCCTCCCATATCAATAAAAGAGCAATAGCAAAGTCCTTAGTAGATTCCATGCATCTCTGGCACATCTCCATTTTTGGGGTCAGAATCCTGCTTGGGGGGGAGATTTTCATTTTCTTGTTTAGATTTTATCCATTCCCTTGATTTGGATTTATCCTTGTTGGTTGGTAAGGGATCACTGGGGAGCGGGGGGCCTGGAAGGAAGGGAGGATCACTGGGGAGTGCGGGGGGAGGAAGTGCGGGAGGATCACTGGGGAGCAGGGGGGCAGTGCGGGGGGATCACTGGGGAGTGAGGGGCCAGTGGGGGGGATCACTGGGGACCGGGGAGGGCAATGCGGGGGGATCACCGGCTAGTGGCGGGGCATCGGTGTTGTGAGTGAAAAGAACAGGAGTGCTTGTGGCACCTTAGAGACTAAAATTGATTTGAGCATAAGCTTTCGTGGGCTATAGCCCACTTCATCGGATGCATGCAGTGGAAAATACAATAGGAAGGCAGCAGTCCCGGTCTTCAGTGGCAAGGGGCCCTTCAGTGCTACTGAAGACGCGGAGCAACTGAAGGGCCTTCCGCTGCCAAAATGCCCCTCGAGTCCTGGCCTGGTGGCGGTCTGGGTCTTCGATGGTGGGGGGCCCTTCAGTCGCTCCAGGTCTTCAGCAGCATTTTGGTGGCGGGGGGCCCTTTAGTGCTGCCGAAGATGCGGAGCGACTGAAGGGACCCCGCCGCCGAAGACCTGGACCGCCACCAGGTGAGTACAAGTGCCGCAGCTGTGCCCCAGGCCCCCTGAATCCTCTGGGTGACCCTGCCCAAAGGATGGTCAGATTCTGGATTATTCAGAGCCAAATACAGCCCCAGGACAGCTGCATCAGGGGTGAGTTTGGCCTGTGGTGTCCAATTCCCTTTTTGCCAGCTCAGCACTGTGGGGCAGTGAAGGCTGGTTAACTTTTACAAGACTATAGGTGTAAGTCAGACTAGATCTACTGACTTCAATGAAGCTTTGCAGATTTACACCAGCAGGGTATTTGGCCCAAGGAGCCTCTATCCATAGCCTGCGCAGCCTTTATTTGGGAGGTGGTCTGCAAGAGGCCAGGGGTGAGATCCTGGCCCCACTGAGGTCCACAGGAGTTTTGCCATTGACTTGGCAGAGACAGGATTTCACCGAAGTTACTAGGAGCAAAGGCTGCCCTTTCCCCAGGAGGCCACTGATTCTCCCTTTCTGGCTGTCTGGACATCCTGGGCCTGATTCTGAGCAGTTGCAACTCCAGAGGAAGTCGCCCGAAGCTGCGGGTGCCTGGCACAGTCTGAAATCCGGCCCTCCAGGTCTCAGGCGGCTCCTGTCAGCTGCTGGCCTGATTCCAGAATCTGTTCAAGCCATTTCCTCAGGGCCCCATGGAACGGTGGCATCAACCATCTTCAGCAAAACTCCAGGATAAAACAGTTCACCCTAAATCCAGCTGCTGAGCCAGGGGCTTCCTTGGGACAGTCCCCCTGTTCCTGGCTGCTCCTCCCTCCTACAGGCCACCAGCTCCAGGGACCTGGTTCTTACAGCTCCCGCCTCAGCTGAGCTCTTTCATCCTGGATACCAATCTCCTGTGCTCATCAGGCAACCCCCCAGCTCCTTGCAAAATCAACAGGGCTTTGCCTCAGAACTGGGCTGGCTGCTTTCAGGCTCTCTAAGCGGCAGAGCGCCTTGTTACCATCCCCTGTAAGTCAAGGTATCTGCCAAATCACTGGCCACTTGTAGAAAGCTGGGCCTGTAATCCCTGAGCTCTGAGGCTTGGTCCCTGGGAAGCCTGGTTTCCCTGCATGTCAACCTGCTGACTCCAGGGATGAAGTAAACAAGATTCTGCTCGGCTCTGTGGAGAGGGGCTGCTCAGGGGAGACCATCTGCTCCAGTCTTGAGCCCCGAGCCTCCCCCGCTAGGTGTCCGGGTAGGGAACTGCCACAGACTTCAACGGGGGAGTCACGGCATGACCGGGTTCTTTCCTGGTGAGGTGAGGAGTGACTTCAGAAGTCACCAGGCACAGTGCAGCATCCTCCAAGACTGAGTCTCTGGGTTTGGAATCTGGAGAGCCATAGCCCTAGGGGTGACCTCTCTGTCTCCTCTCCCCATCACCCTCTCCCTCATTCATCTTCCTTCTTTCCTCCCTCCTTCACTGACTTGCTTTCCTTCTCGCCATCCTTTCCCTCTCACTTTCCCTACGCTCCTTCCCTCCTTTCTCTGGGATGCACCAGCATCACCCTGCTGAAAGACCATTTTATGAACCACCACTCCTTGCACGGTAACAGCTGGCCCCTCCTGGTGACACTGGAGCGGTTGGGACACGAAGGCCATTAGAATCCAAGAAGCGACAGAAAGGCCTGTGGAGCTAAAGAGGGGGAAGGAGAAAGAAAGGAGGAAGGGAGAAATGAAGGAGAGAGGGGGAAGAAGAATGACAATGAGAAGGGAGAGGGGAAGGAATGAAATGAGAAGAGAAAGATGCCGGGAATATAATACATTCAACTAGTTGTAACACCTAGACCATCATCAGGGCGCTTTTCAAACAGCCCCGTCCTGAGGTAGGTCACTGTCAGTGCAATTAGAGAGTGACAGAGCCAGGAGAGGAACCCAGGAGTCCTGGCTATCAGTGCCTTCGCCCTGCCTCTCGATTCTCTTTCGACCCAGCTAGACTCTCCTTAAGCTGGCGAGGTTGAGGGAGGGGAATGCACTAGAGCTCTCTGCTTAATTAGTAGCAATAGCTGAAGCACTTGAGAGACAAAGGCTCATCTCTGTCTGCCCCACTTTCACCAGCACTTGGGAGCCAGGGGTGGGGAGCAAACTGCTTAGAAGCCAGAAAGCGCCCTGAATTCTGTCACCATGGCTGCACAAACACAGCTTCTGTTATCTACAGAGAGAGGAACAAAACCCTCCTCCCGCCCCCTTCCTGTCTCAGCTGCAGCTGATAAAAGAAGGAAAAATAAACTAAAACATCAGGAAACAAACAGGCAGGGAATAAATCAGCCTCCTTCAACACATGTCCTATTTACATGAGGGGCCTTGGAACCGCTGGGCATGCTTGATGCAGGGACTTATATTTCCAAACCAGGCTAGCAATCCAGCCTTGCCAACCACTGGAGTTTCAAAAGTCTGCAGCCAGGCCCCCTAAAATCATGAGGCTGGTTTAAAAATCACGAGGGTTTAAAAAACCCCACAACATATATGGGGTCCCTTTTATTTGACTTCTGGTTTTGGAGCCTTTAGGGTTCGCATTTGTCTCCACAACCCCAAGGGACAGAAACAAGATTTGAGTGTAATTCACATGACACCAGGTCTTTCAGAAATACTGCACGGCTTGCGATAAACCCATGAAAACTGGCAACTCTGTAATAGCCACAGATTCATAGAACTGAGGCCAGAAAGGACCATTATGATAATCTAATCACACAAGAAAGTTGCATCCAGTGACTCACGCATCAAATTTAACTTCTGGTTGAACTCCAGCATGGCTTTAAGAAAGTTGCCCAGTCTCAGGTTAAAGAATTCAAGTGACGCAGGATCCACCAAATCCTGATGTAAATTGTTCCAATGGTTAACTATCCTTGTATAGCCCGGCTCCACCAAAGTATTTAGACTCCTAACTTCCATTTCCTGGCTTCGGTTTTAGTCATGGGAACGTTGCACGTATGTGAAAAGCTTTGCCCGCGTTAAATGTCTGGATCTGTTTTTCCTTTGGTGGAAAGTGCCCTGCCTCCGCACACACATTTCCTCTAGTTAATGTTTCTTTGATCCTCTAGCAATGCAACTTCACCCCCGTTGTTCCAATCTGGGGCATGAGAGACGTCAGTGGGAGATTTATTAAGAGAGGCCTCGCAGGAGTGAGCCCTTGCTCTTAAAACTCACCACTAGTAAGCAGACTCACCTACATGAACTGGTTTAGTTTGCAGATTTCAGATCATAACAACAACTCATCAGGCCAGGCAGCCTTCCAAGATCAGGTTCTTGTAAATATCTCTGGCTGCCCTGATACCGCCACAGAAACGGCCCTGTTCTCCACTGCCAGATACAGTCACAAACGTATGTAACCCCTGTTGTAATGATACAAATTATTTGATAGCCTGGTCTGGGGCTGGAACCAAATTTCCAAGGCCCAAGAGCTGGACCTATGAGGTTATTTTCACTAGGTTGCTGATTCTCTTCAAGATCCATCCATCAACCCAGAGCTAAGAACAAGGCTTCATAGAACCTCAGACACACAACATAGGAATAGATTTATTAGGTCACCCAGCATGGGAAGGAGTGGTATCCAAGGGGTTAATTCTGGGGACTGTAAATCAAGCTGGGTTCTAAACCCAGCTTTGCCACTGACTGGCTGTGTGACCTTGCACAATGTCTCTGTACTTCCATCTCCTCTGCTGCGCGGTGGGGATAACAGACCAGTGCTCACTGTGAGGCACAAGGAATGAAAAAAAGCTGGCTGGGCAATTTGAGATCTTCAGAGGGGGTGGAATCCATCCCCATGCAGAGGGACCAGAACAAGATCTACGCACTCGTCAACTCTACGGCCCAGATTCTCAAAGATGTTTAGGTGCCTAACTCCCACTGATTTCCTAACTACTTCTGAGGATCGGCCTACTTGATTCAGGGGAGAATTTGCTCTGTAAAGGAGTGAATGTCTTTCCTGCCCCCACCACTTACTGGTCAAGGCCGCAGACTGCAGTTGCCATCTCGATTGACTCAGGAGTCCCTGGCTAAGAATGGAAAGGAGCGGGGTTGGCTTATCAAAGGAGCAGCGTGTATTTTTGACCAGCCCATTTTGTGCAGTCCATGCGACCCCTTGTCTTCTTGTTAGAATAACTTTTTATTGCAATATGTCCCCTGCTGCACCCGCCCCTTGTGCCACTTGCCTGGTCGGTCTTCTTTCCTTTGTCTGCCCCCTCCGTGGTCGTGTAACTGCTATTGTTCAATCCCTGCAACTCAAAAGCCAGCCTGACCTAATTTGAATCAGCGCTATTGAATCCTTTCTTGTTTTATCTCCCGGCACAAGGGATGTGCTCCCAGTTCCATGGGCTAATTGGGGGTATTGTGAAGGCAGCTTTGTCTTTCAGCCCCGGTTGTCAACTTCCCTGCTTGATGGGGCTCTGAGCTCCCCTGAATGTCTCTCCGCTCTCCTGTAACAAATTATGCCGACTGTTGAGGGGCTGGAGAGGGGGACTTGGGAGCCATTATGGGTTGTCACCGAAACAAAGCAGAGCATGACACTGCTCACTACACCGGTGAAAAAGCCAATTTAGAAGGGGATAATTCAGTCAGTGCAGTGACTGGAGCAATACACAGGGTCATTTACCCCTTATATCTAAATTAGCCCCTGCTTGCTCTTTTATTGTTGTTTATACAACATCGAGAGGCTTGCAATTGAAACAGACAAAAGGCAGGAAGGGAAACCACCTGCCCATGGTCACACAGCAGAACTGGAATAGATTCTAGGTGTCCTGATTGCCAGGCCAGTGGCCTACCCACTGGGTGGCACCACCCCTCTCTGTCTCACTCTTTCTCACTGAGCCCGTCTAGATTATGAAACTGACCAGAGTTAAGCCTGTTTATTGAACGTGGCTTGAGTGACTGCAATGTGGTGTTGGTCCTTGTTGTCCCTTCGTGCCTTTTTTGGGGGGCTTGATTCTGCTCTTACGACTGCTGCGGGGAATCGGATCCACTCGTGCCCTGCCATCGTCTGGGCTGTGCTGTCTGTGCGAGGCGCAGCACAGACTCTGCCCTGTCCTTTCTCCAAAGTGTTCACTTATTCTTGGAGTTAAATAGGTCTTTGTGGCATGGTTTGAAACCATCTGGTCTTGTCCAGGCTGATCTTCTCCCACCAGTGGTTTAGTGCCACTGCAGCTCTGCTGGAGCATGCAAAGGTGGGAACACTCATCTGGCTTCTGTTTCTTTCACCACCTTGTCAGCTAGATGGGCCACACTATTGCTGTCACGGCGGTTAGCCCCCTGGGGACTATGCTGGCAGTAGTGGGATTCTGGGAGACATTAACAAAAATGCTAATTCAGACAAGGTTGCACGGCTTCAGTGTGGCTATGGAACATAATTTACGATCCAGGTCCTACCGCAATCTGAAACCATGTTTGCAATATTGCCAACCCCCAGACTCATGAGCCAGGCCCTCAAAAATCACGAGGTTGGCTTAAAAATCATGGGATTTTAAAATAAACTGATATATTTTTGTGTAGTTCTTTTGATTTGCCTTCTGGAATCTGAGCCTTTGGGATGCATTTGCATCACACTTGCAAGCTTTTCTCTGCAGCCACCAGGGCGAGAAACTTACTTTTTTTCAAACATGGAAGCCAAGATCCTTATGTAACCTCATGATTGCTGGAACTGGGGCTTTAAGAAAAACTTCAAAAATTATGAGCCTCACCATGAAATCAAGAGATGATTTGCAGATGATGCAAAACTACTCAAGATAGTTAAGTCCAAAGCAGACTGCGAAGAGCTACAAAGGGATCTCACAAAACTGGGTGACTGGGCAACAAAATGGCAGATGAAATTCAGTGTTGATAAATGCAACATAATGCACATTGGAAAACATCATCCCAGCTATATGTATAAAATGATGGGGTCTAAAGTAACTGTTACCACTCAAGAAAGAGATCTTGGCGTCATTGTGGATAGTTCTCTGAAAACATCCACTCAATGTGCAGCGACCGTCAAAAAAGCGAACAGAGTGTTGAGAGTCATTCAGAAAGGGATAAATAATAAGACAGAAAATATCATATTGCCTCCAAATAAATCCCTGGTATGCCCGTATCTTTAATATTACATGCAGATGTGGTCGCCCCATCTCAAAAAAGATATATTGGAATTGGAAAAGGTTCAGAAAATGTCAACAAAAATTATTAGAGGTATGGAACAGATTCTATATGAGGAGAGATTAAAAAGACTGAGACCTTTCAGCCTGGGAAAGAGATGACTGGGGGGATATGATAGAGGCCTATAAAATCATGACTAGTGTGGAGAAAGTAAATAAGGAAGTGTTATTTACTCCTGCTCATAGCACAAGAACTAGGATTTACCACATGAAATTAATAGGCAGCAGGTTCAAAACAAATAAAAGGAAGTATTTCTTCACACAACGCAGTCAACCTGTGGAACTCCTTGCCAGAGGATGTTGTGAAGACCAAGACTATAACAGGGTTCAAAAAAGAACTAGATATATTCCCGGAGGAAAGGTCCATCAATGGCTATTAGCCAGGATGGGCAAGGAGGTGTCCCTAGCCTCTGTTTGCCAGAAGCTGGGAATGGGCGACAGGGGATGGATCACTTGATGATCACCTGTTCTGTTCAGTCCCTCTGAAGCATCTGGCATTGGACAGTCAGAAGACAGGATCCTGGGCTAGATGGACCTTTGGTCTGACCCATTCTGGCCGTTCTTATGAGAGTTGGTAATACTGTGTTTGTCACTGGCTCAGGGATCACACCAGGTGACTGAACTCCCAGACGAGGTCATATTTCTTGAAAAGTCCTTAGTGAATGGAGCCTTCTTTAGAAAAAGATGTTCAGGACAATGTTCGGGAGGGCAGCCCTGATGGTGGCAAAAGGCTTTGGTTTAGTCTCTCTTGACTGGCAGATCTAGTCATTTGGCCTCAGATCTAGTCAGGAGCATAAGTAAATTTAAGCACATGACTGGCTCCACTGAAGTCTACAGCTCCCAGGGAAGTTGCATTTAGAGTCACTTGTATGTACGTGCCTTCCTGGATCAGGGCCAAGGGCTGATGTAACTGGGTCTGGAGCCTAGGAACCATGGTGCCAGGTGAGACAGAAAAGCCTAGATAGATAGATTAATTTAGTCCATATGTGAGCAGGGCTGGTGCAAGCATATTTTGCGCCCTAGGCGAAACTTCCATCTTGCGCCCCCCTCCAAATCACATACATACATTATAGACAATACACAGTCACAGAGTAACATGTTATAATTTAGAATTTATGTTTCTGCGCTTTAAGTTTAGCAAATTTAGAAACAAGTTCCTCCAAGTCAATGCTGTGAGCAATGTCATATTCTAGTGACAAGGTGGAGAGCCCAAAGTCTTTGTTGCAACATTGATGTTTGCATGTATGTTTTTATCAATTTGAGCTTTGAGAAGCTTCGCTCACCGCTGGCCACAGAAACTGGGAGAGTCAAGAGGATGCGAAGAGCAATAACTGTGTTAGGGACACTATCTGTCAGCTGGGGATCAGGGCTGTGGGGAGGATGGGGTCAGAGGGTTTCCAGCTCAGAGAGACTGGGCTCAGAGCTGGGGGTCAGGGCTGTGGGGGGGATGGGGTGAGGGGGTTTCCAGCTCAGAGGGACTGGGCTCGGAGCTGGGGGTCAGGGCTGTGGGGGGATGGGGTCGAGGGGGTTTCCAGCTCAGAGGGACTGGGCTTGGAGCTGGGGGTCAGGGCTGTTGGGGGGATGGGGTCAGGGGGGTGCCTGGGGGCACTGGGGCAGCTCAGCTCTGCAGGCTGCTGTTCTCTCCAGCCATCCAGGCACAAGGGGAGCAGCAGCAGGGACCAGCCAAGGACCAAGGGGGCAGGAGCACAGGCACCTGAGGCCAAGCTGTGGGAAGCACTTGCTTACCTTGCCCAACGCATGAGCATCGGGGTCCTCTTTCTTCCTCCACTCCACCAGACCACGGCTGAGGCTCTTTTCTTCTCCATGCCCCTCGCTGGGGCTGACGTGGAGGCTGAGCCAGGGGGCAGACCCACTTTCCTCAAGAAGCCCGGGTGTCGCGCTACCCTCGCAGGGCTCCTGCCACATGCCCTAAGCAGAGCTGCGCAGCTCTGCCCAGCCGCCGGCGCTCCCGCCGGCAACGAGAAAAATGGCACAGGCTGGAGCCCCTGCTCTGGGAGGGAGAGGGATTCTGAGCCTCTGCCTGCAGCCCAGGGATTCCCTTGGGTCAGCACCGCGGGCAGCCCGAACCTCTGGGCTGCCGCGGCGGCACCCTGATCCAGGGGGGGCCCTGGGCTGCCGACTGCAGCTGCGGCGCCCTGACCCACAGGGGCCCCTGGGCTGCTGGCTGCCGTGGCGGCGCCCTGACCCAGGGGACACTCTGGGCTGCCGCGGTGGCGAGCTGACCAGGGGAACCCCTGGGCTGCCGGCTGCCCCGGCGGCACTCTGACCCGGGGGGGTCCTGGACTACCGGCTGCCGGGGTGGCGCCCTGACCCGGGGGGGTCCTGGGCTGCTGGCTGCCGCAGTGGCGCCCTGACCCGGGGGAGCCCTGGGCTGCCGGCTGCCGCGGCGCCCTGACCCAGGGGACACCCTGGGCTGCCGGTGGCCGCTGCCGCTGGCAGCTCAGACTCCCTCTCTGTCCCAGCAGCAGCGGCTGCTCAACCATTTAAAAAAAAATTTGGGAGCGCTGCTTTTTGGCGCCCCCAAATCTTGGCACCCAAGGCAACCGCCTAGTCCGCCTAAATGGTTGCACCAGCCCTGCATGTGAGTCTCTCTGATGAGTCACTCTCCAGCATACGGTTTTCTTTTCTATAATTGCGCTGGCAGTGGATTTTTGCAGGCATTGAAACATGTCCTTGAAGAGCTAAAGCTATAGATACGGCCTCAGCGCCAATCTCACCAAGACCTAACTGAATAGATGTCCCTGGAACCAGGTTCACTTCGACATACACTGGTAGGTGTTCAAACAGCCTCCTTCATCTCAGAGCCCAGCAAGCGCTGCACTCACTGATACAGAGACACAGACACAAACATTCCAGTCTGAGAGGAGGAGCTGGTTTCCTCCTCTTGCCTACCATAACGGTGTCCACATACAGACTTTGCGTGCATGTCCCGATTGGGGAAGAGGTGGTTAGAGGAGATTGGTGCTGGGGTATGTTGCGTGTGCGATATTTTTTGCAAGCTCTGATTTGCAACAGGAGGGATTTTTCTTGTGATGAGTGGCAGTTTCTTTTTGCTCTTCATCAGGACTTACAGCTCAGCAGGGATCAAACTGGTGCAAGGAAGCACAGCTTTTACTGACCCTGATTGCATCTACTTATATCCAGCACTGAGGCTGGTCCTTAGAGCTATCCGTACTTTTTGGCGCAGAGGTCTGACTGGGCTGGCTCACAGCAATTCACTGAATTATTACTTTTCCTGGGATGAGGCTTCCACTTGTGCTCCAGAATCCAAGCTTACATGTATTAAAATAAAATAATAATAATAATTCATAATGATAATTAAATTTGTCAACCCTTATGGTGGCAAAGAAAACCTTCAAAATGTAAACTGATGCAGTGACATCTGCCTGAGTCTGTCAGCTGCCTGAAACAAGATCTCTGAAACAGGTGTGAACCATCCCTACTGTCTGCAAGGAGGTATTAACACTGAAGTCCAATGTCAGCATTAACTAGTTCACTGCTGACCAAAGCACGTAAAAAGGCGAGAGATGACTGTGTTACGGAGAACTGAGCTGCCTTAAGTGGAGTGGGTGGAGCTTGGGCTGTGGGTGGAGCTTGGGCCTTGGGCGGAGCTTGGGAGAACACGTCCGCTCATGTTTGTTTCACTCTCAGTATTGCCAACCCATTCAACACTGATCCATGTTTAAAAATGCTGAGTCAGCCCTTCCCACATACCCCCCTCCCCAAAGCATGAGTTTGGCTTGAAAATAAATCATGAGATTAAAAAACTAAAATAACATAAAAGTTTGGGGTCTTTTCATTTCCTTTCTGAGCCTTTAGTTTAGTCAATAGTTGTGTTTTCATGGTTAAGTGGATCACACATTGGACTGGAATGCAGGAAATATGGGTTCTTTACTTGGTTCTGCCACTGGCCTGTGGGGTGACCTTGGGCAATTCACTTCCCCTCTCTGCCTCAGTTTCCCCATCTGTAAAATGTGGATCATGATGAGCTTTGAGCTCTACTGATGAAAGGTGCTACAGAGGGGCAATCTGGTGTTATTATTGTTCATGCTTCTCTTTGCAGCGGCCTAGGAACATAATTTTGTTAAAAAAAGTATATGGAAGCTGAGATTCTCATATAGTTGCATGATTCCAGCAACTGGGGCTTTATAGAAATACCAGTTGTCATGAAACCCGGCAGAGCTGGCAACATTGCATGGTGAGCCCTTAGAGTGACCAGATGTCCCGATTTTATAGGGACAGTCCTGATTTTTGGGGTTTTTTCTTATACAGGCACCTATTACCCCCCCATTTCCTGTCCCGATTTTTCACACTTGCTCTCTGATCATCCTATGAGCCCTAGTTGTGCAAGTAACCTGTTGGGTGACCTTGGGCACTCTCTGAGCCTCAGTTTCCCCATCTGTAAAATGGGGTTAGTGGCACTGACCTCCTAAGTAAAGGATCCTTTGAGATCTATTGAAAATGAGGTAGGGGTTACTATATTGTGCCCAGTCCTGCTAAGGGTTACCCTCGTAGTGCTGCGTGGTGGCCACAGAGAGCAATATTTGGCCCACGGTGTACTGGAGCAGCTCTGCTTGCAGGCAGGGCTTCTGCCCAAGAGTGTTGGAGCAAGCAAGAGAGTTGGCCCAGGCCTGAGTGGGCTGCTCAAGCCCTCTGAATCTCATCCAGGTCTCCGGTGCCATCCTCCTGGCTGGGTCCATGCCTCTGATTCCGCCCCTCGGGACACCAGCAGAACTGCCCCCAGCTTCGATGCTGCTGCAGTGGGGGCTGAGTTGCTCCTCACATGGAGCTCCCCTTCTCTTCCCCCTTCTCCAGCAGCAGGTCCCTCACTCCTTCAACCCACCCCCAGAACTCCTCTAAGCTCCCTCCATATCTGCAGGATCCCGCATGACTGCCTTCCCTACAGGCCCCTCCCAGGGTCTTGCTCAGAAGGCCAAGGACAGACTCTTGTTGCTGCTGTCAGTTGCTTGGAACTCTCTTTTCTGAGCTGCGGGATCCTTGTTCTGCAAGGAGGGGAAGGAAGGCCTGTCCTATATTTCTGCTCTTCTGCCGACACCTGGTGGCAGCTGCATCCACACTAGCGGAGGCTTGAAGGCAGGTGGGTTGCTCAGGGATAGCACACAGGAGCCATGCAGAATGCAAATCAATCAAAGGAAAATGCAAAGCTGAGACTCTCTGCCAGGCTGGCTGACAAATGAATCAAGCTGCTGGAATCACGTGAGGTTGTGAGTATATCATTTCGGGCTAGTCACGTCTTCCATAGATGCCCTCTACTCCGCATGGGTTGGAATGGCTCAGTGGGCTGCTTACAGGCCTGAAGGCGAGGGGCTGGGGCTGGTACTAGAGTGGAGGATATGCATGGAAGGAAGATGCCTATTCCGGCCAAATTTACAAAGTGGCACCTTATCCAAGCGCACCTTATCCTAATTTTCAGAGGAGCTCCGCACGATGCGGCGCCCGATTGCTTCCTTTGGAGCTTGTGGGTTCTCAGCACTTCTGAAAATTGGGGGTCTCAGGCTAGACGCCACAAATATGGAGGCACACAAAATCCTTGGCCTCTGTGATTCTGAGCTTGGCTTGTCACGAAGGGCCAGGATCTGTAGATTACATGCACTTTAACCCCTCTGCAGCTGAGAGGTACTGGGTATTGAAAACCCCTGTGTAAATATACGATATGCCAACACCATGGGATGAATCCCGCAAGACAGCAAACACCCTCATTTCCCATTGATGTCAACAGGAGCGGAGTCAACTCTTCACAGGATCACACACATATTGCTCTTTGTAGTTATTACTAACAATTACTATTTTATACTGCTCATTAATTACAATGGCCCACGTTCAGCCAAACTCTCGCCCATGTCCTTTAAGAACGTGATGTGTTGCCAACCCTTGCGATTTCACAATATTTAGTGGTGCTTGTTTTTAAATCCTCAGCTCCTGAAATCAACATGAGACTTTCAATTTTCATTTAAAAAAAATGTTTCTTTTTCTTTCAAAGAAAACCTGGAAACGTGAAGCAAGTGCACCCTAAATGTTCTGAAAACAGAAGACAAATAAAAAAACCCCAAATTTCTTTCTTTCTTTTTTTAAAATCTCATGATTTTGGGGGCCTACCTCATAATTTTTCAGTGCTTGTGGTTGGCAAACAAGTGACCAACGTCAGTCACGTGGGTTAATACATGACTGGGAGGCCCCGGGGCCAGATCGTCAAAGGTATTGCGGCTCATAACTCCCATTGACCTCAATAAAAGCACCCATGGAATAGAATAGTATAGACGAGAACCCATGCTTAAATTCCTCCCTAGGCCCTGATCCTGCAAAACAATTACTTGTGGGCATAGCTTAATGAATTGATTTAGGCTAGTCACAGTCTTGAAGTTAAAACACAAACATTAGTGTTTGCTCAATTAAGGGCCTTTTCAGCAAAGCATGTACGTATGTACTCCTGTATGAGTTACGCACACGCTTAAGTACTTTGCAACATTGGTTCCAATAATACTTAGCTAATAGTGTTGCTTCGTTGTTATTAATAATCAACATTTCTTCTAATAATTGATAATGAATTAATAGTACTTAACATTTTGGATCCATGCGAGTTCATTGCAAAGGTTGAGGTATTGTATTGCTGTTTGTATCTCCAAAGGGCTTTATGAATTTTTACTTACTATATATACACAGATTCCCAGTATTTATAACTAATATTAATAATCAAAATATTTTGGAATCAGTCACAAATCTATAATATTTAGTGTTGATATTATATCCTAGTTTTCCATCTCTTTTTGTGAAGTTTAACTTACTGTAAACACATTATTATTATTTCTTGTTAATTAATAAGAAACCACCTCATAGTTAATAAATGAAGAATAATTAGGGATTACATTGCACTTTATTCTTAAAGTTCTGCTTGGCTTGTTCTTTGGTGTTTGTCCTGAGTGTGGCTTCAAAATCAATATCAAATAACCTCTGGGTTTCTAATATTATTTCTCAGACTTTTCAGCAATAACCCAGAAGACACCTCTTTTTAAGAGATATCAAGGCTTATAAGAGGCATTTCATTCATGGGTTTCCGTAGTGTAGCGGTTATCACGTTCGCCTCACACGCGAAAGGTCCCCGGTTCGATCCCGGGCGGGAACATGTTCAGTTCTTTTTATTTCTATTTTCTCAGTTTCACGCTCATTGAACATCAGGGTTGATTAACCAATAAATTTCAAGTTATGTACCATGACGCTGCAGAGCATTCCTGTGGCCCCCTTGTGTTAAGCAGCCTTAATTCACTACTGTTTATTAGAATAAAGGTTGATCATTACTTACAACTAAGCAATTAACAGCTAATGTTTAAATTTAACTTTGAATTAATTAAAAAAAAAGTAAAACCCTGAGCTGCGTTGGCCGGGAATCGAACCCGGGTCAACTGCTTGGAAGGCAGCTATGCTAACCACTATACCACCAACGCGCTTCTGGTACCGCTGTTCCGAGAGCCCTACAGGAGAACAGCACAGCTCTGGGAATGTACCATTCGCTGTCTGTTGGAAGCAGGTAGTGCCTACAACAGGCATTCTGAGGACTAAACCAATGCCTGTGTGGGAAAGAGGGGGGCTGGGCGAGAGAGTGCCCAGGCTCCAGGAGGGGAACAGAAACCTCTTCCATCCTCCTCCCCTTAGGTTTAGTTCCCTCCATGGACCCTCAAATTCCCGGCTGAACGATTCCATCCCTCTTCTGCAATGTCGGCTTCCCCTCTCCCTGGTACAATGGTTGCGCCCACGCTCCCCTATCCTCGAGAGTGGTTCCTCCCAAGCCCTTCTCCCTGGTGCCCCTCCCAGGGGCGGGCTGGTTCCTCGCGGACCTCCCCTCTCCGCGGCGCTTCCGCCTCCGGGTTAAAGGTCGCGTCTGTGCAGGCCGCCCCCCTTTCCCCTCCCCGTTTCCGGGGCTGCTGTCTGAGTGCCCGGGACATGGAGCGGGAGTGAAGGCGCCCCCGCCCCCCCTCCCCGCTGAGGAGCCGCCCCGGCCGGGGGAGGACGCCGAGCCCCGGGGTGAGTCCGGGGGGGGGGAGCCCCTCCCCGCCGGGGCTCTGACTGAGGGAGGGGCGGGGTCACTGCCCCCCTCCCGCAGGGGCCCATGGCGCGGAGGGGGGGTGGGCTGTGTCCCTGGCTGGGCCTCTGCCCCCATTGCCCAGGAGGATGGGGAGCCCCCCCAGTGCCTTGGGGGGGGCTGTGTCCCTGGCTCCCCCTCCCCCGATTTCCCGGGAGGAACGGGGGGGGCCTCGCCCCCATTGCCCTGGGGGTGGGGGCATGTCACTCCCCCAGTCTCTTGGAGGGTGGAGGAGTCTGCCCCCCCCCGGCTGCCTCTTGGGGGGGCGGGCGGAGTGGGGGCTGTGAGGAATGTGCTCACTCCTTATTTTCGCAGGCAAGCGTCGACTCACCCTTCTGGCAGCTGGGGTGGAGGTTACAGTGACACGCATTCCAGCTGCCCTCTTTGCCGGGCATTGCCTTGGCAGCCGGCTCCCTCCTTCAGAGACATAACCGCTTCTCTGGCCTTGCCTGTGACAGGAGCTTGAGCAGGGCTTCTCCGCCTTGCTGCTAATGCCTGTGGCTGTTGGCAGCTGCTCCTTTTCCTTTCAGTGCAACTTCTTATTGATTTGCCTGTTTCGGGGTAGGTAGGTCTCTGAGCTTCCAGACAACGCAGGGAAACATTTAAGGCTGTTAGGCCTGAGGGTGACAGCGTCTTTGTGGGGCTTGCAGATACAGCAGCAGTCCAGGGTCTTTAGCCCCACTTTGAGCTTTCTGGAGTCAGGGAACATCATTACCTGGAGCTTTCCCTGGTGGAGAGGGCAAGTGAAATAGCCTCTGTACTTAGCCTCCCCTAGTGTACTGTTGGGTGGATAAGAAGTGGTGGTGGTTTGGACAGGCTCTGGGGTCTGTTAGTGAAGGCTGTTAGTGCTGCAGATCTGGGGCGTATTTACAATCCAAAGCTCTATGAGGGGGTGAGAGAGGAGGGAGAGGTCCCATAGTACTTTCAGGATTTTCTTGGCTTGGATTTTGCATTATAGATACATTCCTCCTTAGGGTCTTAAGGAGCAATAACATCTTGTAAATACCAGTGACCCTGGCCATTCTGTCACAGTCATCAGGCTGTTGCTGAGACAGAGAATTGTCAGCTCTGTAAACAAGTGGGGGTTATATTCTTGGTGGAGCTGGTGCCTGAAATATATGCAACAGACTTGAGTACTCTCTCTAATCTAGGGCTTTACAGCAATTTGGGCATTAAAGATTGAGATCATTCAGAAGAGTTTAACTGGGAATTTGGCAGAAGAAAAAGCTGCTGACTACCTGCATGGTTCACTGCATACACTGAACTTTGGTGCTGAGGAGATAGGAAATCCACCTCTTAAAATATTTGGATATTAATATCCCATATGGGTTAATTGGAATGGATCTGAACTGCAAAGCAAAGATATCCCCAGGAAGCTGCTCAGTAGGCCCCAGGCTGTGTCAGCAACATGATGGATGGTGGACTCCTTTTACAGTATTTCATTCCCATGCCAGGGGGAACTGCGGTTACATGAGATCTGTTCTTTCTCTCTCCTCATCTAGTTTCCTGTCGTGCCCAAGGCTTGCTGAATAGTTAATGCAGAAGGTAAAGAGGGTTCGTCTGGAAAACGAGACTGCAGGAAGTTGGAGAAGGTAACTTTCTGGTCTCTATCAGGATCTTTGTGGCCTTTGGGACTAAGTGGTCAGAGGGCGACAATCAACATTCTGAATGAGTGATGGACATGATAAACAACCACCTGTTAATTCTGCCTGTGGCATCCTGTGTCCAACCATATCGAGAGTGCCTGAAATGTTTGAGGAAAATTACCTCTTTCCTACTGAATTTAGGTTCCAGGCTTTAAAAGGTCTTTGCATTTTTCTACCCTAATGCTCCTTGCTCCCTTACCTTTGCTGTTTCTCTTCAGCCTAACTTTATTAAATTTCCCCCCTCCCCAAAACCTGCAGCCGTGTAACCTCGTCAGATGTGGCAGATTAAGCAGGACGGTAAGACAGTATTTTCAGACATCTTCAGACTCTTTTGTGTTGTCATTGAGGAATACTGAACGTAGGATTAAAGGCTCACTGTTCCACTTCCACTTAGATCATCTTGGCTCTTGGGCCATGTCTATGCTGCAGGGTCTAGAGCAGCATATCTATGGTGCCGTAACTATGCCAGTTTAACCCAATCGTGTAGATGCACTCTGCAGCGATGGAAGGGTTTTTTCCATTGCTGTGGGAAAACCACTTCCCCGAGTGACTGTAGCTAGGTCAACAGAAGCATTCTTCCATTTACCTAGCTGCATCTACACCAGGGGTTAGGTCGGCATAGCTGTGGTGCTCAGGAGGGGGGATTTTTCTCACCCCTGAGTGCTGTAGCTATGTCAGCCTAAATGTTAAGTGTAGACCAGGCCTCGATCACAGTGTGTTCTACAGACAAAATTCACCAGGAAGGGGGATAACCCCAGGATCTTTTGGAGTGCTTTTTTCTACCACCTAATTGTTAGCTGTGGGGTTAGTCACTGTGGAGTGGGTGGTTGCAAGTATGTAAAATCTGGGTGTGAATGGACTGTCTTGAACTTAGGTCACTGAAACCTGATCTGGCCTTGAAAGCCCTTCTTGTGAGGAGCAGTGTTGTTTGACTGATCACGTCACTAACCTTGAAGTGGCTTCACCAATTGGGTGGGAATTAGCTGTAGGCTGGAATGTCTTCAGCTGCATGAAAGCTATTTTGTTTTACCAGCTGAGCAGACTTTTAAGATCCAAGCTGCAGTGGGATTTGGGAAGAGCGGCGTGTACCCAAGTCACTGCTCTATCCCTTTTATATCCTTGTGTTTTCTGTGATGTATTTTTGATAGGCAGAACTTTGCCTTGAAACACAGTATTAGTTGCTTTGAAGGGGAAGGACATTAGACTGAATTTAATTCCCCTCGCATGGTCCTGCGTTCACACTGAACAGACTCAAGACTGTTGACACTCTGCAAAGTCTTGGGAGAAAGTTTCTCAAAGCTCGGTCCAATGTTCCATCACGTTGTCCGCTGTCTCTGCCACTTTGGCTTTACTTGTGCTGATTGGAAAGTACTTTTCTTTGTTTAATTTTCAAGCTGTGATTTGTTTTGTTGGTTGGCTTCAGGGTCACAGATATTAGGAGTAGTGGGGAGAGGTTTATTTTGAGAGTCTCTTTCTGTAGCTTCCACACTGTATTTTGTTCTCTGCACCACTGAGAGACCCAGGAATTGGAAGCTGCCATTTTACTCTGTAGCTGTAACTTAATGGAGTCAAGCTGTATTTTAGTTCAGTTTTTCTGGCCTCGTGCACTGTGGTCTGGTCTGCTGGTTATGCAGAGCCCACTCTACTTACTGGGTCTCAGGCAGCAGATTGTGTGCGTGGTTTGGATTTCTACTTGCCTAATCTCAGTTTAGTCTCTCAGAATGAAGTCAGAAAGTAACGGATTAGAGGAGGAACTGTCAAGCCTTCCCTTTTCCCTCTTGGTTAAAGGAAAAGAGGTTTGTGTATTTGACATCACAAGAGGTATTTATTCATTAAGAGGGCAATTGAGCTGTCATTGTGCTTGACCATTAAAAGGCATAATTCTGTAGGACAGAATACGTCTAATTTATAGTCAAATGAGATCAAGACGTAGGGAAGAAAACTTTATTCTGAAAAGGCTATTGGAAGGTAGTGAGGAGTCCCCCAGCAGTGCTGAGAGATTTCCTGGCAGAATCATTTGTGAGATAAAGTGGATTGAGATGAAACGATCTAACACTGGTTTATGAGTTAACCAGCCACCCCCAACTCCTGCCAGAATCAAACTGGGAGAGGGCTTTCTATGTGGTGCTGAGGCTGCACTTCCAGAGAGTTGGTGTATATTTCATGCAAATTAAATACTCAGGTCTGACAGGCACATGGTAGGATGTTCTCCTGTTGAAATGCAGACAAATCTCTTAAGGGGCCAGCTGCATTCACTCATTTAAGAAACATGACTTTAAAAAGGAAGTCTTGGTTAACTCTTGGCTGTTTAGAACGAGGTCTTTTTTTAAAACTCCTATAGGCCTTATTTACTACATTGTTTATATTGATGCAACATCCAAGATGGTGATTCTGTCAAGGTGATGAGACTGCTCTAGTTTCATTTATTTTACAGCAAACTGAAATTCTCAGATACCCATGAATAGCTAAATGTCCCAGCGTAGGAGCCTTGACCCCATAAGATGACCATGAAGAAAGATGGTCCAGCGGTTAGGGTGTTAGCCTGAGACATGGGTTCCTTTCCCTGCTCCAGCACAGGTTACCTCAGTGTGTCAATTCCTATTTGTAAAGTAGCACTTGATAAAAGCATTGGCCTACCTCATGTGGTGGTGTGAGGATAAATACATACAAGATTGAGGTGCTCAGATACCATGTTAATAGGTAGGACTAGGAAATAATGGAGCGACTAGTGCTGCGGTGACTTGAGGGTGCCATTACAGAAATGTCACTATTTAGAAGAAAGTGAGTCTTGCAAATTAACTTGCTCTTGGGTTACCTGGATCTATGCTCCCTGGGCCGTGGTTCCACTGAGACTAAGGTCCCTACTCTGACTCTGATTGCCTCATCTGGAATAAGGTTGATCAAGGGTAGTGTATCCTGCTTCATATACAAATGTTGGACTGTGCAGATCCCAGAAGTGACTAATGGCTGGAGGGGCTGAACTGGAAGGTTTTATGACTATGGGAGATGGGTTGTGGGTTTTATATAATGTGATACTTGGGAAATCAATGAAGGATTCCTGTTGATTGTGCAATAGGAGTCCAGGATATGCATTATTCCTGTGCCACTTTCCATTAGTCATCTTAATTCCACAGGTATCTTATTTGTCATTTGTGCCACTTCACTCCTGGTTGCAGCAGCACTTCAAGTAAGGCAGGTGTCATGCCTTCACTAAACCGATTTGAGATGCTTATCTGATCTCTGCAGGAAAGGAAGGGGACTTTACTTCTATATTCCCACTGGTCAGAAGTTTCTCTATGTGCTCACCCATCCATTGATGGTATCTTCCAATCAGGACCTATCCCATCTAAATGCCTGGAGTATGTTTCACTTAGGTCAAATGATTAAGCACTTGCTACACCAGATGCTTTCCTGCCCTGACTGATAACAGTTAACTTTTTTCCTGGAAGAAGTCCTGCACATGAGTCTTGGGTTCAGTTAGCATCCTTTACCAAGTTGGGCGTGGAAGGTGGAGAATTCCTTTCCATCTGATACTGTTTGTTTAACTGGTAACCTTTATGAGTGTGTAGGTAACTTTTTAGGATCTGTCCTTAGAAGTTAGCTGAATGCTCAGAGCTCCCTGTGAGCGGATGGAATGTGCCTAATCCGATTCCCCACATTAATTCATATCCCCCACCTTCTTTTTCAGTTTCTTGACCAGTTCCGAGGGGGAAGAGAGGATGACTGCAGTGGATGCGCTGTCAGACAACACTGAAGTGGTCGAGATGGAGGACGCACCTTCCCAGTTCCTGGTGGAGAAGCGTTCGTGGGATGGGCTGCGTGACATTATTCACAGCAGCAGGAAGTATTCAGGCATGATAGTAAACAAGGCGCCCCATGATTTCCAATTTGTCCAGAAAACAGAAGAATCCAGCCCACATTCTCATCGCCTTTACTATCTGGGTAAGCCTGGCTTCAGCCAGCCACTTTCCTTAGTAGGTCACCTTGCTAGTCCCTTGGCAGAGCCAAACCAATCTCTGTGTCAGGAGGGTAAGTTTTGTTGGCTGATGTCTCCATTCATCGCTAGGCAGCCCGGTGCCAGAGAGGAAGGGGAAAAGAAAGGATGATCTTGTGGTTAAAGCACTGGATTGGGACTCAGAAGATCTGGTTTCAGTTCCTGGCTCTGGTGTATGTTTCTTATATGATCTTGAGCTAGTCGCTTAATCTCTCCATGCCTCAGTTCCCCATGTGTTAAATGGAGATAAGCCTGCCTCTCTCCTACCCTTTGTTTGGTCTGGTCACTCTTCAGGGCAAGGACTAGCTAACTGCTTACGTATAGTGGCTGACCCAAATAGGGCCCCAGCTTGGAACCTCTGTGTGCCACTGCCTCTTTTCATTTCTCACATGGACTTGGGTTTGGTCAGTTCTCCAAACTATGGAGTATTACCTCAAAAAAAGGGGGACAATTTGGTTCTTTAAACAGGTTGGCTCTCCAGGGACCTGATAACTCTCCCTATGGTTATTGTATCCTTGCAAGCCCAGTGCATTTCATTAATGAGCCAGGTGATATCAAGTTTTTTTCAATAGAGGGAACCCATCAGACAGTCTTGTTGCTGTTCTGCCCAATAAACTGGAAGAGCCTGACCTCGCTGTGGGTATTGTGAGGATAAATCTATGCTTGAAAATGCTTTGACAAGAGGAAAAATAACTAGATAAGTGTTGGGTATTAATGATATTTCCTAGAGAAGTATTCTGTTCTTTACTAGAGACTTGAGAGAAGGCAGATCTTTGTGCTGTACCAGTTTATAGTTATGAGCAGAACCATGATGTAACTAATAAGCAACAGTTAAATACAGTGGCTGGATTTTATAAGGGCTGGATAATTTTATGGTCAGTAATAATTAGTTTTACAGGCTGTGAAAGGGAAATATTTAATGCTCCAGGGCAAAAGCTGATCATTACAGGGCTCAGTAAAGAACTTTCCCCATGTGCGACACTCCACACAACTGACCATGTTTTCCTGCAGTGGGCCCATTTTTATTTGAAGCCTTGGATACTGGATTTGATGGACCAATGGTATGAGCCATTCTGGTAACTCTTGTGTGCCTGTGACTGTTACTTATTGTAGTCCTCAGTACATTTTCATAGAGAAATTAGTGGAACAGGCACCCTGCAAACAAGTTAAACAGATGTGTTGGGGGGGGGGGGGGGAAGCATGTGGGTTCCTTAGTGAGAGAGTATGGACAGTAATGGCTCTTTATTAATAAAGTTTGTCCATATGTCAGAGCAGACTAGATGCATTAGATCCCTTTGGCGCTGGTTCTTTGGTGTAAGTGACAAAAGGTAGCCAGATATTTAAGTACAGTAGTAACTTCAGAGTTATGAACAAAAGGGTTACGAACTGACTGGTCAACCACACACCTCATTTGGAACTGGAAGTATGCAATCAGGCAGTAGCAGAGACAAAAAAACCGAGAGCAAATACAGCACAGTACTGTGTTAAATGCTGACTATTAAAATAAATAAAGGGAAAGTTTACATTTTTTTTGACAAGTGAAGGAAACTATTTCTGTGCTTGTTTACATTAAGATGGTTAAAAGCAGCATTTTTCTTCTGCGTAGTAAAGTGTCAAAGTTGTATTAAGTCAATGTTCAGTTGTAAACTTTTGAAAGAACAGCCATAGTGTCTTGTTCAGAGTTATGAACAACATCCATTCCCAAGGTGTTTGTAACTGAGAGTCTGCTGTAGTTGGCTTATGAGTCTCATTTAATGTTAGTAATTTTTCTCCATAGTGTCAGGAGTTTCTAACTCATCTTCCTAGCTGAAGTTGCACAGTAGAATGACCATGATGATTCTAGTACCCAGTGTTAGATGATGTATCCATATGTTTGATGGTTAATTTTCATTGCTTCATCCCCAAGAAGATATATGGAACACAGGAACAGATGAGATTTTGGCTGACTGTATCTCAAAGCAGTGTCTAGTACTTTGATTTCAAAATATCTTTATTTCAAGGCATTCCCACACTATAGGGTAAAACCTTCCTACTCTATTACAGCCTCATTAAGCTGGGGTTGAGTTGCCCGTTCTATTTGATCCGTACTGCATTAGGTAGGTATTGTGAAGAATCTGATTCTGAGTTAAGAGATGTGCCTGTTGACGTTTCACCAATATGCTTAAACGCAGTATACCAGTATTGTCCCACACTTAGCATAAGTATTGCTTTCCAAGCATCAGTGTGGATCTTATTGGAGTATGCCCATTGAGGAGGGGGGAGGAGCGAGTAAATATTTTCTATTCGACCTTTGGAAAACTTTGATATCAGAGCTGAGCATCTTTTCTACTTCATTTAAGGACCAAAATACAAAGTATTGAAAACTGGGGGACAATTCTTTTACAGATACTGGTTCTTCATAGAATATCAGGGTTGGAAGGGACCTCAGGAGGTCATGTAGTCCAACAGTAGAGAGTCATCATAGATATTAGTGCAGTATGAGAATATCCATAGGTGGATCTGAGGTTCGCAGGTTGTTGTAGTCATGGCCTTGAGAATGTATCTGTAGTATTATCTGTGTCCCTGACTGCAGTCTGTTCTGTTTGAGCTGTTAGATCTTTTCTGGGCTGTTCCCATAGATTCTCGTATTGTATCATGGCAGATGCTGCTTATATTAAACACCACATGCTCAGCATTTCAGTGTTTCTGCATCTCTGAAGATTGTATGCTTATAAGTTGCTTTGCTTCCCGAGAAATTACAAATATATTTAAATGTTAATTGTTGTAAAGTGAATTTAGTGACAGACTAACAGGCTTGGAGACTGAAGGCTTCCTTTCCTGCACAGAATAGATGCTACAGGGACAGTAGCATGGGAAGCCTCCCCCACATGGCATCCTGTCAGCGTACTGCAGCCTTGATCTAGAGCGTCACCACCAGTAAAGGTGAAAGGAAACATTCGTTGTCTTTGGTGCTCTGCTGAAACTGCCAACAGAGTTGCCAGCTGTGTTAGGTTTTTGATGTTGGAAATTGGACTGGCACAAATAACTTCATTTTACCATGGCCACTGAACAGCCAACATATAGCAATGCCTTTTGGCCAGTATTAAACAAAGCCACATTTGAACCTGGTCTCTAGGACCTAAAGCTGTAACAGGCTGGCTGTGTTTGTTAGAATGCTCTTTCCAGTTAGCAGTTCTTCTTTGTGCGGAGGAATGTTAAGAGGGTTCTGCTGGCTCGGACACAAACAGCTACACGGGTCAGTTCTCTCGAGGTGAGGATCTAGGGTGATGGCTGAGCAAACTGTAGAGAGGAACCCTAGGAGTAGCCAAAGCTGGGAGAAGGTTTGAGTAAGACTTAGTCTTATGGAAAAAAATTTATGTTAATAAAACTAAAGCATTTGGACCCTATGCAGTAAGTGGACTGTGTAAGAGCAGGTTGAGAAAGGCACCTCTTAAAAAGCCCCTGAGCCATCTAGTCTTCCTGAATATTTAAGAAAATGGCCTTGTTTATCTGCCTTTCCTGGGTTAGTCCTGGCTGACTTCTCTGAAATTGCCATGATTGTTTTGTTTGGTTGTTCCATACAGGGATGCCATATGGTAGCCGGGAGAATTCCCTTCTTTACTCAGAGATTCCCAAAAAGGTACGGAAAGAGGCCCTGCTACTCTTGTCATGGAAACAGATGCTGGATCACTTTCAGGTGAGGAGATACAACATACTCTTTGCGGTGGTGGTGCGTGGGGATCCAGGCTGACAGTACGATATTGGAGTGGTAGCTGGTATGTTGGAGTTCAGTGAAGTGGCATGTAAGGCAGGAACAAGGAGCAGGGCTTGGTGCCGGGGGCATGGCACTGGTAGAGTGCTGTGTAGGGAGATGTCTTCTCTGGTAATACAGGAGAGTGGCTGGTGTGCCAAGCACGAGGCTGGCAGTGAGAGCATGGAACAACAGCTGGCAGGGCAAGGACTGGTTTAACACTGTACCTAAGTCTCCTGTTGCCTTCAGTCTACCTCCAGTTATAAACCAGTAACATAAACTGCTGGGAGAATAGCACAGAGCTCTGGCTGTCCTGGCCAGACTCCCCCACCTGCCCTCCTTCCGTTTGCACATTGATTACCATGTTTATTTTTGATAACTTTGTACTTTTATCAAATGTGTGGAATAAGGATCAATCTGCTGCCTGCATTCTAAACATACATTACCCATTAGACTCACATAAACCAGATCGAATTAGGAAGGGAAACAAATTCCCCCTCCCTGTCTTCACAGGGGCCTGGTGTTCTGGTACTATTAATAATTCGCCAGCCTCAGCAACAAGAGGGTGGAAGATATGGGACTGGCTTTTGACTTCCCAGGTCTTCTGTTAAGCAGAGATTTCAAGTGCCTGGAACTACACTTGAATCTTCTCAGAGTCCCTTTGAAACTAACTCAGGATTCCTGGAATAGCAGTTGTTTGCAGTGTCTGACTTGGAAGCTGTATATGAGAGGACACGGATAATGTCATTAGGTGAATTGGCTGCTCCTAATTTGCATTAGCAAGTGGCAGCTCTTCCTCAGTTTTAAGGTGGAGGTGCCATTCATAGACTACAGGTCCAAGCCTTTGGCTCAGATCTAGATGGGGACATTGCAATTGGAAGGTCATGGGGGTGTAGCCTTCGTGGGCCACGCTTTCACACTAAAGATGGCGGTGGCCGTGCTGTCGGACTGCTGGCTGCATTTGCCTAGTGGGTTACATTCTAGCCACTCCTGGATTAGCTGGTCTCATTAATAAAGTGTTGCCATTCCTTCAGACCTGCAGATTGTCTCTCTCTGTCGTTCGCAACCAGGCAACCCCTCACCATGGGATGTACTCTAGGGAAGAAGAACTCCTGAGGGAACGCAAGCGTCTCGGGGTCTTTGGAATCACTTCCTACGATTTCCACAGCGAGAGCGGCCTCTTTCTTTTCCAGGCCAGCAACAGTCTCTTCCACTGTCGAGATGGGGGCCAGAATGGCTTCATGGTGGGTCCGCTAATGGCTCTGTGGGAGGTTTGAGGGATTCTGCAGCTCAGCGTAGTGAAGGCCTCTTGAGTCAGACCTTGGCACTGGTCTGCCATCAAGTCTTGTTTTCTTGGTCTTGATTCCCTTGTGGGTGGGCTGGATCTATCAAGAAGTTTGTGCCTTTGAAGCTGAAAACAGAATGGGGAACATCATATGCCTTATTTCCCCAGGTGTCTCCAATGAAGCCCCTGGAGATCAAGACCCAGTGCACAGGACCGCGAATGGATCCCAAGATCTGCCCTGCCGACCCCTCCGTCTTTTCATTCATCAATAACAATGACCTGTGGGTAGCGAATATTGAGACGGGAGAGGAGAGACGGATGACTTATTGCCATAAAGGTAACCGGAACTGCTCCTCCACATCTGGAGGCGAATCACCTCTTGTGGCAAGAGTCTGACCAGAAGGATTTACTCCTCTGCTCTTTTTTTTTTTTCCATCTGAGTCCCCCTTCCCTTTCTGGATCATTCTTTCCATTAACTTCAACCGCTCTCTGCTCTCTTTCCTCTGCAGGTTTATCCAATGTGTTAGATGACCCCAAATCGGCAGGTGTAGCCACATTTGTCATCCAGGAGGAGTTTGATCGGTTCACAGGGTACTGGTGGTGCCCCACAGCCACCCTAGAAGGTGAGTGTTCTGCTTAGTCCTGGAGAGACCAAGCTGCATTGGTAACATAATTACTGGCCCCTTTAAGGTGCTGAGTTCCAGGTCATTCATTATGGGATGTGCACTGTGTACTGGTAAATATTTGTGTGACTAGTTAGTAGGTATGGCATGACCTAAGGGAGATGTGGAAAACCAGTAGGCCCAGTATGTGCTGCTGTGGTGGTCCTGGCAAGCCGACACAGTTGGGGAAACTGCGTGACGGCAAACAGACCAACCTTGTCTTGTCCTAGGTTCAGAGGGTTGGAAAACGCTGCGGATCTTGTATGAGGAAGTGGACGAGTCAGAGGTGGAGATAATACATGTTCCTTCACCTGCCCTGGAGGAGAGAAAAACTGATTCCTATCGGTACCCCAGGACAGGTCAGTGAGGCGCAGGGGAGTGACTAATGCAGCTGCTGCCTCATGCAGGCTGAAGCATCATCTGTGCTATAGACTTTGCATTATTAATCTAGATACTTAACAGGATTTAGGGGAGGGTCCATAAATATTCAGGACAGTCTCTGAATCTGTCAGCACAAAGTTCATTGCAGGAAGGACAGCTAACGTCCAACTTAAGTAAAGGGATTGTTGTTACGAGATGGAGGGTATCCCTTTGCCACATTGCTGAGTACACTTGGAATCACACCTTCTCCATACTGGGAATGCTTGCCCATGCATTCATTCACATGGGCAGGCATACTTCTCCACACATAGAATTGCTTATCTCCACACCAGCAATGCCATTCCACAGGTGTATAACCACACAAAGCCAAATAGCATCAGGCTCAGATTTTTATTCTCTGCAAGCCTGGGATGCTCAGACCGCTTGCCATCTGATAATGGTGTGTTCTCTCATTGCTTCTTCCTCTGCAGGTAGCAAAAATCCCAAGATCTCATTAAAACTGGCAGAGTTTAAAATGGACAGCCAGGGAAAGGTAAGTAGTGATTACCGCAACAGGAGCAACAAAGAGTCCTGTGGCACCTTATAGACAAATGGACGTATTGGAGCATAAGCTTTTGTGGATTAATACCCTCTGATACTTGCAACAGGAGGGTTCTCCCGTCAGCATAGGTAATCCATCTCCCTGAGGGGTGGTAGCTTGGTCGACAGAATTCTTTTTCTGTTGACCTAACATTGTCTAAACCTGGTGTTAGTTCGGCTTAGCTACATTTCTCAGGGATGTGAGTTTTTCACACCCCTCAGAGACATAGCTGGGCTGATGTACGTTTTCATTGTAGACCAGCCCACAATGTTGGAACATCCTAGTTTTTTAATACTCCTTTTTTGGTCTCTTGTTGCAGATCATGTACGCTCAGGACAAGGAGCTGGTACAGCCTTTTGCCACATTGTTCCCTACGGTGGAGTACATCGCACGGGCTGGATGGACCAGAGATGGCAAATAGTACATAGGTTTTTCTACCGCACGCTACCCCCCCACCAGTTTACTGAGCTATTACAGCCACTCAGTGAAGAAATTTGTCTCTCACCTTTCACCATAAAGGCCTGGCTTTAAACCCACAAAAGCCAGAAGTCTTGGCTGCGCTTGACTCCGCCCCTGCAATAATACGACCTTACATAGCACATGTAGTAACTGACCAAGTGGAGTACAGAGTGAAGGGCTTCACGTTTTTCGAGCTTTTGTGGGTTTTAAGCTGCCACAAGTGTAAATGACATTGATGTATTAAGTGTGACCCTCTCTGCCCTGGGAATTCAATTAAAATTCCATGACTAGGACAGTTAACCCATAGGCACGTGGACAAAACACTCCTGATAGGAAATGAGAACATTATAAAGGGTCACATCATTAAATGGAACAATGATTTGTCCTGCTGCTCTCTGTGACCATGCCAGATGCATTAGAGGAAGGTGAAAAATTCCCACAGTGCACCTAGTCTTTTGTGCATTCTGTATATTGGGAAAACTCCTTTGTTTTTGCAGGGGCCTAGCTTACACTTCTGGAACGTTAATCTCTCAGCTGGCATAGCTATACAATTGGTAATGGTCATAACATCCAGCCCTGAAGGACTGAGTGAATCTGTATTGGGGAACTTCTTGTTGTTTGGCTAGATAGGAAGGGGATCTTGTATAGTATTTTCTAAGGGGTGCCTGGCAGATTTAGCTACATGGTTCCCGACATGCTGTCCTTTGACAGTATATCTTTGTTTCCAAGTACAGCAGAAGAATAGTCCAGAGACCTTGGAGGTGAAGGTCCCAGCTCGGTGATTTGCTTTTCCAAGTACAAGAATCACATCACGTTCATTTTTTCCCTTCCCCCACGCAAAGCTGGATGATTCTCAGACATCTTATGGCTCTTTTTTTTCTTTAAAATTGTTTCAGGACCCCAAAATAACATCTGAAAAAAAATTCTTTCTTACTAAAATCTCTTTAATTTTGCTTAAAAAGCTTGCTAAGGTTTTGGCAGGCTTCAGTCCAGATCACACTTGTTTTGGTTATTTATAGATTGTTTTCAGAAGCTGTAATTTCTGTGGCTGATCACTAACTGGAACATGTTGCTGCACTTTCCTTTGGGCTCGTTCTTGATTAATTCACCATGCCCCTAGCGCTAGGTTTACTCAGCGTTACATAGGAACCACAAGGCAGCCTTCTACTTCATGATACAAGTGCCATGCACTAGGGCTCATCGAGGGAGGCAGTACTCATGAGTTTATGAAATAAGGTCATAATCAGCAGGGTTTCGTTCATGGGAGAGCCTGCTCCTTCATCTTACCCAGTTTTATAAACCTCTTCTGCTGTGGACACAGGCCTGAGGAGTGTCCAAACCAAGTAACGATGATCTGCCTCTAGTCAGGAGGACCACAGTAGAGCACCACTCCTGATTAATCAGCTGTCTCCCTTGAGAGACCCGGAGCTGAGACTGGCGCAACTCCTTCAGTTTGCACTGATCTTTGGTCTGTTCCTTTCCCCACTTGCATAGCCAGGCAGCAAGGAAGCTGCAAAGTGGTTATTTTAGTTTCTCGTTTTGTTTTGGAAGCTCATGATAAAACATGTGGCCCATGCTATCCAAGGAGAGGGACTGCCCACTGAAAAGTTAAATTCTAAAAATGCAGCTCTGCTAACTGAGTTTATCTTTTGTAAATCGCCGTTCTAGCAAAGCTCCCAAACAACCTGCCTGTATGTTACCCACGTACAATACCATGGATGCCTTGGGATTCAAATTTGTATGAGTCTTTCCAATAAAGATGTAAGGTTGAAATGAGGAGGAGCCTAAATTCCTTCCTCAGCCGAGGAAAGGCTAGTGTGTTCTTGACATCCGAGATCTGTCCATTTCACCTTTGCTAACTTTTCTTTCCCAGTGCGTGGGCCATGTTCCTAGACAGACCTCAGCAACGGCTCCAGCTAGTTCTCCTGCCTCCAGCACTCTTTATCCCAGTACCAGAAAGTGAAGAGCAGCGCATCGAATTTGCCAAAGCCGTGCCGGAAAACGTCCAGCCATATGTGATCTATGAAGAAGTCACAGATGTGTGGATAAATGTAAGGGCACGGGGCTGTCCCAAATTACAAATGGGCCTCTGGGTTTTTTCCCATCCTCTTGAACGAGATGTGCAACCAGCTTGGCCTATGCTGATGCTGATAATGTCCATGGTTACTCTGGCCCATGTCAAACTCTTGATTGTTCAAAGGACTGGTAGTGGGACAATAAGGAACGGTCACCTCTGGGTTACTGGTTCAAGCCTAGGTTGGAAAAGACCATTCATGGCAGTTGAGTGGCCAGAGTGAAATGAGTTAGTGAGTTTGACTCTTAGTAGATGTCTGTCCTCCTTGCAGACATCATTAGCTGTGGTGCTAATTGACTTTTGTGACCGTTCTGGCAGAAAGGGCAAGGAGTGAAGGGATCTGGAAGAATGAACTATCCTCAGCCCTAGAATTGATTCCTCTGTCAGGGTTTAGGTAGTTGATGGACATGGGACGAGGGGACGGAGTTTGCATTCTCTGGGCTATCCTTGTCCTGTGGATAAACAGGACTTCAGTCCCCAGGGCTGTCAGTCTGATGCAGCTTGGTGTTAAAAAAAAAAAATTACACGGGGGGGGGCGGGGTGGAGGGCGTGTCTGCTGGACATGGGCATTTGAAAGGCTCACTTGCGTCCTGGGGCCAGATGGAAAGGCTGAGGTGCCTGGGGCCGTCCTTTGGTGTGACAGTAGGTGAGGATCCGGCTTTCCCCACCATCTGTCATTTTGATTTCCCATGAAATTGCGTGGGTTAGTGTTGGCTCCCTAAGCTGTGCTTCTGCTGGGTTATTCCAGCATTGCTTAGCATAGGGGCTGCCTGGCTCATGGTGCTTTCGTCCATCTCTTGTCTGCTAGGTTCACGATATCTTTTATCCTTTTGCCCAACTGGAGGGTGAGGAAGAAGAGCTCTGCTTCATCCGAGCCAACGAATGCAAGACCGGTTTCTGTCACTTGTACAGAGTCACAGCCATACTAAAGCAGAGCAGCTATGACTGGACTCAGCCCCATGTCCTTAGCGAAGGTGAGAGCAAATCCCCTCCCAGCTTGGAGGAATATTCCCCCTCCTTTCTGCCTCACCCTTGTCAGGAGGGTGTTTCTGAATGTACTCAGCTCTTGTACTCTGGCGGTGGGGGAATCTGTCTCATCCTTGCACACTCTCTCTTTTCTAGAAGACTTCAAATGTCCTATCAAAGAGGAGGTTGCCCTGACCAGTGGGGAATGGGAGGTGTTGGCGAGGCATGGATCCAAGGTACCGGTTACCTTTATTTTCTCTTGCAGTGCTCTGCTTCTGTACTCACTGCCCACAATCCTGGCATGTACTTTGTGCTACAGGCTCTTGGGACCAGCTACAACCATTTAGACTTCATTTTGTTTCTAGTTTCCTTTTTTATTGCTGCCTTCGCTTCCCCCAGAAGCACTGTAGCCGGGTGCACAGAAAGCTGATTGCCTTTAATCAGGTCTCTTATTGCTCCTTCTGGGAAACCACGTGGGTCAGGCCATAAAAAGGAGTAGAGTGAGGTTTAATAGCCACAAAGACATTCTGTGCAAACTCATCGTGGGGCTGGATTGCAGCATTTTAACCCCAAAAGGCATTTGGGAATCGGGGACGTTACCTGGTGCTTGGAATTATCTGCTTCCATCTAGCTGATCCCTCTGCAGAGCGTTTTGAGAAACAGGCTGGGGAATTTAGTGTGATCGTGGAGAGGAGGGAACTGTGTGTATCTACAGAATAGCCAGATAGGTGTTTTATTAGCCTGCTATTGACTTATGGAAGGCCCGGTTCCTTTCTGCTTTAAGAATGTGGTGGCCCTCAACCTAATCGCTCTGACCCAGTCGGTTTCAACTGAAATAACGAGCCTGTCTGCTGAGCCCCAATTAACTTGGATTTTCGCTCACTTCACACTCTTGAGGGCATGCAGCTAGTCTCAGCAGCTTTTCCCCACTCTGGAATTAATCTTCTGTCCCTCACACAGAGAATCCATGTGGAATGTGCTGTTTGTTTTGGCCGCAGTATTGTTCTGTGCACACGATGGCTGAAATTGTACTGGCAGCAATTATTTCAATGCATTTGTCACTCTGCAGGGTTCTATCCCTGTCTTCCTGGCTAATGTAGATGGTTCCCTTCCACACACTCCCTCGGAGCGCCATGCTGGCCAAACTCTGCTGCAGACCCCAGATAGGCTGGGCTAGGAGTAGCATTCAGGAATCAGAAACCTTAAGTTTCCCGTGAAGTTTCTAAAACGGGCCAGCTAGCTATAGTGAATGGAGCTAAGCTCTGCTAGAACTACGTTTAAAAGCCCTAGTCTAGTCTAGCGTTACAACTCTAATGCAGTGTGACCTCATCCAGGCTGGCTGGCTAGAGCGTTTTAGAAACTGCTTGATCTGGAACCATGATTAAACAGAGACGTGCAGTTGAATTGGGTTTGGGGTAGTGGCTATTCCGCCCCCCGCAAGGAGCGTAGAGCATGAATGTATAGCATGGTGGCTGGACAGAAATGTTGGAGGTGCGCACTGGTCAGGGAAGCAATGCTGGAACACTGGGGAGATGCTTCTGTGCTTAAACAGGGTTTCAGGCAGAATGAACAGAGCCAGGATATCCTTTTTTTCCTGGCTTTGCTCTTTAGCACATAGGCACAGTGAGGCTCTCCTGGCCAGCTGGCTGTCTCCTCCGGTGCAAAGGACTGGGCTTTATCCTGTCTTCTAGAAGCATAGTGTATGTTCTGTAACTTACCAGATCAACAGACCGTGTGCACTAACCATTAATACCACAAGCACCCTTTACCGCTGTGATGTTTTGATTTAAGCTGACTTTCTATATGGAGATATACCTATCTCATAGAACCGGAACGGACCTTGAAAGGTCATTGAGTCCAGTTCCCTGCCTTCACTAGCAGGACCAAGTACTGTCCCTGACTTTGCCTGGTGACAGATCGTTGCAGTGGGGCAGGGAGCAGTCAGCTGTTTTCGTTTGACACTGAGCCCTCTGTTCTCTTGGCAGATCTGGGTGAATGAGACGACGAAGCTGGTATACTTTCAAGGCACGAAGGACACCCCATTGGAGCACCACCTCTATGTGGTCAATTATGAGTCCCCAGGCGAGATTGTACGGCTCACCACACTGGGCTTCTCTCACAGCTGCTCTATGAGCCAGGTCTGTTTGCCTCGTCCATAGGATACCATGTAGGCTCCCTATCTTCCGGCTAGTATGAGTCCTGGCTAGTAATGCTCCATGAGGGCTGCCTTAGATGCCATGGCTGCTTGTGGCTGCTCTGCTGGACTCTGATGGGAGTGATCCAGTGCCTACCATGATCTCCATAGATGCCATCATTGGGAAGCAGAGGTCCATGCTGGTGCTCATTTGGAAGGCTCCATGATGGACTTACTCCTCTGAAGGAGGAGTGTGATGTTAACATGCCCCAGAGAGGAGTCCTGTCTGGCTCATGTGACAGGATGGTGACTGAACCCTGAAGGCATTGGGGGGGGGGGCAGCTTGGGGGCGGGGAATAAGCATTGGCTAGTTCTCAAGGTCCTGATAGGGATACAGACCCCCACTGAAGTGGCCTGAGAGAATAACCATCTTCGCTTAACCCCCATCAACTGTTTCTTGCCTGTAGAACTTTGACATGTTCATCAGCCACTACAGCAGCGTCAGCACCCCGCCCTGCGTGCACGTCTACAAACTGAACGGCTCAGCTGACGACCCGCTCCACAAACAGCCCAAGTTCTGGGCCAGCATGATGGAAGCAGCCAGTAAGTCGGTCCTGATCCCCTCTGTGCCAGGCGACCTAGCCAGGAGAGCATCACTGATACCAGTAACTGAACATGATCGAAGGGGAGAGGCAAAGACCATTAGATGGCAAATGACCTGGCTAATTTCCACCTTGCCATGGTGAAGTCTTGAAATCCTTGGGGAGAGATCTCATCAGTGGGTTGCTTGGCACAGACTGGGCTTTGCTGAGGCCAGAGGGCCCTAATGCTATGCATTGGTCTTACCCACCCCTTGCAGAAGTTGTCACACTCCTTACAGGGTGCCAGGTTAACGGCTGCATGTTAACCGGGGGTTCTTGACTGTGATGGTCTGCAGAGATGGGATGGGTGGGGATCCACTGACTGCTTCATCCAAGGAATGTGTGTAGCTGCTGGCTCATCCTGTACTCCTGCGTTTGGTGCCCATAAAGAATTATTTTCAGCTCACAGCAGCTGTTGCACCCTGCTGGGAAGGCTTTCTCCCTCCACCCCATCCTCCTCTCCCCTTGCAGGGTCACCCTGGAGTTACAGTGGGTTGTGCACAGTATGAGGGGCTCGGTGCACAACTTGGTGAAGTTGTGTAATGGGTTGTCCCTGCGCTGTGTGGTCAGTTCCCAGGTGCAGGTGGACAGGGGCTCTTGTAAAGGAGGTTTTGCTAAGATCTGGGACAGTCTGTTCATCCAGAAAAGGAAGGTGGGGAGGGACCCCTGGTCTGAGGCACGTTGGGCAAAGGTTGAACTCCCCTGGTTTGGGCTGGGGAGGGTGATGAAAGCATGTTGTCCTTAGCTTGGTAGCTAGCATCTGAACTGTTTCCCGCAGGCTGTCCTGCAGATTACATCCCCCCTGAAATCTTCCACTTCCATACCCAGTCGGACGTAGAGCTCTACGGGATGGTCTACAAACCTCATAACATCCAGCCTGGAAAGAAGCACCCCACGGTGCTGTTCGTCTATGGAGGCCCTCAGGTAACAACCCAGCCACGGCCAGGACAACAGCTGACCTTGGCTCTCCTCCTTGAGCTGGTGGTGCCATCCAGGACAGAGCTCTCCATAGCTCAGCTCTGCATGATTGGAATTGGACAGCTTTGCCTGGAGTATTGTAAACCCCCTTTGGTGAACTGCAGATGGCTTCTCCCATTTAATCCAGAATTGCATAACTTCCCTAGTTAATGGCTTTTGCCCATCTGGTCAACTTGGCTGCCCAGCTCAGAACCTGATGGAATTTGGGAATGGCCAAGACTAGCTTCCTGCTAGCACAGAGCCCAGCCATGCTCAGTTGCTACTGTTTGTGAGGTGTGCCTACGGGCTGAAAGGCTAAAGGTTTCCCTGGGGGACGTTCCACATGCCTTGTCCTTTCTCCTGCTCTAGGTGCAGTTAGTGAATAACTCCTTCAAAGGTATTAAGTACCTACGGCTCAACACACTAGCGTCTCTCGGCTATGCTGTGGTGGTGATTGATGGAAGGGGCTCTTGCCAGCGAGGACTCAAATTCGAAGGGGCCCTTAAAAACCAGATGGTAATATCCTGTTTTACAGTGTCTCCTTTCACTTCCTTCCCTCTTCCTGTCTCTTACACACAAACAGCCTTCCTGTTGCCTCCTCCTAGGGTCAGGTGGAGATAGAGGACCAGGTGGAAGGTTTACATTACGTAGCAGAAAAATACGGGTTCATCGACCTAAGTCGGGTAGCCATACATGGCTGGTCTTACGGGGGCTTCCTCTCCCTCATGGGCCTTATCTGTAAGCCCCATGTGTTCAAGGTGAGTCTGGCGAGGTCGGGTGTCCTTCTCGAAGTCCCTGCTGTGTCTGGGAGGAATAATACTGGGCAGGGAGGACCAGGGCTCTGCACCTGTCAGTGGCCTTTACTCTTTGCTGCCCTTGGTGGCTTGTGGACCCAGACTGTAGTGAAGTGTGAAAAGTCCCTGCTGCTAGCATGCCAGAGCTCCTCCCCAGAATCAGGCAGGTCAGGCTGCATCACATGTACGCTCTGGGTTTCAGACCAGGTGTGGCATGCGGGGACTCAGGCAGGTGGGATTCAGGCACTGTGCAGAGTGTTCTGAGTCAGCAGATTGATCATAGCACTTAAGAGCCCCAGTCCTGGGTCAGGACCCCATTGTGCCAGGTGCTGTACAAAGACAGTCCCTGCCCCAAAGAGGTTTAATGACTTTGCATCCCCCAGCGACTGGCTGTAGCATAGCTTCCCACGAGACTGTTACTGCCAGCCCTGGAGTAGTGATTTTAATTCTTGAATGGAAAGGAAAATAACAAATCGGGGAAGAAATTCACCAACCATCCAGACCTCTAAGTCCCTGGTTGTGGGATACTCTGGTGCAAATGACCAGGGTTGGCATGGGAGAATCACCACTTGCAGAAACAGATGCCCCCCCCCCCCCCGAAATGTTCTAGAAAAGGAAAAATTACCCCCCCCCCCCAATGCCTGTTTGGCAGGTTGCTATAGCAGGTGCCCCTGTCACGGTGTGGATGGCGTACGATACTGGATACACCGAGAGGTACATGGATGTCCCAGAGAACAACCAGCAAGGTTATGAGGCCGGCTCTGTGGCGCTGCATGTAGAAAAACTTCCCAATGAGTGAGTACTGTGGGGTTGGATGCTTATAACTGGAAACTCACCCTCTGGGCACTTGCCCTGTGAGGAGTGGTCGAGAAGCTGTAATGCTTTCTGGTGTGTGTATGGGGGGTGCTGATGTTATTAAAAAGCTCACAGGAATAACCCTTCCTGGTTTGTTGATTGTGCCTTGGGTTCTCCTCCCTGGTTCCTAAAACTCGGCTCAGCCAGCACTGGCCAGTCAATACCATGTCAGGTACACTGGCCACCAGTTAGCACCAGTGAAGTCCAAGTCCCCCAGGGAGAAGAGTCCTGGCCAGAGCAGGACACATCTGGTTGCTGCCAGTCACCTTCCTGCTGGGCTGGGCTGAGCTGAGCTGCCTTACTTGGAAGGAAGATCAAGATGCAGGAATAAGATGACCAGGGAGTCTAGCTAGAGGGTCTAGTTGGGGAACAGACTGTTCGGCTTGGAGAACATCTGTCCGGAGGGCCTGAAGGTTTGTTTGGGTAGGTCCAGGCCCCATGTAGCCTTATTTCTGCTCGGCTCATCGCTGCCTTCTGCAGCGAGCTGGGGTGGCATTGTGCTCACCCACAGGGAAGAGGCAGGGCTCCAAGCCTGTGGCACTGCGCCATGCCAAGTGGGCTAGGGGCTGGCTGGCAGCTCCCCGCTCAGGGCTCCTGCAGGGCTTTGCTCTGATTCTCATCCTATCCCATCTCCAGGCCAAACCGCTTGCTGATCCTCCATGGGTTTCTGGATGAAAATGTGCACTTTTTTCACACGAACTTTCTGGTCTCCCAGCTAATCCGGGCTGGAAAGCCTTACCAGCTGCAGGTAGGAGGGACTGGAGTGAGGTGGGAAGGTCTCTTTTTAGCCTGGAGGCAGTGGAAAACTCCCCTCCTCCACCCCCACCCCCCCAAGGGGAATATGAGTGCAGTGTGGATGTTCTTTCACCTGGAGAAGCAGAGAGTTCTCTCCTATGACTTCCTGTGGGACTGGCCAGTAGGTGGCACTCTGTCGCTGTTTGATGTACTGCGTGTTCCAATACTGAGCAGTAGTTTGGAATCTGGACTCACCCTCTTGGCTGGTGTTTGTCCTTCTTCCCCTGTACTCTGTGGCTGGGAATCTCATTTCCCCAGGGGGCCTCTGCCCTCTGGTAGTAGATACTTCTGCTGATGCCACTGAGTGCGCTTCTCAGGCCTTTGGCTCGCAGATAGCCTGCCACCGTAATGGAGCGCCGGGGTCGCTGTCTCCGAACTGTTGTTTGCTCCCCTAAAATGGACTCCACCTTCTGAACCGAGAGGCAGGCTAACAGAAGGGAATGGCTCCATGTCTAGTTGGTAGCCGGTGTCAAGTGGAGTGCCCCAAGGGTAGGTCCTGGGGCCAGATTTGTTCAATATCTTCATTAATGATCTGGAGGCTGGTGTGGACTGCACCCTCAGCAAGTTTGCAGATGACGCTAAGTTGCAGGGGAGAAGTAGATATGCTGGAGGGTAGGGATAGGATACAGAGGGACCTAGACTAACTAGAGGATTGGGCCAAAAGAAATCTGAGGTTCATCAAGGACAAGTGCAGAGTCCTGCACTTAGGACAGAAGAATCCCATGCACTGCTACAGACTAGGGACCAAATGGCTAGGCAGCAGTTCTGCAGAAAAGGACCTAGGGGTTACAGTGGATGAGAAGCTGGATATGAGTCAAGTGTGCCCTTATTGCCAAGAAGGCTAATGGCATTTTGGGCTGTATAAGTAGGGGCATTACCAGCAGATCGAGGCACGTGATCCTTCCCCTCTATTCCTCAGTGGTGAGGCCTCATCTGGAGTACTGTGTCCAGTTTTGGGCCCCCTACTACAAGAAGGATGTGGAAAAATTGGAAAGAGTCCAGGAGAGGGCAACAAAAATGATTAGGGGGCTGGAGCACATGACTTATGAGGAGAGGCTGAGGGAACTGGGATTGTTTCTTCTGCAGAAGAGAAGAATGAGGGGGGATTTGATAGCTGCTTTCAGCTACCTAAAAGGGGGTTCCAAAGAGGATGGATCTAGACTGTTCTCAGTGGTACCAGATGACAGAGCAAGGAGCAATGGTCTCAAGTTGCAGTGGAGGAGGTTTCGGTTGGATTTGAGGAAAAACTTTTTCACTAGGAGGGTGGTGAAGCACTGGAATGGGTTCCCTAGGGAGGTGGTGGAATCTCCTTCCTTAGAGGTTTTTAAGGCCTGGCTTGACAAAGCCCTGGCTGGGATGATTTAGTTGGGGATTGGTCCTGCTTTGAGCAGGGGGTTGGACTAGACACCTCCTGAGGTCCCTTCCAACCCTGAGATTCTATGATTCTATCACTTATTCCTAGTTAAGGGCCATCCCTTTTGCTTCTGCGCAGATCTACCCCAACGAGAGACACAGTATTCGGTGCCCCGAGTCCGGAGAGCATTATGAAATCACACTGCTGCACTTTCTACAACAATACCTCTGAGCACACAGGCCTCTGCAAACTGTTGGACACTGACAGCTCAACTCTGCCTCCTGCCGCTGCCCACCCCAGCCCAAAAGCTGCCTCCATCCAGTGCACAAATCACTGAGTGCCCACCCACAAGCGGGGGTGCTGCCTCCAGTGAGGGAGAGGGTGGGAGTCACCCCTCCTGTTTCCTCTGGACAGTGCCACCTTCCTTCACTTTCCAGCTGGAGCTCTGCCCTGCTCAGCTGCTCTCCTCTCTGGCCTGGCTATTAATGCTTTTTTTTTGCTGCTACTTCCTCTATGCTGGGAAATCAGTGGAGTGTCTCCAGAGGCTGAGCTCTGCCTCTTTCCTTTTTCCCACTACTGCACCTCCACTCACCTGCAAGAACTCTGTGCCTGTGCTGGAGATGGACGAGCCAAATCAGCAAGCTGCCTTAAGCCAGGAGGGAGAGGGTGATCCACTGCTGCGTCCTGTGGGGTCTGATCACTGCTGCTGCGTCCTGGCCCATACGTGATGAGCGTCTGAGCCCTGGGATCTGAGAAGAGCTCTGTAGAAGCATGCAACACTAGTCGTTTTTTTAATTAATTTTGCATAGCAGATTGGGGGAGGCGGCTGGGGTTGGCGACAGTTAGCATCCTCGGGCACCTTTCTCCGCTTGCTGCTCATGGGCGGAACCGTGCCAACAGAGAGCATGGCAGCTGAAGCAGGTCAGCACTCGCCTCTACAGAAACTGCAGCAGCAGAAGCTGGATTTTTCCACACTCAATGGATATTTATGCAACTACTTCCCCCCCATTCTCTCTCCTTCCTGCCCCTCTACCCTTCTTTGTGCTGTGTCCCAACCCTGCCTTTCTCTCCTCACCCATGCCCTGAGCTTTCAGATGTGCACTGAAATTGGCTGTGCTTCAGTTCTCTGCGGGTCAGTGACTGTTTCCCTCGCGCATCTATTTGGTGAACACTCTCTTCTGGTTTTTATTTTCCTACTTAACAGGAACTGCAGTTCCAGGGAGGGGGGGATCGAGCAATTGCACCTCAGGGTCGCACCCACCCCCCAAGCCAAGGGTTCTGCCAGGGGCAAAGAAAAAAAGAAACCCACCCTAATGAACCACATCAACTTGCCCTCGAGTATTTTAAGTGCGTATTATGAAAAGAAAATATTTTTATGGATTCTTATTCTTTTATAATTATGAGTGTACGATGTAGCGACTCATTAAAATATTGGAAGCAGACCCAGCCGTGCTCTCACTGGTCTTCAGACTGCCGGCGAAGCTTGGGGAGGGAAACAGTCCCTTGCCTGCCGTGCCGGCGCTGCTAGCAGGATGAGCACCAAAGGCTCAGTTTTGTTGTGAGCGTTGGGAATGTATTACGCCCCTACAGCATTCCTTAGGAGAACCATGAGCTAGTGGTTGAAATTGCGGACAGCTGGGACTCTTGGATTGTAGGCCTGCCCCCGGCTGAGTGCGTCCTTGGGGGAGGCCGGGTTGGAAAAGGTTGGCCTCAGGTCCGTATTGAAGTGGCCTGACTCTTCAAGACGAGCTGAACAACCAGCAGCTCCCACTGATCACTGTGGGAGTTGAACAGGCTTGCAACTCTGCACAGCAGGCCATGTAGGTTCTTCACCTCTGTGTGGGTGCTCAGGCCTGCCTGTGCTCATCTCCGCCTGTGCTCATCTCCTGGCACAATTGGGGTGGGAAGTGTGAAAAAATCAGCATTAATTTGACCCTTTGTGTAAGAGAGTGATGCATTAATTAAGCCTGAGAGAGATGGAGCCAGAGGTCCTGTTCAAGTGCAGAGTATTATCTCACAGCCAGGGTATCTACCTGATCTTTGAAGGCTGAACCTAGAGGATCCTCCTGCCCGGTGGCTACTCGCAAACCCTTCCACCCCCTCCCCTCTTCTGCCTTGGCCTGACTGTAGTAATCTTGGTCTAGCTGCTTCAGGAAGTCCTGTTGGGTAAAAGACTGAGCAGCAGGGCTGGGGGAGGGAGATGTGATGGAGGAAGTTGCACACATCTGCAGTTCCCTGAGTGAAGGTACTGGTGGCCCCGCATTGCCGTGAGAGAGAGATATTGGAGTTGCTTGTGCTTTCTCCCGGCCTTTGGAGATCCAGGTAAGTAAGTGCCAGTCAACAACAAAGCCTTTGCGCGTTGCCAGGATTGTTCCTCTTCTGTCTTCCTTAATCCGAACAGCTTCCTCACTGCTGAAAGAGCGATGGATTGCAGGACGGACCTGAGCCCTTCGAGCCCCTATTCCCAGCCTGCTGTGTTCTTTCTTATTCCTCCTCCTCCTTAGACTACGTGGTAGGTGACCAGCAATGACCCAGGAGCCTAAGGCAGTTGATTGTAGATGTATTGTGCAGTAAGTGTGCAACATCTTTTTTTAAAGTCCTTCTGAAGCATTTACAAACCTCTCCACTACTGCAATCATCCAAGCTCATCCTTTGAATTTGTAAGACTATTCCATGCCATGAAGAGTGGCTGTTTTTTCTATGGGGGTGGGGGGGATTGAGAGCTTGAAAGACAGCAGCTGGGAAATCAACCTACTCCAATCTGGTACTGTGGACAAATTATGTAGAGTCTCCACCTTAGTCCTTTCAGCTGCTCCTTATCTTATACTTACCTCTGTATGGCTGGAGCCAGGTTCAGTGCATCTCATGGCATCTGTATCTCAGGTAGCTGCTGACATGTTAAATGAATTGCCCCTGGCAGTGAATGGTATTGAGGGATTTGATGTGAGTGTTGATGATACTTCATTAGAACAGGGCTGACCACCAGAGCTGGTTGGGAAAGGAATTCTTTCCCTGTGAAAAATTGAAAAATCAAATTATTTGTCCATTTTTTATTTTTTCTGGATTTTCTGCAATGTGGAAAATATTCTGGTTTTAGGGGCCAGAACATTGTTTTTAAAATCACTTTTTCCCCCAGGTTTTGGTTTTGACAAATACCAGGCAGATGCTTCAGAAAATTTTCAGTTTAATCAAAAGCCACTTTATCCCCCCCAAAATGTTTTGACGGAAAACGTTCTAGCATTTCCCTTGATCACTGCACAGTGTGTTGTTAGTGTCAAGTAGTGGTGACTGTGTGGGTCCCAGGATATTCGAGACACCGGGTGCGTGAGGTAATGAAAGATCTTGAATGATTATAGCCCCCACCTTGTGTCTCATGTTTAGTGTCAAGGTAGCTACGGAGCTTTGAAAGCCATTAGACAATGCTAAGTTAATGGGGGTTGTGTGTGTTCAGGGCTAGAAGCCTTGAGCACTTTTTCACCACTGAGCCATGTTGAAACAGTATTGCCACATTGTGTTGCTCTGTGAGGCAGAACCCGCAGCTCTGCGTTATTTACAACACTGCAGTGTTTATAAGGTGGTGGCTAGAAGACTCAACAAATTCGTAGGGTGGGCAGTGGTGGGGTCCTGCAGCCCTGCTAGGGGGAGGATTCTTGTTACACAGCTGGAAAAATAAAGCACACCAGAAAATAAAATACACCCGAAAATTCTGAAGCAAGGTCAGTGAAAATCTTTCCCAGCTTCTACCCTTCAGCAAGCTCCCTTCACACGATGGTGCCAGAAGCTATATTTAGCACTTGCCGTTTTGTTCTCCGTTAACACTGTGTAGCACTGCAGTGCCTTAGAGCCCCTCTTTTCCACCCCAGAGCCAGCTGCATTTTAGAGGTGGAAAAGGGATTCCTTTGCAGTAGCCCTTCAACTATTTCTAGGCTGTTAGTATGCGGTTGTCCAATATACGTAACATTTTGTAGAAATTCTACCTCAGCTCTAACCTACTAACTTTATGGCTGATTGACTTAGGCAGTTGCTTGACAGCCAACACTTGGCTTCAGACACCCCTTGCAACCATCACTGTGGAATGACTGGCCCCCCTACACAACAGCGGGGTGGATTAGTGCCCCTTACAGTCATTTACCACAGGGGCAAGTGTGTATCAACTCTGCCATTCATTCATTTTACACCTGCTTGGCCTTGGGGTAAATGATTGCACAGGGGGCAGGAAAATGGAGAATCTGGTTTAGAACCAGAGCAAAGGGGGTGCTAAGGAGCAGGGCCTGCTCTTTCCACCTTCCTACAGCAACACTTACATAGAAAGGGGGTCAAAACAATTTAGCAAGTGCTAGCTTCCTGAAGTGACAGATCTAGGGAGTCCCTGGCCAGCCCAACTTTGTATCTTCTCTGGGAAGAAAGGAGAGAGAAAATCAACTTGTTCCGGTGAAGCTGACCCAGCAGTAAGGGGCTCTTTGGGGATGGTCTTCCATCCACAGTCACAGCTGGATTCTAGCTATTACAGGCTTCCCAGTATGAGGCACCGTGCCTCAGTTTCCCCTCTGTAAAATGGGGTTTACTGATACTGCAATAAAGTCTAGAGGTCCTAGTTAGGGCACAGGCAGGGAGTTGTATGCAGGATGGTTTTGCAGATCCTTTGGCTGCTTAAGTGCTTGGAGGGAGGAAACTCAGATCTACCTCCCCTTAACCCTAGGCATTAGACAAACCTTCCTACAGTCGTCCTGAGCTGAGTCCTAGCGGGTATGGCCCTGAGCTTAGAACACAAGGTTCAATCCATCACACACAGCTCTGTGTTCACCCACGCTTTGCAATAAACTTCGATGCGAAGCAACAGTGTTCTTTCTCCTTCCCCCGGTTTCTCTGACCTTATCCATCACACATGCTATTTCTGCCTCTGATCATGCAGCTCACAAATGGCTCTACTTATCAGCGCTGCGGGAGGACGTGTGATAGTCTGCAGCAGCCACAGCCCAGGGAGGGAGGGGAAGCGCTCGACTGTTTAAAAATGTTGCAGACACATTTTCTCCCAGCAAGCTGGTCTTGGGCTGGGCTGGACTCTGGTTTTCTGTCCAATAGGAAAACCAGCTTCCTAGAGATGTTTGTCCATGATGCTTCTAGGTGCTTGCTGATGAAGTTTGGAAAAAATAGATTTTTTTTCTCAAATCAGTAAATGTCAGTAATTGTAGATTTCATCACACAGGCACAAACTGACAAAAAATCCCACCGCTGATAACTGAAACTGACAGGCAATGTAGCTCGATCACTTCTCAGAGTCTGATTTAAGGCTCTTGACTTTTTGTGTAGTTTGACAGGTGATGTTGCCAACGATTGTTTTAGCCGTTTATGAAGCTTTCACTTGTTGAATGTCAGCACCAACTTAAATATATTACCTGACCTCCCCGATCCCCAATTTCCTGAAACTGTGAAGATAAAAATAGTGGTAAGCATTTTTCCCCTATTTTGCATAACTATGAAAACTTAATTTTTAAGCTTTTTTAAAATCAGTTTCTGTTGAAATTATAAAAAACAAAACAAATTGAGTTGTACCACTCGCCTTGCGACATTTGCCAGTTAGCAGCATCAAGCCTTGAGCTAAATACTTAGGGGACACGCACTGAACCCCCAACCTCTTTGTAACCAACAGGGCCGGAGGGGTAGAGGCAGGTCTCTGCCCTAAGAAGTGGAGGGAGCGTCTAGCCACTGCAGCGGGGAGACTCGGGTTAGCTCAAGCTGATCTAGCGTTAAGAACAGTTCGGCGGATGGCGTAGCTCTGCCTAGCCCCCGGAGCTTGGATCTCAGTGGGCAAACGGTGGTTAGCCCGAACTGCTGCCCACGCCAAATGTCTGCACCCGTTAGCTCAAGCTAAGCGAGCGTGAGTCCGTCTGCTTGGCCTGGGAATCATGCAGTGTAGACGTACCCGTAGAGTTCAGCCAGAGAGGCCGATCCAAGCCTGACGTGGAGCAGAACCACGGTCATTGCTGAAGAAGGCTTCACAGAAACGGCCTGGGCAGGGAGGAGCAGAAGGCGAGGGAGGCAGCGCCGAGGCCAAGGGGCTGTTTGTGAAAGAAGGGGCGAAGATGAGAATGATGCACTGGAGTAGCAATGTGTATTGATGAGGAGACAGACTGTACAGAAATGAGAAGTGATGGAATGGATAAGATGGAGTCTGGGCCAAAATCATTTGGGGGAAGAAAGCTACCCCTGGGCTAGTGACTGGTGTATGCTAAAGCCCCCAGGATCTGATCTGGATATGGAGAGGGAGAGAAACCTTATTAATGCTTTTAATTAAATAAAATACTGCTGGAAATGGTGTGATCATGGGAGACTTTAACTTCCCAGATACAGAGTGAAGGACTACTAATAATAGAAGGGCCCAGATTTTCCTGGATGCGACAGCTTTCTTTACCAAATAGGCACGGAACCAACAAGAGGTGGAGCCATTTAGATCTGGCTTTGGTGAGCAGTGAGGACCTCAGAGAAGAGCTGGTTGTAGCGGACAACCTTGGCTTGAGTGATCATGTCAATGTGCCGTGGCTGTGAAAAAGGCTAAGGCAGTCCTAGGATGCATCAGGCGAGGTATTTCCAGTAGAGACAGGGAAGTGTTAGTATCATTATACAAGGCACTGGTGAGATCTCATCTGGAGTAGTGTGTGCAATTCTGGTCTCCCATGTTTAAGAAAGATGAATTTGAACTAGAACAGGTGCAGAGAAGGGCTACTAGGTTGATCTGAGAAATGGAAAACCGACCTTATGAGAGAAGACTCAAAGAGCTTGGCTTGTTTAGCCTAACCAAACAAAAGCTGAGGGGAGATGTGACTGCTCTCTCCAAATACATCAAGGGATAAATACCAGGGAGGGAGAGGAGTTATTTAAGTTAAGCGCCCATGTGGACATAAAAACAAATGAAAAGAAACTGGCCATCAACAAGTTTAGGCTTGAAATTAAACAGTTTCTAACTATCAGAGGAGTGAAGTTCTGGAGCAGCCTCCCAAGGGGAGCACTGGGAGCAAAATCCTAACTGACTTGAAAAGTTGATGGAGGGGATGGGACGGTGGGGAAGCCCATGATGGCATATAGCTGATCTGTGACTGCTAGCAGCAAAGATCTCTAGTGGCTGGTGATGGGACACTAGATGGGGACAGCTCTGAGTTACTCCAGAGAATTCTTTCCCTGGTGTTTGGCTGGTGGGTCTTGCCCACATGCTCAGGGTCTAACTGATCACCATATTTGGGGTCAGGAAGGAACTTTTCCCCAGGTCAGATTGGCAGAGACCCTGGGGTTTTTCCCCCCTTCCTCTGAAGCATGGGGTGCTGGTCACTTGCAGGTTTAAACAAGTGTCAGTGATGGATTCTCTCTAACCTGAAGTCTTTAAACCATGATTTGAGGACTTCAGTAACTAGGGTGACCAGACAGCAAATGTGAAAAATCGGGACAAGGGGTGGGGGATAATAGGAGCCTATATAAGAAAAAGACCCAAAAATTGGGACTGTCCCTATCAAATCGGGACATCTGGTCACTCTATCAGTAACTCAGACCGAGGTTAGAGGGTCTATTTCAGGAGTGGGTGGGTGAGGTTCTGTGGCCTGCAATGGTCAGGTCAGAGTAGAGAATCATGATGGTCCCTTCTGACCTCAAAGTCTGAGTCTATGGGGGCAGTTAGAAAAGAGTGTGTGTGTGGGGGAACCTCCCTGTGAGTGGGGAAAGAGGGTCCCAGCGGTTCCTACCTGCTCCTAGCCTGTTCAAGCCCCTCTGGGTCTCAGCCCCTGCTCCCCAGCAGCTGCTCCAATTTCTCTGGGTCCCACTGTTGCCTCTGTGCCCCTCCCCCAGCTGTTTACATGGGAGCCGAGCCCCCAGGATATTTCCATTGCTGGTGTGCTCACCCTCTGCCCCAACTGCTTCCACCATCCCTGGGCTGCAGCAGCCCTGCCTGGCCGGTGCCTCCCTTTGGATGAGTCCTATCTCCTGTTGATCTCAGGCGTTGGGGAGGTGCCCATCGGTGGGCTGTCCTGGTGCTGCGGTGTTCGTGCAAAGGGGGTTAGCCTGGGGGAGAACTGCCAGACTGGGTCAGACCCCTGGGCCAGCCGGTCCAGTCACCCAGCTCTGACCATGGCCAGCATCAGACATTTCAAGGGAAGGTGCAAAAAACTCCACTGGAGGCCGATGTGCACTAATCTGCCCCACCCTGACAGTCTCACCCTCAACCCTAATACAGAGCAGTTTGAGCCTTGAAGCCTGAGCGTTTCTCTGCGTTCTGCTTCTGGTGAGCATTAACTAGAGCCACTGGTTATGCACAGAGACGGCCAAGCCCGCCTTGAACCTTGCTAAATTCTTGGCTGCAAAATGGTGACGCCCCTCGGGGTGTGGGGCATACGGTGTACAGCCTGTTGCAATAGCCCCACACTGCTGGCAGGGAGGAAGCCGCATGCTGAGTCATTTCCAAGCGGCAAAGGTTGGGTTTTTGTCCTCATGCAGAGATGCTGCTGGCTGACACATCCGTTAGGTCGATCAGAGTTATGATATGATCGGGGAGAGCCCTCCGTGTGCTCAGCCCTGAAGAAAGCCAAGGCACGAATGCAGTCCCCGGCCCAGGGAACCTAGGGTGCAAAGGGCACACTGACCGTGCGGGCGGCACCATTCTATTCAGGCACACGGGACCTGGGAAGCCGAGCTGGAAAGCCAGATCTTCAGATTGCTGCTGTGTTTTATTTTCTAAATCTGTTGAATACAGTGGGAGGAAGGAGGACAGGGGCCAGTGTGTAACCAGTATCCTTGCAGCTGGTGGTGAGGAAGGGCCCAGCTGATAGCTCTGAGCTTGGATTTGTGTAGGCAATACAGGGCTCAGCAGGACCAGCTGACAGCCCCAGGCCAGATCCAGAGCTCAGGCTCCATCCTCGGCCTCCAGCTGAGACTGAGGACGAAGAAATCACGGGCAATGGCTGATCTTTGAGGTGTAACCAGCCAGCAGCTAGGAACTGGACTGAGAGCCACCCACTGATTCCTAGTTGCCACTCAGCACCTGTTCAGGGGATGGCACATTTCAGCCCTGGGCTGGCTTGGAGCTGCCAGGCAGAGCGGGGTCTTTTACATGAATTTCCTAGGTCTCTGTGTTTGGAGGTTTCCCCATCACGTTGCCGTCAATGGCGGGGAGGGGACATCGTAGCTGGAGTTACAATTGGGAACCGACAGCAAGCTGCCCTTCTTGGCTCCTGTCCCCCTCCGCGCCCCGGCTCGGTGAGATGCCAAGAGCAGGCAGGATTAAACTCTAACAGGTGCGTTTAACCCACTCAGCCGGAGAGAGATGCAGCTGCCAAGGCTGGTGGGGTCCCTTGTGGTCCTGCTGGGTGTGTCCGGGGCACTGGACCCTGTCCTGGAGCAAGGCTGGCGAGAGTGGAAGACCTTCCATGCTAAGGAGTATCCTGAAGTAAGTACTGCGGCCCCAGTAGCTTGGCCACTGTGACCATCCCGTCGGCTGTCCCTCAGCTCACTCCGTCTCCTTCGCTCCCTGGGAGCAGGATTTCCTCGCCTGGCTGCATTTGAACCAAACCGCGTGGCTAGAGCCCAAGCTTCGAGGATTTGGGGGTAGGGGAGAGGGAAGCAGCAGGTCCTCGCAATCCAGCGCATCCAGCCCCAGCTGCCCGAGAGTGAGCAGCACCCACTAGGCCATGCGAAGCGGCCGGGGCATGGCCAGACTCGACTTCCTGCAGAGTCGTGGTGGCTTGGCCAGGAGGTTGTAGGACGTGGATGCCAGTTGCCCGTGTAGGAGACCTCTTGCTTCCTTCCTCGCTGGGGTCTGACGGGCGACGGCGTGAGCCTCAGTGGCTGTAGGGGTTTGGCTGCTCCTCCACCCTCAGGGCTCCCCAGCTCCTGTGGGGTTTCAGGCCTCTTAGGCTGGATTTTGGCACATCTGCTCCCAGCTGGAAACAGGGATATTTGGGGGTTAATGGAGCTGGGAGAAGGAGGGGTAGTGTTAAGGGGGGCCCTATAGAGCCAGGCCTGGGAGAGGAGGGGACATGTGCTCTGCCCCCATACTTCAGCCCCTGCAAGCAGCTGTGGTGCATGGAGAATCAGGCAGAAAAGTTACCAGCTCTCAAACGTTTGAGGCAAAATCTTTGCTGCTTTCTCTTACCCTCACTGCTCCGCCCACCCCAGCCCCGCGGTCTGTGCTCACCGGCTGCACAGAGCCTGCCCAGGCGAGCTGAGGTCCTGGCCAGCCCGTGGGTGCCCGGATTCCCATGCGTCGCCCCCCTAAATGGAACTCAGGCCAGGCTGGGACCAGCAATGGCTCCCATCACTGCCTCCCCGCTGGACATTTGCTTACAGGGCGCGGGGGCCATGACCAAGCGTGACCAAGCTGTCGCTCCGTCCCCTGGCAGGAGGCGGAAGCTTTCCGCAGGGCGGTCTGGGAGAAGAACCTGCGGCGGATTGAGCACCACAACCTGGAGGAGTCTCTGGGGAAGCACAGCTACCGCCTGGAAATGAACCACTTTGGGGACCTGGTAACCTGCCCCCTGGCGCGGATCCTGGCACTCTTGTGGGGCGAGGCACCCGTAGTACCAAACCTGAAGCCTCCTTCCTGGTTTCTCCCCCTGCCTCACGTGACTCCCCACTTCTCGCTGGGCCCGGCAGATCCCAGCTCCCAGCCCACCCGTGACTCTGCTCCCCTTGCCCCATCCGCCTCCATACCCGCTGCTGCCCCCACTCATGTCAGGGCCCCACTGTTTTATAACTTTCTCTCCTTCGGCCACCTGCCTCTTCATTGGTCTCCTAGCTGCTGTTGGTGCAAGAGCCTCCTCGAACGCAGCTCCCCAGCCTCCCCCTCTCTCAACATCGTCAGCTGTCCGATCTGTCTGTATCCTCAGGGGTTGGGTGCTGGAGCAGGGCTGAGAATGCAGCTCCTCTGTTGGCCAGGAGTTCTCCGTCACATGCTCTCCGGATTTAAAAAATTTTCCTTCCCCTCCAGACGGACGAAGAATTTAACCAGCTTCTGAACGGTTTTCTAGCTGAGCGACATGGCGGGAAGGTGCCTCTCTTCCAGGAATCGGCTGCTTGGGAGACTCCCAAGGAGGTGGACTGGCGCGCAAAGGGCTACGTCACCCCCGTGAAAAACCAGGTGGGTGCCCGGAGCAGAGAGCTCCCTGCTTGGGACCTAGCCCCTCAGCCAGCCATGGAAACCTCCCAGTCCTGGAGCTCCCTGTCACTGGCCCCCAGAGCCTGGGACAAGGCAACCCTCAGGCGGGCCTGGCTGCCTGTCAGAACAACGTCGCTGCCTGTGATTTCCTGGCTGATGGATGAGGGACCCTTGGTGGCCCCTCTGGAAGGTGTGCTCAGCCTGGGGCCCTAGAGGACGGCCTGGAAGGTGGGGTGGCAGTGGCTAACCCGCATGGAATTGGTAGGCCCTTGACCTGTCCTGCTTTTCATGAAGCCCCCTGGAAAGGGCCTTTGCCCCCCCAAGAGTCTTTGCCTGGAGCTTGAGCCTGATTCAGACCCTGCTGGGGCTTGGACTCCCTCTTGCCACTTTCTAGCAAGGAAGAGCTTGTAAGGCCCTGACGATTATCTAAGCCGACCGCCTGCATCACGCAGCTCAGAAGCTCCCGGTTGAGCATGAACAGTGGTTCTCAACCCGCGGCCCAACCAGCGCACGGCCGCGGCCCATGGGACATCCTCCAGGCCATATGGGTAAATAGGCTGAGAATGTCTGAGCTACAAACTATCCCCCACCTACCTGCCTTGCTTTCTGCAGGGCCACTGCGGGTCCTGCTGGGCTTTCAGTGCCACGGGAGCCCTGGAGGGCTTGGTCTTCAAGAAGACGGGCAAACTGGTGTCGCTGAGCGAGCAGAACCTCATGGACTGTTCGAGGAGGCTGGGGAACAACGGGTGCCATGGGGGCTTCATCACTCGGGCCTTCCAGTACGTGCGGGACAACAAGGGCATCAACTCGGAGCTCAACTACCCCTACTTGGAGAGGGTAACGTAGGAAAGCGTGGCCTCTGGGGGTGGGCGGCCGCTTCTCCAGGGAGTGGTGCCCGAGCTCCCGTTCCATTTCCTTTCTCTGCAGGACGAATTCAGCTGCCATTACAACCCCCAGGACAAAGCTGCCAACTGCACCTCTCTCATGCAGATCCAGCTGGGCAACGAGACTGCTCTGGAGCAGGCGGTGGCCACTGTCGGCCCTGTCTCCGTTGCCGTGGATGCCAGCACCTTCCACTTCCACTTCTACAAGTCAGGTACCAAACGTCCCAGAGAGTCTATGGCCAGAAGGGATCACTGGGATAATCTAACCCGGTGGTTTTCCACCTTTTCTCATTTGTGGACCCCATGCCTCTTGAATGGAGGGGCGGATCCCTTTGGAAATCGTAGGCATTGTCGGCAGACTCCCAGGAGTCCACTGGCCACAGGTTGGAAGCTACTGACCTAGTCTGCAGCGGGCAGAAGATGCTGCGGGGAGGGGGCGGTTCTGATAGGGGGGGTGCCGGTGGGTGCTCACACCCACGATTTTCCCCCCATGGGTGCTCCAGCCCCGGAGCACCCACAGAGTCAGTGCCTCTGCTTCAGCAGATCTTTTAGGAAACCTTGATTTAAAAAATTGTCCCAATGGTTAATTACCCTAACAGTGAAAAGCCTGCCCGTTATTTCCAGTCTGAATTCATTTAGCTTCAACTTCCAGCCATTAGATCACATTACGCCTTTGTCTGCTAGACCAAAGAGCCCCTTCTCAAATCTATATTCCCCCCGGAGGTACTTAGAGACTGATAAGTCACCCCTTAGCCTTCGCTTGAAGCTAGATAGAGTTAGGCTCCTTGCTTGAGTCAATCACAGTGGAGTGTGTTTTCCGAGTGACACAGTTATGCCAGCCTAACCCCCTAGCCTTCTCCCGTCAGAGCTACCGCTTCTCAGGGAGGCGGAGTACCCACCCCGACAGGAGAAACTCTCCCATTGACATAGGGAGCATCTTTGCTAAGCACTACGCTGGGACAGCCGGAGACAAGCCCAGATTCTTCTACTGTTGTGATGGCTCTGCTCTGAGCCCTCTTCAATTTATCGACATCCTTCTGTGCAGACCAGAAGGGGGCACAGGATTCCAGCACTTTGGCGCAGGGCTTTTTCACTGAGCTGTCCAGGCTCCCATCTGGAATTACTGGGTCTGTCGCTTAGTTTCATCTCACCTCCCAGCGGGCACTTTATTACCTCCTTCCACAGCTGGGCCTGCTATCTGACAGCCTGCAGGGATACAGCAGGGCAGCTCCGTGTGGCTTCAATCCAATGCCCTGGGGGAGTTCTTCCTTCCGATCCGCTGGGACCTCCCCTCCAGGGTCTGCTTCTGCTCCGAGAGGGAGAGACCCCCAACAGCTCATCTCACTCTGCCTTTGCTCTCCCCAGGAGTCTTCAATGACAGCCTGTGCAGCCATACAGTGAATCACGCGATGCTGGCCGTGGGCTACGGCACATCCCAGGAGAACGGGAACAGTGCTGCCTACTGGCTTCTCAAGAACAGGTGAGGGGGAGGAGCCAGGCAAGAGAGCTCTCCCTGAGACATACTCACCTCTGCCGCCTTCTGGCAGCATCCAAAGCTGCCTCCGACCCATGCCCTCTGTGAAAATGCACCCCCACCACTTCCCCCAACTGTATGTGTACACACATCGAGGGGGTTCCAAAGAGGATGGATCTAGACTGTTCTCAGTGGTGGCAGATGACAGAACGAGGAGCAATGGTCTCAAGTTGCAGTGGGGGAGGTCTAGGTTGGATATTAGGAAAAACTATTTCACTCGGAGAGTGGTGAAGCACTGGAATGAGTTACCTGGGGAGGTGGTGGAATCTCCTTCCTTAGAGGTTTTTAAGGCCCAGCTTGACAAAGCCCTGGCTGGGATGATTTAGTTGGGGCTGGTCCTGCTTTGAGCAGGGGGTTGAACTAGAAACCTCCTGAGGTCCCTTCCAACCCTGAGATTCTATGATTAAAACATGCCCTGCTCCCAAGATGTGCACACTCTGCTCAGATTGCATGTGCACACACATGTAAACTTCCCCCCTTCCCCCCACAGGACATTCTGTGCCAACTAAATCCTACCCCCCAGCATGCAGGTAACTCACAACCCTTCACCCTGCTCTCCGACCGTACGCATTCCCATGGGCACTCATGCAAACTTCCACCCAGGGCCGGTTTTAGGAACTGCGGGGCCCGATTCAAATACCCGGCAGCGGTCCGGGTCTTCAGAGGCACTTTGGCAGTGGGGGGTCCTTCACTCGCTCCGGACCCCCCGCCGCCGAAGACCTAGAGCAAGTGAAGGACCCGCCCCCCCCCGCCGCCAAAGTGCCGCCGAAGACCCGGACCACCGCCGGATATGTAAAAAAAATTAAAAAGGCGCCTAAGGCGCAGGGCCCGATTCCGGGGAATTGGCCTAAAGCTGGCCCTGCTTGCACCCCTCACCCTGGAGATTTGTCTTGCTCTGGGCCTGTCTTCGGATTCTTGCCTTCTCAAAATGAAAGATCTAAGCAGCTGCCAGGAGCCAGGCGTACGTGGAGCAGGCACTGGGAAAGCCTCCCCCATCTCACACCGCACACGTGGCTACTTTCCCTACCCTCTCCCCGGTGGCTCCTGAAATGAGAAGGCCACACTTGGTAGTTGACGGAGGGGTATTCTGGAGAAATGGCTTAGCTGAGGCTGCCAGATTTATTCCATTGGTGATCGAAGGCAGAGGAGACGAGCCAATGCAGAGAACAAGTGTTTGGCTGATCTCAGGTTCTCCAGATCATCCAATGAAGAAACCAATGTACAGCTGGTTAGGCAGATGCTCAAAGCATCCTCGAAGCTGGCCTCTAGCATGGTGGTTTTCAAATTTTTCTTCTGGCGGCCCAGTTGAAGAAAACTGTTGATGCCCGTGACCCAACTGAGATGGGGATGAGGGGCTTGGGATGTGGGAGGGGCTCGGGGCTGGGGCAGAGGGTTGGGCTGAGGGTGCAGGCTCTGGGGTGGGGCCAGGGATGAGGGGTTTCGGGTGCAGGAGGGGGCTCTGGTTTGGGGGAGGGAGGATCGGGGTTGGGGTGCATGAGGAGGTCTGGGCTCTGGGTGCAGGCTCTGGGGTGGGGCTGGAGATGAGAGGTTTGCGGTGCAGGAAGGGGCTCCGGGTTTAGGGTGAAGCTTAGCCCAGGGGATTGGGGTGTGGGGTTGGGGCACGGGGCAGCGGTGCAGTGAGGGTGCAAAGGCAGACTTCTCGGTCAATGGGAATGCGGAACCAGTGCTCGGGGAGGGGGCAGCGTGTAGAGCCCCTCTGCTTCCCCCCTGCCCAGGAGCCAGAACTGCTGCTGGCCACTTCCAGGGCGCAATGCAGTGTCAGAACAGGTAGGGACTAGCCTGCCTTAGCCGGGAGCACTGCCGATGGGACTCTTAATGGCCCGGTCGGCAGTGCTGACCAGAGCCCCCGCGACCCACTGCCCGCAGTTTGAAAACCACTGGTCTAGCATATTAGGACAACTTTTCTTTCTCCTTACAATGTTCAAACGTCCTTCAGTTTTCCCAGAGATTCTCTCATGCTCTCTTCACTTTATCTTCCCGCAGCTGGTCTGAGCAATGGGGTGAAAAAGGTTACATCCGGCTGGCGAAAGGAGCCAACAATCACTGTGGTGTGGCCAATCAAGCAAGCTATCCTGTCTTGTAGCCACTGCTGGGTTTTCCTCCTGCCCTGGGCCTGCATGGCAGAAGGCCTCACATACTGGATGGAGTTTTTTTTCTTCCCAATGACTTGATCTTTGTCTTCAGCATGGAGATTCTTTTTGCTCCTGGCCGTGATTTCTGGGCTGTTTCTTAGCTGCGACTTACATGGGTTTAGAGGCGATTAAAAGTTGTGCAGCAAATTGCTCTTGCAAGCCTGGGTAAGTCCTGTTCTGATCACGCCGCAGCATCGCTGAATGAGGCTTAGTGTCCTGTCTAACGTATTCATAAAATAAAGAATGTTTTCCTCTCAGTGTGAAAACCAGTCTCCTTGTGGGTTTGAAAGATGATTAAAGATGCTTCTCCGTAGGAGCTTTCTATGCACCTTACAAATTCCCTTAGCCGTTAGATCCCATTTTCCTCTTTAGCTAAAGCCCGTGGAGACCGTGCCAAACTGGCTGCCAACAAAACCATGAAGATGATGACGGGAAGATGGAGAAGTGCCTGTAACCTGAGTCTGTATTATCTAAACGCTACCTATGTGCAGGCACGAGCTAAGACCGCAGAGCTTATTGTCCTGAAGATACGTATTTACATAACAACCAAACAGGAACAAGGCAAGAAGCCATATAAATAGCTCCCATTACATTTGCTCCCCAGGCCCTCTGTATTCAGCTATGATGATGCCAGGGAGAACGAAAGTGATTAGAACCCCATTAAATTCTCTATACAATTTTTCATTTTATTTTTGGGGGGAATTTTGGGTTTCATTTTCTCCAGCCAGAGGAGGGTCGGGTCCTGGCCCCAGTGGAGTAGGAAGCTGAGGTGTGGGTGGGGGTTTGCAATGCAAACCCACCCCATACTCTTTGGCCCAGTGCGCCAGCTTGCAATGCTACTCACTCAAATTTGGCCCAGCTATCTCCTCCCATCATGAGAGAGGAGCAGCTGGGCCAAACCCATGTGCCGCTGCCACCCCGTGCACTAGGCCTACAGGCGGTAGCTGCCACTGCAGGGGAGTTTTTATTTTGTTTTACACCTTGTTTTTCATTTTATTTGGTATTTGCAAAAAACCAAACACAACAAGACCCGGGGCTGTTCAAATGACCATTACCCAACAATGTTTGAGTAAAGCAAAAGCGGAGTACTGCCCAATGGTTAGAACTGGGAAGCAGGAGAACAGAGCACTATTCTCAACTCTGTGACACCTCAGGGTGGTCCCGTCTCCTTTCTGTGCCTCAGTTTCCCCATCCACAGCAGGTGGGCGATAATATTGATCAAATGCCCTGCCGTGGTGTTTGTAAAGCCCTTTGAGCCCCGCTGGAGAAAGGGGATAGCAGCTTCATCTATTGTTGCAGTGAGGTCTCATGTGCTTGGATCCCCTTCCCATCAATCCCGCCCTTCTGGGCTGTATTCCTTGCTTGTTACCGAGGCAGCAGATGGCTGTGGGCGAGGGGTAAAGCTCTCAGCTGAACGCTAGAGTCTGGGAGGGAGGCCCCCTAGGGAGGCCCGTGCCAGGGAATGCCAGAGAAGCCAGCAAGACTGATGCTTCATGCCTGAGACTGTTCAAATCTGTCAATGGCCCAGCCCAAAAGAGTGACCTGTAGGTCACCCTTGGCCCTCAGGCAGCGAACACCTGCCCATGCCAATGGCAGACATCCACCTGTCTCTTCGCCAGGCGTCCAAGAGCCATGCAATCCGAGCAGCATCAGCATGCATGAAGGGCGGGGGGGAGTCCAGAATTCTGCTCAATGAGCCTTGTTACTGCTGTCGCTGCTCTGGCCTATTCTCGGGACGCTGTGCCGAAGCTGCCCTGTGCCTTGGAAGCCTGGTTTGACAATTTGCTTTGCAGCAAACAACACTCAACCCAGCTCGCGTCCTTCATGCTAAGCCTCCTGAGATTTATGAGAGAATTAGCAGCTCCTTCAGCTTTATTTGCCCCTCGCTCTATGAAATCGCAAGTTGGACTTATGCTATAAATCAAGCATTTCACAGCCAGCTTCAGGAACAGTTAGATTGATTTCTGCGCTTACAGGCAGCAGAGCTGGTGCTCTGCGGCACCTCTGTCAAAGAGCAGCCGGTCCCCCATTTTTAGCAAGGGGCCTGGGCTGGTTTAGGTCATTGCATGAGCATATGAGCCAGACCCAATGGACAATGACCTGAAAGAGATGGAGGGAAGAGGAGATTTTTTATTTTATGGTTTGGGGGTGGGGTGGGGGGGCTAATTTAGTGCTGGCCTAGTTGACAGCCCTGGAGAATGAAATCCTCTGGTTACAAAATATGGGCAGTTAGCAGCAGTGCAAGCTTCTCCTATGGGGTGAAAAGGAGCCATTCAATCCAGTAAAAAGAACAGGAGTAGTTGTGGCACTTTAGAGACTAACACATTTATTTCGGCATATGCTTTTGTGGGCTAAAACCCACTTCATCAGATGCATGCAGTGGAAAATACAGTAGGATTACTAGGATTACAAAAATACACACACACACACACACACACACACACACACACACACACACACACACACACACACACACACACACACACACACACACACACACACACACACACACACACGAATCTGATGAAGTGGGTTTTAGCCCACGAAAGCTTATGCTCAAATAAATGTGTTAGTCTCTAAGGTGCCACAAGGACTCCTTGTTCTTTTTGGTGATACAGACTAACACGGCTGCTACTCTGAAATTCAAGCCAGTGTTATTGTAGCCCTGTTAGTCTCAGGATATTAGCGAGACAAGGTGCGGGAGATAACATCTTTCATTGGATGTCTGTTTGTCCTGAAGATATTATCTCACCCATTCAATCCTCACTACCCTGCAGGCCCCTTGTCATGTTACTACTGCTCCAGGAGGGCCCCATGGCAACGGCTCTGCACAAGCCATTCCTATGGTAGCGTTCCTAGAGTAAGGTCACCATTGATCGCCTCGTCAATGCCCAGTGCCGCTGTTCGATTGCTCTGCAAACCCGCTCCCGGCAGCACTCGTCAAGTCAGCCGTCACCGTGGCAGAAGGAAAACGCCGTCCCTGTTGCGCAAACAGTGCCACAGCTCTACAGTGGCACAAACATCTGCTAAGAGAAGCTGCCCCAGCATCACTGCCTCGTGCCTGGCAAAGGTTGTCCCCACGCTGCACCATGTGCCCTGCACGGTGCCGCTAAGCGGACGGCATCCCCACCGTGCTGCTCCTTCCAACATGCTGTTACAAGAAGCCGTTGCTGCCACAGAACCACAACAACACGCCCCTGTGCAAAGCCACCCACCTGCCCCACGCTGCAAACAGTCAGCTGGGCCTCCATTGTGCAAACACCACCACTCTTGTGCAAGCACCCTCGTGCATGCACTGGGCCATCACCCTTGTGCAAGTGAAGCACCCTTGTGCATGCACTATCCCCCACACCACGCTAGCTCATGGCAAGGTGGGGGCCTGGTCTCCTCCCTTGCTGCCCTCAGGGCTCTAGGGAGTAGAATGGGAATGTCCCCAAAGGGTTAATCTACAAGCCTGGTACCTCTGCCCACATCCAAGATGGCCGCCTGGGGATGCGCCTCACGTGATCCGGCTCGGCCTCCTTCTGAATTGACCCCTGCGGCTCGCCGTAGAGAGGCTTCTCTTCCAAGATGGCGGCGCCCAGCAGAGCAGGCGCTTGGCGGCTCTGGGCCGGGCTAGTCCCCCTTCTCCTCCTGTTCGCCACGGCCGAGGAAGGGCCCAGCACGGCCGAGTTCGACGTGCGGCCCGGCGGGATGGTCCATTCCTTCTCCCGGAGCCTGGTGAGGGGAGGGGAGGAGGAGTATGGCACGACGCCCTGATTGGCTGAGCCTCACGTCGCTCAAACATCCCGCCACTTTGATTGGTGGAAAGCCAGGGCGGGAAGGATGATGACGTGGAGCTGGGAAACGGGGTGGGTCTCAATGTGGCCGGGTCTGGGCCGCTTCCGGCCAAGTGGCTCCCGGCGGGGGCCGGCTGAGGGGGTTGGGCGGGGCAGTCCTGAGCCGGGGGGCGGGGCATCGCGCCTGTAGCCCCGCCCCGAGGTGCTATGGGGGGGGTGTCGCTCCATGGGCCCCTCCCCTGTGTTTTTGGGGGTGGGACCCGTAACACTTTCAGTAGGAGGAGGTAGCCCCCCCACACCCATCACCCGCCAAAGGCCTGTCCTGTGGGCCCCCCCACCCCCGCCTGTCTCTGGGAGGGCGCTGCGGTGTCTGACTAGCCCCCCTGCCACCCCCCAATGACCCCTGCCCACATGTGTCCCGTCTGAGCCCTGCAGAGACTGGCCCCCACTGCAGCAGCGTGGCCAAGCTGAACTGGATGCTGTGTGCGGGAAGGACCCCACCAATCAAGTGCAGCCTCCAGGCTAAGGGTTGCCAGGAGTCTGGTTTTCGACTGGAACGCCCGGTCGAAAAGGGACCCGGGTGGCTCCCGTGAAAAGTCCGGTTAGCAGCGAAGCGGAGGCCCAGGGCTAAGGCAGGCTTCCTACCTGCCTGGGCTCCGCGCTGCCCCCGGAGTGGGCACCAGGTCCCTGCGTCCCCAGGAAGGCTCTGCACGCTGCCCTCGTCCCCAGGGCCGGCTCCGCAGCTTCCACTGGCTGGGAACCGTGACCAATGGGAGCAGCAGTGGGTGGTGCCTGCAGGCACAAAGGCAGAGCTGTCTGGAGTGGCTGCCCATGTGCCTGGAGGTCACAGGAACCTGGTGACTGCTTCCCCAGAGCCGTTGTAAATACTGCCAGGAACCCACATGCTCCTGCACCCCAAACCCCTCAACCCTGTCCCCACCCCCAGCTGGAACCTTCACCCCCTCCTGCACCCCAAACCCCTCATCTCCAGCCCCACCGTAGAGCCCACACCTCCGGTTGGAGCCCTCACCCCCTCCTACACCCCAACCTCCCGCCCCACCCTGGTGAAAGTGAGTGAGGATGTGGAAAAGTGAGCAACAGAGGGAGTGGAGATGGAGCAAGTGGGGGGTGGGGCAGGTTTGTTTGGTTTTGTGTGATTAGAAAGTTGGCAACCCTACTCAAGGCAGCTTGCAGCAAGACCCCTGCTTGGGTACTAACCCAGCTAAACTTGATCCTGTGCATAGAAGAAACAAGATACTATAGCCACGTTCTGGGGGAATTGTGAATACTTCACCACTTTCTCATGCTTGGAGAGAAAATTTAAGGGCTTTTGGCAAATCAGAACCTAAATTCCCCATAGCTTCTCCAGGTTACATATGTTTTTTACAATGCCAAGTAAATTGCTTATGCTCAACAAATAGCTAGTAACATAGCATATCCTGTGTTAGAAAGACTACTGACTTTTCTCTACTGTTTTCAAGGGGGATTACACCTGCACATTCACATACGCGTCTCAGGGAGGGACCAATGAGGTGAGTTATTTGAACACTTCACTGAAGAAACACAGGTGCAGAGGCTCCAAGGGAGTAGAATAAGAAACCTCTCAAGAGGTCCGTATGTGGAATGATTGTAGCTAATTACTTTGTTCACCATTTTTCTGGGTCTCTGGAGAACATTAGTGTATTTAGATTCCTGGCTCTTGCAGTGTAAGAATAAAGAACAATTGCATCCCTCTTTCTGGATATAGAAATGATCTTACAAACAGAGATGTTTATATCACAGCAACCCAAAGGGTTTAAACATCTTGAGAAGCCCCCCTGCAAAAATAATTATTGACTTAAATTAATAAATATTGAGTCTTTTCCACTGCCTTCTGATTGTTGCGCCTTTAGAGTTTGTGTATTCAAGCTTTTCTCCACAACCACCAGGGCTAGAAATTTGGCCTTTTTTTTTTTTTTTGAAAAAGGCCAAGAGTCTCTTCTAATCCTCTGACTCAAGGAGCTGGGGCTTTTCAAACAAATATCATGAGAGTTGGAAACACTATGTGTCTGCAAAAGAGAAGTGGATGATACAATAAGGCTGTGTTTAGCAAGTCCTGGATACTTGTAAAGCTTATATAGCTTTGTAGTTAGCTTTGCTTTTTTTGTGGGGGGGGGAACCTTACTGGTACAGGGGAAATCTCTGTGCAAACAACCAGCAGGCTTTCTGCTCTTAAAGAGGCTTGAAGACTTGTATTGCAATAGTACGTAGGAGGCCCAGGCATGGATCACAGCCCCATTGCTGTACAAACAGAACAAAATGACTTCAGATTCTTGTGGCAGTTTCCTCTGGAGAAGTGTCAGCCCCTGTAGCATGAATGGGGTTATGGCTTTTTAGGGTGGGGCAGAGGGCCGCTGCTGCTCCACCCTTTCATTGGTACTGACAAGTGGAGCTAGAGGAAAGGGTTCCCCTGTGTTCCACCCACTAGAAGTGAAGCTATTAAAAAGAGCCACGGGTAATTAAGTAGCAAACGGTGTTTAATTGTGTATGTGCGGTTTTAACATCACCCTTTGTCAATGCAAAATTTGTAATGAAACAAATCACCCTTATTTAATTTTTTTACTTTCATAACTGATGCGGCAAGCCCAGAGGCGCTGGGGCTACGAACTGCCAGGCCGAGAGGCGCCGGGACTACGAACTGCCAGGCCCAGAGGCTCCTGGGCTTAAGCAAGCCCTGGCACAAATTAAGCACTTCCCTCCGTTTGAGAATTATGTTCTGCCCTTCTCAAGCTTGCCCTCCTCATGCAATAAAGCCACAATATGAAGAATGTGACTTTAAGTTTCTGGTCTTGGTCTTTCTTGTGAGATCCCTCCCTGGGAGTGTCAGTTGTTTCGGGGGAGGCTTGTGATGTGCGTAGCTAGCACCATTGCTTGGGGCATGACTGTAAATGCTACCGAGATTTACTGTTCAGACCTTTTCTCTCCACAGCAATGGCAGATGAGCATTGGAGTCAGTGAAGACAACAAGCTCTTCTCCTGTTCAGTGTGGAGGTGTGTTGAGTCATTTAAGAGTACGCCTTGTTCACTGTACCTGGTCCCTTGAAACCCCTCCGCTCTCAGTATTGCTGCCCCTTTTCTTCGTTCGGTGACGTGTCCCTCCTCATGCTGCAGCTGGGATCTTCTATGCTGAGGCCTGGTCTCCACTAAAAAGCTAGGTCGACCCAGCTACAGCGCTCAGGGGTGTGAAAAATCTACACCCCATCGTGACTTAGCTATGCTGACCTAACCCCCAGTGCAGACAGCCCTAGGCCGACAGAATAATTATTTTGTTGACCTAGGTACCACCTCTGGGAGGGGCGGATTACATAAGCCAGTAGGAGAACCCCTCCCATCGGCATAGGTAGGGTCTACACTGAAGCGTTCGAGTTTAGACAAGCCCTCAGACTTAGCTGGCAGCCAGGATTCACGGTGTAGATAAACCATCACACATTTTCATGCTAGGTGGTATTTCCCTTTCCCCTAACTTGGGGTCCCTGGTCGCAGATTAGCCTAGCTGGATTCATTGCTAGACCTATGTGCATATTATTAGGGGGCTTTTGCCACCAAAGGAATCTTCAGGCTTCTGGCAGCAGTTTGTAAACCCTGCTGTCTCTCAGCCTTTCCTCACTAGGTGGAAGTACAGGAGAAAGGTGAGGTACGTTCCTGAAGGCACAGGACACCCTGTGATCGCTGCACATGCTCTTGCTGCACCTCTGTCCTTTCTTGTGCTGGGCTCATTCACAACAGGGACGTCCAGCCCCCAGCAGAGACCTGCTTCCTTTCAGAGCATTTCTTCCCACCCGTTGGCCAGTAAGAGAGAGACACGTCACCTCCCTCAGCTGAGCACGATGTCTGTAATTCTTCCACCCCTGCTAGCTGGGAAAGCCACAGGACAAAATTCAAGTCCCGATTTCCCTGAGTGGCAGTGATGTTCTAATCACCAGGCCGGCTGCACACTCCTGTTCTGTGCCTTCTGGATAATGTTTTTCCTCTTTCAAAGTCAAAGATTTTGCTCTTCCTTTTCAGGCCCCAAGGAAAGTCTTATCTCTTCTTTACCCAGTTTAAAGCTGAAGTGAAAGGAGCAAAGATAGAGTATGGCATGGCTTATGTAAGTCCCAGCTGCTTACTTTGAATGGGCATATGGGAGACGCGCTTTACACCAGAATGATCAGACAGCTGTACTATAAAATGTGTACAATGAAACCATTGCTCTCTTGTGCACTGAATTAAAGCGTGGTTCTGGCAAGAAACATGGCTAAAATGGGACCCTCCTGCAGCATATAGTACCTGCTCCCTGACAGTTTTGGACTGGTTGCTGGCTTTATGGACACCAGTTGCTAGTAGTTCTGAAACAATGCTGCTATGGGATGGATGGGGAGGGGAGTTGTGGCCCAATCTATCCAATCATTCATCGTGCAGTGAGTAATGCCTCTGTTGGACCCATTAAAAGATACAAAAGATTCTAAAGAACCATAGAAATTAGAGAGAAAAGACTTTTTAGTTCTGTGGTTCACAGCTTTTTCTATACTGGAACCCCACGTTCCAACAGAAACAAAAGTTTCCCTTCCTCCCCTGTTTTATGTAGCCATTAAGAAAGGAAGGGTGCTTATAACCCCATGGAACCTCTTTGAGCCCCATGGTCCAGTCCATTCCTCGATGCTTTGCCCTCTCCAATTCTAAACGTCTCAGATGATGAGCCTTACCAGCACCTCCCCAGGGAAATAAAGTTTATAGGAACTAGGACAAATTCCCAGAGACTGACCTCTAAATTTCCTTTGCTGATTCAATCCCTTGACCCTAGTCATTACAAGCTACAGGAGCCAAAGTGATCTTTGGCAGTGGAGCCAGATGATTATTTTGTTTAACATGGAAGCTCTCTGGATTAGCTCACACGGTAAAAATTCTTCTTTCCCATTTCAGTCCCAAGCTGCAACGGGTGGACAGAGCGACATCCCCTTAAAGGCGGAGGAATTTGAAATCACCGAAACCACAGGTATGTAGCTACCTAAAGAGCAGAGGGTGACTCGTGAGGGAGATGAGGTCACTTATCTAACATGAGAGAGATCTCTGTATATCCCGGGGAAATGGGCAACAGAAGTATGGAAAAACTACATACATACGCCCAGGTGGATGGTTGTGGTATATTTTGATCCATGGCTGGAGCTTGGCAGTCTAATAGGGGACTGATGGAAAGGCACCTGTGCCCTGGATGAGTCTGAATCACAGGTGGTATATTAATGGTAACAGAGGATTGTGAGCTCGTTGGGGTAGGAACTGTCTTTTTGGTGCTTGGTTGTACAGCACTTAACACAATGGGGCCCTGAACCCTTTCCGGAGCCCATCAGTGTTACCACACTATGTATGTGCGGGGGGGGGGGGGGGGGGAACAATGACTTTATTAATAAGCCTCTAAGGCGGGGGGGGGGGTGGTTCTCAGGACAAATTTTTTGGTGGCCTCAGAGTGTTGCCACCAACCCTTCCTGGTGGCCACGTTCACGCTTTTTCCTAAAACACTTAATTAGCTTTAGGGAAAACAAATAAGTATGCATGTAGATACATCCAAATCGTGGTAATTTATTTATTGCTAGCTAGTAAGTCTGTTGTGAAAAGTGATATTAACAAGCATACAAGTATCGCTTTTCACAGCGGACTTACTCAGCCCTGTCGAACCTGGGGAAAAATTAAGCCCTGGTTGGAGGGGTAGAGGCAGCGGGGGTCAGGGGCAGTGGGGGTGGGTGGGGGGAGCCCAAAGCCCTGTGACCAGAGCTTGCCACCCCTCTGCCCCACCACGGTGGCTGCATTTAAGAAACGCTGCAAATACACTCCACATGTAGAAGGTGATCAGTGCAGTTTAGTTTTTTATTTGCCCTCTCGATCTCTTGCGAGGAACTGGCAGTTCTAATCATTGATGCATCCTCGTCCATTTACTCCCTGTTGTGTTTTCTCTCATTCTAGTGGCTCACAAAGAAGGCAAGTTCCGTTCCGAACTGTCTAAACTACTGATTGTAGCGAAAACGCCCCATGATGAGTTGTGATCCGGAGACCGAGGGAAGGGGCTTGGCTCTCGGCTGGAGAAGCATGGTGGATAACGGGGACTTTTTCTTAATTGCTGGTTGTCTAGGGTGTCCTTTCCTGTTTCCCACACAGAAGTATATTGGGGTCCGCTCTGAACTGGACTTGGAGGTGTTAAGACAGATACCCTCTGTCTTGTGTCAGAGTAACCATGTGCCTGAGATGCTAGAAGACTTTGCAGCTGGAGACTTCCTCTGAGATTCTTGATCTGTAGCCAGCCATTCTGTTGCCTGCTTTATGCTTCAGTGATCAGCTGAATAGGGTAAAGCTCTCCTCTAGCTGTGTCCCTTATCTTCCTTGCTAAGCAGAGCAATGCAGAAAGATAAGGAGCAGGATTTTAACAAGGTTTGCTAAAGGAAAGTAGTTAACTCTCTAGTCTCTGGAGAGGGAATAGGGTTTCTGCCCAGAAACGTGACAGGAAGAACACACTGAACGGGTAGTAGGAGCGGGTACGGAACCGGCCAAACCTCTTCACTGTCCTATCTGGTGGGTGAACACCAATGAACAGCATTTGGTGAGCTGAGGAGGAAACACTGCCCTGTTGCCCAGATCAGAATTTGGCACCTTGGCATAAGAAAAGCAGAGTTGTGGGGTCCACATGGGCCTTGTTTATTCTGATACCACACAGAAATCCATCCAATGAGGCATCCATTATTCAACAGAGTTCTGGGACTATTTTCATATATACTGAAGTGATTTTCTTATTTAGTCTAATAACTGTGAAGGAATCCAGAATTCCCTTCATATGTATATAAAAAAATAAAATAAAGCATCTTGTCTCCAAGTTTGCTTAGATTGGTCACTCTTGCTGTTCCAGCTTCTTACCATCTCTACGATTGGGAGCCCGGAGTATGGAATAGCCTTTGCTCTTCAGTTTGACATCCAAGCAGCAGACACCTGCAAATCCTCCTACTAGGTCTCCTTGGTTGGGAGACTGACATGTCATAGGACAAAGGCCACTTCAGGGACCTAACCCATGGTCTATGCCAGAGGAACCTAGAAGTTAGGGATGCAAAGGGTCTATTGCAACATTGAATCCATCCTCCTGCAAGAAGCTATATCAGACATATCATGTGTTGTAGTCCCCAGCCATGGTGCAAAGACAACGCTCGATCTATGGGTTTGTCCCATTCTCCCAGTAGCTGTTGCTGGGTCACTTGTGTGTTGGACAGTAGTTAGGGACTGGTTAACCTACGTTCTGTAGAGTCCACGTGTTCTTTGGAAGTCTGTTGCTCCTCTACTGAAGTTTTTGGAAGCCTACCTGATTTCCGGAGATGCTGAGAACTCGTCGCTCTCGTAAAGACAGAAAGGGGAAGGTCGAGTGGGGGAAAAAGGGAAGTTCCAGGCAAGGCCCATCTCTGAGGGACCCTCCTTGTATAGTTGCTATATAGACACGTTCCTGGTGAGTTCTGAGGTATGTTACGTCATGCACTGTCGTACCAGTGACTCATGATTGAGGACTCTTGCTGGGTCCAGAGAACTTTTCCCCACAGAGATGTTCCACATAATCTCATAAATGGTGCTGAGAATAGAGCAGTAAAGCATTTTTCTGTCAGCGTTCCAGCCCTTTGCTGTCTCATCAATCAGACAGGTTCCGCTTCGGTTCTCTCTGCACATCTGCCAATGTGCCAGCTGGCTATTGATAGGCTGTTCCAGGCCTGGGCTTCTCGTCAGCACAGATTGACGGGCACAGGATGGTAAAGTAATAGAGATTAAACCTCTGCTTGCAAACTTTTACAACTGCGAGCCACAGAGGTGAAGAGCTGCTGTACACAGCATGCCGCTGGGCTTTCTTATATTCATGCACCTGTAGCCATGCTTTTCCCCTGTATCCCCAGCTGCTTTGCACAATTAAATTAGCTGCCATTGTTCAGAATAAGCCAAATTAAAACACAGGAGGCTGGGGCTTTGCAATTTTAAAAACCTGAAATTTATGAGTGCCACGAACCAGCAGCAGAAAAGGAACTGTGTATCAGAGGGGCAGAGAAGCTCACTGCTGTAAATCTACAGGGTTAGCATTAGCAAGCTCCTGAAGGCCGGAGCTGCTGCGCCTGGAGACATTCCTCGGAATAGGATGCACAAGGAGGTCACCAAGATAAGGCAAGGCTGCCTCTGTGAAGCAGCTGCTATTCTTAAAGGACCATTTTCAAAGCACAATGCAGAGATCAGAGTGCGGAAGACAGGCCCTGGATGGTGGCATCTGGTTCAGACCGTGCTCTCTTTCACACCCTGCTTTTAGTTCATTCTTAAAAGGGTGAGAAGCCAAACAGCGGCTTTATCTGGGGCATGGCCACGGAACTCTGGTAACGCCGCTGCAGAACACAGCACTTGGGTTTGTGTGCCAAGGGGGAACGAACATCCGCAGCCCCCCAGCTCAAGTGTTCTCATTCGCATGTGAAGCCTGGCCCCTGCTTGAAGGGTGGCAGTATAGTAAAGCTATCCAACTTCATTTAGAAGAAGGGTGGCTGGATGACTCCAGTGGCTGGCAAATGAGATTATGGAATCATCTGACTGATGGTGGTGCAATGGCTTATGCCCAGCAAACTGGTCTCAGGGCTAATTCCCACTAAACAGTTGATGACCACACTTGACCCCTCCTGGCACCAAGTTAGCAGAGGGTGAAGGCCCAACTACCTTCTCACCCTCTAGACACAGCCCTTCCTGATCAGGGTTGAGGTGGGGGGAGGGAGGGGGAAGCTTGCCCAGCCACTGCCCACTTGTACCTGCTCTGTGGACAAAAGCGGATGGTTAAGGGCTGGAGCACTGCAGTCCTTAACTGGAAACAGTGTGGCTTAGTGAACAGAGCACTTGCCTGCGACTCAGGAGAGCTGGGTTCTGTTTCCAGCTCTGTTGGTGACCTTGGACAATTCACCTCCCAGTTCTGTGCCTCAGTTTCCCTATCCATAAAATGGAGACAATGCTACTGGTGTCTTTTGTAAAGCACTTTGAGATCCACAGATGAAACGCGCTAGGTAGAAGGTTAGGATTAGTAAGCAGGGCTGTGGTTCAGAGTCACACACATTTTGAACAGTGGGGGCTATCAGAGGTGACAAGTGCCTAATCTGAGCTCCTGCTCCCCGGAGACCCACCCCTGCATGGGGTTAAATGCCCTTCACTCACATGAACGTGGGTAGCATCTCTGGATGCGCCAGCACCCCTCAGGCTTTGTACCTCTAGGTGCAGCAACACAGTTCTGCATCTCCCCTTTCCTGGGCAGAACCCTGGTGCCAGAAAGGCAAAGGAGAGATCTTAGGCTCGTACTTCTGCTGCAAAAGCAAAAACAATGTGAGGATCTGCCAGCAATGCACCCTGATTACTTACAGAATTGGTGACCAAACCCTGTACTGTGCCCAGGTGGAAGATGCAACTTTATTTATTTATTCATTCACCAGGGCTACAGGGTTGTTGTTTGTTTGTTTTTTAATTTATTGGAATCTAAGACGTTGTTTCCAACCTACAACATACTAGGGAAAGCCCTCAAGGACCAAATCTAAACAATTACATTGATATAATCAGCTGAAGAGGCTGACAACAGAGAAATTCAGCTTGGATTTCAGAGGAGGAGGAAAGTGCACATTTGCTATTTGGTTTGAAAATACAGTCTCCTCTTTTCCCCTATGGGAAAGGAACATGGATGGAAAATAATGCTTCACCATTCTCAGCAGGAAGGGGGAGGCTGCCTCTGTAACTGGCCCAAAGTACCCACTGGGCAATAGTCAGGAGGGGCAAGTGGTACCTGGAGCATGACCACTTCTTGCTCCAGCCCGTAGTTTAGGCCTGACCTGTGTTAAGCTTCAAACCACAAAAGTGTCTGAACCTGACCATCTTCATTGCAACCTCTCTCCCATTCAGTGGTCCCTTGCCATCCTGGGACCCTGTGGGTAGAGCCCTGCGAATCTGCAGATATCCAGTTTATATCCGCAGACTATATTGGTGGATGTGGATACCAATTTTGTATCTGTGCAGGGCTCTACTTGTGGGGTGATCCATCCAAGCAGGGTCCATCCCTATGTGAGATCCTCCCACTATCCAGATCTTGGCCTCCCTGGAAACAATAGTGAGGTAAATACCACAACCCGATTCTTGCTTGCAAGGTGCTAATACACTTTCCCTGGCCCAGGGGTGCTAGGCCATAGCATGGCTTTGTAAAGCATTTTAGAATATGGCTCATCCTTTTCTACGCTGCCTAGGGAAACTGACAGCATGGTTCGAACTTCAGGAGAGAGAGCTTTACATCTTGGCAGGACACCTGAACCACTCCTCCATGCCCTCTGCTTGAATTAATCTTAACCAAGCTACACACAAGATGTAGTGGGTTTCCCCCCCTCACCAGAATGAAAATAGATTTAGAAGTGAGAGAGATTTTGCTACAGCAGGACTCCTTGGACTCTGAATTGTGGGTTTAAGAGCACTTGGTGGATAAAAATATATACCTTTAAACAGAGAGCTCATGAACTGCGGATAGGGGTTGCAGGGCTTGGCCTCTGATGGGTTATAGACACTGGATTGGGTTCCAAAGTGGAGATCTCAAGCCAGTGCAAAAAAAGAGCATTTTCTCCAGTCTCACTCATACAAACAACCCCGCCTTTGGTGTGGTGGTGCCCTTTGTCTCATTTTTATTTCATTAGGGAGCTAAAGTGAGGTGAAGAGATTCCAGCTACCAAGACAAGCAGCAAATTGCAACCTCCTTTAGACAGAAAGTGAAGGGTCCTTGGTTTTCATGAGGAAAAAAAGGAAAGAGTAAGACATTCAGCACCATGGAGGAAGAGCGAGCGAGAAGACCTGACCCCACTGAAAACAGATGTCTTGCTGTTGAATTCATGGATACCAGAATGCAGCCTGGAGAGTCAGGCAAAGAGCCAAACGTTTGCTCTCAGGCCTTGTCTTTGCTGGTTCATATGTTGTCCTCATCCAGCATTTTGCTGACCCCTTCGCAGATCCTCTGCAGGTGGCTGCGGTAGGGTTCAGAAGGTCCATACAAGGCCGACAGGAACTCATAGTCCGCAAAGTGGTTGAAGACGTGATTGATCCTGGAGTGGGACTTGGCTGTCAGGTGGGTGTTGACAGCCTGGTGGAGCAGATCACGGCACTCGTTCAGCACGCTGGACATGACCCTGCGGTCGAAGGTGAAGTCTATCTGGTAGAAGCTGACGGCGGTCATGGCCAGGGTGTGCACTTTCTTGCGGAAGTGCTCCATCAGCCGCAGCTCATCAGCGGTGAACTGCCGATTGCGGTACAGTACCCCCAGCTTCATGACGATCTTGATCAGGTTCTTGATGATCTTCTGGGCCTCCTTGCGGTTGTGGGTGAACTCCTTGGTGACCCGGTACAGCTCATCCAGAACCTCGCTGCTGGTGTCATCAATGAAGATGTTTGCCATGGTCTTTGAGGCCATCTTGCTCAGGAGCTTTTTCTGAGCTTGCAGAACCAAGTTCTTGGTGCTGAAGGTGTCCATCTTCTCTGGAAGGGTGAAAAAAAGGGAACACGACCATGTGATTCAGCCCTTGCCCTGGAGTAATGATCTCTCCCCTCCCGGCCCAGGTGCACATACACACACAAAAGCATCTTGGTCTAATAGTTAGAGCAGAGGGAGTTGGGAATCTGGCCTCCTGCATTCTATTCCAGCTTTGGAATAGGAGGAGGGTCTAGTGGTCAGAACAGGCAGGGACTGAGCATCAGGACACCTGGGGTCTGTACTCTAGGAGTGCACATGATTTAGAGTAGGAGACTAGGACACCCAGGACTCCTGGGTTCTTTCCCCCTTTCTGGGAACAGGTATTTTAGTGGCTAGGTATTACTGTGGACTAAAATCCCCTAAACATCAAAGGAAGGTCGATGCACTGCGTACATTGGAAAGGCCCATTAGACCTATATTGCTGTCTTCCCACCTGGCATCTGTATTGCTTCCTATGCAGAATAAGACTTATCATCCTGTCATTTTAATGTGCCTGCCTTAAAATCTGGCTCATTTCTTTGAGGGGGAGACCCACGTGACATTTGGTGGTCATGTGGCTGGTGAGCAGCTGTTTAGCACAGCAGAGCTCGCATCCCGAGAGCAGATAGCATTATACACCACGTTTGCGGATATAATTTTGTTCAGTCCCTGCAACCTGCCAGAGAGCAGCACTCCTGCTGGTTTCCTTTTGTGTTTGTCAAAGTACATAAAAGCACTCCATTTCTCCGGCTCCCTCCTATGCTAGAGTTTGGATTCCGGAACCAATTCAGTTTGCTGGCTGGATGATAACCTGTGCTCACCATTACTCAGGGACCGACTCTCCGGCCGTGCCCCACCGGCGCTGCGTGATGGAATTTGATTCCTGCAAACCCGCCAAGGAAGAAAGAAGTGAGGAGCTCATAAGCAAGGTTATCAGCTTAGATGAAGGCTGCACAGAGATGAATGCAGCAATTCAGGCAAGAGAAAGACCTAGAGACAGACAAGACCTGCCTAGGACTCACGAACCCAAACCGAGCCACTTAGCCAGTGACTGTGTTAGAGACCGAAACTAGCGAATGAAGCAACACAGGTGCTGGGATTCATCCTGCCTGGAATAGCAACACATTACAGACCATGATAACTACAAGCTTTCATTTAGGACAGATGGCAAAGAGAAGCAGGTCAGTGATGCAACTGTTTGCATACAGTAGGACCTGTTTACACTGAATTTGAACAAATTTGGTTTGGCGCTTTCATTGGCTCAAGAGATCTGAGTTTAAGTCCTAGCTCTGTGACTGTTCATTGACTCGCTCTTTGCCTCAGTTTCCCTATTGGTCAAATATAGGTAACAATCCTTCCTTTTGCCTGCCCCTTGTCTGTTTAGGTTGTAAGTTCTTCAGGGCAGAGACTGCCACTACAGCACCTAGCACAACAGGGCCTTGATCTTGGCTGGAGGGTCTAGCTGCTGTTGTAACACAATAAAAAAGTGTTTCACTGCGTTGACCCGATGGGCAAAAATTACAGCGCTGACTTCAGGGAAGTTCTTAGAGGAAAGGCATTCTGGGGCTTTGGCCTCAGTGGGCTCAGCCATTGTGTGTATATAAGGAACAACACATAAGAGGCTGTATATGTTTGTACAGCTCCTAGCACAAATGAGTCCTGGTCAATGAGAAACACTCCCCAGGCGCTATGATAATACAGATCATATGGGATGGGAAGGTAATCCAGGCCACTGGGGTGAAGCCATTAATAAGTTGATTGTTCTGAAGCATTTTCAGTGTCTCCCTTTCCTAAATAATCCAGTTTCAAACCTTTACCCTCCAAAATCATGTTCTTTAATATCTGTACTTTAAGCTTTTGGCACTTGCTCTCTGAAAATCAGGCCCCTTTAAGGGGTCTCCAGGTGGCCTCCAGAATCATTAGCTGTTGCTGAAAATGCACCTCCCAAAGGTTTTGAGTAACACCAAAACTGGGGTTGAGATGGCTTTACTGGTCAGCGGAAATGGAGTCATTCTAACAGGGGCATGGAATGAGAACACAGGTGCTATGGATTATAATTCCTAACTCTTAACTGTGGATCACCAAACCCTTTATAAAAGGAGGGCAGTATCATTATCCCAATTTTACAGATGGGGAAACTGAGGCACAGAGTGGCACAAGGTGCGTGGCAGGAATTGAAACCAGGTCTCCTGCATCTTAGTCCTGTGTCCTCTCCACTAGTGCTACAAACAGCAGTATGCCCAATAACAGAGATTGTGCTTAAAGGAGGGAGCATAGTCTAGTGGTTAAAGCACTGAATTTGGAGTTAGGGGGACTGTGATTCCATTCCTAGCTCTGCTGTACATTCCTTGGGTGACCAGGGGCTAGTCACCTCACTTCAACATGCCTCAGTTTCTGCATCTGTAAATTGGGACTAATAATACTTATCTACTTGACATGGGAGGAAGATAGTTAGCCAAGGTTTGTAAAGTGCTTTGAGATCATCCAGTGAAAGCTGCTTTAGACCATTCATAGAATATCAGGGTTGGAACCCCATCTAGTCCAACCCCCTGCTTAGAACAGGACCAACCCCAACTAAATCATCCCAGCCAGGGCTTTGTCAAGCCAGGCCTTAAAAACCTCTAAGGAAGGAGATTCCAACCCCTCCCTAGGTAACCCATTCCAGTGCTTCACCACCCTCCTAGTGAAAAAGTTTTTCCTAATCTCCAACCTAAACCTCCCCCACTGCAACTTGAGACCATTGCTCCTTGTTCTGTAATCTACTACCACTGAACAGTCTAGATCCATCCTCTTTGGAACCCGCTTTCAGGTAGTTGAAAGCAGCTGTCAAATTCCCCCTCATACTTCTCTTTTGCAGACTAAATAATCCCAGTTCCTTCAGCCTCTCCTCATAAGTCATGTGCTCCAGCCCCCTAATCATTTTTGTTGCCCTCCGCTGGACTCTTTCCAATTTTTCCACATCCTTCTTGTAGTGTGGGGCCCAAAACTGGACACAGAACTCCACATGAGGCCTTACCAATGTCCAATAGAGGGGAATGATCACATCCCTCGATCTGCTGGCACAAGATCATTGTCATCCTAGGGTTTACATTGGCACAACAGTCCAGCTAATAGAACTGGTGACTGAATCAGTTCCTCCACTGGTAGCAATACAGCTAAGCAAGATAGCTGCCCCAGGTCAGATGACAAAGGTGCCGGTGGGAGCCAATGCACCGAGCCCCAGCCCGCTGGGAATTTTCCATTGCAAGTTCTAAACCCCTGCAAATAGGGGGCATTCACAGAAAGGCTGGCCCAGGCTTAAGGAGGGTATAAATTAAGCGAGCAGTAACAGAGCCGTCAAAACCGGTACTGTTGCAAGATGTTCCACGCAGTGTTATTTACAGCCCTTTGGAAACACAAAGGTTTGCAAGTATTTCCTTTTATGTGAAAACATTGATTTTAACAGCGTGAGTCGGGAGCTGGAGGGCTCTCTCTTTACTAATAAAGAAATGGAAAAAATATAGCCTGCAATGCTGGAGCTGCAGGCATCCTCCTAACAGGACAGGCTCATTTTCTGCCGACAGGCATATGAGAGATAAGCTAGTACCGAGAGAGGCCGCCTGTGAGAGAGGAGAGAGAAAGCAAGGGGGAGAGAAACAGAGCCGCTCAATCAGGGGCGTGGGTGGCAGTATGGGGGCTATGATTTAGCACTTGCATTTCAGAAAGTTAACTTCCCCTGCTCGTGGGAGGCTGCAGTTAGCTTTGCTGTGGCACTGGTAGGCAGCTGCGCTGTCTGCCAGTGTCTTTTCCAAAGACCGACCCAAGTTGGGTGAGCAAGCATAGTGATGTGACTGCTCTGAGCGCCTGCCTTAGGAGAGATGGCGGTGGGGAGAAGGTTGGCTAGGTAGCTGTTTCTCTATGGTGGAAGCCTTCTTATGCTGGCCTGATCCCCATTTCACAGATGGCAGAACTGAGACCCAGAAACCGTACGGCCCTAGTTTTCCAGAGCAGTCCCCGGTTTGGGAGAGGAATAATTGGAGGCATGCTGGGCATCCCTAGCTCCCACTGACTTTCTCTGGAGCTGGGAAGTGCTCAGAACTTTGGAAAAATCAGGCTCCTTTATGATGTCTCAAACCAAGCACCCCCAAAAAGCTGGGGCTTCCAAAATCCTTGGTCACAGCTCAAGGCCTTGGCCTAAAAGACACGGGGCTGATGTATCCATTTGTTCTTTCAGAGTAAACCGACGCTGAGCTCTTAAAGGGACCATTTTGATAATCTAGCCTGACTTCCTGCAGAGCCCAGGCTGCAGAACTGAACGTAAGCGACAGAAGAGAAAATGGATTTGGCACATGTTAGAGCATGCGACCTTACCAGCTGTGATCCTCTCTGCTCTGCACAGACATTACACTTCCCGGGGTCTTTTCTGGGAGAGTAAGGGTTTGCCTCCCTGTCCTTGCCCAAAATTTCCGCTCCTTCCAACCTGTTGATGCCTTATCTATCCTGCTGGTGGCTTCATCCCAGAGGTGGCTGCATTTCAATGCTACTGTGTGCCTGAAGTTTGCAAAGTGCCTTGGGATCACAAAAGGCACCCGTATAAATAGAAATTCCCACACCCAAAACCTTTGTCAGCTGAGATTGACCTCCACCCACACAATCCTATAAAAACAAGGAAATGCCCAGCAAAGAGAACTTTCTCTAAAGAGCCCGCAACACCCATATGTCCCTGTAAGCAACCATGGTAACAGGCACCACACAACACTCCCTCACACTATTAATTTAACGATGCCTGGCTCTTACATAGCGCTGTTCAGCCACAGATCTCAAAGCGCGTTAGCCGGGGAGAAATGGAATCGTTGCAATGGAGGGCTGGAAGGGCCCTTGAGAGGTCATCTAGTCCAGCCCCTCCGCGCTGAGCCAGGGCCATGTAACCCTAGACCGTCCCTGACAGGGGTTATTAGTCCAACCTCTTCTTAAACACCTCCAGCGATCAGGATTCCACCACCCCTCTAGGTCACCTGTTCCAGAGCTTAACCACCCTCTGGGTTAGAAAGTTTACCTTCATATCCAGACTCAGTCTCTCCTGCTGTAAACTAAGGTGACACCCTCTTGTCCTACCCTCAGTGAACACAGAACAACAGGTCACTGTCCTCTCTATAGCAACCTTTCACATATTAATCACGTCCCCCCCTTGGCCTTCTCTTCCCTAGAGCGAACAGGCCCAGGTTTTCAACCTTTCCTCCCAGATCACATTTTCCAAACCTCTTCTCATTTCTGTTGCTCATTTCCCTTGCGTCTCAGGGAACAATCTGCCTCAGGTCACCCCGCCAACCAACTGCAGAGCCAGGAACTCAGGTCTCTCCAGTGCCAGTCTAATCTCTCCAGAGAGCTGTGCTGCTCCTGATTCAGCCAGTTCTAAGATCACTGCATGCCAGGAGGCTCTGCAGCATCACCCCGGACTTGGGGAATGAATTAATTAATTTCTACGCCTTCCCTCCGTGCCGAACCCCTCTCTCCTGCTAATCTGTTACTATCCTCTCAACATGCTCCCCTGACACATGGCTCACTTCCCATTGGGCAGACGCTGCTGTTTAACGAGCAACTGGAGATTTCCCTCGAATGAGACATTTTCCTGCTCAGACGAGCCCGTCAGGCAGAGCCTCCTACTCATTCCATTGTTCGCCGTGGCACTGCTTTATCAGCCGACAGAGGAAGAGACAGTTTTGCCCCAGCCCAAGTTTGAAATGGAAATAAACCAGCAGATTTCCTTCCTGTCACTCATGCTTCCAGCTCTGCTGGAGTTTGAAAACACCTCTAAAAAACAAACAAACAAACAAAAAAACCCAACCACAACAGCCTCTGAAAGTGCTGGCTGCGACACGACTGTGAGGAATGGAGCAAGGCTCTGTTGAGAGGAAGGATGGGGCTGAAGATGCAGTATCCGAGACTGCAGACGTCTCTGCTATCCCTTCTCTTCCAAACACCTGAAGTGCTTTCAGATCTCTCTCCTGCAGTTGGGAGCCTGGACACCTCAACGTGACCATGAGGAAGGATGGCTCAGTGGCTAGGTTGCACTCCTAGGATGCAGAGGACTGAAGTTCAATGCTCCGCTTGCCCAAGGTCACACAGGAAAGTCTGTGGCCAAGTCACTTTGGACAGGGTTGCTTCCTAAGCAGTGGGTCACGACTCACCAAGGGGTCGCAGGAAGGTTGTAGATGGGTCACAGGCCTGGTGCAGGGGCGCCATAGCCAGGTTGCAATGGGCAGAGCAGCGAGCCAGCCCTGGCCCTGTGGGACAATACCTAGGGTCCTGGGTGGGACTGTACTTGGGCAGCTGAGCTAGCTGGATAAAGATAGCAGTGCAAGATGTCTAACCATGCTGCAAGCACTGCTGTGCCTCAGTTTCTCCATGTGCACAATGGGAAATAGCAATTCCCTACCTCACAGGGGTGTTGAGGATAAATAAAGATTGTGAGGTGCTCAAATACAATGGTGATGAGGACCAGGCAAGTACCTTAATATACAGCTAGATCTTCCAAGGCAAGTTGGCTGCATGTTTTAATCTGCCATGCCCCAATTCAGGATTGTTTCTCCCTGTCGAGGATGCAGCTACTGCTACCTACGGCAGAGCAGTGAGCTGCTTTCCTGGCTCGCTGGATGGCATGAGCTGTGTTATCTGTTCACTGATGTTGATCCGCCAGCATGACTCTGCATTGAAGCATGTCTTTGGCTTTGATTCAGTGGGTTTTACTGCCAGACATGAGCGCTGATGGACCTGGCGATAGGAGGGATTGGAATGAGGAAGGGCCAGGCACCTGGAGCAATTCACACCTCAGGCGTGGGCATGGAAGGAGGCACAAAGACCAGGGTGGAAGAAGGGGGTGGTTAGGCAGATTCATCATCAGAGCAACGGGGAGTAGCCAGAGACCAGAGTGGAGATATAAGCAGAAGCGGCTTCATGCAAAGCCTTAAAGGGAGGAATAAGAACCTTGAGCTATCCATGGGGAGTAGGGGAAGCCAGTGGAAATCCAGCCACACACTGTTCATCCACAGGATCCTTTCTGTACCTGTTCCTCTAGGCCCCAAAACCACAGAGAGCTTAACTGAAGGGCATGCAGCCGAGAGAGCATCACCAAATGCCACCCCCAGATATCAAGTGACAGCCGTGACCTAACCAGCAGAACACTTAAGCTAGAAAGCACATAGCATCAGAATCTGCTTTCCCTGGCTGATCAAACACAGAGAGCCTGGCCCAGGAGTAAGAGCCTCCCTTGACCTCCTCAGTGTTTCAGCCACTTAGACCAGGTCTGAGTTTTAACCCTTTCATTGGGGAGGACGCGCACCACAGGACTGCAACGGCATACGAACATTTCAGTTCACCCATAAACATGGCACATGGTAACCTCTGCACATCCAGCGACAGCTTCACGGTTCCCCCAGCCCCACCTGCTCCTGAGATGCTGACACAAGCCTTCCTCTGTGGGTACATGTAACAGAAACAAAGCCAGATCTCTTCCCTCCGCCCCTGCCCCCCCCCACGAGTGGTGCACATCAGGAATAACTCCCGCAGGAAGCAAGGGCCGAATCAGGCCCAATCCTTTAAAAGCATCCCCATGACAAATCAGAAAACCGGCGCTTTGTGAATCTGAAAACACTGTCATCCTGCCAGCACCCAGCAGAGGCTGGTGACATTTGAAATGGATTAGGCAAAATTGACACATACAGGTGTGTGCAGGGAGCCAATTTGCAGCGCCACATCCAACTCCGGCAATGTTGTCCTCCCGGGGGCCTCTGCTATCAGCACGGCTCTGCAGGGAGCAGGCTTCTCGGAGCCTGAGCCCGGCCTCCTCCTATTCCACAAGCTGGGAAGGGAGTGGAGGTGATGATTTATTATTTCCCACTCTGCCCCTTGCTTCTCTCTCCCCCATCCCCCCATTTCTTCCAGATGTTGCACACCTGCACTGCTTCCACTCATGACGATGCTGGTCTCAATTACCGGAGTAACCGTCAGCCATTCCCCTTCTCCCGCCGAACACCCACCCACCGATCCCTTGATGGCAGGATGAATATTTCATAGAGCAGCACAGAGGCACTTGAATAATTTATGGGTCAGCGTGGAGAGCGAGCTTGCAGCATGTGGAAAGAGGTGCTGAGAGCAGGCAGGCACCTCCTCCTCCTGGTGCTTGTTAGGGCCGTGTTCACATAGCTGTCGAAGCCCCCTCGATCCCCCCCCCCCCCTTTTGCCTGGATTTATAACTTGCCATCAAAAGTTTCCTCTGGTGCGAAAGTTCTCCACTCGGAGGGCGCGTTAAACAGCGGGAGCAGCATCTGTCCAGCTGATTGGGAAACCAGAGATGAACGCGGTGTGGGGTCAAGATGCTCCCTGGCTGTCCTAGAACTCGGCTGTTCCACCATTTCTCTGCCAGCACGGTGGAAAGCAAGCCTGGCAGGAAAGCCTCGCCACCTGAAGGCCTAACCCGGGTCTACCGGAGAGCAGCGTGTCGTGCCAGAGCCTGACAGGAGCAGAGCAATCCGGTGCGCAGTGCCTCACCGTGCCATTATCTTGTCTACACTGGGGCAAGGCACCCTGCTTGGGTCTGGTTCTCAGTTACACTGAGGCCCTTTTATGCCACCCTGGCTGTACAAAGGGGCCTTGAAGTATGCAGAATATCCCCTGTGCAAGGGCATCCCAAAGGGGTGCAGAGCCGCACAAGGGCTACCCCCATACGCACATTTAAACTTCTGCCCGCGTCTGGGGCAAGCCAGTCGGGCTCTGTAAAGGGGTGAAGGAATTTCAACAACTGTCCTTCCCTTTCGCTTCTCTTTGTATGGCTCTGCCCTGCAGTACCACCCAGAAGTTCTCAGAGCTGCTAAGGGACACATTTAATTAAGCTTCGCAGACATCCCAGGGAAGCGTTAATATGACCATTAAAGATTGGGAAAGAGAAGAGTGAAGTGACATAACCACCCAGAGCAAGACCCTGGAGCCACTGGCTCTGACCATTAGGTAACACTCCCTATATCAGCCAACTCCAGATGCCCTTGGCAGCACTGTTATGACAAGCGTCAGGATCTCTCCCTCCCAGGCTTGACTTTTAGTGGCATTTTGGTGTTGGATAAATAAATAAAGAAGTACCTCATCTCCTGCAGCCACTGTTGTTACCCGTTGCCATGGGCCCCAACAGCCTTGCTAGGTACACCTTCCCCAGCAGCCCCATTGCTAACATCTACCAGCTGCTCGAGAAACAAGACAGGCCCGTTGCAGGAGTTCTCTCGGAGTGGCCAAATGTAAGAGTTGATCAGTAGCCAAGCAACTGAGGTCTTGGGAGGCAGACTGTGTACAGAGTGGGTGGGTCCCAGGAGGAGAAGGAGCCAGGAGCTACTGTGGAAAGCCCCTCTCCCTGACGAAGGAGGCAGGAATCTGGTGAGCCATCCAGGCCCAGCCATGTGTACACACAACGGTGGCCTATCCCATTTATAGTGACGCTGGGCCGGCGTGATGATGTAATTACTGGCTGCATAGTGGTGGCGCAGAGGCGCCGGCGTCGTAGGCCAGGGCCCCCGATGGTGCTCAGCGTTGTTCAAATACGGATCAAAGAGACAGCCCCTTCCCCAAAGGGCTTACAGTGAAAGGGTCATTGTGGGGCCAGGACCGGGGAAGAAGACATGGGACTCATCTATTCCTGGAACACGGGCTGTTTTCCCTCCTGGTGCAAGTCAGGCCTGGCCTAAGCTAGGCCTGCTGCAAGGCTTGTAGGGGCTGAGAAACATGGTTCAGTGGATGCTGTGAAACGAGTTGGCAAGGCCTCAGTCCAGGCCCCGAGACCCTAGGGCTAGAACAGCGGGAAACTGGCCTGATTCAGGGCTGCCTTGGCCAGGCCTCCTGCAGCTCACCTCTGCCGTTGCTCTGCCCCCAGCCGTCCCACGTGCAGGCCCCAGCCAGGCAGCGGGGAGTTGATTAGGGGCCAGGTGGCTATGCAGGATAAAGGGAAGTGCTAATGTGTTATTGTAAAAGGCCCTTAGGGTTCCTGACACTTTGCAGCAGAGAACTCTGAGGGCCTTTAATTAGTCACCCAGCAGTGGCAATGGAAGGTCGCCCTGGCATCAGCATTGCTTGGGGCATACTCCGGGGTTTCAGATGGCTAGGACGTTCTTTGGTTTCTCTTGCGGAGGCCCATCAGCAAGGGGCCGGTTAATGCAGCGGTGACTGCTGTAAGCTGGACGCCTGGTTGTTCAGAACCAGACTGAGAACTCGCCAACTCATTTCACATAATCTCCCAACCAGCATTTCTCAGCACGCACTCCACTCCCGTTATTAGCACTCCAGTCCCCCGACGGCCCCTCGCTGCTCCCAAGCATGGAACTGATTAGGAGTGGCAGGAAGCCAAGAGACACAGCAGGGCAGAAACCAGAAGCCGTCTGAAATAGTTCTTAGGGTTTCTTCTTTGTAACAGGCCACGGTCACTAATAACTCTGCTCCGACTGGTAAATAGCCAACTCAGAGCAAAAACCAGAGATGGGCCTGAACCGGAACCCTGGATCCAGCTCTCGGCTCACAGCTCAAGTGTATCCCCGTAAAGAGACAATCCACCTGAGTTACTCAGATACTTGTGATGACATGAGATAAGAACCTTCGACAGAACTGAGCTATTCACGTAGCGCCTGGGTGACAGAGTGCTGGGACCTGCCTGGTGAGTCAGCACTCTGATCACTGGGACTCCAATCAGCTCCCCCTGGAAAAGGCTGGGGGAGGCACATGCTAATTAGCTGATCCAGCTGGGCGGCTGGAGAACCAATGAATCCATCAGCTGAGGGATATAAGAAAGCTACAAGAAGGAAGTCCGGGAGGAGGCAGGAATGGTGATCCAAGCTAGCTGAGTCTGATGGATGCAGAGATCTCAATGACGGCTCCGTCCCCTGCTCTGGAATATTATGGCAGTGATGCCTGGGATTGGGAATGGATCACATGACATTGCCACTCAAGAGAGGGAGTGAGAGGTTCCCAGGGCATCTGAGGTCAGGGACAGAACTGTAGCCTGAGCCTCAGTTACTCCATTCCTGCATTGGAGATAGGGATGCTTTATGTCACCACTGCACTCCCTGTATTCTGAAACATGCAGGATCCTGCCCAGTCCCAGTCAGAACAGCCCTGGGGCTGCTCTGACTTACACTCTCCTTCCCTCAGCCCTCTGTGGGCCCTGAGAATAGAGACTAGCTGTGGTACAAGGCACTTGGCTGTGCCCCTAACCTGCCCCTATATCAGGGCCTGGGAGCAGGACCAGCAGCGAGCCTGTAGGCCAGTTCTACACTGGCTGGGAAAGCTCCCTGAATACAGGGAGGGGAGATTCTTAGAGGGAAGAGGTGCTTCCGTCCAACTTAAGGTCTCTTTCCACTGGCCCTCAGTGTGCTTGCTCCCATCACAGCAGCATCCTTCCAACTTTGGGCATAATTCCCTAGGAGAGGCAGGAAGCAGGACCAGATGGGTCATGCTCTGTCCCAGAATGAAGCAGCGATATGGAGGGGAGAGTTATTTTGAGGCATCTCTCTTGCTTTCAGCTCCCTCCCTTCCTTGTCGAGCTCAGATCAGCACTTCTCTCTTCTGGAGCAACTTCCTCCCTACCTTGCTCAGAAGGTTGGTGATTAAGGAGGCTTATTAGGAAGAAGGACCTTTCAAGCCCCCATGCGGAGATGTCTCAGCTGATTGTCACAGGGAATGCTCCCAGCCCACGGGGTCTGTGCCTTTGAAAGGATCATTGCGAATATTAAGCCACTTTAGAAGCAAAGATTCTCATGAGGCAGGGGGGGAGGCCTGTGGTAGGTGCACCCCAAATTGGGCCTAATGGAGTGGAGGGGGTCTGGCTGGGCAGGTGCCAAGCAGCCTGCACAGCTCATGCTAGTTTCATTGTTACCCCCTTGTCCACACCGTTCTGTTGGTCTCATTCCCCATATTGTTTTTTGACATAAGATTGCACAAGCCAGGACCGCGTAACTTATTGCTGGACTGTGCCAAGGGCCATGAGTCCTGAGTCCCTCTCTAGGTGTGACTATATTGCAAATAATGAACAACAACATTTACAGGCTGTGTTCTGGGGTTGCTGCATTTATAAGTTTGCTTTTAAGCCAACTGATGATCTAGTGGTTACTAGGGAATGGGACTCTGGAGCCCTGGGGTCTATTCCCAGCTCTGCCACTGACCATTAGGTGACCTCAGGCAAGTCACTGTGCCTCTCTGTGCCTCAGTTTCCCTATCTGTAAAATGGGGTTATGCGGCTCAAAGGGACTAAGAGGGTTAGTTCTTTTTTAAGAGCTTTAAGGTCCTTGAATGGAAGGTGCTAGAGATGTATATGATGTTACTCATGAGATCAGGAGCACAGAAATTGACAGATAGGATAAGACCTAAAGTCCATCTCACCCAGTATCCTGTCTCTCACAGTGTGAGAGGTGCAAGAAACCACAGTAGCAGCTGTCGGATAATCTGCCTCTCACCATAGATCTCACCCTGATCTCTAATAGAGATTGGCTTAAACCCTGAAATTTAATATCCCTTCCAAAATTATTGGTAATAACTATGATAATTCACATATACTTGTTGTCTCTTTCTGAACCTTGCAAAGTTCTTGGTCTCAGTGACTTCTTGTGGCAATGAGTTCCCTAGTCTAATTATGCATGGTATGAAAAAGTAGTTCCGTCTATCTGTTTTGAATTTACCACCTTTTGAATTTCAGTGAACATCCCCTAAGTCATGTGTTACAAAGACCGGGAGAACAGATGTTCCTAATCTCTTGGTTCTAGACTGTTCATTATATTATAGAATCGTATAATAGCCCCTTATTTGCCACCTCTCTAAGGTGGTCGTAATAATAATCCTCAGCTCTTAGAGCTTTATACAACAGTAGATCTGCAAGTGCTTTGCAAAGGAGGTCAGCATCATTATCCCTGTTTTATACATGGGGAAACTGAGACACAGAGAAGGGGAAGTAGTATGCCTAAGGTCACCCCGCAGGCCAGTGGCAGGGCTGGGAATAGAGCCAAGATCTCCTCAGTCCCAGTCCAATGCTCTCTCAACCAAACAGTCTCAATCTTGTCAAGCACCCTTCAGAGGAGAGACTTTCTAGGCCATTGTTCATTCATGTTGCCCTTCTCTGAGCCCCTTCTAAATCTGCAATATCTTTTTAGAGAGGAATTAAATGGCTCCTTTCCCTCCCCTACCGAGCTGCTTTTTTAAACTGGTGGATGGGGCTTTAGAAGACAAATCAGGCCACACTGTCACCTGTTCCAGCAGACACCACCACTGATTTTACATAATGTAAGAACAACCGTACTTGGTCAGACCAAAAGATACTGGGCTAGATGGACCTGTCTTCCGACTGTGGCCAATGCCAAGTGCCCCAGAGGGAATGAACAGAACAAGGAATCATCCAGTGATCCATCCCCTGTTGCCCATTTCCAGCTACTGGCAAACAGAGGCTAGAGACACCATCCCTGCCCATCTGGGCTAATAGCCATTGATGGACCTATCCTCTATGAATTCATGTAGTTCTTTTTTGAACCGTTATAGTCTTGGCCTTCACAACATCCTCTAAAAGGAGTTCCACAGGTTGACTGTGTGTTGGCTGAAGAAATACTTGCTTGTGTTTATTTTAAACCTGGTGCCTATTAATTTCATTTGGTGACCCCTAGTTGTGTTACGAGAAGGAGTAAATAACACTTCCTTATTTACTTTCTCCACACCAGTCATGATTTTATGGCTCTCCATTATATCCCCCCCTTAGTCATCTGTTTTCCAAGCTGAAAAATCCCAGTCTTATTAATCTCACCTCATAGGGCAGCCGTTCCATACCCCTAATCATTTTTGTTGCCCTTTTCTTAACCTTTTCCGATATATCTTTTTTGAGATGGGACAACCACATCTGTAAGCAGTATTCGAGATGTGGGCGTACCATGGATTTATATAGAGGCAATGTGATATTTTTTGTCTTATCTATCCCTTTCTTAATGACTCCCAACATTCTGTTTGCTTTTTTGATGGCCGCTGCACATGGAGTGGATGTTTTCAGAGAACTCTCCACAATGATGCTAAGATCTCTCTCTTGAGTGGAAACAGACCACAAGGAACAAGCTTTGTTCTCTGTTCTTCGATCCTATCAAGTCATTCAGGGCACGGGGCAATAAGTTAAACGGATTCTGAACAATCACTGCCTCCTCGAATCCCAGTGACATGCAGGTTGTCCCTTGGACTGGAGTCGCACTTCAGTGCTTTTCCTTGGCACCAGCACAGTTTACTCCCCTGGAACCAGATCTTCAACAGAGCTCCACTCCCATTTAGATGCCTACGTAAGCAGCCAGGTGCTCAGAAGAGTAGAGCACATTGGATGGAAACCTGGCCCCAAGGGGAGCTGCTGAGTGCTGAGGCCTAGGAGTCTATAAATCCTGTCCCCGGTCATGGGTGCTGAGACCTTGAAAAATCTGGGCAGGAGAATGGAGTTGGTGGGTGCCATGTTGAAAGGGGAAAGTTCTGCAGGAACACTGGGCCCTGAAGTGGCATCAACATCCCTCCTACCCCTCTAGTTACCCCAGGCCAGGGAAATATTAGTAGATTGGATCATATATCAGGGGAACAAGGCAACATCCCACAACATTCTCCCAGACCCATACAGTCTGTGGCATTTGGAGTGGGCATCTAACCATTACTGCCGGTATTCAGACACTACACCGGGAGCACGGTGCAACGGGGCTTTCCCCTCTCTGATTCCTAGGAGGTGAGAGATGGGCCTTCCTAGAACCCTAGTCAGGGCAGAGAGGAGGGTGATGCCCAGCTGGTGGCGGGGAGGCCCTGGTCAAGGATAGGAGGAGACAGGAGGGTGATGCTCAGCTGGGGAGGGGAAGGCCCTGGTCAGGAATGAGGGGGCAGACGGGAGGGTGATGCTCAACTAGGGGGCAGGCCCTGGCCGGGGCAGGGGCAGATGGGAGGGTGATGCTCAGCTGAGGGGGGGGGGCAGGCCCTGGCCGGAGCTGGGGCAGACGGGAGGGTGATGCTCAGCTGGGGGGGGCAGGCCCTGGCCGGAGCTGGGGCAGACGGGAGGGTGATGCTCAGCTGGGGGGGCAGACAGGAGGGTGATGCTCAGCTGGGGGGGGCAGGCCCTGGCCGGGGGGGGGGGGCAGACGGGAGGGTGATGCTCAGCTGGGGGGGGCAGGCCCTGGCCGGGGGGGGGGGGGGGAGACGGGAGGGTGATGCTCAGCTGGGGGGGCAGGCCCTGGCCGGGGGGGGGGCAGACGGGAGGGTGATGCTCAGCTGGGGGGGCAGGCCCTGGCCGGGGGGGCAGACGGGAGGGTGATGCTCAGCTGCGGGAGGGGGCAGGCCCTGGCCGGGGGGGGCAGACGGGAGGGTGATGCTCAGCTGGGGGGGGGGCAGGCCCTGGCCGGGGGCGGGGGGTGGGACAGACGGGAGGGTGATGCTCAGCTGCGGGAGGGGGCAGGCCCTGGCCGGGGGGGCAGACGGGAGGGTGATGCTCAGCTGGGGGGGCAGGCCCTGGCCGGGGGGGCAGACGGGAGGGTGATGCTCAGCTGGGGGGGCAGGCCCTGGCCGGGGGGGCAGACGGGAGGGTGATGCTCAGCTGGGGGGGCAGGCCCTGGCCGGGGGGGGGCAGACGGGAGGGTGATGCTCAGCTGGGGGGGCAGGCCCTGGCCGGGGGGGGGGCAGACGGGAGGGTGATGCTCAGCTGGGGGGGCAGGCCCTGGCCGGGGGGGGGCAGACGGGAGGGTGATGCTCAGCTGGGGGCGGGGGGATGTCCCAGACTCCCGCCGCGTGGCCTGGGGCTGCGCCTGTCGATTCCCGGGGCGGGGGGGGCTCTTTAACCGGGGCTCGGTTCTCCAGCCCGGCCCCTCCCGCGGCAGCCCCGCACTTACCCGCCTCCTGCGGGCACCGGCCCGGCGGGGATGCGCCTCCCGCGGCCCGACGGCGGAGCCCGGCGCGTGTCCCTCTCCCGGACCAGCAGGGTCTGCTCCGCTCTCGGGTCCGGTCGCAGGCTCCGCTCCGCTCCGCGCCCCCCGCGGTGTAACCCGAGCCCAGCGCAGCCCAAAGTTTCAAATTCAAGGAGGAGCGGGGGGTGACAGAGCCGCCAGCCAATGGCAGCGCAGGGCTAGCTACAAAGTAGCCAATGGGCCCCGGGCGCGGGGGCGGGTCCAGCTGGGGTTTGATAGAAGTGGGGGGCGCTGCCCCCGGGCAGGCTCTTTAGTTTCCTGCCCAGCCAGGGGAGCCTCTGGCCGGGCGCTGGCACCAAGGAGGGGACCTGACCCTGCCCGGCTGCATCAGCTCTGCAGACTTAAGTGCTGGAGCTGGGGGGCGGGCGCACCCCCTGGCTCCAAGCGGTTTCCATTCATGGGGTTTGCAGTTTGGTTCAATGGCTCTCAGCCCCCCCGACCCCATGCAAATAGTTCCTGCACCCCTGTCTGCTGATGCAGCCTTAGAGCCGGGGTCAGCGTCCCCTGCCAAGGCCTTGGCCTCTTTTGTCTCCCAAGCTTCCCCAGCTGCGGTTTTCCCTCGCTCTTTCCTCTGCCTTTATTGCCCTGTTTTGCTTCCGCCAGCAACTCTGAAGGCGCTTGGCAGCTCCCCCGGCCCATCCTGGTTCCCACCCTCCATGGGAAGCAGCGCAGGCTGCAATAATAATAGTAATTACCAGCCGTGAGCCTGCTCAGCCCTCAGCCGATGGGGCCCCAGTAACAGCCATTAGCTGGAGAGAGAAGGGTCATTATCCCCATTTCACAGATGGGGAAACCGAGAGACAGAAAGTCACCTGCCTTGCCGTGAGTCAGTGGCAGGAACCGCACCCAGGAGTCCTAATTGTGACTTGCCATCTCCAACCACTAGATTATATGGGGGCAGTCACAGAGACCTGCCCGTGGGACTGTCACCTGATGTGCTGAGACTACCTCTGAGTCTGTTTTCTCTGCCAGTCGGGGACTTCAGGACCCTGCCTTGTTGAGCCAGGCACGCCAGCCAGTTGCAACACAGACCAACAACCGAACAACGTCCCCAAGGCTGCAGACTTAACTGAAAACAGCTCAGCAAGTGCTTCTGTCTCCAGCACCCAGACACCCAGCTCCCATTGGGCTCCAAACCCCAAATAAATCTGTTTATAGGGTAAACTCATAAATTATCTGCCCTCTATAACACTGAGAGAGAGAGAGAGATGCACAGCTGTTTTCTTGCCCAGGTATTAATCACTAAAAGCATGAGTTGCTACGGCTTGAGCTAAATGACCCACCCTTAGGGGATGTCTACACTGCAGTCATGGGGCACAGGCGCTGGACCCCCCTGGCTTGAAGTGGTTTCCATTATATCCAGGATTTACAGTTTGCTTCAGTGGCTCCCAGCACCCCCACTATATCAATGGGTCAGAGCCCTCCTGTCGTGGGGCGTGCTTGCATTTCAAGCAGATGTATCCAAGCTAGCCTGGGTCCTGGAGCTGGGAAAATGCAGCCGCCTGGCAAAGGCTGGACAAGCCCACCCAAAGCCCTGGGGACTTGCTCCGGTGGTTAGCGGCTGCGGCTTCACTGCTCTGGAACCTGATCTAGCTAGATTTGAAAGCTAGCTCGGGGAGGTCAGCTCGAATGGCAGCCACCCCGCAATTGCAGTATAGTCAGACCCGCAGCTGGGTGAAGCAGCAGTCTTCTGTGGATTGGCCACTACTGCGAGACGAACACCCACATTCTGGCAGGAGTTACACCAGCACCTCTGAAAACCGGGACCTAACGTTCCCTGGGCCCTTGTCCAGCACGTCATCTCCTTGCACCATACCTGCCTTGTATCTGGGAGCAGCCTTTCTCTTGTCACCCCATAGCCCTAATGCAATCATGCCCTTGTATCACCTCAGACATGGACTCAGAGACTTTAAGGTCAGAAGGGACCGTCATGATCCTCTAGTCTGACCTCCTGTCCATTACAGGCCACAGAGCCTCACCCACCCACTCCTGTAATAGACACCTAACCTCTGGCTGAGTTACTGACATCCTCAAATCATGATTTAAAGACTTGAAGTTACAGATAAGCCACTATTGACACCAGTTTAAACCTGCAAGTGATCTGTGCCCCATGCTGCAGAAGAAGGTGAAAAAACACCCACCGTCTCTGCCAGTCTGCCCCAGGGGAAAATTCCTTCCCAACCGCAAATCTGGGGATTGGTTAGACCCTGAGGATGTGGGCAAGACCCATCAGCCAGCCACCTGGGAGAGAATTCTCTGTAGTAACAGATTTGCCCTATCCTAGATTTTGAACTCCAGGTTTTTTGTGCATCAGCCAGGTCCCCTGAACAGACCTTCCCTGCATTAACCATTCCAAGCCTGAAGTTGAATCGCCTCTTTCTCTGCTGGTAAGTTCAAATGTTTATTCAACTTTCATTTTTTAACTGCTCAGATTAACATCATCAAAGCGGCTGCTCCCTGGAAGCTGGGGCTGAAGCCAGAGAAGAGAGCTTTGTTACTTTGTGGTAGTTTGGCCAGAGAGCAGGATGCAGCTGGAATATTTAGAATTGCAGCTGTTGACAATGTTCTGTCCACTCCTGGTGCCTACAGAAACAACAGTATTCCCTGGCCAGGCTGTGTACATCCAGTACTGGACAAGTTACCCCATGGAGCAAGAGAATTTCCATTGACTTCAGTGCACAATGAATGCATGTGTTTGAAGGTATCTTATATACGCATGTATTTAAATATGCGTAGGTGTGTGCTTGTATGTATGTGTATATTTACATATGTGTGTGACTGTATTTGTGTGTGTGCATGTGCAGGGGAGCATGTAAAAGGTACAATATATATTTATTTGGATGTAGGTGTGTAGGAACCGATGTAGGTGTGAATATGTGTTGATATGTGTCCACGGGGTGTGTGTAGTTGTGTGATTATGTTTAGGGGTGTGTACAGGAGGGGTGTGTGTGTATGGTGGTATTTACACATGTGCAGATAGATAGATACATTTGTGTCTGTGTGTGTGGGGAAAGGGCATTTAGATATTTCTAAAATTGTGCGTGTCAGTGTGTGTTTTTAGGGGTCTGGGTATGTATAAATATGTTTGTGTGCATAGGACAGTGTATACATATTATGTGTACACAGATATTTGTGTCTATGTGAGTAGGGGGGTACGATTGCCTTTATATGTGTGAATGTAACTGTGTGAAATGTGTATACATTTAGATGTATGTGTGCTTAAGGGGGTGCATGTTTATGCGTATGTGTGTGTGCTTATAAGAGTGTGTGTGTGTGAATAGGAGCCTGTGTGTGTGTGTGTTTACATGCATGAGTGTATGGAAACATCTACATTGCAGCTGGGAGCAAAGTTCCTAGCTCAAGTAAATGGACATTTGCTAGCTCGGCTCGAGCCAGCAAGCTAGCAGTGTAGCCAGAAGTAGCACGGGGGTGGCTTGGGCTAGTCACCTGAGAACAAACCCACCTGGACCCTGTGGGTTGGACTCAGATTAACTCGAGTGGGATCCTGGCCAGCTAGTTGGAGCTGTCACCAATACTACCCTGAGCTACATGGCTACTTTTCGATGCTTGCTCCCAGATGCAGAGTGAAAGTACCTGATGTGTGTGTGTGTGTGTTCATATACAAGTGTGTGTTTGTGCATTGGGGTGTGTGTGTTTACATGTATGAGTGTGTGCATATAGGGGTGCGAGCGTGTGCGTTTACATGTGTGAATGTAGGTGTGCGTTGAGGGGTGTATGTATTTATATGTATGAGTGTGTGTGTATAGGGGTATGAGCATGTCTGTTTACATGTGTGAATAAAGGTGTGCATTGAGGGGTGTGTGTATATAGGGGTGCGAGTGTGTGTGTTTACATGTGTGAATGTAGGTGTGCGTTGAGGAGTGTGCATATTTATATGTTTGAGTGTGTATATATAGGGGTGCAAGTGTGTGTGTTTACATGTGTGAATGTAGGTGTGCGTTGAGGGGTGTGTGTATTTATACATTTGAGTGTGTGTATATATAGGGGTGCAAGTGTGTGTGTTAACAAGTGTGGATGTATGTGTGTGTTGAGGGGTGTGTGTATTACACATTTGAGTGTGTGTATATAGGGGTGTGAGCATGTGTTTACATGTGTGAATGTACATGTGTGTTGAGGGGGGTGTGTGTGTGTGTATTTATATGTATGTGTGTGTATGCATATAGTGGTGTCTGGAGCTCTGGAGTGGGGATGATGGCCATGGACTGGTGTGCCTTTTGGCCTGCTTTTCCCAAGATGGCCCTAGGGATCTGCCAGCTGTCAGACTAACCTGGGCTCCCTCCCTGATCGGGGCCCCTTTCTGGCCGACTCACACAGATTGCACACAGAGGTCCATTCAGTCAGTCAGCACCGTGAGGAATGGCGTGCTGGGACCTGTAGTCAGCTTTGCACACCTTCTCTGCCTTGGTAGGAATGTCAGAGGCACACAGATGCCAGCTCTCCAGGGTGCAGATAACCTGGCAGCATCTCTCCAGGGTGCAGGTAACCTGGTCTCACAGGTACGTATACCAGAGTCGTTGGCACAAAAGGCGTGGTATGCAGACCAGCTGCAGTTCATGTCTCCTGCTCAGTGGCAAGTGATAAAATATAGATGATCTTGCATTACAAAGCTGGCTTGAAACCTCAGCACTGGCCTCGGAGACTCTGGTGGCCTAAGCAAGATTAGGTCACGGAACTCCACATGGTGCCAGAGACAGGAGAGATTTTCAATGGAATATCTTGATGGTTTTTACGACTTCACCTAACTACAGAGGAAAGAGGCCAATAGCAGCACGTCACTGTCTTCTTGCACTGTGCTGGACAGAGACACCCCCTCTTCTCCATCTGCTTACAGCCAATTCCAGGTTCCTTGTGTTTTTATTTGCTGCTCGGTGTTCCTGTCCTGCAGATCTATCCATCTATCCGTTCCCAAGACAAGACATCAAAACATTTCATTAAAAACCCGACCCGGTTGCTAGGCAACTGCCAAGGTACTTACCCTTCACATCACTTACAAAACTCGAGCAAATAAATGAATCACTGAGGACACATAAACCTCACGCTGCTCACATGATAAACACAAACTCCCTGACAGACACTCAGCAGATGGAAATCTATCTAAGTCCACTGAGCTTAATAATACCACCCCCTCGCTCTTTACATCGGTAGATCTCAAAGCACTTTGCAAGTTAGGCCAGCATCATTATCTCCATTTTACAGTTGGGGAAACTGAGTCAGAAGGCGGGGAAGTGACTTGCCCAAGATCACCCAGCAGGCTAGTGGGAGGGCCAGGAATAGAGCCCAGGTGTCCTGAGTCCCAGCCTAGTGCTCTAACCACTGCAGGAGCTGGGCTGATTAATGCCAGGTGAGGAGCTGTCCCCTCTCAAGTACAAGGAAAGGCTTAAGGAGCCTCAAGGAGGCTCAAGAAGGAGCCTGTATCTCTTCCAGTGGATGCTAGACTGGACAAGAAGTCGATACCTCTAGCCCCAGCTGGTGAGTTCCATTTGTGGTTGTCGTTTCTTGGCTCCCATGTGTTCCTCTCCTGAGGGGGAGGGAGGCTGCTGCTGTCCCCGGTTTCATTGCAGTGGAGCAGAACCAGACACTGAAAAGACTTGTTAGGGCACCTCTAGTTATTCTTCAGCGTTGTCCCCTGCAGTGCACTCCCCAGTGCTTTGCCAAGCTGCGGTTTTCCATCTACGGGTCTCCATCCCTCGCCCGGGGAGACTATCCCAGAGCCTAACCCATTTCAGCAGCAGGAGACGTATTCCTGCTGTTTCACCCACATTTCCCCTTTTCTTACCTGCACCCTAGCGCGCCACCCAGAGTCGCCTTCAACATCCCCCCTGTGGCGCTTTTGCATTCCAGCAGCTGGTCACCACGGCCCTCCTCTCCCCATCACGGCCTGCGCAGGACCTGGCGCACCAGCTCAGGCACCGTCCATCTCAAGCCTGCCCCAGGGCCATCTTTAGCAGAGGCGGAGGTGAGCCAGTCTTGGGGGGAGAGGGGTAACAACAGGCACTACGATGCTCAGTTGCCATCAGCGGCTGTGGAACAGGGAAGGGCCCGATCTGGCGCTCAGCTGAGGCCGTGTTCTTAGCTCTGGTTGGCAAGGCCAAAAAAAAGAGAAGGAATCTTTCCAGGAGGCTGGCAAGTCTCTGACATGTTGGATTATCAGCCTCCTTTGCTGCCAGGAGAGAGCGCAGTCGCTCTGAGCTCTGCCTGCCGAGCTGGGACTGTGCTCCCTGCAGCTGGCTGGCCTGTCCAATGGAGCCAGCAGATGGGACCGGCAGCAGAATTTGACCCTTTAACTGATGCGTCTCCTGTGAGAGGCCGGTGCCTCCACCACCTCCATTGCTAGCGTTCACGCCCATCAGCTCGTGGGCCTTGGTTTAAGAAGAGAACGGTCTTTTCCTATAGCTTCTGTATGGGGCTGTTGGAAGAGACACTGCGCTAAAGGAACTGCTGGTCTGATCCAGTCCGGCCGCTCCTGTGCTCCGAGGCTGGGAAAAGTGGGACTCCCCCATCCAGGTAACAGCAGCAGTGGAAGCTGTATTGTCCACAGGGCTCATGCGACCTCAATGAAATGCCTGAGCCCTGCCGCGCTGCAGCTCCCCCCTGGCACCGAATCATAGGTTCTGCCTTTGCCCGCGCAGTCAAGGCCCTCGTGAGCCAGGTTTCCCTGGGGGTGGGCGTCTCTCTGGGCCGTGCCAGGGCTCTGCATGGTTATTCAGGATTGCTGCCGGGAACACAGCCGCTCGAAAGCAGTTTAACCCAATCCAATCGCCCTGCAATTGGTCTGTGTGATTTTGCTGATTCTTAGATGACTGGGCCCCAGTGGTTCCTGGTGCTTTGCTGAATGCTGATTGCTCACCAGCAGCTGAGCTGAACTGCTGGGAGGATGCATTGCCACACAGCCCCTGCCCCTGGCCAGCTTAAACAGCCTCTTTCCTCCCCATCTGTCTGTCTGTAGGGAGGCTAACAAAGCCATGGCAAGGCGCAAGAGACCCACCAGCAGCTCATCAAGGTCCTAAAAGGAGATGAACCCAAGCCCAGTTGTCACCTCCTTGACTCATCTGCCTGGGAGATTTTTAAAGCAGGTTCTTTGCCGAGGGGAAGGCAATGTTTCCCCCCTCTCTTCCCACTGCCCAGTCCAAGCCTCTGAGCCAGTGTAGCTCAGTGTCCCAGCTGTGTGCAGGCAGGAAAGAAGAGATGGATAAATCAAGGAGAAGGATGTATGTGTGTAGGAGCTGCTCTAGACATTTCGCTGCCCCAAGCACGGTGTCATGCCGTGGGGGGCGCTCTGCCGCTCGCCGGTCCCACGGCTCCGGTGGACCTCCCGCAGGCGCTGGAGTCGCGGGACCAGCGGACCCTCCACAGGCACGCCTGCGAGAGGTCCACCGGAGCCGCGGGACCAGCGGACTCTCCGCAGGCATGCCGCCAAAGGCACCCTGCCTGCTGCCCTCCCGGCGTGCTGGGGCTTGGAGCTGCCCCGTATTTGTGAGCACCTCGGCCATGCTAGCCTGGAAAGAGAGCCCTCTTTGAAGAGCCAAGCAGGGCTGCTAGGGGGAGATAGGAGAGACAGGGGCTCCAGCTGATTGTGGATCTGGTCTATCTTCTCCCAGCCCAGCTTCCTCCACTCACTGCTAAGAATATAAACCTGTAGGCCTGGGAGATGCCTTCACCTGGCAGAGGGGAGAAGCTGATGCAGCTCCTCAGAGATCCTCCCTGCTGCGGCTTGGGCTGGGGTGGGCTTCTTCAGCCATTCAGGTACGTTAGGATCCCAGGGCATCGAAGCTGGAGGTGTGGAGGCTCTGTGTGACTATCTTGACCCCCCCTGCTGCTGGTTGCTGGATTATAACGGCCCCCCTTCGCTGAGCCGGGAAGGAGAGCGTGGTGGCCCTGGCAAACGTACTGAGCAGCTGGAAAGCCAGCTCGAATCCCTGCCAGAATCTCCTGGGGTTTGGAGGGGGAATAATCCCAAGGAGAGCGTCCAGTCCCACTTCCAGCCCAGATCAACCCCAACCCCTCCCACAGCTGCATTCCCTGAGCCTCAGCCTCCAGGGGGCGTGGATATTAAAGCGATGGGTGTTTTATCAGCCCCAGGGATAAGTGGGTAGGTGAGCAGATTAGACTAAGGGAGTGGCGTTTGTACGGTTTATGGAAGGTGCTGGGACATCCCTTGGGTCTCTCTCTGCCTCTTTTACGCTCACTTTTCGTTCCTCCCGTGCAAAGAGGTGGGAGCGGAGGCTCTGCTCCATGGCTAGAGCAGAAGCAGAGTTTGCATCCTTCCCCACTGTTTTTTGGGATCACGCAGTTTCACTCCTGGCTCTGTCACCGACCTGCACCATGACCTTGGGCAAGTCCCTGCCTTCTCTGTGCCTCAGTTTCCCCTCCCACCCTCTGTCATGTCGCTTTAGGCTGTAAATCTTTCCAGGCAGAGGCCATCTCTTGCTGTGTGTACATGGTGCCAAGCACACTGGGTTCCTGATCTTGCTTGGGGCCCTGAAGTGCTAAGGTAATACCCCCAACAATCGTCTCGTGGCCCTGATGCGGATTTTTTGTGACATCACCACATGGCCCTGCGGTACAGCCTCAGCCACTCTGGAAGAAGTTTTTCTCCATCACTTGTTGCTGGGCGGTGAGCCAGACCTGCCAGCAGCTGGGCCTGGAAGAATGCTCCTGGCACCATGTTTCCATCAATACCCATCGGGGGTCTATTCCAGGGTAATGGATTGTTGTCTGGTGTCTTCTCAGCTCCCGCCATTGGCGGTTCAGTAGCTGTTTTTTCTCTGCTGGGTCTTACCTCAAAGGCTTCTGCGTTCCAGGTAATGCGGAAGAGGAACAACTTTGCAGCCGATGCTTGTGAGCAGCAGGGCTTCCTGGCCAGAACATCACAACAAGGGCACTCCCAGGCACCGCACAGGTCTCTTTAGGCTCTGGCAATACTACTTGGGGTTTGCATCCAAAGCCTTTCAGGTGCTGAGACTAGATGATCAGTGTGGTCCTATCAATGGGTCACATCCTCAGTGGGCAGACATCAGCATCGCCCGGTGAATTTCAGGTGGGGCTAAGGCACTGGACCTATGAATCCAGAAAAGTTATCCTTGAATACAGTAACCCTTAGCACCATACTGTGCTTTCCTTCCAGAGATTTCAGCGGAGGGTGGGTATCGTTATACAGCTGGGGAAACTGAGTCATGCCGCAGGAAAGTGATTTGCCCAAGGTCAGCTAGGGAAGGTAGTAGCAGAGATGGGAAGTGAACCCAGCTCGCCTGACTTCCACGCTCTGGCTCTCTCCTCTGAAGCACTTTGTCTGTGTTGCTATTTATTGCAATGCACTGCCGGCTGCACAGCCTCTAGGGTATGATAACCCCTACTCGGGAAACAGCTTGGTATGATGCTGAGAGCTGTTATGCTCGACCACAGTGCTGGTGCATTAACACGCCACTTGCAGAGCACCTATCCCCCTTCCAAGGCTCCTCTTTTCACTCTGGCACCTCAAGAAGGTGGAAGCGGATGGGGGTGGGGCATTATTTGTGAGAGCCAGAGGGTTGGCGGGGAGACTCCTGCCTATTGGATGGGGGCTGGGGGTGGAGTTTTGCTGGGGCCGGGGCTTGATTTGGTTGGATTGTTATTTTAAACCAATGCAGGGGTGCCCTGAGTAAGAGATGTAACATCCTGTCAATCAAAAGAATGAGCCATGCGGCCATGGGCGAGATCAGAGCCCCACTGTGCTAGGTGCTGTACAAATCCAGGCATTGCTAGACCGGAGCAGACCACTGGTGCGTCTAGTATGCATCCTGCCTTAGACAACCAGCAGGAAACCTGGGGGTCTCCAGACACGGACGCCAGCAGGGAAGAGCCTGCCTGTGACTTGGTAAGGGAGGGCTGCCTGGGGTGTACAGGGGGATGAACAGTCTTCCCTGATATCTGTCCACCCACCACATTAGCATCTGCACAGGCTGAGTCCTTTCAATGGAAGGTGCTGCCTTAGGACCCCTGGGCTCTGCTGTTCCTTGCAGAGCCAGGAAAGCACGTGCTAGCGCAGATCCGCTCCGTCCATTCCAGCTGGCTTGCGGGACGGAGCCAGACCGGCCTCACCCCTGAATGCGTCTCACACCCACTGTTTTGTTCTCTGGGACTGGCCCGAGGGTGGGAAAGGGGAGGCGTTAAAGCCCCCCTGGGGACTCCTCTTCAGCCAGGTGCAGAGTTTCTGGCATCAGGACACAGGCGCGGCCGAGGGGACACGCAGAGTCCGGGGCTCCCCATCCCCTTGATCCACAGCTGGGCTTTGCCATCAGGCTTATCTCTCGTCACGGCACCACTCCACCATGGGACCATGTTGCAGCTTCCCAGAAGCTAGTCTGATGGACCACTGGAAACCTCCACCTCTCCCGGGTAGCGATGGTTGGGGTGTGGCCGGGTGGATGGAAGGGACAGGAGTCGCAAGTCAGTTCCAGAGGTAACACTGCCTGGCCTGCTCCTCGGCCCTCCACTGGGCTGCTTTTGCACTTGTTAGCCAGGGGAAATCTTGCACACGCTCCTTCCACCCATTCGGTCCATGCTCACTGGAGACGCAGCTACGAGGCGGTGAGAGCCATGACGCCCGACTCGTCCCCATCTGTTTACCTGCAGCTGTTTGTGGGTGTAAATGTGGGGCCAGAGGGCCAACCTCTGTTAAACCAGAACATGGACAAGTGCAGGGTAATCTTCCCCCTCACCACCTAGCCCCAAGGGGGGAGGGATAGCTCAGTGGTTTGAGCATTGGCCTGCTAAACCCAGGGTTGTGAGTTCAATCCTTGAGGGGGCCACTTAGGGATCTCGGGCAGTACTTGGTCCTGCTAGTGAAGGCAGGGGGCTGGACTCAATGACCTTTCAAGGTCCCTTCCAGTTCTAGGAGATAGGTATATCACCACCTGGAGCCAGTGTGTGTCCCACTTGACCCCAAGGGGCCAGTCTCTGTAGCCCTCTCTGCTGGGCATGCTGGCAAGAGGGCCTTGCACAGCCAGCAGTGAGGGTGGTTTTGTGGTGTGGAGACCAAGCCACTGTGCCCCAGCAAGCTCATTGCACCATCATGTCCCCATAGGACTGGAAGGGACCTCAAGAGGTCACCTTGTCCAGTCCTCTGCACTCAGGGCAGGACTACATATTATCTAGACCATCCCTGCCAGGTGTTTGGCCAACCTGCTCTCTAAAAATCCCTGATGACAGAGATTCCACAACCTCCCTAGACAATTTGTTCCATTGCTTCACCACCCTGACAGCTCAGAAGTTTTTCCTAATGTCCAGCCTAAACTCACCTTGCTGCAATTTAAGCCCATTGCTTCTTGCCTATCCTCAGAGGTTAAGGAGAACAATTTTTCTCCCCCTTCTTTGTAACAGCCTTTTATATGCTTGAATCTGTTTCGCTCACACACAACGATCGCCCAAACAGCCCCACAGCTAAGAGCACAGAAGCCTTCCCTGTCACCAGCCTGCAGGAAGGGGCTGTCATGCAGGAGCCTAATTCTGAAGGGTGGCATTAACCGGCTTACAGTCGGGATTTAGAGCGGATTAAAGCCAGGATTAAATGGACCCTTGAATGGAACCTCAGCGTCACGCTGTCTCTGGGAAGCATGCAAGCTCCTTGCGTGAGTTGTCTCTGCAGCTTTCCTTTCTGTGCTGGAGAGGTGACCACCAACCCTGAGCACGGATACAGCGGGCCTTACCCCACTGCCTTGTTTTTGCCTTGTGCATTTTTGATTTGCATTAGTGCTTCATCTCCAGCAGAGGGCATCCTTCCCCTGTGGTTAGGCCAAAAGCTACAGGAACAAAGAGGCAAATTCTGGAGAGAAGATGATCATGCCATGTATTTGCGATGCTGGAAAAAAAAACACCCCTGCATCTCCTTTTGCTTCGGTGTTGCTGTCTCTTTGCTGTCAGTTTAATACAGGCATTTCCCCCGCCTGTGTGCCCTCCACTTGCCTGCCTGTCTCTTCTAGATCACTTTACATCTGCAAACATGTCTATAATTCAGGGGGAGGCAGGGAAAGAGGCACAAATCAGAGCGACGGCTTGGTTAGGGGGATAAAAACAACCAACCCAAGTCAGGGGGAGGTGGTACACCTGCTCTGGCAGCCCTACAGCTGTACTGCAGGTGCCATCCCCAAGGTTCTGCTGGGCTAGTGCTTGGATAGGAGACTGCTATGTTCCCTTTGAGTCAGCACTGGGAGGGGAGATACTGCTGCTCCTTGGGATGCGGGATGGAGAACCAGTCCCTAAAGATCCCTGATGTTCTTGGAAGTCAGGATATGATCTCCAGTACTTGGACTGGACGCTAGTTAGGGTTTTGATTCACAGAGTTTAAGGTCAGAGACCAGTCCCATTTGATCATCTAGTCTGACCTCTTGTAGTTCACAGGCCATTCAGTTTCTCCAGCTACACCTTTATGGAGCCCAGTAACTTGCGTTTGGCTGAGGAATGGGCCTCCAGGTCTGATTGGAGGACATCCAGAGCTGGAAAATCCATCTCCTCCCAGGAGAGTTTGTTGCAATGGCTAATTATGTTCTGCCCCTGCCCTCCCATATGCTCCTGCAAGCGGACACACTCTCAGCACAACCCATGGGCTCCCTGCACCCTGTGTGGTCATTTACGGCAGCGCACTATGCTACCATTCCCATCTGGTAGCATTTGACGCTCACTTTGCACGACGAGGAGTGACTGCCCAAGGGGTAGGGCATGGCGAGTCAGGCCCAACTCCTGTCCTGACTGATTGGGGGTTGTTGCTGTGTGCTGCTATGCACCCCCGAGTCAGATGCTTTTCTCTGGCAGATGCGGCGATCTTCTTGCTGAGGGTGTCGGTGCTGCGCCTGCAAAGTGCTTTTTCCTCCTGTGGAACAGAGGGCTCTATCGAAATGGGAGTTAGCTCAGACGTCGGGCGCTCCCGTTTCTCCAGATAGCTCCACTCTTTTTGCTGACGGAGGTGGAGAATGAGGGGCTCCAGGAATTATAACTGGGACATTTCTCTCCTCTTCCAGGGCGTGGGGAGGCAGTCCCCTCGGCTTTATCAACACTGGCATTTTTCTCCCAAGCTCACACAGTTGCATTAGCATCAGCGCCCCCCCACTGGTTGCAGAGTTGAGAGCCCTAGTGTAGACGGATCCCCTGTATTTTAACCCAGGGCTGCTAAAAAGCCCAGAAGCTGGTCTAGATAGTGCGACCACTAGGGGATGCTGCACCAGAACAGTAGTAGGGGAGCAGAAGAAACATACCAGTGTAGATGAGGCCTAGGTGGCCAGCGTCTCAGGGAAAGGCTGTGCAGCCAGGCAGTGCCGCCCAGCTGAGGGGAGTTAGGACTCAGTGAGAAAAGAGCAAGGAGGAGCTGGAGTGTGGGGGCTGGAATCCCTGGGGGCGTCCCATCCCTTGTCCCTCCCAGCCGGGAGAGCAGGCTGCTTGCAGCCCTTCCCAGCCCCAAGAGGCTCCTTATCCAGCCACGGTTCTCGCCCCCCAGCCCCTGCAATTTACAAGCTCCCTTCCCCCCTAGTCCCCCCTCTCACCTTGAGCCCCCCTCGGCCCTCCCCCTGACCAGCCCCCGTAGGCCAGCGCAGAGCCCGATGGGGCCGGTCCAAGTCTGACCAAGGAATTTGCTTCCCCCAAACACGTTGCACTGTAACAGGAGAAACAGCTGCCACTCAGTTCCTGAACAGTTGCAGCGCCAACCTGCGCAGCATAAATCACCATCACGGGCTCATCTGTTGCTTTTGGCCACTTGCAGCGATCAGAGACGAAACATGTACTTGAGACAGACTGGCACAAACGGGGAGCCCAGGGAGACAGTGATAGATGGTGCTGGAGCTGATAGCAGGGCCCAGGAAGTGTCAGCAAAATGCAGCTTCTTCCTGCCAACAAAGGCGGCTTTTGTCTGAGCTCTGCCTGCGGCTCAGCTGCATTGTTAGTACGGCTTCACCTCCTTGTTGTTCTCCGTGTGTTGCTGTGGAGGAGACAGCGTTTCTTGTGATGTAGGGACAGCACGGCAATGACTCCCAGGCTATCAGTGCGTGTGAGCAGCATTCCCACTGCCAGCCAGTGCAGCCAGCATGTGAGCAGCATTCCCACTGCCAGCCAGTGCAGCCAGCATGTGAGCAGCATTCCCACTGCCAGCCAGTGCAGCCAGCGTGCTAGGGGAGCATTCCCACTGCCAGCCAGTGCAGCCAGCATGTGAGCAGCATTCCCACTGCCAGCCAGTGCAGCCAGCATGTGAGCAGCATTCCCACTGCCAGCCAGTGCAGCCAGCGTGCTAGGGGAGCATTCCCACTGCCAGCCAGTGCAGCCAGCATGTGAGCAGCATTCCCACTGCCAGCCAGTGCAGCCAGCATGTGAGCAGCATTCCCACTGCCAGCCAGTGCAGCCAGCGTGCTAGGGGAGCATTCCCACTGCCAGCCAGTGCAGCCAGCATGTGAGCAGCATTCCCACTGCCAGCCAGTGCAGCCAGCGTGCTAGGGGAGCATTCCCACTGCCAGCCAGTGCAGCCAGCGTGCTAGGGGAGCATTTCCACTGCCAGCCAGTGCAGCCAGCGTGTGCAGCAGGGTTTCCACTGCCAGCCAGTGCAACCAGCGTGTGCGGCAGAGTTTCCACTGCCAGCCAGTGCAGCCAGCGTGCTAGGGGAGCATTCCCACTGCCATCCAGTGCAGCCAGCATGCTAGGGGAGCATTCCCACTGCCAGTCAGTGCAGCCAGCATGCTACGGGAGCATTCCCACTGCCAGCCAGTGCAGCCAGCGTGTGCGGCAGAGTTCCCACTCACACCCAGTGCAGCCAGCATGCTAGGGGAGCATTCCTACTGCCAGCCGTTGGGGCAGCTTTCCCACTGCCAGAGTCAGCATGCTAGGGGCAGGATAACCACCCAGTCCTACACACTCAGTGCAGTCAGCATGCTACAGGCAGCATTCCCATGGCCAGCTAGTGCAGCCAGTATGCTAGGGGCAGGATAACCAACCAGTCCCACACCCTGTAGAGCCAGCACGCTATGGACAGCATTTTCACTGCCAGCCAGTGCAGCCAGAAGCTGAGCACAGGCATCCCAGTAAGATCCTGTGAGTGCAGCAGGATCCAGACATCAAATTCAGGTAGTAGCCAGACCTGTGGGCTTTGAGCGGGGGCCCTCTTTCTTCCCTCTCCCCGGTACCTTTTACCCTCCATCAGCAGCACATCCACCTCTCCATGCACACCCAGTCTTGCCGGGCCTGATCTTGCTGTCATTGCACCGGTTTGACGCCAAGGAGGGTGTAACCAAGATCAGCAGTTGGCCTATACACCAGCAGGAGGGTCCTCTTCCCCTCCCCCCCCCAGATTCGGGGGTGGGGGAGAGCGTCCCATGGCCCCCTCTTTGTGTAAAGGAAATTGTATCCCCTCAGAAGCAAGCGCTCCTTGTCTTTGAGGAGGAAGCCTGCCTCATAGACACTGCCAGTCAATATTAAATGAAAGCCTGTGCCACGTGAAAAGAGAGAAAAGAAAAGACAAATGGCATCTGGGCCAAACAGACTTTCCCTTTCTTTCTTTCTTTCTAAGCGGCCCCTTTGGACTAGCTAATATTTGGTGCCTCGTGCAATTTCCCAGCACTCCAGTCCCCCCCTGGAAGTAGGTCAGGGTTCGGCGCCTGTCTTGCCATCTCTCAAAGTTTGTTTGAACACTGTTATTTTTAATCTATAAAAAATTCTTTCCCTGCCTCTGAAGACCTGGGCTCGGTCCCTGATTAACTAGGCTCTGCTAGCGCGGGAGAGCAGCTGATGCCCATTAATGCACAGCTCAAGGCTTGCAGCGCTTCTTGCTAAGGGCAAAGAAATGATGAGACACCACGGGCAGCCAGATAGTTTCGAGCGAGGGAAAGGCCGGGCCAGGAGAGGGCAGTGGGAACAGGATGGACTTGGAGCACAAAGATCTTGGGTTTATTCTCAGTAACGTTCCCAGGCCGGTGCTCCCAGGTTCCTGAAACTCCTTCTGGCCTAAGCACTTTGCGAACCTGAGCAGACTCCTTTGCTGCTGGTGAGGTGAGGGATGGAGGGCAGAGCCTGCTTTCCTGCTGCCCTTGGCTATCAGTGACAGCCTTTGGGTTAACCCAGTTTGCATCCGGCTCAGGCTGAACTGGTGCATTTTCCCCTTTGGTCACTGACACCTGAAATGCGGAATCAGGAGACTGGCCGGGTAGAGGGGGTTCTTCATGAGCATTAGCAATAGACAGATTAGATAGGTAAGATTGTCTCTGCTAAAGAAAGCCACCTGACACCCTTTTAAGCCCACGCGCTCTTGTTTCTCTGCCAGCTGTTTGTTATCCTCCAGAGAGCAGTGCAGGCCAGCGGTCTGAACCCCAGGCCTGGTGCCAGGCACTTCTGAGCTCTCATCTTGTCTCTGCCACCAGCTTGTCTCCAGGCCTTAGGCAAACCCCTTAACCCCTCTGGCTGGGTTTCCCTGTTGGGCATAACGCAATCCACCTGGTTGCCTTGGAGAAAGCCCCTTCTTTTTGCTGCAGGGATTCAGGTGACACTGGCCACCACCAGGACAGGATGGCTTGGAGCGGAAGGCCTCAGGCGCACCACAGCTGGACTCCTTCCCTGGTGAAACCAGAGCATCAAAGCCTGGGCAGCTTGATTCAGCCCTTCACCCCCTGGAGGCAGAGAAATAAAACCCAGGCTCTTGTCGGCTCTCCGGGACTGCGCGCGCTGACGATTCCCATGACACATTCCATAAGGGCAGGGGCGTCTCTTCTCATTGTCAGGAAGGTGAGTCTCTGCCAGCTGCCAGCCCACCACAGAGGTGGCTGCATTTCTGTGTGGGGTGGGGGAGGTGTAAAGGGATTCTGGAGTGTGACTTACTAAAGCTCTGTGGGCTCCTTCAAGGTGGCTCAGGCATGTGGCTGCACTTGTCACGCATACAGCCACAGTGAGCCATCAAGATGGTGGACAGGCACCCTCACCTCCCCAGCAGCCCTATGGCTCTACCACTTAAGCTAAAGAAGCAACTCCCTTCGGTGCTAGCAGTAGTAAGGCTGTTATCCTCCAGGAGCCCAGCCACTAGAGAAGGACGCTGCACCATCTTTGCCAACAGGTTGTGCATCCGGCCCTGGGCTAAGGAGCCCTCCCACCCCCCTCGGTCCTGCATTCACTCCATGTGCAGGACAACTGCCAGCTGAGGCCAAATGTTTTCCATCCAGTTGGCTAATGAATCCCTCCAGCGTGGTTCTCTCAGAGCCCAACACAGCCAGAGTCTCCCTCTCTCAGAGAAAGCCGCCTCACTCATCTCACAATCTCCCTATTGTAGCCATATGGAGTGTGCGGCTGGGATGCACGCTGGGAGGTATTAATACACGTGCCCTTGGGAGAGTTGTTTGTACTTTCACTTGGGTTTTGTCAGGATTTTGTTTCACATTTTTCTGGGCCTTCCCAATGCTTTCCTTCACCAAGCAAAACAAACAAAGCTTCTTCCCCCAGCCCATCGCGCAGCTGCGAGGCTGCCTCACAATGGGGCTTTCTTGCCGGAGTTATGAATATCGGCAGGGGGAGGTCACAGAATTCCCCCAGCGACTGCTTTCCCCGTTCGTTTTCGCCAGCCCTTGGAAGGTCCCCGCCTTTTCCCGGCCGGAGAGCTGGCAGGAAAATTCATTCTTGTGACCACTTCAGGAAGCCGTCAGCTCTGGAAAACAACAGGCATCCGAATAACTGCGTCCAGTAGCAGTCAGCGCTGGAATTACTTCATCCCACCAGCTGGAGCCGGTAGGCATTAGAGAGTGGGGATCAGATCCAGAAGACCCTGTACTCATTAGGCCTCAGAAATGAGGTCCTGGCATAACTCTCCAGCAAGTATGGAATCACTTCCCAGGTGTGAGCTGTGTAGGGTGACCAGACAGCAAATGTGAAAAATCGGGACAGGGCGTGGGGGGCAATAGGAGCTTATATAAGAAAAAGACCCCAAAATCGGGACTGTCCCTATAAAATCAGGACATCTGGTCACCCTAGAGCCGTGGCATCACTCATTCCAGCCAGTGCCAGATGCGATCTAACTGTAGCCAGTAGGGGCCAGATACGGGATTGCTGGACCCAACAGCCATCCAATTACTATGAGAGGGTCCCAGCCAGACTGCCCCCTCCCCATACCCGCCATCCTAGGTGTGGTACATACACTGAGTTCCTGCCCTGAGGCCAACAGAATGATCATTAGTCCCATTTTACAGATGACAGACTGAGGCCCTGGAAGGTACCATGGCCTGCCGGCTGTCCGTGGGAAAGCAGGGAACTCCAGTCACTTCTCCACAGTCCCCAGTCCATCCTTCCTTGCTCTCTAGCCAGCTATGGACTGATGGGATCTAACAGGGAGCAGACCTAGAGCGCCTGCATCTTCCTTCCATTACCGCAGACAACTGGCTCCAATGAAGCCACACAGGACACGGAACTGGGATTACAGGAGGGAGACTCAGCCGGAGGAGCAGCTGGGTGTGGGGTGTGCGCCTCCAGCGGCGGAGATGGAGTGTCCAATCTGTGCGGTATAGATGACAACTGTGCCTACCAGGTGTGGGACACCCAGCAACTGGAGCTGATTCTGAGCTCCCTTGCGCCAGGTTCACCCGTGTCTAACCCTGGTGGCCTTCATGTCAGCGAGGGGCCATGTGCAGCCGTGAGCCGCCAGGCGCTGAGTGAGAACAAGGCCCTTTCTTGTCGGTGTCATGTGCAGAACAACTTTTCCACGGGCGCCGCTTGGAACAGGTGTCAGACAGAGGCGAAGGGAAAGGAGGGAGGCCCGGCGGGAACATCTGCTAGCTCAGCCTTGCATTGCAAAGGCTGTGCCTGGGATTGGGCGGTTTGGAGAGTGTCACAGCCAATGCAACCCCCCCACCCCTCCAAGATCATAACCTGGCCTGGCCACACCCAGGGGATCCAAGAGTCCTCATACGCAGTGCACTGAACATGAGCTGGCATCTTTGAGTGGGTTTTGGGGGGGGGGTGCTCTGTGCATATCATCGGGGGTGGTGTTGGGGGGAGTAGATGGCCATCAAGAGCCACCGGGGCACATCGGTCAACGAGCAGCTGGCCCAGCTACAGCTGGGGGACAGGAAGGGAGAAGCCTCTCTCTGGGAGTCACTGAGAGCCCTAACCCTAACCACCCACCAGGCCCCTTAATCCCTGCAGCCGCTGGCGGAGATTTATGAGGCAGTTTTGGCTCACTTGCTCTTTCCCTGGTGCCTCACGACACACCAGTCTGCGGCAGGGCTCTGGGTGCTGCGTACAGCCAGGGTCTCCGGCGCAGCCCCCCTAAAGGAAAGCTTGCGGATCTCAGTCAGTCGGGGCTATGAAAACCCTCCGGGGACTGACGCAGACCAGCAAAGTTTGTCAGAGGGGAAACAAAACTAGTTCCTTCTCTTGCGCTCCGCCAAGACTGCAGTTACTGGGCTGTGGCCCCCGGGGGAAGGCGGCTGTGTTAGGAAGAAGCCACCCATGGACACTCATCTGTAAAGCACAGAGCTCAGTGGTACCATCCCAGAGAGTGCGTTGAGGTGGGGATCCAGGGATGATCAGCCCTGAGGATAGCCTCCCTTTGAGTAGAAGCCATGGACTGGGGTAGAGCCTTTGCGGTTTCCTAGGGAATGCCCCTTTCAGATTGAGCTATTCTTAGGGTGACCAGATGTCCCGATTTTATAGGGACAGTCCCGACTTTGGGGTCTTTTTCTTATATAGGCTCCTATTATCCCCACCCCCTGGCCTGATTTTTCACACTTGCTCTCTGGTCACCCTAGCTACTGTGCCACCTTTGAGTAGAAAACATCCATTAATGTATCGGTGAGGTGCAATTAGGTGCCCAACTCCCATTGAATGCTATTAAGGATCTGGATGCCTAACTCCCCTAGGAAGCCCCAGAGAACCCTGATCATCTTCGAATATAACAGAAAGCAGACACCGCCCAGGGTGAGAGCCCAGCGAGCTGGAGAGAGGATGGGTGAGGAGGCCAGTCTAGGAAGGATGGACTTGGAAGGAGGAGAGAAGCAGCTCCCAGGGTTGGCAGTTGGGCGACGGACATCACAAAGCTGAGAGTGGCAGGAGGATGATGAAGCGGTGGGAGGAGAGACCTGGGAGGAATATAGCGGTAGAAAGGCATCTCTAAAGGAGCCCCCAACACGCAGGGCCGGCGCTTCTATTGAGGCGAACTAGGCAATCACCTAGGGCACCAGGATTTTCGGGGGGCGGCATTTTGCCGGGAGGGGGCGGCAGGCGGCTCCGGTGGACCTGCCGCAGTCGTGCCTGCAGAGGCTCTGTTGGTCCGCGACTTTGGTGGACCTCCCACAGGCACGGCTGCGGCAGCTCCGCCAGAGCCGCGGACCAATGGACCGTCCACAGAAATGGCTGCGGCAGCTCCACCGGAGCCGCGGGAGCGGCGCGCGGGGCGGCGAAATAGCTGTGCTCCTAGGGCGTGAAAAACTCTAGCACCGGTCCTGCCACCACGTGCCTCATTAGCAGGAGTTGAGACTCCCTGACCTTCAGCAAGGCACTCCTATGTCTCTACCCCTTAAGCAAAAGAAGTAACTCCTTTAGCTGCTAGCAGTAGTAGGCGGTTATCCTCCAGGAGCCCAGCCACTAGAGCAGGACGTGGCCCCCTCTCTGCCAACACATTGCACATCCACCTTGGGATCAATTCTCCAGACACCAGACCTTAAATAGGATCTGGAATATACTCCCCATGTCCTCCACCTCTAGGAGTGGCCCACATGTCTCCCTACCCATGATCACCATAAAGCCGCACCACGGGGCAATGGAAAGATCTGGTGCTCCCCTTCTGCTGAGAGTGGCCCCTGCAGAGTAGAGTCCCCAGAGCCCTGTTGCATTGGGACCCATTATGTTGTGCTTCGAGACGCCCTGCCATGCAGACTCAGTTTCAGACCGGATTTGTTTACTATGGCAAAGCTCTCAGTGGCTTTACATTGCTTTCGCTCTTCCTTCTTCCCCGCTGCTCTCCCCCCACCCCGACACATCTGGCTCCCCGCCCCATCCTCCGACACATCTGGCTCCCTCTCCTTCTGTCTTTGTTTGTTTGTTCACAGTACAGCGGTTTCAAATGTTGGGAATCATTAGGCAATTAAAGCTTGTCGAGGCTGTCGTCGGGAAATGCTGCTCCTCAAAAGCCTCTGAGATGCCGCGAGCGGGTCTCCTGCCTGCTTGGGAGGGGAAGGGGGTGATTGCCAGGGGATAGAGAAGGGGCAGCTGTCCAGCATCCACACCTCTACAGCACAGATCCCAGGAAAGTCGCTCTGGAAAGGTGGCTGCAGGAAGGTCCCTCATGAGTAGTGACTTTTGTGGCGCCTTTTACAAATCAGAAAGGGCCTGGTGCCCTCCTGCAGCCCTTTCTCCCAGTGCAAAGGGAGCATGAAATGCCGCTGTTCTGATCTGGTAGCAGCTTACATCCAATTCACGCTGGTGCAAACAGCGGCACAAGGGGCAGGGCAAAGGCAAAATCAGCCCCAAGATGCAAACTCCATCTGGCATCCGCAGGCATATCTATGCTGCAGTCACAGGGGGTGATTATGGCTCAGGATGGTTTAGCGGTGCTAGCTTTAATCTCGCAGCACAAGCCTGGGAGCAGAGAAGCCTCAGCATGGGCTAACCCAAAACTAATTACCCGGGGTTCCGGGCGGCTTCGAACAGCCTCACTGCTCCGGAACCCGAGCGAGCTAGATTACCGCGAGCGCAGATATGTCAGCTCAAGCTGCAAGCACCCACCAGCGATTGCAGTGTAGATGGACCCCGAGAGTCGAGCTGGGGTCTTTCCACACATCATCCCCAGGCGTCTGCCCTCATGACTCCTGAGCAGCCCCCAAAGCGAGGCCCCATTGTTGCAATTTAAGCCCAGCTCATCCCTCTCTGGTGCCCAGAGGGGACCCTCTGTGTGTGAATCTCACCTCCCGCATGGTGCCGTCATGGCCCCATCGCCATTCTGCTCCAGGGAGCTCTCTGCACAACCCACTGGGGAGGAGCGGGTGGGTTTTGCATGGATGCCCTGTCACAGTGCGCCAAAGGGTGGCATGCGAGGTCTCTACCAACAGCCAGGAAGGCACTGGTAGTCCTGATCACTGTGCGACGTAGGTGTTACGACATTTAAGGAGTTACGGATCTGTACTGATTGCTGTGTTCTTAAGATCTATATGTTACAACAGGTCACCGGAAGGTGATGAATAGCGCGTAGGAGACGCTTATATCCTTGGCGCACCATTGTGGGTCTGGCAAGGTGAGTCTATTTGCATTCAGAGCTGCCAGCTAATCAACAGTTGCAACATCAACAAGAAACCCATAAGAAATGGGGGGCAGGAGGGGCGTTCCGTTGACAAGTGAAGACAATGGATTGTTGGAATACATCTACAGGCACACAGGGGTGCCGGGTCTCCTTCCCCTAGGAGACAAGCTGCCAGCATGCATGTCTTCTGGACAGAGGGGTCACAGCCAGCCTGGCTGTTAAATGGCAGGAGAAAGGCTTGGGGTGAGACAGGCTTCACTAGACAGGAAAATGTCTGGTTAGTTAAGGCTAGGTTCTAGAAAGGGTAATACGCTTTCCTTTTACATGTTACCAACGCCTTGCAGTACTTCTTCCTACGCGCGCTCACTTGGATTTCCCTTTGTGAAAGAAATTCCCGCTTGTTTTCGCTCGACACAAATCTAGGTGCTGCCTGCTAAGCTGAGCTGCAAGCTAAGCGGTCCAGGCTCAGCAGAGACTCACTCTCTGGAAGCAGAGGAACTGGGAATCCTGTGCACGGTCTGGGGGCCAGGGGCTGGCCGCTGCAGAGGGACGCCCCGGGGGCTTGAGGGTTGGAGTGAACCTGTCTCTAATCTGCAGAAAGACAGCGGAGCCTGCGTGGGCTGACAGGGGAGCACTTGGAGGGGCGATGAACTCACTCTTTTCTCTTGTGCCTGCTACGGCGGCTCATCTCTGCACCCTGGAGACACCCATTTGCCGTGTGCAGTAGGGGAAACGGCTGTAACACTATCTGGGGTGGGGGTTGTTATCTGCCTGGCAGCTGCTGCCCTGACAGCTCTGACCTGGCCTGCATTCCGAGGGGGTGGATGTTACTCCAGGATTTCTCACCCCAGCTGCGTGGGTCTCTCTGCTCCTCCCTGGCAGCACTTGAGTCAAAGCCAGGATCACGGTGGAGTAGGACGCGTGGCCGGGCGCGGCGGCATCAAGGGCCTGGGGACAGTTGAGTTCCTGCCAGCTGAAGCTGGAGAGCAGGAGCAGCTGCCTCAGAGCACCCTCACGAGAAAGATGCAGCAGGAAACGAGATTTGTCCTCTGAATCGTCGGGAAACGTGGGCTCTGAATTGCTGGCCAGCCTGCATTCCCTGGGCTCGTATACATGCCCTTCCTCCCGCTCCTGGATACGACGTCCCCCCCACTCGCATCCTGCTCCCAGTGGCAAAGCTTCTTTGCAGGATGAGGTACGCATGGATGCCCAGGAGAATAGGTCTCCCTGGGCTTTTCCCCCGCCCCCAGCTGATCCAGTAACAGGCTCCTGCCCTGGGAAGGTCACCCTTTCCTGGACTGGCCTCCAGGTGCACTCACTCCTGGACTTCTCCTTCTCTCTATCCATCCCTACCCTATCCTGGCAGAGCCAGACAGCTCTGCATGAAGCAGGGTATCAGGTCTCCACGTTCTCCTAGTCCTGGGGTTAATGGATTCCTGCCCTGGAGAGTCAGACTCCCCTAGGGTGACAGGCCTGTGCTCTCCCAATGGACATCCGATGTGCCCTGTAGGGAGCACCCTCTCTTGCGAGATTTCAGTGCCTGTTCCCAAGCAGCTCCCACCTCCCCCCACGTGCTCCCACTCAGAGAAACAAGACTATTACAAAGGATCCTTTCTGCAAAAGCCACCTGTCATGCTCACTCATGCGCTGGAAACACAGACGTGTGAGGAACGGCCCCTTCGTCAGTGGTGCACAAAGGATTTTGGATGGACACACAAGCAACCTAGGAAGACTGCAAGAGACAGAAGGTTTTTCGCCTTCATCTGCAGCGTGGGGCACGGGTCACTTGCTGGAGGATTCTCTGCACCTTGAGGTCTTTAAACCATGATTTGAGGACTTCAATAACTCAGACATCGTTTAGGGGTTTATTACAGGAGTGGGTGGGTGAGATTCTGTGGCCTGCGTTGTGTAGGAGGTCAGACTAGATGATCATAATGGTCTCTTCTGACCTTAAGGTCTATGAGTCTATGAGAAGCCCTTCAGGAAACATACAGGCCGTTGACGGTCCCCTTCTGAGCGTTTACGGAGCAGACTCTTCGCATGAGTATGAATCGGTTTGACTGCCAACTTTCCCAGAAGGATTCTCCCCTCATTCGCAGGGCTGGGCTTCCGGCTCATTTTCAAATCCAGAGCCCTCAACTTCCACCCAGCCAAGATGACTGGGGAGGAGGACGTATTTCAGCTCTGGCCTCTCCTGACAAATGAAAGCTTGCTTTTCTCCCAGTCTGTTGTACATTCTCCAGGTCTCTGATCCCTTGCTGGCCGAGGAAGCAGGGAGGCTGGGGGAATATGAGTCTTAGTCAAACGGCAAGTTTAGATGAGTTATATGGTGAAACTCTCTCATGGCAGGAAGACGCTTTCAACAGCAGAGTGGATGCCAAGGCAGCTCAGTGGGGCACGCATCCAGGAGGAAGCCAAGAGCCTAGCTGGGTAAATCACAGTATCTTGGCTTATCGTGTTGGTTTCCTAAGAAAAGAAACATGGTTGGGTCTGATCAGGGCTTGGAGGGGAGGCCTCAAAAGAAAACTCAGATGCAGTGTTTGTAGCTCAGTAGATGGCACTCTGTCCCTCCCAAGTCCCCAGGTCAATGCTTAATCAGCCAAGGGGTAGCAACACTGCTCCGTGCCATCTTTGAGATGAGGCGTGAAACTCAAGCCCTGCCTGCTTGCAGTCATTAAATGTCCCCTGGCACTTTTCGGAGAAGTAGAAGTGCTAGTACCCTGGCCAGTTTCCAACAGGGATATTTACACTCCAACTACCTAAAACTCCCGCTGCAGTTTCAATCAAAGAAGTTTTTCTTTACTTCCCCTTCTAAGAACACCAGAGTGTCGCCAGCACAGAGCATGTGTCATGTTCCATCACAGTGGATGGAGTGAACTTTTTGCCATGATTTGGGTGTAAGGGATTGAAAAGAGCTAGGCCACATGAGCCCCAGGTCAGAATGCTGCCCCACCTTTAGGGAAGTTTAGGTTCCGATCTGATTCTAGATGGGAACTTTGAGTCTTGGGCCTTCCTCTGTAATGGGCCCCAACGGAGATGCCAGATCCAAACACACCGAACTTTATGAAAGTTTTGGAGCCAGATCCAGAAAAGCTTGGATTGAATTGTGGATCTGAGTGATAGGATCCCCTTCTCTGATATTTGCAAGTGATGGAAAAGCCTCAGCCTGCTCAAAGTTTGGCTCGCTTTGAAGACCCACTCAAGAATTCAGAACTTTGGGTTGGAAACACCACCAAGCGCAGCCTTTCCATGAGCAAGATGGTCATTCTCTTTCTAGTTCCAGATGTAGCAAGCTATGTGGAACTCGGAGGAAGGAGCACAGGTTGCAGGAGGGAAGAGTGTAGAAGAGGCACCAGAAAGTCAGTCTGTGTGCACAGGACTGGAATGCCAGCTGCAGTTGCATCATCTTTGTGAATAGTCATCTTAACAAAGAGCCAGTTTACATTTAGGAACCTGGGGTCCTCTCATATTATCACCCAGCATGTGGTACATGAGGCATCAGACACACCCAAGAAGTGCAGGGCATCATTCCTGGATGGAAAATGTTTCATTGGGGTCTGGTTCATATTCTGGGTGAAGGATCAGGTCAATTCGTTTTGTACCTTCACTGGTTCACTCATCCACAGTATTTGGACCACTGCACAAGTTTTCTTTGACCCCTAGCATCTATGATTCTGTGCCCTATAAGGATGGAATCAGAACTGCTTATCCATGTGTCATAAACCCACTATTGCTAGCAACTAGTTTGTGTAACAATAGCCACGAAGCTGCAGGAGGTGATGCATCCTAGCCCCACTTGCCCAGGATCCTGGGTACACACTCAAAGATCTAGCCCATGCTAACAACACCCATGCTGTTGTGGCTTCCCTGCTGTTGTTATTCAAGCTAGTGCAGGTATATCTACACATGCTGCAATCACACATCCTGGAGATATACCCTCAGGATCTGTGTCAGAGCTGGAGCCGTCTCGGTTAGATCCATCTCTATGGAATTTGGTTTCCATAACCCTTGGAAAAAGCCAGAGCAATCAGTACAAGCAAGAAACCCACAAAAAGAGGGACGATGAGAGTGGCTCCAGCACCAGCCTTGATAAATCATGTTCTTCGCAGACTTGCATACCTGTGCCCCCGTAGATCGGGCTGATATATAACCCCATCCTCAGAGTTCATTTATCAAAGCAAAAGAGAGGAACCGGGACTGTCCGTGGCAGCCCGTGAGTGTCACCATAAAGCAGGGGATGTGGGACACGTGTGCTGTTTATTTGCTCTTTCCCGATTTACACTCCCTGTCAATTTCACTTCCTGGCCTTGTTTATCTTCTCTGTCCCCCTCTGACCACATTCTCTTCGGTCAAAGCCCGAAGTCCTGGCTCCCTGCTCACTCTGCAAGCTGCTAATTTTTGTTTCTCAGTGCTCCCTGGGTCCTTGTCCCTTTGTCTTGTTACCCATCTCTCCGTCTGCCTCTTTCTTCCACCATCACCCACTATTGTTTGCATTAGGGTAGCTTGTACTGTTCGAAAGGGGATCAGGCCCCCATTATGCCAGGCACTGCACAGACATATGATGAGAGACAGTCCCGGCACACACACGGAGAAAGAAGGCTCAACATTTCCTAGCTTGGGTGCGTGGCCCAGAGAGGCAAAGGACCAGATTTTCCAAAGAGCTCAGTACCCAGCATGCCGAGCTGTGTAAATGGAGAGGTGCAGGGGTGTGTGGAAGGGGCATTTATCATCGCTGGATCCATCTAACCTTGATCTTTAGCCCCATTTTGAGTCTCTGGACATTAGAGCTGGCCAGACCCCTGGGTACCTGTTCTCCAAATAGACGCTCCAATTACAGCACTCACTTCCTGCTGCTACCCCAGCCAATCAGTAACCAGCAGCATCAGGCCTGGCCACCCTGTTTTAAGGATAGGGAATTTCGAACTTGCACCCAGGAGTATTTGCCAGAAACACCTGATTCAAAGAGCTCACACTCCTCCAATCAGGGAGCTGAAATAATCTCATGTGATCCACAGAGCCTGGATTTTGAACAGCTGTTTTCCTGGCAGTGAATCACCCAGGAGCAAGCTATGGGCCAAGAATGATTCATGCATGGGGTTTAGCAAGAGATAACAACTCTATCGGCTGTTAGCAGGTGAGTCCAAACAGGAAATGAGTAAAAGATGATTCATGATGAATGCGCTAGAAGAGGCAGCGTGGCCCAGTGGCTAGGGATCAGCAGACCTGGCTTCTGTTCCGGTTCTGCCACTGGCCTGCTGGGTGAGCTTGGCCAAATCATGTCCCCGCCCCGTGCCTCAGTTTCCCCATCTGTAACATTGGGGATAATGATACTTTACTTCCCATGTAAACTGCTTTGAAATCTATAGGTGAAAAATGCCTTCTAGCCATGGCAAGTGTCGTTATTCTGTACCCCCTTCCATTCAAGCATCTTAAAGCACTTTAATTACAAATATTAATGAAGACTCTTGACCTCCAAAGCCCCACCCCTGTCTTGCATGGACGAAGCCTTTCGCAGCTAGGGAAATGAAGCCCCGAGTACACACAACAGGCCCAAGTTCAGCAGCAGAGCGAGGAACTGGACCCAGGAGTCCTGGCGCTTGCTCCCGTGAGCTATTCAGTTCCGCAGCGGAGCCTGGAATAGAGCCCAGCAGCCTGGAGTTCTAGTCCCCTGGGCTATTCAAAGGGCCATGCACCTGGTGGAAAAAAGCCATTCTCTTCCCAGCGCTGCCCAAGCCTGCTGAGCAGGCATAATACAGCAGAAACCTGCCCCCATCCCGAGCGCTTCCTTCCCTGAGGCTGGGCCGGGCGGCGGTACATCATCTCATACAGCGGGACACGAGGCTCAGGCCCGGCGTGGCTCCGATTAGAGGCAGAACGAGGAAGGAATCTCTGGCTGAGGACAAGTGAGCGGTTTCCCCGGGCCCATTCTTAACGAACGAACCATGGCTGGGGCGCTGCGCCTCTCCCAACCCGCCCCACTTTGCTTTGGACGGGGTGAAATAACCTGAGTGCTTCTGCCATGTTCCCTCTGCTGCCAAGCTGCAACCCTCCCCACCCTGCGAGTCCTTTGCCAGCCCCGCCTGTGGTGGCTGCTCTGCGGTGGGCAGAGCGACATCTCACTGGGCGTGCGAACAGACCAGCAGCCTCACTACACCTCCGCAGAGTGCAGGCTTGTTGATAAGAGCAGGTCAGAGACAGTCAGGCCTAGGCCCCAGCAGTCCTGACTCACTATACCCAGCTCTAACCACTAGAGAACACTCCTCTCCCTAGCTGGGACTACAACTCAAGTCCTGGCTCCCAGCCCCCCAGCCGCTCTAACTGTTAGACAACACTCTCCTCCCCTAGAGCTGGGAATAGAACCCAGGAGTCCAGACTACCCGGCCTGTTCTAACCACTAGCTGACATTAAGCACTGGAGCATCCATCCTCTCAGTTCCAAAATCCATCAGCTGATGGGAAGCAGGATGCCACGCTGGCTGCTCCGTCCTGCCGTGATTCCCTGCCCATCCCTCACTTTTCTGCCTTGGCTTCTGCTCTTTGCTTCTTCCAGCCCCCACCTCCGGTGGATTCGTTCAGACCCGCCGGAGGCAGAGCAAGGCAGAGGACTCCCCCCTGCAATCTCTTGCCTGCGTGCCCAGCACGGGGCCTCAGCTGTGAAAGGGGGGCCCCGGGGCGCTCTCCGGCTGAACAGGGGAAGGACAAAAGGGAATCTAGGTTAAACACCAGCAGTCTGGCCCCAGCCTGCAGGCACCCGGCGGCTCAGGAAGATCGGCAAGCTGAGCTCTTGAATAGGAAACCTGCAGCCTGGGGTCTGATCCCGGCAGTGACCTCCTGCCGCAATGAGATAATTGTGTGTGTGTGTCTCTGGGTGTGTGCGGGAGCCGAGAGCCGCCGGGGAAGGGCAGAGGGAACTCTTAGGTCTCATTACAGAGCCCTGACATCCGCAGGGAGTGCACTGCTGTGCTCTTACGCTGTTCCAGTGCCCACATGTACTAACTGTGACAAAGCCACGTCTAGAGGCAGCAGGCAGGTGGCAGACCAGGACTAGATCCCCTTGCCCTTGGCTCCCAAATCCACGCCTCTCCCAGGGGGCACAGCAGGAGCAGACCCTTCCAGCCTCTCCACTGACGGGCAACGCCACCGTCCCGCCAGTCTGGTGTGTTTGGCCTCTCGGGCTCACGAGCGCCATGCTGCAGGGCCTCTCTCTGGAGGGAAGAGACAGCACAGGGTGGTGCAGAGAGCAGGCGTCTTCACTGCAGCTGCTGGACTCGGCCCAGGGTGGGGCAGCCATGGAAGGGAGCATTCGGGAAGCTGCATCACGGGCCTGCCTGCTAGCACTTTGCAAACGGTGCAGCTGATTCATCACTTGCTGGTGGGCTAAGGGGAACAGTGCCCCCTTCATACAGGTGGGAAAACTGGGGCACATAGGACAGGCTGTCAGCGAGGAGATGGGAATAGAACCCAGGAGTCCTGGCTGCCAGTCACTCCTTTCTGTCTTGCTTGGGTCCCTACTGGTGCTGTTGGTCTAGTTCCTTGGCCCCTGGTCAGACTCAGCTCCACCAAATGACCTCCGAGCTGTATGGCCGGGGGGCTGGAAAATCCCTTCTCCCCAGGTGAGGAATGAGCCTCTTCCTGATTGATTTCACTCTCCTTTTATTCTGATTTTTCTCTCTTTGCACACAAGCCCCAGCTGTGGGCCGTTTCACTCACCGAGGGATGCCGGGCCCTGCTCGGGGCACAGCTGGGTTTTTCCTCCGTCTTGTAGCAGCTGCTCGCTCCATCCCTCGCCAGTGTGTGAGAGGCTCTCGGGCAGCGGGTCGAGCGTGCAGTTGAGACACTGCTCTCCCATGGAAGAAGGCCACTCTCTCTATACGCATCCATGTTAAAAACCCAGGCAAGACCCCGCCCTGCTTCTCACCACCTCAGGGTCCCATGATCCATGCAGGGGACACAATGGGGCCAGTGTGGGGTTGTTCGCTTATGAGTGGACGCTGGGGGGACAGCAGCTCTGGTGACTGGCACCTTGCGTGGCCCAGTGCATCCTGCCCCGCCCGGCCTCTGTTGAACAAGGAACTCCAGATGAGCTGGAAGATCCGCGTGCTCAGTGGGAGGTGGGGGAGGGATGCAGGGGCACGGCACTGGGCCATTCCCCTCTCGCTCAGATTGGTGTCGATCCGGGGTGACCCCACTGCTGTCAGTCGATCGGTGCCGGTAGGAAGCAGGCCCCCACGGCTACGGCCGGGCTGGATTTGGCCCAGGAGTTCCTAGAAGTAAAGGGCAAATGCTCCTCCTGCGTCTGTCGGTCTTTCTGTCTCTCCATCTCCACCTCCGCCATCTCAAGGCTCTATCTCATTCACTGTTTGCGGTGGTGTCCCTGGAAACGGGGAGCTGGTTTCTGAGCCCAGTCACATGATGGATACCTACCGCTGTCAGCTCGCCGGGCTCTGGACTAATACCCGTCCCCCCACTGCCAACGAACCTCTTTCCCGCAATCCGGCCTTGCCGTGGGATCCCCGCCAGCATCCAGGCCATGGGGCTGGTGTTCTCCGACAGCCTGCACAGGGGAGAGTGGAACAAATGGGGTAGGGGCAGGGCACTGTCAAGAGGAAGTTTGCAACGCCAAGAAGCCACGTCATAGCTGCATGGGGCATGGAGGTGGACTCTTAGCTGGGCCTAACACAGGGCACTGCTGTGCTGAAGCTCAGAGCCCTGGCTGCCTGCTGAGGTGAGGAAGGTCACGTTGCTGGGATCCTGGCTGGAACAAACATGGCACAGCGGTGAAGACGTTCTCAACACTAGATGGCCAATGCTCACGGGGGGCACTGCTCTGAGGAAGCTCACAACACGAGATGCCCACAGCTGTTTCTGTCCGTGGGGGCACTGCTGCAGGCACATGCTCCTTGCTGGCTGTGCAGTGCAGGGGTTTACTCTGCAGCACGTTGGGGCTGCATCCCAGTGTTGACATGCTGAGCTCTCAGGAGCCGTTGGGGAGTAGGGTGTTGGCCACGCCCAGAGCCCTGCACTTTCCTAGCACAAATCACGGACTCCCAAGACTGGTGTCATCCCTCCCCACATCTCCTGCTGAGCGTCACTGGCCAAGGAGGATGGTGGTGCTCAGGGAAGTAGCTGGCACCTGCTCCCCAGGGAGTAAATGGCCTGGCTCAGAGGCCATGGGACTAGTGTGTCTTGGCACCCTGGTCCTGCCGCAGCAAAGGCTGGGCCAGATGGGCCAGTGGGCGTGAGCCTGGCTGTGGGCTGAGGAGGAAGAGCGGGTGGCTGTGGTTTGTAGCCTGGATGGTGGATGGCAGGGGTGCTAGGCTGCCACCCACCCATCCAGCTCCCTCCATATTTGCTACCAGATCTGCACCCCCCCATCTCCTCCCATGGCACTCGCTGCCCGCGGCCACCTCCTGCCTACAACCGCCCCCATCCCCCTCCGTTCAGGTTGCAATGAGCACCCCACCCCTCAATTGCATGAGGTCCCATGGCCCCAGGCAGCCCCATCCTGCACTGGCCCAGGGATGAGGGGTGGGGGAGGACACTCCTTTCCAAGTGGAGTGCAGAGAGCTGGGAGCTCATGGCCGAGTCATTTAGAGCAGGGCTGGACAGAGTCCTGGATAGTAGCAGTCAGGATGGAGCACCCAGTCTCTGCTGGGAGGGGATGTTTAGCAGCAGCAGCCGGGCTCACCCTGGGTCCTTTCCCCTGCCTCATTTCTTTACCTCTTTATCTGAATTCCCTGCTCCCTTGCAAAGAGGTTCTCCCAGTCAGGCCTCCATCGCTCCGCACAAAGGAGAGGTGCCTGACTGTGAGTGTGGGGCTGGGTGTGTTTGAGCGTGCGAGTGAGGGCATGTGCATGGGATGTGCGAGTGGGGGTGTGTGTGAGTGCGTTTGGATCTGTGGTGTGTGTTTATAAACACGCGTGAGTGAGTGCGTTTGGGTCTGCAGCGTGTGTTTGTGAGTGTGTGTGTGTGTATGGATGTGTGAGTGCATTTGGGTCTATGGTGTGTGTTTGTTAGTGTGTGAGTGCGTTCGTGTGTGTGTTTGGGTCTGTGCTGTATTTTTGTGAGTGTTTGTGAGTGCATGTGTATCGGTGTGTGGGTGCATTTGGGTCTATGGTGTGTGTTTGTGAATGCGTGAGAGTGAGTGCATGTGTATGGGTGTGTGAGTGCATTTGGGTCTGTGGTGTATGTTTGTGAGTGCGTGTGAGTGTGTATGGTTGTGTCTTCCCAGACCCTCTACACAATGTTTCTCTAACTGGGGTCGCCGCTTGTGTGGGGAAAACTCCTGGTGGGCTGGGTCGGTTTGTTTACCTGCTGCATCCGCAGGTCCGGCTGATAGTGACTTCCACAGGCTGCGGTTCGCCGCTGCAGGCCAATGCGGGCTGCTGGAAGCGGTGGCCAGTACATCCCTTGTCTGCGCCACTTCTCGCAGCCCCCATTGGCCTGGAGCAGCGAACCGCAGCCAGTGGGAGCCGCGATCGGCTGAATCTGCAGACGGGGTGGGTAAACACACTGGCCTGGCCCGCCAGGGGATTTCCCTACACAAGCGGTGACCCCAGTCTGAGAAACATCGTTCTGCACGGACATTTCCCCTCTCCCTACAATTTGCTCAGTTCCAGCCCTGCCCAGCAGCGCCTGCGTGACGTTCCATCCTCCATGACACCAGCACCATGCAGCTGGGAGCTGCGCTGGGCCCCGCTTCTCCTTGGAACCAACACCTAGCACAAGGCGAGAGGTGACGCCGTCCTCCTCTGAGCCCTCAGCGCATATCTATGGGAGACCCTTCCCATCCGCCCTGGGGCTGTCGGATCTGCAGAGACACCCCAGAGAGTGAGCCCCAGCTGCGGTCTCACTGCCATTACGCAGAAGACAATTGGCTAGTGCACTTCTCTCTCTCTGGCTTCTCTGGGCTGAGAGTGGCAAATTCCACCCCCAGTGGCCCATGTCCCACCTTCCCTATCAGAAATCCAGCTGAAAACGTTCCCTGGGTTCTGCGGACACCGTTCAGTCACTAGGCTCTGAGCGAAAAGCTAGCGGCCTGCTGGTGCATTTGGCCCTGACAGTTAGGCGCCGAACACGGATTGGTTGCAACTGGAGTTAGGCTCCTAAATACCTAAGGAGCTGGTTTCTTCATCTCCTGGCGTTACTCATTTCGGGGCTGTGGGAAGGAGCCAGCAGAGATGAGCTCAAACAGTCTAATGGGGTCTAGTGTGGCTTCCGCAGGGGACGGGATTTCCATATGCATCTCTAGGGCAAGATCTAGGGCAGGGATGCTGCCAGTTGGCCTCCTACAGCCTGGCATGCTCTCGCTGTCGGGGTGCCAATGCTGAGGGCACGGGGTGGCTGCACCTGGAAGGACATCCCCAGAACAGGGCTCCAGCTGGAGCTGGATCAGAGAGGTCTCTGCACCGCGGAGGTTGTGACCTTGAGGCGAGGGCGCCGCTGCCAAACAAAGACAAGATGTAATTAAGAAGTAAGCTCTAATTCTTCTCTGAGCTTTGATAAACCAGGCCTGTCATGTGCAGCAAATTGATGGCCTTGGTTCTAATCTGCAGAGACAGGGCATGCTTTAGCGTCAGTTGCGGGGCTGGGCGACTTTCCCTCATCCAGGGGCTGGAGGGCTGGGGGTGGGGCGGGGGACAGCATAGAGAGGGGGCCAGAGAAAATTAACCCATTAATGACAACAGCTGTGGAGCCTCGCGAGAGAAACGCTGGATTTGGCAACAGGATGAAATGGGGGCCGAGTGCTGTGACATCATTTTCGTGGGCCTCTAGAGTCACTAATGGGGGGTGATGTCATCAGAGACACTGGTGCTCTGTGAGATCATCACTGTGAGCAGGAAGCATGGCTGGTTGCCGCGGCAACATCCCTTGGAATGGAGGCAGTGACTGCTGTAGTGTGACCTCACTGGCGTGCGTGGGAAGAGTGCCTGTGGTGCTGATGACATCAGCAGGCTGACCAGTGAGAGCGGCTTATGCGCTGTGACATCATCACTGCGAGCAGGGAGAGGGACACCCTGTGCTCTGAGCAGCGAAAGAGGCCGATGCGCTGGCTGTGACATCAGCAGCGGCCGCAGAGGGAGTGGCTGATGGGCTATGATGTCATAGCTGGGCCTGGGAAACCGAACTGGATCCTGTGCCCCGTGGGGTTTCTCGGCAGCGCTCCCGGGTGGTTTCTTCTCCCAGTTAAGCCGAAGCAGCTGCACTGAAGTCAATGGTTCTGCATCTTTGAGCGGAGCCGGCCTAGAGGATGATAGCAACAGCAGCCCCTGGGCTGCTCCCCTATCACTCATCTCTAAGCATCACTGGGGGTCACACCTGTGCCAGCCCAGGAAGATCCCAGTCTGCACTAGAGCCCTCCAGAGATGTGCAAAGGGCTGGGCCCAAGGGCTGAGGCTGCTGCAGGCTGCATGGAAAGCGACATTCTCCATAAGGACGGGGGTGATTCTCTGAACCTTCTTCGAAGCCCCCAGAGCCTCGGATGCATCTTCACGCCTCTTGGCACTCCAGCATGCCTCCATCACTGGCTGGAATGATCAGGCTACACCTGGAGAGGCTCCGAGGATGCCCTGGGTTCGAGTCTGACTGGGTCTCCTCGGTTGGCTTTGCTAGCCCTAAACCTTGGGCTGGCTCTTTTGTCTCTGAACAGCCCAAGCCTGGAAAGGTTCAGCTGAAAACTTGTGATTTCGGGGCCTGTCTTTGGTTACAACATCACCCATACCCCCACCCCCAGGGCCGTCCTTAGGCATAGGCAACATAGGCAGCTGCGTAGGGCACCTGAAAATTTGGGGCACCACTGGGTGTTAGTGTCCACCCTCTTGTTTTCCTATCCCTGTTTTGACCCTTCCTGCAGGCTCCCACAGATGGCTGCTCTAGCCTGGTGAGTCTTCCTTGGGAGGGAATCTAGTAGTTAAAAGTGAAAAAAACCTCCAGCCTGCCAGACCTATTAGCACAACATTGAAACTGTTAAAGAGACATTCAAGGGGTAATAAAGCCATTTAACAGGCATTTGCCAACCCCAAGGTATATACTGACAGGTTTCAGAGTGGTAGTCCTGTTAGTCTGTATCAGCAAAAACAAGGACGAGTCCTTGTGTCACCTCAAAGACTAACAAATTATTTGGGCATAAGCTTTTGTGGACTAGAACCCATTTCATCAGATGTCCACGAAAGCTTATGCCCAAATAAATTTTTATACTATCAGTTTCTGACTTTACTGACAAAAACAGTTGTGCATTAATGTAATATGTACACAGAACATGTCAGTCTACAGAACCTTAGTTTAAAATTTGCTTTAAAAATATTTCATTAGTGAGCTGGTGAAGATTATAAAATCACATTTCTAAAAAATGCTTGCATAGAGTTTTAGATGCACAATCATCTTTAGCCTTAAATGTGTGGATCTTCACACATAGTTTTTTAAATAAATCCTTCAAAAGACCTCCCTTATCTAAAATACACATTTTAATTACTATAGTTAAAAAAAAAAAGTGCTTCCAAGTCTTCCTGTCCTTTCTGTCCATCCCTTCACCACCTCTCCCTCCACTCCCCACTGAAGAGAGCCCTTAAAGGGACAACAGTCCTTCCCTTCCAGATAGCTGAACAAAGAGTTCTCTTTCTTTACTTCTGACTGTCCGACAAACTAGTTTTAAAAGAACCCTCCAGCAAAATCAGTACCTTAGTAAGACAAAATCCTTGTTATACCTAAAATCTTTGGAAACATTTTTTTAAAGTTGGTGAAATTTCATAACCATGTCTCTTGTTATGGAGATCACATAAAGTAAATTACTGTTCCCTTTTTCTAAAAGCAATGAACATTGTTATGAACACACTAAATCTCTCTGATTAATTTAAAAGAATGTCCTTGTTTCAGTGAGTTAAATGTGTAGTAATCTGGAATGCTGGCTTAAGATTTGAATACATTTAAAATATAAATTCAACTTAGAAATACTGATGAAGAAAATGTAAAACAGAGAAGAGCTGCATCATGTATTCCATTATATGTAATGTTGTATTCAGCAGGACAGCTGACTCACCCTTACTATGAAGTTTTTGCAAATAAATCTCTGACAAACTTCAGGGCATATCAAAAAACCTGTGACTGACATTTTTTATTCCCAAATTTTAGTGCTTTTAATTAGGTACTTTCTTCATGTCCATTCTACATGAGGGAGAGTGCATGGAAGTCTCTGCGGGGATCTCCGCCACGATGAGGCAGGCTGGGCATCTCATTATCCTTTGCTGTCAAGTCCCTCCTCCCCCTCCCCCACCAGGCTGTGAGCTTGGGCTGCCATCCGGCATAGGGGCACCAGTTTAATAATACTGCCTAGGGCCCCATAAATCCTAAGGACGGCCCTGCCCACCCCTGCACCCTTCCAGCTCCCATCAGGATCGGGGAAACAGCTGACACACTGTTATCTCTCCCACATGATGGGATGTGCCATTGATTCTTGTGCCATCACATCATCCAGCCCCAGGTATATGCGTGTGTGGGGGGTGTTACCTGCACAGTCTAGGGCCACCCCACCTTTACCCTTCTGGTTAATTTAGGCACTCAGTTCCTACGGCTCTGGGTGAAAGGCAGCCAGTCTTATCCAGTTCCTAGGGCTCCTGGTGAAATCTTCTGTGGGTTTGCAGGGCCTTTTTCCGGTGAAAGAGCCTTGCATAGTAATATCCTTAACCTCTATTTATGAACAGTTACCAAACCAGACTGCACGCGCTAAGCATACAATGCTCACCACTCCCTGTAAGGCAGACAAATTTTTCCTGGTGGCCAGTCAGGATCAGATCACCTGGAGCTCCAGCTTCTGCACAATATGGCTGGCAGGGTGCTGAGGTCTGGCAGCTCTGATCTTGGGCTGTGTCCTGGAGTTAGGTTCCAAAAAACTTCTGTTTGGACCCTAGTTTATATAGTTCAACTGGAGTACTGCTTAGCTGTACCTCAGGGGTAGGCAACCTATGGCATGTGTGCCGAAGGTGGCACGGGAGCTGATTTTCAGTGGCACTCACGCTGCCCGGGTCCTGGCCACAAGTCCGGGGGGCTCTGCATTTTAATTTAATTTTAAATGAAGCTTCTTAAACATTTTTTAAAAAGTATTTACTCTACGTACAACAATAGTTTAGTTCTATATTATAGACTCATAGAAAGAGACCTTCTAAAACCGTTAAAATGTATGACTGGCACGCGAAACCTTAAATCAGAGTGACTAAATTAAGACTTGGCACAGCACTTCTGAAAGGCTGCCGACCCCTGCTCTACCGTAACCAATCGTTTTAAACTGAAGTCCTACTAAACCAATCCTAGCCCATTACAAAAAATTCTTTAACCAATCATATGCCACCCCCAGTTGATTGAAATCTTGCAAAATTAGTTACGCAACAGACAGAAACAATTAAAGAATCAGTGACCCTACAAATAAACAATAGGCAAATGGAGACCATAAAGGCAAATCAATAAAGAAGTCGAGATTTCACACTCTCCACTGTTGACAAGTGGGTTCTTGCCAGACAGAATACGCTCAAACCGACTTTTCTTTAAATATCTCATGCTCTGTTTCTTTCACTGGTGATGGCAGGTACTGTTAGGTCAGGAGCCTTCTTAACAGCCGGATGCTTCATTGTTTTGATGCAGTTTAGATGGAACGTGAGGATGTGACTTTCTGATCTTAGCTATTCTTGCTGCTGTCCTAGTGTGGCTGCCGAAAAAAGCCTCCCACCTTACAGCAGAGGGTGGGGTTGCTGGCTGGGGCTCCTCACATGAGAGCAGCAGCTGATAATGGCGAACCCTGACTGGGGCTAAACTCACTGCACGTTGGCCTGGCCATTGCCTGTAAGCCTGGCTCTTAACGAAGGTGTCCCTGCTCCCTAGCTGGTAACGTATTGACGAGCCATTCTTAATCAAGTGGATTATTAATTAGCAGAGAAAGCTGACTCTGTGATTCTCCGTATCCTTGGCTGGGTTCAGAGATGGTTCTTTATGCTAATGGAGCTTGTTATCACACTCACGTCGCTATCTGTGGCCGGGGATGACAAGAGAAAGCCCCGGCGATGGGATATGTAATTGCAAATTTAATCAGATGGTAATGTTTGTTTAAGATGATCGCACATTTGTGTGCAAAACATAGTGGCTCTCCCACAGGGCCCTGCGGCCCAGCTATTTGGAGGAGACAGAGACGGAAATACAAGGGGAGCGTTCCACCTCCGACTGGCCTGTGTTAAATATCAGCCAGGTTGGGTGCATTGGCTTGGGATGGAAGATGCTGACCCAGCACTGCAGACAAGAGCGAGTCGCACACTATCAGGGGAGCTTTGTGCAGGCGAAGGGTGCTGGAGAAGAGGTTGTCTGCAGTATGCGTGTGTGTCTGTGTGTGCATGCTTGTGTGTGGGGGGGTGTAAGTTCGTTTGCCTCTGCATGTGTACGTGCACCTCTGTATGCATATTTGTACGCCTAGGTGCATGTGTGTGCACATGTGCATTTCGGTGTGCCTGTGTGTGTGTGTATGAGGCCATGTGCACGTGTGCGTGCTCGCGTGTGGGTGTGATTGCTATCAGCTAGCATCATAGGGCACAGACGTGTGCCCGGACCGAGTAAGGGTGTTGTGTTCACTGCACATTTCTTGCCCTGGCTCTTGAGGGGACTCCAGGGTGCAGGGGAGGGACAAGCAGGCTCCAGATCTGTGGCTTGGGCTCCTTTCCCAGGCCGTCCCAGCAGAGGAATGGCTGCCTCCCCGGAAAGCATGGATGCCCCTGTGGGAATGGAGCGGGTGGAGGTGAGTCATGGCACCTCCTGGGGAATGACCCCTCTTCCCCAGTGCCCAGTGGGACTAAGTGAGTCATGTGTGATCCCTGTCCCCCCTAATGCTCTGTGGAGGGGAATGAGTCACACAGCCTCTCTCTGTGCCATTCCCCACCCCCTGCTCTTGTGGAGGGCTGAGTCATGGAGACCCTCTGCTTCCGCTGGGCAAGTGTGAAAAATAGGGACAGGGTGTGGGGGGTAATAGGAGCCTGTATAAGAAAAAGACCCAAAAATTGGGATTGTCCCTATAAAATTGGAACATCTGGTCACCCTAGCAAGCACTGACTCCCAGAGCCCCGCTCGGTGCCAGGGGCTCCCTGCCCTCTTGCTGGGCCAGGCCCCTCACCCCCAGTTTCGCACTGGGATCAGTACAGGCTCTGTGATGGGCTGGCCCCAGGGCTAACCATGCAGCTGTCCTTCGCTCTGGCGCTTCAGACCAGACCTGTCTCCTCGCTGAAATTCTTTCCAGGGCTCCCAGGCTGTTCATGCCGAGCCGCGTGGCTCTTTGTTCATTGTGGCCCAGCGAGCGCGCTGCTGAAGTCACCTGCTGAGTAGGCAGTGCTCACGCCCCACTCCCCAGTAAACTCCGGCCATCGCACGCTGGGCTTCCCGGGAACAGCACGCTGGCTGTCAGCTCCCTGGCAGCAGTGCCCTCTTACTGCCAGCTACTATCCTGGTGGTGCCCTGCAGTGCCAGCGAGCAGGGCCCGATAAATGCCTGCTGGAGACTGGCAACAGACTGGATCCCATCCTTGCAGTGGGCCCCGGACTCTCAATCCAGTCGGGGAGTTTCTTGGGAGACCTGCTGGCACCCAGCTGGAGCAAAGTTTGGATCCAAAGCCTGGGAATCCCTGGGATTGGGGTCAGGGCCTCTTTGGCATCCGGCTCCAGCGCTGGCTCTTGGTCTCCTTGTGGGAGAGTGTGTGTGTGGGGGGGACGGGGAGGGCTCCTTTCTCCCAGCAGAGGGAGTCCATCATCACAGCTCAGTGCTGCTTTAGCTCACAGCAGGGGACAAGAAATGGTTTTCATAACAGCTCCCCCCTCCCTCTGGCTCAGATCAGAAAGGTCAGCTTTTTCCAGCGCCACCTCGTTCTAAACGGGCCGCTCCTGCTTCCCGGATGGCTCTTTTAAGGACGTTGCTATTCCTCAGTCATTCGCACCACGGGTTCTTTTAAATTATTATTATTATTAAAGTTGCCACTAAAATTCACCCTCTCCTACCTTCCCCGGGGTGATTGATTCTTCAGACCGCAGACTCCCTAGTTACTTTCCAGAGAGATTGAACCTGCTGTCTGCTTTGGAAATCAAGGGCTCCCCCAGCCCAGAGAGCAGACCCAGACCCCTTGCTTGCTCTTCAGAAGTCCTATCGACTGGGAGGAGTTGTATTTAGCTGTCCAGCTGGGTGCATGGGGATTGTCCCGAGGCTCCTGGCTGATGTTACAGGCTCAGAGAGATTAGACCTCTCAGCCCAGCTGCCTGCCAGGACAGGATCGTTCCCTGCGGTCCCTTTCTAAGGGCTTTGTCCAATCTAGGTTTAAAAATATCTCAAGCCAGGTGGGTTCCACTTCTAGGTTTTCCATCATTCACAGGTGCGAATCCTAAGCTGTCCCTGGTTGTTCTGCTGGCCGGGGAGCAGGTGGTTTGAATGCTCTACCCACTAGGCACTAAGGCTATTGCTTTCCCTTGCCACAGCAGCTTCCCGGTGCAGCCAGCCTGCTGTGGGAGCGAGATACGGCAGTGGGACCCCTCCAAGGAAGAGCTCGCTTGCTTTTGTGCCCCTGATTGATTGGGGCTGCAGGCGGTGAAAACAGTGCCTGGAGCAGATGGTAAGGAGTGTGGCCTAGTGCACGGCTGGGGACCAGGACTCTTGGGGGTCTAACTCCAGCTCTGGGGAGGGAGAGTTGTCTAGCGGTTAGAGCAAAGCTCTGGGAGCCAAGACTCCTGGTTTCTAATCTCAGCTCTGTGGGGGAGCTTGGCCTAGTGGTGCAAGCTCAGGGCTGGGCCTCAGGACCCTGCGTTCTCATCCCAGCTCTAGGAGGGAGCATTTTCTCGGGCTTAAAGCATACAACAACATGCTTAGAGAGCTGGCTGCTCTCCTTGGCTCTACCGCTGACTTGCTTGGGTGGGTCACTGCCCCTTTGTGCCTCAGTTTCCCCCTGTGGGTAACAATACAGGATAGGGGTTGCTGTGGTTCACTGTGCTGACAAAGTGCTCAGAGAGATGGAAAGCCACTTTCTTATTCGTTAGTGGCACTGTCAGTATAAAACTCCGGGAGATCCCACCATACCAAACCTCCTGTCAGCAGCAGGCCTGGCTGGGAAAGCTGCCCTTCTGTTTGCTGGTCTGGAGACATCTCCTTGCACCTTAAAAATATAGGCATGTGAGACTCTGCTTCACTGCTGACCTGCCTGGCTACAGCACTTTTTTTCTGCTGACTGAGGCCTCTTCCCAAGTCACAGATTATTAATATTGGACATAATTCCACAGCGGCACATTTTTTAAAGGCAGATCTGGGTAATATAGGTCATGTTCACTGTATCTCGGTGCTGTGAGGAGGAGCATGGAGGAAGGATGGCGCATGCTGCAGGTCTCAGCTGCGCTGTTTGAAGTCCACATGCCAGACTAGTTGTTAAAGCATTACCAGTGTGCCCCCTGGGATGGAAGCACGGTGGGGGCCGTTAGGAAAAATGAACAGATGGGGGTTCCGGGGAAGGAATCCCAGCATTGCAGCATCACCAGGGAAAAGCTGCAAGGGGACCCAGCCTGGGATGGAAAAAGCCGGGGGAGCAGCAGGGCCAGGTGACATACATGTCCCAAGGCCACCCATGTTCTAGGAGCTCCAGGTGGCTTCCTTCGTAGGGCCAATTCTCTGCTGCATCTGAGATCAGCTGGGCCCAGCAGGCGGGGAAGGGGGCATAAGAGAGTTGGTTACAGATCCTTCATTTGCCACGCACTGTTGCCCTGTCTCTGGCCTCAGCATGAGATAGAGCAGCCCTGGGGCTGCTCTACCCTAAGCCAACTGCTTATAGGCCCCAAGAGATCAGCTCCCTATGGCTCCCCGCCCCTTTTGCTATGGCTGTGGCCATCAGCTCTGCCAGTTCTCGGCCAGCAGGGGGCATTGTCACATGTAGGGAGATTCCCAGCTGGGGTGATACAGGTGGTTTCCACTTGCATTGAACTGTTTGAGCAATGCAAGGGGACCAGAGCGGGACTGTCCATCTGCCCTGTATGTGTCTCCATGTGTGTTTTACCATGTTTCTGCGTGTTTCTAGCATTTGCATTGGCCCTGATTCTGTTCTCACTCCCACTGGGGCAAATGAGGAGAAATTCCATTGAAGTCACTGGAGGTCTCCCTTGAGGCTGGAATGGAGCCCTGTGCATGAGTTGGGTGTGTGTGGTGTGTGTGCACATGTGGTGTGTGTGCATGTCCATACGTGCCTGTTGGGTGTGTCTGTGCAGGTGCATGTGTGTGCATTTGTGCACATGGGGTGTGTGTGGGTGCATTTGTGCAAATGACAACTCAGATACAAACAGGAGGGTGGCCACACACAGAAGATTTTCCCTTCCCGTCTCCACAGAGCCGCATGTTCTGAATGCTCCTGCCTACTGCTCACACCCACAATGAAGGGCAGTAAAATCACCCCAACCTCAGACAGCCCCACTGGCTCCCCATTCACATTGGGATCCGTTTCAAAGCCTTCCTTGGGTTTGCTCCAGTCTTTGTTTGCGTATATTGGTGTAAATCAGGAGGAACCCCACTGAAAGCAATCCAACTAGAGCAGTACAAATCCAGTGTAAGTTAGAAGCAGACTCAGGCCCTCAGATACCATGGGATGGATGGATGGGTGGTAGGATAAAGATGTTTCAGGCCTGTCGGCAAAGGCCTGAATATCTGTATCCTAACAGGTGGATGGAAGGACGGATAAATATTCTCTCTTTCCCTTCCTTCTCACTTCCTCTGCTCATCTAGCTCTGGATTCTTTTCTCTCCTTTTGCACAGTCTCAGTGCTGCTGGTGCAAGAACCTTCTCCTCTGCAGCTGGTGCCGCCTGGTACCGCCTCTGTGTCTCTCCTTGCCTCATTGTCTCTCTATCTGTTTTCAAACCTCACCTGTTTTGATTTTGACTCTCTAAGAACTATTTCTGGCCTCTGTGAGGTCCCTGGGGCACAGATCCACACTCTGGGGCAAGCTGGAGATGAGGATCCAGGCTCCCCTCTTGGGTGGGTGGAGGATTGGAGGATGGAGTAATAAGGCCAGATTCTGAATGGCTGTAAATCAGCGTAACCCCACTGGCTTCGCTGAAGCGATGCCGATTTACACCAGCTGAGGATCTGGCCCTCAGATTTTAAAGCCGAAAGGGCCCATTATGATCATCTCGTCTGAGCTACTGCGTAGCACCGGCCAGGAAATCTCACCCAGCGAGTCATGTGTGTCACCCAGAACCCTGTCTGGGATCTTGGTAAGTTTCAATTGCCCGATTGCTCTCGGCATTCTGCTCCAGCTTGGAGCAGGGAGCCAGCAATTTAATTTTTGTCCTAATCATTTCCAGCGTTGGGTTCGCTTAACATCACTGTTGTCGGAGGAAATTTCACATGCCTAATTAAAGCTTAGCACATGCAGTGTTGATTCCCCGGAGACATCCCTTGGCTTCCTACTTCCTGTCAAGATCAAGGGGGTAAAACAATGTTACAGTTAAAGTTAACAACAACAGCAACAAAGGAAAAGCATGATGAGCTGGGAATTGGCAGCCGTTTCATCTCCAGAAGGAAATCTACCTGCCAACCGCACAAGTCCTCGTCAGGGCTCGCCCCCCAGCTCCCCTCCCTTGGGCAATGCGGCGCCGTGTGGAGGAAGGCCCCGTTGTGTAGGGGGTGGGGATGTGCGTCCATACACGCGCAGGGCCATCCAGAGGATTCAGGGGGTCTGGGGTCTTTGGTGGCGGGTCCTGGAGTGGAGGGACCCCCCGCTGCCGAATTGCCGCCAAAGACCTGGAGCGGAAGAAGCTCTGGGGGCCCGGGCCCCGTGAGAGTTTTCCAGGGCCCCCGGAGCGAGTGAAAGACCCTGCTCCAGGGGCCCCGAAAACCTCTCATAGGGGCCCATGCAGGTCCTGGGGCAAACTGCCTCACTTGCCCACCCCCAGGCGGCCCTGTACATGCGCCCCACCGTTAATGGGGTTGTAGGACACGCTAGTTGCTGGATGTGGCGCCCAGCGGCGTTCGGGGTGGGCTGTAGCACCGCTGCACCATAGGCGAGAGGGAGAATTCACAGACAGGAAGCTGGCTGGCAGCGTGGCCCAGTGGGATGAGCATGACCCTGGGCATCCTAGTTTAGGCTCTGCCACCGCCCTGCTGGCTGACCTTGTGTGAGTCACTTCAGCTGTCCGGTACCTTCCAGCCTTGGGTCCCTGGTCTCTGGTTAGGTTGCAGGCTCTGTGTGTGTCCAGTGCTCCATGCGGTAGGGAGCTGGCCAGGGCTGGCGCTGTTTGAACATGAATATTTCATCATCCGACACAAGAGCAGGCGGCCTCATCCTGATTCCATGCTGCCATTGGTGGAGCTGATCTGAATTTGAACCAGTGTAAATGCAAAAGGAGAGGCAGGCCCCTGGGCTTTGACTGAAGCAGCCATTAAAGTCCATGGGGGATAAGGGGAGTGGGCTTGACTTTCCTCTTCTTCCTGACCCCCTGGGCTCATTCCACTGACATCAGTGGTCAGTTTCCCCAGCGTGAGTGCAGAGCAGAGCCGGTGGGATGGGTGAGCTGGAGGGGAGATGGAATAATCTGGGTCGGGCCGGGCCGGGCCGGGCCGGGCCTGTCTGTGGGCGAGGCAGATTTCAAACCCCACGGGGGGAAGCTGTTGGCGAGTCACTAGGGTGAGATTCGGCAGCAAGGGAAAGGCAGTGCGGGTGGAGGAGCGTCTCCTGAGAGAAGGGCTGGCTAGTGCCAGGATGGGGCGGAGCAAGGGGACAGGGCTCTTCATCTCCAGGTGGCCAGTTGAAATCAGACATCATCTGCATCTGCCCTTCAGCAGGGGACGTGCCCTGAGTTGGGCAGGTCTCAGCCCAGTTCCAAGGGGCTGGCGCCTCAAAACCCACTCCCTGGGTGGCAGGCCTGACTGAGAAGCTAATGGAGCATGGGGACTCCCCAATGCCCCCTAGAGGCGATGCCCCCTGCCCCAGGGGAGGGCGGTACAGGAAAAAGCTTCTGTGGATAACGAAAGGGCTTTGCTCTCCATAGCCACAGACCTGATGCTAACAGCAATCCCCTGGAGACATGAGGTCCAGCTACTCCTCCCTCCCTCTTAGGCAGAGAGCTGGTGCTTGCTGCCTGTTCGGATCCACCTTATTGGCAGCAGGTGAATGGGAAGGGGCCCATTTCCTCACCCCCCCGGAGGGCAGGACATTCCCCTCCATCCTTCCAGCACCAAGGAGACGCTCCTGCAGCCAGGCTCCCCTGCCACCCTGTGCCCTAATGAAGTAGTCACTTGTCAGCCATCTATTGATCGGCCCAGCGGGAGCGGCGGTGTGATGGACACACGCCGCGGCAGAGAGGCCGGTGGGAAGCTGTGTAGTTAATCTGTGTCTGCGCAGGCCGGCAAAGGGATAAGGAAAGGCAAGGAGCTGCATTGTTCCCCTGTCCCTATCACCCAACACCTACAAAATCTCCACCAACCATTCTCAAAACTACAATACCCGCACGAGGAAATAAGGAAACAGATCAACAGAGCCAGACGTGTACCCAGAAGCCTCCTACTGCAAGACAAACCCAAGAGAGAAACCAACAGGACTCCACTGGCCATCACATACAGCCCCCAGCTAAAACCCCTCCAACGCATCATCAAGGATCTACAACCCATCCTGGACAATGATCCCACACTTTCACAGGCCTTGGGTGGCAGGCCAATCCTTGCTCACAGACAACCTGCCAACCTGAAACATATTCTCACCAGTGACTGCACACCACACCATAATAACTCTAGCTCAGGAACCAATCCATGCAACAAACCTCGATGCCAACTCTGCCCACATATCTACACCAGCGACACCATCACAGGACCTAACCAGATCAGCCACACCATCACCGGTTCATTCACCTGCACATCCACCAATGTAATATACGCCATCATATGCCAGCAATGCCCCTCTGCTATGTACATCGGCCAAACTGGACAGTCTCTACGGAAAAGGATAAATGGACACAAATCAGACATTAGGAATGGCAATATACAAAAACCTGTAGGAGAGCACTTCAACCTCCCTGGCCACACTATAGCAGACCTTAAGGTGGCCATCCTGCAGCAAAAAAACTTCAGGACCAGACTTCAAAGAGAAACTGCTGAGCTTCAGTTCATCTACAAATTTGACACCATCAGCTCAGGATTGAACAAAGACTGTGAATGGCTTGCCAATTACAGAACCAGTTTCTCCTCTCTTGGTTTTCACACCTCAACTGCTAGAACAGGGCCTCATCCTCCCTGATTAAACTGACCTCGTTATCTCTAGCTTGCTTGCTAGCACACATATATATACCTGCCCCTGGATATTTCCATTACATGCATCTGAGGAAGTGGGTATTCACCCACGAAAGCTCATGCTCCAAAACGTCTGTTAGTCTATAAGGTGCCACAGGATTCTTTGCTGCTATCACCGCTGGTTACCAGCTTATGATCGGCCACTTGACAGGGGAAGGTTTGCAGGCAAAACTAGCCAGAGTGAAGCATGGCCCAAGGAACCACGTTCCCGCCCCCTCCCTAAGACAGTGCTCAGCAAAGTGTGTCCTGGGACTGCTGCCGTCTGGGTTGAAGGGTGGGGCTGTGATCTTCGCTGGCGGAGGAAGATGTCTTGCCTAGATGCTGCCTGCTTAATTACCCATGAAACACAACAGATGGTGAAATGGCTTCAAGATGTTCTTTTGGAAACATTTAGGTGCTACTGGGCCCTCTCCCTCTCTCAAGTTCCCTCGTTTTCTCTTTCGCAGAACAACTTAATTCAGTGTAGAAGGAATAAGGAGGAAGGGGGTCTGGGAGGAGGAGGAGGCAGGGTTAAGCAGGAAAAACGCAGCCGGGATTGGCAGGCAGAGCTGGTGGGAGTTAGTTGTGTCAGGATTATTAAATGCCCTGTGGCGACTGGAATCCTCGGCTCCGAGGTGCTCGGTTAATGTCGCTGAATGTAAATCCAGCCGAGGCGTCTGAGTGCTGCCCCAAGCAGAATACATTACCCCCCTCCTTCCTTGCTTATCGCTGCCTGGGCTGCTGGTGCTCTCTTGGGGCGGGATGGGGGCTTGGTGTTGGAGAGGGGAATGATCTGGGGATGTGTATGCACATGTGTGTATCTCCATATGTTCCCTCGCCTGTGCTTTACAATAGCCTGCATGACACGGCTCGGTTTAAATCCCTCATCAGATTCCACGTGTGCGCCTTCCCCGGGGGAGACTTTCAGTACTCAGTAGAAAGCAGGAATCTTTTCATTGACCACAGTCTAGTCTAATGGTTAGAGCACAGGGCTGGGAGTCAGGATTTACCAGCGCTCTGTTCCCAGCACTGGGAGGGGAGCGTTGTTTGGCCTGGGGCCTGAGTCTCAGGCTTTTCTGTGCAGGTGGGCTAGTGGACAGGCGTGTCACTGCTCCCTGCTGGACAGAATCAGAACTGCTCACCTGTATGTCCTGGGCCCTATTCTGCAACAGGGTAAAGGAGAATCACCGTGAGCTCAGGTGGATTCCTGGGAGCAGGAGGATCAGAGTTCTAGCCCTGCTCTGGCTGGGAAGCTCTGAGCAGCCACAAAGGTCAAGTTACCAAGCTGGCCTGCTATCTGTGACAAATACATGCTAGCCCCCTAGGGCAGCGAGAGACCTGATGTGTTATGATGTTCCCATCATACACGAATTAGAAGAGCGACCTTGCCGGCCACAGCGCTGCTAGGAATGCACTTCCTGCTGGTAAGCTCTTGGTCCAGTGCATGTTAAAAAAACAGTCCCGCACCAGCTTTATCGGCATGTCTGGGTCAGCAGCTGAGAGATTCTGGCTGCCACCCACGCCCCTGTTCCTCTCTCCCATCCCTCCTTTCTCATTGTCCTGCGTTGCTGCAGGGCACGTCCGCGCCCCCATCACCACCACCGCCACCGATCCTGCATTCAGCTCTCCCAGGATTCGCACTAGCCAGCCCTTTTCCTGGCCTCTTTTTGAATCAATTACCTCCCTCCCAGTCCAGGGTTACAATGGCAGTACCCAGCGCTGGCAGGGAGCTAGCTTGGAATACCCAACCTCCTGATGCTCGCTTCTCCCCCCCCTTCCAATCTGAAATTGGCTGAAGGTGGAGGAAGGCTAAGAGAGAGAGGCTCTGGTTGGACCTTGTGTCTTCAGCATGAGGGCTGGTCATCATCACAGCCCTTGGCCTTTCCTGACCACAGGGAATTTCTTGGCTAGTGGCCTCTGGGCCACCAGCCATTGCAGTTGGACGGGGAATGGTGCCAATGCACAGTGATCATTCATCTCTGTCTGGCCATCATCCCCAGATCCTAGTGCGTGTCTCTCTCTCTCTCTCCATCCTCACACACAGCTTCTACCTAACTGGCCCCCGTTACTGGAGTGACCCCTCCCACGGCCCACAGCAAGGGGCTAGGGTCTGCCCTGGCCTCGTTGCCCTCGCAGAGAAACTCAAATGCCCGGTCTTCTCTGTGTTTTCCCCTTGGGTCGGCTCCTGTGGCTTTCCCAGCAGCGACCACAAGGCCTCAGTCACATCTGTGCTGCTCCAGTGAGGATTCCCTGGTGTAAGGAGCATCAGCATTTGGGTTTCTGGGCCCACGCCCCTGCTGTTTGAACTCAGCAGCCAGAGCCGAATGTTTCTATAAATGTTTGCCTCGTGCTCATGGAAACCGAATTTCTCTGGCTGGCGGCAGCTGCCTCAGAGCCCTGATATTCCCCACCGTGGTTATTGGGGCTGTCCTTTCATTGCCTGGCCTATTAGCGCCTGTGCGTCACAATGGCCATGTTCAAGGCAGGGGGGCAGGGTGGTGACCTAGGCTGGCTCCAGGCTCCCGCGAGGGCCAGAACGGGCTCCAGAAAGGGAGCCAACCCTGCCACAATGGAGTCTTGGTCCTGATGGTTTCGACTGGGCCTGGTTCACGACCACCGCTGCTTATCTCCCTTTCATCTCTGACAGGGCTGATGTGAACGGTCAGGGTCAGCTCTTTCCCCCACTGGGGGTTTTTCCACAGAGGGGATGGGATGGAAGCTATGTGAGTTCCTCCTTGCTGAGATTCGGGCTGATCGCTCTGTCCCCGGAGCCCCGTCCTGCCTAGGGCTGGCTGGAGTGCTGGGCCTGGTGAGTGTGAACTGCTTCATGCTGGCTGGGAGCTCTGGAGTGCTGGTAACTAGGACTCTCACCCTGGGCACTCGCACCCTGTTATCAAAGACCCAATTTAGCCCCTTTGTTTAACAGAAAACCTCCAAGCGTCATCTAACTCCCCACACGCACCCACTCTGCAAACAACAGCCTCTTCCTCTGTCCACTGGACCTGGCTAGACTCCCCACCCCCATGGCCTAGCAGCGATGGGCAAGGTGGGGAGGGGGGGATAAGGTTACATATTGGGAATTGCCGGGCAGGTAACCAGTTCACAGCCGCAGAAGAGTGGCCCCCAGATTTGTCTGAGCTGTCTCTGCTGAGCCCAGGGCCTGATGGGACCCAGCATGTGGCTGGGGTCACCTTTGGCTAATGGAGAGCCACGGAGCCGGCTCTGATCAAATGGGAGAACAGAGTCCTTATCTGCCTCCTCAGACAGGGACAATGGGTACGTCTATCTATCTGTGCATGAATCCATCCTCTTCCTCATCTATCTGTCCATCTATCCATCCATCCTCATCTATCTATCTATCTATCTATCTATCTATCTATCTATCTATCTATCTATCTATCTATCTATCCCTATACACACCCCAATATCTATCTATCTGTCTATCTATCTATCTATCTATGGCATTTCCCACAGGCTCATCACCATCGTATCCAGGATTTGATCCAGGACACACGATCGCTGCTCCCCAGTACCCAGGAGGGCTGTAGTAGGACCGAAATCCATCCTACAGCACGGAACATAGCACCAGCCTCTGCCACGGGGCAGCAGCTGGTTGTGCCACCCGTACAGGGACGAGGTGAGGGCCGGGCCATTGGCAGAGACAGACAGATGCACAGCTGGTTCCCAGTCTCTCGCAGAGCGCGGGTTGTGATCGGGTTGTACGTGATACTGGGGAGCCAACACTTGCCCTGATTCCCCTTCTTCCCAGGGTCGCTGCTGCAAATCAGGGAAGAAGGAGCAGCCACCCAGCAGCTCTGAGACATCAGCTCCCCAGCTCCCTGGCTTGAAATGCCCAGCCTTGTCGGGCAGGAGGCGGGCAACCCAGCGGCTGCAGAGAGGCCCCAGCACCAGCTGCCTGTGGGCAAGCCCCCTGCAGCTGTGTAGCCCATCAGCCACAAGCTTACCCAGCTGGGGAATTAAAACATTTGTCAGCCCACCCCAGCCCCAACACTGGAGCCCTTTCTTCCCCCTCTAAGCCCCATCTTGCTGCCCAGCTGCTGGCCAACCAGCCTGCCCGCCTGGGTCCTGCCCTGCTCCCAGCCCCCGGCTGCTGTTGCATTTGATTCTCAGGCCCTAGGCGTGCAGGGGAACAAAACTGCCCATTGAAGGCATAACCTGACACTGCTTAACACGTGTGGCTAGCAACTGGTGGCAAGGTCCGTGGAGGGGGAGGGGATGGTGGGAGGCATCTGGTACAGCCTGTGGGGACACGTGTTGGACCTAATTGTCTCTGCTGCAGAGATGGGTAGAGATGGAGCCAGGCTGCAAAGTTCACATCCATCCCGGGGCAGGATCTGTCCAGTGCCCGTCACTGGGGCAGTGTCTGTGTCCGGTGCCTATCCCTGGGGCAGGATCTGTGTCCAGGGCCAATCCCTGGGGCAGTGTCTGTCTGGTGCCTGTCCCTGGGGCAGTATCTGTCTGGTGCCCATCACTGGGGTAGTGTCTGTTTCCAGTGCCCATTCTGGGGCATTATTTGTCTGGTACCTGTCCCTGGGGCAGTGTCTGTGTCTGGTGCCTGTCCCTGGGGCAATATCTGTGTCTGGTGCCCATCCCTAGGGCAGTGTCTGTCCGGTGCCCATCCCTGGGGCAGGATCTGTGTCTGGTGCCCATCCCAGGGGCAGGATCTGTGTCTGGTGCCCATCCCAGGAGTAGTGTCTGTGACTGGTGCCTGTCTCTGGAGCAGTGTCTGTGTCCGGTGCCCATCCCTGGGGCAGTGTTTGTCTGATGCCTGTCTGGTGAATCCATCTCTAAGTCTGTGAAGCAATGTGCTTAATAAACTGAAATCATCAGGCTCCTTGAGTCAGTTCCTCTACCAACACAGTAACACCGACCCTAGGTGCTAAAAACACCAGGAACAAACCCCTCCCCCACGCTGATGGTTAGATTTGCTTAAAACTCATGGGATTTAAAAAAAACAAAACATAAACATATTTTAATCTGCCTCTGGTTTCTGAGCCTGTAGGTCATGGTAGGATCACAATTTCCAGCTTTTCTTAATCACAAGAGGGTTAAACAAATGTGAGATTCTCATGGAATCACCGGACTCCAGGAGCTGGCGCTCTAAGAAAAAGATCAAATATCTTTCCATAAAATCGCACCAGCTGGCTACATTGCAGCGTGATCATAACAACAAATCCCTCCTTTGGGCCTCTGTCCTGCCATGCTCTTTTTTTGGGGGTGCATCTTGCTCATGCTGGGCCATTACCCTGTGGCAGCATGGGATGACGAGGCCGCGCGCTTCCTCCTCCTGGGCGCTACCATGTGAATAGATCCCCTGGGCCTATTTGTCTGGGGAAGCCTGTGCGTGTAATAAGGTAAGTCTGGACCGCAGCCATGGCAGACTTTTCTGGGTCAGCTCCTTTGCTTTACAAGAGGTTTGTGTGCTGCTGGCTTCGATTCACACCCGTTTATAATCCCTTTATTACCAACCGGGGGGCCTCGCACTGAATAAGAAATACTACTCATCTCTTCAATTAGATACAGAGTCTAGAGAACCTCAAAGCACTTTCCAGCACTCCCTGCTTAGGGGGATTATGCGCCTCTTGATGAAATGCAGCCACCTCTGGGGTGGGCCCCGCTCAGCCGTTTGCAGCAGGCAGGGTGAAGCGTGACTGCCCCAGTAGAAGTGGGCTTTAGAAAGCAGAATGGAATTGTCCTGCACTGGGCTTCGCCTGCAGGAGACGCCTGATTCTTTATGAGCGGTTAGGGGATCTTTAGTGACCGTTTGCAAGGGGGCAAGGCCTGGGATTTATGTTGCATCCAAAAAGGTGACATCTCTAGCAGCACAATGCCCCTTCAGCACTACCCTTGGGCATTGGAGTCAACATGGACTCAGAGGGAACAGTGCCCCCTATTGCCCTGTCCCATTCCCAGCAGCCCTACGCCCCCGAGCACCGCACTGGGGCATTGGGGTCAGCTCTGCCTCAGAAGGGAGAGCGCCCCCTACTGAGTCACCCATGCTACTCCTTAAAGCAACCTCTCCTGCTGGCAGACTGCCATCCAAGTACTGGCCCGTCCTGCTTACGTTATATTAGGGATCGGCCCGGGGCAGAACACAGGATCCAAACTGGGGCAAGGTCAGACCCAGACTCACCCTGCAAGCCTGGCCCGGACCCCTGAATCCAAGCCAGCGGCAACTTCGGCTGAGGATCGCCAGCCCGGCACGCAGCTCAGCCCCTCTCTTGGGCTATGGGCTGCGAGGAGATCCCAGCCAAGCCAAGGGGGGTGGCCGGGAACACCCCCTCAAGGCCAGCATTCTGGGGGCAGTCATGGGAGCTGGCTGCACCCATGGGCCCTTTTCCTCTTTGCTTGCTGGCCGGAGAGGCTTTAGTTTGGGTCAAGCCACGCTGCCCGTGCTGCCACAGGAAACCTGGATGGGTTCTTGACGGAATACTCCCCTCCCCCTCTCTCTCAGGCCTCAGGGGAGATTCCTCTGGGATCTACAGAGCATGGAGGCCCCGAGACTGGAGCAAAGCTATTGCGTGGGTCCCTTGCATCGCCCAGAGCCCCTCGCAGGGTCTGACTGGGAGCAGGGGAAGGTGTTGGCTGCTTCTGGAAGCACCGGGGGAACCATGAGGGGGTTGTACTCCAGGCTGGGAGGCACGGACTGGCCTGGGTTTTAGCGTCTCAAACATTCAGATCCATCCCCATGTTTAGGGGCTGGACTGGAAGCTCTTTGGGGCAGGCACCGTCTTTTTGTTCTGTGTTTGTGCAGTGCCTAGCACAACAGGACTCGGCTCCATGCCTGGGGCACCCAAGTGCTGCTGAAATACACATTGTTATGAGATTATTAATAGCATATGCAATGGGGGCAGCATCTAATGTGCCAAGAACTTCTTTCTTTCTTTCTTTCTTTCTTTCTTTCTTTCTTTCTTTCTTTCTTTCTTTCTTTCTTTCTTTCTCTTTCCCAGTTCTCTGCCCTCGACCCCCATGTCGTTTCAGTCCAGAGACAGCAGCAGCCTCCCAGCCAGATGTTGCTTGCAAATCAGATGTTGGCACATGTGGGTGCTTAGCCATTGCCCTTTGCCCGCGTCGGGGCAGCTTGCCGGGAGGGGCTCTTTCTCTTGAGCATCAGCGCTTTCCATACCCCCACTCCTGGGCACCGCCCCACGGCCTCACGATCATGGCACAAAGAACTAGGCACCGTGGCCTGTGCGGCACAGCCGGGGTAGGGAGAGAGGGTGAAATCAGAGGGCAGAATGCTGCAAGACAAGGTGCTGTTGGAGGGGAGGGTTTCTGCTTGGCTGGCAGGAGCGTTGCCTCGGCAAACATTCAGTGTGGCTCTGTGCAGGAGGCATCTGGGAGGCTCAGGCCTGGGTCCCTCCCAGCGGGCATTGTTAAGAGACTTTATTATCTCCTCCAGCAGCTGGGCAGAGGCAGGTCAGGGCTCCTTGGCACACCTGCCTGCAGCAAGCCCCCAGAAATAAAGCCAGAGGAGTTATTTTCAAAAGATAATTGCAGCCGTGAAGCCTGGACTGTGAATGCGACCTGTTCCCCAAGCCTTCCCCAGAATGCAGCTCTTCTGTTCAGAAGGAGGCCAGCCAGGGGAGTGGGAGATGGAGCCGTCCCTCTCTAGCGTCTCCCCAGTGCACATCCCCAGGGCTCACTAGGAAGCAAGAGGCCATTCTTATCTCATGTGCGACATGGATCTGAGCCCAGAGAGCACGTACACTCCCGCCTCCCCCCCCAAGAATGGCACTAATTAACGACCTGGCTGGTACACTCAGCATGGAGCCCAAGGGCTGCTGGACCATGAAGCTGACTCCCTCCTTAGATGGGATCACGGTGCTGTAGCTTGCCTCGTCTCTGGTCAGCTTCTCCCAGTTCCCCGCAAAGCTCTGTCTAATCATAACCCCCTCTGTGCCCTCCAGCGCCTTCTGCTGGTGAAGACCGGGGCTGCTGTTGTGCATGACCTGTATGTTGCAACACTCCAGGAGATCGCTCTGTTCCAGGCAGAAATTGGGAGCACTCCACCCCAGAACTGCATTGTGCAGGAGATCAGACTAGATGATCATAATGCTCCCTTCTGACCTTAAAGTCTATGAGTCTATGAGAACTGGACTCCACCCTAGCCGGAACTGGAATCCCACCCAGTACCCTCCCGGTCAGGCAGGGCCTTAGCACACTCCATCACTCCTATTCCTTTCTCTCTGTCTCTCACTTTGTCTCCCACCGACAGGCATGTGGGGGAAATATGTATTTACACGCATGTTTTGATGAATTATTTATAAAGCAGGTGACCTCATTCATTCAGATTGATTTTCCTGCGTGTCACTCCAATTATATTGTGTTCTTTTAACAGGAGGCTAGACAGTAAGTTAGTTACCGTTACTTCAGCTCACTTGTCACTTTTGAGGATTAGACTCTGCGGAGCAGGGATGGGTGCTTAGCTCCGCTCACTTAATGATTAAACAGACTTTTGCAGGGCTTAAGAATTTGTTCATGTTCTTTTTACATTATTGAATTAGCTGTCCTGGGGCCAGGGAGAGTTCACACACACGGACACTTCTACACACACACACCTGCACTATTGCACACACACATGCACACACACCTGCACTATCGCACGCACACACACACATACACTATCGTGCACACACACTTTGATACAAACAGACTCACTGACAATCACACACACACTTTATACAGCAACACACAGACATTGACATGCAAATACCATTATACACTGACACAGGTCCCTTTATAGACATATATATTCACAAACACGGTGACAGTCACACACCACAACACATCCGCTTTGACACACACCTTCACACAGACACACGCTGACACAATCACATACGCGTTGCATGCTATTTGTAGCCGTGTCAGTCCCAGGATATTAGTGAGACGAGGTGGATGAGATACAAGACATTGCCTCGCCTTCCTTGTCGCTCCACAATCACATACACTCACACACAATGACACATACCTTTATTCAGACACACACACACTCAAAATCAAGCACACACATAGACACAATCACACACTGCCACATACATTTATACACACACAAACATACACATGCACAGACACACACACTGGCACAATAACACACTGAAACACATCTGTACTTCCACCTACTGTCACACACTGACACAATCACATACACACAAGGTCAGGTGGGCCATTGTTACTGGGAGAGACCTTGGCTCACCCAGTGAAGCTACGTCTCTGTTAGTAACAGATTTATATGCAGTGTTGTAGCTGTGTCTATCCCAGGATATTAGAGAGGCAAGGTGGGTGAGCTAATATTTTTTATTGGACCAACTTCTGTTGGTGAGAGAGAGACACGTTTTCCAGCCACACAGAGCTCTTCTTCAGGTCTGGGAAAGGAACTCCCAGTGCCACTGGCAAATGCAAGGTGGGACAGATTATATAGCATAACTAATTAACACATATTGTAAGAGGCCATTCCAGGTAGAGTGGCCCGTTCACACTTCTGCAGTGTGCACCCCGTGTACCTCATCCAACCCACTATGGCCCAGTGACAACGATGTTGGTGAAACCAGATAATCATGATGCCGGTGAACGAACTGACACAGGAAAATGATAAAAGACAAACACACCCTCTGGGTGAACATTTTCACAAGGTGATCACTGACCTCTCACTCCTCATCCTCAAAGGAAACCTGCACAACACTTTCAAAAGACGAACCTTAAATTCATTACTCTGCTGGACCTGTAAAATCATGGCCTGAACAGACGCCCTGGATTTATGGCTTATTACAACAATCTGTAACCCCCCAACCCCGTTTTTGGTCTATGACGGCAGTGGTATTAACAGACCAAGATTGTCAAAAGAGACTAGTGGCTTTGGGCTGCCCAATTTTTGGGTGCTCATCTTAAGACACCAATAAGGGGCCTGAGCTTTGAACATGCTGAACATTCCCCCTCTGAAAAACCAGAGCCACCCAGAAAGACTTGTCCTTTTGGAAGGTTTAGCCTAAGGGACTTGGCACTGGGAGCCAGGAATGGGTCCACCAGGTATTCAGATAGCTTCATGCAATTTCGGGTCTCCCTGCAAAGCCACACCACAAGCTGGGGTCGCTGAAGGTAACGGATGTGGGGTTCCCTTGGGCAAACTGAGGCTGGGGCTGGGCTTTGAACCGGTGGCTGACTTATGCTGCTCGGATCAGGGCTGCCCAGAGGATTGAGGGGACCTGGGGCAAAGTGGGGGAGTGGACATAAAAAAAGGCACCACCCACTGCGGCGCTTGTACTCACCGGGCGGCACCCCGAGTCTGCGGCGGCAGGTCCTTCACTCACTCTGCATCTTCGGCATCACTGAAAGACCTGCCGCCAAAATGCCGTCAAAGATCCGGAGCGACTGAAGGGACCCCAGCAGCCGAAGTGCTGCCGAAGACCCAGACCGCTGCCGCGTGAGTACAAATTAAAAAGGCGCCTCTACCCAGGGAAGGGATTCTCGGCCAGGGCTCACGGGGCCTCTGCAAGGCCAATTGTCCCACTTGCCCCGCCCTCTGGGCAGCCCTGGCTGGGATGACAACCATTCAAGCCTCAGTAGCCTGGCATGTTTTAAAATGGCCATCAACACTCTGAGGCTCGGGGGATGGTATGATGAGGTTGTCTGCAATGACACGGGGCTCACCTGCAACTGCGCTTAGCAATCATCTCCAAACGCCAGTGATGGGGCTCGGAGTTATTGCAGAGAATTCTCTCCCAGGTGTCTGCCTGGTTGGTCTCACCCACATGCTCAGGGTCTAACTCACCATATTTGTGGCCAGGAAGGAATTTTCCCCAAAGTCAGATTGGCAGAGACCCTGGGGGTTTTCTGCATTCCTCTGCAGCCTGGGGCATGGGTCACTTGCCCCAGTCAGCTGACGGAGCTAGAGTAAATGGTGGATTCTCTGTAACTTCAGTAACTCAGCCCGTGGTGAGGTCCTGCAGCCTGTTCTAGGTACTGATCACCCTAGCATCTGCTCTTCCCCCAGCCCTCCCTGCGCAGCAGGCAGGGAAAGATCATTATCCCTGCTTTACAGGTGGGAAATGACTCACCAAGAGGGCAAGGCCAGGATTTTAAAAATAGCTTCGCAGCCCCTGTTTTTGGGGCTAGCTCCCCAGAAGAGCTCAGGCCCCAATGAGGTCCCCGAAGCAGTGGCCAGGTTTTCCCAAGAGCTCAGCACTTTGGGTGCATTGCTCTAGTGGCAATCAGGCCGTGCTGGGAACAGCTGGGAAATCTGGCTCTTGTGTCAGGTGTCTCAAGGGGAGCGGAGCAGGCTTGAAAAATCTGGCACCGTTTGTGGGTGCTGAGTTCTGGGGGGTGAGGGGCAGAAGCATGGCACTTGCAAGTAGTCCAGGGCAGGGCTGGGAATCAAACCAAGATCTCCTGTCTAATGCCGGCACCAGAATCCTGCTGCGGCATTTCATGGCTCTGGGTGACCTGAAACGGATGGAGTCACACAAGCAGATGGCAGAAGACCTCCCTCCCTGGGAAATGAAATGGCCAAGTTTGTCCCAGGCCCTTCCCCTGGTGCAATTCAGAGAGGAGGCAGGTCTGCTCATCCATGCTCCCCTCAGCGTAGCTATTGCTGGCAAGGGCTCTGTGCCTATCCCTTACCGGTCTCACGAGCCCATCCTCGTGCTGGCACGCTGCTAGGCCCCTGCGTTTCCCCTTCTCACAGATGCATGGAGATTCCCTTCCCCGCCTGCCCCTCCGTTGCAGCCCTGGGCTGAAAGGATGTGAAGAGAAATAGCTTTCCCCTGGATAAAAACACACGTAGTATTGCTGGGGCTCTCCCCAGACAGAGTAAGTGTGATCTGCGCTCGTATGAGACAGAATAATTTGTAATGTTTACGAACAGCTGTCTAAAAACCACTTAAGTTTACGAGGTGTACGCTGTAAAATCGCTGGCAGTCACCACAGGGGTTGCTCTTTCTCGGCTTCCCCTCCCAGCCCAGCAAGAACCTGCAGGGGAAAAGGCAGGAAAACATGGTAGGTTAGAGGATGGGAGGTGAACGAAACAGACAGAAGGAATTTGGGGGGTGGGGGTAGCTGCATGTTTTTAACACTAGTAACTCATCACGTGGGCATGGCATTCACTCCCTGTAGGGTCAAAATCACCTATCTATTGCAGGGTTTTATCCGCTGCCCATCCCCGCAGCACGCAGGCTTCTTCCACGAAAACGGTGGAGTCCCGCTCTAATCCCAAAGGAGCTGCAGCTGGATAGTTTCCTGTCTATATCCTTCCCAGTCCCTCTACCCCATCCCCACACGGGCACGCTGAGACCCCTCGTGTCTCCCTTTCTCTCAGATGCGTGGAGATCCTCCAGCCCTGGAGCTGAAACGTGTGCATGGGACTCGATTTTCCTTGATTCAAGCCTCATGCATTCTTGCCAGCTCTCTCCAAGAGAGGAGACTCGAGCACTTCTTCTCCATTTCAAGGGCAAAATTCTGCTCGGGGTAACGTTTGGGGTCAGGTTTTCAGTAGCTCAGCTCTCTGGGCCTCCTTTTCCCTTCTGGTAAAACACAGTCATAATCCTTCCACTGCCTAGTGAGACTGTCAAGACTTCAGGGCGGGGACTTCCTGCCTCTCACTCCATGTCTGTGCAGCACCTGGCACCAGGGAGACCTGCTTTCCCCCAGGACTGTCCCCTTCTAGCTGCCTGTGGCTCTCAAAGCACGTCACAGCCAGGCACTGAGAGGTGAAATGATTTTACTGGAAGCCAACAGCAGAGCGAGGGAGAGACCCCAGGAGTCTGGTGGCTTCCCAGGCCTCGGGAGAGAGGAGAATGTAATTTGGATGTAGACTATTTTTTTTAGACATTTTGTGACCAAGCCCCAGGCCAAACTGGCTGCACTGGATGCAAATGACGCTGTTCGTGCAGTTAGAGGAGCAGGAGATTAGTGCTGGGAAATTCACTGCTGGAGGAAGGTTGATTTCCCCGGCCTGTGGGAGATGGGAGAGTTCTGGGCACCAGGCGCCGTCCAGCAGCCCAGCCTGTTTGTGAGGAAGTCACACCCGGTGCGTCTACACTGCAAAGAAACCCCTTGCGGGGTCAAGTCTGAGAGCCCAGATCGACTGACCTAGGCTTGAGCGGCGGAGCTAAAAATAGCCACTTCGATGTTCCGGCTCGGGCTGGAATCCAGGCTCCGAGATGCTCCCCCATTCCTGGCTTTCAGAGGCCAGACTCCAGCCTGAGCGTGAACTTCTACTCAACTTTTTTTAGCCCTGCAGCCGGAGCCTCGTGAGTCTAAGTTAAATGACCTGGGCTCAGAGACTCTTTGCAATGTAGCCCTAAGCCCCCGAGGCCTGGGACTCCAGCGATCGGCTCTTCCCCCCTAGACTCCCTACATGGCTGTGGGAAAGTCGGGGTGGGGGGGGCCTCCTGTCTACCTTGAAACCTTAAACTTCTACCACTCGCACTCCCTGCTGGTCCAGCTGGAAAGGGGGACTCCACTGCCCAGCTCCAGCCTGCAGCTTGTCTAGAAGACACACAGAGAAGGGCAATGGTGAATCAGTCCCATCCTGCACAAAGTCACATCCGCATGTAATAGTGCAAGAGACCTATGCAAAGTCCCATCCAGGTGCACTAGTACAAGAGCCCAGTGCAAAGTCACCCTTAAGTACAATAGTGCAAGAGACCAGTGAAGTCACATCCACATGTAATAGTGCAAGAGACCGATGCAAAGTCCCATCGTAGTGCAAGAGCCCTGTGCAAAGTCACATCTAGGGGCAATAGTGCAAGAGTCCTGTGCAGTTACACCCACATGCAATAGTGCAAAAGACCTGTGCAAACTCTCCTGCGTGTGAAAATGCAAGAGACTTGGACAAAGTCTTCTCTGTGCAATAGTAGAAGAGACCTATGCAAAGTCATCTGAGGGGGACTGACTGGTCAGAGCGCTGCTATTAAATTACAACTAAATCCTCTTGTTTTAACACTCCTGTAGTGGGGTGGTTATCTTCTCCTGCCCATTGGGGCTTGAAACAGCCCTGGCGGAGGGCTGGGGCTGGAGTGAGAAGCCTGGGTTGATTGGGGAGAAGCAGACTCAGGTGGGCCATGCCCCAATCAGGTCTCAGCTGGCCCTATAGAGGAGGCTTGAGCCCAGAGCCCAGGCTGATAGTCTCTCTCTATGTTCAGAGAGAAGCACTTGGCTGTAGGGAGGTTAATCAGGTATCTGGAGTGGAGCAGGGCTGGGGAAAGCTCCAGTCTAGGAAAGCCCCAGGCTGCAGGCCTGGTAAGGCCTATTAGATACTGGGTTGCAGGGGCAGCCCATGGGTAGCCAGAGGCAGCAGGTCTGAACCCCTTTGCCTGTGATGAGTGGCTGATACTGCAGTCTGCCCCAGTGAACAGGGGCTAGACGGAGACTGGGCAGTAGCCAAGACTGAGGTGAAGTGGGGACAGAGGGTTGGGGGTTCCCCTGGAAGGGGGAGACCCAGAACTGTGGGGGTACTGTCAGGGGGCAGCACCTAGTTAAAGGGGCACCAGGGTCCTGGGAAGGACACAGGGGCCAGTAGCAGATCACTGGCCTGCAGAGGGTGCTCCTGGCTGGAAAATGAGCTGATGACCAACAGGAGGCGCTTCAGGGGTGAGTCCACACCCTTACAACCCCCCACCCCATTTTTTCCACTTGCTTTCCATCTTTCTACCCAGCTAGGACAAGCAGAGAAAAAGAGCTGCAGAGGGAGAGCTGGAACGGACAAGAGCAAGAAAGAGATGGACAGATAGAAAGAATAGAGTAGGGGAGGAAAATGGAGCTCCCTGCCCCCCTGCTCGTCTCCTGCTGCCTTCTCTGTCTCTCTCTCTCTTCCCTGTAGTTTATTAACATGCCTGATAAACTGTTATGAATTCTCCTGAGGGACCATTTGCAGAGGAGGAGCCGGGGCTGAGAGCATGGGCTGAGGGGGAGCACTGGGCTTTGGTGAGAGCAGGGGGGTTCTGCGGGTGGAGGAAGGCAGGAACATGGTGGTGGGGGTGTGGAGAGCTGGGAGCGCAGTGGGTCATGGTGGTGAGTGGGTCTAGTGCACAGGGGCCTGGGTTCGACCACTGGGCTGCTGTTTGACCTTGGGCATGTCCCTTCCCGTCTCCGCTTCCCCTCCGTTGAGCTCCTTGGGGCAGGAGCTGTCTTTCAGTAGGTGCACGTACAGCCCCTAGCGTAACAGGGCCCTGATCTCGCTTGGGGCCTCTAAGTGCTCCAGCAATGCGACACCCCTCCCCCCGCTCCAGCAGAGGCAGCAAGTGCAGCTTGCAGAGCAGACACTGGTGCCGGGAGACACGGCCTCTCTCCTGCGCGTCCCGCCCCCTGCCAGCGGCGTGGAGCCCAGGGCTGTGAGCTCCATTACAGAGAGTGACCTCTCACCAAGTCAGCCGCCACTGATGGCAGGTTCCCTTAATGAACCCGCTAATGCCTGAAGTTGCCCCGATAATGGGCGTCGCTAATGCCGCCTGGGATGAAGGCGATCAGCCGGAGGTCACTATTGTCATCACACAATGACAAGCGCCTGGCCCACCCCAGCTTGGAGTGCGATTAGCCCAAATATTTGCTCCCCGTCTCCAGGGTGACTGGGTTGCCAGTTCTCACCCTGTCATAACCTTAACACTCCTCCTTGGATTGCTTTGATCTTGAGCTTCACAACACAAAGTTTCCCGTTCTCCTGGCAGCTCTGCGGCTCCGTGCCAGGGAGCGGGTGATGGGGGTGATGGACAGCATTGGCCCTGGTGCTTGGGAGAGGCTCGGCAGAGAGTCTTGACAGGCCGGTGTGCCGTGGGGCTGGGAGGACAGGGGATGCCGCTGGGTTGGGTGTGCCGTGGGGCTGGGAGGACAGGGGATGCCACAGCTGTGTGGGGCGTCCAGGGCTGCAACAGGCAGAATGGCAAGTCAGGATTTTGGGAGCGTAGTGGGCAGGAGAAGGGGGCAGGGCGGCGATAGCAGATGCTGCTGCAGGCTCATCAGCAGAGCTCTGTGGGACCCCCAGGCAGTGGGGATAGTGGGTCAGGTCAGGACGGAGCGGCACTGGCAGAGCTGGGCGTGGGAAATCTGTGCCGGTCTCTGCAGCACTAGCCATTCAACACTCGTCTGGGCATCCCCAGGGGCCCAGAGCTGCAGCTGGCACGTGCAGCGATTGAGGGATTTTCCGGGGAGGTTGGTGGCCCTGCTCAGCATTCGCCTGCCTGAAGGCAGCTCTGAAGAGGAAGAGCAAGTGTCTTTCCCATAGGGTGACCAGATGTCCCGATTTTTGGGTCTTTTTCTTATATAGGCTTCTATTACCTCTCACTCCCATCCCGCTTTTTCACATTTGCTATCTGGTCAACCAGTTTCCCAGGAAAATCCTGGCCATTCAAATGGCTCCTGCTGGGTCTCTGAAAGGCTCCGGGGAGGGGATGGGGGGACCTTGCAAGCTAGTGGCACTATGCTGGGACTCAGGAGAGCTGGGCTCTATTTCTGGCTCTGCTGGTGGTGATGGGTGACTCACTCCTGCCCCCTGTGCCTCAGTTTCCCTCACTCCTTTGGCTGTCTCGGCTGTGTAGATTGTAAACTCCTTGGAACAGGGCCTGCTTCCGGCTATGTGTCTGTGCTGTGCGTAGTGCATTTGGCCTCTGAACTTGGCAGCCCCCTCCCAGGCCCCTCAATGCTCCTCTCCTCCTGGCTCTGCCCCCACGCAGGAGCCAGAGCTGCTATCCCTGCCCCTGGCTAAGGCTGTCAGTCCAGGAACGCTAAACAGCCTTTCATGTTTCTGGTTGCACTTCAGCCCACTGGGTGCTGCTCCTCCTCGTGAAAGGGGAAGTGAATGTGCATGATGCTCTCGCACTGTGGACTGTACTTCTCATCCTGCTTGCTGAGTTGAAAAGTCTCGCTCTTTACAAACCACTTACTCGTCTGCGGCTCTTCAGGCACAAGCGGCTGGTGTTAGATTAACACAAACAGGAGGAGAGATGCGCATCGCAGAGAGTACGCGCTGTCTCTGCCAATCCCCAGAGCACTTCCCGGAAGATGAGAGTGAATATTCGGCAGCGGCCATTTGCCTAACAGCCACTAAACCAGATGCAGCTTGAAGCTCGAGGAACCGTTCAATGCCTCCAGCAATCCCTACCTAGAACAGGCTTCTTCCATAGTCCAGAACTCACCAACTTAAAAAAGCTTCTACACCCCAATGCTGAGGGGTGGGGGAAGTTCTAACAGGTTCTAGATTCTAAGTGCACAGGATTCTAAAAGGTTCTCAGTGCAGAAGCCCATGGGGTTCTAAAAGGTTCTCAATTCAAGAGCACACGGGGATCTAAAAGAGTTCTGAATTACAGCACACACCTGGTTCTGATGTCTAGAATGCATCGAGTTCTAAAGTCTAGTACAAAGTCGGTTCTGAATTCCAGAACATACAGCCCCTAAAAGGATCTGCGTTCTAGAACCCAGAGGGTTCTATGTTCTAGAACAAATGTACTGTAAATCCCAGAACACGGGGGCTTCGACAAGGTTTTACATTCCAGAAAATGTCTGGTTCTCAGAGATTCTAGATTCTGCCAGCCCAGCCACCTGCAGGGTTCTAAAATGGTCTCAGGTCTGGGCTGGCGTTTCTGCAGTCCTTCTCTCTCTGCCACTGTTGATTGCCATGTGCTGCTTTTACAGTGTGGCCGAACACGTGCTCCTGCAGGAAGTTGACTGATGTTAGAGATCCGAGGTGTCTAATTGTGCATGGATTCCTATTGAGCCCAGAAATATAAGGCCCTAATGGGTAATTCTATAATATTACTTAGTTCAGTGAAGTAAGTAATAATATTAGCCCTGGAGTTACTTGGTGAGCTCATTTAGCTGTGTGGGTCTCTTCCCTTTCGCCGCTCTTACAGTGTCATTAATTACCGCTAGGTAACAGCCCTGAACTTTTCTGCCCTTTTATGTTGCTGAAGCCCATGCGCTGTCTGTAACTATGGGAAAGCCTCACGGTGTTGACTACGCCATTACCCAGTGCAGGGACCATGGGCACAGGAATCTGGGAGAGGAGAAGAGAACAGACAGGGAAACCACGAGCTGTGAGCCCTTAGAGCTGGATAACCCCGGCTGCACCAACCTGACACTGTCCCATCTGATCACAAAGAGGGAGGGGCCAGGGCAGCTCCTGCCCTGTTGGGAGTGAGATACGCTGTGGGTCTGATATGCAGTCACTCCACCCTTGCACTTGGGGCATGGAAAGAGAGTGTGTGTGGCGGGGAGTGGCTTTAAGATCCCTTTGTGCACCAGTTGTTAGAGCCGCCTCAGGGTTGCTCTAAATTATGCTCTGCTTCCCATGGCCCCCTATACCCAATCTGTCCTCTGTGCGACGAGTCGGAAGACAGACCCGTGCATGCCCAGTATGGTCTCTTTGGGTATTTTCAGGGGGCCATTTCCCCCCATGCAGACTGGCATAAAGAGGCCTGGGAATCAGACCTTTTGATTGTTACTCGCTGCTCTGGGCAGCACCTTTGTGTGTCAGTTTCACTCACCTGCTTGCCCCTGGCCACAGCCTCCATTGGGGAAGGGCCGTTGGCTGCCAGCCAGTTTGGACAGAGAGACTCCCCAACACCCCCAGCCCGAGCCCTGAGTATGGTCTGGGCTGAAACCCAGCTAATTTTGTGCAGGAGTAATGTCTGCTTCCTCTGCCCCCTGAGGAATGTTCAAGGGATGGGGGTAGGTTGGGAGTGCAGGCAAGGTGACCAGATGTCAAGTGTGAAAAGGTAGAACTGGGCTGGGGGGTAATAGGCACCTCTATAAGACAAAGCCCCAAATATTGGGACTGTCCCTATAAAATGGGGACGTCTGGTCACCCTAAGTGCCAGGAGAGGTTACTGCAGCAGCGAGAAATGCCATGACAGGAGCAGTCTCCTGGGAACAGCAGCAAGATTTTGGTGCTGCTGCCTTGGAAACTGACTGTTAGCTGGGCCTGGCACCCAAACCACAACTGGGAACAAATTGGGAGGCAAACAGCCCTGCCCCAGTTGAAAGGGGATAACAAACCTATAGACACTGCACATTTGTCCTTGCATCACGTTGCCTGGTCACCTAGAACTTCACAGCAGCTGTGGGGCTAGTACTCAGAGCCTCCTGCTCCAAAACACAGGCCCTTTTTGTTTGAACTAAAGGAGAATCTCCCCAGCTGCTTGTAGTATAGGGCACATGACACACCACCATGCTATTCCAGTGAATTCCAGTAGAGATCGGGGTGCACACCCTCACTCCACTGGGGAGAATAAAGCATTCAATGAGCCGACTATTTAAAAACCTTAGTGGGTTTGAACTGAAATCAGCTGATGGTGCTGTCACCTGCCTAGCTCTGACTAGGCCCCACAGGGGGTAAAGCGTATCAGCTGGTGCATGAGTGATGCATTCACTGGGTGTTTTTAACCATCACTCCGTGTTATGTGACACTGCGCCATATGGCTCTGGCGTGCAATGTGCCGTGAACATTCCGCACACCCTTCCTGGCACCGGCAGAGTTAATATACTCCGGGTGAACCCAGTGCCACAGCCTGACTTTCCAATTATCGGATTAGCCTCGGTTACTTTGGCGTGGGCCCAGCTCCTGGATCCCTCGCTGGGACCTGAGGCCAGATAGCCAAGCAGCAGTAACCTCGGCAGCCACAGACCAGAGCCTAATGCAAGGGGATGGTCTCAGATAGGAACTCTTAACGGGGGAATACACCGATGGGAGCAGGCTTTGCAGAGCCAGATCAGGGAGCAGGGTTCTCCAGGCCACACTGCTCAGTGCCGCATCCTGTGGACAGGACAGACCCTGGTCAGCACGACAGACAGCTGTAGGGTTAGGAGCTCAGTCCAGCTCCTCTACAAGCCCATTGCTGTTGGTTCATTTCTAGGCTCAAAGGGCTTTGCAGAATTCATGCCTGTGGGCATCATTTGTGCCATCAAAGAGCCGTCTGCATGGAACTAGGCAGCCCTCCATTGACTTGGTATGGGCCTGATCCTGCTACTCTGGCTCCCACCTTTCTCCTGGAGGAGTCCCGCTGACTTCAAACTGGGGTCAGTACTCGCTAGCGTGAGTCGGGGGGCGCTCTAGCCCTGTATAAATAATCATCCTGGTAGCCATAATGCGGTTCCTCTGCTCAGAGGGAATTGAGATTGAGGCCCAGCAGGTCGGCTTCCTGTGGGAGGAGAAATTGGTGATGCCCAGTCTGGTCTATTCTGGTGTTTTATTTGCACGCCAGCCCAGGAACAGAGGTGGCCTGTTATAAACAGATAGCTAAGGGTTAATGTCTCTTTCACCTGAAGCACCTGACCAGAGGACCAATCAGGAAACCGGATTTTTTCAACTTTGGGTGGAGGGAATTTTGTGTCTGAGTGTCTTTGTCTTTGTTTTCTGGCTGCCTGCTTTCTCTGAGCTTTGGAGAAGTAGTTCTGTTTTCTAATCTTCTGTTTCTAAGTGTAAGGACAAAGAGATCAGATAGTAAGTTCTATGGTTTTCTTTTCTTTGGTATTTGCATGAATATAAGTGCTGGAGTGCTTTGATTTGTATTCTTTTTGAATAAGGCTGTTTATTCAATATTCTTTTAAGCAATTGACCCTGTGTTGTATCATCCTAATACAGAGAGAACATTTGTACTTATTTTTCTTTCTTTTTATATAAAGCTTTCTTTTAAGACCTGTTGGAGTTTTTCTTTACTTCAGGGAAATTGAGTCTGTACTCACCAGGGAATTGGTGGGAGGAAGAAAAGGGGAGATCTGTGTGTTGGATTGCTAGCCTGATGTTGCATTCCCTCTGGGGGAATAGGAAAGTACTTTTTGTTTCCAGGATTGGGAACGGAGAGGGGGAGTCCCTCTGTGTAGTTTCACAGAGCTTGTGTCTGTGTATCTCTCCAGGAGCACCTGGAGGGGGGGGAAGGGAAAAAGGATTATTTCCCTTGGTTGTGAGACTCAAGGGATTTGGGTCTTGGGGTCCCCAGGGAAGGTTTTTCAGAGGGACCAGAGTGCCCCAAAACACTCTAATTTTTTGGGTGGTGGCAGCAGGTACCAGGTCCAAGCTGGTAACTAAGCTTGGAGGTTTTCATGCTAACCCCCATATTTTGGACGCTAAGGTCCAAATCTGGGACTAAGGTTATTACATGAGTGGCAGCCGGTGGGATGATATAGACAGAATCCAGAAGCCAGTGGAAATATTATATTTTTCTTTTCTCTGCTAAGGGCTTTTTAGCAGAAAGAAGCAGTTGGTTTTAAAAGGGAACCAGAGAGAATTTTTTTTTTCTGCTCTCTCTCGCAGTTTGTGGCTTGCATGTTAAGGGTCTTTTGTCATGCAATAGCCCTCCCATTAGGAGGCAAGTACCAGCACTTATAGGCATGCAAATAAAGTGGTTTTTCTGGTTTCCCTTCATTGAACATTAGCTAAAAAGAGAAAAGGAAAATTAGCTAAAGGCACTGTTGCTAGGCAGACTTCAGGAGGCAACAGAGAACCTGCAGTTCAGAAGATAAACACCGGAGGGCACCCCAACACAAGAAAACAGGAACCATGACTTCTAAGGCAAAAATTGACGCCGAAGAACAAATCAAAGAAGCTGAACACAGGCGACAACTGGAAATAAAACAAAAAGAGATGGAGATGAAAGAAAGAGAAGAACAGATCAAAGAGGCAGCCTACCAAAGAGAACAGGCAGCCAAAGAGGCAGCCAAGGAGGCAGCACACAAAAGAAAACTAGAAGAAGAAGAGGTGGCCTACCGAAGGAAACAAGCAGAAGAAGAGTTGGCCCACAGAAGGAAGCAAGAAGAAGAAGAGGTGGCCTACCGAAGGAAACAAGCAGAAGAAGAGTCGGCCCACCACCGAGAAATGGAAAAACAACAAAAAGAGAATGAAGAGAAGGAAAAACAGATCACAACTTCCATCCTGTCGTGTTTCTCAGCAAGAAACTGTCTGAGAGGGAAAGTCACTGGTCAGTCAGTGAAAAGGAATGCTATGCCATTGTGTACGCCCTGGAAAAGCTACGCCCATATGTTTGGGGACGGCGGTTCCAACTACAAACTGACCATGCTGCACTACAGTGGCTTCATACTGCCAAGGGGAACAACAAGAAACTTCTTCGTTGGAGTTTGGCTCTCCAAAATTTTGATTTTGAAATTCAACACATCACAGGAGCTTCTAACAAAGTAGCTGATGCACTCTCCCGTGAGAGTTTCCCAGAATTCAGTAGTTAAAAAGTGTTCTTAAAATGTAGAAGTCTGTTAGTTATATACTTAGGAGTATATGTAAAGGTGTATGTGTTGTATTAATCTGTTTATTTTCAAGTTCTAGAAGGAAATCGCCGCCAGTGAGCTTCCCCACTGTCTGCAATTTGGGGGGCGTGTCATAAACAGATAGCTAAGGGTTAATGTCTCTTTCACCTGAAGCACCTGACCAGAGGACCAATCAGGAAACCGGATTTTTTCAACTTTGGGTGAAGGGAATTTTGTGTCTGAGTGTCTTTGTCTTTGTTTTCTGGCTGCCTGCTTTCTCTAAGCTTTGGAGAAGTAGTTCTGTTTTCTAATCTTCTGTTTCTAAGTGTAAGAACAAAGAGATCAAATAGTAAGTTCTATGGTTTTCTTTTCTTTGGTATTTGCATAAATATAAGTGCTGAAGTGCTTTGATTTGTATTCTTTTTGAATAAGGCTATTTATTCAATATTCTTTTAAGCAATTAACCCTGTGTTGTATCATCCTAATACAGAAAAAACATTTGTTCTTATTTTTCTTTCTTTTTATATAAAGCTTTCTTTTAAGACCTGTTGAAGTTTTTCTTTACTTCAGGAAAATTAAGTCTGTACTCACCAGGGAATTGGTGGGAGGAAGAAAAGGGGAGATCTGTGTGTTGGATTGCTAGCCTGATTTTTGCATTCCCTCTGGGGAAATAGGAAAGTACTTTTTGTTTCCAGGATTGGGAACGGAGAGGGGGAGTCCCTCTGTGTAGTTTCACAGAGCTTGTGTCTGTGTATCTCTCCAGAAGCACCTGGAGGGGGGGAAGGGAAAAAGGATTATTTCCCTTGGTTGTGAGACTCAAGGGATTTGGGTCTTGGGGTCCCCAGGGAAGGTTTTTCAGAGGGACCAAAGTGCCCCAAAACACTCTAATTTTTTGGGTGGTGGCAGCAGGTACCAGGTCCAAGCTGGTAACTAAGCTTGAAGGTTTTCATGCTAACCCCCATATTTTGGACGCTAAGGTCCAAATCTGGGACTATAATGCGGTTCCTCTGCTCAGAGGGAATTGAGATCGAGGCCCAGCAGGTCGGCTTCCTGTGGGAGGAGAAATTGGTGATGCCCAGTCTGGTCTATTCTGGTGTTTTATTTGCACGCCAGCCCAGGAACAGAGGTGGCCACAAACGGCACACCGGCAAATCCCCAGTTTCAGAACTCTCAATGCCTGGCTCCCTGGAAGCACCCTGACCTTAGATCTGACTCTTGGCTGGACAGGTTAAAGGAGAGAGCAAATGCTATTGCTCTTTGCAGCAGTTGCCCCCAAACTAACCCATACACCATTGCTCCAAGACTGAGCAGTGTTTGTCTGCTAAGAAACAGAGCTGGCAAGACTGTGTAACAGGGCCACCTGCTCTCATAACATAAAGCATCCACTATCTAAACCTGTATGACCATCCAGACAGCTGCTCCCCCATATAGCTGCGTAGATACGCAGGTCCTGATTCGCAGCGATTTCCTTCCTACTCCTGAAGGCAGGATGGAGGGGGTAGGGGGTGGAGGTGCATTTAAGCCATCTTTGCATTCCCTGTATTCTGGGCCCATGCAGGATGGAAGTCAGGGCAGCTGCAAGGCTGCTATAACTTCAACTCTGCTTCCCATGTCTCTGTGTGTGCTCTGACCCACCCACCCAACATGCTTCTGATCCAGCCCCTACGTGGGGTGGGGAGGAACAAGACTGCCCTAAAACTTTTATGCCAGTGCTAGCCATTGATGGACCCATCCTCCATGAATTTAACTAGTTCTTTTTTTAACCCTATTATAGTCTTGGCCTTCACAACATCCTCTGGCAAAGAGTTCCACAGGTCGACTGCGAGAGACTTGTGAAGAAAGACTTCGTTTTGTTTGTTTTAAACCCACTGCCTATAAATTTAATTTGATGACCCCTGGTTCTTGTGTTATGAGGACTAAATAACACTTCCTTATTTACTTTCTCCACACCACTCATGATTTTATAGACCTCAATAATATTCCCCCTAGTTGTCTCTTTTCCAAGCTGAAAAGTCCCAGTGTTATTAATCTCTCCTCATATGGAAGCAGTTCTATACTCCTAATAATTTTTGTTGCCCTTTTCTGAACCTTTTCCAATTCAAATATATCTTTTTTGAGATGGGGCGACCACATCTGCACACAGCATTCAAGGTGTGGACGTACCATGGATTTAGAGAGAGGCAATACGATGTATTCTGTCTTCTCATCTATCTACCTAATGATTCCCAAATGGTTTTGCAAGAAATGGCAGTTTATTTAGGTATTGGGGGATTCTTTCGTAATGGGCAATGATTCTAGCAAAAGACTGAGATCAATTCCTATTGAAAGAGAAATCTGTCTCCAAAACCCAAGTAAGAGGGAAGGAAGCAAAGGTAGAGAACACAGAGAGACAAGTCAAACTTTCAGTGTTTAACACAGTCTGTGGAGGGATAGCTCCGTGGTTTGAGTGTTGGCCTGCTAAACCCAGGGTGTTGAGAGTTCAATCCTCAAGGGGACTATTTAGGGATCTGGGGCAAAAAGTCTGTCAGGGGATTGGTCTTGCATTGAGCAGGGGGTTGGACTAGATGACCTGTCCCTTCCAACCCTTATGATTGTATGTATATACACTGGGGATAACCTCAGGGAACGTCACCCTGACTTTAACTGAGACTCAGGCCTAGCATCTTCCATGTAACCATCCAGCCCTCCATGCGGGCTAGAGAGAGAAATATTCTTCACTGTGGCCCTCGAGAAAATCCTGCCGCTATAAAAAGACAGGCCCCCTCAGGGTTGCCAAGCCGGGTGCCTGCAGCTGGCTCAGCATCTCTCCAGCCGTGTACCACACTCTGGGATCCCCGCTGGACTCTGAGAAGCATTTACTTATCTCCCTCCCCCAGACTGACAGTCCCTCTCAGCTCCTTGCAGTGGGACCCGTGGCTGTCTTTGGCATAATTAAACCAACATTAAAAAAAAGAGAAGCAGCGTCTGGAGGAGAAAATTCCTCCCGCCCCCACCCCCCAGTCAATTTCCTTTTGATTTAATGGTCAGGGGAGCTGCTTTTTAAATTGTAATCACCGCAGAGAAATTGAACTCCGGCAGAGCCAGGGCTGCCCGGCGAGCTGTGATTTAAGAGACAGGTTCAGGAGCAGCTGGGAGCGGCTGGCGCAGCATGGATGGAACAATTTGCCCCACTGAACACTGGAGAATCACATGTCTTTTTAACAGGGCCGGGCTTGGGGCGAGAAATTGCCGCCCAATCGCCGCCCGGAGCTGTTTGATAAGCCAGCATTATGGATATTGGCCTGCCAGCGGCAGGAGCTGCATCCAGTTCCAAGGGAGAAAGGGCTGTCAGGGTATTAATGACTGATGCGGTTGCTCCAGTTCAATCTGCTGGTACATTGCGTGAGTAGCGAGGCTGATGCTGTCTGTGAGTGTGGCCTGTTCTAAACAGTTGCCTCTGTGTTAAGGGTGGCTGGAAACAGGGCTCCTCTTCCAGAGGGATGTGTCTGTTTTGGTCTAAGTGTTACACACACACACAATCACCCTTGAAGGCAGCCACAAAATCACACCCATAGTCAGTCATCATCACGCACATGCGCCAAATCACGCCCAAGTCTAGCATTGACACCTCCGCGCCAACTCATGCTCACAGGGGCAACAGACCCACAATCCCTCACAGGCTCTCTCTGACACGCACAAAATCACACTCACATGCAAACACATTGCTGCATAAAACACACTCCTGCACAATCACACGTGCAAACGTGAACTGCTGGGCACCTGGGACCAGGTGCACAATCACATGCAACCCTGACTATACCTGCAGGAGCACAGCCGCACACAATTACATGACGCACATTCTCACATCCACTTTCACACACCCTCAGTCACACACATACCCAGAATCTTAGATGCACACCCACACACAATCACCCACACACTCTCTCTCGCACACATACACACAAACTCAAACTCCCAGGTACCATTCTTGACATTAGTCGAAATACGTCAGCACTAAATCCCAGACTGCTTGCATTTCTCCTGGGGTGGGGTGGGGAGTATCAGATCCTTTGGTCAAATGCTTATGCTGGCACATCTGTAAGCTGCAGGGCAATCCCCTGCCACCAGCTGAGTTATAGAGTCTCCCTCATGGACTCCATCTCCTCATGGATGCACTTCTCGGTTCTCCAAACAGCCCCTTTGCAGACGCTTGCTCCTCTGCTGCGTAGAGCAAAGTACACAAATGTTCTCGTCGAGAGGGACTAAGGGGTTCAGAGGGTAGGAGTGGGATCAGGGCTGGAGCAGGGGGCTGGGGCACGGGGGGAGGAGGGTCAGGGGTGCAGGCTGCGGGTGGCACTGACCTCGAGCAGCTCACAGAAGCAGAGGCAGGTCCTCTCTCCGGCTCCTAGGCAGAGGCCTAGCCAGGTGGCTCTGCACACTGCCCCGTCCAGGCATTGCCCTGCATCTCCCATTGGCCGTGGTTTCTGGCCAATGGGAGCTGTAGAGCTGATGGTTGGGGTGGGGGCAGCCCTGGCTGCTCCTTCGCATAGGAGCTGGAGGTGGGACATGCTGCTGCTTCCTGCCTGCCTTGAGCTGGAACCTGGTGGAGCAGGGATGGTCCAGATTCCTCTACTGTGGTCTCCTCTGCCTCTTGCCAGTGGGTGACATGGCTGGATTCGGACCTCAACCCCCCTAACAACCCCATACATTTGGGACGAGGGCTCTGCACTGCCCAAGCTGGGCTAAGCTCCCCATGGGTGCAGGCCTCCCCTCCCTGAAATCTTTGCAGCTGTCTTTGGCATACACCTCAGATTAGCCCCCCTTCTTAGTCACCCCAAACTCCTTCAAAGCTCCTGGACCCCTAGATCCTGCAGGCGCCAGCCTCCTCCCCCCCAATGCCGGAGCAGCATCAGGTCTTGCGGCTGGTCAGTTCCCGAGCAGGGGCCAGGGCTTGGGAGGCAGGGCTGGGGCACTCAATTCCAGTGCGGCACACGCCGTCTGCCCAGCGAGGGCAGCCTGCCACCTGGAATTACTGCTTAGCGGCTGTGAATGGGACAGCCTGATCGATCCCTTTCCTCCTCATTTAAGAAGCATTTAGAGAAGGCGAGGGCTGGCGGGGGGGCAGCTGGGCTGAGGGCGCCTGCCTTCCTCCTGCCGCAGGGAATGGATGCAGCCTTTGTCTGTGTCACTGCGTCTGCCAGCCCCAACCCCTGCGAGTGGATGGGGCTCCATGGACAGTGACTTCCCTGGCACATGGGCATGTGAAGCTGTTGAAACTGCTCCTCGCCAATCTAATGAGCCTTAACTCAGCATGAGTGTTGGATGGATGGATGCCTGTGTGTGGCATGGATGTGCACGTGTATAGCTTGACTGTGAGTTGAACGGGGTGTATTTGTTGTATGATTGTATAGGTTACATGGCACCGTATGGGTGAGTGTTACACACAGTGTATTTGTTGTATGATTATATAGGTTGCATGGCACCGTATGGGTGTGTGTTGCTGTGATGCAGTAGGGACTGTCTGTGTGGGGAGTGGGAGAGCAGGGGAGGACTTTAGGAGATGGACGATGCCAGAGCCTGTAACCTGAGCTAGGTAAGGGAGGGGAAAGGTCAACACCTTTGCCCGGGAAGGGGAAAAGGAAGGGAGTGGCAGGAGGGAAGCAGTTGGAGTTTGGGCTTGGGGCTGGATGGGCGGAATTCAGGGTATCCTAGCTGGGATCCAAGCACCCTGAAAGCCCAGAAGAACTCGGTGGAGGGGTCCTGACTGTGCCTGCAAGCTCTGCTGTAACCTGTGTTCCTGTTGTCCAATAAACCTTCTGTTTTACTGACTGGCTAAGAGTCACTGTGGGTCCCAGGAAGAGGGGTGCAGGGCCGGACTCCCCCACACTCCGTGACAACTGGTGGCAGCGGCGGGAGATACTGCACCCCGTGGACGGCGCTTCCTGCAGTAAGTGACTGGGGAGCAGTAAAACGAAGGGGTGGTTAACCCCTGGGAGTGTGTGCCCAGTGAGAAGGACTTTGCAGTAACAGGGTCCCCCGGGGGATTGCAGCGAGCGGTCCCAGGGGCGGAGGAGTCTGCAGCTCAACCCTGGCAGAGAGGTGGTGACCTCAAGAAGGGCTGGTGCACTAGGGGTCCCCTGGAAACCGTGGGGAGCGGCGAGCACCCCGGCCTGTGAGTGGCCAGCAGGAAGATGTATGCCAAGCGGCGCAAGTGTGACCTGGTGGAGCTGTGCAAGCAGAGGGGGCTGCACCCAGGGAGACGCACCAAGGACCAGCTGATTGCCCAGCTGGAGCAGGGAGACCGCATGAATGAACGGAGCCCTGTCGCTGAGGGAAGCAGCCGAGCAGATGCAGCGCAGGCACCAGTGTCTGTCCCCGCTGGGAGTGGTCAGCCGGCGGACGAGGGCTTCCCGAGACCCCCCCTTCCTAGGCGTAGAGGAAGGGCGGGGAGGAGCCCAGTGTATACCGAGGGCACCGTGACACCCCCGGCCAGCAGGGGATCTGCCCGGCGAAGCCCACCCCCCAGCAGGGGATCCTCCCGGCAACGCTCGGCATCCGTGGAGCGGATGCGGCTGGAATATGAAAGGGAGCTGAGACGGGAGGAGCTTGAGTTAAAGAGGCGAGAGCTGGAGGAGAAGGCGAAACAGCGTGAACATGAGGAGAACCAGCGCCAGCGTGAGCAGGAGGAGAAGGAGAACCAGCGTAAACATGAGCGGGAGGAGAAGGAGAAACAGCGTAAACATGAGCTGGACCTGGCCCAGCTGAGGAGCAGTGAGGCCCCAGCTGCGGTGAGTGAGGGGGGACCCAAGCCTACAAAGAGCTTTGATAAGCACTTGCTGCCCCGGCGTAAGGAGGGGGAGGACATAGATACCTTCCTGACGGCCTTTGAGAATGCCTGCGAGCTGCACAGGGTTGACCCTGCAGACAGGATCGCAGTTCTCACCCCCTTACTGGACTCCACAGCCGTGGAGGTGTACAGCCGACTGAAAGGGGCGGAGGCAGGGGACTACGAACTGTTCAAACAGGCCCTGCTCCGCGAGTTTGGGCTGACTCCTGAGATGTACCGGAAAAAGTTCCGGAGCCAGCGTAAAACCCGTGAGGTTACATACCTACAACTGGTCAACCGGGCGCAGGGGTATGCCCGCAAGTGGACAGCTGGGGCCCAAACTAAAGAGGACCTGCTTGACCTATTCATACTGGAGCACCTGTACGAGCAGTGCCCGTCCGACTTGAGGCTGTGGTTGATGGACCAGAAGCCGGAGAACCCGCAGCATGCAGGCCAGCTGGCCGACCAATTTGTGGACAGTCGGGCAGGGGATGGCAGGGAGGAGTCTCGAAGGAGCAGGCCTGCCTCAACGCAGAGAGAGAGTCAACATGGGACCTCCCAAAGGGGGCCTATGGAGAAACCCCCCAAAAGGGGAACATCCAGCGGCAGGTCCCTCCGACCCACTCAAGGGGACCCACGAGATATGGGCTGCTGTCGCTGTGGCCAACGAGGTCACATACGGGCCCAGTGCCCCAAGCTCAGGGACAGACCAAGCAGACCCAACCCGCAGAGGGTGGACTGGGTAAAAACCCAATCGGAGGAGGGGCTACATTCCCAGGAAAGGGGGGTTGGCAACATACCACCTATGGATGCTCCCGGTTCCGGGTTTTTGGTTTACCGGGTGGGCGCGGGGCTGCCCCTCCGGAAAGAGTGCATTGTTTCCCTGGAAGTGAATGGGAGAAAGGTCACTGGGTACTGGGACACGGGCGCAGAGGTGACGCTGGCCCGGCCCGAGGTGGTGGCCTCAGATCGGATGGTGCCCGACACCTACCTGACCCTGATGGGCGTGGGCGGGACCCCATTCAAGGTACCCGTGGCAAGGGTACACCTGAAATGGGGGGCCAAGGAGGGCCCCAAGGATGTGGGGGTACACCAATATTTGCCCACTGACGTGTTAATGGGAGGGAACCTTGAGGACTGGCCTACTAACACCCAGAGTGCCCTGGTCGTGACTCGTAGTCAGAGTCGGCAAATGGCACTGCACCCCGAAAACGGGGAAGGTACTCGACCTGAGGTGCAGGACCCTAACTCAGGGAGCGGGGAACGCCCAGCGGCACGGTGCAGAGAGGCTGCGGCCTCAGACCCAGCCAGCAAGGGAGAGCCGGTCCCCATTCCTGTCCCAGCTGCTGAGTTCCAGGCCGAGTTGCAGAAAGATCCCTCCTTGCGGAAGCACCGGGACCGGGCTGACCTTAGTGCGGTACAGACCATGAGGAGAGGTTGCAAGGAGAGGTTCCTGTGGGAGAAGGGGTTCCTGTACCGAGAATGGGCTCCCCCAGGGGAAGTAGAGTCATGGGGGATCAGGAGGCAGTTGGTGGTTCCCCAGAAGTTCCGTCACAAGCTGTTGTACCTGGCCCATGACATCCCTCTCGCAGGGCACCAGGGAATCCGGCGCACCAGGCAGAGGCTGCTACAAAACTTTTACTGGCCTGGGGTCTTTACCCATGTCCGACAGTACTGCCAATCCTGTGATCCCTGCCAGAGGGTGGGGAAGGCCCGGAACAAGGGGAAAGCAGCTTTGAGGCCTTTACCCATCATAGAAGAACCTTTCCAGAAGGTGGCCATGGACATAGTGGGACCTCTCAGCAAGACGACCCGGTCAGGGAAGAAATACATCCTGGTGGTGGTGGATTTTGCCACTCGCTACCCCGAGGCGGTGGCCTTGTCCTCTATCGAAGCAGACACAGTGGCAGATGCGCTGCTGACAATTTTCAGCCGGGTGGGGTTCCCCAAGGAGGTCTTAACGGACCAGGGGTCCAACTTCATGTCGGCCCTGCTCCGGTCCTTATGGCAGAAATGTGGGGTCCAGCACAACTGGGCCTCAGCGTATCACCCCCAGTCCAACGGGCTGGTAGAAAGGTTCAACGGGACGCTGAAGATGATGCTAAAAACATTTATGAACCAGCATCCGCAAGATTGGGACAAGTACTTACCTCACCTGCTGTTTGCGTACAGGGAGGTACCCCAGGAATCTACTGGGTTTTCACCTTTCGAACTGTTGTATGGAAGGCGGGTGAGGGGGCCCCTAGACCTAATGAGGGACAAATGGGAGGGGAAGGCCTCTCCCAAGGGAGAGTCAGTGGTGGAGTATGTCCTGACCTTCCGGGAAAGACTGGCCGAGCTCATGGGCCTGGCCAGGGAGAATCTGGCCCGAGCCCAGAGGAGGCAGAAGGTCTGGTATGACCGCACAGCCCGAGCCCGTGCCTTCGCCACCGGGGATCAGGTGATGGTTCTCATCCCCGTGAGGAGAAACAAACTCCAGGCCGCCTGGGAAGGGCCCTTCAAGGTTATCAAGCAACTGAATGAGGTAAACTATGTGGTGGAGCTGTCAAACCGGGCACATCACCGTCGGGTGTACCATGTGAACATGATGAAACCATACTATGACAGGGGGAATGTGGTGTTGGCCGTGTGTGGACATTGGGAGGGGCAGGGAGATGACCCCTTAGTGGATCTATTCCCTGGGACAAAAACTGGTTCCCCCCTGGAGGCGATTCCCCTCTCTGATCAGCTGACCCCGGGCCAGCACGCTGAGATCAGAGGGGTGCTGCATCTGTACAGACAGCTGTTTTCCAACCAGCCTGAACGCACTAATTTGACTGTCCACCGGGTGGAGACCGGGTCACACCCCCCTATAAGATGCTCCCCTTTTCGGGTCACTGGTAAAACTGCCCAGGATCTTGAAAGAGAGGTCAGGGACATGCTGGCTTTGGGGGTGATCCAGCCGTCTTCCAGCCCTTGGGCCTCGCCAGTAGTGCTGGTTCCCAAGAAGGATGGGTCAATCCGGTTCTGTGTGAACTATCGAAAGCTCAATGCCATCACCGTATCTGATGCCTACCCTATGCCCAGGCCTGACGAGCTCCTAGACAAGCTGGAAGGTGCACGGTACCTCACCACTATGGATCTTACCAAAGGCTACTGGCAAGTGCCGCTGGACGCAGATGCCAGGCTGAAATCGGCCTTTATCACCCCTCTGGGGCTCTATGAGTTTTTGACCCTGCCCTTCGGCCTCAAGGGAGCGCCGGCCACCTTCCAGCGCCTGGTGGATCAGCTACTGAGGGGAATGGAGAGTTTTGCCGTGGCGTATATTGACAACATCTGCGTCTTCAGCCAAACCTGGAAGGACCACGTGTCCCAGGTTAAACAAGTCCTGAACCGACTCCGAAAGGCTGGGTTAACAGTAAAGGCTGAGAAGTGCAAGGTGGGGATGGCTGAAGTATCTTACCTGGGCCATCGGGTGGGGAGCGGCTGCCTGAAGCCGGAACCAGCCAAGGTGGAGGTGATCAAAGACTGGCCTGCTCCCCAAACCAAAAAGCAGGTCCAGGCCTTTATTGGGATGGCGGGGTACTATCGAAGGTTCGTGCCCCACTTCAGTGCCATAGCCGGCCCCATCACTAAACTGTGCAAAAAGGGGAAGCCAGACAAGGTAATCTGGACTGAGCAGTGCCAGGAGGCTTTCCGGGCGCTGAAGGAGGCTCTGGTTAGCGACCCAGTTCTGGCAAACCCAGATTTTAACAAACCCTTTATGGTGTTCACCAATGCCTCAAACACGGGACTGGGGGCGGTGTTAATGCAGAAGAATAAAAAGGGGAAGAGACACCCCATCGTGTACCTGAGTAAAAAGCTGCTACCCCGGAAACAAAGCTACGCGGCCATCAAGAAGGAATGCCTGGCCATGGTGTGGGCCCTTAAAAAGCTAGAGCCATATCTCTTTGGGCAACACTTCACCGTGTACACCGACCACTCTCCCCTAACCTGGCTGCACCAAATAAAAGGAGCCAACGCCAAGCTCCTAAGGTGAAGCCTGCTCCTGCAGGACTATGACATGGACGTGGTCCATGTGAAGGGAAGTGCCAACCTGACAGCAAATGCGTTGTCCCGGAGAGGGGACCCTGAACTTCCCCAGGTCACTGGGCAGAGTAACCCCGCTCAGTTCAGTCTCGAAGGGGGGAGAGATGTGATGCAGTAGGGACTGTCTGTGTGGGGAGTGGGAGAGCAGGGGAGGACTTTAGGAGATGGACGATGCCAGAGCCTGTAACCTGAGCTAGGTAAGGGAGGGGAAAGGTCAACACCTTTGCCCGGGAAGGGGAAAAGGAAGGGAGTGGCAGGAGGGAAGCAGTTGGAGTTTGGGCTTGGGGCTGGATGGGCGGAATTCAGGGTATCCTAGCTGGGATCCAAGCACCCTGAAAGCCCAGAAGAACTCGGTGGAGGGGTCCTGACTGTGCCTGCAAGCTCTGCTGTAACCTGTGTTCCTGTTGTCCAATAAACCTTCTGTTTTACTGACTGGCTAAGAGTCACTGTGGGTCCCAGGAAGAGGGGTGCAGGGCCGGACTCCCCCACACTCCGTGACAGTTGCACAGGGTAGATTTATTGTATGATTGTATAGGTTGCATGGCACAATATGGGTGTGTGTTACACAGGGTGTATTTGTTGTATAATTATATAGGTTGCATGGCACTGTGTGGGTGTGTGTTGCACAGGGTAGATTTATTGTATGATTGTATAGGTTGCATGGCACAATATGGGTGTGTGTTACACTGGGTGTATTTGTTGTATGGATGTATAGATTGCATGGCACAGTGTGAGTGTGTGTTGCATGTGCGTGTGTATTGCATGAATGTGTATCATAAGTGTGCGTTGCACGCATGTGCACTTGCACTGTTTGGGGTGCAGGTGTTGTAAGGGTGAGCACGCTGATGGTCACGAAATGGATGTGAAACACGGATGAGGTTTGTCCGCAGCCCACCTATCATGTCTAATCTCCACTGGCCATTTTCCATTTCCCAGAACAGTATTTCTGGTGGAGACTGCCATGTTCTGGCTCCCACAGAGGCCGGTTATTAAGACCCTGTTCGATCCCCCTGCACCTGCCGTGCTGACGATCATTTTGGGCAGTGGCCCACCTGGCTTGGCAGACCGTGGAGAGGGGGCAACGGACCGGCCAGCGTGCGTGCGAATGTCATGGCTGCGTGTGCAAACGGCGTGGGAAGAGCTAGTTACAAGGGATGTCAGTGACGCTAGAGAGCACAGAGCCTGCTACGTGGGAGCACTGCCAGACTGGCCCAGCGCCGTGCCCCGGGCCGCCCAGGATCCTGTTTTCGGCAGTGACCCAAGGAAAGTGCACAGATCCCCAGAGCAGATGACCAGGAAATGCCCTGCCTGTGGAGGAAGCTTGTCCCACCAGACCAGCCGCACTTAGTGCCCAGCGCCTGCCTGGCAGCTGGAGCAGAGCACGCGGGGCCCTCTGCTGACGAGGTGCCGGGGGCCGTGTCATGCCTGGGGGTGTCTGAACATGGAGATCGGCCACCCACACCCTGTAGCGTGCTTTCAGCATTGCCAGCCAATGAGAAAATGCACTGACGGGTCCCCCCCTCTGCGGCCGGGGGCTTCCAAACCAGGGGAGGAGGCTGAAAAGGCCAAGCATTAACCTGCCTCCTCCCACCCGGTTATTTCTCCCTCGCACGCGCCCTTCTGCCCTTTTCAGAACTGGGGAGTGGGTGCGAGATGGACGGCTGGGCCCCACGCATCGTCCGTGCGCTCGCGGAAGTGTGTGCACTCACGACGTGCGCATGTTTGTGTGTGTGTTCCCGTGTGTGTGTGTGTGTGTGTGTGTGTGTGTGTGCACATACGTGCGTGTTTTTCCAGCTGTGCAATAGAAAGGAGCTGGGGGAGGGAGCTGGGACTGAAAGGCTTAAATCAGCAAGTAAATGAGTGAGGAGCTCAAGGTTCACAGCGCTGCAGCACCAGGGGTAGGGGCAGAGGGTCTGGAGGGTGGTGGGACAGAGGGCCGGCTTGGCTGGCTCCGGGGACTCAATCCAGGGCCTGACCCACTGAAACCTGGGGGAGTCTCCCTCAGCCTCGATCAGCTGCAGGAGCAGCCCCATACAGGAATCTGCCACAGCACCTGAGTCACACGAGTCCCCCAATGTCTCAGCTCCTGAGTCACTAGTGAGGTGCATTTGAAAATCCCACCCTTCAGCTGCTGCTTATTTTCACGTCTGCTGTTGGTTTCCCCCACCTCCCTTCTCCGCCCCCGTCTCTGGGCGTCGATCTGCACCCGCCGCCCTCTTCGCATGGCACTGCCCACAGGCAGGTCACCAAGGGCCGGGAGGGCTGAGCTAAGCCCAGCCTGGGTCTCCATGATGGCAACGGGAGTTCTGCTTGTGTCGGGGCTGGGCACGAGCCGGGTAAGAGCCTCAGGCTCTGACTCCTTCCTGAGCCGTTCACTAGCCAACATCCGTAACAACAGTCAAATCATTCGTGTTGCTGCTGCTGCTGATTAAAGGGCACTGGCTGGTTTCCTTTGTCCCCCCACCCAGTCCCTTCCCACCTCTGAGCACGTGTCAGCCTGCCACTTTCCCACCCCCCACCCTGGACAGGAGCAATGGGTTCTGTCCCTCTGCCCCCTTTTGTTCCCAGAAAGGGAGTTCCCAAAGTGACCCCTTGGCCTCACATCTCCCTCCCCAGGGCCAGAACTGCACCGGGGTTTGGGGGGAGCAGCCAGTTCCCTGGGGTGTTTTCGGCCTTTGGCCAGTGTTTCACCATCCCCACCAGCATCATGAGTGAGTGTGAGTGCCTGTGATTGAGGATGGGCAGGCATGTCTGTGAGTGTGCACAAGTGCGCACGAGTATGTGTGAGTGCGTGCACATCTCTGCATGCCATGGCAAATGCGCAGCCTTCCTGCTGTCATTTCCATCCCCCCTGCAGATGCTGTTTGGGGAACCCCGTGTCCCACCCTGTCTCTGTGACTCCCCTCCCCGGCTGTCCCGGGTGCAGGGATGGAGGGGAATGACCCCCTGGTTGCCCCCCCAGCGTCCAGCCTCTCTTCTCCTTGCTCCCGGACAGCGCTGGCTCTTCTGTAGGCCAGAAAGACGTTCTATGGGATGCCCAGGTGCGAGGGCTCAGCGAGGGCTGCGTCTCAATGTCACAGACCCCTCTGCCCAGCAGCTGCACCCCGGTCTCCGCTGGACATGGCTCTGCACCCCTCCTCCTTTGGAGACCAGCCCAAGGAGCTCCAGCCCCTCTGGAAGGCTCCTGACGGGAACGGGGGGTGCTGGGCAGAGCGTCTGGAACATGTGCAGCCCCCATCAAAGCCTCAGTTGAGCCCCCGGCCGGCCCCCCCGCGGAAGGCAGCAAGCGCAGAGCCTTGGCTCGGCTCCCCGGGATTCTTCTGTTATTGTTTTTGCTCCATCGCTTCCCTCTTCCCGTCTCACTTGCCAAAAATCTGGTGTTGCTGCCGGCTCCAGATGCTCCCAGGGCTGGGTGCTAAATGTGTGTGTGGGGGGTGGGGGAGGCAGAGCCAGGCTCCATCTGCACGGCCAGTAGGGGGCCAGGAGATGCAGATGCACACACGGCCACTCTCACACATACACACACACTGCCCCCCCCACACTGCCACTCTCTCTCACACACACGCGCGCACACACACACACACAGCATCTCTCTCTCTCTCTCTCACACACACATACATTGCCCCTCACACACACACACACACACACACACTTCCCCTGACAAACACCCACGGCCCCCCCCACACACACTGCCCTTCACATGCACACACTGGTGCACTGCACTTGCAGGGAGCTGCCATTGCCTCACCACACGCACCCCCGATCCACCCACACCCGCTGCCCCTCACACACAATCATTCACACGCACATACAGTGGCTTCTGCGCCCTCACACAGATTACTGCGCCCTCCCACCTGTTCTATGCACTCTAATGCACACACACACTAGCTCTTGCGCACACACGCTCCAATGCCTGAACTCTGTCACACACACTGACTCCTTCACCTCTTACACCAACACACCCACTCATATTCCTACACCCGCCTGCACACACACAGCCCCACCCCCTCATACAAATGTGCTCCTGCCCCCTCACAGACACACAGAACGGGGTGCAGGGTAGCATTAGCCATCCCATAATGACCAGTGTGACTCAGTTTCCTCCTCCCCTCCCACCATAACATGGGAATGATGAGATCTCGCACAGAGTTGGGCGGATGAGTCCATAATTGCTCTATTCACTCATCAGTGTCATTAATGAATGTAATTCATTAACCTTTTAGCCCAGTCTTGTCAGAAAACGGAGCTAGGTGGGAATGTTTTGACACAAGGTTTTTCATTGGAAAGTACCAGCGTGTCAAAACCAAAAATGCCTCTGAGAAAGGGCCGGTTTCGCTACATTTTTCAACCTGGAAAATTGTTTCAAAATTGGTGAAGCGTTTCCTAGAACCATTTTCAAAACGAAAAATTCCAGTTTTCCCCTTCGGCACGACCTGTCAGTTCAAAATTTCAGCTGAACAAAAGTCTTTTAAAATCAAAAATGGTTGCAAGCCAAACAAAACATTTTGAAACTATCCAAATAAAACATTTTAATTGACCTTAAGCAAAAACAAAAAAGTTTTAGTTTTTTATTTTCGGTTGGTGAACATTTTTGAGATGTCACATGTTCATCAAACTTACGGGAAACTTTTTTGGATTTCTCGTAAGTTTTCACTGGACAGTAGCATCATTCCCCAGCTAGCTCTGTCTGAAAGACGCTCTGTGGACAGAGAAGTGGAACGTACCCTGCGCCCCCATGCTCATTTCAGCTGGGCTGATTCAGCCATTGCCTGCCGTGGGGCTGTGCCCACGTAGGCTCCCCAAGGAACACAAGCCACAGGCGGTGGCAAATTATTGAATGACCTTGATCAGTTGCAGGGACAAGGGGGCAGCTGCTTCCCCCTCGTCTCCTGCCAGCACAGGCGTGATCCACCAAGGGGCCCAATCCTGGAAGCTGCTGAGTGCCCTAGGGTGACTAGATGTCTCGATATTTAGGTGTTTGTCCCACGTCCCGAGTGATCTTTGTCTCGATATTTCGTGCTACTCTTTTTTTTTCACTCTGCCGGCAACCCCCAAAAACATCACAGGATTGGGCCTGCATCCCTAGTGCCATATAGTGATCCCTCCCCAGTAGGCTGCAGCCTGCCCCCCCTCTAGCCTAGACCATTTCTCCCTGCCAGGAGCTGGGCCCAGCCTGCTTTGACGCAAGAGGAACACAGCAAGCCAAGCTCCTGTCAGGGGCCACGATGCAGATTTTACATCCCCCCCCCGCCCGCTGCCGGATCCCGAGCCAGCTGTGAGGTTGTTAGGCGTGTTGCTAGGCGAGCAGTAGTCGAAGTGTGGGCAGTGTCCAAGCGGCAAGAAATCCAGGCCACACTTGGCTGCCTGTTCCAGCTGCCGCCGGGGTGGATGGCGGTGGAGGTACTCTCCTGCTTCAAATCACAGCCCCACCCTGGTTCTATAATGTGCCCATCGGTGCTGCATCTGGGCACCGATATTTTGCCCCTCTCTACCACCCTTTTCTCCCCCAAAAAATCTCTATGCAAAATCTTTTACCTTCAAACACCCATGGTGGGGCAGAGCAGTATGGTCATCCCCAGGTTTTGGATGGGGAAACTGAGGCACAGGGGAGAGCCTCACCCCAAACCACTCAGTGGCAGAGCTGGGAACAGAACCTCGGAGTCCTGGAGCCTAGCTCTGTACAGCTGAGGAGGGGGCGAACAGGAAGATATGAGTTCAGTTCTAGCCTTGGTTATGCTCTGAGGCTCAGACCCTGTGTGAATGAAACCCTGGATGCCCGTGGACGCCAGATCAGCCTCTGAGCTGGCTGCTGTGCGAGCGGCTGTGTGGCCGCGTGCGGCTGCAGCATGGACAGACTGGGGCTGAGGCCTGCACTAGGAAGCAGGAGCAGGTGGGGCTCCAGTACTCTGAAATGTTCCCTTAATGAAGCGACTTTCCCCTTGGTCTTTTCTCTCCGGAGCGGTTCCCTGAGCAGACCCGCTCCCTGTGGGCCGGGGGCAAAGCGAATGCTTCACAAACACTCGCTCCTATTTTCAGTCCAGCTTCTGGGGGGGAGAAAAAGAAGGAGAAACAAGAATCCAGGATCCTTTGGATTTTACAGGTTTAACAGCAGCCTCAGCCATGACAAGCCATGGTCCCTTGGCCCAGGCTGGTGGTAATGCTCACCTATGGCACTGCTGCTCCCTGGCTTCAGGACTGTGCCCCCCAGATGCCTACACATAGGCACACTCACGTGTGCACACATATACTCACAGACGAATACACGTCACTGACATGCAAACATGCGTGTATCTATGCACCTGTCTGCGCACACACAACCACAACCCACCCTGCTCTTCCACTCCCTTCGCAGCACGTCAGCTCCAGAACCGCCAGACAACAGGGCTGGGGCAACCGAGCGTGTGGCTGGAGAACAGGCCTTTTGCTGGGAGGGGATCAGCCAGAAGGTTCTGGGGCTCGGTTCAGAGAAGCCCCCCAAAGTCGGGATGCCCTCTTAGAACCTTAAACCCGAACCCTGTGAGCCTTCAAAACCACCTGCCCGCCTACGGTTCTTTCACAAGCGCTCCAGTCTGTCTCACTCCCCTAGGGATATATATTTATCCAGCCATGAAAAGGTTAATGGCCTGGGTGTCTGTTGCATAGGGACTAATCAGACCCGCCGGAGCCCGCTGGGGCTAGAAGCATCTGGGCACCATCAGCAGGTTGTGGCAATGAACAGGACCCACTTTGGTGAGGAGCTGGGTGGCCACGATCCTCAAAGGTATGTTGGTGCCTAACTCCCCTGGGCTCAGTACAGGGGTCCTATGGTGATGATGCACATATAGATGGGTTAGAAGATGATCCACCGCAGGGCGAAATGGTCTCACCCAAGCAGCGTGGGAGGTGTTTACATCTGCGAAGAAACCTTTAGAAGCCAGAGCTGTCATTCAGCTGCTTCTTAGGAGAAACCCCCTTACTCTCCAGCCCCCATATCCGTCCCCCCTGCTCCCCTGCCTGGAATTAAGATCTGAATATTCACCGTCCTGGATGGAGTGTCGCCAGTTCCAGGCAGGAATTTTCCGACTGAGCGCCTCTCTCTGACAGCCCGATACAGATTTATACCCACCGAAGGCGAAGAGTGAGGTAATACGCTGACCTTTCAGACCCGCAAGCAGCTGGCAAATCTGTATCATCCGCCCTGAAACATGTCGCAGGGAGCGCGCTGAGGATGGATGGAGCCAGCTGCCAAGACACGAGGAAGAGGTTGGATTTCGGAGCTGGGGGGAGAAGGGGGGCGGCCCTGGCTCTGCACCTCCCTTGTGGTTCTGGGGAGCGTCTCAGGGATACAGCCACGGGCAGCGCCAGGGGAAGAAGCTTCCTCTGCTTTGTCTGAGCTGGGTGGATCACAGAATCATCGAACCGGAGGGCTGGATGGGATCCTAAGGGGGTCACTTAGCCCAGCCCCCTACGCTGAGGCAGGACCAAGTCAACCTAGACCAGCCCTGACAGGGGTTTGTCCAACCTGCCCTTAAAAACTTCCAGTGCTGGGCTTCCACAACCTCCCTTGGGAGCCTGATCCAGAGCTTGACACCCCTGAGAGTTAGAAAGTTTTTCCTAACACCTCCCTTCCTGCAGATGCTTCCTTCCATTGCTTCTTGTCCTGCCTTCTGTGGATCATCTCATGAGATGTCCAGAGCCCAAGACCCCTTCGATCCTTGAGGACTCTGCACAAAGCTGCCAGTGGTGATGCTGAAGACCATCCCACGCGAACTAGCAGGAATCCAGTGTCTGAGCCACCATGCAGCCAGCAGGCACTGGTGACTTTCAAGCACTAGCTTTGAGCTGCTGATCTCCAGGTGAAAGGCTCTGCAGGCCCCCCAAGCCTCCAGAAACACCGATTGCTGACACTGAAATTGCCCACAATGTTATTCAAGCTCAGTGACGCGTCTCATGGCACAAGTCCTGCTTCCCTAGTGGCTGGCATCCTGCTGGGACTGTGGATGCCGGGGAAAGACCTTGATTCAAATGCCCAGCTTGGGCAACACTCGAGGGAGGGAGGTGGGCTCCAGGCGTGAAGCTGGGACCCAGATTCACATTTCCACATCACCAAACTTAGGAATTCTGGTTTAGTCCTAAAATAAGGGGCCCCTTGCAGAACTGACCCTCGGAGGGGTTCCATTCCAGGAGGCGGGCCCCGCCTCTTGCAAAGATGGGGTTAGATCTGAAGGTGAGTTCGGATAATAAGCGCCTGAGGGGCCAGATCCAGGGTTTTCGCCCGGGCCACTCTGAGTTTTCACCACCAGCGTGCATGGCTTGTTTTCCTCCTTTTCCAAATCTATTTTCATGCTTTGCAACTGAGTGGAGCTCAGACCCTGCCCTGAGAAGTGCATTAAGAACATAAGAACATAAGAACGGCTGTACTGGGTCAGACCAAAGGTCCATCTAGCCCAGTATCTGTCTACCGACGGTGGCCAATGCCAGGTGCCCCAGAGGGAGTGAAGCTAACAGGCAATGATCAAGTGATCTCTCTCCTGCCATCCATCTCCATCCTCTGATGAACAGAGGCTAGGGACACCATTCTTTACCCTTCCCGGCTAATAGCCATTTATGGACTTAGCCACCATGAATTTATCCAGTTCCCTTTTAAACACTGTTATAGTCCCAGCCTTCACAACCTCCTCAGGCAAGGAGTTCCACAAGTTTACTGTGCAGTGTGTGAAGAACTTCCTTTTATTTATTTTAAACCTGCTACCTATTAATTTCATTTGGTGACCCCTAGTTCTTGTATTATGGGAATAAGTGAATAACTTTTCCTTATCCACTTTCTCCACATCACTCATAATTTTATATACCTCTATCATATCCCTCCTTAGTCTCCTCTTTTCCAAGCTGAAGAGACCTAGCCTCTTTAATCTTTCCTCATATGGGACCCTCTCCAAACCCCTAATCATTTTAATTGCCCTTTTCTGAACCTTGTCTAGTGCTAGAATATCTTTTTTGAGATGAGGAGACCACATCCGTACACAGTATTCGAGATGTGGGCATACCATGGATTTATATAAGGGCAATAATATATTCTCAAGCCATGGCTACACTGGCACTTTACAGCGCTGCAACTTTCGCGCTCAGGGGTGTGAAAAAACACCCCCCTGAGCGCTGCAAGATACAGCGCTGTAAAGCCTTAGTGTAATCAGTGCCGCAGCGCTGGGAGCGCGGCTCCTAGCGCTGCAAGCTACACCCGTAAGGGATGTGGTTTACGTGCAGCGCTGGGAGAGCTCTCTCCCAGCGCTGGAGCTCTGACCACACTCACACTTCAAAGCTCTGCCGCGGCAGCGCTTTGAAATGTCAAGTGTAGCCATACCCTCAGTCTTATTCTCTATCCCTTTTTTAATGATTCCTAACATCCTGTTTGCTTTTTTGACCGCCTCTGCGCACTGCGTGGACATCTTCAGAGAACTATCCACGATGACGCCAAGATCTTTCTCCTGACTCATTGTAGCTAAATTAGCCCCCATCATATTGTATGTATAGTTGGGGTTATTTTTTCCAATGTGCATTACTTTACATTTATCCACATTAAATTTCATTTGCCATTTTGTTGCCCAATCACTCAGTTTTGTGAGATCTTTTTGAAGTTCTTCACAATCTGCTTTGGTCTTAACTATCCTGAGTAGTTTAGTATCGTCTGCAAACTTTGCCACCTCACTGTTTACCCCTTTCTCCAGATCATTTATGAATAAATTGAATAGAATTGGACCTAGGACTGACCCTCGGCATGTTGGATGTTCTCCTGTGTCTTGGGTGGAATAGAACTAACTGTGATGGATGTGTGTGTGTGTGTGCGCACGCGCGTGGGATTAGCCTGTGATGTGGCTGAGGCTGTGTGCATCTGCCTTGAGCTGCAAAGCGTGTGTTGCTCTGTGTGTGTATCTGGGATTAGTTGCGATGTGTTTGTTGCTGGGTGTGTCTGGGATTAGCTGTGATGTGTGTCCAGAATGAGCTGCGGTACATGTGTTGTGTTTTTTAAGGTGCTGAAAAACAGCCCCAGTCTTACAGCCCTGGGGGCCCCTCCCAGCAGGAGACACTGGCCAGCCAGCATCTGTTGTGGACTTGTCGGGCTAAGACCCAGCTGCTGTGTGTTTAGGAGCTACCTTGTCTCTGCGGCAGCAGAATATCCTTCCCCCACACCGGGTGCCCTTCAAGGACCCTGACATGTTCGGGTGACAATGATTGATTGGATAGGCTCCGGGAGCTGGGCTGACACCGAGGGCAGAACGGCTGGAAATGGGAAGGGGCAGGAAGCTAGGACAGAGTTTGTGGAGCGTGGTAGGAAGCTGCGGAGCGTGGCGGAAGGAGCAGAGGCTGAAATCAAAGCTCATAGCTGGGGGGCATGATGGGAGGCAGGGAAGAGGCCGGGGGCCACGCCACACACCACTAATCAGTGTCAGTCTGGCCCTCCTGAGAGGTGAAGGTCCCTGTATTAATAGGGATAAAAGGCATCCCATGGTCTCCATCCTGCTGCCCAGCATTGGCTCACCCCGCGCATAGGGGGGAACTTTCCTGCTACCTTGCTGGCTGCTCAGCGTCTGACCCCGTGTATCTAAAAGTGGCGAACCGGATCTCATCACATCTCACCTCCGCCGCTCCGTTCCCCTCTCCCCCTGCGCTGGTTTACGATTTAGCAGCTCTCCCCGCCGGCTGGGCTTGGAGCGCTGGGCAAGTCTGCGACGCGGAGCACCTGGTTTCGAGCTGGAGCGTACTGTGATAGCAATAAGCCACGCGGCCAGTGGATGGAGCAGAGATTTTTCCTGAGCATGCGGAGAGGCCAGTTGGTGTGCTTGGAGCCTGGCCCTGGCTTGCGTTTCTGGTGTCCTGCTCCAGTAATGTCCTGGGCCAAACCAGGTGTCTCCTGGAAGCTGGCCCTTGCTCGTTATTTATCCTACCACACGGTGGGTGCAGGTAGAGTTCAGGGTATGGCTACCAGTAGCTAGGCCTGGGCCTGGCCGTGCAAATTGCAGTCACGGCTTCAGCCTACAGAGCACAGCTTGCACACATGACGGCTGAGGCCGGAACCAGATAATCTCTGCAGGGAAAAGCACCAGCCTCGATGGCTCAGCTAAAGCTATAGCGCCTCACGGCATCGGGGTGGGTGGGGGGCAGGATGGGTCACACACACTGGACAGCGGGTTATGTGGACTGGGTTGCCTTCCAGCTTCCTATGCTGGGTGGGGGCACATCGGGCTCTCTGCGGCAGAGATTCCACTACAAGAAGGATGTGGAAAAATTGGAAAGAGTCCAGCGGAGGGAAACAAAAATGATTAGGGGGCTGGAGCACATGACTTATGAGGAGAGGCTGAGGAAACTGGGGCTGTTTAGTCTGCAGAAGAGAAGAATGAGGGGGGATTTGATAGCTGCTTTCAACTACCTTAAAGGGGGTTCCAAAGAGGATGGATCTAGGCCGTTCTCAGTGGTACCTGATGACAGAACAAGGAGCAATGGTCTCAAGTTGCAGTGAGGGAGGTTTCGGTTGGATTTGAGGAAAAACTTTTTCCCTAGGAGGGTGATGAAGCACTGGAATGGGTTCCCTAGTGAGGTGGTGGAATCTCCATCCTTCGTGGGTTTTAAGGCCTGGCTTGACAAAGCCCTGGCTGGGATGATTTAGTTGGGGATTGGTCTTGCTTTGAGCAGGTTGTGGGACTAGATACCTCCTGAGGTCCCTTCCAACCTTGAGATTCTGTGGTTCTATGATTTAGTTCTGCCAGCAAATCTGGGTGCTCTCAGCCTGCGATCATGTAGTGGGATACGGCAGATCCACCAGTGACTGCCTGGGCACCAATCTTAGCTACCACGATGTCCCTGCTTTCCATGTTGGGCCAGTCTGACACACAGACAGGCCAGTCCTGAAGCAAACAAACCCTCAAAGGGCCAAAGCCATCCCAGGGGTAACTCCAGTGACTTCAGCAGATTTACAGCCTGGGCGCTCTGGGCACAGGACATCAGTGCTGATGGGGAGGCGGCAGTCACGGCATGGGAGATGCATGGGCTGTGTGGGTCCGGATGCAGCAAGCGAGGCTCAGGCACTGGCTGGGGGAGGATAGGGGGGAAGAGCTGGGTGTTGCTGTTATAATTGTGCGTAGCAGGGCAGAAGGGCTGGTGGGGGTAGAGGTGTGGGTGTACGAGGGCTGAGGCTATTGGGGGTTCAGAGGGGGGGGGATTCTCTGGGAATGCATCTGTGCAGTGAGAGGTTGTGTGGGTTGTGCCCACCCCCAGCCAGGTGTGTCAGGTGGGGGCATGAGCCGGGATCTTCGCTTCCTTTCGCTGGAACCCAACCCCGGGTCTCTTCTCCTGCCCTTGCCCCAGCACATTTGCTATCACAGGGCCCATGTCTTACAAGCAAACAATATGACTCAAAGGGTAATTACCACTGGCAATTATTGACGTTCATTAAGCAAATGCAGGAGGCAAATTAATTAACGGCTGGATGAAACCTCCTCCGCGCCCTCCGTCGGCCCTGCCGCCCCTTCGCCTGCCCCAGCCCCTTATCTCAGGCAGAAATAAACTGCCTTGTGCTCCAGTCTTGTTAGGAAGGGATTTTATAGGCCTTTATCTGATGAGCTCTGTGGCTCAGGAGATCCGGCTCTTCATGTCTCCAGCCTCTGCTTCCTCCAGCCGCTGGCGTGGAAGGCAGGGCTCCAGCGTGCGACTCAGATAAGGAGATGCCTTCTTTTTTATTCTGTCTATCTCTTCCTCCCCTGGCTGGCTCAGCAGTCTGAGCATCAGCGTGGAGCTAGGTAGCCACCCCGCAAACACAGATTCAAATCCCCTCCCTGCCCCTCGGGGCTCGTCAGCCTTTCATCTGTCCAGGATAGATAAACTGAGCTCTGTGCAGTTTGCTGCACGTGGGGCTTTTAAATGCAGCCTCCTCCTCCGCTCTGTGTGGGCATCCCAGCAGAATAGGACGCCTGGGCAAAATGTCCTTCCTTGTTGGATGTTGTGCTTCGTCCCAGAGGAGGCTGCATTTCTCTGGTGTCACACGGGGATGCAGAGAGTAGATTCCTGGATTCCAAGGCCAGAGGGGTCCATTGCGTTTGTCTCATCTGACTTCCAGTTTAACATGGGCCAGAGAAATTCCCCAGAAAATAAAGTGCTTTGGGATCAATGATGCAGACACATGCAACTATTAAAGCCTCCCATCCCCCCAGCAGCGACTGTGGTTCTGCTTCTGGCAGCTGGAGGGGCTCTTTCTACTCCACCGGTGGTGCCCCATCCTCTTATCTCTGTGCAGGGAAACACTCGCCTTTGCCTTAGTTCCTGGTGCTCAGCTTGTCCCCTCCATGCTTCCAAAACAGCTTCCTCTTCCCAGGCTATTTATCTCACTATGGGACTGATTACTAGTTAGCAGCCTGCTGGCTGGACTCCTCTGCCGACCTGCAAACAAACACAGTCGCAAGTGACAGGAGAGTCCCAGTGAGTCTGTGCCCCACAATGCAAACCACCAGCCAGTGGGTCGAGATTGACAGTCTGCTCAGGCGAGGCTCAGAACTGGACTGGGATGGGGGGACGTCGGGGGGAGCAGAAGGGCCGTGATGCAGGGCTGGGGGGGCAAGACTGGAATAACTGCAGAGCCAGACCGAGGTGTGGGGGCCTGGAAAAGTCGGAGGAGCAGTGAGGATGTAAGGGGTCGGTGTGCATGGCTGAGGATGTGATTGGCAGTCAGAGCTCATGGGAGCGCGTGTGCACACTCGAGGAAGGCGTGTGCAGGGCCATGTGTGCGGGGCTGGGTGCTGTGGGAGCCTGGGTGCCTGTATGAGTAGGTGTGTGCACGTTTGGGGGTGTGATTGTGTGTATTAGTGTGCGCAGGTGTGTTCACAGGCGCGGGCAGGTCGGGGCCGATGTTCTCAGTCCCACGGCACAGGCTGTAGGACGGAGACGGGCTGATTACTCCTGGCAGGGATGGTTTGGAACGTTTCCCTGTTAGCCAGGCCTTGCCTTATGCCCTATGCAGCAGGTGGGAGCCCGGCCCCCGCGGCCCTGCCCACAAACGCCGCTAGAAATGAACGACCCCGTCGGCTGAGCTGTGTGTTGCTTGCAATAGCAGATTTACAATGGCGCCACTGGCTAGCTCCTGGAGACCACTAGGGCCTGTCCTGACTGCCAGGGAGGTGGAAGTATGCATGGAAGGCAGATAACCAGGATGTCCCATGTGAACTAGCCCCCCAGCTCCGGCCTTTCTGTCTGAAGTCCCGCCCCCACCCCGGTCCTCCCACCCTCCCTCTCCTTCTCCTAGCTGGGTCCTCTGCAGTCTGCAGCCAAGCACCCCTTGCAGCCAGATCCCTTCGTGCCCAGCCTCGCAGCAGAAAGCAGAGAATCATGCTGCCTTCCTCCATTGACTTGGAGGCCGTTTGAAGCGCTAGAAACCTCCCCCCCCACCCCGCCAACCCATCCCTGGTTTGCCAAGACAATTGCCGGCGACGTGCCGCTATTACCGTCTTCTGCTGGGCGAGCGCCGAGCGCCGGCCGCCGCCCACCCCTGTCGGAGATCGCTCCTCTCCCTCCCGTCCCATCGATCTTCCTTAATAAGAGGAAGCCTTCAAAAGGGGCATTTAATAGGCTGAAGAAAACAGCGTCGGATGATTTATTATCGTTAACATGGAAGCGGGCTTCAAACGGATTAAATAATATCGGAACAAGCAACAGCCGACAAGACGCGGCTGGAATTGTATTTAATCTCGCCCAGCCAGTCTGAATTATTATTAACTTAAAGGGGGATCCCCCAGGACTTTTTCTCTCTGTAGTAATGAAAAGCCTCCCAGAAAACGGAGGCAGGGTTTGGCAGCTGGGGACGGTTTGCGGCCGCATGGTGGGTTGGGCTGGGTTGGTTGGGCCGTGGCAGTTTGCCTGAGCCAGCAGGTGACGTAAGGTAGAATCTGTCCAAGTGGGTCCCAAACTTTAATAGCCTGTGAACCCTTTTCACTAACACATCAAGTCTCGCGAACCCCCTCCTAAAAATGAATATTGCCAGGGGGTTTCTCCTTTACTACGTATAAATTATAAAAGCAGTGATCTTGGAAATAGAAAATTTGTTTTTATGACATGCTTATTACACACTAGTTAGTATCAATTACTATTTATCATTACAGTATTTGTATTACATTATGAAAACGGCGACGCTCTTCCAAGATCTCACTTTCGTCGCTTGTATCAGTTGGGATAAGCCTGTTCTAAGACAAGGCTCCTATGTTTCATCAAGGAGTATCAGATGGGAAACAGCAGGAAGGGCTTTAAAAGAAGCCAACTCAAAGAGTTCCTCCTCCACAAGCATCCAGGTCTTGAGTGGTCTAGACAAACTGCGCATCTTACAACAAAGCTTAAACTTGTTCATCATCATAATTTTAAAAACAAGACTAGCTGCCTATTTCATTTCAAAAACAGCCAAAAATTATCCACCTCCCTTTCCATTTCTTATAAGGAGTCTTGAAGTTGAAATCTCCTCACTGTGATAGATGCTTGCTTTGATCTGCTTAGCTCTTGGAAGTCCAGGGGCTCCGGGCTGCTGGCCCCGTGCTGCCCGGGGTCCCTAGGGACAGCTCTGTCCGCCGTTAGGGAATTTTTTCCTGAGAACCCCCTGTAATCTTTGGGGTTCACGAACTCCAGTTTGGGAACCACTGATCTATCCCCTTTAGAGGGAGCGGGCTTATGTGCTTTGCCCAGAGACGGGGAAAGAGGGGCTGGTCGGTTACAGAGTCTGTGGCTGAAGGGAGACCAGGGACTCAGGAGTGGAAGGAAAACAGCAGAAATCCAGCTGGCTGGGGTTGAGGAGAAGACACTGAACGGGGAGAGGGTTGGGCTGGGATGAAACTCCTCCCCTTGGAGAAGCAGAGGACCTGGGGTCTTTTAACGCACCACCAGGCACCCGAGGAAAGCTCAGGAACCTGGAGAGTGAGCACCCCTCTCTACCCAGGGTTGGGATGTGCTGGGAAAGTCCACAATTACCCAGTCTGCCACGACTCTAGCAGGCAGGTAGTGTGGACCAGTGGGAAGAGCTTTGGACTGGGAACCAAGAGAACTGATTTTTGTTCCCATCTCTGCTGTGTGACTTTGGACACGTCGCTTCCCTTCATTACAATGACTCAGGAAAACATTCAACAGCAACTACTAACGTCCGACATTTTAAAATCAGCGAGTCCGGACGACTTGCACCCAAGAGTGTTGAAAGAACTGGCTAAAGAGGTCTCCAGACTGTTAACTGCTGATTTTTAATCACAGAATCATAGAAATACAGGGCTGGAAGGGACCTGGAGAGGTCATCTAGTTCAACCCTTTGCATTGAGGCAGGACCAGCCCTGGCAGGTGTTTGTCCAACCTGGTCTTAAAAACCATCCATGATGGAGTGGAGGTTCTACAGCTCCCGGGAACGTATTTAACTCTCCGGAGAGTCAGAAATCGCTTGTGGAACACTGGGGAAATTCCAGAGGAAAGTGAATGCAGTGCTAATAGTTTAAAAGGGCAAACAACATTGATCCCAGGAAAGATAATGGAGCGACTGATACCTGACTCAATTAATAAAGAATGAAAGGAGGGTAGTGTAATTAATGCCAATCAATACGGGTTTATGGAAAACAGAGCCTGTCAAACTCCCTTGATATCAGTTTTTGGTGTGACTACAAGTTTGCTTGACAAAGGGCATAGTGTGGTATACTGAGCCACGTGGGAGGCATATGGCACCGCATGACATTTTGATTAAGAAACTAGAAGGATTCCAAATCAAAACGGCACACGGTAAATGGCTGACAAACTGGCTAACGGACAGATCCCACAAAGTAATTATAAACGAGAAATGCTCATGGAACAGGTGTGTTCTAGAGGCATTCCGCGGGGATTGCGTCTTGGCCCTTTGCTGTTTAATATTTGTATCAATGATTTGGAAGAAAACGAAAGCGTCACCGCTCAAGTCTGCAGATGACACAAAGATTGAGGGAGCGGTGAATAACAAAGAGAACAGGTCACTGATACAGAGCGATTTGGATCACTTGCTAAACTGGGTGCAAGGAAACAATACGCATTTCAATATGGCTAAATATAAGATCATACATCTAGGAATAAAGAATGCAGGCCATGCGTACAGGACGGGGGACGCTATCCCAGGAAGCAGCGACTCAGAAAAAGATTTGGGGGGTCTTGGTGGATAATGCGCTCCCAGTGTGACGCTGGGGATAAAAGAACTAATATGATCCTTGGATGCATAAACGGAGGAATCTCAAGTAGGAGTTGAGAGGTTATTTTCCCTGTGCGGAGGGAGGTGTTGGTGCAACCAGTGTTTGAACACTCTGTCCAGTTCTGGTGTCCACACTTCAGCAAGGATGTTACAGATTTGGAGAGGGTTCCGAGGAGAGCCACGAGAATGATTAAAGGACTAGAAACCTGCCTTCTAGTGAGAGACTGGAGGAACTCAATCCATTTAGCTTAACGTTGAAAAGATTAAGGGGTGACTTGATCACAGTCTATAAGTACCTACGTGGGGAAGAAAAATTCGATAAGAAAAGCTTCTTTAATCTAGCAGACAACAAGATCCAGTGGCTGGAAGTTGAAGCTAGACAAATTAAGAATAGAAATAAGGTGCAAATTTTTACGTGAGGGTCATTAACCATTGGAACAACCTACCAAGGGCAAGAATTCTCTGTAGCAAATCAGAGCCCTCCCCACCTAGTGTCCCATCATCGCAATAGCTAAGGTGCCTTAGCACTCTTGTTCTTTTTATGTTCTCCTTGACTTCTATAGGAGCGGGATTACCTACTAGACCTGCTGATAATACCACTTCCACAGGTGCTTTCACTCCGGGCCTCTCAAAGTATGTGCCAGCCCCATGTCGTAGGGAGGGATCGGCAGGTGCGTCTACACTGCAGTCAGACACCCGTGGCTGGCCCAGGCCAGTTGGCTCAGTTTGCAGAGCTGTTCTGTTGCAGCATAACTGTTCTGGCTCTGGCAGCCTGAGATCTGGGACCCTTCCCAGGGGCCTAGGCTGCAGCCTGCGTCCAGATATCTACATCCAGCCGTGGGCTTTTAATTGCAGTGCAGACATATGCTTAGAGGCCCAAGGAGAAGGGAAGTGACTTGTCCTAAATCACAGCACAGCCACGATTAGAACCCCGGTCTCACACCCACTAGGCCACACTGCCTGTGCATTAGAACATCCAGCTGCTGTAGGTCCAAGGGGTGTGTGTGCCCATTTTTCTCAGCTAGTTCAACAACAGCGGGGGAAGCTTTTCTGGCCTGTAGAGGAAACTCATCCCTCTGCAGATGGCCAGCACGCAGGCTTAGGCACCTGAGTCAGCTTAAGTGGGATTCAAGCTGGGGTGAGCTGGCCCTGGCAGCTGGATCTTCTCCTGGGGGTGAATTTCATTCGGCAGGAGGCTGTGGGAGCAAGCTGAAAAGGCAGCCAGAGACCACCAGGGTGGAGAACTTAATTCTGTTGATGACACAAAAAAGAAAAAGCAGCAATTGGCCATTAAAATTCATGAAACCCGTTAACAGAAAACATAAAGTAATGCGGAGCTCCTTCCGGCTGAGGACAAAGCTGGGGAATTAGGTATTCATTACAGCTCAGAACATTTGCAAACTTTGTGCTTAAATCGTCATGATCAGTCTCATACTCCATCTGGGTGACTTGGTAATGAAGGGCTCCTGGTTAACTCCCGCCGTGCCGGAGAACAGGGCAAGGGACAGGAAGGAGGGGGTCGGCCAGGATTTGCGGTCACTCTGCAGTGGCTCTGATGGGGACCGGAGGAGCCTGGCCGTTGGATCCAGGAGGCTCTGTTCTGTGGGTGCTAAGAAGAGCAGCACCAGCTCTCCCTGATATCAAGGGCAAGTTAGCAGTGAGCATCAGCGGGAGTTGGTTTGCGCCTAATACCAACTGGCCACACAGGCATCCCTGTTGCTCGACGGGCCCCTGGGGTTGCTGCCAGGCATTCCAGAGGGGTAGGAGGGTATGTGCCTGGGGTCATCAGCAGCAAGGAAGCTTGTGTCAGTGAATTATTATGCATTATTTGTATTGCAGTAGAGCCTAGGAACTCGTCATGGAGCAGGGCCCGGTTGTGCTAGGTGCTGTACAGACAGAGAACAGACAGTCCCAGCCCCATGGGGCCTCCGATCTATCTGTGCTAGTGTGGAGCCACCTCTCAGCTCCCAGGAGAGAGGAGGCGCAAGTTACTTCTGCTCTGTCCCTGCCTGCACCAGGGGGAATTTGGGCACTAGAGAGAGAATCATAGAATCTCAGGGCTGCAAGGGACCTCAGGAGGTATCTAGTCCAACCCCCTGCTCAAAGCAGGACCAACCCCCAACTAAATCATCCCAGCCAGGGCTTTGTCAAGCCAGGCCTTAAAAACCTCTAAGGATGGAGATTCCACCACCTCCCTAGGGAACCCATTCCAGTGCTTCACCACCCTCCTAGGGAAAAAGTTTTTCCTAATATCCAACCTAAACCTCCCGCACTGCAACTTGAGACCATTGCTCCTTGTTCTGTCACTAGTGCAGCCCCTAAACTCTGACCTCTCCTACCCTCCCGTCAGGGGCCATGTACCTCTGCAAAGGTCTGCAGTGGCTAGGGTGACCAGATGTCCTGATTTTATAGGGACAGTCCTGATTTTGGGGTCTTTTCCTTATATAGGCTCCTCTTACCCCCCCACCCCCATCTCAATTTTTCCCACTGGCGGTCTGGTCACCCTAGCAGTGGAGCAGGCCGTGCATGACGTCCCTTCCTTCCCCTGCATGGAGGAAGAAATGGGGTCCAGGAAGAGGCACCCTTTGGGAAGGCGGGAGATGGAGGTAGGTCAGGAGCGCTGCCAGCTTTTTTGGCGCCCTAGGTGGCTGAAAGTCCTGCCCCCAAAATGCCGCCCCCAACAGAAGCAGTGGAAGGTCCCGCCCCCGAAATACCAATGATGACCGGGGCGGCCGAAGATCCGGTTGTCGCAGTCGCCACCTCCCAAATGTTAGTGCCCATGGCGACAGCCTAGGTCACCTAATGGATTGCGCTGGCCCTGGGGTAGGTGCCTCACCTACGCTCCCTGTGCCCTGTGTGAAAACACCTGCTAGGTCCTCCAGGCCCTGGGCTCCTTTCCATGCAGCTTGGGGCCAAAGTTGATTGCACTCGTGGGTGCCTTAGCAGCCAGCAGCTGGCAGGTGCCTTGGCACAGCTCTGTCCTTGCCTGGCAGCTAGAGGGAGAGGGCTGGCGCAAATCGGGATTTGAAGGCTAGTGGGGCTGCTGGCACAGTGACAGAGAGACAGACGCCCTGTGCTTCAGCACTGAGCTGGAAGCAGCTTCATGGGAAGCGGAGGGAACCAGATCCAGCAGGGACTACACAGGGTGGGGATCAGAAGCCGGGGGCTGCGTTCTGGGAGGTGACCATGGGCAAGTTGTTTGGACCGTGAGCATTGTGGGGCAGGGGCTCTGTGCAGCCCCTGGCACGATGGGGCCTGGAGGTCAGGTTAGGTGCTATTCATAATGACTGCCAGGGCCAAGGACGTTCTCTGTAGACACATGGGGTTTTCGTTGCTCTCTGCTCCCATCCAAGCAGCTGAATGGCGCCCCGGACACACAGACTCTAGAAATCGGCTGCCTCGGGCCTGTCCCACGTGCTTAGCGCTCTGCCCCTGCTGGGTGCGGAGCCAGCACCGGGACCTTTGATCCACGCGGAGCGAAGCATTTTTCTTCCCTTTTTCATATTTATTTTTTAAGTTAAAAATCCACATTCCCCCCCCCCCCCCCCGCTGCCTGGGAATGAGTTTCACAAATCTCACAAGCTGTGGAGCGTTTCCTTCGCTGTAGTTAGCAGCGTTTCTGCAGGCAAATGATGGTCTGAAGTGGAAGTGGCATTTCCTTAATTAAAACAATTCGTTAGGGTGGGGTGAGAGGGAAGATAAAACGCTTCCCTCCAGGAATGGCTGTTACAGCTGAAAACCCCGACAGGAGCAACTTCTGTTTTAAACAGCGCTGATTCCATCCCCAACAACAGAAGCAGTGAGCTTCCCCCCAGCAGTGCCCTGGCTGTGTCGGCGCAGACTGCAGCAGTGAGCTTCCCCCCAGCAGTGCCCTAACTCACCCAGCATGCCCTGTGAGCGCCCTGGACAATCCCAGCTGCAACTCCCAGCAGCCTGAGCTCTCTCTGGCCAGTGCCCCTGCCAATGACAAATCAGAGACACGGCGCTGGTGATGTGCTCCCTGGTGGGCCGCTCTGCCGGTGTGCTGCTCATCCGACATTCCTTCTGTTCCGCCGTCCCTCTCCCCCATAACTGCAGCTAAACAGGACTCGCCGTGGTCTCTGGAGGGCCCCGGCCTAGCACAGCTGCATAGTGAGCGTGGCGGGCCTTTCATGTCCCACTTGGGACCCTTTAGCTCTGCTGAAGGCAGAGGATGTTCCCTCAGAAGTGTGGTTCCCCCCCTCACGTAGATCCCTTCCCCCTGCAGCTCCCACAGGCGGGTACTTGACTGGCACCTGCCATCCAGGAGAAGATGAAGGCGCCACTGAGGACGGGGAGAGGGAGGAGGGGAGCGCTCTCCATTGCGCTAGTCCCCTGGTGCCAGGCTTCAAGGGCATGCAGGCTCCATAGTTCTCCTGCCCCCCTCCCCACCAGTCTGGGGGACCCGATTCTGTGAAACAGGGCGGTGCAGCCCTGGGCAGGGTGGATTGGGTTAGTGTGTGAGCATGTGCAGGTGTGAGTGCATGTATGCGTGTGTGCCCGTGCAAGTGAGGCTATGTGTGCATGAGTGGGGTGTGTGTGCAAATGGGTGTGTGCGAGTGTGTCTAGGCATGGGGGAGGGGAAAGGCGGGGGTCTCTCCCTCGGGTTGGGAGTGAACAGCCTCGCCGAACGAGCAGTCTTCTCTCTGCAGTGCCATGGGAGGCAGCTTTTCCCTCACACCTGGTGAAACACGAGGGCGCCATGTACTCTGGTGGAGTTAAGCCTGCATCACACCGGGGCTGAACTCGGCCTTGCACCTCGCTAGGCAGGTCTCAGGCTGCTACCGAGCCAGCGAGGTCCCCGGGGAATGGGCCAGCTTGGCCTTTGATCCAGTGCGGGGAGGTTTGGGGAGCCAGAGGGACAGCTCAGCACCTTGCCTGGCTGTAGCAGGGTGCTGGTGCAAAAGTGCCTAATTAGCACCTGCCCAGCCAGCTCCAATCAGGGGAAACAGATTGGGGCTGATGGAAGAGGCCTGAGGATTGGCAACACCTACTGGCCTGACAAACCAAGCGCTATAAAGGCTGGGAGGGGGCCAGAAGGTGGGGGCAGCCAGGGAGAGGTCAGGCGGGGAGGGAGGGAACTGGTGGTCTCCTAGCTGAAGGCTGCCTCTGCCCGTACAGTAGGTGACTGACCCTACAAGGCTTGTCTATAGATACACGGGTGGTGGGAAAACCTTCTCGAAATAACTACACGGGTGGTCCCCAGCCCTGAAGCCTCTCTGAGCTTTCTTGGGAGCAGCATGTGGGCCCCGGGAAGAGGGGCAGGACTTGAACTCTGTTACACGGACACAAGTGGGGGGGGGCTCTCCAGAGCTTGGGGAGTGGGAATTGGCTCTCAAGCACCCTCCCATCCAGTCATGGTCCTTCACAGGGCTCCCAGCCCTGCGCCAGCCCCTCATGATGCCCCCACCCCACTTAGGTGAGCCAGGAAAGCCAGCGTCTTCTATTCAATGTCCGGCTTCAAAGCGTCCTCTGAAATGCCTCATTAGAACATGACACTGCAGCTCAGGTCAGCCGGGGTCGTCCTGCCCTGCCTTTGACCAAGCGCTTGGGATCTGGGATCTTGGGATCAGGGAGAGCAGCAGCCCCCAGGAATCTTCTGCTGGGATTGGGGGTCATCGCTGGCTCCTGTTAGAAGCCGGATCCTGTTCCCGTTGGCATCCCCCATCCCATCGCTTCCAATAAAGGGCAGCGCCCCGGCCTGTCAAATGCAAGCAAACTCTTATGCTCCCAAAAGGTAGGAAATCTCAGGCTATGCAGACCGTATCCCATGGGTGTGCAGCACTCAGGGCCGTCCTTACCCATAGGCAAAGTAGGCAGCTGCATAGGGCACCAGGAAACTTGGGGCACCAAATTTCCTGGTGCCCTGCTCAGCTGCATGCTGCTCCAGCCCCTGCTCCAGCTCTTCTCCAGAGGCCTCCCACCCCCGACCCTGCTCTGCCCCAACACCGTCTCTTCCCACCCCTGCCCTGCCCCAGCCCCACTCCCACCCCCACTCCCCTGAAGATTGCAGCCAGGCCCGACCCTACACTCACTGCATGGTAAGTGGAGTGACCCAGCCCCAGCCTGCTTCGCTCCCCTGGCTCCCAGGCTTGGGGGGAGGGGGTAACCACCCCCCAGCACTTGCCAGTGGCATGGCTGGGAGCCAGGGGAGCGGAGCAGGCTGGGGCCAGGTCACTCCACTTCCCGCAGGAAGTGACCAGCCCCCTCCTGTCCCCCGTGGAGGCCTGGAACCAGCCCACCCCCACTCTCCCCTGTGGAGGCCTGGGGCCCCACACAGCCCCCCCATGGAGGGGCTGCATAGGGCACCAAAATAGCTAGGGATGGCCCAGGCAGACCCCCATATCCCCGGCTAAGCATGGGTGGGCAGTGCCCCCATATCCCATGCGTGGGCAGTGCCCCCGTATCCCATGGCCAGTCAGTGCCCTGTCTTCTCCTGGCTAAGCAGCACCCCACACCCTCTGGCTGGGGCAGTGCCCCCACTGATGGGCAGGACCTGTATGGCCGCACTTCCCTCCCACAAAGCCAACATCCCCTTCCCCGCCAGGAGCAGCAGCGGCAGGCTAAGCCCAGCGAGAGGAAGCTCAAGGGGGAAACACATCTGATGCAATCCCCTGGCCTAATGGCTTGAGACAGGGCAGGACCCTGACCACCCTCCACCTCCCTCGTTTAGCCAGTGAGACCACTCCAAGGGCTGGGCTCTTGCTTCTGGGGAGCAGAGGAGCCCCGGACTGGTCACTCCAGTGTAAACATCCATGTGTTACTTAGCGACTAATTGCAGGGAGGTTGATGACCAGAACCTGGGGAGAGGGGGGTTCCCCGCCTAATCAGAAAGACTTTAATTACACTCATCTTGAGCTGCTGCTTCTCCAATCCCATTGTCCAGCTTGGAGAAGGTTCCCGGCCCCCCTCCCTCCCCGCTTCCCCCTGCTCACCCCAATCCAGCCCGGTCCCCCTTCATGCCGCCTTCATTCTTGTATCGAAAAGAGGCAACCGAACCCCATCCACCTACCCCTTCCCCAACACCCGCCAGAGCCGCCCGCCTTGCCAGCCCCAGCTCCGGAATGCGGCCCTGAGAGGCGGGAAGGGGCTGGATTTCCAGCAAGAACTGGGCAGGTGGCATAAAACCTGAGCCAAGGCTCTTCCTCTGTTTACAGCCCCAGCCCTTCCCAGCCCGGGAGCCAGAGCTGTGGAGCCTGTTAGGTTAGATTGGGCCAAAAAGGAGACTAGCACAGGATCCTAGCCGAGGAGGAGGGTGGGGAGAGGGCCTGAAAAGGAAATGCCGTTCGAGAGCCACCCTGCCTCTTGCTAACTGAGGCTTTACTGGAGAGATGGGGCTGGTGCAAAAAGCCACATCCCAACAGTGCCCCACAGCTCTGCGGTGGTTGGGATCTAGGGCTGCCCCCCTCTGGTGTTGCCCATGTTGTTTAGCCAGTAGCCTCCCCAGGGCGGGGAATGTGTCTCCCCTTCATCTCCCAGCGGACAGGAGTCAGGAAAACTGGGATCTGTTTCTGGCTCTGAAACTGACTCGCTTGTGTGACCTTGGGCAAGTCACTCAGGGCAACACCTTGGAGCCGAAAGTGAGGCCAAGTCCGTCTTTAGGCATGTAAATAAGACTGGCCCTAATCTCAGAGGCCACATGGATCCCATTGGCCTCCATGGAGTCACTCTGGCTTGACACCATTGTAACTGAGAGCAGAATTTAGCCCAAGGCTGGGCAAACTATGGCACATCCGGCCCTTGATCTCCCTCCGGGGAGTGGGATCAGGTGTTTGCCCTGCTCCACACATGCCATGGCTCCGCACAGCTCCTGAAAGTAGAGGCATGTCCCCTTCTTCAGCTCCTATGTATAGGGGCAGCCAGGGGGCTCTGCACACTGTCCCCGCCCCAAGCGCAGCCCCTGCAGTTCCCATTGGCCAAGAGCCGTGGCCAATGGGAGCTGCAGAGGTGGTGCCTGTAGATGGGGCAGCGCACAGAGTTGGAGAGGGGGGGACATGCCGCTGCTTCTGGGAGCTGCTTGAGGTAAGCACTGTCTGGAGCCTGCACCTCTGACCCCATCCTGTGCCCCAACCCCTTGCCCCAGTCCTGATCCCCCTCCTGCCCTCCAAATCCCTTGGTCCCAGCCTGGAGCACCCTCCTGCACCCCTCAACCCTCATCCTAGCCCCACCCCAGAGCCTGCATCTCCAGCCGGAGCTCTCACCCCCTCCAACCCCAACACCCTGCCCCAGCCCAGAGCTCCCTCCTGCACCCTGAACACCTCCTTTCTGGCCCCACCCCAGAGCCTGCACCCCCAGCCGGAGCCCTCACCCCCTCCCACACCCCATCCCCCCAGTTTCGTAAGCATTAATGGCCCACCATACAATTTCCATACCCAGATATGGCCCTTAGGCCAAAGTTTGCACACCCCTGATTTAGCCCCTGGAATCGGTGGCCAGGAGAAAGGTGGCATTTCCCAGTGGCTACCCCACCGCTCCCATTCTGTGGATGGCGCTGGAGAAATGGGCAGGTCTCAAAGTCCCCGTCTTCACCCCCCACCCCCAGTGGGAAAGGTTGGCAAATGCTGCATTTTTAACAGCAGCTGCTAGACATGCAGAACCTACTGCCCTGCTGTATCTGGGTACTGGGCAGTGCCCAGGGAACCGAGTGCCTAATGGCAGGCGTCGCGAACGGAAGAGCGAGCATGTGTGAGTGTGTATCCATGCAAGCGTGCATGCCGTGTTTGCGTACCAGGCATGTGTGCATGCAATGAGCCTGTGTAATCGTGCGTGCACACAGGCATACGTAGCAGGGAGCCATTTAAAGATGCTTTCCTGCTGTGCTTAGTAACTTTACAGCCCTACAGAGATGTTCTCCAGACCAGCTTTTCACATTCCTCGCTAGTCATTTCTCACCTCCTTTTAAATGGGGCCTTTTAGTTAATCCAAGAACTGCCAATACTAATTGATTTTCTTTCAGTCCCTGGAGGACTCAGGTTCCAGATGTTCACAGCTGGACGGGCTATCTGTAAGAACTGTCTCTGTTACCAGAGACCCCAGAAGGAGGCTGAGCGCTAGGCACAGGATTAACCTTTGGCTGAACTAGAACCAACCAGGCAGTATTACCTGGTTAGTTACCGGCTCTGCGAACAGAGGCCCATTCCATAAGGACCGTTTTCCAGCTGCCTCCTTTCAAAACGAAGCAGGAGGCAATTATGAACTGATTGGCCGTCAATCCAACCAGACGGGGCGTCAGCGCAAACTCTCCCAGCAGAGGCGTTGATGAACCTGGCCAGAGACCAATCTACGTAAGCGGAGGGTGGGGGGGAATCTGGAGAAAGTTCCTATCTTGGAGTGGTATCTTAGAAATTGGACGTGGGGAGGAAAGTCTGATGGAAAAGAGCAATCGCCGCCTTAGCTGTGTCTCTGAGTTGATTTTGAAAGCCTTGAGATTTCATGTGGTTATGGGCTGAAATGAAACACACGCCCACAGCTGATCAGGAAAGCTTTGTCAAACACAGAGCGCTTCGACAAGGGGGGCGGGTGGAACACCCTGGCTGGCTTGATGAAAATCACTGGAATTCAACTGCCAAATAAATCGGAGCGGGAATGGAAAGCAGGGGTAGTTATGGGGCGTTATCGAGTAGGGTGGCAAAGTGGCACAGGGTAACAGTGGCTGACTGCTGGATCCGGGGGCCAGTGGAGGACTGGCTGTGTTTATTATTTCTCTAAAGTTACAGCCACGGCCAAATATTTAGATTATAATAGGAAAAATCCCCACCGAGGTGAGAATGAAAAAGAGGAGCAGAAATGGGAGGTATCCGCAAAATCACAGTCAGGTGTGTTAGAAATGGGCTCAGTGACACAGACAGGTGGGGGGGGGTCACCAGTCTGCCCTGGCCCAGTGCAGAACTCCCATCATGTTATCATCACTTGAGATCGGGGCCCCACTGTGCCAGGCGCTGTACAATAATAGTCTGCAGCCCTTCATCATTTGATCGCAAAGCGCTTTACGAAAGAGGTCAGCGCCGTTATCTCCATTTTGTGGATAAGGGAAAGTGAGGCACAGAGAGGCGGAAGATCCACATGCATAAAGGGGCTTTGGCGTCTAAACCCCAGCTTAGGCCTAAGCCTGTGTGCGGATTGAGGCTGAAATGACTGACCCTAGGTCACGCACGTGGCAGAATCAGGAACACAGCGTAAGTCTCCTGAGTCCCAGGCTGCTGCTCAATCCACTAGGCCACACAGCCTCCCAAGTGCACAGCCAGAGGCACCTTCTGCCCCCAATTGCTCACACTCTAAAGAGGCCGGCCAGACAGAGGAAGCATTACTGTTGCCATTTTACAGATGGGAAACTGAGGCACAGAAGGCTGGCAGTGACGTTACTTACGGGCTCAGAATTCACCAGCTTCAGCTGGCTGCAGGGGCACTGAGCACTCTAGCAACTTGGCCGGGCACCAACAGCCACAACGGGCACCAACAGCTGCCACGCACAGCACAAATGTGGCCCTGGCGCCAGAAGGGTTAACGTAAAGAAACCCACTTAGTGGGTGCAACCCACCCACCCCCAACTTCCCCTATGCCCCTGCCAGTGGCCCAGAATAAAAGAACGTCTCTTCCCACAATCCCACCGGGTGCCCGCGTTCCGGGCGGCTGCTGCTCAGGGCCCTTCAGGTGGCCAGGAGCATTTAGTGCTGCGGTTGCTGACACTGCAAACATCAAACAGCCCCAGCCACTCTGCCCCTTAGAGAGGAACAGCCACTCTGCGCCCCGGAGAAGAGGCTGAATGTTGGGGTCAGTGGAGGGGGCGTTGCTAGGTTGGGGCCAGGAGGGTTCAGGCGGTTTCTCTGGCTTCAGTCGCCCAACAAAGGCTGCTTTTCTTGTGCTCCCACTCCCTGCCCGCTTGCTTTCCAACAGAGTGGCTGGATCTTAAAGGGGGCCCCTGAATATTGTATGCACCTTGTTAAAGTGCTCATCAGCCGGGGGAGCTGAACAGAAGAGGCAGCATGTCCTAGTGGTTCACACAGTAGCCTGGGACACCGTTGTGGGTTCTATTCCTGGGTATGCTGTGAGGTACCCAGGGCAAGTCATGTCCCCTGGCCGTGCCTCAGTTTCCCCATCTGTAAACTGGGGTAAGTGCTACTGAGGTGCTTGGTAAAGCACTATGAGAGTCGTAGACGAAAAGTGCTTATGAAGGAGGGTCATTTCCAGCCATGGCTGGGAAGTGGCATCTCCTCAGCAGGCTCCTTTTGGCTCGAGAAAGTGCTAAGAGCAGCTAGGGGATCGGTCTCATGGTCACAGCCAAGGAGTTGCCCCAGAACAGGTCTCCACGGAATTGCCCTGTAGCGGGGCAGTCACTCCGCTCCTTTCCTGAGGGGGTTAAAGCAGCCCTGGAGAGATACTAGTCTGATTGGGAGAAGCAGCCACAGGTGAGGCCACACCCCAATCAGGCCCCAGCTGACCCTATAAAAGGACTGCAAGCCAGACGCTTAGAGAGAGATTCTTTCTAGCTTCATCAGAGAGAAGGGCTGTGCAGCGCAGCAAGGCTGGGGGAAGGTAGAGTCGCTGGGGAGCTCTAGCCTGGAAAACCTGCAGGCCAAGTTAAAGGCCTATAAAAGGTACTGGGGCTGCAGAGGGGTAGCCCAGAGATAGGTAGAGGTGGCAGGTCCTGATCCCCTGGCCGATGATGAGCCTGCCCCAGGGGGTGGAGGCTAGATAGTGACTGGCATTAGCCACTGAGGTAAGGTGGGTCTAGAGGGTTGGGGGTTCCCCTGGATTGGGGGTCATTGCTTGGGGCAGAACCCTGATCTAGAAGGGCACTGGGGTCTAGGGGGAGACATGGGGGCCAGCGGCAGGTGAGACACAGGCCTGCAGAGGGCGCTCTGTGCGGGAAGAGCTAATTCCCTGGATGACCAGCAGGAGGTGCCACAGTGGTGAGTTGCCCCCTCACCACATGCCCCCATCGGAGGTGGGACACACACTAGAGCTGGGGCTTTGCTGCCTCTAGTCTCCTCTCTGGCTGCTATCACTTCCCTGAGGAGAATCAAAGCAGCTGGTTCCTCTCCAAGAAGACCCCGCCCGGAGCTCTGTTTAGGCTCCGACTGCAGGCCCCTGTCTCCATTTCAATGGAACTCCCTTGTCCTTATTAACATCCCCTGATTATGGACTCATAGAATCATCTAGTCTGGAATCCTGCCCACTGCAGGCCACAGAACCTCACCCACCCACTCCTGTAACAGACTCCTAACCTCTGGCTGAGTTAGTGATGTCCTCAAATCATGATTTAAAGACTTCAAGTTATAGACACTCCACCATTGACACCACTTTAAACCTGCAAGTGACCCATGTCCCATGCTGCAGAGGAAGGAGAAAACCCGCCAGGGTCTGCCAATCTGACCTAAGGGAAAATTCCTTGCTGACCCCAGATATGGCATCGACTTAGCCCCTGAGCATGTGAGCAAGACCCACCAGCCAGACCCCTGGGAAAGAATTCTCTGCAATAACTCAGAGCCCTCCCCAGCTAGTGTCCCATCGCCAGCCATTGGAGATATTGGCTGCTGGCCATCGCAGATCAGCTATGTGCCACCATAGGCTGCCCCGCCATCCCCTCCCCTCCCCTCCAACAACATATCAGGCTCAGTCTCAAAGCCAGTTTGTGTTTTTTGCCCCTATGCTCCCTTTGAGAGGCTGCTCCAGAACTTCACTACTCTGATGGTTAGAAACCTTGGCCTTATTGTGTGACTGTTATGCCCAGCCTGAGTGGACGGCGCCTGGGCCATGTGGAAGGGAAGCAGGTGGCTGGGGAGCTCTAGGCTCAGGCTTTGATCAGAGCCTGTGGCCGTGTCCCAGAGGTGGGTGTAGCCCCCCTGGGCCTCGGGCCAGATCATCCCAGGGAGGGGTGTGTTTATCCCTAATATCAGCCTCTCCCCAGGGGATGGAACCAGGCCTAAGCATGCCCCTGGCTAAACACCCAGCACGCACCCCCAGGGAGTTAGAGGCGTCTCCATTCTTCCTCAGCAGTAGCAGGGCTTTTATCCTCTCTCGGCTCCTGCCACTAAGAGGCGGGATGATGGCACACACCAGAGCCAGTGCATTCCCGGCACAGCCTCAAAGGAGGGCCCCATGGCAAAGTGCCAGTCCAGTAGAACAGGCTGAGGGTGCAGGGCAGAGGACCCTGGCTGCTAGAAGGATGAGGGAGGGTAATTTGCCCTCGGATCTCCATGCACCCATCAGTCAATATCATTGACCCCCATTGGTGGGGCAGGGGGATGTGGGTGTGAGGAGGGCAGGGTACGGCGGTGTGGGGGGCAGAGGTGTGGGGGGCAGAGGTATGTGGGCATGAGGGGACAGGGTACGGACGGTGGTGAAGAGACAGGAGTGTCACAATCCTGAGATGCAGAGAGAAGGTGCCTGAGTTTGCTGCCTGGTGAGGGCTCATGCCCAGGGCCAGCTCTACTGTTTTTGCCACCCCAAGCAGTGTGCTGAATTGCTGCTGCAGGGGCTGGGCGGCAGTCCGTGTGCCATTAGGGCGGCAAGCGTGTTTCCTCGGCGGCGGCAGTAATTCGGCGGCAGCTTCTGTCTTCAGCTGGAAGAGAGAAGCGGCACCACCACAGACAGCTGAACATAGAAGCTGCCGCCGAATTGCCGCCACTGTGGAAACACACGTGCTGCCCTAATGGCACATGGACTGCCTCCTCCCCAGCGGCAATTCGGTGCGCTGCTTGGGGGCAAAACTACACGGACTGCCGCCTCTTGCAGATTGCTGCCCCCAAGCACCTGCTTGGGATGCTGGTGCCTGGAGCCGGCCCTGCTCACCCCAGGGAGGGGAACCAGACTCCTGCTCCCATTAGGCTACATGTGGCCTGCTGGTGCTTTAGGGGGGCTGGAGTGGGGGGTGAGAAGCCCCCAGCTGCTGCCTTAGTTCCAGCCACAGGCTGCATCTTCTCCCCTCTCGCTTGCTCAGATTATTATAGAGCCTGAACCTCTCTTGTCTGTCTTCAGGGCAATTTCCAGTTAGAATATGAATCCGCTGCTCAGTATAGAGATTTGCAGCAATCCGGGGAGAAGAGGGAGAATGCGGGGGGGGGGGGGGAGCGGGGGCGGAAGCAGGGCAAGCAGCGGAGGGAGAATGATGGCAGAAAAGGGGGCAGAGACAGAAAAGCGAGGAGACAAAGCACGGGAGATATCGATGCTGGTTTGGGGCTGAAGCCGTCTGTGGGCTCTTTTGTGTGTCACCCAGCAGGTCAATATGGCACGGGTCCGATGGTTAATTAGTAATGATTGTCACTGTTGGTATTTGAGTGCCTGCCCGCACAACGATGCCTTAGACTAGGGTGACCAGACAGCAAGTGTGAAAAATCAGGATGGGGGCAGGGTAAAAGGAGCCAATATAAGAGACCCGAAAATCGGAACATCTGATCACCTTGCCTTATACAGACCAACACCCGCAGCATGCACGCTCAGACACAAACACATGCAGAGCTCACACCTGCACTCTCATATCTAATCAGTTACACAAATCAATGCACACATACCACACACCACTGAACTCACCCACATAACCACACTTACACAAGTCAATGCATGTGTACCTCCCACACATGCAGCATACAGCTGAACTCACACACAAGTGAATGCACAGGTACCACTCACACACAGAACCACACATAAGTCAATCCACATGTTCCTCACACACACAGAATACAGCTGAACTCACACAATCACACTTACACCAGTCAGTGCACGGGTTCACCCCCCACCCCACAGAGCATACAGCCAACTCTCTCACAACACAAATCAACATGCATTTCCCACACCTGCATGCAAAGAAATGCACGCATACCACACACAAGCATGCCCTTCCCATGCTCTCCGACCCTGACAGAAGCACATACACAATACACAAAGAAACACATCACTGCGCATACACATGCAAACCACACTAACACAAAGCCTGCCCTTACAGAAGCCACCCACGCAGCTCACACTCGAAACACACACGCATTCTCTTTCCTTCCTTCCCCCATCCCCCTGCGCACACAATCCCCGAAGCCAACCAGAAAACAAAATCACCAAAGTGATGTACACGCCTCCACCCATGAGCACAGGGCTTGACTTTCCTCAGTGAAACTTTAATCTTTGGTGCTGGGTAGCCTGTTTATTTATAGGCTTCGCTCACTGTGTGTGACAGAAGGCAGGTCCTAAGTAAATGTATCTCAGTAGGCCCTTCCAGTGATGCTATCTTCACAGGATTTACAGCTTCAAAGAGTTCTGCCTCAAAGCTCCCAAATATCTTTTCATCATTTCAGCCTAGATCTAATTATCCATCCATAGATATGAGACACTTTGTCTATTCTTGCTGCTGCTGACCCAAAAAAAAAAAAGCACGCTTTATTTTTTTTCATTTGGAGCTGTTTGTTTGCATTCAGATTCTAGTTTCAGTCTATAACTTTTCTGGGAATGCTTTCAGCTCTGAGGATGTGTAATCATTCGGGACAGTCAATTAAGATATACTCGTGCATAGCTGCACTAGTGCAAAGGGATCTCACCAGTGTTACACACTTAGAAGTACTAGTGAATAGATGCACAAGTGCAAAAGGATCACACTGGTGTCAAACGCTCAAGGAAGCAGGGAAGTACTGGTGAACAGGTGCAGCAGTGAAAAGGGATCACAATGGTGTTACACACATAGAGAAGTACTGGTGAATAAGTACAGTAGTGAAAAGTGATCGCACCAGTATTACACACATGGGGAAGTACTGGTGAATAGGTGCACCAGCAAGAAGTCATCATGGAACAAAGGTGTTCTGCAATCAAGGAAGTATTGGTGAACAAATGCACTAGTGGAAAGGCATTGCTGCTGAACACCAATGGTGGGTAGGGATAGTGGTGCCTGGGAGGACAGGGAGGCTGGTGATTAGGGGAACAGTACATGGGAGGGCAAGGAGCCTGGTGGTCTGGGGCAGTAGTGGTTGGATAAGCACTGTTGGCAGGCTGACTTCGAGGCTTGCCGGGTTTGCTGGGAAGGAAAATGTCTTGTCCCTTATTGTTCTGCCCTACGGGAGACAGCTAGTAATTAAGCTGAAGGTACAGCACACAGTGTTCTCGCCGTCAGAGAAGGAGCATGCAGGGTGCTTTTAACTGCACCGAGTTATTAATTAAGTGTAAGGTATATTTCCCATTTCATCTTGTGTGTAATTATATCGCAGGTAGAGCAAATGCTTTGCTTGTTAACATTTGCCTGGGAGGCTGCTGGTCGTGCAGGCTGGCCCCTCTGCTCTGAGCCGGGCCTGGGATGTTACACTGCCCTGCACGCTTGCCAGATCACAGCAGGCCAGCCGGGCTGGTGCGGAACATAAAGGGGTACTGCAAGGCCCAGCATTTGCCAGCAGCACGGGATCAATTAAAGAGGCTTGCAGCACTGGGGTTTCTGCTGTTTACGCAGCCAGTTCTGGTCTTTGGGATATTAGGGGTCTGGTTTAGAGTGTGTGTGTGTGTGTGTGTATTTTGTGTCATGATTGCATCTCTCATTTGCATGTGCGGTGCAAGGGATCGTGCATGGAAATGGCGAGTGGGGGTTGAATGTCTAACTGCTGCCGTGGCAAATGGCTCGTTCTGCTCATTTGCACGCACGATTTACCGCTCTCTGCACACGTGCGATGGTTGCGTTTTGCCCATGGGATTCCCTGTCTCGGCATGCAGCAGGGGCCCGGCTCCTGGGTGCAGAGGCCGAACCATAGGGTTGATGGGCTGGCCCCCTTTGCGACGTGCTTGGAGGTCTAGGGGTGAGAAGTGCAATAGAAGAGTGAGATGTTATTGTAAAGGAGAGAGAAGGTGGCTCATGGATGCTGAGAGCCAGATTTGCTCTTGAGCTGGCAGCGGGAAAGGGGCGGTAGATCCCTACGCTGCTGCTTACCCTTCCTGCCTTTGTCTGTCTGATCTACACTGTCTGTAGGGTCTTCGTAACAGGGACCATCTCCCAATATATGTATGGACAGCGCCTAGCGCAATGGGGCTCCGACAGTCGCTAGGGCCTCTGGGGGTTACTGTACTGCAGTTACCATAGTGATGACCAAGGAACAAATGCGTCCTTCCCTAATGATATAAACCAGGGATTCCTGAGAGTCTTCCAGGCAGGAGTCGTTCTGAGCCGTGTAGACACAACCCATGTTGAAAAGAAAGGGGTTGTCGGGGTGAATCCTAACTGGTCAGTGTACATGATTGCACCCTGAATTTGCAGGTGCAGTGCTGGGGATCATGCATAGAAATGGTGAGGGTTTGATTCACAGGAAAAGACCCAATCTCTCCAATCCGTCTGCTGCTTGATAAATGCAGAGCGCAAGCCCCAGGCTGCAGCTAGCAATGCCCCTTCGCTGAGCGAGGCCTTTCTCGGTAATTATTCAGTCTGGATTTACGAGGAATTGCAGCTCCCACTAAGAGTATCCACAGACTACTCAGTTATATTTATTATTGGCCTGAGATCTAAGGAGACTAAAATTATAGCAACAGAGGTGGCGACAGCATTTGACTTGGTGCACGGGTCCCTTGGCTTGTGATTTCTCTCTCTGAAGAGCAGCCAATATTCCCAGGAACTATATTAGCTGGGGAAAGGATTATTCATTATTATTAATTAGTCTTATTAAGACTTTGCTGACCTGGGGCCTTGGAATCTGGCTGGGACGCCAGGGCTAACATCCCTGCTTTTGAGAAGTGCTCCAGAGCCTCGAATAATCATGAAGGACCACGGCCAGGCATCCCCCAAAGGGTTAGCTGCCTTCTCACAGGCAGCCCTCCCCTGCAACAGGGTCACCCTGCTCATGTATCTCCTCCAGCTCATCATGTCGATCCTTTTGGTTTCCCAGGTTGCTCTGTCTCACCTCTTCCAGCCAAGAAACCTCCCCGTTTGATGGTGATGTTATGCAGATCGCACCATAGCGGGGTCCTCTCTCTGATCCTGGAAGGGTCAGAGAGCCATTTGCCACCGGGCTCCGCAAACACACTTTCCAGATGCCAACTGTCCTTTCGGTGATCCAGCTGGTAAGTTATAAATGGACTTGTTCTAATTAGAGGCCGGCGAAGTGGATCAGGAGTGAAGGGAAAAGTAAAAACTAAATTAAAGTGAGGGAGATTTTATCTTCCAAAGCTCAGGCAGACTGCTAGGGAGTGAAATGTCTGAGACGCTGCTTGTCTTCTGTGCAGACTTGGAGACGATAGGTGACGGATGCTGCAGAAGAATCTCTAAAGACCAGTTTCAAAGACACGCTGAAAGACACGCGCCAGATCTGAGTGTCTGAGGGGGAGATAGGCAAAGGGGGGCTGGGCGCCCCGCAGCTCTGTGTGCCTCTGACACACCCAACAACGTAAGAGTAAGGCTGGTCCTATGGGTCAGGCACAGGCTGCAGGAGAGCTTGGTTCAGTCCCAGCCCTGCCACAGACTCCTGGTATAACCTTAGTCACATCATGTTGCCACCCTGTGCGCCATCTCCTCACCTGTACTAAGGGAATAACCCCACATCCTAGCGGCCTCCCTCTGGCCTGTTTAGATGATAAGCTCTTTTGGGGAGGGACCCTCGCACGACGGGATCGGCTCTGCTGTCAGTCATTTCCCTGACACGCTGCTGTCACACAAATGAACAAAGTGCTCCACTGACGTCAACCGGAGTTTTGCCCTTGACTTTGGTGGAGACAGGATTTTACCCCCTAGGGCCTGACTTGTGGGCTGCCCTGGGATTTCCTGTACCTTCTGCCTCCTCTCCTTTGCAGTACCGAGCTTCAGAGCCCTGCTGGCTTCTCAAACAGCAGCGAGGCCTCGACAGACCCAGATTGTAGAACATCATGTTCCGAGCCCCGACCCGCAGCCTCCACCCTAAAGCTGTGTGCTTCCAAACAGCACCTCTGTTCAACGCGCTGGCCTTTGGAATGGAAATACTGTGTCTATGCACAGCCGCGTTCAGATCTGCCCATGGAACTAAATTTACCTTCCCCAGCTCGTCCCGGGTTTGTGAGCTCAGCAATATATGAAATTGATCGTTCAAGTGGGAGTGAATTTTGGTAGATCTGCGTGTTAGGTTTTTTAAATTTGATCCGTTCCGCTCAGTTCAGTCTATTCATCTGTCCGATTCTCTTCTGACTTGCACATCCCCCGGTTGCCTCCTGCCATTAATTATTAATTAAAAGACTGAAAATCTAGTGAAAGGGGGAAGAATGGGGTGGAGTGAAGGACAGAAGAAAAGTGGGCTGATACTAGGGGAGAGAGCGAGAGATGATCCAGAGGAAGGAGGGAGAAAACAGAAAGGAGGGACAAGAATGGGGAAGGAAAGTGGCAGAGAGAAGGAGGAAATGTTAGGAATGGGGGGGACAAGCTAGAGATAGTGGCAGCCTGGTCTAGTCACAATCCCTGGGCGGCCACAGAGGTCCAGATGAGGGCCTGTGATGTTCGTGCATTCCGGTGCTTCCTGGTCTCGTATGTGACTGCTTGATGGAGCAAGGGTAGGCGGTGACCCCAGAGGGCTCTATGCACCATCCATCCAGTGATGATTCCACGTTGTGGGCTAGTGGGAGAGAGGAGATGACCTAGTCGATGTTCTGATGCTTCCATAATAACATTGGTTATAAGACTCCCCTGTGATTGGGCCATATTTCTCTAAGGAAATATATATTGGCCAATAATTGGCCCAGGCCGTGAAGTTCAGATCAGGAGCCAAAGTCTCCCAAATGAGACCAGACCTGGGAATCTGGGTCCATCATAGCCTGGGAATAGCACTAAGGCTGGGATCCAGCTAAGCACATGCTTAAGTTTAAGCACTTGACCAGTCTCCTGTGGCTAAATCTAAGTACCCAGGTGGACGTGCTTTGCTGGATGGGAGCCTCAGTACCCGATCGGTGCCGTGGGACGTAGCTAGAGGGGCTCCAGGGATGGTCTGGAAGGATCACGCTGCCCATGGACAAGCGGTTGCGACAAGCAAAGCTGGATCCTGATGCGGGGGATAAAGACGTTTACTCAGTCACCGGCCTGGCACCGCCAACCTCCTGGGAAGCCCAGGGGAGAGGAGGCAGTTGCCAGCATTCTTTGACAGGGCCGAGAGTGGCAGCTGCACCTTTGAAGACCAGCATGGGTTTCGGGGGCTTGGTCCAACACCCAGCGGCCAGCAGAAAGGCAGCAGTGGGCTTTGAGTCTGGCTACAAGCCTCTGAGCTCTTTGGAGAGAAGCCAGAGTCTGGGTTGTCAGACCTGTTTCCCCAGCCCCCTTGATCTTCTGAGATGTTTCTGAGAGTTTCAGATCTGTCCCCGAGGAGGAGCTGGTGTCTTTTCTCCCCTCGTTCCCATCCATTTCCCCGGCGTCAGCGGAAGTCATTTCAGTCGCTCCCTCTCATGATCAAACACGGGGCGTCATTCTTTTCTAATTAACTATCACCCAGGGAAGGGATCACCTTGACAGGCTCTGTGCGAAGAAATTCACCAGGGGCTGCCGCTTTCTGCGTCACCAGCCCTGGGGGCTCCCTGCTGGGAAGTATAATGCCCTGTCAGTGAACTGGCAACCCCCTCGTGAGAGAGAGACACCAGTCCTACTCTGAATGAAGATGCTGTTTTGATGTGTATCTTCATAGCTAGTAAATATTTATCCGTCTCTCTAGCTGCTGGGGCCTGCGCCGACCGCCCAGCACTTCCCAACGCTGCTTGAACTCCATGAGAGACAAGAGTGCTCAGCGCAGGACGTTTGCCATGGGGTGGCTTGGGACGCCAAGATCCTATCATGCCCTGGGGTTTCTATGCATTCCTGTGGCAGGGCGGAGGGAGCCCACCAGGGCAGAAATGCCGCCGTCTCTACCCTTCTCCCGTACACCCAAAAGCCTTGTCTACACTAGGGTTAGCTTGGGGCTGCCACTGCTGTTATAGGCTGGGATTTGCAAAGGGGCCCAAGGGAGTTAGGCACTCAACTCTTGAACTCTGTTGAGTCCCTATGGAAATCCCAGCCAAGGGGCTGAGTGCTCTCTCTGCAGCCTTCTTGCCTCTGCTACCATCAGGGAGATTCCTCTCTGGTCGCCATTGCTTTCTACCGGCAGCTGGCACACCAGGTTTGTTGCCAGCTGGGACCAGTCAGAACCAACTGGAATTCTCACCATGGAGGGGCATGGCAGTGAGGCCTGCCCTGCACAGGGCTAGGTGAGATGGTGCCCGGCTGAGCAAGCATTTACACGGTGTCCCTAGTGTAGACAGAGCTAAAGAGGGTTGGAGAGAGCCTTGCTGGTCTGGCTTCTCCAGGCAGGGGTGTGATTAGGCCATGGGGAGTGACTTGCCTGGGAGCCAGGAGTCCAGACTCCCAGTGGCCTCCTGGCCAACTCTTCCACTCACACTTACAGGAAGTGGCAACCAGAGAAGCCTCTTCCAGCCAGTCTGATTGCTTCAGCATGCAGCTCCCCCCACCCCTATCCCCAGGTGCGCCCCCCACTCTCAGGGAGAGCACGACAGCTGGGCCAAACAAGGATTCCGTTAGCATCTAATTGCTTGATTATGGGCATTCCACGCTGCCTCTTTTGAGTGAACGCTGCATCTGGAAAGACGAGCGTGCAGAGATGCGCACTTGGCTTGGGAAGCTATCAAAGCTGTGGCCTGGGAATCCATCCGCAGGCATGCAGGGCAGGACTTTGGGATTATGGCCGGTGCTGTGTCCATGACCAGGCGGTGGTGTTGTGGCCAAGAAAGCTCTTCTGTAACTCCCTCTAGCAACTCAGTGCCTTGATGGAAGTCAGCAGTGACCTGATGAATGACCACACACCTTCTCCTGGTCTGGTTTCACACGGTCAGATGTCCTGCTGGGTCAAGTATCAGAGGGTTCTTCTTGAACTGGTAGCAGCTCAACCTTGGGGAACTCTGGCTTAGCTCTTGCAGCTGGTGGGATGTGAGAAGATAGTTCTCCTGGTCAATTAAACCAGCCATCAGGAGCAGGCGCTGGCTGCAGGAGACCTGGGTTCGAATCCTAGCTCCGATGCCCTGTGTGACCTCCAGCAAGTCACAACTGGGATTGTTTAGTCTGCAGAAGAGAAGAATGAGGGGGGATTTAATAGCTGCTTTCAACTACCCGAAAGGGGGGTTCCAAAGAGGATGGATCTAGACTGTTCTCAGTGGTACCAGATGACAGAACAAGTAGCAATGGTCTCAAGTTGCAGTGGGGGAGTTCTAGGTTGGATATTAGGAAAAACTTTTTCCCTAGGAGGGTGGTGAAGCACTTGAATCAGTTCCCTAGGGAGGTGGTGGAATCTCCTTCCTTAGAGGTTTTTAAGGTCAGGCTTGACAAAGCCCTGGCTGGGATGATTTAGTTGGGGATTGGTCCTGCTTTGAGCATGGGGTTGGACTAGATACCTCCTGAGGTCCCTTCCAATCCTGCGATTCTATGATTTAATTGACTCTGGCTCAGAAAAGAGTAGGGATAATGCTCCCCAACATGAGTGCATGCACCTTGCGCATGAGGTCCTGGGTTGCTACAGAGATGGGAGCCAGATGCAGAGATCCTTGGACGGCTGGTGGGAAAATGTGCCTTCACAGGTGGGATCTCCTGGAAGAGCTAGAATTGAGAGGTCCCACTCAATGAGCTTCCAGCATCGACAGGGTTAACAGAGGATGTTTGGGGCAGGAAACATGATTCACCAGCAGCGATGGTGGGTTATGCAGTTTAGCCACAGGAAGCAAATTCCCTTTGGTCCATTCAATTCCCAGCCTTGTCCATCGACTTCAGCTGAGCTGCTGCTGATGTGTTAAAAGAGGTTGAAAGGAATCAATCCCTCTGCAATCTTCGCGGGAAACACTCGGCGCTCGCAGCCAGGCAGCAAAGCATGGTGGGCGCTGGCTGAATGCGAATGAGGCTCAGCTCCCATGTTCATGGTGCCAATGGGTAGCTGGCACGGTAAGTTGCTGGCAAAATCTGCTTTAAGGTCACACGCAGCCTTGCATACCTGTGTCCCATTTGTACCAGATGAGAGGCAAACAGCCAGGGGGAAATTACCATCTGCATCTGGAAATCGCCTCTCTATCCCAGGAACACTTGGCATCTCCTCTTCACAACGGATAGGAACTGGGGATACCAGCCTGGACCAGGCCCAAGCTCTATGTGGCCCAGTATCCTGTCTCCAACAGTTGCCAGCACTGTCAATTTCCAGGGGAGATGCAGGGACTCCTGCCAGAGGCAGCTATGGGGTAGCCTGTCCCCTGGGTAAGTTTTCCCTGACCTCCCATTGTCCAGGCTGGCACAGGAGGGTTAAAATCCTTTCTCCAGCTCTTGTTTGGTCTTTGGTCTTTACTCTTCTAGCCCTGGAGGCTCCCAAGCACCAGAAATGTCCAACCCTTTTCTGAGGCCTGCAAAGCTCCTGTGGCTGGATCTCCCCGAGGGCTGAGACGAGACCCAGCTCCCTGGTGGGTAGCATCTCTGACTGTTCGTTCGTTTTCCCCGGGAGTTCTGGGTGTTCTGTACGTACACTGGGCTCCAAAGCCTCCTACAGGCACATCCAGAAACAGGTCAAGGAAAAGCCCCAGCTGCCTTGAAACCATCCTCACTGCCTTATTTCTCTCTCTCTCTCTCCCCGCTCCAGGAGGGTAATTGAGGCTGAAGGTGGCAAGGTGACAGTGCCATGCAGGGAGAGCTCCCTCTCCGCCCAGCCTCCTTAGCGGGGAACGGGCACCTGGCACTCTTCACTTCCAGCTGACACCCAGCTCCACCAGTGACGCGTGCCGGGCTCTGAGCACAGGGCTGGCGGATGGTGACTCCTGGGTTCTAAGCCCAGCTCTGGTGACGCCCTCCCAGCCAGTCCCTTCACCTCGCTGGGCTCCCTTGTCCCTGGAGCATTATCTGAGGGGGCCGAAATAGGGCCCTGCCAGTAGCGGCACCTTTTAAAAGGAATAGCCTGGACAGGACCATGTGTCCATTCAGCTGACACCCCTCTGGCTGATAAGAATTCCTGCTGTGGCTAGCCCTGTTCCCAAGGGCGGCTCCAGGCACCAGCACACCAAGCACGTGCCTGGCGCAGCAAGCCACAGGCGGCGCTCTGCTGGTTGCAGTCAGGGCGGCAAGCAGGTTGCCTTTGATGGCATGCCTGCGGAGGGTCCCCTGCGACTTCGGCAGACCTCCTGCAGGTGTGACGCCGAATCCAAGGGACCGGGGACCTCCCGCAGGCAAGCCACCGAAGGCAGCCTGCCTGCCATGCTTGTTGCGGCAAAATACCTAAAGCTGCCCCTGCCTGTTCCCCCAGGCTGCATGGACTCTCTCTAGTGAGGGAGGGGCTCCCTACACCCCCATTTCTCCCCCACCCTCCCACTAGCACATCTGCCCACAACCAGCCATAGGTGAGCTGTATCTGTAACAGGCCCCGGGGGCCGGGCCTAGCTTAGAACCTTCCAAGATTCATATGGTTCTAGATTCTAAGGACCTCGGAAGGGATATTTAGCCTTCTAGGTCTCCTCCCAAATCCATCCTCTCCTCCCAGCTGCTTTCCAAGCCCCAAACAAAGGGCTTTTCTGTAACCCCAACTTGCCTAGGTGGCTGGAGGAGCATCCCCTGGCAGGAAGTAGCCAGCAGTTTTCTGCAGCCTCCTTCCTGGGTGCTGCAAAGCCCTGTTGTATTGTCATGTAGATTTTCCTCGCAGCCTCTGCAAATCCTCCATGCACTGATGTCTGTGTCTCCCATGGCAGCCTTCAGCGAGGTGGGCTGGCAGGGATCGAAAAGCTCAGCTTGTGCCTTTTTAGTTTTTGCTCTTCAAGATTCCCCCCCCCCCGCCACACACACACACACACACACACACACACACACACACACACACACACTTATTTCTTCCCTTAAAAATAGCACGTCTGCTTTTGCTGGAGAATTTGTAGGAGGTCTCAGGGCAGTCGGTGGTGAGCACTCTCACCTGAAATGAATGTGGGTGGGGAGGAGGTTTTTGGAGCAGTAGCAAAACCACCTTCTCTCGTTATTAGCCAATGGAGCTGCAAAACCATAACAGAGCTTTACCCGTCCTCTGCCCATTGCTTCAGCTTCCTCGCTCCTTGCAATGCTGACACTTACCTACGTTGACTCATATAGTGACAGAACCAGTGGAGAGCGGGACCCCGCTGTGCCAGGTGCTGTACATGCTCATAGGGAGCAAAAGCCCAAAGAGTTTACAGTCTAAACAGAATCATTATCCCTGCTTTACAAGCAAGGTCCAGAGACCTGAAATGAGATCAGAGCCACCCAGGGTGTCTGCTGCAGGCAGGGGAAGTCGGCCCACTGCCAGGAAACTGTCTTTCCTCTCCGCCGAGCGTTCCAGCATAGAGGAGATTTGACTTTGTTTCTACTGTACTAAAGATGCAGGAGAGAAACCATTGACTGCCCCAGGCTGTCTTTATCCAGCAGGAAACAAAAGCCATTCAGGGCAGGGGTCACCTTTAATAATGATGAGATGCGGGGCTAGAGAGATGCCCCAGTTGCACTGGAGAACACGAGATTCTCTAATTTCACTGGAGGTTCATCAGCAAAGCCAGGAGATGAGTCAAGCAGCTGCGGGGATGGAAAGGGCCCATGAGACCGTGGCAGACAAGACACGAGGACCTGCTGGTTTCTCTGGCTGCAGCATGACTGGCTTTGCAAAGAGCGAGCTACCCGAGAGACTCTGGATAAATAAGCCAGAATTTCCAATGCACAGGTGGGTGGGTGGGTGGGAGGGCAGGGAGGACTTTCTGAACAGATATACATGTGTGTCCTGGCCCTGCATTTCCTGAAGGCAGCAAGTCTCCCCTGACAAGTGCTGCATCCCTGCGGGTATAAATCCACTGACGGCTGCGGCTTGGCAGCAAAAGATCTACTCTCAGATTCCCTGCACTGCTGGCTGCTGTTGCCACAATTGCTAAGAGGTGCGAGGGTGCGCACGTGTTGATGGCACCCAACCGATGTCCCTGGAGAAAATGCACCGCGCGAGAAACCTTCCGGTCGGGGGTCAGAAATGCTGGGGGAGGGCTGCATGGCCCAATGGATAGAGCATCTCGCTTGGGCTCGGGAGACCTGCATCCTGCTCCTGGCTCTGCCAGTGACCTACTGCATGAGGCTGGGCAAGTTACCTTGCCTGTGTTTAGACCAGAGATCCACAAACTGGGGGGTGTGCCCCCCTATGGGGGCACAGAGGCACTTCATGGGAGGCAGGTGGGGGCCTGGGCCGGCCCCCTGGGGGCAGGGAGGGAGCACCACCTGTCTTCTGCACCCCCAGCTCTGCGTCCCTGGCTCCGGGCCCCGTCCCCAGCCTTGGAGCAGCTCCACCAGTGGCCCCAGCCTCAGCCCCTGTCCATGGCTCTGCCCCCAGCCCTGCTCTTGGCCCCAGACCCACTCCCAGCTGCAGCCCCAGCCTCAGCCCCCTTACACCTGTCTATGGCCCTAGCTCTGGGGGGTGGGGTATGACCCTCAGACGTTTGGGGATGGCTGATTTAGACTGTTAGCTGTTTGGCACAGGACTCTCTTGCTCTGCGTATGTCCAGAACCTAGCACAACGGTGCCTAAGCTAGCTGGGGCCTGTAGGTGCCACTGAATTACTCCTGGAGCTCCCAGCACTCCCCTCCCATTCGGTCTGGTGACGCTGCAGCGCTCTGAGGACTAGGCTTGTACGTTCTCCCCGCAGAGCCGGCACATCACCGGGCTCCTTGCCTACAGCAGCTGAGATGGCCACGTCTCTCCAACCAGCAGTGCAATGCCGACCAGAGCCATGGGTGTGAGCACGCTCCCAGAGCCTGCGGGCTGAGGAGAAGAGTTTCCCCCCCACCCCGCTCCAAACAGAGCGTTAAACTATCTCCGAGTGGATTTAATCTGCACCCTGCCTTGTGGTTAACTGAAAGCTGGGGCAATCCCAACTGAGCCTCTGCCTTTGTCTTAGCCGGTATCTCCCGGGGTGTATGAAAAGGGGGAGCTGAGGGGAACTCAGCAGAAAAAGAGACATGATGACATCCGTAAAGATAGCTGCTTATTTCCAGACACAGAGGGCTCCAGGATACTGGGGCCAGTGGGAACTACCTGGGCTGGTCGATGGGAGTTGGGTGCTGGGAGCCTAACTCCTTTAGGTCCCTTTGAAAATCCCGCCCCAATCCTGCAAACACACAAATCCTTAACGTTACTCTTGTGCTTAAGGCTACTCAAGGATCAGACGCCGATGGCGCACCAGGACCGGATCCCGTCCATTTCTGCATCTCCTGCCTCCTCACTTTGCTTTTATGATACCTAAAATTCTGTGACTGACTGCTTCTGGCTCTCATAACGAGTTACATGCTTTACTGCCAGGCATAAAATGCGCCTCGTGTATCGTATTCCCCGTGACTCGCCATCAGACTACACAGAAGCCAACTCTCCCTTTACCGTGCCACTTCGCTTCTCCCTGTGTTTGTTACAGATAACAAGCCAATACAGGGGATAACATTTCCTGAAAGGGAGGGTTAAAGACAAAACAGTCCATTTAAAACCAGCCTGTACCTGAGCTAAAGGCGCTCGAAGGTTAAAAACTATATAGTCATGGGGGGGGGGGGGAGGATTGCTCCAGAATTTAGCACTTTAGAGTATTTTTTAACTCTGTGTCTTTCTTTCGGTCTTGATCCGCTTTTTACTGTTTCTTGAGGGCATTTCTTAAAGCCCCAGCTCCCGGAGTCACGGGGTTCCATGCTGGGTTAGGTCTGCACGGCAGTCAGAGGTGTGAGTGCAGCCCGTGTAGACAGAATAGGCGCCCCTGCCCGGGGTGCTGGGTCTGTACCTGAGCAGCGGGCCCCCGCCGCTTTGGCGTCACTGGTGCTGTTCCTCAAGCTAGCTCAGTCCAGGCTGGCTCGGGTGCGTCTACACATGCTGACGGAGCTTTCAGCACCAACCCTGGCGGCTTCCTCAGGCTTTAATTCGAATCCTCCGTGTGTGTTATGCATGGTGCCCTGCCCCTGCACAGCCCTGGGTAATTAACCAGCGCCCTCGTTAGCACTAACAGTGCCCTGGGCCCAAACAAACCAGACCCTTTTAAACGCAGTTTTACCCATTGTCTTCACTTGCACCAGCCTCTCCCACCCTGTGGCCTTCTGGGAACCGGGCCTAGAGCTCCCAGGCCAGCTCTCTGATGCACTGGCCTGCGGGAGATTTTGAAACCCTTTGGGGAGCCCAGGGGTGCATGGGAGAAGAGACCGAGCTCCCTCAATTCCCTGGGAAACTCACGCGCGTACCCGAGAGGCAGTGTCTTTTTGAAGTTGTTCCTGAGCCAGGGTGGCTGCTTCCTGCATGGGCTTTGTTCTCCGTCACCGGGGCCCTTGGGCAGTGGTTTAAGCCATCAATCTGGTGATGTCTTACACCCGCTGGGCCCTGGCCACACAGGAATGGTTCTGGGGTTGCTGCAGGAGAGCGGGGAGGCGGGAGGAAGTATCCCAGGGGAGTGAGTGAGAATTCTGATTTCATTTGTGTCGTTTAAAACGGGTTCCGATTGATTTACTTTTAATGCCTTTGACTTAGAGCCAAGCATCATTGCAGGCAAGTGCTGTGTGAGCCACTCTCTCCCGTGCACCTCTGTCGATGCCCAGCTTCCTGTTTCAGCTTGGGCTCCCCCACAGCTCTGTTGCTGCCCCTCGATCCCTGCCCCCCGGCATGTGGTACCCGCTTTGCCCCCACCAATGCGGTTACTTCTGACCTGCAACCCCTCTCTGCTATTCCAGTCTCCCACCCCACGCCTCTACCGCTGCCCTGCAGTCCCCTCCCCCCACCCCCGGGTCCCTCTTCTGAACGGACTAGACCCACTGCGCCAAATGTGGGGCGGTTTTGTGGGACAGGGCAGCAAAAAATCATGCAGGCAGCCAGGACGCGGGCTGCGGGCCTGCCATGAAGCCACCGCGAGCAGGTTTGAAGGCTGGGGCCGGGCTCCTGGCCTGCAGAAAGCAGAAGGAGGCAACAAACGGTAATGATCCACTGCCCCCGAAATCCATTGATTAGTAGTTTTAAAAATAGACTCTTCCTGCCAAGTTCCAGCAAACACACACGCCCGCCCGCATCTCCTCCTTCTCTCTATATTTTAAACCGCTGAGCTCTCTCTGAAATCAGGAGATTTATAATGGAGACGCTGCAGGATCTTTAACGAGGGAAAGGCTGTGATATTTATCGCTTAGGTTAAAAAGGGATTCAAAGTGCCCTGGCTTTCAAATTTCTGTATAGTTGTGTCACAACCACCCCTCGCCCCACCTCCAACAAAAAATATTCAAATAAAGTCTCTGAAGGGGGGTTTTCCCCAGACAATCCCGGTTGGTGGAGGGGAGCAGGACAACAGCAGGGGCGCGTCACTGTCGTTGAAATTCAGGATGCATTCGCCTGCAACCCGGGGTGGGGCAGCAAATGCCACCGCGCGTTTGATTGCAGGAGAGAGCGTGAGGCCTTGGCGCCTTTCCCCGGGTTTAGAAAGGGGCTTTTCATGCCTCTTTCTTTTGTCGCCCCATCCCTGGCATCCATGGCTCGGCTCCCTCCTGCCCGCAGCAGGCCGAGGCGGCAGAGGCTGGTGTGGGAAGCGGGTATCGCGTCGTTTCAAGTGGGAGCCAAGCTGCTCGCCGCTGAGCCTCAATAGAAGGGCCCTGACCCGGGCGTGGTGCTCAGCCGGCTGGGAAAGGGGCCGGGGGGAGTGGGAAATGGAGCCAAATTCTGGTCTGCTCCGAGTGCTGGAGAGGAGCGAATTGTGCTGGCTTCTGGAGGAGGTTTTGGCTCCTGAGCTGAGCAAAAGGCTCTCTCTGTGGGGTGGGGCAGTCTTGTCTAAATCACCCTGTGTGTGCACACAAACACACTCACCCTGCATATGCAAACATTCTGTGTACACACACACTCACCCATCTGTACACACCCCACCTATGTGCACACACACTCATCCTGCATATGGGCACACGTGCACACGCCCTGTGTGCACACACTAACCCTGCGTATGCACACATTCTGTGTACATACACACACCCATATTTACACACCCCACCTGTGCATGCACACACTCATCCTGCATATGTGCATGCATGTGGACACACCCCGTGTGCACACACTCACCCTGCATATGCACACATTCTGCGAACACACACACTCACCCATCCATACACACCCCACCTGTGCGCACGCACACTCATCCTGCATATGTGCATGCATGCGGACACACCCCATGTGCGCACACGCTCACCCCACATATGCACACGCATGCACAAACACACTCATCCTGTGTGCACACTCATGTTCCCCTGTCGTGAGCGCACACACGTACTCACTCTGCGTGTGCACACGTCCACACACCTGTGCCATAATTAGCTGCATCCTGGCCTGAGGGGGCTGGGCCTAACGGGTCAGGTGTTAGCGTTGCAAAAGCTTAAGAGAACACAGGGGTTGGCACTGCCAGGGCAGGAGGAGATGGAGACCAGCGAAGTGGGACTGTGGCTAGAGCCACAGGAGTGGAGCTAGCTTATCTCCTGGGCCAGAAGGGCCGGGCTACAGGGAGGCAGGCCTGCGGCTGGCGCTGCAAGACAGGAGCTGAAGGGAGCCCCAGGGGGATGCAAGACCCGAGACAGGAGAGGGCTGGAAGGCACTTTGGCAGTGCTAGCATGTATGAGTGTCTGGAGTTTGGAGTTGGATGGCGGGGTCCAGGGAGCAGCCCTGAGACCTGCTATTGTGCAAAAGACGAGTGAGATTCTGGTAAGGCCCGGTTGGTTTGGAAGGACTTTGCTGCTGGGCCAGAGGGCTGCTGGGCAAAGCGACTCTGGCAAAGCCAGCTAGGGGACTGATCATTTACGGCTGGATCTGGCGACCCTGCTAGGGGACTGATCAGTTACGGCTGGATTTGGCGACCCTGCTAGGGAACGGGCCACCGAAAGGGGGTGCTAGCATGGGAAGAAACCCTGCAAGGCTGTGCTCTGGCCGGAGGGGTATGCCAATGGTTAGTCTCTCCCATGGCAGCCCAACGCCTGGCCTGAACTGGAAGGCCCCAGAGATTCAGTGAGACAGCCAACCTCTGGACTCATGCAGCCCCTGACATCTGTGATCTTTGCCCAGCGTCCATGATGCGCCACTGTATGTGCTGCCCCCTGGTGTCATTTCTCTTGTTGCCCTCGCCCCTCGTGCGGCCAGGAACACCAGGGCTAAAAGGCCAATCCAGCTGGTGATGCTTTGCACTCACTTTGCACTGATGTTAGCAGCTGCACAAGGGGCAAAGCAGGATCAGACCGAGTGGTGTACAGGAAGTGATGGGAGCATGAATGCTGGATACAGACTGGTTCCTCTTCAGGAGCTCAGCCCTTAAAGGCCAAGCCCCCCACCTCCCCTCTCCCCCAGTGCCCCAACCAGAAGATTGGAAATATTCCAAATTTTCAGTGGAAAAAAGGGACACATTTTGCACGACAGATTGTCTCATTTTTCTGCCAGCTCTAATGATAACTAAAAAGTTGTGTGACTGCGTGTGACGAACTGGGAAAGTTCTTAATGTTTGCTCTGAATACTGTGTTGGTGCCTCAGTGTCCCCATGGCAGTTCTTAAATATCTGGCAGAGCAAAGGGCCAGTGCACCTAAATGCCTGACACTCTGTCTCCTAGCAACTGATGGCCTGGGCCCCTCCTCTGCAAAGGTGCCAGCTGAAGGTGTTGGAGACAAAGGGATCAGGTGACCTCCTGGCCCGGGAAAGGGGCTGAGCAGAGAGGAGGGGCTGGGAGGGGTTGTTAGTCTGGAGCTGGCTGGGGTCAAGGGTGGAGTGCAGACCTGAGGGTCTGGCTCACTGCCCCCCAGAATGGACCCAGCCGAGGGGTCCGGTTCGCTGTACCTACAAGCTCTGTTTTAGACCCTGTTCCTGTCATCGAATAAACCTCTGTTTTACTGGCTGGCTGAGAGTCACGTCTGACTGCAAAGTGGGGGTGCAGGACCCGGTGGCTTCCCCAGGACCCCGCTGGGGTGGACTCGCTGTGGGAAGCGCATGGAGGGGCAGAGGATGCTGAATGCTCCAAGGAGGGACCCAGGAGGTGAAGCCGTGTGAGCTTCTTGCCCTGAACAAGTCTGCTCCAAGGGAGAGGAGGCTCCCCAAAGTCCTGACTGGCTTGGTGGGGTGCAGTTCCAGAGCATCGCCCGGTGACTCCGTGACAACTGGTGGCAGCGGCGGGACGTACTGCACGCCGTGAATGGCGCTGCTTGCAGTAAGTGACTGGGGAGCAGTAAAACAAAGGAGGGATAATGAGGACCAGGCGTGCTGAAGGCTCAGAGAGGGACGGTTTCAGGGGGCAGTTAACCTCTGGGAGTGTGTGACCAGCGAGAAGGACTGTTGGAGTAACGGGGTCCCCCTGAGGATTGCAGCGAGCAGTCTCAGGGGCGGAGGAGCTTGCCGCTCGACCCTGGGAGAGAGAAGGATTTTTGCAGTAGCAGGGTTCCCCGGGGGATTGCAGGAGCAGTCCCGGGGCGGAGGAGTCTGCAGCTCGACCCTGGCAAAGAGGTGGTGATCACGAGAAGGGCTGGCACACCAGGGGTTCTTCCTGGAAACCATGGGGGAGCCAAGAGCACACAGGCCTGTGAGTCCAGAGCCACTTGGGAACGGTGAAGTGATGGCCTATCACCATCTCCTTGAGAAGGACATTGTGATCCTGTGCACAAAGGGAGGGTTACGCATGGGGAAATTCACCAAGGCACAGTTAATCGTGCAGTTGGAGGAGAAAGACCGCTCTGAGGAGCAGATTCCTGGCCCAGATGGGGCTACAAGAGGATCTGAGAGCAGCTGGAGCATCATCCAGGCATCCCCAGGAGTCTGGTCCCCAATCAGACGAGGGTCTTCAAGATTGGGTTCCCCATCAGGAGATTGGAGACGGATGGGATGGGAGCAGAGCCCGAGAGAGCGAGAGGACCGTGAGAGAGAGCAAGAGCCCGAGGAAAAGCTGCAGGAGAAGCAGCAGCAGCGTGGACTGGTGATGGTGGATCAAAGAGACACAGGGGGCTGCCCAGGGGTTAGTGGGGAAACACGCCTGCGGGGGCGAGACCCTGGGACAGAGAGAACTGTGGTGGTGCAGCCCCAGATGCTGAGGGACTGTGGGACCTGGGTGAAGTTCCCTGGGGTGAAGCCCCTCGCCCTGCCTATGGCCCAGATCCCTGTACAGACCCAGAAGAGGTCGGGCTGGCTGGTCGTTGGGGTTCTCCAGGATATCAGCTGGGAGGCCCTGTTGGGGGGTGACTGTCTCCCCATGGGACAGGATCCAGGCCCCGCTCCTGTAACGGCCGAGGGTTTGAATTCAAATCCAGGGAACCAATTGGCTAGGATGGAAATGGTCAGTGAAAATGCAAATGACCTGGCTGGCAGGGGGGAGGGGCTGCAGGGCTCAGGATACCTGCCTACCTGTAACCAGCCCCCTGGGGCTGAGTGGGAGGGAGAGATGCTCCCTGCCCCCCTGCACACCGGAGACGGGGCTCACACTGGCTCTGATGCTGTGACCAGAGCAGAGAGCTCGCTGCCTGGCCCCACTGGGACAGCAAGGGCAGCGCTGAGCACGGGGGCAGCTGAGATCCCAGCTGAGTGTGGGGACACCCGGGCAGGGCAGGTCGGCTGCCAAACAGGTTTGCCTGGTCCAGACGTGCTGCTGGGAAGTGATTACACAGCAGGGAGGGAGCTACCAGGGACAGGACTCAGGGGGGCTGCGACCCCAGGCCCAGCCAGTGAGAGGGAGCAGGTCCCACTCCCTGCCCCAGCCGCTGAATCCCAGACAGAGCTGGAGAGGGATCCCTCCTTGGAGAAGCTGAGGGAACTTGCTGGCCACAGCGCTGCAAACCCCCTTGGGGAAGGCTGCAGGGACGGAGTCCTGCAGGAGAAGGGATTCCTGTACCGGGAATGGGCTCCCAAAGGGGAAGTAGAACTGGGGGGAATCGGGAGGCAGCTGGTGGTACCCCAGGAATCCACAGGGTTCTTCCCATTTGAGCTGCTGGATGGGAGGAGAGTGAGGGGACCCCTGGACCTGAAGAGGGAGGATTGGATGGAGAAGGGGGAAGACCCCCGGGGGGGATCTCTTCGCTGAGGTGGGAGACAATCTCCCCATCAGGTGTTCCCCATTCAGAGTCACTGGGAAAGCAGCCCAGAACCTGGAGAGAGAGGTCAGGAACATGCTGGCTTTAGATGGGATCCAGCCGTTTTACAGCCCATGGGCCTCACCCGTGGGGCTGATCCCCAAGGGAGACAGGATGATCTGGTTTTATGAGGGCTATCAGAAACTTAAAGCCATCACAGTGTCTGGTGCCGACCCCATGCCTAGGCCTGGGGAGATTCTAGACAAGCAGAGGGCGATGGAGAACTTGGCCCTAGCAGACACTGATAAGGTGTGCATCTTTAGCCAGACCTGGGAGGAACAGGTGTCCCAGGTGAAGAGGGGGCTGGGCTGCCTCAAGGAGGTGAGACTGGACTGTCCTGCTGTAACTCACACCAAGGAATGGGAGAGATGCTGGGGCATCCATGGGAACGTTGGTGGGTTCGAACTTCCCCAGGTCACTGGCTGGAGTGACCTCGCTCAGTTCGGTCTCGAAGGGGGGAGAGATGTGACGAACTGGGAAAGTTCTTAATGTTTGCTCTGAATACTGTGTTGGTGCCTCAGTGTCCCCATGGCAGTTCTTAAATATCTGGCAGAGCAAAGGGCCAGTGCACCTAAATGCCTGACACTCTGTCTCCTAGCAACTGATGGCCTGGGCCCCTCCTCTGCAAAGGTGCCAGCTGAAGGTGTTGGAGACAAAGGGATCAGGTGACCTCCTGGCCCGGGAAAGGGGCTGAGCAGAGAGGAGGGGCTGGGAGGGGTGGTTAGTCTGGAGCTGGCTGGGGTCAAGGGTGGAGTGCAGACCTGAGGGTCTGGCTCACTGCCCCCCAGAATGGACCCAGCCGAGGGGTCCGGTTCGCTGTACCTACAAGCTCTGTTTTAGACCCTGTTCCTGTCATCGAATAAACCTCTGTTTTACTGGCTGGCTGAGAGTCACGTCTGACTGCAAAGTGGGGGTGCAGGACCCGGTGGCTTCCCCAGGACCCCGCTGGGGTGGACTCGCTGTGGGAAGCGCACGGAGGGGCAGAGGATGCTGAATGCTCCAAGGAGGGACCCAGGAGGTGAAGCCGTGTGAGCTTCTTGCCCTGAACAAGTCTGCTCCAAGGGAGAGGGGGCTCCCCAAAGTCCTGACTGGCTTGGTGGGGTGCAGTTCCAGAGCATCGCCCGGGGACTCCGTGACACTGCGACACCCAAACCCTGCCCACTGTCAGGGCCCCGTCGTGGTGCTGTCTAAACACACCCATTTGGTGAAGCGAGAGAAAAAAAGGGTGTTTTAAAAAGCCAGATGGGTTAGTGGACAGGTTTGAATTCAGCGCTGCTTCAGGACAGGCTAGCAACCCCGTGTGGACAGGTTTTACCCCTTTCGAAGTGCATGAGCTGGTCCTGGTCGAGCCGGGAGCGGGAGCGTCTGTTTGATCGCAGCCAGCTAGCGTGGTTTTAAAGGGGTACCTGTCGAGAGGCGGGTCGGTCCGACCCTTCGGGGCCACGGTTGGCATTCAGGGCTGGCTGATGCTAGCAAGCGGTAGCTCGGTGCCACTCATTAATCTGGGGCAGCGGAGTGCCACCACACTCGGCCACTTGTGCCAGGGCATTGCATCCACCCAGCACCCACTGGATTGGCCTGTATGACCTTGGGCAAGTTACTTTCCCTCTGGTCTCCCCCAGCCCCCATGACCCTTTGTCTGACTCTTCCCCTTCAGGAAGGGCCTCTCTCTGGCTGTATGTACAGCACCTAGCGCAGCAGCGGCCCTTATTTCATTTGGGGCCTTGAGATGTCACTGTGACACCCAGGGAGGCTCAGGCTCTGAAGGTGCCAGGTTCAGCCCCTAGTAATGGCCAACACGATGCTGCAATAGAGACACAAAGTCAAGAGAGGATAAATTCACCGTCTCGAAGCCCTGTTCTGTCCGTGCCAGGCTATGCGCTCTTGCTTTTCGCATGGATGCTGGCTCCAACCTCCCTCCTGGTATCCCCCATTGGGCACCCACATGGGCACCCGCACAGGCACAGCCAGGAGCAACCGAGAGGCCTTGGGTCATGACTCTTTACAGCATCTCATCCCCTGTCCCCTTCACACACACACACTAAAAATGATCTAAAAGATTCATGGGGCAGGAGGAGGCTCCGGTGCGTGACTGATGCCGCAAGGTGTTTAAACAGCTCTTGTTCTGATGAGAAATTAATTATTCACCACCCTAGGGGGTTGGTTGTGATTTGGGGGGAGGGGAAGGGGGCTGAGAAATCTTTGGGTGTCACCTGCTCTTGTCCTTGGGGAAAGTCAAAGCGGGGGGGCAGGGGGGCATGGCCAAGTCTGCAGAGCTCTAAGGATGGAGCTGGGGAGGAAGGGGGCGAAGGCAGAGGTTGGTAGCTGGAGAAGTGTGGCCATGTTGGAGATGTTGGCCTGACCCCACAGAGGGAAGGGTTTGATCAGCTAGGCATGGCGCAGCAGGGTCCTTGAGGCTAAGGAGGTGGGGGTTGGGTTGGATTGGGGGGCTGGATGCTGGGGAGTCAGATTGAGGGGCTTGTTGCTTAGGAGAATCCCTGGACTGGCGGTTGTGTCACCAGTTAGGTTTGAAGCAGACTCTGCCCAAGCGTGTCTTTCCAGGTGCGCAGGGGTGTCAGATCATGGCCACTGAGAGGCAACGTATTACCTGGCTGGGGGAAGCCGGCCCAGGTCCCTGTGCCCAGGACACTCCCCGGGATCATAATCGCACTTAGATGTACGGGCTATCGAAATGCCCCCTCTCCTGTGCCAGGCGGTGGGACCGCAGCATTCTCTGCACTTCCAGATGGAGAAACCGAGGCACCAAGGGGGGAAGGGACTTACCCCAAACTCATGCAGCAAATCAGTGCAGAGTTGGGGAGGGGCCCCAGGAACCTTGGCACTCCCTTCCCCTGCTGCACTTGCTGGCACACACTCCCTGGCAGATAAAGGAATCGAACCCAGGAGTCCTGTCTCCCATCTCCCCACATCTGTTCCTCTCTGCGTCCCACTTTCCTCCCTGAGCCAAGGACAGAACCCAGGCATCCTGACTCCTACTCTGCCTTGCTCTAACCACTCCCCTTCCCAGGGCCTAAAACAGACCCAAGCCATCCTGGGTACCAAACCCCCATGCTCCATCCACTGTGCTGCACTGTCACCCTGAATGGCATCACACCTGGCACCTCAAGGAAGTTGGAGGCTCTGGCGAGGAGGCACCCGGCTGAGGGGATGTGGGTGGAAAGGGGCCGGTAGGGGGGTAAATCTGGGCCAGGTACCCTTTGTTCCTGTGGGAGCAGGGCTCGGTGCATTCCAGGGCCTGCCACGGCCGTGCCGCAGCCACAGGTTAATTACGCGGGCCGCGAAGCCACCAGGCTCCAAAGCAGAACAACGCCGTTCTCGGCCCTGCTCCCTCAGCTGGGGGCGGTCACCACAAGGGACCTGCTTCCCGCTCGGGAGGGATGTGGCGCTAATGGGGCCATGGATGAAGGAGGGTTGGCAGGGCCTAGAATTGGAGGAGAGGGGAGATTTCCTTTTCCCTCTCCCTTCCAGGTGCAAATCATCCCAGCTGTTCTGATTGGAAACCGCCGAGCAGAGCAAGCCAGTCAGCTTCTGGAGAGTGAAATGGGGGGGATCCCCCAGCCAAGCTGGTATTTTCATTTTCTCATGCCCCAGAGAAGGGGGCCCGGCTCCCTGGTGCGGCCATACCAGCCGGCAGCTCTAATGATCCCTCGCTGAAGAATATCCAGCATCCGCAGCGTTCAGGGGGTCGCGGGCACCTGGGCTGCCTCCAGCCCTGATGGGAGGTGGGAACGTGGGCCGCTAGGATGGGTGCAAATAATAAAAACAAGCCTGTTCGTTGTCACTGGCTGGCTCGTTAGCATCCCTCAGGGACTAATCCCCAACCTCCTGTTGGCGATGCGAACGCTCAAGCCCCACAATGACAGCATTCGTTATTATCAGTTATATTATCGTAGCTCCCCCACTGTGCCAGGCACACAGAGCCAGCTCCTGGCCCAAAGGGCTTGTAAAGGAAATAGACAAAGGATAGGAGGGGAAACTGAGGCATAGAGCAGTGATGGGACTTACCCAAGCGCAGCCAGGAATAGAACCCAGGGCTCCCGAGTCCCAGTTTAGAGGTTCATGCTGCCTTGGAACAGGAACACACTAGCAGAAATGGCACTGGGGGCTTTGTCTATGGAAAGCAAATTGAGTGATGTTACTGTACGGAGAAACTTCACAGATATTGCTAGGCTCTGCACCAGGGCCACTTGGAACCACCTGATAAGACTAGAATTCAGATCCTCTTGCTCCAGAAGTACCGACCATCTGCCATTTGAACTAGTGGAGAATCTCCATCCGCTGCTAGCGGTATAGGTCCTATGACACGCAGGGGGAACAGAGCTGCGTCCATCTAGCAGCGGGCAGCTGTGCGCATGTACACACCCCATGGATACGGGGTCCAGTGTGGTTAGTGACAGGCGTGAGGTCGGGCTTATTGCCCCGCAAAGGACTTGCAAGAAGTCCAGCTGCAGCTATATCAGCCGCTAAAGCCAAGGAAACTTTCCCAACTCATGACAGAGAATGGCCCTCGGGAGAGCCCACCACAGGGCAAGCTGATACCCCAGGGCTTGGGGATGGGCCACAGAGCTGCTGGCTGGGGCTGTCCTGGGCTGCCGGGGGCAGGCGGGTCTCTGGCCAGTCCCTGATGGGCAGATGCCTCTATCCCAGCACAGGTGCCAAGATCTGAATGGGCACCAGAGGCTAACCTCCCCTTCTCCCCCGGCTGGATGTGTGGGGAGCAGGCGCTGGCTGTTCTGCGGGTTGGCAGGGGTCCTTGACCTCTAGGGCTCCCAGCCTGGCACCCCATTGCATGGAAAAAGAGCGAAACGCCCCACCATGTGAGAAAGGGGTCCCCACCCCACCTATGTCAGCTCAGCCGGTGAGGGGCCTGCACTCTAGGCTGCTCTCCCATGTGAAACTACAGAGGGCTGGACACTTTGCCCAGCTTAGTAACCGGGCTATGCTGGGGGAAGGGGCTTCCCCAGGGGAGTTAGGTGCCTAAATACTTTTGAAGACCTAAGCCACCGTCCTGCCCATCAGCAGCGGGGGACTTAGCCCTGCCTGGCTTTTGGCAGATCTCTTTCTTTCCCCATGGACATGGCGCCCCAATTCCCAGCAACCCCCTCTCCCCACCTAGCGTAGCCCCCCCCTTCATGCCCAGCCCCCCACAACCCACAGGGAGCATCACATTCATTTCTCTCCCCACCCCCCATCTCAGTGCTTGCCCTCTTCTCATTAGTGACTCTGCTGTTTTCCCCTCCACCGAACAAAGCCCCTGTGGCCCGTTCCCTAAACCATCAGTAGAGAGGTAGGTCCCCATCGCCCCCGCTGGTTGGAGAGCAGCACGCTCTCTGCCAGCTTGGAAGCCCTGGACAATCTTTTCCCTCTGGCCGGTGTTGCCCGAGCTACGTCGGGGGAAAAATGCGCTCTCCCTGCTCCGCTTTCCACTAAACCTCGGGCGTTAGCCACGCTTGACGAGAAAACGACAAACGATGTTCCCGTCGCGGGCAGGCTCACAGGGCCTCCGCCCTGACTCGTGGGCACACGTTGCTCAGGGCCTGGGAATCGGAGGCTCTTTCTAAGGAAACTGCGCCATGTCTGAGGGTGACAAACAGGAACAGAGACCATGCTGCCTCGGGGTAGTACCCTGCCGGTTGGACCAGAGATCAGTGTGCAAAATTCAGTGGGCTAAATTTGCTCACTGGCGTAAACTTGGTCACCCCAGGGGAGAATCTGGTCGAGGCCCCATAATAACAAGCAGCTGGGCTCATGCAGTTCTCAAATCACTGCACAGAGGATGGCCAGTCGCATTATCTCTTTGGGAAAACTGAGGCACGGGGCGGCAACATGACTCTCCCATGCTAGTCCATGGCAGGAACAGAGGGAAGATCTCCTGACACCAAGACTGGGGCCCAATTCACTTGACTGTGTTGCTTCCATAGTTTCTCCTCCCCACACACCCCCATGGAGGCCAGCAGAGGGTGGGAGCTCTGAGGTGCAGGTGACACATGGAGTTGGGGAGCAATCACTTGTATCACACAATAGCAACCCTGTTTGCTAATGAAAGGGGGGTGCTGATGGAGTCCAACAGGAACCCCAATCCAACAGACAGGGTAACTGCCCTACAACTGGTACTAGCAAGAAGTGACTGGTCCCTCCTCAGCTGCAGAAGCAGGGTTCTGGTCTCTAATCCCCTGAATGTGCATGATTTATGCCAGACATTGTGGTGATTTATTACTCTGCTAAAGGAAGATGTTTAAAATGGGCAGCTCCCGCTGGGGATCCCGAGCACAGACAGAAATGCCGGCCGGTGTTTGCTTACTCTCCATTCTCTCCAAATCCCCTTGATCCTCTCCCTCTCCAGCCGTCTCCCTTTCCCCCCATGCCAAAGCTCGGGTGCCACCGCCTTTGGAGAGGAATCACTCAGCGTTCCTGGCCAAGATTCTAGCTCCTCCGGTCTCACTGCAATCACCAAGATTTTCAGTCGGAAATGATTGATCTGTGAGACTTTAGCTGCTGAAAACAAGGGAGCAGGAAGATAGGGGCTGCAGGCCAGGCTCCTTCGGCCCAGCATGGGTTTCTAACGCAACAGAAAAGGGTCACCATGGCTCTGGCTTGGCCACCTGGCCTATTTGACCTGTAGTGCTCAATCTTAAAGAGGATCTAAAGCCCTCCAGGCAGGGATTCGTGTTCCTTTGCAGTATAAATAAACCTGAAGGACTTTCCGTCCTCCTGCAAAGAAGGGGAAAGGCCATCGCCATGCGGATGAGAGAAGGGGGACATAAAGACGTCCAAGGAAAGGTAACTGTAGCAACCATGCCAGCGGGCACCTGGCTAAACGTTCACCTCCTTCACAGGACGGCATCACAGAGCCCTCGGCATCCTTTCATCGCACAGAGAAGCCAGAGGAACAGGAGAAAAGAAAGTCTCCAGGAAAAAAAAAAAAATCTCTAAAGTCTCAAATTTTGCATGGAAGGGCAGAGGGCAGGAAATGGTCCATGAGAGTAAATATAGCCTTGGCTGGTATTAGACAGATGGGCCCAAGCCAGGAAAGCTGGACTGGGGAGAGGGAGAACAGGGGTGTGCTGGGATGGACCCTAGGGGGTTGGGGAGAAGGTGGGACCTGGGATGGACCCTCGAGGGCTGGGGAGCAGGTGGAAGCTGGGATGGACCCTCGGGGGTTGGGGAGAAAATGGGAGCTGAGATGGTCCCTCTGGTGATGGGGAGAAGGTGGGAGCTGGGCTGTTCCTTTGGAGATGAGGCCTGATTCTCCCCTCGCTCGCACCACTGTAAACCAGGAGTAGCTTGAGTGATGGCAGTGGAGTTACACCCGTGTCAGGGAGAGGAGAATCAGATGCACTGGCCAGGCACTGTGGAGATGGGGAGACAAGGACGAGGCTGGGACAGTCCACTGGAGACATGACATGCCCAGACATGGCGAGAACAGCTGGATGGGGATCCCCCCTACCCACAGAACAGGGCGAGAACAGCTGGACAGGGATCCCTCTACACACACAATATGGCGAGAACAGCAGGACGAGGATCCCCCCTACCCACAGAACATGGCGAGAACAGCTGGACCAGGATCCCCCCTATCCATGGAACAAGGTGAGAACAGCTGGATGCGGATCCCCCCTACCCACAGAACTTGGCGAGAACAGCTGGACAGGGATCCCCCCTACCCACGGAACATGGTGAAAACAGCTGGATGGGGATCCCTTCCAGCCTAGGGACATAGGGAGACAATCTGGACAGAACTAAAAGCTTTCAGTGTTGGGAAATTCAGACTCGCCTGATTCGCCATCGCCCTCCAGTGCTGTTTTTCCCCACGGAACCAAGCTGCTAGGCGGGCCAGTGACATTACAAATGGCTGGGAGTGAGATGGCTCCACGCCATGCTGCACATAGTTCCCCCCGGAGAGTCACAGACTCCCCAGAGCCGCCACTATGGAGATCATAGGCACCCCCTGAAAGCCAACGATCTGGTAGCACCCTGGGGCTATGGGCAATACCCCAGAACCTCAGCAGCATTTCAACACCTAACTCTCCAGCCCTTTGTCACCGGAACCTTGAAACACCTGATTCTGCCTCTGGGTGGTGCAGATAGAGCTGTGCAGGGAGTGTTAGAAGAAACTCTAGTTTTTCTAATGGAAGTGGGGGGACCCAGGAGATTTGAGCACGGTCTCTGTGTGCGGCCTTGGGGAAATCATTTGAACCGGGCTTTTCCAACGGCTTCAGTTCCCATTTGCGCACTGCAGGAAGTGCCCTGGTGGCCCGAATGGTTCTGAGCTCATTGCAGAGCCTGGCCCTCTTCAGGAACTGGATCCCTTTGGAAAAGCCCCTCCAGGCCATGGGCGCTGGGCCCTTGGAAGTCGGGCCTGGAGCTGTTTTGCATCCATCCTCAATGACATCTCTGAGCCGCCAAGGCTATACAATGGGGATAATCCTTCCCGACCTGTTTGGCGCTCGGAGTGCCAGCTGTGTTGGCTAGTTTCTGATTGACTGCATATGTCACGTGGTTTCTTTCTCCTCTCCTCTGATTGGATGATTGTAACTCTTGGAAGCCGGTGAGAACGCATGTTCACGATGAATAGTCCTTCCTGGGAACTTGGGCGCTGACGGGTTCCAGGAACACGACCCCAAACGAGGCACGAATGCAGCCAGAGAGAATTCAGTGTTAGGACTCGAGTGAACAGGTGGAGAAAGGCCTGTTGCAGTATTCACCCAGTGCCATCTACACACAGCTCTGCCAGCGCACCTCGGTCCCGACCTGCGGCCCCCTGCACTTTTCCAGGGACCCCTTCATACCCAACTCAACCACAGTGTCCCCTCCCCTGCCAATGCCCTTCCACCCTATCCTGCAGATCCCGCACTGCCCACCCCACTCTTCCAGTCCTGGCTAAAAGTCTTCACAAACCTTTTCCATCTGGCACCGCCAGCTCCTACAGTGCCCCCTGACATCCCTGCCCCGGGCCTCTCCTCAGCCTGCCAGCTGTGCCAAGCAATGATGCTGGATCTATCAGCCTCTGGTAGCTAGACAGAGACACTTACCTCATTTCACTTAAGACCGTAGCTAGATCCTCGCAGACTAAAGGGCTCATGTATTATCAACCCTTGGCAGCAGCACCCTGCCTCCCTCCTTTAGCCTCCATCACCAAATGCTGGCAAAAGAACATGAAATCAGCTTTGCTTTGGTGATTAAATGCGAGCCGCTGTCTTCAGCCTTCCCCCTGGGGAAGCAGGAGTGCAAATCCCAGCCCCTGTAAGATTATAACCCTGGGTCTTGTTTAATGCAGCCCATGTCTCCGGCTTGAATCTGGGCCCTGTTCTCCAGCTTCTCAGATCTCTACCTGCGGCAAGGGAAGAGAAAGCAGGAGGCTGCTAATGACCCATCCCCTCCCCTGGCTCCCGGAGCTGAGGTGCCAGCCTGCTGGGATCCCCAGGGAAAGGGGAACTGTCAAACAAGGAGAGAACAAGGTCCATGCTGCACAATCGATCAGAGACTAGCAATGATTGCAGCTTTCCATCAGCGCTGGGTGTGCTGCAACTCTCAATCAGCCACTGGAATTGGGGACAGCTCTGGCGTGCTCTGGGCAGCAGGGCCAGGAGAGACTGACTTTATAACACAAAATAAAGTGGTCACACTCTGTGTGTCTGGTGGAGATTTTCACCCCAAGATCTCAAACCATCATATGAAGGCAGGGAAAGTGTGTTATCCCCACAATGGGGAAACTGAGGCACTGGGCTGCAAAGTGACTGGCTTGAGGTTGCAGATTGAGTCGGGGAAAGAGCCGGGAATTGGACCCAGGAGTCCTGATTCCCAAGACAGGTGCTTAACCATAATTCTATCCTTCACTCCAGAAACAATCACTCTCCCTCTGAACACTCCAGGTGCAGCCGGGTGAAATGTACCTGCTGTGTTACAGTCAGGTCCAGGAGTGTCCTAAGGAGATGCAGCTGCTGTGCCATTCAGTGCTCCAGGTGTGTTGCACGGAGGAAGGTCTTAGGTACGACGCAGCCAAGAATTGCACCTGGTGATAGGATTCTGCTCTGCTAGCATCTTGCCCAGGTGTAACATGCAGGCGACCTGCTCTGCTGGGGGGGTGGGGGGTTGATTCCCACCGGATCTCTGAAAGCGATCCTTGTACCCCGGCCCACATCTCCCTCCTATACAGCAATGCCTGAGCTTAGCTCAAAGCTGTATCAATCCCTCACCCTAACACGTGCCCGTCGAGGGGGCTGTGGCTCCCTGCAGCTCTGAGCCAGCCCCCCACGCGCCACGCTCTCCCTCCCACGCTGCCAGTCACCTGCCTTCATTCAGAATAGAATGACTCAGTCAGGTGGGGGAAGGGCACTGGGAGGGGGTGGGGTGAGATTAGCCCCCCTTCCAGGGCTGCCTGCATTCTGCACCTCTGAGTAATGGAACCTTCTCCAGGGCGGCTGGCCCGAGTGAACTCTTTCAAGGCTGCTCTGGGCTTTAATGGGACTGGAGCCATCTGTCCCAGCACAGAGACGCAGAATGCGGCTTTGGCCACTGATCTAAACCAGAGGTGCCCAGCGGGGGCACTGGTTCTCCCCAGCGAGGAGAGCCCGTCCACGTACCATGTGAGGGACTCACTCACATCCAGGAAGCTGGGGCTCCCCCTTTGAACCCGGCACCACATGGCCCAGCACCCAGGGCAGGCGTTTACCTGCTGGCAGCATGAGGGGTCAGACAGTACCAGCCGAGTCCATCCGTGTTTTATACTCCCCTTGCCCCCGTGAAAATACCAGAGAGGGGAAAATCGGGCGCTGGGAGCCAAATGCCCTGGATATTAGGAGGGGTTGGAACCCCGGTTTGCAAATGGCCCAGAATTTCATAAAGGACTGAGCCAAGCCCTTGCTCCCTCAGACTTGGAAATTCCTCTCCCCCACCCTCCAAAATCTAGAAACTCTAATCCCCTGTCCCCAAAATCTAGAAACTCTCATCCCCCCTCCAAAATCCAGAAACTCTCATCCCCCCTCAAATCTAGAAACTCTCATTCCCCTTCCCCCAAAATCTAGAAACTCTCATCCCCTCCCCTCAAATCTAGAAACTCTCATCCCCCTCCCCCCTTCAGCTCTACTGTCCAAGCTGTGGGGAGTCTAGATCCACACATAGCCTCCCCCACACTGTGTAGGTTCCCCCCATCTCCCCCAGGAAAGTAGGAGCCCCGGGGCTGGAAAGGGAGCAGGCGATGGGATACAGAGAGGCGGGCTCTGGGGTAGAATTGTCAGCAGTCCCTTATTACAAGGGACATTCCTTATTATTTCTCTGTACAAGATCGGGAGTTGCTGAGTGCTGCAAAAAGCAACAAGAAATCCCCCCGCCACCAAACGGGGGACCCGTTTCCATGTGTTGAGTTTTCAGCCTCCTGCTGGGAAAAGTCTCAGCTCTGCACAAGGCCCTGGTTCCTTCCAGCCTGGGGACAGCAAAGAGGCCATTAAGCTTGTGCGTCTCAATGGGTCAGCACCTTCCAGTTTTGGGACCCCCAACTACAGAACGGATGTGGACAAATTGGAGAGAGTCCAGCGGAGGGCAGTGAAAATGATCAGGGGGCTGGGGAACATGACTTACGAGGAGAGGCTGAGGGAACTGGGCTTGTTTAGTCTGCAGAAGAGAAGAGTGAGGGGGGATTTGATATCAGCCTTCAATTACCTGAAGGGGGTTCCAAAGAGGATGGAGCTCGGCCGTTCTCAGTGGTACCAGATGACAGAACAAGGAGCAATGGTCTCAAGTTGCAGTGGGGGAGGTCTACGTTGGATATTAGGAAACATTATTTCACTAGGAGGGTGGTGAAGCGCTGGACTGGGTTACCTAGAGAGGTGGTGGAATGTCCTTCCTTAGAGGTTTTTAAGGTCAGGCTTGACGAAGCCCTGGCTGGGATGATTTAGTTGGGGATTGGTCCTGCTTTGAGCTGGGGGTTGGACCTCCTGAGGTCCCTTCCAACCCTAGTATTCTATGATTCCCCTCCACTCAAGATATCTTATCCCACCCTGGATGGGATTCAATCCTCATGTCCCAGTTCCCCAGAGCTCTTTCCGTCACCCCCCAAATTCTCTCCTGCTCCCGAAATCCTGCAGGCCCTGAAAGGCAAGACAACCTCTCACAGGATCTCCCCCTCCCTCCCAGATGCACCCAGCATCCCATTTTCTTTTCATGTCTCAGGATCGTGCCTTGGGAGACTTAATCAGCCATTTTAGTAAAGCAGTTTTGACGCTGGTGTCAGAAATTAACAGCGGCGAGCTCTGCTCCAGCCGGCACCTTGATTGAATTGAGTGTCACATGGCAATCGATGGCGAGAGCAGCAGCAATTTTCATCTCCCTACCACGGGGCAGCTCTTAGCAGAGAGAGAAAGAGAGCGAGAGAGAAATTAAAAGAGAAAAGAAGCAGGGCCGAGGTGGGGGGAGAGCCCCACCTCGGCAGTGGGAGAGGGGCAGGGAGCGTTCCAGGGTAACTGCTTCCCAGCTGGGAGAGAAAAGAGTTTTCAGCTCCATGGAGAGGCTGTTTTAAACTGGAAGAAGAGCGAGAGGGAAGGCAGGGAGATGAGGGCTGGGCAGAAGAAAGGACTGAATGAGAGAAAGAAAGCAGATGAGAGGGACATTTATGTAGATAGATAGATAGATAGATAGATAGATAGATAGATACAGGTGGTATATGGGGATAGATAGATAGATATTGGGGTATGTATGGGATAGATAGATAGATAGATAGATATTGGGGTGTGTATGGGAATAAATAGATATTGGGGTGTGTATGGAGATAAATAGATAGATATTGGAGTGTGTATGGGAATAAATAGATATTGGGGTATGTATGGAGATAGATAGATAGATAGATAGATAGATATTGGGGTATGTATGGGGATAGATAGATAGATACAGGGGGTATATGGGGATAGATAGATAGATAGATAGATAGATAGATAGATATTGGGGTATGTATGGGGATAGATAGATAGATATTGAGGTGTGTATGGGAATAAATAGATAGATATTGGGGTGTGTATGGAGATAGATAGATATTGGGGTGTGTATGGGAATAAATAGATATTGGGGTATGTATGGAGATAGATAGATAGATAGATAGATAGATAGATAGATAGATATTGGGGTGTGTATGGGAATAAATAGATAGATATTGGGGTGTGTATGGAGATAGATATTGGGGTGTGTATGGGAATAAATAGATATTGGGGTATGTATGGAGATAGATAGATAGATATTGGGGTGTGTATGGGAATACATAGATATTGGGGTATGTATGGGGATAGATAGATAGATAGATAGATAGATATTGGGGTATGTATGGGAATAAATAGATAGATATTGGGGTGTGTATGGAGATAGATAGATAGATATTGGGGTGTGTATGGGAATAAATAGATAGATATTGGGGTATGTATGGAGATAGATAGATAGATAGATGGTGTGCGCAGGAGCAGTTGTTGTGTCCCTCTTGCTGGAGCTTGGCTGCATCAGCACACAATGAATGGACCCTGGGCAGAAAACACTCCTTTGTCTGATATGAAAGAGCAGCGCCAGCAGCAGCAGTCAATGGCCTGGATTCTACCAGCCTCAGCAGCCTGCTCAGGCACAAGCATTGCGTGGTGCTGGCTTCACACAGCACTCGCGCTCACTCTGTACATCTCGCTCTCCTGGCTGCTCCCTTTCATCGCAGGGAGCAGGAGAAATCTCAGCAGCTGAGAAGTGCCTGCAGCAAGGAAACTAAATCACCCCGGCTTCTGCAATGCATGTGCATAGCTAGACTGGGCCCGGCAGCCCCAGCCCTGAGCATGGGGTGGCACAGAGATGCCTGGCCCCTGGGGGAGCACGGAGCTCCAGGAGGGCTGGCATCTCTGGGGGCACAATGCTTCCCTGGCATCACTGTCCCATTGCATGGTGCAGCCTGTTCCCTTCGCTATGGGCCAGGCTGAAGCCTGCACCTCACCCTTCCCCATCTCCACTGGAAGATGCACAGAAGAAGTAGCCCCTCTGCTAATCCTGAGCACAAGAACCTAGCTTTTGTGGGGGGCAAATGATGCATGGAGTCCCTCCCTGGCCCACGGCCTCTGCTCACCAGCTTTGTAGGATTCTTGGGATGGGGAGTAGGAAACAGGCTGAGGTGTCAGGGATGGCCATGCAGGGCCCTGCGCATGAGATCATTAGCCCAGCTGGGCTTGGTTGAGTGGCCCAGGGTTGGGTGGGAGTGATTTCATGGTGAGGTTCAATGTGCCCCATGCTCTGGATTTGGGAGGCAGGGTGCTATAGGGGCACAGGGTGCCAGCAGAAGGTCGCCACTCTGCAACAGTCCTAATGTGAGAGAACAAGATCAAACCCAAACACGCTGCTTACTGCGGAGCCTGTGCGTCAGCATTCTGCTGTGATGTCATCTCTGCTGAGTCGATAGATCAGCATTCTGCTGTGATGTCATCTCTGTGGAGCCAGTGCTGTCAGCATTCTGCTGTGATGTCATCTCTATTGAGCCAATTGATCAGCATTCTACTGTGATGTCATCTCTGCTGAGTCGATAGATCAGCATTCTGCTGTGATGTCATCTCTGTGGAGCCAGTGCTGTCAGCATTCTGCTGTGATGTCATCTCTATTGAGCCAATTGATCAGCATTCTACTGTGATGTCATCTCTGTGGAGCCAGTGCTGTCAGTGTTCTGCTGTGATGTCATCTCTATTGAGCCAATAGATCAGCATTCTGCTGTGATGTCATCTCTATTGAGCCAGAGCTGTCCGCGTTCTGCTGTGATGTCATCTCTATGAAGCCACTGTTGTCAGCTTTCTGATGTGATGTCATCTCTATTGAGCCAATAGATCAGCATTCTGCTGTGATGTCATCTCTATTGAGCCAGAGCTGTCCGCGTTCTGCTGTGATGTCAACTCTGTGGAGCCAGTGCTGTCAGCGTTCTGCTGTGATGTCATTTTTATGGAGCCAGTGCTGTCAGAGCCCTTTTTAGCACCCTCTCCTCCCCGTTCAGCAGCTGTTCCGGAGCATGTCGATAAGTCATCCCTTGGCTTCTTACAGCAGGAATGTGAGTTCTGGCTGGACTCCCTGCCCCGTTGGCTCCCGACCAGCAGCACAAACCAAGCAGCGGATGCCCTAGTGGTGCTGACAGCAGAGCAGCATTGCGTAGGGTCCCCTTCTCGGCTGCCCATCAGCCTGATCGAAAGCGTACGGACTTGCAAGCCCCATGTTTGGCTCCTGGTGGGGCCCACTATATATATAGATGCCTCTGAGAAGGCTCCTAAAGAGCGATAGCAGCTTTTAAGGGGCTCGTTTCCTCCTTTGCAATCTCCAAAGCAATCACATAGATTTTCGTCTTTATGGATGAACTCTATTAAGTTAACATTCCTCTCCCCTGCTTTCTCGCGCAGAGCAGGGAGTCAGGGCCTGGGCGACAGAAACGAGATCATTAAAGCAGAAAGAAAAATACATTAGAAATGTTCAAATGCTCAGTCTACCCTGAAATGTGCTTAACTCATTCCTGAGTAAACAATGAGAGTGAATTATTCACAATTAGTTTTCATTAGAACGGCGCCGTTACCTCTCCCTGCTCGTTTACTTCTCGTTGAGTGCTCCCCCTTCGCTGCTGACAGAGGATGAGTTTTGCCAGCGACCAGGTGACCAAGTTGGGGCAGACAGGGCTAGGGGAGGGGGACAGGAACTAGACCGGAGCAGGAACATGCCCTGGCGGTGGCAGTGGAAAGTGACGCTGGTTCCGCTACCATGGCCAAAGTTCCTCTAACAGTCGGCAGCTGAGCAGCGGAGGGAATAGAGCACAAGCAGCCGAGCCACCAGACACAGGCAGGGGATCACTTTCAAAAGGGTCTCAGTGACTTAGGAGCCTAACTCCCATTGATTTACAATGAGGCTTAGGGGGAGATTTTCAAAGTCACAAATAGCATGTCAACACCTAACCCCTACTAAATTCCAATAGGAGTTAGGTGCCTATATGACATCGGTGTCTTCTAACAGTACCTTCTTTAGGCTCCTAAGTCACTTAGGGTCTGTCTACAGTGTGGCTGGGAGGGAGCCCCACAGCCCGTGTGATAAATGAATGGGGGGAGCTCCCTTTTATGGACACCCAGCCAGCCAGTTAGCTATAAAGTCCTTCTTGGTGGCTTCTTGCTTTACCTGTAAAGGGTTAAAAAGTCCCCCAGGTAAAGAAAAGGGAGGGGGCACCTGACCAAAAGAGCCAATGGGAAGGCTAGAACTTTTTTAAAATGGGGGAAAAAAGCTTTCCCTTTGTCTCTCTGTTGTTCTCTCTGGGCTGAAGAGAGGTGGGGCAGCTGGACACTCTGTAAAGTTTGGACCAGGTATGAAAAATCATCATCCATCCCTAGAAGGATTCACGGGGACAGGGAATGTTTAGATAGACGCGATCAGGTTTATTTCTTTTATTTTCGGTAAGGCTTACAGACTCCTTTGTGCTAACCCCAGCTGCTTTCATTTGCTTGTAACCTTTGAGCTGAACCTCCAAGAAAGCTAGTTTGGGGGCTTAATTTTTAGAATCGCTCTTTTAAAATCTAGCAAAAGCCTAATTTGCCAATGTATTTTCTTTCTTTTTGTTTTTAATAAAATTTACCTTTTTTAAAGAGCCGGATGGGCTTTGTATCTTAAAAAGTCTGTGCATATGTTTTTCAATTAGCTAGTGGCAACAGCTGGGTTTCCCTCTTGTTTTCTTTCTCGGCTTCCCGAGGGAGGGGTGGAAAAGCCAAGGGGGCCTCAGGGAAAACTTTGCAAGTGAGTTTTCCAGGATTTGCAAGAGGCAGTTTTTCACTTGGGCGGTGGCAGTGTTTACCAAGCCAAGGTCAGAGAAAAGCTGTAACCTTGGGGGTTTAATACAAGCCTGGAGTGGCCAGTATTATTTTCAGAATACTTGTGGGCCCCAATCTTCTGCATTCGGAGTGCCAGAGTGGGGACTCAGCCCTGACAGCCCGTGTAGACGGACTCATACCAGCAGGGCTCGAGCTAGTGCTGTATATATAGCCGCGGTGAAGTTGTGTCGTGGGTTGGCGCTCAGAGTCTTAAGCCTAGGAGGTCAGGGGGGCTTCAGAGCCCAAAGCGCAATCCCCCCCCCCCCATTATTTTTAGTGCCCAGCCCCATTAGCATGAGTCTGTCACTGGCAGGCCCCCTCCAGCTGCAGTGTGAACATACCCTCGGGGGCTGTTGCAGACCGTATGGCCTGAAGGCCTAACAGCCTTGGGTCACTGAGACATGAGCACCTGAGACAGGTGAGGGGCAGAACGAGTCTACCTCTGCTGCCCAAAGCAGGGAGCTGCAGGCCTGCCTGTGACATCTCTGCCATTCCCCCAGAACCCAACCAGTCTTGGATAGTGACCCCTGGCTCCTACCCCCCAAAAAACAGATAGAACCGGGTGACAAAAGCCACCTCAGTGGGGAGTGTGACTGGTGTGCTTCAATGAGGAGAAACAGCCCTCCCTAGAGGGGAACCTGTCCGCTGTCTCCAAATACCTTTGCACTAGGCCATAAGAGCTCAGCATCCACCTACGTGCTGGATCTGGGGCTTGGCTGCGCAACATGTATCAATCGATTACTGATCAGTTCCACCAATCTCTGACTCCAGCCAGCGAACCATCTACAGCCCAGCCTGAGGTGGCTGGGACAATTTGTATAGTAGGGGGCCTGAGAGTCATTGAACCAATCTGTAAACCCTGTCTGTGATGGAAACCACTTCAGCAGCACCCCTAGTTCCAGCTCCTCCAGCCCAGCCTGTTCGCTGTACCCCTTGCCCCAGCAGAGCTGGGGGGAACGCTACGATCTAATGGGACGTCTCCACCTCTAGCTTCCAACATCAGCCGCACAATTTTCTAGGCTGCCATATGCCGCCAAACTGGGGCCAGGTGGGCTCGCTCACTGAGGACTTGTCAGGTTTTGGCTCGTCCTTCTCTGTCCGTCCTGGATATTCCCTGGTGCTTTGACAAGCTGAGCTGCAGCCCCCTCTTCCCTCCTCTCCTGTGCACCTCGCTCAGCAGCTAATGCAGGAGGCCGAATGCCTGAGCATGATCTTCTGCTCGGCTCCTCCGCTGACACCTGGTTTACACTGGCACAGGACCCGCCTGCCTTTCTTTCCATTCCTTCCCCCTCTCAGCAGATGATTTAAAGAAATGCGGGAGTGCAAGGGAGAGCCGCTGCCTTTGCAGCTGCCTCTCACTCCCTCTAATCCTCTGCTGCAAATGTGCGATTTACCCCAGCGAAACGCCCGCCTGGGATCTGTCTCTTCCCATTAAGCATCGGGGCAGGGATAAATTGGGGATGAGGCGGGGAGCGGGAGGCTCGAAGCATATGATCTGGTCTTGGCCAAAGCACTACAAATTAGTTTGCACGGCGATGGAGTGGAAGGCTGCATTCCCCCCCATCCCCGCTATCGAGCTCGAAGGGGATAAGTCTGCATCCTATATAGGGAGACAAATATATGTGTATATCTCTCTCCCTTCCCAAGAAAATGGCTGCAGAGAAACAACTTATCTCCGCAGAGCCAGAGCCCAGGGGCCAGCAGCAGCCAGAACTTCAAAGAGAATCTATGAACATGGCATATGCCCAAAATAATAATAATAAATAGGGAGATGTCGGTTGTTTGGTTCACCCTAAGTGCTTCCCACCTTCCGAGCCTATAGATCTGTATTGACGCAGTTTGTCCTAGCTCTTCAAAGCAACTCGCCACGAGGAAACGCTACGTTATCCTAATTGCCAGCTGGGCTATCTTCAGTGGCTTCAGTGAGAGGGCCTGGCAAGCAGCCGGGAGGGCTGGGGTGTGAATGGCGTGGGCAAGAGGATGTGTTGGGAGTCATTAAGAAAGGGAGAGATAATAAGACAGAAAATATCACTGTGCCTCTGTATAAATCCCTGGTACGTCCACATCTTGAATACACCGTGCAGATGTGGTTGCCCCATCTCAAAAAAGATTATTGGAATTGGAAAAGGTTCAGAAAAGGGCAAGGAAAATGATTAGGGGTATGGAATGGCTGGCCTAAGAGGAGAGATTAATAAGACTGGGACTTTTCAGCTTGGAAACGAGATGACTAAGAGGGGATATGATGGAGGTCTATAAAATCTGGAGAAAGTAAACAAAGAAGTGTTATGTACTCCACAAAACACAGGAATTAGGGGTCACCAAATGGAATTAATAGGCAACAGGTTTAAAACGAACAAAAGGAAGTATTTTTTCACACACCACACAGTCAACCTGTGGAACTCCTTGCCAGAGGATGCTGTGAAGGCCAGGACTATAACAGGGTTAAAAAAAAACCCCTATATAAATACAAGGAGGATAGGTTCATCAATGGCTTTTAGCCAGGATGTGTCCTAGCCTCTGTTTGCCAGAAGCTGAGAATGGGCGAGAGGGGATGGATCACTGGGTGATTCTCGGTTCTGTTCAGTTCCTCTGGGGCACCTGGCATTGGCCACTGTCAGAAGACAGGACATTGGGCTAGATGGACCTTTGGTCTGACCCAGTAGGACTGTTCGTATGTTCTTATGTTAAGGGCAAGCCCCATCACCTTAAAGGAAGCTTGGGGGAACCTGGCTGAGAGGCAGTGTAGCTCAGTGGGAAGGGGACTTGACTAGGTTTAGCAGACTAGGTTCTAGTCCCGCGTCTCTCACTGATCAGCTGTGTGACCATAGATAAATCGTTTCCCAGCCTACCTTGGGTATAACGACTGGATTTTGAGGCTTCGCTAATTAACAAACCCTTTGAGAGCTGTCAAGGTCCGCTGCCATGTGGGGTCATTAGAAACATCAAGGTACTTGACATGGCAAGGGTGAGAAATTCAGCAAAATGGCCACCTCTCCTTCCCGGTGCCATGGTAACAATGACTGCGGTTGCACAGGGCCTGGCTCTCTAATGAGACTAGGGCCCAAAGGGGCTCCCACATGGGCTCGGGTTCCCTTTGCACGAGCACGAGAAGCTGCCTGATCCTGGTGCAGTCATTTACACTAGTGCCAAGGGAGTGTGCAATATCAGAGCAGTAGCATTTTACATGCTGGTGAAAAGGGCTGCCCAGTGGTGCCGGGTGGAATCCGACCCCAAAAGCTTTCAGAAGGGACAGGGAATGGGAAACAGGCCCATGCACCGCTAGGTCACTGTTCAAATCTGGCCCAGACTGGCAGGGACTGATACCCGATCCTTTCTGACTGCTGCTTGGTCGGGGGCATATGTGAGATGAGTTGGCAAGTCTCAGCTCAGTTCTAGTGAACAGGCATCCGTGTGCCAAACTGCACTCTATAGCTGGGGCTAGATCTCAGCAGAGGGGCCAAGGCTGGGCAGGCCGTGGGTCATGAGTGGAGGGGTGGGTCCGTCAGGTTACACTGGCAGCATACATGCACCCGCCCGGTGCTTCTGGAGCTGCCTCGCTGAGCCCCAGGCGGCCAGAAGCAGCCGTTCCCCGAGGCTTGTCACATTCCTCATGCGCTTCCCCGCAGAAATCAGCCCGCAGACAGGTAGTGATTTGTAAATATTAAAAAACCCTCAAATTGTAGGTTTGCAGCACTGCCTTAATACACTGCCTGGCTGTGGTGACGCATGCCGCAAAGGGACTGCTTTCTGCTGCTGCAGAGAGCAGACGTCTCCAAGGGGGCCTAGCCCCCCCCCAATCCCATCAGACAATTTATTTCAGACCCAGAAATCCAAGGCTCCCAAAGCATCCCAAGCCCACTCAGCTCTTAGCCCCATCGCATACGCCTCTCATCGTCGCACTGGGCCACTCAGTGGCTTTTGGGCTATCTGGTGAGATCCCATCATACCTATCTGCCATCTCCCACCATCTTCACCCAGAGCACGGTGGAGGTCCCTGGGGACTCAGGAGACCTGGCTTCAAATCCTGGTTCTGCCCCAGACTCCCTGGGAGACCTCAGGGGAGGCACGTCACCTCCCATGCCTCAGTTCCATCTCTGGAGATATTTAAGAGTAGGTTAGATAAATGTCTATTAGGGATGGTCTAGACAGTATTTGGTCCTGCCATGAGGGCAGGGGACTGGACTCGATGACCTCTTGAGGTCCCTTCCAGTCCTAGAGACTATGAGTCTATGAGTTTCCCATCAGTAAATTGGAAATGATAAACCTACCCCCATCTGTCCTGTCAGCGTAGACTGTAAGCTTGCCAGGGCAGGGAGAGTGTGCCTAACCCTAAGAGACCCATGAGCTCAGCTGGGACCGTTAGGTTTACCCTACCTCTAGTAACGAGGTTCGTTGCTGAGTTGCTCTGAGCTCGTGCTGTATGGCATGCTTCGTTATCCTCTCCCGGTTTGTTACAGGGCTGGCCCGACGAGCCGGGTGCGTTCTGGGGTTCACTGGTCCCGACAAGCTACTGCACACAGCCCATCTGAGCACTTCACTGTCCTCGGGCTGCCTGACAAGGCCTCCACCCAGGTCCCTCATGCCTTTGGTTGCTGTTGTTGCTGAGAGGCATTTTGTGGCAAGCATCATTTATGTCACCGCGGGGCCAGGAGAGTCTCTTTGGAGAGTAGATCTGTCTGGAGCGCAGGGAGGGAAGGGGGTAGGGTGATCAGATGTCCCAATTTTATAGGGGATGTCCCAATTTTGGGGTCTTTTTCTTATATAGGCACCTATGACCCCCCACTCCCGGTTCTGATTTTTCACATTTGCTGTCACCCTAGAAGGGGGGCCGGTTCCAGGTGCATCGTGTCCTTTTAATTCTGCTGAGTGGCAACACCCCTTCCCCCTGCTGCAGACTGGACCTTGCCCCTTCAAGCTCCCCACCCCACCTTGTCCATCACAGGAGGCTGATGTCGCAGCTATTCCAGGCTGGAGTCCCGCGCCTGGGCCTTGGCGAGTCCTCACCTCCCTGCTGCGCCCTCTCACCCGCTGTCTTTCGCTGCAGAGATAATGATAATTGCTCTCCATCAAAGGATCCCCAAGCACTTTCCACACAGATTAGCCCAGCCACCCAGGGAGGCAGCTAAGTGTTAACTCACCCAATTTCACATAGCGGTGAACTGCCAAGCTAAATGACTCACTTCAGGCAGCAAGCTGGCGGTAGAGCTGAGGACAGAACCCAGGAGTCCTGCCAGGCGTGACCCTGTCCATGTGCTTGGCTAGGATTTCGGACCAACCAAGAACACAGGAACTGAGCACATCCCTCCCAGCAGTGGTTAGCACCAGTTGCTTCAGAGGCAGATGTAAAGAACCCTGCAGATGTAGAATAATCTACACCCCCCCACACACACACTCAGAGTTTATCCAAATCTCTGATAAGTCGAGTTCATCTTAAACCCTGAAGTACGAAATTGACTCACCCTTCCAGCACTCTGAGCACTCCCTGTTAAGCATCCCGCTTTGGACCTTGCCAAATTCGTGGCCTCCGTGATGTCCAGTGGCAGTGAGTTCCGCAGTCTTCGCACACATTGCTTTACACAGAGACCAGTGCAGGATGGAGCAGGATTTCAGGGGCTAGATTCTCCACTGTTATAAATGGATATGACACCCCCTCTGTTTAGCTGGTTTACAGCAGTTGGCCCTGGGGTTTCGCCTGTGGATGGTGAATGAAAGACCCCCCAAGGAGCTGGGACACAGCCCTGACTCCCAGCCCCCATGCGCTAAACATTAGAACATAGCAGCAGGCAAGCGACGCAATGGAGAAGAATCCTGGAGCTGCTTAAGTCACTTAAGCCCAGGGCCTGTGGGACTTAGGCTCCTAAATACCTTTGAGGATCTGAGTCTGGCATCCTTGCCCACTGGCCAGAATAAAGGGAGCAGGAGGAGATGGCTTCAGTGAAGCACCAAGCGCCGGCTTAAACTCCATTGAAGTCAGTGGGACTTCAGCATGTGGCAAGCGCTTTGGCTGAATCGGATCCTGTAGGCCCATGGGAAGCCCAGGGCTGTGTGGGGGCTGCATGTCTAGATTCCCCAGCGGGTTTGGCTCCCAAGTCCTGACCTACCTTCTGCCTTGGGGAGCCCCAAACCCAACCACCTTGGAACCTATTTACAATATTTACCAAGGCCTAATGATGAGCATAATTAGCAGGGGACTGTTCCTGCTGCAAAGATCTTTGAAAGTTAAAAATACCATCGCCGCCTGGCTCAGGGAGGCGGCTCCTCAGAGCCAGGCCCAACATCAAAACCTGAGTCTCCTTTTATCTTGGAGGATTAATCTTTTTACATCTACTTTTGCAAATGAGGCTCGTTTGCATAGACTGCCGCACAGCCCAGCGCCTTTCCTCCCTGCAGATAGGGGCCGTCGGACCTGCCCTGCCTGCTGGGCCAGGAATCTAGGGCTATGCCACGGGCACTGCCAGACCCCAGTTAGGTTCAAAAACCACAATGATGGGCATAAGACACCGAATGACAGAGGCTCAGCTGGGCCTAATGGTTCATATGGGCAAGCTCTTGCAAGACTGCTGTGTCTCCCTGTGCACATGGGCAGCGCCTAGCCCATTGTGGGAGCCACCAATATAGCAAATCATTTTTCAGGGAGGGTTCCCATGGATGTGCTCAGCACCTGGCACAACCTGATTTCCACCAAGGAATAATCATCCTGAAAACCTTCCACAGTGAAACATTTTGAGGCAAAATCACAGGAGAACTTCTGTTCTCACAAGCTCGAGAGGTTTATGTTATCTACCGACCTATCCCCGTACGTACCGGGATATCTATCATTCTGTCTATCTCTCTAGCAATCTACTGGCAGTTCGTATATTGCGCAGCCTCGTATATCTTGTTGCCTGGCTCAGGAAAACAGACCTCCTACCAGCTCTAATCCAGAACCCACAATTGTAGAGAGGGCAGCTTTGAATCCAGCTGCTTGGGAATTGCAGGAGGGACTGACTTTGGGGTTGCAGTTTGCCTGGGCAGATTCCTTTGCCTGATGGCTGCACCGGGTAACAGCTGTAGAGGAACGGCACTGTTTATTAGTGGCCTATTAATCTGTTAATCATTCGGTGCAAATGAAGTGCGTGTGTCTATGCAAATGCCGGGTCCTTTGCATACGTCCCTGAATTCCTTTCTCATTCATTACTGCCCGGAAACCATAGGCCTGATGTCTAGGAAAACACAGCAGATATGTACATTAAACAGCCAATTAAAAAATTAACAGATTCAAACTGAGCTTGATTTGCATGTGCAAATTAACTTAATTGCCGCCATTTCTCCCAGCCCTCCAAGGCACAGCTATGGAAAGGGGCTCCCCACGGCATCTCTAGCTGGCAGGTGCTGCCTTTTATGTTATTAACCCATTGCAACAAACAGCTAGCGTACCCTCTGCTGCATGGAACAGGAACCCAAGGAGCATGTGTCTCAGCCCCTGTACCGCTAAGCCAGGATGGTGATTCTCCTACACCTCAGCTGTGTAGGGCCTGTGTGTTTGGCGGGTGAGAGGGAGAATCTGTACTGCAGCTCCTGGGAGGACCAGTGCATGATGGCTGGGGAGAAGAAAAGTGGATTGGGGCAGGAACTAGCCCCATAGTGTAGGGTAGCGAGCAGCTGCAATGCAATCCAGCTATGCTGAGCTCTGGCAGTAGTGGGAACTCTCTCTGAGAATCCCTGAACTTCCCTAGCTGACGCAAGGGTCTCCTCTGCCCCTGCTCCCAGCCCCAGTGTTGTTAGCATGACAGGGGGTGTCCCGATTGCACTGTACCGTGGCTGTTTGTTACATCCTCAGGGTCCATGGGGGACCACGGGCACCAGAGAGGCAGTTTGTGCAGCAGGAGCTGGATAGCCCCTGTGCTGCCCCAGGATACGGGGAGCTGCCTTCGAGCACCTCCTTGCATCCCTGTCCCCAATGCAAGTGCAGGGCCGGGGTGACCAAGGATCAGGCCCCAGAGAAGAAATTCGCCACGGCATTTAAAATTCTCTCTCTCGCCCTTCCCCCTCTCCCAGACACAGGTGCCTCCCATGAGCCTTTGCCACCAGCTATGTCCAGGCTCCAAGGGGAACATGGGGGTGGAGGTACCTGGCAGGGTCAGGTGCTCTGGAGAGGAAGCTGCACCTTGCACTGTGTCATTTCCAGGTAGAAGAGGAGCAGGGGTGAATAGAGTCTAGGCTGCCGCAGAGCCTGGGGCCAGCTCAGGAGGAGAAGGGGGGACAGAGAGGGAGATGCTCTCGGAGGGCGGATGATGACACCTCATGCTCTGGAGATGGCCCAGCTCCTTCCAAAGCTGTTCCCCACATTTCAGACGCAGAAAGGGGAAGAGATTTGAAGGCTGGATTTGTCCAGCCTCTCTGAGCATTGGTATTAAGGGTAAGAAGACTTCTGAAGACTCAGGTCTTGGCGTGGTGGGTCACTCTTATTATGATCCCCATTTTACAGATGGGGAAACTGAGGCACAGAGCAAGGCAACGATCGAGGGTCTACAGAGACTCAGTGGCAGAGTTGGGGACAGAACTCAAGAGTCCTGACTCCTAGCTCCATGCTCTGATTACTAGACCACACTCCCTACTAGTGCTGGGGATGGAACCCAGGAGTCCTGATTGCTGCTCCCATGCTCTGGCCACTAGCCCACATTCCCTCCACTTTTAATGGCAGCAGAGCGGAAAACATGTGCACATGTACACAACCCCAAATGGATGTACATAGGCACACCCATGTGCACACGTGCACTCCCAAGCACGCAGGCATGCACACATTCCACTCTGCACATGCACACACATGCGCTCCGACGTGCACACACACACACTCCACCCTGCACACACATGCACTCCCATGTGCACATGCACACACTCCTAAGCATGCACACACACACACACTCCACCCTGCACATGTACACACATGCACTCCCAAGGGCATACAGACACTCCCAGGCATATGCGCGCGCACACACACACACACACACACACACACACAAACACACTCCATCCGGCATACGCACACACAATTCCCCCCCACACACACACACTTTCAGGTGTACACACATGCGCACACACACACACTCCATACACTCCCAGGCGTGCACACACACACACTCCACCCCTCACATGCACACACAATTCCCACATGCACCTGCACACACTTTCAGGTGAACACACATGCACACACTCCACCCCACACATGCATTCCCAGGCACATACACACACATGCACCCCCAAGTGCACATGCACACTCCCAGGTGCACACACACACACATACATATGCACTCCCCAACATGCACATGCCTTCTGCATACATATGCCATTTAGGGTGACCAGATAGCAAATGTTTAAAATCAGGATGGGAGTGAGGGGTAATAGGAACCTATATAAGAAAAAGACCCAAAAATCGGGACCGTCCCTATAAAATCGGGACATTTGGTCACCCTAATGCCATTCACTGCCCCGCCCCACTCCAGAGCAGCCCCAGGGTGCCATGTGTGCCAGCAGGGACCCTTTGTACCGCCTGGCCTGCCTGGGCGTTTGAAGTGAGCGGGCTGGTTCCCTGCCCAGTTCCGAGCCCCAGGTGGGTGGCTCTGGTGCGGCAGGCCCCACGAGATGAAAGGCACCGGGGAGGCTGAGATGAAAGGCAGGCCTGACTCTCACACACAGAAATTCACACTCGCAGATGCCAGCCCGGCCTCCTCTGGCTGATTTGCCTTGGATGCAGGCAGCGGAGTGCCACCAGTGACGGGCAAAGCGGCTGCGTGCCAGGGCCAAGCTGCATTTCCCACGACGGTGCCAGGGGACGTCGCTTTTTCCCAGCTTCTCTTCTCTGTTCCCAGCTGCGACAGCAACCACTGAGATTAGCGGCGCCCCCTCTTCCTCCACCCCACGCTCCTTTACAGACCCTGTCACCCTGCTGCGCTTCACCATGGAGATTAAAGGTAGCCGCTTCTCTCCTCAACTGAGCCATGCTCTGCCATTTCATTAGGGAGGCTTTCCTGACAGCCGGGCTTTGGAGATGGGGGACTAGAAAGGAGAGCAGCTCTGGCAGTCTCTGGGGAGGCGAGGGATGCTCAGTGTGAAAATTAATCAGCACAGAGACATAGCGGGGATGAGCCACAAGAAATCCCAGCTAATGGGCCGGTGGCCCAGCCCCCAGCCCGGCCCCACAGGTGGGTTCTTCGCCCTCCTATAGCCCCTGCCCGCCATGGATCTCAAAGCACTTCATAAGCAGCCATGAATGTGGTGACCTGGCAACAGGGAAGCGTCATTATCCTTCTTTTCCCTGGGGGGGGTGGAAATTAAGGCAACAGAGCAGGGAGGAGAGTGAGTCACAGGACCTGAAATGGCTCGCTACCGGCTCTAATCACTAGACGACTCTCCTTCCCTGCGTCCTCTTCTACCAGCCCCGGAAATCCCGGCACTGCTGCTGTATCCCAGCCTTTGCCCTGTGTTATCATGGGCATGTATTATTTGTATTGCGGTAGAGCCTAGGAGTCCCAGCAATGGACCAGGACCCCTTCGTGCTAGGTGCTGTACAAACAGGACATGATGGTCCCTGCCCCATAGAACTTCCGCCCTAGAGTGGCTGCCCCACACTCTGCCCTCGCCTGTAGCTTGCATCCCAGCCCTGCTATCTGTGCCATTCGGGTTTGGCACCCGCTTTGCCCTGTGCAGGGGGCAGGGAATGGCGATCACAGAGGAAAGGCTGATGAATTCGCCTTGGCTTTGTGAACACAAACAAGAATTGGCAAGGGTTCACAAAACCCTCACAGGGCCACTCTTCCTTTGTCCAAACACAAAGCCCACTCCAGCTGCCCCTCGCTCCACCGGAGCAGCCCATGGTCCTCAGTCGACTGACGGACCAGGCCTGGGCTTTCATGTATATGGCGCAACACTGTGTGGCTCCTAGGACAGGGCATTGGGTTGGGGCTCAGGAGGCTGAGATCCTCAGAGGTACATAGGCTCCTAACTCCCAGTGAGATCAATGGGACGTGGGCACCCAAGTGAACCCCAGCATCTGGCCCAGATCCGTGTCAATGGGGCAAAGCCGTTATGGAACCGGCAGTGACTGAAAAAGAGCTGATTGGCTAGACAAACTGTCAATCATCCAGCAAGACAAGGGTGGGACTTCCTTTCTCTGCAAAGGCTTCTGGGTAGGGAAGCTGTCTATAAAATCCCTGGCTTGGGGCTCAGTTAGGGAGCTGGAGTTGTGAGGTTGGTGAGGCAGGTTGGTGGGACCTGCTGGAGGCAGCTGGAGCATGGTGGATGAGTGAATGGAGTGATGTCAGATTATGGAACAATATCCTTTGTTGTTCTTTTGTTTGTCAGTTATTTGTGGTTTTTTTGCCTAAACCCCTCTGCACTGGGGCCCACCTGCAGGTTTGTTTGGGCCGCCTACTGCTGTGCTCTGCTGTGGCCTCCCAGTGACATCCAGGGGAGTTAGGTGCTGAGATCCCTTTGCGGGACTGAGCCTGTCCCAAATCTGCCATTGGCCTCCTGGGTGACTTTGGGCAAGTCCTTTCCCCCTTTGCTGTGCCTCTGCCCCACCCCTTTGTCTGCTTAGACTCCAAGTTTTTGAGGGGCTAGGGCTGTCTCTCACCACATGGCTGTGTAACACCTTGGGGCTATTGAAGTATAAATCCTAGTGCTAATAACAACCAGAGTGGATGGCACCTGCAGCGGGAAGGACTTCCAGCAGGAGATCTTTAAGAAGCTGGAGGATAGGGAGCTGCGGATGGCAGGCAGGTGCTCCCTCTCCAGCCCTGGAGACTGGGACTTGGAGGCTACTTGGTTAGAGAGGTTCTGCCTCCTGGCTGTTCTCAGCACCAGCTTTGCCTCACAGCACGACTGAAAGCCAAGCCAGCGCGTATGCCTCGCGGCCAGTGCCTGGCTGCTGTCCCCCCATAGCGCAACACGGGACATTAGCCCTCCCGCCCTTGCAAACAGGGAGGAGGTGGAGAGAAATCTGGACCTCAGCAGAAGCTATGCATGTTGGGCTTCTTTGGAAGGATGCACCAAAAAATGTCAGGCAGGCAGAGGAGAATGGGCTACAATCCAGCAGCCATGGAATAGAATAAATATGCTGATATCCTACTGGAGAGCAGTAGCTCCAGAGGACTTTCTCTGTCCATCCCCACATGTACTTCTCTGTCTAACCATCACCAGACCATCTGCAGGGAATGCTTTGTCCTGATAACACCCCAGGGGAGGCAGAGTGGAGTTAACACAATCAGAATGTGCCCAGGACATGAGGTGTGATGCCTCGCAGGATTCACTCCCCATCCCTGTCCCATATCACCCCTCACTCCCCGGAACAGCTTGGACACCTGCAGGCCACTCCTCCCTGCGCCCCCAAAGCTGAAACTCAGGATCTCGGCCTTCCTGTCTTACAGGAAGTGTGATGGGATCTTTACTGACCCTGAGTCCCTTATGGGAAGAATGGCAGCACCGTGCCCCCTAGGACCGCATGGGGCCTCAGTACTGGCTCAGAAGGGGGCACCACTTTTCCCTGTCAGGCTCAACCAGGCCTGATGCTGCTTAGCTGGGGAGCTCCTCTAAGGCTGGTCCTGACCCTCAGGCCTCATTGGGGAATGCATGTAATGACACGGGATCCTCTGTAACCTGATCTATTTTGAGGACCTCAGTAACTCAGCTGGAAGCTAGGGGTGTGTTGCAGGAGCAGGGAGGGTCTATGGCCTGCGACGTGCAGGTCAGACTATTGATCATGATGGTCGTGTCTGGCCTAATCAAGGCCTGGGAATGGGGCCTCGAGCAGAGGGATGCTAACGGGAGCCACCACGGTAGGGCAGGGCACTGACCCAGCAAGGGGTGTCAGAGCAGTCAGCATGGCGGCAGAGGGGGAGGCCACTATCCCTGTTGCTGGAGTTATCTCTGCCTAGCACAGCTCTGGTATCTGCTGCTCCCTGCAGGTCTGTGTCCTGGCTAGGGGCTTACCGCCCTGAGGCTGGCTGGAAGGATGGGGAAAGATGCCTTGACTGACCGGCTGGAGCCGGGGGGCGGTGGGCTGACTCTGTGCCTTCTCTTCCATGGAAGGTGTCTCTCTTCTCAGCCAAAGGTGGTTGGCAGGTCGCAGTACTGCAGGGACCTTTTCCTAGGGGATCAAGCCAGTTCTTGGGCCTGATCCAGGACCAGATCCCCACTGGTGCAGCAATTCCTATGCGAGTTGGTGGGCCCCACCAGCTGGAGCTCAGTGAGAGTTGTAGGTGCTGAGCGGGTCCCTAGCACCTCGGGATTCGGCTCTGTAGGTTGCATATCCCCCATCCGGAGATCTGGTGGCTTCCCAGTGCTGAGAGCTGTAGATGGAAGGAACCGTTCTTAGTGCACTAGGCTGGAATCCCCGAAGGCTTGACTTAGTTCACGAGCGGGAAGGGCGCTGTACCGACACTACGAGCGGGGACCTGCCCACGTCCTTGGAGTATCGCTCAGTGCACAATGAACAGCAGCGGGGAGCCGAGGGGCTGAGCTGGGGCAGGACAGATCCAGCAGGGGCTGCTGCAGGTCAGGCTGGGATGCATCAGCAGAGCTGTGTGGGGAGCCCAGGGCTGGGACAGCAGGGAGGTTGTGAGTCAGCATTGGGGTGCACTGGCTGGGATGTGTGGGGAGCCCAGGGCTGAGACAGCAGGGATGTTGTGGGTTAGGATTGAGGTGCCCTGGCAGGGATGTGTGGGGAGCCTAGGGCTGGGATAGTAGGGAGGTTGTGGGTCAGGATTGAGGTGCCCTGGCAGGGATGTGTGGGGAGCCTAGGGCTGGGATAGCAGGGAGGTTGTGGGTCAGGATTGGGGTGCACTGCCAAGGATGTGTGGGGAGCCCAGAGCTGGGATAGCAGGGAGGTTGTGGGTCAGGATTGGGGTGCCCTGGGAGGGATGTGTGGGGAGCCCAGGGCTGGGATAGCAAGGAGGTTGTGGGTCAGGATTGGGGTGCACAGAGACAGGACCAAGTAAACCTAGAGTAGACCATCCCTGACGGGTTTGTCCAGCCTGACCTTAAAAACTGCAGTGACGGGGATCCCACCACCTCCATGGGAGCCTGTTCCAGAGCTTAACAACCCTGAGAGTTTAAAAATTTGTCCTAACATCTAATCTAGGTCTCCCTAAATCGGTGCTGTGGTCCATCCAGGCGCGTGCACTGGGATGCTGCAGCTGTGGGTCCTATCCCTAGATCGGCCACTGACCTGCTGGGCGACCTTGGGCAAGTCTCCCCGAGGTGGGTGTAGATTGTAACTCCTCGGGGCAGGGAGAAGCTGGGGGGCGAACCGCCTCCAGAGAGCAGCCTCCTGGCCCACACTCGCTAGGGCTGGCGTAAGCCCCGGACTGGGAGAGTTTATTGCCCTGCCAATCAGCAGGAACAGGCACGGCCCGCCAGCCTCGTTTGCTGGCTGCATTACAGCGGAGAGGAGTCCTGGGCAGGGCCCTGCGGGAGGCTTGGGGGATTGACACAGGCTCCTGCCAGGTCTGTGAGCCTGGCTGGGGACAGGGGTATGGAAAGGAGTCCTGTAGTGTTCACAGGACCTGAGGGGGAGGACGGGAGCGTGCACTGCCAGGGGGAAAGGCAAAGGGATACAAGTCTGAGCATTACCCACCTCTGAGACGGGGCCCCAGCGGCTGAACTTCAGGGGCCAGGAGGACGCTGCATCTGTCTGGTAGAGAGACCTCAGTTGTCCTCAGCTCCTGCAGTGGGAGAGGAGGAAGCAGAGGGCTTTTTCGGGGACACCATCTACCAGGTGCCTTCAGCAGGCCCCTCACCATGGCCCCTGGGCTCCCCGCTGCCGGCCACCAGGACTCTTGTTTTGCATCAGTCCAAACCGTCTCCATTTCGGACGTTGGTTTTCCCTGAGCAAGGCGGTCAGGAGCACAGATGGAGACGCTACCAGCAGCTCCCCGTGGGCCAAGTTCAGAGCATTGGGCCCTGTGAAATATAGGCCAGGTAGCGAGGGGAGTCCTCAGTGTGCATCTAGCATCAGGGAGAAGGGGAGCCCCAGATGTCCCTAGGGGGCCCCAACAGGTGAAGCCAAGAACTGCAGAGCCTGACTGGGCCAGACTAAACCTGGGTTTCTCTTCTGCCTCTGCCTGGATGGAAGGAGACCAACCAGTAGGAGTCAAGGGAGCTCAGCACTGTGCTGGGGACACCTGGAATTCTGCAGGATTAGGCCCATAGGGGGTAGGCAGTCTGATGTACAGTGCCCCACGTGGGGGGAGGGAGAAGCAGCTTGGGCCAGTCCCTTCGAGCCTTTGGCTGAAGCATCCAGCATCCCTAACCAGAAAAGGCCTCCTGGCCAGCAGAGGAAGCCGCCTCTGCCCCAGGTAGCCAGCCAAGAGCTAATGAGGTAGTCCCAGGCCAGGACCCCATTGTGCTAGGCACTGTACAAATCTGCAACACAAGGACAGTCACTCCCGCAAATCTGTATCTGCTGTGTACATGCACTTCCATGTCCTCGTTCTCTGGGGCAATCCACCTTTCTCCAGGGGAGCCCGCAAGACACAAACCCCCAAGGACCGCATGGCATCTCCATGGTGTCTGGCAACGTGCCACCAAGTGACAGTATTGGGGGGCCCCCCCGGTGCCCACTCAGGGCGACCTGGTGAGGCGTCAGTGTTGTGACAGGGTGAAGTCAGAGATGCCGTGTCACGGTGATGGTGTGATGACACGTGGTGATGCTGCGTCGTGTCAAGATGCAGTAGGGTGACGATGCAGAGGGATGTAATGGCATATGACAGCATCTCCCCGGGACACGATATGGTGCCCTGGCAGCATCCCATTCACACTACAGACAGGACTGGAGGGGACTTGCTGGGTCACTAAGTCCAGGCTCAGCTATCACAGGCTAGTCCATATGGGAGGGACCGTGCTGCTGGTGTCCAGTGCTGGGAGACATGATGGCTTTATCCAGCAGGACAAGGAGTCCAGAGCAAGGCTGGCCTTGTCGATGAGGGACCCAAGAGATCTCATCCACAGACTTGCCATGTGCCCTTGAGAAAGCCATGTGGTTGCTCTGTGCCTCAGTTTCCCCACCTACAAAACAGGGCTAATAATCCTTCCTTCCTCCACCTTTAGCCTTCCTTGGCTATTTAGGTTTGAGGCAGGGAGCACAACTATAGTACAATTAACCGGACGGGGGTGCCCCGGCCCCCGTGCCTGGGTCATGGCTGGGTGCATGGTCTGTTCTTCGTCCTGCCGGGCTGGAAGATGGAAGTGATGCCGCTGCGTTTTCCACGTGGAGCGTTAACAGAGCTGCGGCTGGGCCCAGGCCCCTCTCTGGGCTCGCGGAATCCCTGCCCTGCTCCCGAGCTCACTGTCCAGCTGCTGCTCTGAGTTACAAACGCAAAGGGAGTGACAGGCAGCGTTCGGAGATCCTGGCTGGGATCAGAGCCTAATTAGCTGCAGCCTCTGCCTCCCCACTCCCCTGGGAGGGGGCTGGAGAATGGAACAACTTGGTTGGAATTATCTTGATTTTTCCAGCTCTCTCTCTCCTATTTTCACTCGGGTCTGTTTATTCCCCTTCCCTCTCAGACCCTCAAGCACCTCAGGGCCCTTCGTGGGAAGGCGCCAGCTCCCAAGGAAATGCATCTGCACCACTCACCTGGCCAACAAACAGCGTCTCCATTTCCCAGTGCAAACCCACCTCCCCTACCCATGGAGTGGGTGGAGGCATTGAAAGGGGACGCTGCCGGGAACGGTGTGGGAGAGCCAGCTGTGTGGGAGCCCCTGGCTGCTGGAGTCCTAGCCAATGCCAGCAGGGGGCGCTTGTCAGGAGCAGGGCAGCAGTGCTTGCTGGGGGAGGAGGTCCTGGCTACTCCAGTTCTAGTTTTCCCACGCAGGGTGTGCTGCAGGGGCAGCTGTTGGCTATGCAAGCCCCAGCCTGTTGCACCAAGGGGCGCTGTAGGGAGCGGGGCAGGAGCACTGGATGTGGGGGGCCAGTTCCTGGCTACTCCACTCCTGGCCTCTCCCAGCAGGAGGCGCTGTAGGGAGTGGGGCAGGAGCAACTGCTGCAGAAAAGAGGTAAAAATGCCTCCCTAGAGAAGCGACTCGCCCCTTGAGAGGGCGTCCACCATCACTGGCCCCTGGCTGGGTGGGGACGGACAGCAGGAGGTGCTGGGAGGGGGCCAGGGGGCGGCCCTGGTGACATCCCCAGCAAAAGCTGGCTCAGCCCTCACCAGCCGATGCTTAATTGGATGTGCAGGATCCACTGGCAGACATCTGCTCCCAGGGAGTGCAGGGAGGGAGCCATCAGCAGCTACTTAGGAAGGAAGCAATTAGCATGGGGAGGGTGGAATGTTGTTCTCTAGCAGGGTGGTAAGTGCACAGCTGGGGCAGAGGCAGACAGGGAGCGCAGGGGGCATAGGCTCAGCAAAGGGTGAACTGAGGGCTCTGCCATGGACCTGGAGGAGCCGTAAGCACACGCCAAAGCTCTTTGCTGATGCAAATCTTCCCAGTTGAATCAGGCCTTAATTCCCAGCCCAGCCCCTTCTTCTGCCCCTCCTCTTCCCCCCCCCCTCCCCGGCCTCTGGCTGAACCCAAGGCTGAGATCCTGGCCCCATTGATGTTAATGGTGCTAGAATTTCACCCCAGATGCCACGTGTCCTTGTCCAATCCCCTACCCACTGGGTCATGCTGCTGCCTCATCTGAGACTGGCCCAAGTGACTTTGCTCCCTCCCCCCAAAGCAGAACTGGAGCTCCTTTGAGTCAAGCCATGGGCCGGGTCCTGTCTGGTGCAGGAATAGCAGGGGTGAGCAGGGAGGTGTGTTCCCATGGGATAATGAGCAGTAGATAAAAAAGAACATGGGCTTTACATGCTTCTCCATACATGTGGGTGTATGGCCATGGACTGTGCAGTGAGGCCTGTGTTAGAATACATGCAAAACAGGTGATGTTGTTATGACTATGTGTGTGTCACATCTGGGGGATGTACATTGCAGGTAGTGTGTGTGTGTTCATACATGCAGGGGTGAATCTATGCATGTTACCTGGGGATGTAGGTGTGCGAAGCATGTAACACATCATTGCACATGCTGTGTGGATATGCACACAGGAAGGGTCTTCCCCCATGTAGCATGTGTGGGGATGTAAGTGTGCCAAGTAGGTCACACGTGAATGTACGTGTAATTTGATGCGTGTAGTGTGTGTGTAGGGACCCGGGTATGGAGCTGGTTGCATGCGCATGCAGGATAAGGCATGCCGATAGGAATGGGAGCTTATGCACAGCAAAAGCTGCTGCGTGTTGGTGACCCAAGAGCCATCCAGGCTCCCCAGGCGACTGCTCCAGGCCCTGCTCCGTCCCTCTCCCATTACTGCATGCAGATTGCCGATCAATGCTATTGATTCCCTTCCTCAAAACTACCTCACTGCTGCCTCCCGTCCCAGCCGGGAGCAGCTGTGCAGTGCCCGCACGCTGGCCTGAGCCACCCCACTGCACTGGGAGCTGGGGAGAACCTGCCCCACCCATTCTGCCAGGGACCGGCTGGGACAGACTGCAGTCCTGCACCAGGGCCCCTGTGCTTCCTGAGTCCCCCCCTGGCACTGCCAGAGCAGCTTTGCAGACCCAGCGGGTTCAGGATTCAGCTCCCCTCCTGAATTGGGGGGCAGGATTCTCTAATTTGACCCTCTGTGTCTGCAAGGGGCAAGGGCACCGTGCCAGCTGCTCTCCCTGCTTCTAGCATCCATGCAGCATGGTCACTTGTGAGAGCAGCCCCAAGAAGGGCTGCCCCACCTCTGCTGGGCATGGGTGTGCTCTTGGGGGCAAGGGACATTACAGCGGGCCCAGCAGGGCACCCCCCAAAGGGTGATGGGGGGGGAGGACACCTCCTGTGCCCCCAAGTTTCAAGTGGCCTGGGCAAGTTGGAGGCACAGCTGATAACACAATGCCGCCCTGCAGAGCTGGGATGCCAGGCTGGGCTTGCCTAAGGGGAAGATGGGCGTTAGATCCCCAGGTCCTCATGGAAATCCAGTGCGAGTCGGTCCCTACGGAGAGCCCAACCCAGCGGCTGAGCAATACCTGCACAGACTCCTTGCCTCTGTTACCCACAGGGAGATTCCATCAGAGCCCCTCCGCTGGCAGACCAGTCACCCTGCAAACCGGTTGGCCTCTTGCTCTGCTTCAAAACCTAGTGGCCAGCTGGGGGCAGCAGGAACCCCCTGGAATCCACCTGAGCAGGCTCTGACCGAGTTCCCCTTGGTGGGTCGCTGGCAGCGGAGGGGGCTGGTGGGCGTCCCATGCTGCATCCAGGCAGTTGCCTCTTGCAGGCTCTGTCTTTGCATCCCCTCCCCTGGGGATGTGCGGGTCCCAGGGCTGAGCCAGGCAGAGAGTCACTGCTGGGGTTTGGGGGGGGTGGCGGGGGGGAGAGCATGAGACCAGATTGTCAGCACCCAGCAGCTGCCACCCATCTCAGTGCTGGGGGGGGTTGGCCCTCATTTGCCACATGGGGTGAGAAGGGATCTTTGTTGTTCTCTGTGGGGCTGTTGGAGGCTGGGGATTCTCCACCGTTCTCAGTGGGACTTGCCGGGTGCTGCACCCTTCTCAAATGGGGTCCTATATAGCCCAGTCCTGCTTTTCAGCCTGGCCCAGAGATCGGCTGAGCTAGGCAGAGGTGGATTTGGCATGGGCGTACGGCTGCCATTTGCACAGCTTGGATTTCATTTCATCAGTCCCGAATGGCCCGGGAGAGTGGAGCATCTGCAGATCAGGTAATAGCCAAAGGCAGTGGGGGTCAGGGATCCCTGGCGGGCTGGTTCAGGGGTTCATTGCTGGAGCCCCGGGAAGGCCAGGGTGAAAGGAATGTGGGGATGGAGCACTGTCTGGGGACAGGCCCCAGGAAATACCAGCAAGTGTCTGAACAGTCCTGGCCAGCGCTGCTCTCCCAGGGATAACTCCTCACCATGTTTTATTCACAGGACCAATCCCTCCCTGTGAGTCACAGCCTGATCCTTTTGCAGTTAGAGATCGGGAACTCTTTTCTTTTCAATCTTCAGTGGCTCTTTATTGGCTGCAGGTCACCAGATATTAGCCTGCAGATAAGGCCCGACCTTTGAAACGCACAGCACAGCACAGCACATCTTCCACCTGCGCTGGGGGATTCCCATCCTGTCATCCCACCCGTGGCTTAGGGGCGACACGCACAGCTGCCATGTTATCGCCCACTCGACAGCACTTATTTGTCCTTCAGCCACCTTTCCTGCCTTGCTTGGATCTGTTGATTTCCTTTTGCTCTCTGTGCTCCCTCCCCAGACCCACTCTGTACCTGCCTTTCATCCGGGCCCTTGACCAGAAAGAAATGAATTGGGACTATCGCTGGTGAAGGGGTTAACTCGCCTTTCTTCTAACACTGAGACCAAAGGTTCCCTCCCCACACATGCCCCTGTCATCCATTCCCCCTCCCTGGGTTTGCAGAGCCCAGGTCCCTGGGGCTGGTCAGTTCTGCTCTGTCACCATCTCCTCTCTCTCTGCTCCCCGTCTGTCTCGCCTGTAATGGGAAAAGCACAGAAATGAGGTAATTTACAAGGTAATTTATGAGTCAATGGGCTCATCTGCTGCCTATAATCCTAGCTGGCAATTGTGTGTAGTTTATTTTCTCAGATGCAAGCTTAAAAATGGAAAGATGAAGCGCATGCACAGGATCTCAACAGTGTGGGCTGCTGGCGTTAATATTATGGTACCCAAGAGAGGCCCTGTTGTGCCAGGCGCTGCACAGCAAGAGAGTCCCTGCCTCAAAGAGAATGCAGGTTCAACAGACAAAGCAAACAAGGGTGGGAGGGGAAGTGACCTCCCTAACGTCACCCCCCAGGTTAGGGCTAGGACTAGCTTCTAAGTCTCCTGAATCCCCACCCAGTGCACCACCCTCTAGCCCACACTGCCGCAGGCTCTGCTAAGCTCTTTGCTTAGTGAATAGCCCGTTACAGATTTGGTTCCACTTCCTTGGAGCTGTGGGGTTTAATCACTGCCCTTCATTCAAAACAGCTGTAAAAACAATTAAGCTTTCTAGCAGCCCCAACCTAAAACTAAGGCCTGTGTGAGTCAGCCCAAGAATTGGAACTACAGGGGTAGAGGGCTTGGCTGGGTATTGGTCTGGGTAAAAGAGTGTGCGTAGGGGCTGCACAACCAGGAAGCGACTCAGCAGACGCACTGGAGGCAGGGACAGATGCAGGAGAGAAGCAGACAGACCCAGAGAAGGAAGGTGCAGATGCACCCAGTGTGCTGGCTGGAAGAGGCTTTTTTGGGCTGTGAGCACAGAAACCATCTCCCGTTGTTTGGTCCCCCCCGTGTTCAGGGAAACAGAACTTGGCACAGGCTTGGGAGATAAACAGTTTGCCTCAAAGGCACCTGACTCCAGCCTCGATTTCTTCCATCCGGAACCATTCACAGGATCCTGGATTTTTGTCTAGCTGCTCAGGTCAAAGGGGATAACAATCCACACGTATCCATAACACCATCAAACAGGCGGCCCCAGGCTGCCCCATTCACCCAACCCATGAAGAATCATAGGGTTCCTTTCCTGAAGGGCTTTGTGAGTGTTAAACGCACCGGTCACACCCTCCTCCTCACCCGCGGTCCTCCTGGCTGCCTTGAGGGTCAGGCACCGGCACTGGCCTCGGGGGCTCTGGGTACAGTTCCCGGTTCTGCCACGCACCCCCTTGGATGACCCCCCTGACTCCCAGTCGCCCTTTGCTGCCTTTCTGCTAGCAAAGCGCCCTGGTCTCCCTAAAGCCATTTGAAAATTGTTGGCAAGTTCCCAGCTGGAGGAAATTGACAGGAGCAAAGGGACTAGAGTGTTTCTTAACCCCACAGGCAGGGTCATGGCCCTGTCTGTGCCACTCCAGTCAGGGCGTACAGCCTAGCACTGGTGGTACCGGCCGCTACCCTGCTCCAATGGCCTCCAATTCCTAATAAGCCACTTCCTGCCTTTGCCTGCAGGCCGCCCCTTCCCTGTTCTGAGCAGCCAAACAAGCCCATAGCAAAGATACGAGGCAGTGCGGGGAGGTTCACCCCAGAATGCCAATGCGCCCATGGGCTTAATCATAGAATCTCAGGGTTGGAAGGGATCTCAGGAGGTATCTAGTCCAACCCCCTGTTCAAAGCAGGACCAACCCCCAACTAAATCATCCCAGCCAGGGCTTTGTCAAGCCTGACCTTAAAAACCTCTAAGGAAGGAGATTCCACCACCTCCCTAGGGAACCCATTCCAGTGCTTCACCACCCTCCTAGTGAAATAGTTTTTCCTAATATCCAACCTAAACCTCCCCCATTGCAACTTGAGAACATTGCTCCTTGTTCTGTCATCTGCCACCACTGAGAACAGTCTAGATCCATCCTCTTTGGAACCCTCTTTCAGATAGTTGAAAGCAGCTATCAAATCCCCCCTCATTCTTCTCTTCTGCAGAAGAAACAATCCCAGTTCCCTCAGGCTCTCCTCGTAGGCCATGTGCTCCAGCCCCCTAATCATTTTTGTTGCCCTCCGCTGGACTCTTTCCAGTTTTTCCACATCCTTCTTGTAGTGTGGGACCCAAAACTGGACACAGAACTCCAGATGAGGCCTCACCAATGCCGAATAGAGGGGAATGATCAATTCCCTCAGTCTGCTGGCAATGCCCCTACTTAGACAGCCTAAAATGCTGTTAATCTTCTTGGCAACAAGGGCAAACTGCTGACTCATATCCAGCTTCTCATCCACTGTAACCCCTAGGTCCTTTTCTGCAGAACTGCTGCCTAGCCATTCGGTCCCTAGTCTGTAACAGTGCATGGGATTCTTCCGTCCTAAGTGCAGGACTCTGCTTCGAGGCCTTCAGCATGCCCCGGGCACCCCCATAATGAGAATAGCAGTGATCTGGGCACTCCCAGCTCAGCAAGAGGGGATTTTCCTCCCCGACACCGAACCGACCCCATTGCTAGTTCATGGGCCTCCCATTCAGATCATCTGTCCCTCAGTTTACAGGCCAGCCGAAGGAAAGTTAAGCCAGGCAGCTGAGATAGCAGCAGGGGGTGAGGTGGGTTCCAGGGTGCCTGATGAATGCCTCTTATTACAGCTTTGAAATATAATTTCCATTTTTACACCTCTGTTTCTGTTTGCCTCATAAATAACGACTGCCTCGTAAAGGCAGAGAGGAGCATGCGCCCCCCTCCCGTGCCGGCTTTAATTGTAAACAGGGCAATCAATCCGCAAGGACAGCACCGACCGAGTTGCTGCCCAGACAAAGCCCGTCGCCCCCATGCAACAGGAGCTGCTGACCAGCCTCCTTCTGTGCAAACTCCCCCAGCCTGGTCCATCAACATCAATCTCTGAATCCCCTGCTGTCTGAGTCTGGTGCTACCCGTGCCACTAGTGTTCTGTCAGTCAGCGGTGGCTCCAGGCACCAGTGCTCCAAGTGCGTGCTGGGGGCGGGAAGCCACGAGGGGGGGCGCCCTGCCAGTCTCTGCGAGGGCGGCAGTCAGGCTGCCTGCGGAAGGTCCGCTGGTCCCGTGGATTCGGCAGCAATTCGGCGGCGGCTACGCCAAAGCTGCGGGGCCAGCAGATCTCCTGCAGGCAAGCCGCCGAAAGCCGCCTGATTGCCGTGCTTGGGGCGGCAAAAAAGCAAGAGCCACCCCTGCTGCCAGTGCTCCTCAATCCCGGCCTGCAGCCCTGCTATCCCAGTCCTTGCCCCCCTCCACACATACAGCTTTTACAGATGCTCCTCCATCCTGACCCCAGTTTTCCTGGTATATCAATCCAGGGTCCCCCCTGCTAGTGTCCCTCCATCCCAACCCGTAGCGCTATCTGCTATTTCAGTCCAGGGCTCGCACAGCTGCAAATGCCCATCTTTCCCAACTCACCGCTCGGCTGCCATTTCAGTTAGGGGCTCCCCCCACCCCTGCTCTGCTGGTGCCCCTTGATTCCAACCTGCAGCTTCCTCCCTTGCCCTCCAGCGTTCCACCCATTAGCTCACACTCCCTTCTCTAAGCATCCCGCCCTTGCCTTGCTCAAACCAGCCAGCGGCCAACCAACATATGCAAAGCACTCCCGACGGACACAGCCAAACATCCCCTGGACTGGAAGCTTTGGAAGATCTTGACTGGCAAGTTTCCCTTTCTGGGGTGTCCTCAGTGGTGGGGTAGGAGCTGTGAGGTCCCAGCGGTGGGATTCATGCATCAGGCCTCCAAGCAGAGCTAACGCTGAGAGCTCAAGCACAGCAGGGACCAGGCCAGGCCTGCAGAGGAGGAGCTGTCACTGCCGGAGGCACCGGTCATTGGAAGAGGCTGGGAGTTCAGGCCCGTTTACCCTGCCACCCAGGGAGATTTTAGAGCAAGCCAATTAGTTCCTTTCCCACTATATATATTTCCAAAAGGTCAAATAAAATCCACAGGCCATGAATAAATCTCTCCGTGCAGGCTGTGTACAATTATAGCCCTCCCGATGCTGCAGTTTCCAGACTGCCAGCCAAACTCAGACTTGGGCGGGTTTATATAACCATCACAATTCCACTTCGCATTTTTATATAACACCTTTCGGCCAAGGCTCTCCAGGCAGGAGGCAGCTTGTAACCATCTATCTCACCCTCCGCTGGACTGCGGCCACTTCTGGGGCAGAACACAGATGCTGTTAAACAGCCATCCTGCTGCGTCTTAGAGGAGTTGTTCAGCCAAGAAATGCAGCCGCTTCTGGGGAAGGGCCCAGCTGCTGTTTGAAAGCCACATGGCAACGCAGCATAAGCGTCGCTCACTCAGGACAGGTCTACGCTACAGACTTGCATCAGCTGTATGCAGCTAAGCCGCTGTCGTGCTTCTGGCGAAGACGCTTTCAGCCAATGGGAGAGAGTGCTCCCGTCAGCTTAGTTACTCCGTGAGAGGTGGTACCTATCTCCCGCCGACATTCGCTGGGGGTTACGGTCAGTATAACTACTCAGGAGGATGGATTTCCCACCCTTGAGCAATGTAGTTATGCCAAAGTAAGTGTGTAGTGTAGACCTGGCCTCAGTACTGAAACACAGCCACCTCTGGGATGCAACATGGCAGCTGCTTAACAGCCACCAAGCAGTTCTGCATAGGGACCACTCACCCACGGTTAATGCAGCCACCTCTGGGGTGGAAAATGGCAGCTGCTTAACAGCCACCAAGCAGTTCTGCATAGGGCCACTCACCCATGGTTAATGCAGCCACCTCTGGGGTGCAACATGGCAGCTGCTTAACAGCCACCAAGCAGTTCTGCATAGGGACCACTCACCCACTGTTAATGCAGCCACCTCTGGGGTGGAACACATTTAACAGCCGCCTAGCAGCAATGTGCCGCAGTTTTAGGATAGGGAGCAAAGAACAGTTCATTCAGTTGAAATAATGGGGAATTTAGGTCAGTGGAATGTAATTAACCTGACTGGAACTGGGCCAGGACACTGATATGAACAACCCCACCCATGCAGAAAAGTGCAGTGGGCTCTGTAGTGCCCTCTGGCACCACACTGAGACGAGCTCAGCACACGGAGTCACCAACACAGTTCCCTACTGAAGCCGGGGTCTCCTTGGCCATCTCCCATTCAAGCCCTGACCAGGCCTAGCCCTCCAACCACTGGCAGGGCCTCCCCTTGTGCTGACAGATATGCTCACAGTTTCCAAAGAGTTAATTTCTTCAGGGCTGAGAGAGACGGGGAGGCTGGTCCCTAGCGGGCTGTGGAGACTTCCACCAGGCAGCAGTGCCAGCCCATGGCCCATAGGGGGAGCCGTGCGTGTTCCAACTATCATGCCCCAGCACCGTAATCGGCATTAAGGTGGAGACTCATCCAGGGCCGCCTGGGGGGCGGGGGGCAAGTGGGGCAATTTGCCTTGGGCCCCACAGGGGCCCCCACGAGAATATAGTATTTTATAGTATTGCAACTTTTTTTTTAATGGAACGGGCCCCTGAAATTGCTTTGTCCCAGGCCCCCTGAATCCTCTGGGCAGCCCTGGACTCATCCAACTTCCCGGCTCGGGTAGAGCAAGGGGGGAGCTGATAGCTTTCTTCCTCCTCAGCTGGAGGCCTCACTCTGCTCCCTTAAGTCTGAGAGGAGATGCAGGTGGGGCCCAGGCTGGGGAGGATAAGACCCAAACCCAGGACTGCAAAGGAAACCAACCAGAGGAGGAGGCAGTGGGAATCTCCTACCTGAATCCCTTCCACAGCCCCGTCCTGCTCCCTGCAAGGTCTGGATGGGGGTCACCTTCCCAATGCCCCCTGGGGTCTCAGTTGTGGGGAGTGGAGCTGGCCCCTGGTGTGAGACGGCCCCTGGCCTGCTGGGGCCTCCACAATCCACGACCGAGGGGCTGAGCAAACCCAGTGGGACGGGGCTGTTCCAGCCAGTTTCACAAGCCACCAAGGACGGAGAGGAAACGGCGGAAGGAAGGGGATGGCAGGAAGGGGATGAGTGGGCATTTTCCGCAGGGCCCTATTTTGAGTACAGCGCGCCTGGAAGCCGCGGGGTGGAAATACAGCTTTGTAAAGACCGTGAGGCCGTTCCTAACCGGAGTCGGCTTTGTGCCTCGCCTGGCTGCCTGAGAGAGACCCAGCCGAGCTGTTTGCCTGGAAAGTAGATAAGCAACGGACCATAAAAACGGCTCCTGCATAGCTCATGGTTTCCTTCAGAGCTCCCTGTTTCATGTGAATGCTCTGTGTTTCTAGCACCCCTTCCAGCCACAAACTGTGACGGGCTTTGCCAGCGTTCGTTAGCCCGGCCTCACCACAGCCCTGCTACCGCATGACTTAGCACACCACTGCGATGCAGCCACCTCTGGGCCAGAGGGCGACAGCTGTCCACCTGCCACACGGTGATGCTTAAGGACCAGGCAGTGCAGAACACTCCTAGCCAGCTGTCATTGAGACAGGGATCTGGGGGAGGCAGGATGGCACCACCTGAGTGGGAATTCAGCCCAGACGGCAGGCCAGATAAGGAGCCCCTAGGACTTTCGGGGGCTGATCCCAGCTATGGCACTTCCAGCAGCCAAGCGCCCCCTAGCATCATGCTGGGGCATTGGCTTATTGCTGACTGAGAGTGAAATCTGCCCCTGGAGCTGGCCCTCTGCCCAGGAGTGGTTTGCACCCTCAGACAGACATTGCCCATTTCCCCGCTGCTCAGTTTTGGGAGGTCTCCCAGCATTGCCCGGCAGGGAAAGCCCCTCTCTGTTGCTGGGACATGGAAGAAGCAAGAAGGTCATGGTTTGGGGGAGAGAGACACCAAAGAGAGTGTGCGTGAGCACTCCCTGCTGGGGTGCAGCATTCCCCTGCCATGCATCCTCCCTGCCTGCCGAGACCTGGTCGCGCTCAGGGCATAGACAGAAGTGAGCAGCCAGGAGCCGTGTCCGTGTTGGTGTCTCTGCTCTTACAGATACAGGAGAGGGAGGCAGAGGAGAATCAGTGTTAGCCAGGAGACGGGGTGGGAATATGTTTTATTTTCAGGCACCAGAGGGGGATTTAAGAGCAGCAGAGAGCGCAGCTGTATCTATTTATATTGCAGTTGTGGCATTCAGTGATCACTTAGCACTTGAGCTGTTTGCTAAAGACCTGATTTATTCCATCTTCCATTTCAATTGGCTCTGCATTATATGAGCTTTATAGTGCTCTGCCCAGATGCTGTGTCTGGGAAGCTCAGCCCTTAAAGGCACCCCCGTACCACAGCAGTACCACCCACCGAGATCATGGCCCCATTGCATGCATCCACATAGAGAGAGGCAGGCTCTGCCCTGAAGAGCTTGCAGTCTAAATGGACAGGCCAGGCAAAGGGTGTGAAGGGAAACTGAGGCAGAGCAGGGAAGTGACTTGCCCAAGGTCATCTGGCAGGTCAGTGGCAGAGCTGGGAATAGAACCTAGGTCTCCCAAGTCCCAGCACAGTGCCGTGCCTGGGGGGAGAAGAAAATGAGATGAGCTATAAAGTGAGTAAGTGACAGGATCCTTTTAACATCTCCCTGCGTGGTAGGGGTGGCTGCGCTGATGCAAGTGGCTCAAGGTGGCTCGGCCGGGGGGGGAATATTAAAGGTCATTCTTGAAACAGATAATATAAAAATTAATTTTCTGCCGAGTGGTTTTTAGGGGTTTGACACTGGTGGAGTCTGACAGGGCTAGAGCCTCACGTTCAATGGCCCGAATGTGAGTGATATATGACCCCTCGCGCTAAGCCATGCGGGCGTGGGAGGCCTTCCAGAAATACCCTCTCCGAGTCTGTGCTGATCTGATGCCCCAAAGCAGTGCCAGGGGGCGCTGTGCTGCCAGAAGTGCCATTTCCAAAGCCAGCTGTGAAACCCAGGTCCGGCCCACCAGGGCTGCCCGAGGGGGGCAAGTGGGGCAATTTGCCCCACAGGGGCCCTCACGAGAATATAGTATTGCAACTTTTTCTTTATGGAAGAGACCCCCGAAATTGCTTTGTCCCAGGCACCCTGAATCCTCTGGGTAGCCCTGCGGCCCACCGCTGGCCACTGGGAATCCCAGGGCTCTTTCCATGAGAGTCAGGGTGGGTAGCCCTGGGGGTCTGAGCCAAAGGCAGCCATTCTGCCTCACTAAGATTCCTGTGCTGCTCGCCTGTCCTGACCCCGGGCAGCACCCCCTCTAAAGTGTGAGGCAATTTGGCACAGGAGCGAGGGCTGGAGTTCCTCTAGCGGTTTGGCCCTGACGGACAGTCCTTGCGGAGAAATCCCACCTCCAAAGATTGGGGGTGGCCACGCGACTAAAGCTTCCCCCCTTGTCTTCTGCAGGGGCAGGGAGTTCAATCCGTTGGCCACCAGTTGGAGACAGATTAGACTGCTAGCTACTAATAATACTTAGCATTCATCTAATGCGTTCTGTGTTCAAAGCACTGTGCAGATATTAACTAATTAATCCACCCAACACCCCTGGGGCTGGGAAGCATTAGCATCAACCATTTGATGAGCTATCGGACAAGACTTCATGGCGTTTAGGTATCCTTAAATTTATGGGGTCAAATCTCATTGGCTGGGTGAACTGGGCCCCATTGAGTAGCTGTTGTTCCGCTCTGGTTAGTCCAGGCCTCCTACAGACTGTGGGGAAGCCCGGAGCTCCCCCTGGAATTGGCCGTGACTCACCTACCAGTCACTGGCTGACGTCCGTGCAAACTGTTTCTGAGTTGGCAAAGCAGCAGCAACGTTTACATTTGGCCGTATGCTTCCAGCTCCATGCACAGGGTCTGCAAGCAGATGAATAAATAGATGGACTAGATCCAGGCCCAATAGGTAGTATCATAGGCAGTGCAGGTAATGACACCTCTAGTTAAGGTTGCCCAGCATTTGCCACGATATGATCCTGTTTTCAGTTGCTTACAGCTTTGCTAAGCTTTGACTGTTCAGGCTGAAATTTTCCATGGCAAATGTCAGCCTTGGGCTGACGGATTGATTGATTTTTGGAAAGCTTCAGCTAAAGCAGGCCAACTATTTCTAAAGGTAGGGGGGAAATACCTTGTTTTTCCCATATTCAAAAAAAAAATCTTCCAATTATTTCATGAGGCACTTTAGCACCTCTGTGCTTTGGAGCACGGATGTGAAATTTGGCAGGGAGCTCACCTTTTTGCCATCCCCATGAAAATCCACCCAGATCTGGCCCAGTTAGAAAACTCTCTCTTTGCACATGCTCAGAGAGTTAGCGTCAGGCAGCTAAATTCTCCGAAGAATCCGTCTACAATGAGCATGCTCCGTCCCCATCCAGCTCCTCCAGGCGTGTGGCTTCCCTGCAGAGTGGCTGACTGTGCTCCATCCTCAGGGTGGCAGGAGCTGAGCTGGACTCTTCCTGCAATAGCCCCGTCTGACTTCCAGAGGATGCCGAGGCATCGCATTCAGGCACGGCCAGTGGGGACGCCATCTCTCCAGTGCGCTCAGTGGCCCAGCCCCTTGCTGGCACGTGGAACCTAAGCTGTGGCTGGGGGAGGAGAGGAGGAATCTGCCTGACTCAAAGGGGTGAAGAACTGGGGGCTGGGGAAGAGATGCAGGGCAGAGGGACGGGGCGGAAGCAGAAGCAGAGGGGAACAGAAGACCCAAAGTGGAAATAGGCACAAGAAATGGCTAGGGATAGTCATGATGGGAGAAGGGCGTGAATCGAGGAGCGAACAGAAAAGGCGGCAGGCAGGTGTCGGGGGGAGGAATAGCAGCAGGAGGGGATAGGGGTGGGGGAAGGGGTGGATAGGAGCAGAAGGAAATTTGGAGGAAATAGGACAGAAGGGTCTGTAAGCGCTAAAGCACCCTCCTCTATAGAACATGGAATGAACTCAGGAATCCTGAGTGGCAACATTCCTCGGCTGTCAGCAAATAGCGGTGAAACCCCCCAGCAAAGCGTGTCTCATCTCTCTCTCTGTGCAGAACCGAGCCCTCCAAAGTTAGGAAATACTGGCATTCGGGTTGTCCGTGCAACCTTAATTCAGCCCTCTTGTGCATATGCTGGGCTGTAATGACACACTCTTTAATTACATGATCACAAGCGATTTTTTCCACAGGCCCCCTGCCTCAGTCAGTGCACGGGCTGGACCTGCTCTGGGGATGACTCAGGGCTGTGTACTGAAGCTGCCTCTTGGCGCCCCGAGTCGTTTTTGCAGAAGTTGGAAGTTGTGCAGTGAATGAGGCAGGGGACGGCAGGAAGGGAAAGGATTCCTCGCTACGGAGGCAGTGGAATGCTGTCCTGGACAACTGGGTTCCATCCCTACCTCTGCCACAGAGTTCCCGGATGGTGCTGGGCAAGTCATTTAGAGCAAACTTTTCACAGTGGCCACTGTGCGTTCCTCATTTTCTGGGGACCTAACCTGAGACGCCTTGGGTCTGACTTGCAAAAGTGTTGAGCACTCACAACTGCCGCTGAGGTCAACAGGGCACTGTGCTCTGAATAATGAAGAGCTGCCAAATGTTTTACAAAAAATCCTACACGTGTCAAACTAGGCCTCCAAAATTCCTTGGTAGTTTGGGCTTTAACGTCTCCGTTTCCCAGGTGTAAAATGGGATGATAATATGCCCTCACCACCCCGGGGTGTCACAACGATAAATTCATTCATGTCTGTAACAGGCTAAGATCCTCCAATGAGAGCAGCATGGAAAAGTCCACAGGGGAATGAATAATTCTGTATTCAGTGCAGGGCTTGGCGCTGGGCAGTGAATAATGCCTGGGGCCACGCACTGAAGCATGAGGATAAAAAGGAATATTGGAGAGATACCCATCAGTGAGCACCGTCCATCCTGAGCACTGAACAAAGCAGGGTCTGGGGGGAAAAAAATAGTGGGTATAATTAAAGACTAGATCACAATGCATATGCCCCAGACAGCTGAATTAAGGATGCAAAAGCTACCTTCATTCTGGCACTTCCTAATATCTGAGTGCTTGATTTTGCAACCTTAACATTCTTTGCATGAGGTTTGCTGTATGTAATAGCCATGCACATTAAATAATGAAGATAGGCCATGAGGGATCGTCAGTTCTGTGTTTGTGCAGCACCTAGCACAGGGGCTGTCAAACAGGGGGGCGGGACCCCTGAGGGGGTCGTGAGGGTATTACATGAGGGGGTCACAAGCTGTCAACCTCCACCCCAAATCCTGCTTTGCCTCCAGCATTTCTAATAGTGTGACATATCTCAAAAAGTGTTTTTGATTTATAAGGGGGGGCGTGTCGCACTCCGTGGCTTGCTATGTGAACGGGGTCACCAGTGCAAAAGTTTGAGAATCATAAGCCTAGCACAACAGGGGCCTGGTGTATGACGGGCGCTGCTCGGCCCTGTGGCAAAACAAACCATAATAATACCCGGATTGCCAGCCTGGGGTTAGTTCCCAGCTGTGCCGGGTGAGCAGGGCTGTCTGAAGGCGGTCTGGGGCCCTGGGCACCTGGCATCCTCAGAACCCTCCCTAAACATCATGGCCCAGCCCCTAATTACGGGGCCAGCAGCTTTGTCTGTCTTGTCTGAGATTTGGGGCAAGAAATGGCTTGCACTGTGTGTCTGTACAGCACCTAGCGCTGCCTTGGTCAGGACCTCTGGGTGCTGCTCCAGTTCCAATCATAAATCAAAGACTACCGTCTCCTAACTAGCTCCAGTGTAGACACAGTGCCCGTGCTCCGGATACTACAAAGGCCTAGGAGAAATACCGAGGGCTGCGATTGTGTCCCCGTTGTGGGTACAGAGTCAGAGACGGCCCCCGCCCCGAAGAGCTTCCAGTCCTTGGGGACAGGGCAGGCAAAGAAAGAGTTCTCCTGATGCTGCGGATGGGGGAAACTGAGGCACGCAGCGGGGCAGCGATTTGGGAACTGGAGTCCTCGCCTACTCTGGCCTAAAACCAACCCCCCACCCCACACCCTTTGCTGGGCTGGCAAGGAACGAGCCCCACCCGGCCTTCAAATCTTCCCCCGCCCGCTCGGAGCCTCTCTGCCCCCTCCCCCCCCCCCCCACGCCAAGCGGGTCCCCCTCACGCTCCAGCTCCGGGCAGGAGCGCCGGAATCCAGCCCTGCTCTTGCCTGGAGCCCGCCGGGCTGGGTGCGGGCTGGAGCTGCGGCGCAGGGGTAGATGCAGCCTGCAATGTGCGCGCTCCAGATAACGCAGGGGCCGGAGCCAGCAGATACAGACAGCGCCGGGGGAGAGGGGGGAAGAGACCCGCTCTCCGCCCCCCGCTAGCCCTCCCCCCCCGCAGGCTGACAAAGGCAGCAGGGAGGGGTGGGGGGGTAGCAGGAGCTCTCCTCCCCCCCCGCCGGCAGGAGCCCCTGGCTGCAGCTGTTCCCAGCCCCCCTCCTGGCCCAGGGGAGGGGGGTGCCGGGGTTTGCATGCGCACAGCTGGCGGGGAGCTGCATTGCACGGGGGGGATTTGTCGGGGGACCCCCCCCCCGCCTGGTGTGGGTCTCTGCGCCCGGGCTCCCGGGCGCTGCTGGATGCGTGGCCAGGATGCCAGGCGGGTGCGAGGCAGGGACAGGTGTGAGGGGGAGCAGGAGGAGCGCCGCCCCTTAAAGGAAAGAGCCGCTCCGAGTTGCACGCTGCAGACAGCTCCAGCCTGGCTCCCGGGAGCCGCCGGCACGGTAGGTAAAGGCGCCGGGCGCTGCTGGGGGGGGGCATTGCCTTGATGGAGGGGCTTTTCCCCCGGGAGCCCTGCAAACTTTGCGGCTCTCGGCCGGCGATCGCCGCCTCCCGGGTCCGTTTGTGGGGGGGCAGCCCAGGGCAGGGGGCGCGTGGTGGTGGTGCCGGCGGGGTGGGGGGCGATTTTATTCTGGGGGGGGGGTTATCCTCTGCCCCGGCAGCAACATGCCTTTTTGTAGTCAGCGAGCAGCCCCTGCCTTCCCCATCAGAGCTGGGGGGCGGGAGGGGGAGAGCCTGCAGCGAGCTTTTGTTACGGGCTCCAATGCAGAGGGGAACCTTGAAGGGTCACTGGCTCTGCCCCCCCGCCGGGGGGCTGGCATTTCCCAGCAGCTGGTGGGTACGGGGGGGGGCTGTTACAAAGGGGGAGGGGCAGAAGCGGTGAGGACCCCCCCCAGCTGGAACTGTTCTGCAGGGGGCTGGATGGGGGCGAGGTGGACGAGGTACCAGGCAGTGCTGCCTGGGTTTGTTTTGTGCTGCCACAAGCCCCTTGGTAACCGGCTGGAGTTGAGGGGGGACCTGCCCTTCACTTGGGGTGCAGCCCCCAGGCTGTCGGGCAGAACCTGCCTGGGCTGGAACCGGGCACAGGGCACTGACCCAGAATCCAGCACATGGGTGAGCTGGGGAGGGCTGCCGGGGGCCCCGCCATAGAGACGGGGTGGGGCAGAAAGGGTGACAGTGCCCCCACCCCAGGGAGCCATGCGAAGGGAGCTCCCGCTCTGTCCGGATCTGAGATTTGCCACCACCGGAAAGGTTGGCCCTGCCCTCGATGAGGGGCGAGGTGGGGGGAAGGCTCCGTTCCCCAGCCATGCGGGTTACCTCTGCCTCCGGGTGCTGGGTGGCCTCCGGACCCTGCAGCTGCAGGGAAGGTGTCTGCCTGGCTGTGGGTCCTGCTTTATGACATTCCTGTTGAGGATTAGGATTATTGGCATGAAAGGAGCCAACAGCAGGGGAGTTGAATGCTTTTAAACACAGGGGGCTGGGCCCTTCGATTTACTGGAGCGGGTGGGGGTTCGGCAGGGGGAGCCCCACTAGATGTCAGTCCACCAGGCATTCATGGTTCGGTGCTGGGCATCAGCTGCCTTCGCCCGGTCCTGTGAACTCCCTGATGCTGGTATGCTAAAGATAGCCCACCTGCGTTCCTGCTCCTCGTGAGGGGGCCCATCCTGCAGGGTGCTGGATAAGGGCTCTGAGAAACAAAGGCACTCAGCGCAGGATCGGGCCCGCAGAGGTCCTCCTGGCTGGTTTTCCATTGGCCTGACATCTGTGCTAATGTTGAGCCCCTCCTGCTTACTGCTGTCAGGGGCAGCTTTGAGGACAGTCACAGTCAGGGGTGGGGGACAGGGGCAGGGACCTGAGTGCCGCCTGGCATGTGGCTGAGGACAGGGCTAAGCAGCTGGGGCAGTACCCCCGCCCCTCTCCACGTAATGGGGGAATCAATAGAGAGGCAGCCGTGGGATCTGGAGCCACTCATGACATCGGAGCGGCAGGGCCTGTTAGTGCTCCCATGTGGGGCTCGCACAGAGCACGCCGGCTCTGCCTTGCAGACCAGGTTCTCCCGGCTCCCAGGGAGCAGGAGCGGTTGGCTTGGGGATGGGGAAGTGGGGCAGTCAGAGGGCCGTGCCCGGAGCCCGCAGAAGCAGCGTTGTAGCAGCGGGACGCGGAGCCTGGCCTGGAGCAAGGAGGTGATTGCTCATCTCTCTGCAGTTTCATTAAGCACTTAAGGTCTCCAGAGTCCTGTACTGCCCTGAACATCCTGGCAGGCAGTGTGGCCCAGTGGGTCAGTGGAGTGCTCCGGATGGGGAAGCGGGGGGACCTAGGTTCTGTTCTCAGATCTGTCATTGTTCTCTCTGCGTGACCGTGGCCACTTCACGGCCCTTCTCTGCACCTCAGTCTGCTTGTCTGTAGAATGGGGCTGTTGGTATAGCGGTAGCGCCTAGGGGTCTCTGCTGAGATCAGGCCTTTCTTGTGCTTGGTTCTGTTCAGATACAGTCCGTCAACCTGTGAGTTTACAGTCTAAATGGACAAGGGCAGGAGGGGAAACTGAGGCACAGGGCGACCTGCCCAAGGTCACACAGCCGAGAGCCCAGGTCTCCTGAGCCAACTCGCCATGGGCTGTCCACTCGCTCACACTGCCCCGCTTTACCCAGCTGCTAACGAGACCAGAGCCCCTTGAGAGTGCTCTTCCAGAGGCGCTTTTCGTCTAGCCAAGTGTTATTAACGGATGATGAATACCGACGCTGGGCAAGGACACTGTCCGGGTGAAAATTCCATCAGAACAAAACTTTTCTGATCTGCGTCACCAGTAAGAGTTCCGCAGAGACCTCGGGAGAGGATATCAGACAGACAAAGGCAGGCCGGGCTTTTTGTGCTGGGCTTTCCCCCTCTCCAAGGTGTTCGCTTAGTTTCACTTTCTGGGCCAGGCCCTTCGGCTGCTGGAGATGGAGCTACAGAGGCTCTCCGCTGGCTGTGGAGAGCTCGTGCTGTAGCCTGCCCTGTGAATAATTATGAAGAATTTTAACCCATTGTCCATTTCACCTCTGGTTCCTATCCTATGGCATAAGGGGAATGCAGGACTCCAAGACCCAGTTTTCATTGGAATGACCATAGGAATAAATATTGTTAATGCTAATAAAATAGTTGCCATCTAAATCTCCTTCACACACCCCTCAGCCCCGTCGCCTAGTATTTTGAACCTAAATTTAGGACATGGGCGACATGACGCTAGAGGGCGGATTTTCAACCGCTTAGCACCCAGTAGCTGCCATGATGATGGCGCTATCCCTTTAAATTATAAACACGGGCCCTTCACCTGCAGCCTGTGCAGTTGGGAGGAGGGGGGTCTTGAGGACATTGGGTCGTTTTTGTTTTTTCTTTGTGCTTTTAATTTGAAATCGGGTCGTGCTTGTGAATGAGGGGCCCAGTCCTGCCAGTCCCCACTGAAGTGGGCGAGGGTGCTCAGTTGCCTGCCGGATCGGGCCCTTCCGATGGAGAAGGTACTGTGCGGGGTGTGGGGGAGGCAGGCTGCCCCTTGGCTGAGTGATGCAGAGCCGTGTGGATATAACATGCAGTTGTCCGAGATGCTGGCCCACAGCTTGCCCCCAAATTTCGCCCCATTCTGATTGGTGGGATGCCGTCCCCCTGGAATAACCAAACTTAGGGCTCTGTCATCACCATCTGCCAGTGATTGATGGATCAAAGGGTCAGAACCAGGGGGCTCCCAAGTTGTCTTAGCTGCCGATCCGGATTCTTTTGCAGCGTGCGGGTGGTGTCTGGGCAGAGGCGAGTCATGTGCCGGAGGGCTGTGCCGTGGGGTAGCAATGCTGCAGGGAAGGCTGCCTCGTAACAGAGAAGATGGGGGGTGGGAGATTATGGAACGGAGAAAATAGAGTATTTCAGGGGGCATCTTGAGATAGGGGGCGGTATTCATTGGGTTGCTATGGAGAGGGGGAGAATTGGCGGTGTTTATAGAGGTTCGAGGCTGGGAAAATATGGGGGGATGGACTCCCCTTCCCTGCCCCATCCCTGCAAAGGCAGCACTTTACTGAAGGCAGCTGGGAAACTTTGCCCTGGCTCAGAGCGCTGCAGGTACCAGCTCGCAGATGAGTTCAGACTTGGATGCTGTGACCACAGGCACCATGGAACCCGCCTTGGACAGAGCTGCTTGGCTTTGTGCAGTTCTGTGAGCAGGATCTCACCCGGGTTCGGGGTCAATGGCTTTTGGAGAGCTGGCTGTCGCAGGGTTTATAGCCTGCTGCTGTTTGGGCCGACCTTAATGGCAATGTTTGCAAACCGGCTGCACGAGTTGTCTTGGCCCTGCAGTTTTCCCGGCCGTTTGGAAAGGTCACCATATGTGTGTGTTTTTTATGGCACTTTCAGGCACACTCCGGCCATAAAGAAGCTGGCTGCTTTGCGGGAACCCAGCCTTGAGTGCGCTATTCCAACCCCGCTGGCTTATGGACACTGCTTCGCAGGGCCATCCAGAGTGGGGGGCAAAAGGGGCAATTTGCCCCGGGCCCTGGAGTGAGGTCCTTCACTCACTCCAGGGGCCCCGGAAAACTCTCACGGGGCCTCCAGAGCTTCTTCCACTCCGGGTCTTTGGTAGCAATTCGGCGGCAGGGGGTCTTTCTGCTCTGGGACCCACCGCCGAAGTGCCCCAAAGACCCACGGTGGGGGGTTCTTCTGCCCCAGGACCCGCCACCGAAGTGCCAGGTCTTCGGCAGCAATTCGGCGACAGGGGCCACCAGCCACCAAAGACCCCAGACTCCCTGAATCCTCTGGGCGGCCCTGCTGCTTCAGAGCCAAACTAACTGGGGACTTCCACCTCTGAGCAGGCTGCTGACCTGAGTCGGTCTCAAACTCAGTTTCCTACGGTCGGGCAGGAGGATTGGACTCCCTGGCCGGCCATCGGCAGCGCCCGTGGGTCACTAGTGATCAACGCATGCCTCCTGCTTCCACCTTCACCCTGCGGCTGTCGGTCCTTTGGGAAGCTGGGGACGGGAGGGCACAGGGAGAGGGACCTGGTACCTGGGCAGCACAGGACCCCTTATTACTGACTGTGACACCTGCTGCCACAAGCAAACATCCAGTAAGACTCTGTCACCCTCTAGAGGCGGTTCGGACAATCCAGGATCGCCCTGGGGGCTGTGGGAGTTGAGGTCACTGAAAATGAGCAGGATCTTGCTTGGAGGGGCCGTCCCCTGCAGCTAGCATGGGGAATATTTTTACGAATGAAATAGCGAAGGTCTCTGCCCACCTTGCTGTTATTTGGCCACTTTCTTCCTTCCGTGGCTCTGGCCGTTGTGTGAGTGATGCGCAGAATGGGGGCTGGGGGAGGGGAGGCTCATTAATATGCAGCGTTGCAAGAGTTGGCTGGCGTCTGGGCCAAACGCGATCTACTTGGAAAGGGAGCTTGGGGATCTGGCGCTGAGGCTTTCCTCCCAAAGAAGGGGGGCTGCCGAGAAACCCGAGAAACTTCCCAGCGTTCCCGGTCGGACGCTGTTGAATTTGGGTGCACACGTCCACCCTCCAGGCACGTGCCCCTCTGGTCTGTCTCTGTCCTCCCCCACATACCCCTCTGACTCTGTCACTCTTGCATCCCCGTACCTGCCCCTCGGGCTAATCTAGCATGTGTCTGTCTCTTCTGTTGATTGCCCGCTCGGGCTGGCATGGATGAGCTGGAGCTGGGAGACAGCATTCAGCTACCACAGCAACGATCACATCTCCTTGAGAGGCAAAGGGGGAGCATAGATCCCCTTTGTCCCCAGGGCACCTGCTCAGGATGTCCTCTAATCTAGCCGCACGTGCTGGGGAGCACAAAGTGGGGAGACCTGCTGATGCTGCCCCCTGGCACTCACTGGCCTGGAGAGGCCCAAGCTTCACCCCTCTTCGCTTAGGGGGGTGAGTGGAGAACCAAGGGGAATCTGTTTTCAAAAGGCCAGCTGGATTGGTTGCTCATTGTGCGCCTCCCAAGTGCCCGTGGGAGTCCTGCTGGGTCACAGGGCCTGATCCCACAAGCCAGGGCCTCATTGAAGCAACTGGAGCAATTCGGGGGAGGAAGGGCTGCTCCCACGAGCCAGGCCTCGCAGGATGAGGCTCCCATTTGCTCCAGGTATTTTCAAGGCCTGCCTGTTAAACTCCAAGAAGCAGTTTATTGCCCTCGTGCTGCAGCTCCTCCGGCTTGGGATCCGGGCGGGAGCTGCCATGGGTCGGGATGCCTTGCCCTGAGCCCACAGACGCTGGAGAGAGGACTGGTCTTTTCTCCTCCACCCACGCTGCCTGGAGCCCAGCTCCCATGTCAACCAGGGAGCCGCTTGTAAATACGTCTTCCTTCCGCCCTGCCGTTCAGATAAACAATGGGAAATTAACGAATTCAAACCCCGAGCAATTCAGAAGCAGGGCTGAAGGACTCCACGCTCGTGTGCTCCGCTGTAATGCAAGGACAGGGGTGCCTGGTGCTTTTCTCTTGGGGCAGGATCTGTGCATAACCCCTAGCGATGGCAGACGAATGCTTTCCTGGCCGGGGTGGTGGGGAAGGCTGCTCCCACTGCAGTCCAGTTTAAGGTGGTGAGGGGCAAGTTTATTACTAGTTGTGAAAGTTTTTATCTGATGGGCACGACCAAATTCCCCAATTGTGCAAGGGGCTGTACAGACACAGAAGAGACAATCCCCACCTTGGAGGGGGGGGGGTGTCATGCACAATCTAAGGCCTCTGTTCAGGACAGCCTCTACGCATTCCTGAGGGATTGAAATCCATGGGAGAGCATAGATTTTTTTCAGGCCAAAAGGTACCATAATGTGGATCTAGCCCGAGCCTCCTGCATTCATGCAGGCCAGAGAACGATTCCTGCGTCAGTCAAAGCCCATAACTTCGGGCAGAGCGAGAGCTTGTCTTTTGGAAACCCAGGAAGGGCTGGATCGAAAGGCTGCAAGCGAAAGAGAATCTGCCGCACCCCAAAAGTTACACTCCTGCTTAAGTGCTGCCCTGACTCAGAGCCTGAAAGAAAACTCCCGATCAATGAGGCCTCGTTGAGGTTAATGTCATTATGTCCATTTACGCCGGCCGAGGTTCTGCCCCTCGGAGACTTGTGGGAGCTCTGGTTTCGGGGGGAGCCAGCTTTGCCTAGGCTGCCGAAGAGTGAATAAAGAATTGCTGCCTTAGTGCTAAATTCTCTGATGTTCCTTGGCTTAATGTTATCAGCTGGCCTTGTGGTTTGTGTAATTAATGATACTGGCGTATATAAAATTTGATGTAGCAATCGCTGGATACAGATGCGTATATCTAGGCAGTGGATAGGGACAGAACGAGGTCGCTTGTGCCTCCTCCATGCCAGGGCAGGATTTTTCCAACACAGCGTATCTTCGAGTCATTTTGATGAGTCCAGTTTAAGAGGCAAATTTTGAAACCAACCTCTGCTGTTTGCACGTGCACTTTACGCACACTGGTATCTGCACGAACACGAGACTGTGCTCCCCAGTGGGTATCTGTGCAACCCAATGGAACAGCTGTGCATCCAGGACCATCACGTGCATGTTACCGAGGTTAGAAACCAGGCCGAAAACGTATCTTAAGGCCCAGTTCCTGTAAGAGTTAGGAGCCTAAATACCTCTCAAGTTGTAGGCTTATGTTTTTAAAGGAGCATGGGTCGGGGGGGGGACTTATGCTCATGAAATTACTGCTGACAGAGGAAGGCTGGGCTAACGGATGAGGCACTAGGCTGTACTCAGGAGACTGGGATCTGGTTCCCAGTTCAGTCGCAGCCCCCTGTGCGTGACGTCAGGCAAGTCACTGAAGGTGGAGTTCTGTACTTATTAAAGGCAATGTGAATTTTACCCCCGACTTCCTTTCGCCCACCCTCTGTGTTATCTGTTTAGATGGTTAGCTTTTCGGGGCAGGGGCTGGCTCTCGCTCCGGGCACGTGCAGCACCTTGCACAGCGGGACCCTGAGCTCTACACGTGCTGCTAATAATGACAACTCTCTGGAGTCTGGCAAGGCAAAAGTAACTCTCCTCCTGGGAGTCTCAGCTTAGTCACTGCGTCTCCTGCCTCTTCCATAGCATACGGCATGCGTTCATCAACATAAACACTAGTAAAGAAACGCAGGAATCAAAAAGACTACAGATGCACTGCATTGCTGAGCGAGGATGTTTAACTCATTCATTTCCTGCCTGGAGAGCATTTGACGGAGTTTTTGTAATTTAATTTCCCTAGTGGGTTTTTGTTTGTTTGTTTTTTAAAGAAACAGAGGCAGGGAAGGAAGAAGTGTAGGACGTGACAGAGAGAGGGCTAGACGAAAGTAGTGGTAACTTACGCCAGAAGCAGTGCCACTGAAATCAGGTGCCACTGGGCATGAATGAGGGGGCAGAATCTGGCCATTGTGTTTAATAGATTTTTCCCAGCCTTCCTCGCAGGGAGGAGCACCTTACTTCCCCTATCACCTGATAGATCTTGGTGGGTCTTTTTGTGGAGCTGGGTGCTATTTGGGTGGGGGTGGAGCTTCTCATTCCTAGGCCTGATCCAGTCTGCCAATGCCCCAGATCCGTCCAGCCCATTATCCGGTCTCTGGCAGCGGCCAGCAGCTGATGCTTCAGAGGAAAGTGTACGAACCCCCCGAGGAGTGGAAGTGAGATAACCCGACATTCCCCCCTGCCACACACACACACACATTAGATCCCATCTTGATCCCCAATAGCTAGAGATCAGCTTAAACCCTGACGCCTGATATCGCTTCTGAAACACTCGTTGGCATGAATTAATGCTAATAGGTGGGTGATCTACAGCTCCAGGTGCTTTTGAGTATTGTTATCTTCATTCCTCAGATGGGGACCCAGAGGCCCAGCACGGGGAAGCCGCGTCCCAGGGATCGGATCAGTCAGTGGCACCTCCCGGCTCACCCTGCCCCACTGCTTGTGTGCGTTCTGCCACAGAGACTGATCCCAGTCCTGCCTGAGAATCTTTCCATTGACTTAATTATAGTATGTAGTGTCAAGGTGGTCCAGCTGAGGTCCGGGCCCCAATGTGCCAGGCTCTGTACACACACAGCAAGAGCCAGTCCTTGCCCCCAAAGTGAGCGGGGGAAACTGAGGCACAGAGAGGGGAAATGACTTGGCCGTGTCACCCTGCAGAGCCAGGGATAATAGAATCCAGGTCTCTAGAGGGTTAGCTCTGCACTCATTCCACTAGGCCACGCTGCTTCGGCTAATGACTTCTGTGGGCTTTGGAGCAAGCCCTAACTTTGCAGATGCTGCGTGTGCCGGCACCAGAGCCAATTGATAATACAATTTTGATTCTCTTAGTAAAGGGAGGGGGAGAAAGAAGCTTGTCTGAAGTAGAGTGAACTCCCAGCGGGGCTTGATTGAGCTAACAGGATTTCACTCTCTATTTAATTACAATTTTGTAAAATTAAAAAAGCAAAATAACCCCCCCTTGTCTCTTTCTGCATGTCTCTGCCGGCCTGTGGGAGCCTGGCGGAGCCTTCTCCCGCTGAAGGGAAGTGGATGCTGACGAGAGCCCCCCATTTCCTGGAGAGCTGGTGGCAGAGATGGGAGCTGGCATGGGTTCCTGGTGGAGCGCAGCTCCCAGGCTGCATGTCCTAGAAGCCCAAGGAGGCTGGGCAGGCTTTTTGCAGGGGAGCAGGGAGGGAGGAACTTGGTTGCTGTGGCAGATCAGATGTCTCTTAAGGAGTAGACGCAGGTTGGGGCCAAGATAGGGGGTGTGAGCGGCAAAGAGATGCCCATCGTACTATCACTCCTCCAGCCGCTCCATCTCCCCTGGAGCATCTCAGCCGCTCTCAGCTTTCAGGGTGTTTTCTTGGGCCTGTGAGTGCGAAGTGTTTCCCAACTGCATCCTGCCTCCTTCTCCCACACAGGCTCCACAGCCCCGGGTCTGGCGTTTCTCTCCCCGGCGGCTGCGCTAGCGTCTCCGCGGTGCTGCCGCCAGACAGGTTTAGCCGCTTCTTTGGCAGGACAGCCCGAGTGCAGCTTCAGCTCTGCCTCGTCTGTCCTGCTGGCTGCCTGCCGCCCGAGCGGCTCCTCGAGTCCCGTCCGGCTCTGGCCTTGCTCTCAGAGGGCAGACATGTGCCTGGGTGACCCGGGTCAGGAGGGCATTCCAGCCAGGGTGCCTGGGAGCCCTCGTGGATGAGTCATGTTTGCTCTTGAGCTCTGGGCATAGATGGAGGCAGCAGGGCTGGCGTTTTGATGCACCACGGCTGATCTGGTGCTTCTGCCGTTTGTAATGCACCGACATGGATAATCTCAGGCCAGACGGCCCCACTGGTGACCTCGGCTGGGCCGCACCATGGATGTTTCCTTGAGTTGCGTCCTGGGCAGGTGCCCAGGATAGGTGTCACCTGGCAGAGCTGTGCAATCAGGGGGGTGGAGGGGGGCTCCTAGCCACCAGCAGGGAGGATTGCTCGCCCTGGCAGGCCAGGTGCGTGGCAATCCGTGGGCTGCTGTTCCGTGGCCAGGCTCCTGAGGAACTCGGATCTTGTCGGGCTTTGATGTCTATTTCCCTCCTTTGTCCTTTCACTGGGTTTATAACTCTGCTGGAAAATAATTTTTGCCTTTGGGGAGGGGGGGAACTCGTTTTGGGTGATGGGACTGAGGGCGGGTTTGTATCCAGGCCTCCTCCCCTGACTCCTGGGAACCGAGGAAGGGGATTTACTCAACCCTGCCCAGACACGCTAGCCTGGCAGGGAACTAGAGGTGGTCTCCAAAGAATTCGAATGTGTCCTCCAAACATTGCTCCCTCTCTGCCTCTATTCAGCAGCATTTGCATCTGGGGGTTGGATAGCGGGGCCCCATCTCTAGGGGACTTGGACTAGGATTTTACAAGGATGCAAAGGAGTTAAGTGCCCAAATCCCACTGATTTTCCAAAGGGAATTGGGCGCCTAACGCTCGCCTTAGTACAATAAGCAGTGGCCAAACTTGACCTGGCTCAGATGGCTGTGTTTGAATGAGCTCAGTCTCTTTAGTCTGGAAACAGAGACTGAGTGGGACATGATCAGGCGTCATCAGAGCATGTTACAAAGGCGAGCCAGTCTCATTACCTCTATGTGACAGATGGGGAAACTGAGGCACGGAACGGCAAAACCACGTGGCCCAAGATCACTCAGGAGCAGAGCTGGGAATAGAACCCGGGTCTCTTGACACCCGCTCTCCTGCCCTGACCAGAAGATGATGCTGAAATTGAGGATGGGGGGGGAGGATAGGGAGGGGAAATTGTTTTGGAAAGTTCCATTAAAATCTCCGTGTCAGGTCTCCGCTGGCCATGAGCATTTCCCATCCCCCGGTCCTCTCCTTCTGAGGACGGGGTGACGTGTCCTTGGCTTATGGGCAGCAGGAGAATCCCACGCTGGGATTGGAGGGAGGGATCCAATGCACCTTTGCATTTGGCCAGGGAACATCTGGCTGGCTCTTCTTCAGCAGGGCAGGTGAGGATGAGGTGGGTACCGTCGGAGGCCAGGGAGGCAGGACATGCCCTCCAGGGGAAGGGGATTGGCGGTGTAGCCCCAGCAGCCTGGCTCCGTCGGAGGAAGCAGCAAATCCCACTCCAGTTTCAAGCGGTGGGAACATAACTCTTTTTTATGATCAGCCCCATTCATCATCTCTCTGCCGGGGGACGTCGAGATAAAGTGCCGGTAAATTAGAAAGTGTTAAGAAGACGATTTGGGAGGCTGTGAGCCTGGGGTGATTAGAAATCTTTCTTCTGTCCTGGGAACAAGGACATGCCAGGCCAGCCCGTGGCCAGCAAGCCACGAAAACACCTCCCACCCTCAGGAATAGCCACTAGGTCCCAGTTCCCAGCTCCCACGCCGCGGCGCTGCCTGTGCCTTTGGTAGCCGCTACCAGGCCTGGAACTCTTTGTTCTTGTAGGCAGGAGGGGTCCGCCCAGCACTGATTGTAGCATCAGGACTGTAAGGGACCTCGAGAGGTCGTCTACTCCAGTCCCCTGCACTCAAGGCAGTACTAAGTCTTATAGACCATCCCAAACAGGTGTTTGATGTCCCATGCTGGTTGCCTTAGGGCGGAAGATGGTGCCATGAGGCACAATGGGATCCTCTCCACTTCAGGGAGTAGGCGTGACCTAAAAAAAGACTACATTTCCCATGATGCACCATAAAGCCTGCACACACGTGCATGCACCCCTGATCTTGAGCTGTTGGCCCGGCAGAGGCTGCGTTCTAAGCCGGTAGTTCTCAGGGATGGTTACTGTTGGGTAACCGGTGCACTCGTTGGCCGGAGCAACCCATGGGACAGGAGGCTGGAGGACCCGGTTCAGTTCCTGGGGGATGTGTGTCAGTGACACACCAAAGCCACCTTGGCAATAGCGGCGAGGCCGAGAAGCGAGCGGGCAAACTCGCCTCTCTCTGCCAGGGCGCTCGCTGCGGGCCACGACTGAGGCTCATTGATGGAGAAGACGAGTGGTTGTGAATGGGTTTGTCTCTCTTCCTGGTAGATTGGAGTGGGAAGTTGGGAGCTGGAATCAGTGATAGGGGAGCCCTGCAGGATCTCCCTACCAGGGCAGGATTCCTCCCTCCAGGGCGTTCTCCGGCGCTTCGATGGAGCGGGCACCACTCTGGTACGGGAGCTCACCGCCCAAGGCTGAGTCTAGGGCTGCTAACGCCAGGCCCCCAGCGTGCTCTGTGGCCAATGCTGGAAAGAGCTGCCCCGACCCTTGAATTTGGTCCAAGTGGGGTCATCAGATCTGGATACCAGACGCTTTGCTCCACGGGCCAAATTCAGAGGGGAGTCTCGACAGGTGGAACTGACTCCGTGAGACCCCCTTCCATGGGCACCACGCCCCCCTCTGTGCTCAGACCCGGGAGTCTATTTGTTGCAAACACCTCTGCCCCAGAGGTCCAGCTCTTCTGATTGTTTTTTGTTCCGGGGCCAGATCCCCAACTGGTGCAGATCAGCCCAACTGCACCCAGAGGCCGGCGAGGGTGGGGGTAGGGCTGAAGAGGCAGCAGGTTAATAAGTGTGGGTCAGAAGGGAGGAGCTCCGAACTGGGCAGGCCGGCTGGCCCCCGTCCTGCCGCATGGGAGTGCCTGCTGCAGCGCTGTGTAATATCCTTCGGGTCACCTCCAAGGGGAATGCTCTGACTTGGAAGGATGAGGTCAGTCCTGCGAATAGACCCGTGACCGCCCAGGGCCCAGCCTGCCAGGGGAGCAGCCCCCGCGTCCAGGCCAGAGGGAACCGGCCTGGCAAATGTAAGCCCAAAAGCAGCACGGTCCTCAGTCCCCTCGGCTCCCCAGATCCCCCTCCAGAGCTCACCCCCTAAACCAGCCCCGTCCGTCCACTCCCTCAAACCACCATCCACCCACTTGCATGTGCCTGAACATCAAAGCCAGCCAACCCTCCAACGCTATCCGCTGCCCCCCACGGCAAACCAGCCCCCACCTGCCCTCTCACCCCCATCACTGTCCGCTGCCCCCCAGGCAAACCAGCCCCCCACCTGCCCTCTCACCCCCATCACTGTCCACTGCCCCCCAGTCAAACCAGCCCCCTGTCTGCCCTATCACTCCCATCACTGTCTGCTCCCCCCAGTCAAACCAGCTCTACATCTGCCCTCACCCCCCATCACTGTCCACTCCCCCCTAGTCAAACCAGTCCCCCATCTGCCGTCTCACCCCGCATCACTGTCTGCTCCCCCTAGTCAAACCAGCCCTACATCTGCCCTCTCACCCCCATCACTCTCCGCTCCCCCCAGTCAAACCAGCCCTCATCTGCCCTCTCACCCCCATCACTGTCCACTCCCCCCTAGTCAAACCAGCCCCCACCTGCCCTCTCACCCCCATCACTGTCCGCTCCCCCCCAGTCAAACCAGCCCCCCACCTGCCCTCTCACCCCCATCACTGTCCACTGCCCCCCAGTCAAACCAGCCCCCTGTCTGCCCTATCACTCCCATCACTGTCTGCTCCCCCCAGTCAAACCAGCTCTACATCTGCCCTCACCCCCCATCACTGTCCACTCCCCCCTAGTCAAACCAGTCCCCCATCTGCCGTCTCACCCCGCATCACTGTCTGCTCCCCCTAGTCAAACCAGCCCTACATCTGCCCTCTCACCCCCATCACTCTCCGCTCCCCCCAGTCAAACCAGCCCTCATCTGCCCTCTCACCCCCCATCACTGTCCGCTCCCCCATCAAACCAGCCCCCGCATCTGCCCTCTAACCCCCATCACTGTCCGCTCCCCTGTCAAACCAGCCCCTGCATCTGCCCTCTCACCCCCCATCACTGTCCGCTCCCCCGTCAAACCAGCCCCCGCATCTGCCCTCTCACCCCCCATCACTGTCCGCTCCCCTCAGTCAAACCAGCTCTACATCTGCCCTCTCACCCCCATCACTGTCCGCTCCCCCCAGTCAAACCAGCTCTACATCTGCCCTCTCACCCTCCATCACTGTCCGCTCCCCCCTAGTCAAACCAGCCCCCCCATCTGCCCTCTCACCCCCCCCATTGCTGTCCGCTCCCCCCCAGTCAAACCAGCCCCCTTCATCTGTCTATCCATCTCCCCGTCCCCCAGCACCCCAATCCCCAGCATTCCCATTCCCGACTGTGACAGACAGATCCTCCAAGGCCTGCCTAGCCCGGGGGTATATTCTCATCTCCATGCGCTGGGAGCTGCACGTTAATCCCTGTACATGGAGAGGAGGAGCTGTCCCAGAATGCTCTGCTCCCCTGGCTGTCTCCCACCCCTCACTTCTAGTTTGCAGTATTGGGCTCATTTTTCTGCCGTGTTTGTCCACCCACCTGCCCCCAGAGAGAGACACATGCCCTCAAACTGCACACATCCCCCCCCCACACACACAGAGACATGTGCACATCATATGCACGCATGCACCTGCACACCCACAGCCGTGCTCCTGCAGACACGCCCGGCACAACACCACAAACACATGGATACTACACACGGTGAGGCCACGGCATGCACCACTCACCGGACTCCCGCTTAATTCAGTACAGGTCCCCCTACGCACCCAGAGACACACTCGCGTACACCGCACAGCCACACAACGCACACCGCCACACACGCATCGCACACAGCAGCCAAGTGAAATTGGGCCTGACCGGTCATCTGAATTTTGTAACAAACTCCCTCTCCCCTGCCCCCAAAGCCCTGCTTTCGCTTTCTAGCAATGTGCAGGAGCCGGTGTGGAGCGAGCATCTTTTATTAGCAGGCAGGTCGTCGTTGGCAGATCACGAGAGGTTTGCACCTGCTTCCGAATTCAAGGCGCTTTGTTCATCCAGTCGGGGGCAGCAAGGCGATGCCATGCGACCTGCCTGTCGGGTCAGTGAAGAGATCAGATCAGCAAAGTCGCTGCCCTGCAGCCCCAGAATGAGTGTGTGGTGAATTTTGACTGACAAATAAATTTGGGACCGTGGTGATCAGTTTGCAGGCAGAACCGGAGGTGAAACTCATTGAATAAAGCCTTGATTCTGAATGACCCACTGCTCCCACATGCATCCGTGTGCAATCCGTGCAGCTGCTGACTACAGCATACACAGGGATGCTCCACACCCCTGTAAATCACAGACATACATGCAATCCATCCTCAAAGCCCCATGGCTAAGCACGCACAGGGACACCGATACACAGGCGCATGCAGGACACAGATACATATCCTTGCAAGTCACACAAATACACACACAATGATACACAGACGAGCGCATGCGAAACATATATATTTGTGTGCACAACCCCCCCGGCAGACCACACTCCCACAAAGACTCCCAGGTATATGCATCCACACCTAAATAACAAAACAAGGCATGTACACACTTGCACCCCTCTGCAGATCGCACACGCTCACACTGCAGACCCACAAAGATTTCTGGATCCGTGCATGCACACAGATAGTGAAGCACACGTGTGCACACGCACAGATCTCCGCTCTGTGCTTTCCCAATCCCTTTGAAATCCTCCTCAAAGGTCCGCTCGCTTTGAACCGTTCCTCCCCCCGGAAGCCTGAATCAATATATATATTTTTTTTGTTGCCCTTGTTACTTGGGCCTGGATCAACACACTTGGCCAGCACTGCACCTCTGCTTCGCCACCCCGCCCTCCGCAAGGCCAGGCTGAGCTGGGGCAGCGAGGAGAGACCCCCGCTGCAGAGATAAGAGCATATTGTGGGGCAAGTGGCAAGAGAGGTGAGGCTTTGAAGCCTCTGAATGTTTTTTTAACCTGGTAGCTTAGCATCAGTGATCTCTCTCTGCCACTGAAGTGTTCGCAGGGAATGGTCCATGCAGCTGAAAAGGGAGCAGGGGTGGGTGGGAAATCAGCGTGCAAAGGGAGGCTGGGGTTTGTGCGTCTGTGTGTATGGGGTGGGGTGATGCTATAATTGATTTGCAACCTCCCAGCCTGCCCCCGGCTGGGTTCCTTTGAGGTCTCGCCGGCCCTGCTGTCCCTTACCCTGTGTGCTGGGAAGAGTGGGGAGCTCACGGATGTCCCTCCAGTGCCCCCCCACTGTACCCCACTTACGACTGGAGCTCAGATAAAAGCAGAAGAGGCACTTGGAGCAGAGGAAACATCCCAGGAGGCCTCTCTCTCAGCACACAATAGCACTTGGTTCCCGGGGCACTAAAGGGTTAATTCCCAGGGCAGCCACGGGCCCTTTGTAGACATCTCCCCCCACTGCCTTTCACCCTCCCTAACTCCCCTCCACCTCATCCCAAATTCATGCCCAGCCCTCCCGGCCCAGGGGCTTGATGCCCATCCCCAACCTACTGCTGTTTCAAAGCCAGCGTGCTAAAGAGAGTTCAAAGGGTTAATTAAAACAAGAATTGCTCCCCCGCAAAAATTATGATGGGGGGGGCAGCAGAGAGGAGTTGTTAGAGCCAGAGGGTGGAAGCCAGGACTCCTGGGTTCGATTCTCAAACTCTGCCACTGACTCAGTGCGTGACCTTGGGCAAGTCACCTCTCCACTGGGTGCGTCTGCTTCCCCTTCTGCAGCAATGCCTGAGCACCCGCGGGCAGTGGTTTCTGTTCGCAGGACACTGTACGGATGGGAAGGGATTAGCTGCCAGAGGGCTGAGCAAATTCCGATGGATCATTTCTGGGAAAGGATTTCATAGATTGCATGGTGATCATCTAGTCCAGGGGTCTCAAACACGTGGCCCGTGGAGTTATTTGCTGTGACCCGCCAAGCTCCCCACGGCCCGGCCCGCCCCCCCAAGTTATTTCCTGCGGCCCCCAAGCTCCCCTCCTGCACCACCGCCCCCATCTTGCTGCATCCCACTTCTCTGCCTACCTCCAGGCGTTTCCCGCCGCCAATCAGCTGTTTGGCAGCGCTCAGTGCTTCCCAGGAGGGAGGGGGAAGGAGCAGGGAGCCGTGTTCAAGGGAGGAGGCGGAGAAGAGGTGGGGTGGGGGCGGGGATTTGGAGAAGGGGTTGGAATAGGGGCAGGGAGGGGGCGGAGTTGGGGTAGGGACTTTGGGGAAGGGATTGGAATGGGGGCGGGGAAGAGGCAGGGCAGGGGCAGGGCCTCATGGAAGGGGTGGGGTGGGGCGGAGCTGGGGGCAATCTACTTGTCATTATGTGGACCTCATGGCCATTTGAGTTTGAGTCCCCTGGTCTAGTCTGACCTGTAGAACACAGGCCAGAGAAGTGAGATTTCCCAGAGCAGATCTTTTGGAAGAATCATCCGGCCTTGATTTAAAAATGGTCAGTGGTGGAGAATCCACCATGACCCTGGGTGCTTGTTCCCCATGGTTAATTATTCCCACCATTAAAAATGTACACGTTGTTTCCAGTCTGACTTGGTCTAGTTTCAACATCCAGCCAATTGATGGTGTTAGACCTTTCTCTGCTAAACTGAAGAGCTCATGGTTAAATATTTGTTCCCTGTGAAGTTGCTCATAGACTGTGATCAATTCCCCCCGTAACCTTCTCTTTGTTAAGCTAGCTTCAGCTCTTTGAGTCTGTCACTAGAAAGCAGGTTTTCTAGTCCTTTAATCATTCTCGTGGCTCTTCTCTGACCCATCGCCAATTTATCAGCAGCCTTCTTGAATTGTGGGCGCCAGGACTGGACGCAGGATTCCAGCAGCTGTCACACCAGTGCCAAATACAAAGCTAAAATCACCTCTCTGCTCCTACTCGAGATTCCCCTGTTTATGCATTCCAGGATCACGTTAGCTCTTTTGGCCACAGCGTCACCCTGGGAACTCATGTTCAGCTGATTCTCCACCACGACCCCCAAATCTGTTTCAGAGTTGCTGCTTCCCCGGGATGGAGTCCCCGGTCGTGTAAGTGTGGTCTGCGTTCTTTGTTCCTGGATGTATATGTTTACATTTAGCAGTATTAATGCCCTTACTGTTTGCTTGTGCTGAGTTTGCCAAGTGATCCAGACCACTCTGGATCAGTGACCGGTCCTCTTCAGTATTTACCACTCACCCAATTTTTGCATCATCCACAAACTTTATCAGTGACAATCTTATGGTTTCTTCCAGCTCATTGATACAAATGTTAAATCGCATCAGGCCAAGAACCAATCCCTGCAGGACCCCGCTGGAAACACGCCCACTCAGTGACATTTCCCCGTTTATAATTACATTCTGAGACCTATCATTTAGCCAGTTTTTAATCCATTTAATGCGTGCCCTGTTAATTTTCTTTCACTCTATCAAAATGTCATGAGGTACCAAATCAAGCGCATGAGAGAAGTCTAAATGTGTTACCACCACACTATTACCTTTATTAACTAAACTTGTAATGTCATCCAAAAAAGATAACAAGTTAGTTTGATGGGATCTATTTTCCGGAAACCCATGTTGATTTACCTTACTCACACTACCCTTCTTTAATTTGGTATTAATCAAGTCTTGGATTAGCACTCCGTTATCTTGCCTGGGATCAATGCCAGGCTGAAAGGCCTATAATTACCCCGGCCCCCCCTTTTACCCTTTTTTAAAAAAAACTGGCCCAACTTTAGCTTTCTTCCAGTCTTCTGGAACTTCCCAAGTGCTCCAGGACTTATTGAAAATCAGCCTTAATGGGCCAGTGACCTCCTCGGCCAGCTCCTTCATAACTCTTGGATGGGAGTTATTTGGACCTGCTGATTTAAAAGTATCTGAGTTTAGTAGATTCTGTTTAACATCCCCTGGAGATACTAGTGGAATGGAAAGAGTGTTATCCTCACCACAGGATGAGACTGTATCATGTATTTTTCCCCCAAATAGAGAACAGCAATATTTATCCAACTCCACTGCCTTTTTTGCCTCATTATTGATAATTCTACCATTTCCATCTTGATTTAGCCTTTCAGAGAGTGTGATTTCCCTGAGTCTTATAGTTTTACATGTATTGGACTGAGATCTCTCTTCCACACCGTGGCTTGATATTCAGATTTGAGATATTGGGGATTGGTCAAACAAGGGATTGAGTGATGGGATTGGTTGGATGAGTCACACGGTATTAGTTTTGTTCTCTGATTGAAGGAGTAGGCACGTGCTTTTGGGAAACCTCGAGCATGTGACTCAGTGGCACGAACAGTCGTGCAAAGCAGCACAGACAGGGGCTGCAGCATCTGCTGCAACGTGACCCTCACCTGGCATTGGTGCACCTCTCTGCAATGCACCTTGGCAAAGCTTTGCACGCCAGCTTAGTGAGTGTGACCATGTCTCCTGTAGTCATTGGCCCCAGCCATTGCAACAGCCCCCTATTTACTCCCCACTGGTTGAGCTGTGCCTTTATCTTAGGAGGTCAAGGCTGGTGGCTTTTGGTGTGGAATGTCCCAGGTTCGGTCCCTGCATCTCTGTTGCCTGGCATTCCTAATGGGAAGTCGTTAATGAAAGCCACAGTTGGGGTCTGCACAAGCAGGGCTGAGGAATGACTGCCATCAGTGACAGCTCAGGGCTCCTTCCAGCCTGGATTTCCGGCTCCTAGCAGAGAGCAACGAGCTATTTCTAGGCCTGCCAGGAAACAGCTCACCTTCCAGCACAGGAGCAAAGCTGGAGGCGGGAGGCAGCTTTGTGCAGTTGGACTCCTAGAACAATATTCCTTTGTTCCCAGGCAGCATTAGCAGCCAGCAACCTGGCCTGTTTCAGAGCTATCTGTGCCATCTGAGCACCTCCGCCTTCTCGCATCCGGTTGGAAATACCTATTCGCCTGAGGCGGCAGGTTCAAGGCCTGGCAGGGTCAGTGTCATCCCCTGGGTCGATGCATTGGATTAGAGGCAGTTCCCTGCATAGGTGATTTTCAGAGAAGACTCCAAAAGCCAAGTGGGAGATTTTCAGAGCGCAGTCCAGTTCCTCGCTCCGATTTTATTTGTTCCTTTGAAAATCTCCTTGTCCAGGCTTGTTCCCTGTGCAGAGCTGAGGAGCCCCTGGCATGGTTAGGGGGATTGTCCCCATTTCTTTTGTCCCTTCCTTTCATTTTTATACCCTAGAGATGGCTGCATTGCAGTGACGGACGACATGATTTCTGGGTGTCCTCGAACATCCACAGCTGCTTTGAGATCTTCACCATCTGTCACACAGCCGGGATTAGACCACTTGAACTCAGGAAGATTCTCCATATAGGGTGTATGACACACGGTGGAGCAGTTCAGATTGCACCCAGCAGAGGGCAGTGTGCTAGATCCTACTGGAGGGTGGTACAGTAGCCGGGTCATTACATTACTGTGGGCAGAATTCTGCAAGCACTTCAGGATCCTTAAGATAATATTTATTAACACCAGCTGCTCTCCTGGTCCGGCGGCGCGGCACGGGACTTGCCATGGGTAAGGAGCGAGACTCTGGGGTCCATTGCCTCCGAGACGCAGGAGATCATTTGCAGGTTCCCCCTTCCCACCTTTGCTCATGAGATTCCTTCGTCTCAGTGTCGTTCACAGTTATTACAAAGCCGGGCGCCGCGTGCCTCGCTGGCTGATGTCCCCGTCTGGGGCTTTGATTTCCCTGCAGCCCCTGTCGTGAGCTCCCCCAGTCAGTAATGGAACGGGATCTGACAGCTCACGGGGCAGACGCCAAGTTCAAAGCCTTTGAAGTGGCGGCTGCGAAATACAGCTCTAGATCTGTGGTGTGCCCCGGAATGGAGACCTCCGAGCATTGGCTCCCGGAGGAGGCTGGCCTGGCCTGGTGGGGCTGCAGCGTGGGAAGGGCTGGCGGTGCATGACGTTGTGGAGAACTCCTCGTTAATAATACACATTGGCTAATCGTAATAACAACCACCACCTCCCGACCTAGTTAATGAGCATGTCTTACAGTTGCATCTACCTTTTCAGCAGATTAATAGCCGTGTTTTGCAATTTGATGCATGCAAGGATGACGCTGCTGGACTGCAACCATCTCGGGTGTGAGGCGGGAGCTGCCGGGCGGCCCACAGTGGACAGTGCTTTGGGCAAGGCTGCTGCTATTGCCATGGGGTCTTTGTAGCTCAGAGAGGAGCTGGGCTGATGAAGTCAGTGGTCACCTACCAACCTAGCATTAAGCTGTCGCTTTTCCTGTGACCACTTGCGTGCTGCTTCCTGGTCACCCGAACCCACTAGCGATGGGGCTGAGCTGGGGCAGCCTGGAGCCAAAGTGCAGCAGCGCTCGGAGCTGGGATTTGGTAGACAAGTGCTCGGCTGATTGTGCCCTGGTGCCAGGTACGTCCCCGTCTCTTGATGCCAGTTTGGGACAAAGCTGGGGAGGGGGATGGGATGAGGGGGGGCCCTGGTAGGGCAGTTCCAGTCACTTGGCTTGGTTGGTGAGTTGCTTGGTTATCTGCGTTGTTTCCAGTCAGTTTAGAATGATGGCCTTGGGGCAGGGGCCACTGCTGTGTGCCAAATGCTGCCTGCTTCATGCTAGGGACAGGTTTGCACACGCGTGTGCGCATGCATGCATACACACACTGTGCTAAGCACCCTGAGTCCATGCCTGGGGCCTCATGCAGAAGACGAATCAGGCAGCCAGCCACCGCGGCGACACAGTTATTTTCGGCACGGTGACGCGATGCAAACAAGCATGAGTATGTCCCCTTGAGCTAGCATTTCCACCTGTGGCTTGCAGCGCAGGCGCGCCTTGGTCTATCTGTGCCTCGTTTCCCCCACCTGTATAATGGGTAGAATAGCCCTGTCCAGCTCCCGAAGGGGAATCCAGTGAGGACTGAGGCGCCCAGATGTGCAGTGATGGGGCCATAGATGGACAGTGCCCTGCCGGTGCCAGCACAAAGCTGTTTGCCTCCCTCCTTAACCCTGTGTGCCCTGATCCAGCCACCTCTCTCGTCCCGCCAAGCAGGAGCTGCACTGGGGGCTTTGCTGCTGTTGAATGTTCTCGCAGCTGCTCGATCGAGGTGCTGGATCGGGCGACTCGGCGCTCGGGGCCTGGCACAGGTGATGGGCGATTCTCTAGAGCTCCTCCAGCACAGCCGCCGACAGTAGCTTTGTCCTCGCTTCCCCCTTGACCCCCCTCATTTGAGTCTCCATCCTTGCACCCAGCCCCCGGGGTCTTTTCAAGAGCTCCGGTGGAGCCTTCATCTTACTGCACTACAAATAAGTTGTTGGAAGTGTCAAATTAAAGGGAACGTTTTCCTACCCAGAGCCCGGCAGCCAGGCAGGACCTGGTGCAGGGAAGATTAAAAAGGAATTAAAAACAACAGCAAAATAAATGTTATTAGGGCTTCAGATAGTGAGAAGGATGATGAGCAGCATATTGTCTCTGGATCTCTCTCCCGGCCTGCTCCCCACCCCATCCCCCTTCTCATCCTTGGGTTGGTTCTTAAAGTTTCTGGTTGCTCGTTTGCTCTTGTAGAGTTTCCTGTTAGCTCTGTGTTAGCGGACACTTGTTTGTTATTGTAGGGTTGCCACTGAGCGCTTGGGGCTGTGAGCACGGTTTTGTTATTGTAGGGTCGGTCGTCAGCACTGGGGCTGTCCTTGTTGCTGAGTGCTGGGGCTGCGTCCGCTGGTTTGTTATCGTAGGGTTCCCTAGGAGCGGGGTTCTGGAGTGGAATTGTTTGGGAGCACGACGTCCCTCGTTGTTCTGTTATTATAGGGTTTCTCAGGGGATGACAGGGAAATAAATTGGAGGTGAGTTCTCATACGGACCCACCTTCCCCTCCACCCCTCCATCTGTGGCTTTCCCGGTCACTCGCTCCCACTTGTCTAATGGAAAATGTAGGATCCAGAAGGAACTGGGGTTGAAATTGCACAAAGGAGGGGCTGGGGCTGCAGGAATTCGAATGGAATTCCTTGCCATGCAGGATTTTTATTAACACATAGGCCAGATTGGCCCGAGGCCTGAGACACAGAAATGCAGAGGAGCCAGATGAGTACTTAAGGGAGAGAAATATTGGGGGATGCAGCCCAGCCCTGGGTTCCGTCCCCGGCCTCAGAGGAGGAGCTGCATCGCCTAGTGATTAGAGCAGGGGGGCTGGGAATCAGGACTCCTGGGTTCTAGTTCTGTCCCTAGCGGAGGAGCATAGTCTAGTGGTCAGAGCAGGGAGGCTGGGGATCAGGACTCCTGGATCTTCTTCCCAGCCTCAGCAGAGGAGCGTAGCCTGATGCGGCTAGGGAGTCCGGACGCCTGGGTTCTGCTCCCAAGTGGGAGTATGGCCTGGGGATTTGAAGCGGGGAAGATGCTGGGTGGCAGAACTCCTGGAGCAGCTCCCCACTGGGGAGGGGAACCCGACCCCGTTACCTGGGCCCTTTCCCGGTGCACTCGCCTTCTCCGCAGCAGCCGCCTTGTTCTCCTCCCCTCCGTGGGGACCTGTTAATTCAGTGTTCAGTGGCCAGCTCCTCTTCGGAGCCCGGCACTCTGCTTCCTGTGCCAGCTCTGGCCTTCGCCAGCCCCATAGGATGGGGGGGAATAAGATCCAGACCGAACCACGGTTAATCCTCAGAACTGATCCCCCCAGGAAGGGGTGGGGTGAGGAAGGGCCAGGTGCCAGGACTGTGGGCTGTGTTACAGACACTCCCCAGCTCAGCCTCCCACCCCAGGAAGTGAGTCAGAACCATCCTCCCCATTTCAGGGAAGGGGAGACTGAGGCACTGAGGAATGGAGTGATGTCACCAGGGAGTGGGCGGCCAAGCTGTGAGTGACACCGGGTGTTCTAGCTGGGCAGGTAGAGGTGCCAGTCCACCGAGGGTGTGAAATGCTCCCACAGCATCCTGGGAGTGTCCGGGCCCCAGTGCCTGGGGGCGATGACTCCACAAAGTGTATGGTGGCAAGGAATCTGGGCCAGTGCTTTTACAGAGGGGGAAATTGAAGCCAGGGAGAAGTGGAGCAACGTGCTCATGCCTGTTGCAACAGAGCTAGAAATAGAACCCAGGAGTCCTGGCTCCCAGTCCTTTGCTCTAACCACTAGCTCACATTCCCCTCCCAGAGCCATGGGAATTCTGCTCTAACCAGTAGGCCTAGAATATTCTCCCTGGGAGAAGTGGACAGCTGAGCCCATCATTACCGGTGTCTCTGTCACTCACGTGTGAGGCTGCATTTATAAGCCATCCGCTCCCCCCACCTCCCCGAGCCCCCTTCCCCCGCTCAGCCCTGGTAATTCTACGCTCGGTTTAAATGACACTTTAATTTCCTTGAAATCATTCGCTGAGCGCAGCAAGGATTTTTTGTTCCCCTTAATTGCAACTCACCGGGATTGGATTCCCCCCTCTCCCTGCACACACACTCCCCCCGCAAACCTGCCCAATTTCCAAACAGTGAAAGACGGTAATTAAAATTAATTAGCCGCGGAGCCGGCTGCAGCCAGCGAGCTGCTAGGCGAGGAGATTGAGTGGCCTCCTAAATTATTTACGGGCCCTGCCATGGAGCCTATTGAGGACCTGTTGCTGCCTGGGCTTGAACTGCAGCCTTGGTCTCAGGAATTATACACTGCCAAGCGTGGCAGCACCGGGACTGAGGGGGGCGGGGTGCCCATGGGGCGGGGGAGTGGTATGTCCCAGGCTTGGGGCGGGAGGTTTGCAGCCCAGCCCCTCCTGTTCCTGACCAGGAGATACACATGGCATCATCAGTGTGATGAGCGGCCAGTCCTCTGAGGGTCAGCCTGGCACTAGCGCGCAGGAGCACCAGGCTAGGGGCAGGGGCAGTACCTGGGATGTCCATCTTTCTGCTGGGCTGATAGCGAAGAGTGGGTGCAGTGGGGAGCCCCCCTGGCCCCACCTCCTCCTCAGGACCAGCTGTGGGCCAGGATCCCCTGCAGCATGGCCTGGTGGGGCAGGGGACTCCACTTCCCACAGTGCTTTGTTCTGTGGCAGGGCCACCATGCAGGCAGTGCCCCGGTGCCGGAGATCCAACCCCTGCCCCCAGTCATGGACCCGTAAAGACCCGCCTGGGAACGGGCCTCTCGTGCAGCCGCTTCGTGTTTAGCTTCGGTGCAAGTTCAAGATGCTTCCTCCATGCAAATTGATCCTTAGTATGCAGATTGATGTGTGTTTAATATGCAAATTGGCATGCGGATCTGGCTAGCTGCCAAGGCCTCCCTCTGCACCGCAAGGACTGGGCAGCCCCTGACACAGAGAGTGAACCAACGGCTATGCCAGCCTCCTGCTTAGTAACCAGGAACCCTGGCCCCTGGCCTGGGGTAGGCCCTGGCTCCTTTCTGCCCCTCTGAGGGTCTAAGGGGGCTGATCCAGCCCCGGGGGAATAACCCTGGGCTACAGGGGTCTCTGGGCAGCAGATTGGCATATCAGGGGGCCCCTCTGTGTTCATGCCACCTATACCCTAGTTGCAAAGTTACTGCAGCGTGTGGGGCTGTTACTGTCTAGTACTCTAGTATTAAGTAATGGGGGTGAAATCGGAGGGTGGGAGTCTGTTGGAAAGGGGCAGGGAACCTTGCCCCCCTATTCCAGAGACCATCCGGAAGCCATTTCAAACCCATTGGTTCCCTGTGGAGGAACGCTAGTAACCCCTGACCTGAATCCCCAGACAGCATCCTCAAGGGCGGTGGGTTGTAGTTGGGTGAGAGGTGCCAGTTGCGGAGGTGGGACTGGGACCTTGGCTTTCCCTGAGCTTGGAGGAGGTGGGGGTGTGCACCTACCACTGTAATGCAGCCACTTCTGGGGTGGCGCCTGGCAGAGGAGGGCACCAGGCAAGGGCAGAAAGTGAGGAAGGAAGCTATATCCAATTACCACCATGGCAAAGGGAGCCTGGAAGGGAATCACCTGAGCTGGAGAGGACACCTGGGTTCCCTCCCTCCCCCCATCCCAGCTTCGTTCCTGATGGAGGAAGGCAGGCAGCGGGATGTGATTAATGTTTTATACCAGGCCTGACAAGTGTAGGGGGGACTGGAGAGGGGTGTCCTATAAACAGCAGCGGTAAGCGGATCCTGTAATTGGATGCGTGGGTCCCTGACTCCTGGAGCTGTCTGCCTGGGAGCCGGGTCATTCAGTCCGACCGGGAAGTGTGAGAGGAGAACTGGCTTTTGCAGGCCCTCCGTGCGAGCCAGCCCCCTTTTGGACACAGCCCCTGGCTTTAATGAGCTGCCCGTGCCATGGGCCGCCACGGGTGGGAGGCGGAAGCCCAGCCCCCTGCCTGAGTGGGGTGACCCTGCTCTCTGAGTCACGGAGCAGCTAATCCAGGGGCCCCCCCGTCTTCCTGCTTTTGGGGGGACACTTCTCTCAGCCACTGAGCAGCGTCACTCCAGGCTGAATGTGTCCTGATCCCAGAGCCCACCATGACCCCCTCAGTTTAGGGAAGGGGCATGCCCAGCCTGCCCGGCATCGGGGCGCTCTGCATCCGGCAAGGCCCCGGCCTGCCCGGCTTTGGGGCGCTCTGCGTCCAGCAAGGCCTCATCCTGCCCGGCATCGGGGCGCTCTGCGTCCGGTAAGGCCCCATCCTGCCCGGCGTCGAGGCGCTCTGCGTCTGGTAAGTCCCCGGCCTGCCCAGCGTCGGGGGACTCTGCATCCAGTAAGGCCCTGGGCTGCTCGGCATGGGGGCACTCTGCATCCGGTAAGGCCCCGGGCTGCTCGGCATCAGGGCACTCTGCATCCGGTAAGGCCCTGGCCTGCCTGCCGTCCTGGTGTTTGCAGCTCTCCGCTGGGGGGAAGCAGAAAGGCTTGGTTGGAGGGTAGGTCGGATGGCTCACCCTGCCAGCTGGCTGGGGTGACATTCCCACCCTCCCGGCATGAGAGCAGCTGCTTCCTGGCCCTGCCATCTGACCCGTCCCTTGACGGCGCGGCCGAGTCCGGGCGAAACGGAAACCTCTGAGCCCGACCCTCCCTCCCTTTGCTGCCGGAGCCTTGAACTGGGCACCTAGTTCCCGTGCTGCCCAGTGTGTGACAGCGGCAGCTGGGCTCCAGGCTCCCCTTGTGGGGGGCTGGCAGGATCGCCAGGGTGGGGGGGCCCAAGGGCCAGCTCCCTTGTCTAAGTAGGGGGGCTGGTTGCCCCCTCCCCACCGGAAAGCCTCCATGACAGAGACTCCGTGAGGCTCCTTTCATAGAGAATCCCCCAGGTTCTTCCCTGGGTAGATTTACCCCCTTGAGGGAAATTGGGGGCTAATGGACCACCCCGCCACCATCCCTAAACAAACCATTATCTCCTGAGGGGTGGTTATAGTAGCATACCCTCCATTGCTCATGTCTAGCCCCCTTCATCCAAGGATCTCAAAGCACCGCATGGCCATTATTTAATTAAGCCTTAGTCTGTCATTAGTCTTGTTATGCAAATTGGGAAACCAGGAGACTAACTGGACTTGCCCAAGGTCACGGAATGAAACAGTGGCACAGAAAGGACTAGAATCCAGGCATCCTGTCTCTCCCCCTCATCAGACCACCCAGCCACCTTTGCAACCCAGAAACGACTTTGCAGGCTACACGCTCGCTGAGCTTTGCCTGGCAAATTTGTGGTAACGTGCCTGAATCTTTACACGTGCGATAAATAATCTCCGAGGCATGCGCTGCAAAGGGCTTATCATTCTGGAAGATCTCTGCGTGATTTCCGGATTGTATTGTGTAGAAATCATTCCACCGCTGTGGAAATGCAGCCACTGCTGGGGTGAAACGAAGCAGCTGTTGAACAGAGCACAGCAACGCCACAGAAGTTACGTTATTGTCAGAAACCTAGCTGGCTGTGTGCCTACCCACTCTCTTGCGTGCTTTTTCTGTACGGTGTCTCTTTCAGCTCCCGCAAGCGTGCACTCATTCTGTGAACATTTACTTTTGGTGCTTATAAGGGACTCATCTGCATACATAATTGCTGCCTCTCTGTAGTGATTTGTGCTGATTCCTTTACCAGGTAACTAATGCCAACACGCAAATGACCCTAAGCCTCCAATCAAATCCGTATTAAAAGACAAGTCATTTAGATATTTAGATAATATGCCAAAGCCCCTGTATATGTTTTTGAATAGTGTGTCTGCCATCAGATGGCTCCTAACGAATCGGTTTCTCTTTCGCGGATTGCTTTGAAGTCTGTTCTTGGTGCGTCTTTTCACGTTATTCCAAAGCAGGTTGGGTTTTAAGGAGCTTTTCCGGCTTGGGTGTACGTGCGTGCGGGCCTGCGTTTTCTCTCCTTTTTTTTTCATGGTTTTTCTATTTTGAGGCGGATTGGATAAAAATGTCAGCTCCCTTGCACTGATAGAAAATTAGCCAAGGTTTAGTCATCTTTGTGCCCGGCTGTAGCTCAGGAGGGAAATAGACACATCGGCTGGTTCTCCACCGAATAGCAACAGTAAGTTACTGCTGGTCGCACCGCCCCTATGGCTAAAAAAGGTTACGGGTGATGAGCTGTTATAGGCAAAGCCAAGCTTTTAAAATCCACTCTCAGCTGCACATTGGCCTGTGGGTCATATTGTCGTTTAAATCTCCGGCTCCGCACTGGAGCTGCTCCCATCTCCCTCCGGATCGTTTACCCTCCTGGGCCGTGGTCCCATTTCTCCTGAGCAATCCCCTGGGGGCATCTTAGCTTCTAAAAGGAGCGAGAAGAGGTTGGCGGAGCACACGTCTATAATATCGAGGGCTTCCTCGCTGCTGCCTGCGTTGGAGACGGAGAACCAGGCAGCAGCAGTTGTGGCCGTGCAGGGTTTTACATGTGGCTGGCAGTGCCATGGGGATTTCAGCTATTTGAAATGAGTGGCCGGCAGGCTGCTCTATGCGAGGACATTTTGACCTGGGATGGGCGCAGAAGGGGAGATTTTACTGTTGCAGTGGTGATAAGGAAGGGCGGTGGGGGGGGTGGAGCTTTAGAAGGGAGAGCATCCAAGGACCAGAATAGAACTCAGACGTTCTGACTCTAACCACTAGACACCACTCCCCAACCAGAGCTGGGAAGAGAACCCAAGAGTCCTGACTCCCAACCCTGCCCCCTGTAACCACTAGGGCATCATCCCCTATCCAGAGCTAGGAATAGAACCCAGGAGTCCTGACTCTCAGCCCTGCCCCCTCCCCCCAACCACTAGGCATCATCCCCTATCCAGAGCTAGGCGTAGAACTCAGGAGTCCTAATTCCCAGCTCCCACCACTCTGCCGCTCTAACCACTAGGCCTTACTTTCCACCCAGAACTGGGAATAGACACCAGGAGTCCTGATTCAGAGTCTCTGGTCTATCCACTAGCCCAGGGATCTGGGGTCACTCCCATAACATCATATTTTTTTAATGAGGGAGCTCATGCCAAGCGTGTGTAGGGGTGGATGTAATTTTCTGCTTGCTCCCTGCTGTCACCTGCCCCCAGGGACCGTCCCTGTCTAGAGGCCCTGTTAGAAGGGGGCGGCTTTCTCGATCCCCCATTGTTAGACTCTCCCAGGCCAGGGGACTCTGTGGGACGGGATCCACGGTAACCCTATTCCTCAGTGGAAGGCAAAATTCCTCCGACGTCACCGCAGGAATAAAAATCAAACCCATTTCTGTGCAATGCTGACAGCTGCCATGAGCGCCGGGTCCGGTTACGCGGTGACATCAGCGCTACCTTGCCACCTGCCGTGGTGCGAGGGGCCCGGGCGCATCTCCTGGCTCCCTTTCCAGCAGGAGCCGAGTGACAGCTGATCAGCTAGGGCCTCCCCCAGGGGTCTCCCCCCCCAGGCAGCCCATGCCTGCTCTCTGGACATGCAAACAGCTTGGCCTTTCATGGGAAAGAACCGCCTCCTCTGAGCCCTTGGGAGGGGAATAAGAATGGCGGGGAGGCATACTAGGAGGCAGGAGGGCACCTCACCTGGCTCCTTCGCCCCCTCCTGCTCTAACCACTAGATGACACTACCCTTTGCCCCAGGCCTGAGAATGGGACCCAGGAGTTCTGATACCCATCCTCCTTGCTCTAACCATTCAACAACATGCCCCTCCCACCGCTGCCCTGCAGCGCTTCCAGTGAAATCCAGGACGTTGCCACCTCCTGCTCTACCCGCAAGGCCACACTCCTCCTGCTTCCGAAGAATAGAACCCAGGAGTCCTGACTCTTCCCCCCTCCCCCATCTCTTAGCCACTAGACCCCACTCCCCTCTTACATCCAAAGAATAGAACCCAGGAGTCCTGACTCCAGCTCCAACTCCCCTCCCAGGGCTGGCATTGCAGCAGGGAAGAGTAATAACTTTCCCAATAAAGTCAGCCCACACGGCGCTCGTGAGCAGCCCGCTGAACTCAGGTGGGGAGAGCAGCTCGCTGCCTTGTTGATTTAAGGAGTCGTGAATCAAGTCCCCTGGCTGGCGCTCCCTTAGCCCTGATATTAAATCTAACCACATTACCTGGTCTAGACAGGCTCAGTGGCATGCGGCAGGGCTGTTGGAAGCTGCTGGGGTTGGGCTGGTCGGCTGGCCAGCCGGGAGACTTGGGAGCCCCATGGCCTAGCTTCTGAGAAAGGCTGAGGACACCTGTCCAGAGCTAGGAGAAACCCTGCTGCGCCTGTGTCTGGGGTGGAGTGTGAGTGCCCCTGTGTCTAGAGGGGAGGGGAGGGTTCTGCATGATCATCAGGTTCTGGATTGGTCTGTGCCCTGCCCCTTGTCCAGTGTCCAGCTAGCCATGGTCTGGGCTGGCCACTGCCCCTGCCCCTTGTCCAGCATCCAGCTAGCCATGGTCTGGGCTGGCCACTGCCCCTGCTCCTTGTCCAGCGTCCAGCTAGCCATGGTCTGGGCTGGCCACTGCCCCTGCCCTTTGTCCAGCTTCCAGCTAGCCATGGTCTGGGCTGGCCACTGCCCCTGCCCCTTGTCCAGCATCCAGCTAGCCATGGTCTGGGCTGGCCACTGCCCCTGCTCCTTGTCCAGCATCCAGCTAGCCATGGTCTGGGCTGGCCACTGCCCCTGCCCTTTGTCCAGCGTCCAGCTAGCCATGGTCTGGGCTGGCCACTGTCCCTGCTCCTTGTCCAGCTTCCAGCTAGCCATGATCTGGGCTGGCCACTGTCCCTCTCCTTGTCCAGCGTCCAGCTAGCCATGGTCTGGGCTGGCCAGTGCCCCTGCCCTTGCCCAGAGGTGACAGTGGCCCTAGCTGGCATGTGACATTTCAACACGCCCTTATAGATTCATAAATTGTAGGGCTGGAAGGGACTTCGAGAGGTCGTTGAGTCCAGTCCCCTGCCCTCATGGCAGGACCAAATACTGACCATCCTGGATAGACATTGATCTAACCTGCTCTTAAATATCTCCAGAGACGGAGATTCCACAACCTCCCTAGACAATTTATTCCAGTGCTTAACCACCCTGACAGTTAGGAACTTTTTCCTAATGTCCAACCTAAACCTCCCTTGCTGCAGTTTAAGCCCATTGTTTCTTCTATCCTTAGAGGCTAAGATGAGCAAATTTTCTCCCTCCTCCTTATGACACCCTTTTAGAGACCTGAAAACTGCAATCATGTCCCCTCTCAGTCTTCTCTTTTCCAAACTAAACAAACCCAATTCTTTCAGCCTTCCTTCGTAGGGCATGTTCTCTAGGCCTTTCACCATTCTTGAGAAATGATGACTCGGGGCTGGTCTACACGAGAAGATTAGATCGGCCAAGTGACATTGCAAAATCCACCCCCCTGAGCGACATAGTTAGGCCAACTCGAGTCCCCGGATAGGCAGCCCTGGGTCAATAGACGAATTCTTCCATCTTCCTCTCGGGCAGGTGGATTAAGTCCAGCGAGGGGAGACCCCCCTCCCGTCAACGTGGGTAGTGTCTGCGCTGTACCCAACCGGCCGGTTGACGGGGTAAAGGAGGGGCTAGTTGCTAAAGGAGCCAGCGCATTTGACTCAGGCAACAAAGAAATTTCCAAGTGTGAATCAGCCTCTTAATGGAAGTGCCTGCCCCCTGGACACGACACCCGGGTGGGGAGGGGGCATTGCCCCTGCATCATATGCTGGCCTGGGTACCTCCTAAAAGCAGGGCCTGCTCAGCTCATAGTCCCCCCATCAATAACCCCTAGCTCCTTTCCTCTTGCTATCTCCAAGTGCTTTACAAAGGACGTAAAGATCATTATCCCCTACATGACAAACGGAGAAATTGAGACACAGGGGGAGGGAAAATGACTTGACCAAGGGCAAGCACCGAGTTAGTGTCAGAGCCAGGAGCAGGCCTTGCTTCTGGAGCCCAAGTCCATACCCTGTGTGCTGGGCTGGCCGCCGCCGCACCCTCTGACACATGCACAGAGCCAGCAGCGCTGATGACATGGCGCTGAACTGGAAGGGGGTGATTTCTTCGGTATCGATTTTCAATAGGTTTTGACAGAGATGGAACATCACCCGGGCCAGGGAGAGGGACTCTGGCTGCTAATGGCTTAAGGATGAAGGAGGGACTTGGGCAGCTCCCCGTGTGAAAGGCAACAATTAAAAATAAATGCGGGATGGGTAGGGGGAGGGAATCCTCTGATAAATGGCACTAAATAGACCCAATTCTGGACATTCAATTTACTCTGTTTTTATTTCGTCATAGCACACGGGTGTTACAGCAGGTTTGGAAGCAGGGCCAGATCCTCAGATGATGCCAATTAGCATAGTGCTGGCACTGATTTACACCACCCAAGGATCTGGCCCAGAAAGTTTCCAGTAGTGCCTGGGGCCCTAATCCTAGACCCAGATCCATTGTGCAAGGCCTTGTACAAACAAGGAATAATACTCCCTTCTCTGTGTGAGGAACTGGTCTCAAAGCACTTTACGGACAGGGATGGACGAAGGCTTCCGGGTCTACCCCGTGACAAGGAACAGTTCCCATCCCCATTTCACAGATGGGGAAACTGAGGCACAGAATAGGGCAGTGACTTGCCCAAGGTTGCGTGTTGAGTGGGGCTATGTCTGTGCAGCAAGAGCTATGCACAGACTAGCCTACCCAAGTTAGTGTGAATCCAGGTAGCGCAGGTGAGGACAGTGGTAGAATGAGCCTGGCCCAGGCCCCGGGTATATAGTTGGGAGAATTAGCCCTGCTGCACACTGTTGTGCCACTGTTAAGCAGTTGCCATATTCCACCCCAGAGGTGGCTGCATTCCACGGATGGCGGTGAGGTGATTTCTTCGCATCACACTGTTTGTAAGGCATTTCGGGGTCCTGGTGGGTGAAAAGTGCATTTCCAGGGTGAGGAGATGTTTGTCCTGGAATCGCTCCAGAGCTGGTAGTATCATGTCTCTGGCTCCTGTTGGGATCAGGAGCTGCACACTAGAGTGACAGAGGCCAGGGCTGGAGGCAGTTCCCTGGGACTCAGCCCCAAGCCGGGATCTCAGCACAGCCGCCGTCCCGCCTCGCGAGGGGGTTTGCCAAGAGAGGCGGCCAGGCGCCGAGGGCTCCTGTCATTGACCCATTTAGACCGGGTGTGCTGGGCTCCAGTTACAGCGAGGCAAAGGTGGCCTATGGGGCAGAATGACGGGTCCCTCTGCTTTGGGGCCAGCCCCATGACCCAGTTGCTCACCCCCTCTCACCTGTCCCCGTCCCTCCCCACTTCCTCCTCTCCCCATGCTTCCCTGCTAGGGCCCGTGGAGGGGCGTGCACGGGGGGCTTGCGGTAACGAGGCCGCCAGCGCTCTCTGCCCGTGGCCAGCTGACGGGGAGAAGCAGCACAGCTCCCAATCGGAATTCAATGGGAACTCAATAAGGAGCGGGCGAGCCAAGCAGGCCCCGTTAAACACCCCACAGTTAATTAGTGTCACTGCTAAACACCGTGTCAGCTAATTGATACTTGGCGCCGGCCTAGCTAACCTCAGCAAAGAGCCCCTTCCGCTCCAGCTGGGGGCGGATCACGGCGCTGAGCAGGGCTGATGGGGGGCTGGGGGTCTCTGCCCCGCCCCCCCAGGTTGCCCCCCTGCTGGTGTGTGTGCCACAGCAACCTTGGCGGGGCAGAATTGGAGCTGCTGAAATGTGGATACCGATGTCTCCCCAGTGGTGGAGACCTTAGTGAGGTGTGTTTGTGTGGGGGGTGCAACGTTTGCCACAAGTGGCCACTCACCTGGGGGGCTTTGGTTGTCGGGCGCCTGACCAGAGACACCTGAAAGGGGCCGGGGCGGCCCTGCCGACGTCACCCCCAGCTTTGGGGGCCGACTCCTTGGCAGCGTCAGGCCCCAGATCTCTTGCTGGGCAGCCAGAAAATGGCAGGAGCGGAAGGGAGCAGCCATAAGGGGTAACTGGGCCAGTTTATGCAGCGCCTGCTTAGATGGCAAATCTCCCTCAAAAGTACTCCAAGCACACGGCGTACACACACACACAGCTAGAGAGAGAGACACACACACAGCTAGACACACACACAGCTAGAGAGAGACACACTCACAGCTAGAGAGAGAGACACACAGCTACACACACACACAGCTAGAGAGAGACACAGCTAGACACACATAGCTAGAGAGACACACACACACAGCTAGACACACACAGCTAGAGAGAGACAAAGCTAGACACACACACACAGCTAGAGAGAGACACACTCACAGCTAGACACACACAGCTAGAGAGAGAGAGACACACACACAGCTGTAGACACAAGCACACACACACACACCGATTTTCAAAGTCACCTAGGGAATTAGCCTGGTAAGTTCCATTATTTCTAGCCAGCTTTGCAAATTGCCTTGGTAACGGCTCCTTCGCGGTGTCGATTCACTGGCTCGGTCCAGGACCTGCTCCGTTGGTCCCGCGTGGTGGGTTCCGACGTGCCCCTGGCTGGGCTGGACTCAGAGCAAACATGCTGGAGCTGGGGCTCAGGGCAGCTGTGTGGCCCGGTCTCGGGTTTCCGCGTTTGAATGGGGAGACCAGATAGTGCAATGCTGGGAAGAGCTCCGTAAAGCAACCCTGGCTCCACACAGGAGACAGAAGGGCTGGGCTGGAAACTCTCCTTCCTTTGGCTTTTCCCCTCCCAGGCCATTCCGTGCCAAGCTCTCCCAGTGGGGTCCAGGCCCGGCCCAGAAGCACCATCCCTCACCAGCTAGAAAGGAATTCACTGGAAGCAGGCAGAGGCCCCAGCTAAGATCCGGGCCCATTGTGTTAGCACTGCCTGGACACAGTGTGAGACAGTCCCTGCACCGAACAGCTACCTAAACAGCCAAAGGGCAGGAAGGGGAAACTGAGGCACACAGCAAGGAAGTGTTTTGCCCAAGGTCCCCCCCAGTCGGTGGCAGAGCTGAGGATAGAACCCAGGTCTCCACCTGGTGCTCTGTCCACTAGACCACACTGTCCTGCAGCACATATTGTCTTTGCACAGCACTCACTGGTGGGCTCTCAGCTCTGACGGGGATGTGGGAGGAGACCTAGATGGACAGAGGCTGGGCCTGCCCTGGAGGAACAGGTGATGTGACAGGAGTTGAGACTCCAGGCTAGATCCTTCCCATGGGATCGCCATAGGAGTCAGTGGGGCTGTATCTGACGTCCCATGCTCTTTCCAAGGCAGGCTTTCCCCCCCTATACGTTGCCCCTCCAGGGAACACCAACCCTCTGTTGTTCCTTCCTAGAGAGGCTTGTGGTGGCTGCAGAGACAGTGTGGTCTAGCGGAGAGAGCATTGCTCCCAGCTCTGTCGCTGACTCACTGACTGACTTTGGATAAGTCATTTCCCCAGGCTGTGCCTCAGTTTACCTATGTCTACCATGAGGCTAATGATATTTGCCTGCCTTGTGTGGGGGATCGTGACACTCCTCAAGCCAATCCCGTGGGGTGCTGTGCACCCCCCACTCCTGTTATCCTTGTGGGATCCAGGCCCTTCACTAGTGACTGCCTGCCAGGTGCTTTCAGATCCTCGGATGGAGGGGGCTAGAGGAGGTTGTCCGTTCCCTGCCTACCTCCCTCGCGCTTGGGACGACCTGCAGAATGCTCCCCCGAGGAGCAGGCAGGGCTCCTTGTATTGGCTTGCCATTCTGGCCCATCTCCCCCCAGTTATCTTTGGGACCCAGCCAAGCCAGGAATAGGTCTCTCTTTCTAGCTGGGTTCGGCCTTTCACAGGCTGTTTTTTCTCAGCTCTTCTTTCTCTCTCTCTCTTTCTCTTCTCCCTTCCCTTCCCCTCTGGCCCCTTTTCACATTCTCTCCTTTCTTCGCCTAGACAATCCGAGGCATTAACGTCGTCGCTCAAGGCTCACGTTACCCCTCTCCGTCCCGTTCTCCTGCAGTAAAGCGGGGCCCTTATTCCCAGCCCAGCCATTGCAGGAGCTTTACAGAACACCCCCTGGGGGACCGTGGGGGCCTTTCCGGGCCCAGATGACGTTACCGCCCCTCCTGCCAGGCTCTGGGCTGTTGTTCTGCCTGAAATTTGCAGTGGCTCCTGGGGATGGACATGAGACCAGACGTCCTCGCTGAACTCCCCCTGGTTCCCTCCCCAGAGCACAGCTAGGGGGCGCTAGACGAGACGGCGGTTTAAGGCTCCCTGGTGGGTTGCAGGTTCCCGTGGTTCTCCTGAGATAAGTATGATGAGGGCTGGGCAGCTCCCATGGAGGCCTCTGCAGCCAGGTCCGGTCTGGTCTGACACTGTAGGATTCCCTGGGAGGGTAAAGCTGTGCGCACCGTGAGTAAGATCTTTGCCTTGCAACCAGAGCTATTGTTATGGGTTTGCTCAGCAGGGCAGGGCACCCCACGCCAGCCTGTTACGAGTTGAGTTGCTCAGGAGAGCTTTGCTCTGCATCCTGATTGAGGATACAGGGTTACGTGGGGTAGGGGGGGACCCCCACGTTGGTTTGTTATGGTAAGGTTGTTCCTAAGGGCTAGCCCCTGCAGGCTGCTCTGTGAATACGGTGGGGTTGTCTTTTGATTTGCAGCATTTTGCTGGTGGCGACATGCCATGGTTTGGGGTTGTGCTTGCTGGAAGAGAGAAGCAAAAAAACAGAAAAAACCTGCACAGACTTCACAGCCAGATCAAAAGAAATCGTGTTAGGGCTGATACTGAGTCTCCTAGACATCGCGGTTCCCCAGTTAATAAAGGGCTAGGGGGAAATCCCAGGGGTTTGCTGGGCTGGCGGCTCTGACGGGGTGGATAGGAGCAATCTAATTAAACCGAGCCCGTGGAGCACTGTGCACGCGCTGGGTTGTTGGAGGGAGACATGATTTACCCGGACTGGAGAACGCTACCGACACAGACGCACACAAAAGGCTTATTTGCAAGGTCACCGGATCGCTGCAGTGCAGGAGGGTGGGAGGCATGTGAGTGGATAAAGATCTGCCTAGAACATGGAGGAGGAGGCGGTGGGGTGGGGGTTGACCAGCCATTGGGAGCTGCAGCAGGAAGGAGGGAGGTGACGGGCGGTTGGGCTTTAAAACCCAGCTGAGTAATTTTTATGACCATTAATAACATTTTGTGGCGGTGTGAGCCAAGGTACTGATAAAGCGTAGTCAAACCGCATGCTTCAGAGCTCGGTCAGGCCGCTGTGGGGGAGTGGTCAGGAAGGAATCTGCGGTCCCGTCTGCCCAGGCAGCATTGCCATGGGGCTATATGGGGAGGAGGAAAGAGCCTATCTCCCTCTGAAGCATCAGCAAGTGCTAGTGCTGAAGGTGGGATGCTGGACCCATGGGCTGAGCCAGTGTGGAGGCTTCTGTGCTTCAAAAGGCAGCATTAACTAGTGCTTTAAGCGATGAGGCTAAGGAAGGAAATTAATAGGAAGAGGTGGCAGAGCTGTGGTGAGGGGGACCCTTGGTTTTCAGGTAGAGATCTGGTATATCTAGGGTGCATATGACCCCCTGCCGCCCCTGCATCCTTCCATCTGTGAAGACAGGCTGCCCGGGGGCTTGATCTTATCACAGGGGGATCTTAGCTCTCCCGGCTGAAAACGCTGGGAGAAGGACGTGGGGAGCTATCCTGTAGGAGGCCAGAGAAGGGCTTGTGAGTTAAATGTAGGCTCTGAGAAGCCTGTTGTTGTTTTGTTTTCTATGGAACCATTTGTTCCCACTATTGCGACTTTTCCCCCTTGGAATCCCTGGTGGCTGATAAGAAACGGATGCTTGTTTTCACTCTAAATAGATCTGCGGGCTGGCTGTGAAGCGGAGTGGTGATCCCGGGTCCACTGGCGTGTCCTGTTCTTTGGGAGCAGTGGATGTAAGGGCTCTGTGAGCGTCCGGTGGAGCAGGGCAGGACAGTCGGAGGGCTTGGGGATTGGAGTGCGGCTGGACAGAGAGAGGCAGGCCTGGGAGGCCATGTGCGTGTCGCCAGAGGCGGGTGGAGTGAGGGGCATGATCCACAGCAGGCATGGACAAGACGTCCTCACGTTAAGGGCGCATGGGAGCGAGGTGCCTGCCAACCCTGCGTACCCCCAGGGAGCCTCCCAGGACGAAGGGGGGCAGCTGATTCAGCACCAGCTACCAAGTGTGCACCCTCCTGCTTGGCCAGTGTGTTCAGCGCACAACCTGCGCTCCGTGCACGTTGGGGAGTTCTTCTGGCCTGTCCTCCCCATTCCTGCGTGTCTGGTTGGGGCAGTGTGAGTGTGTCGCGCATGCACGCATGCTCGTGCAAATCTTGTGTGCGCTCGGCATGCACCCGGGCTCTCTGTGCTCTTGTGCATTTGGGCAGTGCTCTGTGAGGTGCCCCCTGTGCGCACGTGTCCGCTTAGCTGGTGCCTGCTGCGTGCGCAGGGGAGATGCGCAGTGCCCGCTGGTCCCCCTTTGCGGGTGTGTCCTGTGTTTTGCAGGTATGGTGCAAGTCAGTTGTGCGCTCATTCCTATACACGTGTGGCTCGGCCCTTTCCGTGTGCAAAAAACTCCCCCGGCACCTTTGGCAGCCTTAAGCCAGGCAGGAAATGAAGAATAGCGGAAGAATGGGGCCAGAGACGAAGGAAGGATGGGGGGAGAAGTGATGCTGGGAAGGAAGGAGGGGGGAGGCGAGAGAGGAGGAGATGTAAGTGCGCACTAATTCCGAGCAGGAACTCTCGTTTGGGTAACGAGGAGTCTCAGGCAGCTAGTAAAAGGCTGCAGGTAAATGAAAAGACGGCTGAAATTTCTTCTGGGGTGCCCACTGAGAGAGACCAATAATTCAGCACAGGTGGCAAAAGCCGGGAATGGCTGCCCTGGGGGGAAACTCCGAGCCTTTAATTATTGCAATTAAGTTGATAATGGCTTTTTTAAAAAATGGCCCAGGTAAAGACCTGGTCTCAGGGCTGGGGGAGCAGGTGGCTGTCCAGCTCGGACATGGCGGAGCAGCTCGCCACAGCAGCTGCGGGGAACCAGCCTTTCCCACCCGCGGCCGCTCCCATGGCCTGGCTGGGTTCCAGGAGCGACTCGCCAAGCAGGGGGCAGCCAGAGAAGCCACCCGGCAGCCAGCAAGTCAGGAGAGAGGGACAGACAGGTTCCCTGCAGGGGGTAACAAGCCAGCGACATGGTCACGGGAGTGGGGCTTGGGTGGTGCATGGCCCTAACCCCACTCTGCATTGGCCATCTAACAGCGAAGGGTCGCCTTGTGGCTACGGCCCTGGGTTAGGAGTCAGGAGACCTGGGCTCAGTTCCCAGCTCCCTGAGTGACCTTGGTCACATCACTTAGCCTCTATTCCCCGCTGCAGTGTGGCTAAGAACCCTTCCTTTCGGCCCAGCTGAGCTAGACATGAGCTTGGTGGTGATTCTTGCTGGGCATCTGTGCAGCACCCTGAGTTTGGGCAGGGCCCCGCACTGTGACAGTAAGACAGGTCACGCCACCACTGGCTGTGCGGGTGGAAAGATGTAGCTGATGCATGGCTGATTTGAGAATGGCCAGGTTGTCCGTGTGAGGGCGTTGCATATAAAGGGATCTGAGTGTGAGAGAGGTTTGTGCCTGTTGTGTGTGTGAATGCATGTGTGTAGAAAGGTGTGGGGTGCGTGTATGAGAGAATGGATGTGTGTGGTTGTTTTGATTACGCACACACGTGTGTGTTGGCGGGGGTGAGAGAGAGGAGGGCAGGGCAGGGGCTGCAAGTAGCTGGGTGCGGAAGAGACATTTAAGCTCTGCTCACCTACTGTTGCCGTGTCTCTATCAGCTCCGAAAGGTTTGGCGTCTTTCCCAGACTGCTGGGCCCCACTCTGAACTGGTGGAGGGGGCGGCTCCCTCTTGCCCCGGTCTCTGCGGGTGCCCTGCGAATCGTGCGCCAGGCAGTCCGAGAACGCCCGTGAAAACGGGAGGGAGGGCAGTGGATGGATGGGCGAACGGGGTTTCTCGGCCCCTGTCCACCCCTGTCGTGACGGAGGGGTGGCCGGGCCCGATTTGAGCAGCCTTGCGACCTGGCGCACGGGCTCACGAGGCCACTCGCTCAGTGGGTGAATTTTTCTCCATCGTGGGCAGATCAGTTCCTGCTGCCTGGGATGGGATTTTACTGCAGGGACGTGTCGGGGAGGGAACGTTACTGACGGGTATTTTTTCCCTTCTTTTGGTTTCTTTCCTTCAATCTCTCCTCCTCCGTATTAGAAGGCCGGGGCCCAAAGTGTGTGTTTGCCTCGGGCTCGATGCTGGGTTAACCCGGCCTTGTCTGTTCCTCTCCTTTGCTGGGTCATTACCCAGACGTGGTTCCGGTGCTCATGGAAATCACTAGGGATGGGAACAACTTGGCCAGGTGATGGAACGGGACATGACTTACACAACGCCCACAGAAATGGATACGTGCGGGGAGAGTCCACCTGCCATTGCCCTTCCAAATGTGCATGTGCGCGTGGAATTCACTCACCATCCACCACCAATATACGCACCCGTGCCTGGAGTACATCCACCAAAGCACACCGGAGTGCACCCAGTGCACCTGCCAGATACCACTGAAATACTTTAGTGTGTGGGAAAGGTCGATGAAGTGCACCTGTGCACAGACTGTTCATGTAAATCGCATGCCTGCTCACACAAGACGCCCACAAAATGCACAAGTTGTACCCACAATACAGCCACAGACTGTGTGCATCCACCGTCGAGAATACACCCACACGTGGTGTGTGCACAAAACACATGCACAGAGTGCACAAGCATGCACAGGATATTAAACAGACACAGTAGATGAGTGTGCATCCAAAACCCAAATATACGACCTGAGCTCACAAGCGTTCATTGAGCAGACCCACACGTTCCCCGAGTGTGCACTTGGTGTTTTTAAGCTGCACCCACAGAACGCACTCATGTGCCCCCCCCAACATTTGAGTGTGCACAAATGCATCAGGACACCCACCTCTTGCACACTTAAAGAGCGTATGTATGTGTAAATGACCACCAGCACCACAAATCACAGGCCACACATGCAAAGACAAACCGCAAGGCCGTGTGGGTCGGCCGATCTCAGTTATACTGGTGTAAATCCGGAGTAACTCACAGTATTTGACATGTAGCATTAACCAAAGTGCACGCTGGGCCTTTCGGTGCGCTGGAGCAGTGTCCACACGGGGCGTTTGTTCATGGCAAGCTAGCGTGCTGTATATTCATACCCTGCCTTGCCACACAATAATGATCCGTGTAGACGAGCCCTCAGTTAATGACTTCTAGGTTATTCTAGTTTTCAGCTACTGTGAGATCAGAATCCCTGAGTGTAGTCAGATCTGTGTCCGGCATGGCCTGTTCTCAGCAGCTGGTCAGCTAAGCTTGGGGGGATCGATGCTGCAGACCCAGGCAGTCTCTTTCATCCATCTCCTCCTGCCCCTGATAAGGATGGTTAGAGAGTTTCTCCTCCACTCCCCAGATCTAATCAGCCGGAGGAGGAACTGGCTGCCTCATGTCTGATGGGACTCCCTGACAGATCGCTGAACAGCAGCGAGGTATCTGTCTGCCATCTCAGACCCTTCTAACAAGCTCATTAATTAAAGGCTGATTTCCCTGTCAACAGAACCCCCACCACCCCCCACATGCACCCCTGCCTTTCCTCCACCTCTTAGATCCCCCGTCCCTCTGATTTAGAAATTAATCGAGCTGCCAGTCCCTGATTTGGCACGCAGCTGAGTGTGGTGTTCCTGTCGGGCTTTCCAAAAGCGGAGGGGGTGGTGAGCTAAGAGACCGATGCTTGGGTGACTTTCAAGCCAAGGCATCTATTTCGAGGCGGCTCTGTCCCCCCAGCCCTTCATGGTCATGGCTATATTCTTCCCCTGGCGCCTTGCAATTGCAAGCCCCCAGCTCCGAGCTCGTTCTGTTTATTCACACACCTACCTGTGTTTACCCTCCCTGGCTCCACGCCTCCCGGCGTCGCTCAGCGGGGCATGTGCCAAGCCTGGCTCTCTTCTGGCTGGATCTCATGTGCTAAGCAGGGTGGCGATGGCGTCTGGCTTTGGGTCTGGGAGTCTGTGCTGAGCTCAGTGCTAGGGAGGGCACCGTGCTGCAGACAGTGCTGTGGCTGGCTCAGTAGGGGGCGCTCTGCCCTGTGAGTCAGTGCTGACCCCAATGCTCTAGTGCAGTGCTAGGGGGCGCTGTGCTGCACGGAGTGGGCGGAGTCATTGGGCAGTAAATCTCCAGTCCCTAGTGAGGACATGCCTCATGTCATTCAGTCTCTCTCTCTCACACTCACACACATGTGCACGTACACATCTGCACTCGCACGCAGTCGCACCTTCCCACGTGGTTACAGCTCTGATCTCTGAGCGCCTCTCTAGGGAGGAAGGAGGAGGTTGGGGTTAAGGAGACCTGGGCTTGATTCCTAGCTCATCCACCCATTTGCTAGGTCACCCTGGGCAAGTCACTTAACCCCCTCGTACCTCAGTTCCCATCTGTAACATGGGCTCAGCCATCCTTCCTTTGTCTGCTCAGACTCTGAGCTCTTCTCTTTCCATGTGTGTGTGCACAGCAGGCGGCAGTGGGGCCCTGATCTTGGCTAGGGGCTGTTGGAGCAACCATAGCCCCCCACTCCACCCCACACACGGCAACATCTGGGGCGAGGGGAGATGCCGTGGGAGTGCCAGTCCGGATCCCATGGCGGAGGAGACGAGAGGCGGCTCTAAGCAGGGTGGGCGTCTCGCACACGCAACCTGCGTTGCTCACGTGCCCGGGGAAAGCTGGCAGCAGGGTGTCTTGAAATCCCTCTGCCCGGCACTTTGTGTGACATGGCTACTGGAGGCCAGCTAAGAGCTGCACAGCTCCATTTCCACGGGTCACCCAACAGCCATCAGAGGGGAGCAGAGTTCCCCTGGGGCTGGGCTGGGACCAGTGATGTAGCAGCGCAAAGTTGCCTCACCATGACCCAGAGTCATCCTGCCCCCTGCACCTTAGCAGTGCCTTGCCTGGGCAAATCAGGCCCTGGGCCTCTGGGAATGGCCAAGCCGTGGTGAGCTGAGAGCAATTGCCCCAGTGGAGAGAGATCCACCTGTGTACCCCCTGGGGAGAGCAGCTTTGGACAGGAATCTGCCCCCTCTCTGTGCCTGGCTTTCCAAGGGCCTCCCTCCATTGAAGGAGCCTTCCATTGCAATGTCAATTTCACACCCACCCAGGCACCCTCTAGTCTGGAATTTGAGCAGGTTGTACTGTGTGTGTGTGTGTGTGTGTGTGTGTGTGTGTGTGTGTGTGTGTGTGTGTGTGTGTGTGTGTGTGTGTGTGTGTGTGTGTGTGTGTGTGTGTGTGTGTGTGTGTGTAAAGGATAGCACTACCTGTCAGGTACTAAAGGGAGTGGATCAGACTTGAAAGGGAAGATGGAACTGGAGATGGAGTGAGTCATTGCTAGTGGGTTGCATTATGTAAGGAGGCAGCGGGGGCTGCGTGGAAGGTGTGGGGTGTTTTGCGTGTGATGTGGTATGTGAGGCATGAAGGGTGTTTGTGTCCATTTGAATTGTGCGTGTGTTGCATGAGGCTAAATGAGGCATGGGTGTTGTGTTATGGGAGGAATTAAGTCATATGTGGGTGTTTGTGTTGTTTTGGATGGAGTGTGTGTGTGTGGCGTGTGAGGCACGGACGTTGTGTTATGTTTTTGTGGGTGTATCGAGTGGGATGTGTTGTGGGAGGGTTGTGTATATTGGGTTGTGAGGGTTGAGTTGGTATTGGGCTGGAGTGGGGGTTGTGTATATTGGGCCAGGGTGGGATTATAGGGGGCTGTGTGTATAGGGGTTGTGGAAGGGGGTTGTGTGTATGTTGGGCTGGGGGTGGGGAGGTTGTGTGTACTCGGGTGGGGTGTTGTGGGGTGTATATGTTGAGCTGAAGTGGGTAGGGAATGAGTGTTGCATTGTGTGTGTTGATGGGGGGGGTTGTTCGCTAGAAGGCTGTTTGCCCCGGCGAGACCCCTCTCTGGGTGCTGATGCACCTCTGGGTGTGCGTGACCCCATCTCCCCAGTGCAGGTGCTCGGCCAGCTGACTGTGCCTGATCCAAGCCCCCTCCCCCATCGCACAGGGAGAACACAGGATCAGGGCCCCGGGGCCAACGCTCCCTTCTTCTCCTCAGCTCCTTTCTTCTCCGAGTGCTTCGAAACCCATCTGCTTCCCTCCCTCCCGAACCACAGCCACTAATGAGCCGCGCAGCCTGTTTGCCAAGCCAATTTCAAAGGGCAGGGAGAGGAGTCTGGTAAAGACTCGGGGAAGAGATGCCGCCAGCCATTAGTGCAGAGACCCAGCGCTTTCCTGGACCTCCCTGCCCCCTTTGGCTGCTCAAAGGGACCGCGCAGTTTTGCAGAGCATCTTTCCCTGGACTGTCTGAGACACAGTATGTGTGCGGGGGGGGGAGGGATCCATGTTCAAATGTGAGCAGGAGTGCACCTGGGAGCGGGTGTGCGTGTGCATGAGAATGCATGAGTTTGTGCACGTGAACGTAAGCATGGGGGGGCATGTAGGTGTGTGCACGCAGTTGTGAAATGCGCATAATTGTAGGTGAACGTGGGTGTGTACGCATCTGACAGTGTGTGCATTTGTGCAAATGTGTGTGTGAGAGAAACTGCTTGTGCATGAACATACGTGGGTGAGTGTGTGAGAGAATATGCCTGTGGAGGGATGCAAATGTGTCTGAGCGAGAGTTTATGTGCATGCATGTGAATGTGCACGTGTGTGTGTGTGCGCCTATATGCATAAGTGTGAGCGTGTGTGCGAGCCCGCCTGCACTCACAGCAGCACAGCTGGCAGCTCCTTGGGACTCACACATCTGCAGCTCCCCACCCAGGACAGCTGACACCAGCGCTGCTTCAGTAGCTGCTTTAATGATTAAGAGCATCTTTTCAACAGGCAGCAGCTCTGCCCCACCTCACTCTGAGCTGGCAGGTGCCTTCCCCTGCAGAGACTGTCCCTGAGCTCCTGCCACTGGTGCTTTGGCAGGGCGTTGCTCCCACTTGCTCAGCACTGTCTTTGTGACTGCCGCTGGTGCCGCCTGGCCTCCCAAAGCATCCCCCATCAGGGAGCCTCAGTGCTCACGCCCCACGGGCTGCGCAGAGCCAGACACGCAGGTGGGGCAGTGATCTGAGCAGAGGGCTGGGAGCCAGGCGGTCCTGAGTTCTAAACCCTGGTGCAGAAAAAGCAACCATCGTTCTGGGCTGTATTAGCAGAAGTGTTGTAAGCAAGACACGAGAAGTAATTCTTCTGCTCTACTTCATGCTGATTAGGTCTCAACTATGTCCACTTTGGGGCATCACATTTCAGGAAAGATGTGGACAAACTGGAGAAAGTCCAGAGAAGAGCAACAAAAATGATGAAAGGTCTAGAAAACTTGACCTATGGGGGAAGATTTGAAAAAATTGGGTGTGTTTAGTCTGGAAAAGAGAAGACTGAGAGGGGGCATGATAACTGTTTTCAAGTACGTGAAAGGTTTTTACAAAGCAGAGGGAGAAAAATTGTTCTTCTTAACCTCTGAGGACAGGACAAGAAGCAGGGAGCTTAAATTGTGGCAAGGGAGGTTTAGGTTGGACATTAGGAAAAACTTCCTGTCAGAGTGGTTAAGCACTGGAACAAATTGCTTAGGGAGGTTGTGGAATCTCTGTCATTGGAGATTTTTAAGAGCAGGTTGGACAAACACCCGGCAGGGATAGTCTAGATAATACATAGTCCTGCCCTGAGTGCAGGGGACCAGACTAGATGACCACTCGAGGTCCCTTCCAGTCCCATGATTCTATTAAAAGGGGATGGGGCCTGCTAGATACCAGACTGAGAACAGCTACACACTCCAGGCAGCCACCAGGTACCACTGGCATTCATGCCCAAGATGGGTTTGAACTGGTGACCCAAAGACAAAAGGCTCCGTAGCCCCCAAAAGCAGTGGGAAAAAGCTGAAATTGTCCCAGCTCCAGATGTTTGCTATTTGAGCATCACATGGAAACACTCGTGAGCTGGCAAGGACTCAACGGTTTGGCACTGAGTTATTTCTGGGGCAGCTTTTGTATTTCTACAGATGCCATCAGAGCATCTTGCACTATTAAAAAACTACATGTTTTCACTCATTTTTTGATCATCATCAGAATAATAAGCCCTGGGAAACATCTGTCTGAAATCTCTTTATATTCCCCAATTCTCGTTTTGTTTCTTCTTCCACTTTGCTGGATTGTTATGGTAGGGTTGCTCCTAAATTCTGGGCCCTGCATTCTGGTTTGTTGTTCTAGAATAGCTCAACGAAAGCTGCACTCTGCGTCCTGTTGCCTGGAAGATCTGTGTTCTGAGTCCCAGTTTACCATTGTCAGGCTGCACAGAGCAGATGGGCTTTGCTTTGTAATTGCAGAATTGCTTATGATGTCCAGGCACCTGTCAGTTATTTTTTTTTAATGGAAATTTTTTTTTAAAAAGAGCAGCTGAAGCTGTTTCTTTGAGGGAAAAAAAATCACATCCTGAATTGCACGGAATTTGCAAAGAGACAGAAGATGAAAACAAGGCAGGTCAGACCTGGTGCCAGGCAATCTCTTTTTAAGTTGTTACTTAAACTTTGAGATGCGGTCATGATAACAAAGGGGGAAATAATTGGCATGCAAATGAAGCGCCATTTTTTTTATTTCTCTGCGAGCTGCATTGTGAATTCCACCCGGGATTCTTTCACATGTTTAAAGTCAACCCTGGACGCTTTGGAGAATAATTCAGTTTCTTATACAGCCCTGAGTACATCAAAATGGTCTTTAAAAATATACCACACCGTGTCACCCTCCATCTGAAGGCTCGTAATTCCCCCTTTATAAAACATTAAAGAGGATCAGCAATTTGAAATGAAAGCCTAGTAGCCTGAGGGAAATGAATCTGATCCTCTAGAGTGGTTATGGACTCAGATGACCCCTGCAACTAGTATCTGAGCACCTCACAATGTATTCATCATGTGACATAGGGCAGTGTTATCCCCATGTTACACAAGGGAAACTGAGGCATGGTGGGGGACTATCAACTTTAGGCCAGGCCCCAGTGCCTTTGCTACTTCCACCCTGAGTAGGGGAAACAGGTCACTGTCCAACATATACTGACCCATACCCATAGGGGCATGCCAGCTCTGAATCAATGCAGCCGTAAGGGCTTCAAGAGAGGAGGATGGGCAGGGATGGCATTTAAAACCCCACAGCAAGTCAGCATACTGTGAGCAACTTGCCCAAAGTCACAGAGACAGTCTCTATGGCAGAGCAGGGGCTTGAACCTGGGTTTCCCTAGTTCTGGGAGCTCCCCTACTCCCTGGAACCACCTTCCCTTCCCGTGAGTATTACAGGGGAAATCATCCTGATGCTGAACTGAAGGAGGCTATAGGCTCATCTCCCCAAGGGAAGGGCTCGGAACCCCATTGCACAGGAAAGGAAAAAGAAGGGCTCAGGATTTTCAAAAGCGACTAGTGATTTTGAGTGCTCATTCCTAGTGCCTGGGGGCAGCGGGGTTGGGAGCCCCCGCCTGCTGCTTGTTAGGAGCTGGCAGGCCCTTTTCAGGAGGTGAGTGGCCAGGTCTGGCTTTGCCTAGCTGGGAAGCCGCCCGTCTCGCGAGGGGGATGAACTATCGACGCGGCGTTCAGTTGGCTGATTGCCCAGAGTCCTGTATTAGAGACCCCTTTGTGAGAAAAGGCGGCTTTTCATTTCTAATTACGCCGGTCCCTTCTCGCTGCCTGTCATGGGCGCCCAGATCATTAACGGCCCTGCGTGGCAGGGGAGGAGGGCTCGGGGCGCCATGTTGTACAGTCGGGGAGACACTGAAGGGGGACGGGAAGGCAGGAGGGTGGGAGTGAAGGGAAGGGTGGCTGTTAACAGAAGAGGAGGTGCTCGGGTGACAGGGTGCAGCGCAATGTGGCCTGCGTGCGGATCTCCACAGGAGGGAGGATGCTGGCGCTGGGCAGTAACAAAGGTGCCAGAATTAGCTCTTGGTGCTGGGCAGGGCCGGCTCTGGCTTTTTTGCTGCCCCAAGCAAAAAAAAAAAAAAAAAAAAAAAAAAAACAGCAAACCTGCTAGGTGGCCGGAGCAGCAGAGCAAAAAAAAACATGCAAGGTGGCTGGAGTGCGGGTGCAGAGGTACTCCCGGCGCTGCAGATGTGCCCCGAGCAGCGGGGAGGAGGGGGAGGGAGCCGGGGGGAGAGAGAAGTGGGGCAGCCAGGGCTTCCGTCGCACTGCCTGGCGGGAGGGCTCCGCGCCGCTCCGGTCGGCGGGGAGGGAAGGACACGGGCTGCCCTGCTGGGCTTCCTATAGACCTGGCACCAGCTGGGGCAGATGGAGGGCACAGCCCGCTCCCAGCAGGGTGCTCCCCTCCTCCGTGCCGTCGCCCCCTACAGGGCGGCCGGAGCGGCGAACCAAAAAGAAAAAATCCTGCGGGGCGGCCGAAGCGAATTTGAGGGAAGCCCGCCCCGTAGAATCGGCCTCCCCAAGCACAAGCTTGCTCAGCTGGTGCCTGGAGCCAGCCCTGGTGCTGGAGGTTGCAAGGTCTGGGATATAGCAAAGGGGGATGCACCCATCGTGTCTCATCGCGGGAGGATCCCGTCCCAGGTGTTGTGAAGCAGTGTAGTCTCCGTTTTCCGGGATCTGGGGCAGGGAGCATTGCCTGTGGTCGGACCTGCTCTGCACGGCCCTTGGTCTGCATGCCGCAGCCAGGGAAACGTGCCGCTTCCCTAACCGAGCCCAGCAGGATCTCACCCCTGGGCTGCCTAAGCTGGTTCTATGGGCTCCAGCGGACAGAGATTCTCATCACTGATAGGAATGCTTGGGGCCGGCTGGGAAACTGGTTTCCGCTCCCTTTCCTCCTAGTCTCTGTGTCATGTTGGTTTCCCCCATCAAAATCTACCCTGTTCCTCCCGCTGGAGTTGTCAGATCTCAGCCCTGGCCCCGGACTCCCCAGGATGGACTTGGCTGAAAGTCACTGATGTCTGTGCTAACAAGTTCTGTTCTGTCGCACAAGAACCCTTCTGTTGTACCGGCTGGCTGAGAGTTGCGTCTGCCTGCGGAGTTGGGGTGCACGTCTGCCTGCGGAGTTGGGGTGCCTGGGCGGACTCGCTGTGGGAAGTGCACAGTATGGATGCAGCCTGTGTCTAAGCAAGTGCCTTCTGCTGTGTTAGAGGAGTCCCAAAGACAGGCCGGGGGAGAGGGGGGGATGGACATCTGTCCACCCCTAAAATCTCTCTGCCCAATGCCCCATTGCAGCTTGAGCTGCAAATACTTTTTAGGTGAGTCGTCTCCCCCCCCGCCCGCGCCCCGCACACACACACACTCCTGCATCCTCCTTCTCCCCCCAGGGAAGGGCTGTGAAGGGTGGGGGGGGTCACAACATGATATTTCAGGGGCTGTTGTGCAATTTCACCCTTGATGGCTTCTTCTGCATAGGACACGGGGGGGGAGAAGGCGTTTTGATTTAACCGGAGTCTCAGCTCGCTGGTTACATGAAATTGACTAATCAATTAAATTGTTGCTTACTTGTTAATTACAGCAGCTGGACAGCAGCCAAGTGTCCTGGGTTCAGTTCCTTCCGCTTGCCCCGTACCCTGAGTTCGGGGCACCCCCAGACTTGCCTGGTGAAATTGCTCTTGCTTCCAGAGAGCTGCAGCCAGTTGGCTGAATGACTCTGGCGGGACACCAAGGGAGCCTTTCGCCCCCAGGAGGTTTGGCTCTTGCAGAGGGGAATGAAGGGCAGGGGGGGAGCTAAGCCGTCTGTTTCAGACTCCAGAGTATTTCAATTGATTTTCCAACACTCTGTACATCCCGATCTGATTGCATTTCAGACAAGAAACAAGTGCAAAGCAGCAAAGCGCTGAGCTATCTTTGGGTTCTAATGAGAAAATATCACTCACTGGCTTCCTTGCTCCCGCTGATCCGAAAGGCAGCAAGACGGCTGGATGAGGAAGGAAAGATGATCCAGTGGTCGGCACACTAGCTTAGGATTTAGAGACCCAGCTTCACATCCCTTCTCTGCCACAGACTTCCTCTGTGGCTTTGGGCAAAGCCTCTCTGTGCTTCTGTTCCCCATCCGTAACAAAGAGCCAGGGGTGTTATAAGGATAAAAGCATTAAAGATTGCGGGGCGCTCAGATGCTACTGTAACGGGCCCGGATATGTCCCCTTCGATAAAAAAATCAGATGGAGCTGTGGGGAACTTCCAGGAGATTCCCAGTGGAGAAACTCGGCCAACGTTTGTCCAAATGTATCAGGAACATTTGAGGTTTTCCATTGCACCAGCAAGGGACGAGTTAATTCATAGACTCTTAGAACTATGGGGTCTGGAAGGACCTTCAGAAGTCGTCTAGCCCAGCCCCTTGCACTGAGGCAGAACCAAGTAAACCTTGACCAGCTTTGACAGGGGTTTGTCCAACCTGCTCTTAAAAATCTCCAGTGCCGGGGCTTCCATGCCCTCCCTTGCGAACCTGCTCCAGAGCTTCACTCCCCTGAGAGTTAGAAACTTTTCCCTAATATCCACCTTAACTCTCCTGGCTGCAGATTAAGCCCATTGCTTCTGGTCCATCCTTGGTGGACATGGAGAACAATTGATTACCATCCTCTTTAAAACAGCCCTTAACGTATTTGAAGACTGTTCTCAGGTCCCTCGGTCTTCTGTTCTCAAGACTAAACACACTCAGTGTTTTTAAACTTTCCTCTTCAGCAAGCCCAGTCGTGGACCACGGTTGTGCGGTACCTGTGTGAGTGGTTGTCTTCCCACTGGCTAAAAAGGCCGTGGAAAAGGTGAAAGATGATAAGCACAGTGTTGCAACCAGCAGTGTAGCCCGCACCTGTATTTAATCACCTTGAGTGAGAAAAGAGAGAGCGGCTTTTGGACGCTGCTTTGATCTTTGCCACCCTGAGACTTTTCGTCTAGGTTTAATAGAAGGTTTTATTCAGGAAATCCAAGCTGCTGCTTGTTCGCTACACGCGGCTTGGCTCCTCTCTATCCCTTCCTGCCTCCTTTTCATAGGGCTGGATTCTCCATAGCACTCTCAGTTGTGACACTCAACTGGGGCAGATTTGGGGCTGGGCTCTTTAGGAACTCAGGGGGGCTATGTTGGGTGCTCATCCCCCCACCCATCGGATGCTTGGTTCAGGGGCCACATGACCATGACCCAAGCCCTCTCCGTGGAAAGCAGTCAGAGGTCCCCACATAAAGGCTAATGGCTCTTGTCCGTCTAAATTGAGTAGCATGAGTTTTGCCTGCAGTGGGCATTAAGCTGCAGCTCAGAACCAGCTGGCAATTCATCTGGAACGCCAAGATTGTGCTGGAATGAACTGGGGAGAGGGGAGTGGAAGCCAGCAAGGCTGAGAGCCTCCATGGGCCAGGCTGACCCTCTAATCAACCCAGCCTCAGGGGAGGGGCAGTTCAAGGGATATCCCCTCTCCCCCGCCACAGGAGTGATGGGAGGTGGGGGATTCATTCTTGCTTCTGTACCTGCTGTGTGTGTCTCTCTCTTTCTCTTCATCTCTCCCTGTATTTTTCTCTCCTTCTTTTTTAAACTCTCCATGAATATGTTTCTTAACCCTCTACGTTACCTCTGAATTTCTGAGTTGCATTAATTACTAAATGACGCCGTAAGAGTGAGCAAAGGAACTGGTTGCTGCGGTGAACACAGGGAACAATTCCAGCGGGTCAGGCGATCAGTGCCAGAAGCAGGTGGTCAAGCAGGGGCGGTGTTTCCGAGGGGCCAGAGGGGTTTTGTAACGTGTGGGTCCCCGGCTGTGCTGCGAGCGTGTTGGGATGCAGGGTTTCGGCTTGGGGCCCTCAAAGTTATATCACACCCAGATTGCAAGGGATGGGGTTTTATTGTCTCTGCGGGAGGCTGGTGGGGAAAGCTGAGAATGTACAAAACTTGAAGGCGTGTGTGTGTGTGTGTGTGTGTGTTGAGATGATGATGTCTGTGTAAAGGGTGCAGAGAGCGATGTGTGTAAAGGAGGCGGTATATGTGACTGGCACACGTGTGTGTTGGTGTGTAGAGAGTGAGGGGGTGTCTAGAAGGAGTGGATAGTGTGTGAGGAGTGGGAAGGGGGGTGTCTGTGTGCCGTGGGGGGGTGTCTAGAAGGAGTGGATAGTGTGTGAGAAGTGGGAAGGGGGGTGTCTGTGTGCCGTGGGGGGGTGTCTAGAAGGAGCGGATAGTGTCTGAGGAGTGGGAAGGGGGGTGTCTGTGTGCCGTGGGGGGGTGTCTAGAAGGAGCGGATAGTGTGTGAGGAGTGGGAAGGGGGGTGTCTGTGTGCCGTGGGGGGGTGTCTAGAAGGAGTGGATAGCGTGTGAGGAGTGGGAAGGGGGGTGTCTGTGTGCCGTGGGGGGGTGTCTAGAAGGAGTGGATAGTGTGTGAGGAGTGGGAAGGAGGGTGTCTGTGTGCCGTGGGGGGGTGTCTAGAAGGAGCGGATAGTGTGTGAGGAGTGGGAAGGGGGGTGTCTGTGTGCCGTGGGGGGGTGTCTAGAAGGAGCGGATAGCATGTGAGGAGTGGGAAGGGGGGTGTCCGTGTCGCAGAGAGGAGCACGTGTCTCTGTGTGAGTAGCCAGTGGGCCGGGTGTATGTTTGTGTGTGGTGGGCCATGTGTGTGGACATGGAGGGGCTGGGGTGCATGTGTGTCAGTGAGGGCAGGTGTAGGGGCAGAGTGGGTGTATAGATTTCACTTTTCCACCACCCCACCCCACCCCACTTACGTGCCATGGGGCAAACCCACGCTCTGCTTCACCACCTGGATGCTGCGCTGATGGGACCCTCAGACCCTTCCATTCCCTCTCCCTCCATCACCCACTTCATCTCTCAGCCTCCCATCCCCTGCACTCCTGGGGAAGCAGCAACTCGAACTGCCACCTCTCCCTCAGGGCGCCACCCGCTCAGCGGGACCCAGGAGGCCTGGTGACTGCGAAGCCAGTGGCATGGCCTGGTCTTTGCAAGGTCAGGTCTGGCACCTAGCCGGTTTCTCTCCCCGTAGTTGTCAGAGCACTGGGACAGGCGCCATCCCATCCACAGCCCCGTGGATGCCCAAGAGCCTCTTCCTCTGCAGCTGCCTCTGTCTCTCTGTCTGCCTGTGCTGCTCGCCTTTCCTCTGGCTCCCTGGAGCAAGAGCCGAGCTCCTGATGCCCACACTAGGCCGTGCCTTGGCAGGGCCGTCGTCTGTACCGTAACCCGCATGCCGCCCGGGCTAGGCAGCTCTGGGGAGTTACGCTCAGCAAGGATGCGGCCCCAGACTAAGATGTCCCTGTGGAGGAGTGCATCTGCCTGGTGGTAGCAGTGTGTGTGCGTGTGTGCGCACACGCGTGCTCTTACATACCTATCTGGTCTGTGGTCTGCTGTGTGTGTACGGGAGTGGACCGTGCAGGGGTTGTGTTTATGCAGTGCCTGTCTTGTGGGTTGGTGGTGTGGCTGTGGGGGGCAGTGTCGGTGTGTATCTTTGTGGGGGTGGTGGTGAGTGTTGTTCTGTCTGTGCAATGCCTGTCGCTTTCTGCTGGGGGGTGACGAGGGGGCATCTCTATCTTCCGTTTGACTGCTGCGAGTTATTATGTATTTTCCCACGGTGCTCAGCGCTGTACAGACACACAACTGAAAGACAGCTCCTGCCCCAGTCTCAGCCAAGAGACAACAGGGACAGACAGACAGATGGGCAAACGCACGGACATGATACAATATGGGTCAGCAAGACGAACGGGTGTCCCAGCTGCCGAACCCCTGTCTAGTTTTGTGTAGGCCTCGGGGCAAAGGAAGGTTTGGTGGCGGGATTGAAAGGATGTTGTGGATGTTTACGGGGAGCGTCTGCCCAGCGTGAGGGGCGGCAGGGGCGAAAGCACAAAGGGGCTTGTCTGGAGATGGAACGAGTGGGCCAGTCAGAGGCAGGAGTCAACATCTCAACACTGAATAAGGGCTGACGGGTCGGTGGGGCCAGGTGGTGAAGAGCCTTGGAGTTGAAGACAAGCAGCCTGGGTGGGAGGCCCTAGAGGGAGGACTGGATCCAAGATGACACGCCGGTTACGGGCCTGAGTGACCGGCAGGATGGCAGCTTGGGCCACAGTGACTGAGAAAGGAGATGGGGGTAGGGCTTGTGTGTCTACACAGCAGGAGGTGTTTTGTGCGTTTGGGGTGTCTTGTGTGGTGTGTGCTGCTGGCGGTGCAAGGTGTTGTGTCTCCGCAGTGGGTTGTGTCTGTGGTGTAGTGTTCATGTTGTGCTGGGCTCTATGCAGTGGGTTGTGTTGGGGTCTAGGCAGTGGGTTGTGTCGGGGGTGTTGTGCTGGAGTCTGGGCAGTGGGTTGTGTCCGGGAGGGTTGTGCTGGGGTCTGGGCAGTGGGTTGTGTATAGGGTGTTGTGCTGGGGTCTTGGCAGTGGGTCGTGGCAGGGGGGTTGTGCTGAGATTGGGGCAGTGGGTTGTGTCAGGGGGGTTGTGCTGGGCTCTATGCAGTTGGTTGTGTTTTGCTGGGGTCTGAGCAGTGGGTTGTCAGATGTGTTGTCCTGGGGTCAGGGCAGTGGGTTGTGTCGGGGGGGTTGTGCTGGGATCTGGGCAGTGGGTTGTGTCAGGGGAGTTGTGCTGGGGTCTGGGCAGTGGGTCGTGGCAGGGGGGTTGTGCTGGGGTCTGGGCAGTGGGTTGTGTCAGGGGTGTTGTGCTGAGGTCTCAATGTCAGTTGTTTCCGGGGTGTGTGTGCTGGGGTCTGGAGAGTGGGTTGTGCCAGGGGAGTTGTGCTGGGCTCTCTGCAGTGGGTTGTGTTTTGCTGGGGTCTGAGCAGTGGGTTGTCAGATGTGTTGTCCTGGAGTCTGGGCAGTGGGTTGTGTCGGGGGGGGGGGGGTTGTGCTGAGGTCTAGGCAGTGGGTTGTCAGGTGGGTTGTGCTGGGGTCTGAGCACTGAGTTTTATCGGGGGGGGGTAGTTGTGCTGAGGTCTGTGCAATGGGTTGTGTCTAGGGGGTGTTGTGCTGGGGTCTAACAGTGGGTTGTTTCCGGGGGGGTTGTGCTGGGATCTGAGAACTGGGTTGTGTCAGGGGCGAGGGGCGGTTGTGCTGGGGTCTGGGTAGAGGGTTGTGTTGGGGGAGGGGTTGTGCTGGGGTCTGGGCAGTGGGTTGTGTTGGAGGGGTTGTGCTGGGGTCTAACAGTCGGTTGTTTCCGGGATGTGTATGCTGGGGTCTGGGCAGTGGGTTGTGTGGTGGGGGTTGTGCTGGGGTCTGGGCCAAGGGTTGTGTCACGGGAGGGGTTGTGATGGGGTCTGGGCCGAGGGTTGTGTCATGGGAGGGGTTGTGCTGGGGTCTGGGCCGAGGGTTGTGTCGTGGGAGGGATTGTGCTGGGGTCTGGGCCGAGGGTTGTGTTGTGGGGGCGGGGGGGTGCGTGGCTGTCCCCGTGAGCTCCCCATCTCTGTCACTCACCTACATGTCAATTTTATGCCACTGAAGTGTTGAGCAAAATCTAAAATGCCCCCTGCTCAGTACCGGGGTGGGAAAACACGGGGACCCAGCCAGAGCAGCTCCCTGAACCCCCAAACCCAGCGAGACCCTCCCGCGACACTGGGGAGCACAGGGAGGGAGGAGGCTGGGGCAGCTCTTTCGAGCCACCTGCCCAGGTTTTACATTCCCTGGTGCTGGCTGACCCGTCACTCCAGTCTCCTTGTGCTCGGTTCTGATCCAGTCCTTGGGGCTGGGGGACACATCATGCCCATGGGGGTGCCTGGTGCCCAGGGGAGGAGGCACTGATGTGCCACGGGGCTGAGAGCCCAGACCTGGAGGAGCTAGCGGCCTGTGCTTCATGATCAGGGATATGGGGGGCAGGAGGGAAGGCCCCCGGGGCAGTCCGGTCCATGCTGTCTCTGCAAAATCAAATTCTCCTGCTTTCTATGGCCCTCCTTGGAGCCAGAGAGAGAGGGCTGGGGAGACCGGAGGAGAGGGCTGGGGGCAGAGCAGTGGGTTGGATGACAGAGGAGCGGGGGAGAGAGGGAAGGGGGAAGTGGAGGAGAGGGAAGGAGAGCGAGAGATGGGGGATGGACAGAGGGGGCTGAGCAGGACGTGGAAAAAACAGCTTTTCCCAGCATATTTGGGATTCTTTCGTCTGGGAATGACCCACTTTCTTCACCTTTCAAAGAAACAATCCCCTCCCACCCAGGGCCTCCTCCAGAGGCAAAAGACAGCAGCTCTTGGCCCCCCGCCCAGTAGCCTCTGCCCCAAGCCCCCTCTACCCAAGCGGTGTTCCAGGCAGCCTGTGCCCTGGTCTGGGATCAAGGGCCCCTGGAAAGAGCAGTGAGTTTCCCAGCAGGGCCTCCCTGTGTCCCACCCTCTGTGAGGAGGGTTGGCAGCCGGCCTCAGGCAGCGCTGGGCTCCCGCAGGGATGGGACGCTGCTCAGCTGCTGCCAAGAGGGGTGCCCGGCGGCGGGGCCGGTGCTTTGGGAACACAGGAGTCCGGGTTCTTTCCCTGCTGCCTCTGGGAACAACCATGGGCAGTTTCAGCGCTGGGACAACAGTTCCCAGTCACCACCAGTTTGGCACAGCAGCATTGCACAGAGGGGGTGGGACTTGCCTGGGGTCGCACCATGAGTCAGTGGCAGAACCGGCAACAGAACCCGGGAGTCCTGGCTCCCAAGAGCCCCGGCTCCCAAGAGCCCCTTGCTCTAACCACGGGATCATTCCCCTGCCAGAGTTGGGGCTAAAACCCCAGGTCCCCAGTCCCACACAGCCTTCCCCTATCCTGGCCACACAGGCAGGAGCCGAGAGCTCGGTGCGGAAGGGGCCCTCCAACAGTAATGGAGCCGAGTGGGGGTGGGGAGCGTCTGTCTGACTCCCCCTAGCCCCCTCCTCACTGGCCCCCCGGGCAGGGGGAAACCCGAGCCGTGCCCCCTCCCCACCCCCCATTGCGGGCCGTGATGGTGCCAAACAGCTGCTTTCATTAGCGCCTTTGAAACTGGAACGGCCGGACATTCCCTCTCCGTCCCCTTCTCGCCTTTTGGGGGCAGGGGTGTGGGTATGTGTGTGTGTGTAGGGGGTGGGGGGCTGGTTTTCTCTGCCTGCCCCCTGCTGGCTGCTGACCACCACTGCACCCCCTGTCTCTCTGTGCCCCCGCAGGTGTGAAGGGCGCCCGTCCCTTCCGGAGACCATGACTCCGCCTTGTGCTCTGCTCATCCTGCTGCTGCTGCTGGAGGGGGCGGCCGACGCCGCGTTCCCTGAAGAGCCCGGGCCCATTAGCGTGGCCCCCGGAGACTGTAAGTGAGGGACTGTGGAAGTGAGGGGGGCCAGGCAAGGAAGAGCTGGGGGGGCACAGTCTGGCTCAGAGGGGCCCTCAGCCAACTTTACAGTGCGGGTTCCTGCGGGGACGAAAGGGGGACGTTCGCTCGCCAATCCCCCCAACACCGGTTTCACGTTGAACATTGGGTCCCATCTTGGGGCAGAGGCAGGGGAGCACAGGGGCAGGACGCTGACAGAACAGGGGGCTGCATCGGGGTGCAGGTGGCAGCTGCTTTGGGACGCAGGGGGCGGCTGCAGGGAGGACAGGCCGGATGCATCAGGTTGAGCAGGTGCCCTGACGTGTGGAGGCTGGGTTGGTACTGGAGGGGTGGGACATTGGCAGAGCTAGGGGCGGTGGGAGGCTTTTCCAAGCCAAAGATGGGAGTGTCTACAGGTCAGGATTGAGGGGCATCACTGAGGCCGGGGGCAGAGCCTCGCTCCTGACCAATCAAACCGATTTGATGGGCGAGAACCCCCGGCTCAGCTGGGGCTGCAAAACTCAGCTCGCCTGTGGCCTGGGCGGGACCAGAGCAGCGGGGCCGGGGGCTGGGGGAGGGCAGAGCAGGGGTGCTGTTGAAGAGCGGGAGCTAGCGGGTGCTGCTCTCCCCTGGCAGATGTGAAGCACTACTCGGTCTTCGTGGGCAGCGGGCTGAGCCACTTCTCCAGCCTGGACGGCAGCGGGGCAGAGAGACTCAACATCCAGCGCATGTTGAAGGTCAACAGGACTCTGTACATCGGTGACAGGTAACGCCCCATGCGCAGGGCTGGGCATCCCTCTCTAATGGGGCCCCATGCCCCAGAGATCTCTGGGTGCCCCCTCCCCAAGATACAAGACACGGAATGCAGAGAAGAGAAGAGTCCCGGGGAGCCAGGGCAAGAAATGGGGGAAGGAGGAGAGGGATCTGGGGTGTGGGGGGTGAAAGGGGATTGGGGGGGTCAGGGGAGCAGGAGGGGATTCAGGGACTGGGGGGGAGAAGTGTGGGCAGGAGATCTCAGTGCTCCCAGCTGTCCTTTCCGCTTCCTCTTCCTCCTTTCCTGCAGGCTGGCATGGTGGAGGGGCAGGGGAAGACCCAGAGGACCAGGAGGCCAGGCCAGGGGAGGGGACAGGAGAGGTGTGTGGGGGGTGCATTCCGCAGCCTGAATCCCAAACAGGCAGAACCTGGGGAGGTGCGCCCAGGTGCGCCATAGCAACCTGTAGCCTACAGGGAGGGAGGGGGAGAGAGGACGCTGGTGAGAGTGGAGGACGGGCTGAGGTCCCCCAGAGATGGGGTCCAGCCCCCCATGTGATAATGGAGATGGGGGTTCAGTGCTCCATTGATGCCAATGCGCCCCCCTGTGAGTCATTAATGGGCCTCTGCTGTCTGGCCCTCCAACAACGGGTGCCCCGATTGTTGGTTCTGACCTGCTATCCTCTGTCTTCTCCCCCCACAGAGAGGACCCCAAAACCTGCATCTCACACACCCCACCACGTGACTCCCCTCCCCTCACATGGAGCCCTCCCTATGAGTCTCACAGATCTGTGACCCTGCCCTTCACATGGGGACCCCATATGTGTCTCACAGCTCTGTGACTCCTCCCCTCACAGGGGGACCGCAATACGTGGCTCACAGCTCTGTGACCCCTCCCTTGTAAAGGCTGAAAGCCAGTTCTGAGCGTATAACTTGATATGACTTTGAACTAGGCTTTCCATCTCAGTGGCTGGTTAATGAAACACGCAACTATCATTTGTAAACACAGCGGCAGATCTGCAATTCTGGGCTTTGTGCGTTGGCTAGATGAACACAATTTGTTGGGGAAGAGTCAACATGGTTTCTGTAAAGGGAAATCATGCCTCACCATGACTAAAGCGGGATATGATAGAGGCCTATAAAATCATGACGGGTGCGGAGAAAGTAGATAAGGAAGTGTTATTTACTCCTTCTCATAACACAAGAACGAGGGGTCACCAAATGACATTAATAGGCAGCCGGTTTAAAACAAACAAAAGGAAATATTTCATCACCCAATGCACAGTCAACCTGTGGAACTCTTTGCCAGAGGATGTTGTGAAGGCCAAGACTATAACAGGGTTCAAAAAAGAACTAGATAAGTTCATGGAGGATAGGTCCATCAATGGCTATGGGCAGGGATGGTGTCCCTAGCCTGTGTGTGCCAGGAGCTGGGAATGGGTGACAGGGGATGGATCACTTGGTGATTCCCTGTTCTGTTAATTTCCTCTGGGGCACCTGGATTGGCCACTGTTGGAAGAGAGATCATCTCCACGGACTGCCATTGACCCACCGCCTTGGTTTCAAGGCTGGCCTTCGCTAGCCAGGCTCAACCTTCAGCCTTGCAGAGCCATGGCGGCCAGTGTCATTTCTAGCCCAGCCCAGTCTGAGTCCTGATCGGCTGCCTCATACAACTGCCGCTGCAGCCGTCAGCTTGGTCGGCAGTGGAGTCTGGGACTGACTGGGCCCTGGAGGCTGATGTCTCCAGGGCAGGGTTGTGGCACATTGGCCAGGCAGTTAGTTGAGAGGACTCTTGCCCTGCTGTTGCCCAGGCTGCACCTGCTCTGGATACCAGCATGCAATGCTCCACCTAGACCTGAGAGGAGGTGTGAACCCCAAAGTCTACAGGGCCCAGCATGCAATACTCTGCCTCTCCTTGTGGAGGGGATGTGGGCTGTAGAAGACTACAGGTCCCAGCATGCAGTGCTCCATCTAGCTCTGAGTGGCTTTCTGCTCAGCTTGAGCAATGCATGCTGGGAACTGTAGTTTCTGTAGGCTGCATCAGTGTTAAAAAAGGAGGGGTACATCATGCTCCACCAAAGCAGGCAGCCCTGGGCCCCTGCCCAGCGTATTCCCAGCATAGCCCTTGGCTGGGCAACGTCTGTGCCCCCCTGCTGGCGGGTGCCGAGAAGGGAACGTTTTCCTGGCACTGTTGTCTGGGGGCTTCGTGCCGGGCACGCCAGCCCATGAGCATTAGAACACAAATGAATATAAATGCGTATTTAACTTGTCCATTCATTAGCCCAAATGTATCGGTTTTTGCCATCCCAGTTTAATTGAGATGAATAAAAACAGATCTGGCCACTCAGAGCATAAATTACCCACTCCCAGATCGGCTCCATGAATCATAATTTTGCCTCAGCACTTACACGCCAGCAGCAGCACTTAGGCAGCGAACTTTTCACATCCAAGGCTGCCACTTAACTGCACCGATTATGGTGGAAACCAGCCCCATAAATCAGCATAAAAAGCCAGATTGAGAAACAAATTGCCAGCGAGAGCCGCGTGATTTCCCCCAGAGCCGGGTCAGGCAGGGCTGGAGCAATGGAGCTGCCATGTGCTTGGGATACTGTGGATGCAGGGCCCAAGAATCATTCACTTCATCCCATCATAGAATCATAGAATCTCAGGGTTGGAAGGGACCTCAGGAGGTATCTAGTCCAACCCCCTGCTCAAAGCAGGACCAATCCCCAACTAAATCATCCCAGCCAGGGCTTTGTCAAGCTGGGCCTTAAAAACCCTGTAAGGAAGGAGATTCCACCACCTCCCTAGGGAACCCATTCCAGTGCTTCACCACCCTCCTAGTGAAATAGTGTTTCCTAATATCCAACCTAAACCTCCCTCACTGCAACTTGAGACCATTGCTCCTTGTTCTGTCACCTGCCACCACTGAGAACAGCCTAGATCCATCCTCTTTGGAACCCCCTTTCAGGTAGCTGAAAGCAGCTATCAAATCCCCCCTCATTCGTCTCTTCCGCAAACTAAATCCAGTTCTCTCAGCCTCTCCTCATAAGTCACTCCACACCCTTCATTTCTTCACCCTTGTGTCCCACCCTGACACCAAGTGGCAGGACCCACTTCCCCCCACGTAGGGTGGGGAGCCCCGGTGGGCCAGCCCGTGCTCCACCCTGGTCCCACAGCCCGCTGGGGATGTTAGTTGGTGGCTCCTTCGCAGAGCTGTGAGCACGGATGCGTACCACCTCCCCCGACACCTGCCCCTTTCACAGCAAGAGGGAGACCCTGGCAGGCATTTACATCGAGTGCACCAGGTTGCAGCTCCTTTTCTGGCTCCTCCAGAACCTCCTCCTCCTCCAGTCCTGCTGCACTTTTCCCTGCAACTCCTGATTTATGCACACCCCGTCCGTGTCCCCACGAAGTCGCGAGACCGCCTCGTCAGCCTCCTCCTGACGCTGCTCAAGGTGGCCATCCACGCTACCAGGAGGAGGAAGTTGGACTGGGGGGAGCGGGGATTCTGCGACAGCAGAGCCTATTTCTGATCCCCCCTCAAGGCACATCTCTGGGTGGAGTTCCTCTGGGCCGTATCTCCTGGCTGCCTGAGGAGCAGTGGGCGCTGTCCGGGATTCTCTGACTAGTGTCCCACTCTGGATCCCTGCGTCTGTCCCTGTCACTTTCACTCCCGGCCCTGATGTTTCATGTCATGTCCCCTGGAATGATTTGATTACTGGTTCTGGTGGCTCCTCCCCTTAGGCTGTGGGGGCGGGGCTATTAGATGTGGGCGGGCTTCTGCCCATCCCCAGTGATTCAATAGGTGCTATAATCACCCCCCACCCTAGCCCACCATTAAATGGCCATGCCCTGATTTGTCACCCAGACCCCATCTCCTAGGAGGCCCCAGCAGGTGTGTGCGACTCGCCCCTGTTCTCTCCGCAAACTCCTTGCCTGGCACTGGGGGAGGGGGGGGGGCAGTTCGGCAGCAGCTGGATGAGCAGGGGATGATGCAGCTTCCTTAGAGAAGGAATTTTCGGCCAGCAGCTCCACATCCCTGATGGGGCTGAGAAGAGTGACCCGGGGGCATCTCTTCTCCCCCCCGGCTTGCAGGCCTCTACCTCTAATGAGGATGCGGCTCTGCTCGTTTGCCAGAGCCCCGGGAGACAGCAATTAGGGGGAAGTTTTCCGGAGGTTCATTAATGCACCATCATTTGTAATTGATGCAGGAGCCAGTCAGGTGGGGTAAGCGGGGGGCACCGTGAACCAGCTGTGGGGGGGATGTGGAGGAGTGGAAGGGGCACAGGGACCAGCTGGTTGCTGGAAGGGGTGGGTATGCAGGGCTGGGAAGGGGCCAGAGGGCAGGAAAGGGGGCAGGGACCAGTGGCAGGGTGGGGGTATTTGGGAAGTATATAGTAGCCAGTGGTGGAAATGGGGAGGGAGCTGGGGGGAAAGGTCCTAGGAAGGCATCTCTTTGAAATAGCCTTCGGATGTGATCCTTAGCTCCAGGGAGGAGGCTTGGAGCGCAGGGCTCCCCCTCTCCCCACCCCACTGGGACCCCTCCCCCTTCCCTGGTGAAGACCCCTGCTCCCCATGGGGATCCCCCCTCCTGTCCCTGGAGAGGAGCTTTGGCCACCCCCCAGCTGCGCAGAACAGGCTGTGGGAGAGGGGTTTGGGGGGGGGCGGGATTGTCACGGTGATGGATGGGTGTAGCGTCTCCCACGCCGATGGCAGACGCGTGTCAGTCCAAACACACTGGCGGGTGGCGGGGGAGGCAGGGGAGCCTCAGGCGTCCGGTGCTCTGGCAGCGCGGAAGTTAGCACCCATCCCTCCGCCCTGCTCTGCTAACCTTCCTCTCACCCGCTGCTGGCAGTGCCCAGCCTCGTGCGCCCAGCCTTGGGTCCCCCCTGCCTCTCCGTGCCCTCTGCAAGGACAGCGCTAGCTGTGGGGACACGGCTTTGCTTGGGCATACAGTGCCCTGTGCTAGTGCCCAGCTCTGCTGCCGACCACCTGGAGCCTGCGTGGGGCACATGGCCAGCCCGCCCTGGGAGCTGTGGGCATCCCTGCCTGCTGCCCTGGGATGAGTCTGGGACACAGGGCCTTCTGGGGCTGGCGGCACGGGCCCTGTGCTCCCCCAGATCCCGCTGCCCCTTTCCCGTCACGGACACCATGTGCCCCACAGTCAGAGCGGCCAGTGGAGTGCTTCCCATGTCAAACTGGGAAAATGCCCTCAACTGGCCAGGGAACAGCCTGCCCCACCCACCAGGCCCGGCTCTTACACTAGTGTGGGGGTGTGCCATGGAATGGGGGAGGAAAGGGTGGTGTTTGGGGAGCATTTTTGTTTGGGGACTTGGAGTTGTTTAGGAATGTGTGTGTGTGTGTGTGTGTGTGTGGTAGGACAATCCTAGAGATTGTCATGTGTTGGGGGGTGGTATTGGTGTTTGAGAGGTGGGTTATGAGTGGGTGACTGCTGGTGACTTGTTTGTGTGTTATGAGTGGTTAGGTTTGTGGGGGGGTTGGGAATGAATTGGGGTGCATACGGGGGAGGTTTTGGGGGGGTGACTCAGGGATGTGTGTTATGAGTGGGTAGGTTGGTAGGGAGAGGTTGGAGATGTTTTGGAGGATGTGTGATGGGGGCTGGCAGTGTGGGTTGGGGAGTGTTTTGTGTGCGTGTGGGTTGTGTAGGGCTGTGTATAACATTCACCTCCATGGCCTAGCACTCTCTCAGGCACCTGCCCACCTTCTCTTCCACCAGAGATAACCTGTACCGGGTGAGCCTGGAGCCTGCCACAGCCAGCGAGATGCGCTACCAGCGGGTAAGTGCCGGGCCTTGGCTTTGGCAGCACTGCAGGTCTGTCCCAGGCCCCGGGGGCTGGCCCCCCATGCCTCTGCCAGGGACCGGCCTCACTTATTCATGGGCTCAGAGCGAAGCCGCTGCCTTGGAGTGGGAGCCTGAGCGCAGGATCTCTCCAGGCAGTTCCAGGAGCAGGTCACACAGCCCCGGGGGCTCCTAGCAATTAGAAGCCCTGAGCAGGTGTCCAAGGCACAGACGTCAGCCCAGCCCCTGAGGTCACCACTGGCATGCAGGGGGCAGCATGCCTGGGCTGGTCTCTTCCCTCTGTGCATAGAGATGCTCAGGCAGCTTCCAGCAATGTGCCCAATGCAGGGAGCTGAGACCCAGCCAACTCATCTCGCTGATGGCTATGGCAGGGTGAGGCTAACTCGGTGCAGGGGGAGCAGCTGCAGCTACGGCTGGAGGAAATCTGGACCTTTCGCTCACCTGAGTTTGACCTGAGTTCCTTGTTGCTTTTATACCCAGAAATTGACGTGGGGGTCGAACCCGCACGACATCAGCATCTGCCGGATGAAGGGGAAGCATGAGGTAAGGATGCGGCCTGCCCCCTGCCTGGCCTGCAGGGGCGGAGGGTGGGGGGGCTGGAGGGGAAGTGAGGTATCCCCTGCACATTGCCCCAGCTCTCTGCCCCCCACTCCTCTCAGGCTAGAACTCCAAGTTGCTCACCATCACTCAAAATAGTGGCGCCACGCTGTGCACACTGGTGCCAGGATTCACGCTCCCATCGTGGGCATGCGCCGGGATCCACACCCCAGCTCACTGCTGCCAATACGCCCACTCCCACAACTATTCACCGAGCACACTGGCCTTGTTTGGTGCTCCAGCTCTCTGGCCAGCTCCCCCCTTTGTCTTTCCGCTCGCTGTGAGGTGGTCGGCGTGGGCCCCACCGTGAGCTGTGTTTGTCATACTCTCTGCCTTTTAACTCTCTGCAAACATTTGTGTCAAATGTGATTTATTAGATGCTAGTATAATTGGCTTTGTAATTAATTATTTCTGGTCTGGTGATCAGAACAGACACATCTCATAATCGGTGAGAAATCCAATTTCCAGATTCCATTAATGCCTCCTCAGGCTGAAAACGGCAGAGCACCAGGCTCCCCAGGGAGTGGCGGCCTGGTGCCCCACTGGATCCGAACCTGGGCCAGCGGGAGCTCTGGCTCACAATTACAGCCAGGAAGTGGAATAAATCAGCATTAGCTGAATGGGGCGCTATCTCGTTAAACATCTGAGGGCCAGACTCTGAGCCTGCTTATACCAGTTTGAACTGGGAGTGAATCTATTCACACCCAAAGAATTGCTCCAGATCGACACCCAGTGTAAGGGATGGGAGAATCTGACCCACAATCTTCCTAAAACATCGGAGGTCAACGTTTTCAGACTTTGGTGTCTGAGAGTGGGATTTTCAAGAGAACCTAATGGAATTGGGCACCCGGTTCCCACTGAATTCTCGTGGCATTTGAGTTCCCAGTTCCATTAGCCCGTAGCCACGAGTCCATACCTAGACACCTCAGTACAACTGGCCTCAATTTCGGTGATACGGACTACCTGCAGCATCCGTGCAGTGGAAGTTTTGGCTGATCAGCAGCACACCCCCCCCCCATTCCCGTTCTTTCCCACTCCTCTCCCTACAGTGTGTTCTCTTTCAACACCCTCTTCCCAGTCTCTGTATCACCCTTCACTCAAGCCTCCCTCCCTAACTCAATCCAATGGGCGCATGTGAGAATCCAGCTATTTACATGGTTATCTCAGGGTCCCAGTCCCGTTTGAAAATCCAACGTCAAGTGCCTAACCATAGGCACCCAGGTGTGGACATTGTGCCTGTCTTGGGGGAAGGCTTTTCAAAAGGCAGAAATTGGACCTAAGCACCCAACTCCCCTAGACTTTCGGGGGGGGATGGGCACCTTCCCTTCCCTTTCTGCCTTTGATAAACTCCCTCCTCGTCTTCTCCATGTGACAAATAACACCCCAGCTCCGAACACACACAGAGGGTTTGAACAACCAGGCTGGCTCCTGGGAAGAAGGAAAACAGGCTCGTCAGTTTCACGGCTCTCCCTAGTCAGTTTCATTTTCAGCTTCTCCAGTCCCGGTTACAAGGCGGCTGGGATTGGGGCTCTGAGGCTGCTGGGGAATTTTTACTTCTTAATTTTTTTAACAGTTGCCGGTGGAGGTTTTTTTGGTTAATTACCCCTTTCTGTTGATCTGAGGTTTTTTTAAATTTTTGAGCCTGACGTGGGGCGCTAGTGAGGGTTTAAATGACTGTTGCCCTCCCCATCCCCCACCCCATCCCCAAACCAGGACCAGTTTTTATTCCTTGCAAATGCGGGAACGCTCATCAACAGCAACCTGGAACCCCTGGCAGGTTCCTGAGCCTCGCACGTGCACACACCCGGCCCCCCCAGCCTCTCCCGCACCTCTGAGCTTCGCAGAAGCATTTTCAGCGGTTTCCATCCACCCCTGCCCTTGCTCACGTCTTGTCTCTCTGCCCAGGCAGCTTCACAGGTTTTCGGCCTCTCTTTGTTTCCCAATCAAAGCACATGAATGCGTGTTTCCATGGTTTCCTAGCAGGCCTGGAAAAATGGCGCTTTAAGGTGCTTGGTTGGATTCTTTTTTTTTTTTCCCCACTGCACATTTTTGAAGGCCTCATTCCTGGGGCTTTGGTTCACGAGGGCCAACTGGGGGGGGTGCAGGTGGCCATCTGCCCCTAAACTTGCCGCCCGTCTGTTAGTGTCCACCCTGCCATCTGGAGTGGCACCTGGAGCTGGCGGGAGGAGCCCATCTGCATCTAGCCAGTGATGCCTCTGTGCAAGGTTAAAAGGGCCACTGTCAGGTTACGAATCCGGCATGCAAAATCATTCCCTCACCTGGGCAGCCAACGGCATCACAGATGACTAAGGCTGGATGGATTTTTAACAACTCTTTGTTGCCTCTGTGCATGCATATTTTCCCCTTTTGGCATTTTCCTCCAATTGGACAATGAAGCTAAGCGAAGCCTTTAACTAGTGGGATGTCTGGGTTCCCAGGCACTAGCCCAGTCACGCTGCAGTGTTCTCAGTGCAAACCCTCCAGAGTGTTTTAAATAGAAACAGAAAACTGTTCTAACCTACATTTAAAAACAAAAGCAACAGGGAGACATTTCTAGCTAGATGAGTAGATAGATAGAGGGGTTTGCTTAGAGATAGATGGAGTTTATAGAGGGTGTGCATGGAGATGGATAGATGGGGATGCAAATGAAGGGAGAGATAGATAGATAAAGAGATTGATAGAGGATTCATAGAGGTATTCCATACCACCGAAATGGGTAACTAGCTAGGTAGGAATGCATGGGGGTGAATGTAGGGGGATGCATGGGGTGGATAGATGGGTGGATGGCTAAATAGCTACTGATGAATGGGGATGGATGGATAGATAGATTAGATGGGTGGCTGAGTAGATAGGATGGATGGATATATGGGGTGGATATATGGGTGGATGGATAGAGATGAATGGGCATGGGTGGATGGATAAATAGATTAGGTGAGTGGCGGGGTAGATAGGATAGATGGATACAGGGGGATTCATGGGATGGATATATGGGTGGATGGATAAGGATGGATGGATAGATTAGATGGGTGGGTGGGTGGATGGATAGGGATGAATGAGGATGGATGGATGGATAGATTAGATAGGTGGGTGGATAGATAGGATGGGTAGATACAGGGGGTGGATAGATGGGTGGATGGGTAGGGATGAATGGGGGTGGATAGATGGATAGATTGGATGGGTAGATACGATGGGTAAATACAGGGAGTGGATAGATGGGTGGATGGATAGAGATGAATGGGGATGGATGGATGGATAGATTAGATGGGTGGGTGGATAGATAGGATGGGTAGATACAGGGGGTGGATAGATGCGTGGATGGGTAGGAATGAATGGAGGTGGATGGATGGATAGATTAGATGGGTGGCTGGGTAGATAGAATGGATAGATACATGGGGTGGATAGATGGGTGGGTCGGTAGGGATGGATGGTGATGGGTGGATAGATTAGATGGGTGGATGGGTAGGGATGAATGGGGGTGGATGGATGGATAGATTAGATGGGTGGCTGGGTAGATAGGATGGATGTATACGGGGGTGCATGGTGACTGAGAGAGATGTATTTCTTTACCTTTACCGTACGTGGGGCAAGGCTCCCTGACCATGTCCTTTGAAGGTTGCACTTTCCCTGATGTACTGAGATGGCTGCCTAGTGCAGTCCTCACCCCATGGCCCGGTGCTGGGCCCAGCAGGCATCAAGGTGGCCGGACCAGCCCACAGTTTGGCCAACTGGGTGCATGAAGCCAAATTCTGCTCCCCGTTACCAGGCTCCCACCCCACGCCCAGGAGTTCTATGAGCAGGAACAGGCCCGTCCTCTCAAGTTGGCCCAAAGCAACATTTCCCAACTCCTTCCCCTGCAGCGTAATCACAGCACGCTGGGCGGGGCCGCTGGCTCTGACCCCCCTTCCCTCTCCTCTCCAGGCAGAGTGCCGCAACTTCATCAAGGTACTGCTGGTGAGAAACGAGAGCACGCTCTTCGTGTGTGGGACCAATGCCTTCAACCCCATCTGCGCCAACTACAGCGTGAGTCACCCCCGCCCCACCCAGCCAGGGACGGAGAACGCGGCCTTTGAGGGTCTACCCACGGGGCGGGACACACTTGTGTGTGTCAGGGGCAAGGGGCCGGGGGCACCTCTCTGTGCACAGCATCTGCCCGTGTTCGGCACTCACGCACGTGGGGGGGGGTGTCCCATGTGTGTCGCGAGCATGTGTATGTGGCACGTGCTCATGTGTTTAGCGTGGAGTGGAGCGTGTGTGTCCCATGTACATGCTCCGGCGGGTGGCGTGTGTCCTGCACGTGTGGTGTGTATGTCGTGCGGGTCCGTGTGTAGCATGCAGGCATCGTTTGGGCATGTAACATATATATATAGCATGTTCGCATGTGCAGGGTCCCACATGTGTAGCATAGGCCCCTGTGTAGCATTTGTGGGTCTCTGTGTCATTTAATCACTGACTGTACAAGTGTATTTCCCTGACCCCCCTGCCCTGCCTGGGGACTCTCCCCTCTGGGCACACGGTGCCCTGTTCCTCCTGGGGCTGCTTTCCTTATGCTCCTCACTGCGGGCAGTGGGGTCGGGCAAAGTGCAGGGCATGAGCACCCAGTGCATCCCCCTCGCCCTGGGGAGCAAAGAGCAGTGGCAGCAGTCCAGCCCCAGGGGAACTGCCCGTGGTGCTTTGGGCAAGCTTGTGGGATGGAGCAAAGCTGTGGGGAGGGTGTCAATGGGGCAACACAGTGCACTGGGGACATTCCCTCATCAGGCCCAGATCTCTGCATCTCCCCACGGGGGCTGTCCCTGCTCCCTATGCTGAACCCCAGTCACCTCCGAGCCAGGCCCCTGAGGACAGACAGAGCGCAGAGCTGATAAGCACCAGCTCTGCAAAGGTCCTGGCCCAGTGCGAAGGAGGCCGGGCTACGGTGAAGGTACCGGCCCGGCGTGAAGGAGTCCGGGCTGTGGCGAAGGGCCCGGCCCGGCGCGAAGGAGGCCAGGCTATGGCAAAGGGCCCAGCCTGGCGCGAAGAAGGCCAGGCTGTGGTGAAGGGCCTGGCCCGGTGCGAAGGAGGCCAGGCTATGGCAAAGGGCCCAGCCCGGCGCGAAGAAGGCCGGGCTGCGGTGAAGGACCCGAACCGGTGCGAAGGAGGCCAGGCTATGGCAAAGGGCCTGGCCCGGCGCGAAGGAGCCCGGGCTGCGGTGAAGGGCCTGGCCCGGCGCGAAGGAGCCCGGGCTGTGGCGAAGGGCCCGGCCTGGCGCGAAGGAGGCCAGACTATGGCAAAGGTCCCGGCCCAGTGCAAAGAAGGCTGGGCTGCAGGAAGGCCCTGGCCTAGCGCGAAGGAGGCCGGGCTGCAGGAAGGCCCTGGCCTAGCGCGAAGGAGGCCGGGCTGCAGGAAGGTCCCGACCCAGCGCGAAGGAGGCCGGGCAACGAAGAGCCCGGGAGGGAGCGGTGAAGCAGGGAGCAAGGCAAAGAGTCACAGTGTATCCAATATTGATGGGAACAGATGACACTGACCCGTGCTGCTGTCGTCCCCTGCCACAGCAGAGCAGGACAAGACACGCCAGGGAGCAGCATGTTCCAGGGAGAAGCCAAGGAGGTGTCCGTGGTGGGACTCCTAAGCGGGTGGCACCTAAACTAGAGAGTTGCCCCTGCTCAGGCAAGGATCTGACGGCACTGGGCTGATGGGGCAGGAGCCTGGAGAACCCCCTGAAGCCAAGAGGGGATGGGGGTGCAGGCTGTATGAGAGGCAGCCTGGCCCAGCCTGGGGCTCAGGAGAGACAGGTTCTATGGCCATCTCTGGGGTGTGACCGTGGGCAAGTCATTTCCCCTCGCCGTGCCTCAGTTTCCCCTTCTTTGCCCATTTAGACTGTAAGGTCTTTGAGGCTGGGTCTGTGTGTGTGCCCAGCACCCAGCATAGTGGCAGCATTCGGCACCCCGACAGGCCAGTCACTTTATGAGTTGCCTGGTTGTGGATTTAGGGGCCTGGCTTTAGTCACCTGCTGAGTTTGCTGTTCATGGGCGAGTGCGGGGAGGCTGGGAGCTGTCAGGCCCCGGTGCGAACTTACCACCTCTCTCCCTCTCCTTAGATGGACACCTTGGAGCCCATTGGAGACAGCATCAGCGGCATGGCCCGGTGCCCCTACGATCCCAAACATGCCAATGTCGCCCTCTTCACAGGTCAGTACCACCCAGCCTGCTCCCTGCTCTTGGGCGGGTGGGGGGCGGGTGGGGGGCGGAGGGGAGCGTCTCTGCTTGGACTGAGTGCTGAGCTCCCCGCAGTGAGCCCGCCTGGCCTGCGGGACAACGTGCCAAATTCGCAGCTTTGTTGTCTTTTTGATTTTCTTCCTTCTTTCTTTCTTTTGTTCATGTTTTGTTTCGCTTTACTTACCTTCCTTTTGTCACTTTGTCCATCAACTCCAATAAATACCCATTTATCTGTCTGTCTTGCAGTGTTGTTGTAGCCGTGTTGGTCCCAGGATATGAGAGAGACAAGGTGGGTGAGGTCATATCTGTTACTGGACCAACGTCTGTTCGTGAAAGAGACGAGCTTTGGAGCTACACGGAGCTCGTCTTCAGCTCGCTGTCGCTCGGCAGCTTCTCTTGCACCAACAGACGTTGGTCCAATAAAAGATATCACGTCGCCCACCTTTTCTCTCTCATTATCTCTCTCTCTCTCTCTCTTTCTCCCCATACATACGCCAATATCTATCTCTCTATCTGTCTGTCTATCTATCTATCCCCATACATACCCCAATATCTATCTCCATACACACCCCAATATCTATTTATTCCCATACATACCCCAATATCTCTCTCTCTCTCTCTCCTCATACATACCCCAATATCTATCTATCCCCATACGTTCCCCAATATCTATCTATCTATCCCCATGCATACCCCAATATCTATCTATCTATCTATCTATCTGTCTCCATACACACCCCAATATCTATCTATCACCCCAGTATCTATCTATCTATCTATTTTCTCTCTCTCCTTGGCAGGCGGGATGCTGTTCACAGCCACGGTGACGGATTTCCTGGCAATCGACACGGTGATCTACCGGAGCCTGGGGGACGGCCCCACTCTGCGCACCGTCAAGCATGACTCCAAGTGGTTCAAAGGTGGTTTCCCATCCCCGCAGAGGCCCAGAGGCCATTCCTAGTGGGGTAGGGGGAGGGGGAGAACGTTCTCTCCTAGGGACCAAGCTGGATCTGATGTGGGGGCTGAGTTACCTGCTGCCTTAGAAAGTTGCTCATCTTGGAGGCTCCTGTGGCAGCTACCCCTACACTGCTCCCGGGCCACTCCCGCCAGGCCCTGTCTCAGGGCGATGGTGCCCCGCAGGGAACATGCCCTGCTGACTCTCATTGGATTCCCCCCGTCCCCCTCCCCGCTTCCCATGGCTAGGCCCTGACTCTCTTGCGTTTGCCCTTCTCCCGCCAGAGCCCTACTTTGTCCACGCTGTGGAGTGGAAGAGTCACGTCTATTTCTTCTTCCGGGAGATCGCCATGGAGTTTAACTACCTGGAAAAGGTGAGGCGCCTTCCCGGGCTGCATGGCCCAGATGCAGCCAGCGCTTTCCAGGGGCTCTGCTTCTTCGCTTCCCTGAGTGAAGCCTTGGGGACAGGCTGGGGTGAAGAATGGCAATCACAGGCCTCGGGGACCACATGCACGACCGATGGTTCTGTGGGCAGTGGATCCTTCTGACCCGTGGATATGAATTTACAGGGCAAAGCACTGGGAGGATTGCCTTCATTTCAAAGCAGCACGCGGAGGCAGCAGCTGGGCTCAGGGTCCTATTGTGCAAGGCACTGCACAGACACACAGGGAGAGAAAGTCCCTGCCCCAGCTGAGATCAGGGCCCCGCTGAGCAAGGCGCTGCACAGACACACATGAGACAGTCCCTGTCCCAAAGCACATATTGTCTAAGCAGGCAAGCCAGACAAGGGCAGGGGAGGGAGAGGCACAGAGAGGGGAAGTGACTTGCCCACGATCACCCAGCTGGTCAGTGGCACAGCAGGGAATAGATCCCAAGTCTCCTAAGTCCCAGTCCCGTGCCCTGCTCCGCCCTGCTGTCTCTCCAACGGGGCCCCAGCGCATGTCTGCAAAGGCAGGTTCTGGACAGATGTGGAGGAGAGGTCGCAACCTGGGAGGGTGGGGCGTTCACCCTGGGGCTGTTCCAGACAGGTGGGGAGACCTGTAGCAAAGCAGAGCCAGGCAGGGAATGTCCGGGGCGCCCTCAGGGAATGAGGCTGCCGGGTGTGTGGGGAGACCCGGCAAGGGCCCTGATCTCCAGTGGGTCTGTTGGAGCTGGAGTCAGGGGGGCTGTGGACCCTGAGCCACAAGCGAAAGGGCGCTGGCACCATTCTGGCTTCCCATTTGCAGGCCAGACTGGAGGGGCAGTTCCCCCGTCTACCCGCAACTCTGCTGATCCTGGGTGCTGGCATCCATGAGCTACCAGAGAAGGGAAACTGCCATCCCCGTGCCAGGCCTTAAAGACTGGCCTGGGACTTGGGGGTGGGTCGGACAGAAGATCCACCCACAGGAGCATCTTCAGGCCAGGCTGTAACGGGTGGGGCACAGAGACCGCTGCATGGGAGTTAGCCACACTCCGCCCCCCAAAGCTCAATTGCTCCCTTCCTCCCTCCACGATCCTGGGCCACTGACTAGCCGGGGGGCAGGCGGCAGAGCAGCTCCGGCGTGGGCAGGCGGGGACGGAAGGCAGCTCATTGGCTGGGCTGGGAGGGCGGCGGGGGCAGGTGCCTTCTCCCCGTGACACCCCCATCCTGGCTGCAGGTGGTGGTGTCCCGGGTGGCGCGGGTGTGTAAGAACGACAAGGGCGGCTCGCAGCGCGTGCTGGAGAAACAGTGGACGTCCTTCCTCAAGGCCCGGCTGAACTGCTCCGTGCCGGGAGACTCGCACTTCTACTTCAACGTCATCCAGTCGGTGACAGACATCCTGTACCTGGACGGGCGGCCCGTGGTGCTGGCTGTCTTCTCCACACCCTCCAACAGGTCGGTCCTCCTCAGCCACGGGGAAGGGAGGGGCCCTGGGCACCGTGTCCAGCTGGGAGTCTCTCTCTGCTGCTCATTTTGCCCCCAGCTGACGTTAGCGCCGCCTTCCCAAAGGAGCAGGCCTCTGCCCCGGCCAGCTTGGGGACCCGATCCTGCAGTCTGCCCAGGCAAGGCTCCCACAGGCTAGTGGAGCTCAGCGCTGGGCCGGTGGCTCCCACGAGACATCTGCAGAGAACCCCGATGTCTGGACCAAATCGGGCACAGATCAGTTCGTCCTCCCTTCTGGAATTCCACTCGCAGTCTCTTCACGTGCACAACGTGCACATCCTCGCACGTGTACTTGTGCACACACCCTGCACAAGCCCTGAGGGCCAGATCCAAGGCCGTTGACGTCAGTGGGAATCTTTGCATTTCGTTCCATTCGGCTTGGGATCAGGGCTGCAACAAACACCACCACCCTACCGCCCCCACTGAGGCAGATTTTCCATGCAGCCTCGCTGAGAGGCCGCTGCGGCTCAGGGAAAACGCCTGCGCACCCGGCTTTGGGCCTGATCCAGAGCTCAAAGACTCCCGTTGCCTTGCACGGCCACTGGATCAGGCCCATCATGAGTTGCTCCTGGCGCTAGCCCAGGCAGGCTTGGGCTCAGACTGTCCCTCCCATCCACCAGCCGTGCAATGGGCTTTAGGTGATTTAGGGGGTCACCGTGCATATTTCACACCAGGCCGGGTGGGAGGTTGAAGCTCCTCTCAGGTCCGATCTTGCACCCTTGAATTCCTGACCCAGTTCAAAACTTTCCAACGTGCCGGGGGGGTGCTCGACTCCTGGCTCTGTCCCAGGCTCCGCCCCCACTCCACCCCTTCCCCCAAGGCCCCTCCACCTCTTCCCGCCCCCGCTCCACCCCAACCTTGCCTCTTCCTGCCCAATTCCACCCCCTGCCCCCAGTGCACTCCACCCTCGCTCCTCCCCGCTCCCACCCAGAGCCTCCTGCACGGTGAAACAGCTGATTGCGGAGGGAGGGGGAGGCGTTGATCAGCAGGGCCCGCTGGCTGGCAGGAGGCGCTGGGGGGGCAGGGATGAAGCTGATTGGGAGCTGCCAGTGGATGCTTGACACCCACCATTTTTTCCCCATGGGTGTGCCAGCCCCGGAGCACCCACAGAGTCAGCGCCTCTGGCTACCACCTCTGGATAGAAATCCTATCCACTCCCTAGCCAAGCCCACTGGGAGTCTCCTGCTGCGTGGCACCACGGGAACCCACAGGAACATCAGTTTCACCCACAGGGGATAAATTCCATGGCTGGGATTATGTGCAAACTCACAGGGGCGGCAGGGAGAAAAATCCAGACGTGCCCCCCGCCTTCTCCGAGGAGGCCAGGGCATCTCCCGTCACAGGCCCGGGAACAGCCCTGGCGGCTGTGGGCGATTGGTATTCACTGCCCGTTGAGTCCAGGGCTAGGGGGCGAGGGCTGATTGTGCAGTGGGGGGTCCCAGCTCTTCGGGTCTGGCGGTAACTTTGGTAACAAATCTACCATGGCAAGAGCCACCCAGGGTGGGCAGTGGGCAGCAAATGGGTTTTTCTCTGCCTTTTGGCTGCTCTGAAGGCTTCCCTCCCCTGCTCCTGCTGTCTGAGCCACGCAGTCCAGCCCTCCCTGCCCCACCCGCCCCCGAGCCTTAGCAGTAGCCACCAAGAGGGGCAGGCAGCTTGGCCCCCTCCAGGATTTGGGCACCTCTGGCTTGTCCCTTTCAGTCACTGCTCATCCCACCTCCCTTCCCAGGGCCGGTGACGTCACTGCAGGGCACCTGGATCCAGCTTCCTGGATCACCAGCAGCCACGTCTACCTGGGAAAGCAGCTGCATACACGCAGCCCCCGCCTGTCAGCCCCCTGGGCTCAGATGGGAACACAGCTGTGTGCGTTAGCGCCCTGAGCCATGCCGGCTGCAGAGACCTCCCCAGCTCCTGCCGCCACATTGGTGTAGGTGCCAGCCAGGGATGGGGACAGGATGCTGCTTTGTGTGACTGGGAGCAGCTAAGTAGCTGTGTAGAGAACCCGGCCCAGGCTCCAAACTGGATCCCAGACAGGACCCGGCCCAGGCTCAGACTGGATCTCATACAGAACCTGGCCCAGGCTGGATCCCAAACAGAACCCAGCCCAGGCTCCAGACTGGATCCCAGACAGGACCCAGCCCAGACTGGATCCCGGACAGAACCCAGCCCAGGCTCCAGACTGGATCCCAGACAGGACCGGCCCAGGCTGGATCCCAAGCAGAACCAGGCCCAGACTCCAGACTGGATCCCAGACAGAACCCAGCCCAGGCTCCAAACTGGATCCCAGACAGAACCTGGCCCAGGCTAGATCTCAAACAGAACCTGGCCCAGGCTCCAGACTGGATCCCAGACAGGACCCAGCCCAGGCTCCAGACTGGATCCCAGACAGAACCCGGCCCCACTGGATCCAAGACAGAACCCAGCCCAGGCTCCAGACTGGATCCCAGACAGGACCTGGCCCAGGCTGGATCCCAAACAGAATCTGGCCCAGGCTCCAGATTGGATCCCAGACAGGACCTGGCCCAGGCTGGATCTCACACAGAACCCGGCCCAGACTGGATCCCAGACAGAACCAGACCTAGGCTCCAGACTGGATCCCAGACAGGACCTGGCCCAGGCTGGATTCCAGACAGAACCAGGCCCAGGCTCCAGACTGGATCCCAGATAGAACCCGGCCCAGTTTCCAAACAGGATTCCAAACAAATCTATATCCAGACAAATCCCAACCAGAACTCAACCTAAACTGGCTCCCAAACAGAACCTGGCTCAGATCCCTAATCAGATCTCAAGCAAAACCAGACTCAGAAACCAAACCAAATCTGAACGGAATCAAGCCCAGACACCAAACTAGATCCCAAAGAGATCCCCACCCCAAATGGATCCCAAACAGAGCTGGGCCTAGACACCAAACCAGATCCCACGCAGTACCAGATGCCAAACAGAACCCAACAAAGGATCAGCGCAGAGTCAAAGCAGAATTCAGCCCCGGACCCAGAGAAGAACCGTTGGGACACTAAAAAAAATTCACCCAAGTCCTTAGTGAGCTGCTCAGCCCAGGCCCATAATGTCCTCTGTGACCTTCGCGGGGGGTCCCGGCCGGGCGGGAGGAGGGTAGGAGTGGGTGCTGGGAGGCTGGGCCAGCTACATGGCTCTTATGGCCCCTGTGTCTCTGCAGCATCCCCGGCTCAGCGGTCTGCGCCTTCGACATGGCACAGGTGGCGTCTGTCTTTGAGGGGCGCTTCCGGGAGCAGAAATCCCCCGAGTCCATCTGGACTCCCGTGCCGGAGGAGATGGTGCCGAAGCCGCGGTGAGTGTACGGCACGCGCCCTGGGCAACGACCCGTGGGTATCGCCAGGACCCCGCAGCTTTGGGGGGGCTAGATCAGGAGCACCGCCAGAACAGAGAGAATGGCCAGTTATCAATCCTCCCCCAGCCTGGGCCTGGGTCCCGGGGGTCCTTCCATTCCCCAACCCTGGGCCCTGTGTTCTGGGGGGTCCCTGCCCTGGGTCCTGGGGGTCCTTCCATTCCCCCACCCTGGCCCTGTGTCCTGGGGGGTCCCTCCCCTACCCTGGGTCCTGGGGGTCCTTCCATTCCCCTACTCCGGGCCCTGGGGGTCCTTCCACTCCCCCACCCTGGCCCTGTGTCCTTGGGGGTCCCTCTCCTGTCTTGGGGGTCCTTCCACTCCCCCACCCTGGCCCTGTGTCCTGGGGGGTCCTTCCCCTTCCCCATCCTCTCTCCTGCAGTGTCCTTCCCCCACCCTGGTCCCCATGTCCTGGGGTGTCCATCTTGGGTCCTGAGATGTCACCCCTCCCCACCCAAGTTCTGGCTTACCACCCCATCCCCCACCGGAGGCCCTGTGTCTTAGAGTATCACCCCCTCCCCCATGGCCTCCCCCCCACCGCCCCCACCTCCAGCTCTGACTCCACAAGAGTCACATGTGGCCCATTCGGTCAGGCCAAGGGTTCGGGACCTGCCCCTGCGCAGGGCTTAGGGGGGCGACAGCGGGAACGATCCGTTCGTGATCCGTTGGTCACACCCCTGTTCAGGCGGGGTCACCTCCCTACCCCTGCTTCCTGCTCCCCCGGGGCACTGCTGGCAGCTGCACCCTCCGAGAGGGACACACAGGGGTGGGAGGGGTCGAGGTTGGCGGGCGGGAGATGGGGAGACACGTGCCACTCAGCCCTTGCCTTCCCCTTTGCCCCCAGGCCCGGGTGCTGCGCAGCCCCCGGCATGCGCTATAATTCCTCCAGCTCCTTCCCGGACGAGATCCTCAACTTCGTGAAGACGCATCCCCTGATGGACGAGTCAGTGCCCTCCCTTGGCCACGCCCCGTGGATCATCCGCAGCATGACTCGGTGAGAAACCCACCCACTCAGCCCAGAGCAGAAAGCCAACAAGCATGGCTGGGCTGGTGATTAGGGAGGGCGGATTGAGTGTTAGGTGGGACTGGATTCCCCCTTCGTTCCCCTGTCTCAGCTGCCTGGAGCGGCTGGGTCGGTCCTGGGGCCGGTTGTGTTCAATATCTTCATTAATGATCTGGATGGTGGGATGGGTTGTACCCTCAGCAGGTTCGCAGATGATGCTAAGCTGAGGGGAGAGGTAGATACGCTGGAGGGTAGGGATAGGGTCCAGAGTGACCTAGACAAATTGGAGGATTGGGCCAAAAAAAATCTGATGAGGTTCAACAAGGACAAGTACAGAGTCCTGCCCTTCGGACGGAAGAATCCCAGGCACCGCTACAGGCTGGGGACCGACTGGCTAAGCGGCAGTTCTGCAGAAAAGGACCTGGGGATTGCAGTGGACGAGAAGCTGGATATGAATCAGCAGTGTGTCCTTGTTACCAAGAAGGCTAATGGCATATTGGGCTGCCTTAGTAGGAGCACTGCCAGCAGATCGAAGGAAGTGATTATTCTCCTGTATTCGGCACTGGTGAGGCCACATCTGGAGTATTGCATCCAGTTTTGGGCCCTCCGCTACAGAAGAGATGTGGACAATTGGAGACTGTCCAGCGCAGGGCAACAAAAATGATTAGGGGGCTGGGTCACATGACTTCCAAAAAAGGATGGCGCTCGGCTGTTCTCAGTGGTGGCAGATGACAGAACAAGGAGCAATGGTCTCAAGTTGCAGTGCGGGAGGTCTAGGTTGGATATTAGGAAACACTATTTCACTAGGAGAATGGAGAAGCAATGGAATGGGTTACCTAGGGAGGTGGTGGAATCTCCTTCCTTAGAGGTTTTTAAGGCCTGGCTTGACAAAGCCCTGGCTGGGATGATTTAGTTGGGGATTGGTCCTGCTTTGAGCAGGGGGTTGGACTGGATACCTCCTGAGATCCCTTCCAACCCTGCTAGTCTATGATTCTATGATTTCCCTTAGAGGGAGATAAATGATATGAAGGGTGTGTGCACATGTGTGTGAATGCATGCAATTGAGTGTGTACGGGAACGTGTGTACATGTACACTTCTGTATGTACACATGTGCCTTGTGAGTGGGTGCATGCCTGTGTATGTGTGCACTTGTGAGTGTAGACATATGTGCATACATACGAACTTGTGAATGCGTGTCTACACTTCTGTGTGTGCATGTGCACTTGTGAGTGTATGTCTACAGTTGTGCGTGTACATGTGCATTTAAGTGTGTGTACACACATACAGTTATACTTGTGTGTGTACATGCACACGTTGTGTGTGTGTATGTGTGTACATGTCCACTCATGTACGTGTGTGCAGCCGTGAGTGTGTGGACACGTGGAGTTGTGGACTTGTATGCCCATGGGTGTACACATGCACTTGTGTGTGTATGCATGCTCTTGCAAATGTATGTACCAGTGTGTAAATGTGCATTTGTGATTGTGTGATATTGTGTGTGTGTGTGCGTGTGTGTGTGAGGATTGAGTGCACCAGGAGGGTTGATAAATCTTCTAAACTTTGCTGCCGAGATTGCCTCATTCTAATTAAATCTGCCTTAATTGCTGTTTTATGTGGCATTAATCAAGCGTCACTCCCTGGCTCTCAAGCCAAAAGCTCCCAACCAGAGGCTCTGCGGGTTCGTGCTGGTGGGCAGATGCATCACTCGCTGGGATTCGAGGTGTTGAAAGGGGAAGTGCAGCGGGGTGTGGTGGGGAGCTTGCACCGCACGTCTGGGGGTACATATGCAGGCGGCGGGGGGGATGGGGACGAGTGCACGTGCCGGCGGGTATGCGGTCGCCAGCCAGGCCCCGATGGCGCGCCGACAGGAGGGAGCAGGAGGGGGTGGGGAGCAGAGTTCTTCCCAATCCTCACCCCATGGTACCAGTGCTGTGAAAATGCAAAGCAGCCAGAGCCCGTTGGTGCTGATAATTACAGCTATAATGAGACAACAGAAAACTTATTCTAATTGACCCTTGGGGCGGGGGGGGGGAACAAAGAGCCTCTTGTTTAGCTGCAGCTTTCTGCAGAGGCTGTGATACCCACCGAAATCTCTTCCTCTCCTCTGCCGGGCCTTAGCTCGGCCTCCGGGGTCTGTCTGTCTGGGCCTGGAGCTGCGTGGATGTATGTCGCATAGCAAGGAAGCCGTTGGAGCGGTGCAGGGGTGTCTGTGCCCACACCTGATGTGCAAGTGTGTAAATGTGTGGAAGCAGGGATGTCCCTGTGTGTGGAGAGGGATTGTGTCCAGAATGCATGTAGGATCGGTGCATTTCTGCTCTGAGTGTGTGGTGCATGGGCTTCTGGCATGTGCATGGATACCTGGGGTGTGCGTGTGTGTAGGTGTGGGTGGGCGTGTAGATGTGTGTACACCTTCTTGGATTGTCGTTCCTTCAGGTTCCGTTTGGGATCTGGTTGTGTTCTCATGAGGATCTGGGTTGGGGTCTCATGAGGATCTGGGTTGGGGTCTCATGAGGATCTGGGTGGATTCTGGTTGTGATGTGGGTTGGGTTTGGGTGGGGATGTAGATTTCCCATACGCACTAGCAGGAGGGCAGTAAGTGGTAACTCAGCAGGTCTTTTAAGTCGCAGAACCTCCTGGTCTACCTCCTCCTCACCCTGGCTAAAACGGCTATCTACACAACCAGGGAGAGGAGGTTGGCCAGTGGAGACTCCTGTGACTGTGGGGCTTGTTTCCGATCGTTTGTCCGTTCACGCATCCGGGCAGAGTTCCTCTGGGCAGCGTCCACTGGCTCCCTTGACGCCTTCGAGGAGCAGTGGGCGCTGTCTGGGGTTCTCTGCTCGGTGTCCCCGTCAGGCTCCCTTATTATGACCCTTTGACCGCACTCCTGTCCCTGTTCTTTTATTAGTTGTCCCCTGAAATCAGTTGGGTTGTTGAGGTCCTGTAGATCCTCCCCTCAGGCTGGGGGGGATCCTTTAGCAGTGGGCAGGCTTCTGCCTGCCCAGTTTCCCAGAAACCCAATAGGTACAGCGAGTCCAATCCACGCTAGGTGTGTTAACCCCAGGACACTATCCCATCTCCCCTGCCTTGCTCCCCCACATCTGATGGCATCACCACTTCTCTGGGGCTTCTCCTGGACCTCAGCCGTCATGAACAATAACGAGCGACCCCACTTCCACCCCCTGCTCTGCAGGTATCAGCTCCGTAAAATCGTGGTGGACAGTGCAGCGGGGCCCTGGGGCAACTGCACCGTGGTCTTCCTGGGCTCCAACACCGGCACCGTCCTCAAGTTCCTGATCAAGCCCAACAGCAGTGCCAGCCCCGCAGCCGTCAGCGCCGGGAGCCAGAGCCTGCTCCTGGAGGAGTTCGAGACCTACCACCCCGGCAGGTAGGCACGGACACTGCCTAGGCTCGGCGAGCGCTCTCGGAACAGTGGCACCCAGGGGCTGGGAATGAAGTGACATAGGATGGAGGGGGTTGGGGAACATGCAGTGGGCTTTGGGGACCCAGAGGTGCCAATCAGAGAGCGGGAAATCCCATGGGAATGGGCATGGGGTAGGCACCTGGACAGATGGATCCGAGTCCCTGTGATGCTAAGGTGAGTCACTATGGCATTCTCACAGCAGCAGGGAGTCTTGTCTGTGCCCACCTGGGGAAACTCTCCCCAACTACCTGGTGTTACACTCCCCAGCTCCTACTCGTGTGCACTTGAGCGCCCGGTCCCTTGCGTCTGGGCACCCGCAGCACACCCCAGGGTCCTGGTTTCATCTTGGTTCTGCCCTCTCCCCAGCGCAAGGCGTGTAGACGTGTCTGTAGCAATCCCAAAGTGAAGTGTATTGCACAGAGCTTGTGACATAGGCTCAAATAGCAGCAAGTACAAGGATTTGGAAATGTAAGAAAAACCAAAAATCCCAGTCTACAATCTATGCTTAGTAACAAGCAGCTTTCCTGTCTAGCAGGGTATTTCTCACCCAAACAGTCAGTCCGTGCAGCACTTGTCCAGCCCAGAAATGGATAAAATCTTGTGCCCATGGGCGGCGAGTTTTATACACTCGTGGTGCCTGGGCTCCAGCAATATTCAGGGCCCGAGGGCTTGGCTCCACCAATGTTTGGGGCTGGGTCTCTCCCCCGGCCCCACCTGCCTCCTCCAGTGTCCCCCGGCCCCACTTGCTGCCCCTGCTCACCTCCCCTGGGCCCTGGAGCCTGCAGCTCACGCTGACTCTGCTCTGCCAGCTCCCGGCATCAACTGCTGTCTGCTGCTGCAGGGTCCTCATGCCCCCCATCCACTATTGGCAGGGTAGGCTGCCCTTACCCTGCCCTTCCACCCTAGCCCTGAGCCTCTCCAACACCCCAAACTCCTCAACCCCAGCCCCAGCCAGAACCCTCATTCCCCCGCACCCTAATCCTCTGCCCCAGCCCTGAGCCCGCTCCTGCATCATGAACCCCTCATCCCCAGCCCCACAGCCCTCACCCCACACCCCAACCCTCTGCCCTAGCCCTGAGCCCCCTCCCACACCCCAAACCCCTCATCCTCAGCCCCACAGCCCTCGCCCCTGCACCCCTCCTGCCCCCAAACTCCCTCCCAGAGCATGCACATACTCCCCCTTCCCACACACCCCCTCCTGCCCCCAAACTCCCTCCCAGAGCCTGCACCCCCTCCCACCCCCATACTCCCTCCCAGAGCCTGTACCCCTCACCTCCTCCTATGCCCCCACCCCCAGCCCAGAGCCTACACCCAAACTCCCTCCTGGAGCCTGTACCCCTCAGCTTCTCCTGCACCCCCACCCCCTGCCCCAGCCCAGAGCCTGCACCCAGCACCCAAACTCCCTCCCAGAGCCTACACCCCAGGCCCCCTCCCCCACCCAAACTCCATTCCAGAGCCTGCACCCCAATCCCCAGCCCAGGGCCTGCACCCCAGACCTCCTCCCCCCACCCAAACTCCCTCTCAGAGCCTTAGGCAGGTGTGGGACAGAGTTTGAGGGGGTGGGTTCTGGGCACCACCACAATTTCCACAAACCTGCTACCCATCCTTGTGCCTTCTCTTCTCCTGCAGTTACAGACTCTTGTCTCTTGCCCCGGGGGGTCCCCGAGTCCGAGACTTTTCTTGGGGTACTTGAGTCCTTGTAAATCCTCAGGCCTGCAGCTGAGACACAAAACTCAGGGCAGCTGATTCAGTCAGACAAGCTTCACTTCAAAGCTAATCTCCTCCCTGTTACATCTCTCTCCCACGACATCCTCTCCCAACATCTCACCCTGACCACGACGGGCGGCAAGTTCTTAGCTTACGGCAGAGACCGCGCACGCCTGTGGTGAACGAGTGAGCTGAAGGTGCGACGCTGGTACTAGATCTGCCTGGGCAGGTCTCTGTCACGGTCTCACACGTCATTCTCAGGCCCTGGTGCAGAAGCTGGATTCCGAGGGGGTCCGATTCCTAGTGGCTCCCACATGCACTCCGAGTTCACCTAGGGTGACCAGACAGCAAGTGTGAAAAATAGGGACAGGAGGTGGCGGGTAATCGGAGCCTGTATAAGACAGAGCCCCAGAAATTGGGACTGTCCCTATAAAATCGGGACATCTGGTCACCCTACGTTCACGTTTCGTGCCCCTTCCCCTCCATGTCCACCCAGTGCAGGGTGCGATTGGTCCTCGGGTCTCAAGCCTCCCTGACAGCGACGCAGAGTGAATCCCGGCCCCCATCTCCTGCAGCACAAAAGGACCTCGGTTTCCTTGCCTGACTTGGCACTTTCTCAGGTGCGGGGAGGAGCCTGGGGTTTTGGTTCTGTTCTCTGTCCGTTGGGAAGGATGCCAAAGGTCCCTCCGCCCCGTGCCCTCCTGGGGACCTGTCCCAGTCGCACGCTGGCCACCCCCCACAGTGGCAGCCCAGGGCCAGGGCTGGCGGGCTCTTCTCCGGGACGTGGGGTGACTGAGATTTCCCCCGGGTCTGTCCGCAGGTGTGGCCGAGACAACGAGGACGAAAGGAAGCTCTTGGGCATGGAGCTGGACAAAGCTACGGGGTCCTTACTGCTGGCCTTCCCCCCGTGCGTGGTGAGGGTGCCCACTGCCCGATGCCAGCAGCACTCGGGCTGCATGAAGTGAGTTTCTCGTTCTCGGCTCTTGTCACCACAGTTCAGTGGCATGGGGTTGTGAGCGGGCGGGGTTAGGGGTTGTGAGTGGGTGGGGTTTGGGGCTGTGGGTGGGGTCTGGGGTTGTGAGTGGGTGGGGTTAGGGGTTGTGAGCGGGTGGGATTTGGGGTTGTGAGCGGGCGGGGTTAGGGGTTGTGGGTGTGTGGGGTTTGGGGCTGTGGGTGGGGTCTGGGGTTGTGAGTGGGCGGGGTTTGGGGTTGTGAGTGGGCGGGGTTTGGGTTGTGGGTGGGCGGGGTTTCTGTCAAGTACACCTCCCCCACAACAGCAAACTTCTCCCTGGTTTTGCATTGAAAGCCCTGAGAAGGTGGCGACATCACTTGTTCGGGGGTTCAGTCTGGCTATACCCTTCTCTTTGGGGTGGGGGCATGAACATAACAGCGGGGGCAGGAGGGGTTCAAACCCACCCTCCCGCAACGTGGAATCACCCTGGCTCTGCCCCAGAGCCTTTTCCCCAGCTCTGGTCCCTGCTGTCCCAGGACTGTGGTTCGGGGGGGAGTAGGAGCCAAGCTGCCCCCCAAGAAATGCCACCCATCACACGTGGTGGGGCCCGAGGGCCAGTGCCCGCGTCCTCGCCCACCACATTCCCCTGCCTCATTATCAGAGCCCGAGATGCAATTATTCAGAACGTCTCGGCTTAATACCTGCCCCCTTAGGGAAGCTCCTGGCAAGTAAAAGCTCTGGCTGCCGGGAAGGGGCTGAGCCCAGGGCAGTGTGGGATTTTTCCAGGACAACCACCACTGAAGGATCAACCAGATGTGTGGGGGGAGGATTTCTCCCGCCCTCCAGCTGCAGCCTTTGTCCATCAGCTCCCGGGCTCTGCTGCATGGGGTAGGCAAGAGGGGGCCTCCGTGGTATTCTGGGCTCCTTCCCTGCTATCAGCTCCAGCTCGGTCGATGGCCAGCTGCCCACCTGAGCAGACGTGGCCTCCATCCCCTGAAGCTGACAGTCGACCAAGAGCTGAATGAAGCAGGGGACTCCATGTTAAAAATAGCGTGTGGTCCTTAAAGACGGGACCCTAAAGCAGATGCACTAGGGCTTTGGATCAGGGGCAGCTCCAGGCCCCAGCACGTCAAGCACGTGCTTGGGGTGGCAGGCCATGGGGTGCGCTCTTTCGGCTCCGTGGGGGCGGCAGGCAGGCTGCCTTCGGTGGCTTGCCTGTGGAGGGTCCGCTGGTCCCGCGGCTTCTGGACCTCCCACAGGCACGGCTGCGGGAGGTCCACCGAAGCCGCAGGACCAGCGGACCTCCCGCAGGCAAGCCACCGAACGCAGCCTGCCTGCCGTGCTTGGGGCGGCGAAATGCCTAGAGCCTCCTCTACCCTGGATTGAGGTAACACGGGCATTAATGCTGCCGCCTTCTACCTTGGGAGGCCTGGGCTGTGTAATGGAGCTTTTCGGAGGTAATTCTTTGTATGCGGCTGCATCTGGAGCCCTCACCAGAGATCAGGGCCCCGCTGTGCCAGGCGCTGCACGCAGAGCGAGAGACAGTCCCTGCTCGTACGGGCTCACGGACAACACAACCGGTGGGAAGGGAAACAGAGGAAGTGACTTGCCCCACGTCCCCCAATAGCAGAGCTGGGACGAGAACCCAGGTGTCCTGAGATCCTGGCCAGCCCACGCTGCCTGTATACATGCCAGCCCGGATTCCTTCGTTATTAATAGTCAGCGCCCTGGATGCAGCCTTCTCACGAGTCACACCCAGGTTTACAAAGAGCCTGTGAACCAGTATCTTTGCCATGTGACCTCGCTGCCTCCAAGGGGCCTACACCAGGGATAGATTTGGCCCAGTAGGTGTGAAATCCCCCGTCCTATGAACTGTCCCACCTCGACTGCGGACCAGGCACCCACGATCCACCATGCCAGGACGCGGACTTCTCTAACCAGCCCCTCTTTCCTGCCGGGTTTCAGGAACTGCCTCGGGAGCCGGGACCCCTACTGCGGCTGGACCCCCGAGGGCTCCTGCATCTTCCTGGAAACCAGCACCAGGTAATGCTGGCCAGCGAGGACCCCTCCAGGGCTGGGGATGGGGAGCCACCTTGGTGAGAGTTGGCTGCTGCAGGTGATGCTGGGTGAACAGCCTTAGAGCCCGGGGAACTGTGTGGAGCTGGGGCAGCCCAGGCTGTGGGATGAGCCTCCACCTCTCTGTCCTGATACTCTGCCTCCACCCTGATCTGGAGGGGCCACCTCCCTGCGTCTTCAGCCTCTCTGCTGAGCCAGCCAGCCTGGGGCACCGCTGATTGCACAGGTGGGGTTTATGCTGCGACCCTACTAACAGCTGGGCTGAGAACCAGCAAACTCATCTCAAACCCAAGCCCCCTCAGATGGTAACGGCGTGTGGTCCCCACCAGGCAGGGCAGGAATTCGGTGCCCAGGTAAGAGGTTTTGCCCGGAATTCTGCTGCTGAAAGGATCCTGGGGTCTTCTTTCTCATGCAGCATCTCAGCCCTTTCCCCATGTCCCTGCCCCTTGCTAGGCATCTGGGGATAAAGGAGAGATGCTCAGAGGCCAGCAACCCCTTGGGGTGTACTGGGGAGTAGCTCCATCCTGGGGTGCTCCACGGACATAGGGCTGGACCAAGCCCCAGATTACGGAGAGGGGAGGGATTTGCCAGTGGGGCGTATTTGTTATGCTTATAAGAAGCACACGGGATCTTTTTCAGGGGAAAAGGCAATACGCCGTGTTCATTGAAGATACAACAATTAGCATATGTGTACACACACACACACACACACACACACACACACACACACACACACACACACACACACACACACACACACGCGCGCGCCAGTTCATTCATGACATGCTGCTCCGGGGAAATCTTGGCAGGACGAACCCAAAGTTTCATGGCAAGGCGCCCTGTTTAGATCGTGATTTTCCTTCATTGGGACCAACGAGTTTTGCACCTTCCTGCTGTCCTCAATTCTTGTTTAACGAGCGCTTGTTTTCTTAAATTGTCCTTCTCGTTCTTTAGCACAGCCACTGATAGGTGCCTGTCTCATCTTTAGAGTCGTCAATCTGCCCTCCTCTGACATTTCAATAGGGCGTGTTGCAGCATCTTGGCACCCTTGCGTCTGTCTCTGGTTCCTCCCCAGATGGTCTGGTTCACCGATGGCCTTCACACTTCTCTTTTAACACACACTTTTTATTCACACGCAAAACAATTAATTTACGCAGAACATTTGGAACAGAAACATCAGGTTGCAACGCAAAAGAAACCAAGCATGGCGTTCTTTGACTTATTTTACAGCCTAAACCTACAACAAATGGATGACCCTCAAAGGTCTGTCACTGCCCTGAAATCAGCACAGACACAAATTCTGTGGCCCATTAGGCCATTCCGTTCTGCGATTGAAAAAGGCTGGCTGGCAGGCTATGATCAAATCATACACCCCTACATTGAATACATGCCTTCATTCTAAATTATGTAAAATACGAACATAAAATCCTACTGCTACATACAGAGACCCGGAGCACTGCTGGGGGACCATCCACTGAGCATCTCTCATCCTCTGGGAGCACTGAGCTCTTTGCTTCCATCCAACCTTCTGCTGCTGCATTCCCGGCCCAGCCCGAGCTGAGCACCCCCCCACCCCGGGGCATGTCATTTCCATTTGGCATCACTGGGGCAGGTGGTGGTGGGGGGGGGGGTGGAGGATGGAATTCCCTCCTCTGCAGGAATCGGGCCAGGGCACTGGGACTGTCTCCTATCCCGGGATCTGTAATGACCAGACTCGGTTCCACGTGTCAGCTGCCACGGGGCCCCCCAGCAGCCCAGCCCAGGGCCCCTAACACCACCAACTGCAGGGGCCCCTGCGGCACAGCGCCCCCTAGCACTACACTGGGGTCTGCCCTGATTGCAGGGGTGAAGTCAGCCCCCCTCCCATTCCCAGCCCCCAACACTGTGCCCTGCATTGGCTCAGATGGGAGAGTGCCTGTCCCTTAGTGCTCTGGGTTTACTGTCTCCCACCCGGGTGCTGACCCAGCTGGGCTCTGTTTGGTTCCCGGCACAGGAAGCACAGAGCCAGCAATGAGCTGACAGCTGGCCTCTCTGAGCTGGCATCCCCCCGCCCACCCTCCTCCAGGCAGCAGCCATGCTCAAGTCCTAGGTAGCACCACAGGCTTGGCCCGTTTCCTCCCTCTGACTGATCTCTTCTTTCCTTGTGGCCATCCCGCAGGGCTGTGTTCGAACAGGACATCGCCGGAGGCAGCACCTCGCACCTCGGGGAGTGTGAGGGTAAGAGCTCCCATGCTCGCTGGCGGCTGGGGGAGGGGGACGACTCACGGGGTAGGACAAGCAGCTGGTCTGGGCAGGGCACTGCTGTGGGGAAGCTCACGCTGCCAGATCCCAGCTGGCACTGTGGTCCTGGTCTGAGCCGTGCTCTGCCCTTCGGACTCTCTGATTGCCGGGCACACGGGGTGAACGCACGGTGCCAACATGCCAGACAGCCTGGCTGTGGCTGTGCCCGCTCCCCGTGCGCTCACCCGCTCCTCCTTTCCCCCAGGGCTGGTGACGGAGAGCTTCGTGGAGGAGCCAGACGGGCTGGTCTCCGTGAATCTGCTGGTGATCTCCTCCGTGGCTGCCTTCGTCATCGGGGCGGTGATCTCCGGCTTCAGCGTGTGCTGGTTCATCGGGCACCGGGACCGCAAGGAGCTGGCGCGCCGCAAGGACAAAGAGAACATCCTGGCACACAGCGAGTCGGTGGTGAGCGTCAGCCGGCTGGGCGAGCGCCGCGCCCGTGGGGGCCAGCCCGAGAACCTCCTGGCCCCGCTGATGCAGAACGGCTGGCCCAAGGGGCTCATCAAGGTGAGCCAGCACGACCTGGACTCGGGGGTGCTGCCCACCCCCGAGCAGACCCCCCTCCAGCAGAAGCGCTGCCCCAGCAACCTCAAGAACTGCAGCTGGGAGCAGAGCCACAATCTCATCAACGCCTCCATCCGCGAGCCGCCCTGCGCGGGCTCCTCCGTCATCCTGCTGCACTCCAGCCACGCCCAGATGCCCCACCACCTCCGGGCCGGGCGCGTCATCCCCATCTGCCACTCCATGCTCATGGACCAAGAGCTGGAGGACGAGGCGAGCGACTCCTCCGTGGACATGCACTACCTGCCGGTGAGCGGGGCGCGGGAGCGGGGCGAGGGGCCGAGGGGCCAGCAGCAGCCGCCCCCTTCCCACCGGCCCGGCTTGGGCAGGAGCTCCTGCGGCGAGTTCCCCGTCACGCCGCACGACAGCCCGGACCGGCGCCGGGTGGTGTCGGCGCCAAGCGGGGAGGCCGGGGACAGCAGCCACTGGAACCCTGACAAGCTGAATTTCAACAGCAACAACGCCGCCAGGCAGGCAGCCGCCCACCTCAAGAGGAACCACACGTTCAACAGCGCGGAGAACCCGGGGGTGTACAGCCGGCATGCCGGGCCCCCGCAGGCCCCCACGCTGGGCAGCCAGCACACCCTCACGGACCTCAGCCAGCTCCTCAAGTACGGCATCGAGCGGACTCCCTCGGTCAAATAGGAGCCGGCCGGGGAGGGGGTGTGGTTTGGTTTTATAGCCTCCTCTTTGGGGCGGGGTTTCAGCAGAGGGGGCGGAGCCTAGGGAGCCTCACTCCCGTCCAGGGAGACACGCCCCAGACCCAGGTGTCTCCAGCGAATGACTGTAGGGGGCGCCGGAGAGGAGCCGGTTGTGGGCGGGAGGGGGGAGTGTCTCTGCGTTTCGTCTGGCAGCTGGTGCTTCCGCACTGGACTCTTCTCCATGAACCTGCCCCACTCGCGCCTTCTTTTTGGTGGGACCTAGGCAGGATTGGGGCCCCTCCAAGCAGGATTTCGTCATCACCATAGATATAACAAAGCAGCGCGAGGGGGTGGAGGGCAGCTGGCTGGACAAGGCCCCGGTGAACCTGGGCCCCCCACCCCGCCCGGCTTGTCGCCTCCTCGTTTTTGTACTGTAAATGGTGGGGGTGTTGAGGTCTTCTTGCTCCTTGACACCCCCGGTGCAGAGCAGCCTCCCTAGGATCTCAGAGTTCTCTTTCCTTTGGGAGGGGCCAAAGCCACAGCTCTCCTCTGTTCCCCCCACCTGACACAGCCAGTGCCCAAAATCTCCTTCTGCCTCTTGCTGGGAGGGCACAGGGCCTGGGTACCCCTGGCAAGGGTTGGGCCCGTTCCTCCACTTGCGGTGGGCAGCACCCCTTCTGCCCTGCTCTGTTGGGGCAAGACCCCCTCTGTCTATCCCAGGACAGGGCTTCGGGCCGCGACCTCCAGGGAATCCAGCCGGTTGGCTCCCCGCCAGCTTGGCTAGCACTAGGATTTGACGTGGTGGCAGTGGCCGCTCCACTGGTGGACCAGCAAAGAGGGGGGAGGACCACTGGGGTGTTTTTTTCCTGCCTGGCTGGGGCCGATCTGTCCCGGCTCCCCAATGGCCCGTCCGGTTGCCTCTCTGCAGACAGACCAGCACTTTACCCGTCACCCCTGCCGGGCAGATGCCAACGGATGGCATTGGGCTGACACTGCAGCAAGGGTGCCGCTACGCTCCCCAAAACCACCCATCCTCCTTCCCTTCGGCATTTCCTGATACTGCCCCCCCCCCCCACCGGCCCCTCCGCAACCCTAAGGAGGCGCCTCTGAACTGGCTGGTGAAACGGTTCCCAGCTGCCTCCCCACAGCCGCGCGGTGCCGCTGCCGGCTCCATTGCCCCCGTGCCTTGATGCAGTCGGTCACATGGCACCCGATTCCAGCAGGAGCTGACTGCGGAGGGGGGAGCAAAGGATTGGCACAACCATAGCCTTGGGGACTGTGGATTCTCCCGGGGAGACAGGAAGCAAAGGTGTCTGTCTCTGGAACAATAGGAAGCACAATCTTTTTGTCCTTGTTTTAAACCTGTTTGGGGGCTGATTTTTTACCGCCCGTGAGGCGGGAAGGGGCTCCGGGTGTGCAGCTTGCTCTGGGGAGGTGCGGATTCCTTGGGGGCTTCCAGGATCGGATCTTGGCCTGTTTGTATTTTTATTTTATTGGGGGGCGGGGCGGCCTTTCTTTTTCTTTCCTTTCCTCTGTCATGAATTGCACAATCCCTCCAACGCGGAGGCGTCTCTCGGGCCAGGGGTCAGGAGCGTTTCCGGCTGTGGCAGGGCAGTGGGTGGGGTGTTGCCAGCAGATCTCCGCCCAGGGTCCCCCACCTCTACCCACCCGCAGCCAGGCGGGGAAGGGGCTCTCTGGGAAGTCTGGCTCCTGCCCCCCTCTCACTAAAGCACAGATTGGAGCCTAGCTGCTGGCACCGATCCCGGGCACAGGGAGCGCGCGATAACACGGGCACGCGTTGGCGTGTCTGTGTGCGCGTCTGGCGCTGCTCCCTGCGGGCACCCAGCCAGCCTTTCCGGGCCTGAGCTGCAATTTGCCGGGGTGCCTCCAGCTCTCATCTTCCCCGAGGTGTTGGGGCTGGCTCTCGTCTACACTTGCTCCTGGTGGCGGCTAAGCCAGTGGAGCAGCTCCCTGGGTGGTGGGGACCAGTGAAGATTGCAAGGGATGGGGCTGGTTCAGACGGTCACCCCAATGCTCAGCTGCTTCTCCCAGTCTTGCTGAGGGTGCAAAGTCACCAGTGGGGTGCAGGGATTCACTTGCTCCCCAGGTACCCTGGACTCCACTCAGACCACAGAGCTGACAGGGACGGCTTCCCCTGCGGCATTTCGGCACGTCCCACCACAAGCACAAAAGCCACTGGAACGAGGTCCCCAACCCCCTTGGGGCCACAGGGTCTGGCTGAGGGTGGGAGCGCCTCGGTGCTGGATGGACAGTGGAGGCAGGCAGCAGGATGTGCTTGCTGGGCTGGGAGAGGTAATCTGGAAGCAGCTGTCCCCCTTCCTCGAGCTAGCCTGCAGCCTGCCCCCAGCACAGCTCTCGCCTGGCACCAGCTTGGCGCTGGAGCTCCAGGTGAATGGGGGGTGCTGAGGGCTGGGTGAATCCAACCACTTCCGTTAGGGGCCTGAATGGGAGCTGAGCTCTTGTGACAATCAGGCCAACAAGGCCTGCACCCCCATGGGTGTGGCCTACACCACGCCCAGGCCGCGGCCCCGTGGGTGCGACGTACACCACACCCAGGCTGCCGGCCCCACGGTGCAGTGTATACCATGTCCAGGCTGCGCTCCCGTGGGGGTGGCGTACACCACACCCAGGCTGCCGGCCCCATGGTGCATCGTACACCACGCCCAGGCCACAGCCCCATGGGTGTGACGTACACCACGCCCAGGCTGCCGGCCCCACGGTGCAGTGTATACCACGCCCAGGCTGCGGTCCCGTGGGGGTGGCGTACACCACACCCAGGCTGCCGGCCGCATGGTGCATCGTACACCACGCCCAGGCCACAGCCCCATGGGTGTGATGTACACCACGCCCAGGCTGCCGGCCCCATGGTGCAGCGTATACCACGCCCAGGCCGCGGTCCCATGGGGGTGGCGTATACCACGCCCAGGCCGCGGTCCCGTGGGTGCAGCGTACACCACGCCCAGGCCGCAGCTCCGTGGGTGAAGTATATACCACGCCCAGGCTATGGCCCTGTGGGTGAAGCATATACCACGCACAGGCTGCGGCCCCGTGGGTGAAGCATATACCATGCCCAGGCTGCTGGCCCGGTTAGCCTGCACTTGGACGGATCCTGCCCACGCGCTGCCCAGGCCAGCTTAAAATGGCAGCCAAAGCTCTGGGAAGATGGTGACTGCTCAGCAGGGCTCCTGCCCTGTCCGCTGCGGAGCCTGGGCCCCGCCAGCCAGGCCCCTGCTTTCCCAAGGGTGGCTGGGGGGCCAGGTCCCCGCCTTGGGGAGTTTGACAAGGGAGCAGAGCCAGGCCTGGGGGAAGAGGGGAGGGGACCGTGGTGACGTGGAGGGGGACAGGACAGCTGTGATGGGCTCCGTGGGAAGGGGTGAGCGTCTCTAACTGCCCCCGGGGGGAGCCGGGCCTGCAGGTCGCCCGCTCCCCACCACTGTAAATACGGTGTGCGAGGCATGCAGCCCTCAAGGAGCCGACCCACTGCAAAGCGAGTGGGCCAGTACGATGCAAGTTCTCTTGTGACCTGTGCCCCCCTGTGACCTTCCTCCTCTTAACCTGTGCAGGCCATGCATGCTACAGCAGTAACCTTCTCTGTATAACTCTGGAGTTCCCCCTGCCAATAAAGTTCTGTTTACAAGACTGGACACCCCCCGCCCCTCCCAGCATTGCTGTCTTTTCTCGCTTTCGTTTGCCCCAGGGCGTCCCCAAGGGTGGGAGGATGGGAATCCACAAAGAACCAGGCTGTGGCATATCCAGCTCTGGGACTTACCCGGTGAGAAATGCCCCTGGCACCCAGCCTGTGCCAGTCCCTGGCACCAGTGCCAGCTTGACTGCCATGGCCAGTGGGCTGAGATCTGCTGTGACTTAAAGGCAGTTTGCAGCGCAGTAGCTGAGAGCAGCAATTGAAGGACTGAACGAAGGGCCGGGGGAAGATTCACCCCACCGCCCCATGGTGCCCCATCCAGATGGCAGATCCCACCCACAGAGCAAGGGCCAGCTTTCCCCTACCACCTTCACTAGGGCCAGCGTGTCTCCCTCGCTTCCGCTTCTCAATGGGCAGCCAGTCATGCTGGTGGACAGGCTCCCAACCAGCTGGACTCAGGGCAGCTGGCTCAGTCCCTGTGAGCCCCAGAGCGACGCCAGTATTGGATGGCTGGTTGCTTGCTGTTAGCCCAGAGGGGGTGCAAGCCAGCAACCTGAAGTGCCACACCCAGCCCTGCGCACTTAACCCTGGCTCCAGATAGGTTCACCAGCAAACAGCCCAGGGGAAGGATATGGCTTTCAGGCCTGCCTCTGCCACATACCAGCTGTGGGTCCTTGGTCAAGTCACTTCTGCCCAGAACTCCAAAGGAAGTTACGCAGCGAAAGTCCTTTGGGAATCTGGGCCATCCCGGCCCTGAGCCTGTGAAAGAGGGATAGAGACTCTCGCAAGGGCTTGGCGCTGGCTGGCTGGCTAGTGTTTGGGTCGGAGCTGAGTGACAGGAATGACCATAATCATCTCCCCTAGGGGCAGAATGGCCTGGATCACACCAGCGGAGCCAGCTTGAAAACAAAGGCCTAGCTCCTGCAACCCTCGCTCGCTGCAATGTTCCCAGCCCCATGGAGTTCCCCAGGCTCTGTGTGGGTCTGCTCACCAGCCTCCTGAGGGGTGCTCAGTCTCCAGACATAAAGACTCCTGCTTTACTGAGCTCAGTGGGAGCCGGGTGCCTAACGCCCTCAGGCTGCCTGGACGAGCCCAGCCCAGCTCATGGTGCTGTGTGACTAGAGACCCCGTGTGCTCCCACCTGGTGCCGTGGGTAAGCGCGGCAGGAGACAAGTGCAGCAGGTAAAGCCAAAGGCTAAGGAACCAAGGCTGCAAGCACCAAAGTCTGCCAACTACTGTCAGTGTGGTTAGGCCCAGAGGGACCATGACGAGCGTCCCACCTGATCCCCTGCACAGCAGGGCCGCCCGGGGGGGGGGGGGGGCAAGTGGGGCAATTTGCCCCGGGTTCCACAGGGGCCCCCACGAGAATATAGTATTCTATAGTATTGCAACTTTTTTTTATGGAAGGAGGCCCCGAAATTGCTTTGCCCCAGGCCCCCTGAATCCTCTGGGCGGCCCTGCTGCATAGCACAGGCCAGAGCCCCTTCCTTGGTGAGCCCTGCGTTCAGCCCAGAGCTACCACGTTTGGCAGGTTGGTTAGAATGCTGTTTTGGTGACACCCGGGTGGTTTTGGCAATGCCAGCAGCTCAGGTAAGCCAGCCTTTTCAAAGAGTCTGCCAATGCAAAGGCTCCAGTAGAGGAGAGGGCTAGTGTGGAGTTAGGGGCTGCTATTTTTCAGGCAAGCCCTGCACACAAATGACAGGACAGCCCGTTTTTATAGGGCCTGGCTGCGGCTTGATTATTTCGCCCTTCCAGGTGAAACCTTTAATATGAAAAAGAGCTGGCCCATGTTATAAGCACAGTGATGCACTCTGGCTGGGCAGTCACTTACACAGTGCCTCTAGGAGGTAGTGAGGTCTAGTGGAGAGAGCACCGGGCTGGGAGCCGTGTCACCTGTGCCTGACCCTGCCATTGACCTGCTGCACACAGCCCTTCCTCATTATGTGCGTTTGCTTCTCACCCCCTGGACTCTCTTGGCTGTTTAGACTCTGGAGCAGGGACCAGCTCTCACTATGGTCTGTACAGCACCTAGCACAACAGGGGCTTGAGTTCATCTGGGGCCGCTAGGCAGTACTGACATACAACGCATAGCAAACACTAGCCGCCAGTACGTGGCTAGTGGCCAGCACACCCAAGGTGTGTATGTAATGGCTGATGAACACACATCCTAGCTGGCCCGTCTTGCTGACTATGGGCCTCGTCCTGCGTTTGCTAAGGCATGACATAAAACAAATGCATTGGCAGGCGTTTTCTCAACATCTGTGCCCATAGGCCTTGCGTTCCTTGCCTCTGAAATGCAGCCACCTCTGCGGTGGAGCACAACAGCTCCCAGCAACGCCACAGCCCAGGAGGTGCTATGGTGCATGTAGGCCTGGCAGAATTTGCATTTGATTTTTTTTCTAATTGCAACAGATAATATTGATGTTTCTTTTGAAGCGGTTTTTTTTATCCATGTAAATGGTCACAGCTGTGCAAAATTATGAGTCTTAAGCATTTTTTTTTTCATCGCTTGAAATGTTCACAGTTGTGGGAAATCACGGGCGAAGGAGTTGCACAATAATTGTTTAAGGCCTATAGATCGTCAGACCCACAAAGTTAAAGCAACCTAAATAGCTGCCCCTACAGCCAGCATTATGACACACTTCATACACGTAAAGGTGCCCCCCCCACCAATAAGGCCTCAGACTCCATTTTCCCAGCTCTCCATTTCAATTATCCTCAGCGTTTCTGTGTCCTGTGAAATCCATGTTTACTGCCATTGACCGATAAAACCCTCAACCTGCCAAGCCTAGGCAGGAGAGATCAAACTGCACCAGTAGGCACGATGTAATTACCAACGCTGGAATTTGGCCAAGACACTGGGGTTAACATGCCTGCTTTTACAAAAGGTGACGGAGGATCTTTCATGACCACAGGTGTTCAGGACCTTGGGTTTTTTAAGGCCTCATCCCTGAGAGAACATTTCCAGCTGCAGAGAGCCTCCTGGTCTCATTAACTCAGCGCCAACGCAGAGAGTACAGCACAACTTACCAGACTCCCACCACCGTCTCCTGTAGCATGCTCAGAGGTCTGCCCGCTAAATGCTGGCCAGGCCTGGCCCTGCTTAGTATGGGCAAGACCGAGGAGCACAGAGCCGGAGGGGTAAGGTAAGCACGGTAGTCCCTGAATGAAACCTAAGCTTAGACAAAGAGGCTGTGGGTTTGTGTAGGGGGTGTGTCTGTGGGGGTGCATGTAGGGGTACGAATGCCGTGTGTGTCCACAGGTGTTTATGTGTGTGCCTGCCTGTGTGTGCATATGTGTGACTTGCATGTGTGGTTGTGTGCATATATGTGTCTGAATGCATATGTGGCTACGTACAGATCCCCGTGGTTCAATCCAACGCTGGCTGTGTCTGTACGAGCGGCAGCAAACAGGTCTAGAGGGAGCATTCTCCGTAAGGGTGACCCCGAGGCCGGAGGTCTAGGAACCAGTCCCACTCAATAAGGCTCAGCATGGCTGATGGTACGGGGTTAATTTCACCCTCACAGAACAAGATTGAACCTGACTGGTGCCGACATAACCCACAAGCCACATTAGCTTCCGTCTTCTGACCACATCTGTCCCCCCCAAGACCTGCCTTTTGAACAAAATGTAAAACGCACAGCGCAGGGGAAGCGATTTGCCTGTGTGAGAGGCTTTAGCACAGCGTTTGCATCAATCTGGCAGCCACAGTGAGCCTGAAACCAGAACTGGTAGGGAAACATATGCCCCCATTCAGCCTGCATGCTGGGGCAGTCCAGCCACATGCAAATGGAGACTTGGGCGTGTAGGGATGTGACCACAACCTCAGCCTTTCCAGCATCGCCAGCACCTGCACAGGGGCAGATGTCAGCTCTGCCTCTGGCTGGCTCCGTGATCAAATGCCTTCTCTAGGCACGCAAGGCCACGCAAGGCAGCCTTACAAAGGGCCTCGCACACCAAAAGCCTCCTCACACGTGTGGGGAAAAGACAAAATGGGGGCTTTTTCAGCAAAGCCACCAAACCCACCTTGGTATTGTAGAGCCAATGAGTCTGGCTCCCACTGCTCCAGCTGGGAGCCCGGAGTAACTCAGGGCAGGCTAAGGAGGGACTCTAGGGTGAAAGGGGTGTAAACAAGATCAGAATCAGGCCCAACTGAAGGGAACATGGTCCAGATCACGCTCCCCCAGGCCCCATAAGAATCTATATTAGCTGCCTCCTTCAAACTCACCTGCCTATCTTGGGTACTTTTATGGATCCCGTCATTGTAGCATCTGGGCAGCTCACAGTCTGTATTGACCCTCACAAAGGTAAGTGACTCACCCAAGGTCACACAGGGAGCCTGTGGCAGAGGGAATTGAACTTGGGTCTCTGAGAGCAAAGGCCAGTGGCACTGTCTCTCTCTGCCAGCATATTTAACAGGAGCAAAATCTAGGCACAAAGAAAGTCAATTGGCTGCGTTGCCTAGTGGAGACAGCATTAGCCTAGTACTCAAAAGACTTGGGTTCTAGTCCTGGCTCTGTCCTGGCCTGCAGGGGTGACCGTGAGCAAGTCATTTCCCTGCTTAGTGCCTCAGTTTCCCCATCTGTAAAATGGGGATAATGCCCCTGAAGTGCTTTGAGATCTGCAAGTGGAAAAGTAGGTGCTAATTCCTAGTATTATTTCCATTGACTGCAATGAGCTCTGGATTAAGCCCTAAATGCAGCCAGGGGACAAAGCCCCAAATGTAGCACAATACATACAGGAGCTGGAAACTCTTTCTCGGCCACAGCTGCAGAGCAGAACTAGGGCATTTCTCGCTCCCAATCAATATCATCAAAGCGACACTGAGTTGTTAGACTCATCTTATAAGTGCTACTTGCTCCTTCCACCACAAAGCAGGAGAAAATCAAAGGTGGAAATTCATGAAAAACACACTTCGCTCGCATGCAACGTTGCTCCCCGTCTTAAATAACACTGAGGCTAGGACCTGAACAGTCCCAGGGAGAAACAGAGAATGTTCAAATGTGCCGGCCGAGCTCTAAAAACGGCCACCAGAACACAGCCTCCGGGAAGAGCAGATTAAACTCACGGAGAGGCTAGATTGCTATAGATCCCTGCACCAACAGTTCGCTCTACCAGATTGGCTTGCTGACGTGAACTAGCCAGCCCAGAGGCAGCGAAGGCAAGCTGGGAAGTCAGCCTGGGAGGTGTAAGAGCCACCAGACACCCAGTAAGGAATGATTTGTCGAACTAACGGCTCTCCCATGCCAAAGTTGGAAAGGCAGAGGCATCAGGGTTCTGGGAGACATACAAGAGGAGGCAGAAATGGCTTCCTGATATGGGGCAGCCAGCCAACGGATTAGAAGTGAACAATCCGCCCACACGGACATAGCCTGGAAAGCGCAAAGGCCTCGCCTGCAAACAGAGGGGATTGAGATTTGGCAGCCCCATCATGCCAGTAAAGTTTATTGAATGTAACTGACGTGAAATTGATTATGTTACTGCAAACCTGCATGCACTCACCTTGCTATGTTTGGCTGTATTTTGTGTGTGCGTGTGCACGTGCGCGCACAGCACTCACATCCATTCACAGTATGAAACTGAACCACAATCCATTTCTAAGAGATAGACGGAAATACACTTTATTTTACACACATCATCGCTAACCCGTGGAACTCCATGCCACAAGAGTACGCTGAGACCAAGAGCTTATTAGGATACAATCAAGGATTAGACATTTAAATGGGCAATGAGAGCATCCGCAGTCATAGCAGGGAAGATTTAAAAGGTGTATTAAGGGATATAAACCCGCATGCTTCAGGGCAAAACCCAAACCCCTCACTGATAGGAGTCAGGAAGGAACTTCCCTGATGGGTAGGTTACTCCGTAATTATTCCTTGTGGGGCTTCTGAGGCACGTAACACCAGCTGCTCCTGGAGCCAGGACACAGATCTCAATGCACTGATGGTCTGGTTGGCCCTGACAACTCCTGTGTTCCTAGTGATCTAGTTACATTTTCAGGGCCACCTTCCCAAGGAAAAGGGCTGGGACCTTAGACTAAACTGTCCAAGCTTGGGGCTTTAAAACTCAGCCTTTGGATCTGTCGTTAGGCACTTTCACAAGCACACTTAGGTGCATAAAACGGATGAAAGGACCCACCTCCAGGCTCATTTGGAAGCCACTGGCCTCTGTGAACACCACAGAAAGCTGAGCATCCTTAGCGTGACTAATTCCCTTGAGCGAAGTGAGGGCCATGCTAACGTGTGGGGCGCCTGCCTTGCGCCAGGGGGCTGCCTTTGTTCCGACGGTGGTGGGCTGTGTTTGTTTTAATGGGTGCTTGCCGGTGAAGGTAGAGCAACGCAGCACCAGGAAAGCGTGTGAGGTGAGTGTGTCTGGGCTAGTGTCTGCGCCGATGGCAGTGCGCCCCAGTGACATCGCACGTAGGGGCACGCACAGGGGAGGTCATACGCGTGGCGGGATGGGCGACAGCAGGAGCCCAGAAAAACCCTTCCCACAACAGTGAAGGCGACAGGATTTCTTGTAACCATTTCCCATGGCCAGACAATGCCAGGCGGGGAGACGAAAATAGAAGATTCAGGCGTTGGGGGAGAAGGTGGATTAACGGCACCTGAATCGAGGCGCGGTGGCCAGCAGCGTACTCTAGAGACAAATGTAATCAGCTCTTTGTTTTTGTACTTGCCAAGCTGGCAATGAGCGCTACAGAAAAGCGATAGCTAGCCAGACAGCTAGGACAGAGATCTGAGAGCGAGCCGAGCGAGAGACACCGGAGCCAGAGCACGTGAACCAGCTAGCAAGAGCAGGAGACGCTAGATGGAGGGCACGCACAGGAGCGAGCACGAGCCTATCAGATTGCATTAGCAGCACGGCCAAACCAGAAACTGATCTCGGAGAGCGTCTCGAGTTTTTTAGGTAACAGATTAGCAGGTTGCAGGCGGAACGAGGCACAAGGAGAAAGATACAGCCCCCTTCGCGCACATGCATACGCTCCTTTAACGGGGCGGGGGAAGAGAGGACAATAAATGACCCAGTGGGGCAGCTCTGAGCTGGCACTAACAGATGGTGAGAAATAATACAAACTAATATATGCATCGCGGCAGGCTGGGGTTTAATAAAAACCTTCTCGGAATCTGCCTGCTCCCTGCCTCTCGCTCGCTTAATGAATTCCTTCAGTGTCCAATTTGCAGCCGCCGCCTGCCACGACTCATTAGAAAACAGAGATGCTAGCCCGGGTTTTACTGCCTGCAACAGCAGCCACAGAAGCAGACAGCTTCACCTGCGGAACCCGGGCGGGAGTGGGAAGGCGTTCGGCCTGCCCCTGGCTTGGCTAGTCCGATGCTCCACTGGGCACGGGGGGTAGCGGTTGCCACACCATTGGCCCTGGCCCTGCCTGCTGATGGTTTCCGGGAAGAGGGACACATCTGGACGCTGGCAAACAGGCGGGGCCCCCTCCTGGGGCTCAGGTAAGCCAGGGCGAGACTTGACATTAGTGAAATGTACGTGCAGCCTAGAAACATGCAGCATAGGCTCCGAAGTGGAGGGGTGCAAAGGACGGACCCTCTGGGAGTCGGGCACGTTGCCTCAGTACTGGGGAGCGAGCAGGAGCCGCGGGAATCCACCCTAAAGATGCCTGGAGCCCCAGGTTCCAGCCAGGCCTGCGGCAGCAGCTGCCCAAGGATAAATTTGGGATGAGTCTGAGCCAGCTCCCCAGCAGGCCTGGGCCAAGTAGATCGTGGTCCTGTTCCCAGGACCTGCAAGTTCTTCCCCAGGGTCTGCCACCCCCGAGGGTGCCGCTGACCATGATGATAAATCTCAGAGATCATCTGCCTCCCAGGCCTGCCACCCTACCCCCTTGGGCTCCTCTGCACCTCGAGCGAAGCCTTGGACAGGGCCTGGGTGTGCAGGGAAAGCCCTGCCTAAGCCGCTTCTCCCACCCAGGAAAGGGGACGTTGGAGTCTGAGCTACGGGCATGGTGCCGGGCCTGGGGCTGGCTTTCCTGTTACCCACAAGGGAGCCGTTACCCTCGGCCCGCAGCTCAGCCATGCGCCTGTGCTGGGCACCGTCCATGGTCGTTGCACAGGATTGGGCCCCACGCTGCCCCAGAATCGCTGCCCTGGGGCAGCAGCTGGGCCAGCCCCTGACCCAGCAGGCATTTGGCAGCGCAGACCAGCTCCCTCGGCTAACACTCCACTCCCCAGAACCGCCTGCTGACCTCCCCTGGCAGCCGCGTACGTCACATGCACAGCCGGGCAGCCGCCCGTCTTGGCAGAGGCTTTCTGAGGCCCCTCGGGGCCCATGCTGGTGGGGAGGGAGCCCCCCCTGGCCCTGGCAGCCGCACAGCGCCTGCGATGCTGTGGGCACGAGGTGCCCGCGTAATGACCTGTTCGAAAGTGGCCGTAAGAGCCCCTCTTACCCAGCTGCCTGTTGTGAGTGCATTAGCCGAGGCTTCCGGGCAGACCTCGACGTCCGCGTTGCTCTAGCTCACCCCGGCCAGCCTCGCTGCCAGTCGCGTGCAATGGCCTCCATTAAAGCACCCGGTGCCACGCGGCTCGTGTTTGGAGCATGCCCGGCCCGGCCCACACCACTGCTCCGGCTTGTCTGCGCTTGGGGGCCGCTGCTCCGGGAAAGGGGCACTGGGAGCTGCTGAGGGGCTGGCAGCCCGGCTACCCTAGCTGAGCCCTAGGCAAAGGGGCCAGGCTGCTGGGGGGGTGAACACACAGGGCCGCAGCGCAGGGTTTCGCACATGGTCGATAGGGCAGGGATTGAGCAGCTGGTTGGTCTGGTGGCCAAGCCGCTTGCCTGGAGATGTCAGTTCAGGTCCCACCTCCGCCTCAGACGCCCTTGGGTAAATCGCTGAAGCTCTCTGGGGCTCAGCCCTCCGCCCCCCGTGCCAGGGGATAATACGGCTTCCTATGCCCCCACCCCGGCGGCTGCTTAGAGGGCAAGCGCTTGGGCAGGGGCCATCTCGCTATGGGTCTGTGCTGCTCCTGGCTCTGTTCTCGGCCGGAGGCTCTCGCTGCACTAATAATAATCAAGACTGGGGGTTGCACCCCTCAGGCTTCTCCCAGCAATGGGGAGAGATGGGGCTAACCCACAGGTGCCAACTTTTCAATGTGCTGGGGGAGGGGGGGACTCGACCGCCAGCTCTGCCCCAGGCCCCACCCCTGCCACCCCTTCCCCCAAGGCCCTGCCCCATTCCACCCCCCTCCCCTGAGCACGCCATGTCCTCACTCCTCCCCGCTCCTCCCCAGAGCCTCCTGCACAGCGCGAAACAGCTGACTGCTGCGGGCGGGAGGCACTAGGGGGAGGGGACCCACCATTTTTCTCCCTGGAGTCGGCACCTATGGTCTAACCCCCGGTGGAAAAGCTCAGGCTGGAGGCAGAACTCGGTGACTGCTGCTCAGTGGGGCCAGCGTGCGGTAGTCCCCTGCCGTCACTGGAGCAACGTACGCCACCTGGGGACCCAACCCGCTTTCTCTGTAATAGCCCGAGTCCAGTCAAGGGAAGCTCCCTTTTCCCCCTCTGGGCCTGCTCTCCCTGCATGTAGCCAACCACTTCCCGGCCCTCCGGGAGCCCAGCCATCTCCACGTGCACCTCCCAGATTAACTGGGTCCCAGCTGGATAGCCCCACCTTGCAGAATCCCACTCCCTGGCTGCAAGCCCAGCCCCAGAGCAGGGGTTGAGCCCACCCCCTCGGGGCACAGAGACCGGCACCATTCAGAGCTGACACAGCAGTGAACCCAGCCTGGGACTGAGCCTCCCCCATGGCCCTGCAGCAGCGCAAAGCCCCCGCCCCCAGCCCTGCTGTGCCAATATCCCACCATCCATGTCACTGCAACAGGGATAACTCTCCCTGCGGCGCTGCAGTGGGGCTCATCAACCCACCTACTTGGGATTCTTCAGGCACGGGGGTTAGAAATAACCCAGACTAAAAACGTAAAGCGCAGCGGCAGCTCCGGGGAGGTATGAGCAGAGCAGGGCTGCGCACACACAATTGCGTGCACACAGACCCACTGACTAACACACAACTGCACACACAGACACTCACTAGCATTCACAAAGGCTCACACAGACACGCTAACGTACAATTGCACGCAGCCACACTCGCGAACACACTCACACATGCTAACAGGCAGAACTGCTCACTCAGCTACTTGCTCACATGCACAAGCATGTGCGGACACACCGACACACACACTCGTGTGCATAGACACACACGTCGACACGCCCCGTTGTGCACACTCGCACTCATCAGTATGCTGATAGGCACACACCTGTATGCACAGACTTACACGAACAGTCACACAGCTACAGCCCCACACAGGTGTGCACACATGCTTACACTAGCCTACCCACGTCATGCACACCGACATGCTCACACTCATATATACACATGCACACATGCTTACACTAGCATACCCACATCGTGCACTCTGACATGCTCACACTTACATACACATGCACACATGCTTACACTAGCATACCCTCGTTGTGCACACTGACATGCTCACACTCACACACACATGTGCACACATGCTTACACTAGCATACCCATATCGTGCACACGACATGCTCACACTTACACACACATGTGCACACATGCTTACACTAGCATACCCACATTGTGCACACCGACATGCTCACACTCACACACACGTGCACACATGCTTACACTAGCATACCCACGTCGTGTACACTGACATGCTCACACACACACATGCTTACACTAGCATACCAATGTCATGCACACTGACATGCTCACACTCACACACACATGCTTACACTAGCATACCTATGTTGTGCACACCGACATGCTCACACTAACACATCTATGTGCCTGTATGTGGCCAACCACACGCAGAGCTACACAAACACACCCTCATTGCCAGACACATGCACACTCACCGTGTGAAAACAAAGCCAACCAGTGGGGGCCGCATGTCATTTGAATCTGCTTCCTCCTTGGTTTTGCACTAATGGAATTCATGCCAGGCTCGAGCTTTTGAATTTGTGAGCATGCACCGGGATTGCAGTTCTCCAACCGGCCCGTGACTCCCGTGCGCGCAGGCAGGGGATGGGCGCAAGGAGCTGGGGCAGAGGAGGATTGGAAGGGGATGCACCGGCTGCCAAATGGAGATTGCGCCGCAGGAAGCCAGCCACAGGATGGACACGAAGCCAAGATGACTCTGAATTAGGGAATCTGATGCGTGGGATGGTCAAGGAGCCGCAGCTGCAGATCATCCAGAATCCAGGGGCCTGGCTGGGCTCCAGGAGCCTCTCCCAGCATCTCCGGGGTGGCCAAGTGCACTGAGCTATTTGCTGCTTTGCAGAGCCCCTGCGCAGCTGCAGAAGCTGGGAATTGCCAAGGTGGCTAAACAGCCACTGCTGCTCCGTGCCCTCTCAGCCAAGCGCTGGAGCAGCGTCCGTGGTGCAGCTTGAAGAACACCGGGCATCTGGCCCAGGCAGGGTTGCTGAGCCCCTCTGCATGTTTCTTTGGCCTCCTCTTTGGAGCAGGCTGGCGTCTCCTGCCCACACCATCTGCCTGGACACCCCTTTGCCGGGGCTGGTCCCAGGCTGGAGAGTCTCCAGGAGCTTGGCTCATGGACATTTCAGGCCTCCAGAATTCAGTGCGAGAGAGATCAGGCCACCGCTCAAACAGCTGCGGCTCGGGGGCTTCAGCTGGGCCCGATACGCTCAGAGGGTTGTCGTGCAGCCAGCCTGGGAGCAGGATGGGGAAGGTGGGAGGCGGGGGGGGGGGCTGAGAGAGGGGGTGAAGCACAGGAAGGTGGGGGACGGGGATCATGTTGGGGGGGCTGGGCGAGGAGATGGGGAGACTGGAAGATGAGGGAGGTTGGAGGATGGGAAGGGGAGCTGGAGAGAGTGGGGGGGTGGGACGGGAAGTGTCAGGGGTTGGGGTGAGTGGTGGGTTGGGAGGGGAGGTGTCAGTGGTTGAGGGTAGGCGGACAGTTGGGAGGAGAGGTGTTGAGGTTGGGGGAAAGTGGGGGTGGGAGGAGAGGTGTCGGGTTGGTGGTAGGTGGGGGGTTGGGAGTGGAGGTGTCGGGTTGGTGGGGGGGTTGGGAGGGGAGGTGTCATGGGTTGGGGGTAAGTGGGGTTGGGAGGGGATGTGTTGGTAGGTGGGGGTGGGAAGGGAGGTGTTGGTGGTTGGAGGTAGGGGGGATGAGGGGAGGTCTCACTGGTTGGGGGGTTGGAAGGGGAGGTCTCGGTGGTTGGGGGAGTGGGAGAGGAGGTGTCCGGTTGGGGTAGGAGGGAGGTGGGAGGGGAGGTCTCCGTGGTTGGGGGTGGGAGGGGAGGTGTCAGGGGTTAGGGAATAGGGAGAGGTTGTCTCAGTGGTTGTGGGGTAGGTGGGGTGGGAGGGGAGTTGGGGTTAGGGAACAGGGAGGGAGTTGGGAGGGAAGATCTTGGTGGTTGGGCGGATGGGAGGGGAGGTCTCAGTGGTTGGGGGTAGGAGGGAGTTGGGAGGGGAGGTCTCGGTGGTTGGGGGGTAGGTGGGGGTGGGAAGGGAGGTGGCAGGGGTTGGGGGGTGGGAGGGGAGGTGTCAGGGGTTGGGGTAGGAGGGAGTTGGGAGGGGAGGTCTCGGTGGTTGGGGGGTAGGTGGGGGTGGGAGGGAAGGTCTCCATGGTTGGGGGGTGGGAAGGGAGGTGTCAGGGGTTGGGGTAGGAGGGAGTTGGGAGGGGAGGTCTCCGTGGTTGGGGGGTAGGTGAGGGTGGGAGGGGAGGTGTCAGGGGTCGGGAGGGAAGGGGAGGCAGGGGCAGGCGGTGGGGGCAGGCAGTGGCTGCCCGTGGAACACAGAACGGAAAGTCCTACACAGACGCCAAGTATCTTGTGCTGTTGCTAATCAAGTCCCCTGCAGCCCAGCCAGCCCCCCTCCCAGGGCAGAGTGGGGGGCTCCCGGGCCCAGGCCTGATGCTATTAAATAGCTTCGCTCCCCACAGCGTCAGACTGCCTGCGCGTAGCGAGGGGGGAGTATGGATGGCTCACTTAGATGGGGAGGTGATTTTAGCCCTGCTGTAAATCCACAGCCCGATTGCTCCCCAGGAGATAATAAAAGAGAAAACAATATCGGTAACACGATGAAAAACTTCACGGCGGAGCTGCGCAGTACAGAGCTTGGGGGGAGGGGGATGGCCCTGGGGGAGGCGCTCGCCTTGCTGGGCTGCGCCAGGTTCTGCCTTGCCTACCAATCCTGCCTTTGGCCAGGGCTCACCGGTGCCCCCTTTGCCAGCGTCCCGAGTGTCCCCTTAGTGCTGCTCACATGCCAGTGAGGCTGGAAATGGGCGCAAATCAGCACAGCGCCCTGATTTCGGAGGCCAGAGGATCTCCGGGTTCACGGGCGGTGGACTGGGCATCAGAACTCCTGAGTTCTCTTCCCCGCTGTGCCACTGACCCGCTGGGCGAGCATGGTTGTGTCTCATTCAGGCCTGCTTTCCAGAGGCATGTGGCAGCCACAACCCTCACTGACGCCACTGGGAGCAAGATGAGCTGAAAATCAGGCCCATGCCACCCGTGCCTCAGTTTCCCCCTCTGTGGCATGGAGATTTTGATACACATTCAAAAGGGGCAGAGCTGGCTCATTCTGCTCCCTCCTCCCTGGTCTGTCCTGGCCAAGCTTTGCTTGAGAGCACCTGGCTCGCTGAGCGTAAGAGCTGCAGAGGGGCACCAGCAGGCAGGGGGAGGTTGGTGCGGAAAGAGAGCTGGGGCCCTCCTGGCAAGCAGAAGGAGGCGAGGGGAAGAGCTGCTGTCAATGGCCCTGCCCTAGACGGCCTCCTTCTTTAAAGCGACCATTGCTGTGGTATCTGGCCACCTGCACCCATTACTGGTACAAAGCCTATCTTGGGCCGGCTGGGACCAAGGGCTCCAGCCAGCTGCCAGCACTTTGGCAGTGGCCTGGGAGAAACGAGTTTGCTGGGTCTCAGCCAAGTGCCCACTCGAGAAGTACCCACGTCACAAAGGGCTGGCGCTCACTGGCACAGCTGGCAAAGGCAGGATGGCAGCGGAGGCTGGATGCCCCTCTCACTCCGAGCCGGGCTTCCCAGCCCTCTCCTAGGCTAGAGGTGGGAGCTGGCAGGAGCAGCAGCCCGCTGGAAATCCCGCTGCAGTCCATGGGCAGACGCCGTGCACCCCACAGGAGCATAGGACGGGACGGGCTCTCTGGCTCAAGCCCATTTCCCAGCAATCGCAGGCCACCCCCCCATACAATCCTCTTCTGACACTCCGCAAACGCCCTCTGGCGCCAGGGGTTTTGGCCGAGAGCAGAGTCCAGAGACCGACTTCCCTCTTCTGCCTGCGAGCCATGGGTCCCTCTGCCCCTTTCCAGCACAACGCACGCAGCAGCCGGACCTCGCCGTCCAAGGCCAGAAGGGGAGTGGCTGGCGGGGCACTGCCCGCACAGCTCTGTGGCTGGGGGGGTCACCCGCAATACCCTCCCGCCAGCCACACAGGACGGCCATGACGCCTTCTCGGCGCCTGTCCTGAACGCTGAGGAGCTGGATCCATCCGTCCACGTCGGCACAGGGCTCTGGGAGAGCTGGGAATTATTGAGATTAACGAGGAACAGGATGGATTGTTTTTCAACTTGCATTTCCCTGCACCCTGGTGGGGGTGGGTGGGGGGTCCCTTTAGCCTGCGAGCCATATGGGAAGGGGTCTGGAATGCAGCCTCCCAGCGGGGCCCAGAGAACAGCAGAAGCCGGGGGAGGAATTTATTGTAGCTGGGAGAGACCCGGGATTTAACGGAGCCACAAGGCTGCCGCCGGCTGGTCACAGCAAAAGTGGCACCTGCCAGAAAGATGCTGCCAGGATGTTTGTCTCTTTCTGTCACCTGTGGCCCGGTTGGAAGTGGCCCAGGTTTGGGGTGTGGGAGTGACTGGCCCGGGAATCCCATTGAGGGAGGGACTAGCTGAGAAATGATCCCTTGGAGAGAGGGGAAGGCAGGAAACCACGCAGCAAAAAGCAAGTGAAACAGGGGCCCAGATGACTCAGCCTCAGAACAGAGAATAACTCAGCGGCCAAGAATGCAGCTGACGCCGTCGCAGGTTCCTTGTGACCGGACACTGAGTTCACAAGGGGCTGGCCTGTTCCCCGCTAGGCCCTCCGGACTCAGCCCCCCGGGTCCGAGTTCGGAACCTGCCTCCAAGGTGCCCCGGGAGCGAACGTTCCCGCCCCGGGGGTCGCCCACTGGCGCCTTTGGGGAAGGCCCAGGGTGCAGACCCCACATTTAGCATCTGAGCGAGGGTTCTTGGGAAGGGGCTGGTCCGGCGCTGATCGGCCGGACGGGGAGTCCGTGTTCTGAGCTCTGCGTGGGCTCTGGGCTATGGTTGAGGCCAGCGGCTGTCACTCCCAGGGACAGAGTTCGCTCACGCCATGGATCTCCCCATAAGAGCAGACTTAGCCCTCCCACCCCAGCCCACAAACACTGGTCTATCCCAACCGGCAGACCCCTGCTCAGAACCGTTGTCACAGCAAGAAGAGCCCTTCCCCTGTCCTTGGACCTATCTGCTTCCAGGGACTTTAGGGGGGATATTCTTGATGCCCAGTTCCCCATTTTGTGTGTGCAAACAGCACCCACATTTCTGCTCCCCCCCCACAAAAAATTGCAGGCATCAAACCTGACTCGTTCCACTACCACCCACACAGCAGGTTCGTCATGCCAGTCTGTGCCCACAGTTAACAAATTCTGTCTATCGCCTGGCAAACATAGCCACTAGCTACACTGCAGAGGATCGGGGTGGGGGGGGAGAGATTGGGAAAACAGACGTTCGCTGGCCTTTGCTCAATGATTTATCTGCCCGATCCCCAGAGCTGGAGGACAAGGGGTCGGGAGCTGTGTTTGCAGACGGATCGTGCGTGGGGATACAGGCGAGCAAACAATTGTGCAACTGCCAGAAAAACACTACCCCCCCCCCGCCCCATCCCCTGGGTTCCAACCTGAGCAAATCCAGACCCAGAGCCAGGCGTGGAGCTGAGCTGGCTAAATAAACCACAGGGAAATCAACCACAAAAGCCCCTTTCAATCTGCACAGCTGCTGGCATTGTCCTGGCAATTGCATCAATCAGAGATAAACATATTCAAAACTCCCTGCCATGGTAAACACTGGGGGGGGGGGGGGCGAGGGAATGTGTTTGTCAATGTGCACTTTGCTCACTGGTTTAACTGTGCATTGCCAGGTGGGTCAGGGCAGAGCCCCACACCCAGAGCTGAGGGGCTGGGGGAAGAACGCCTGGCGATACAGGGATCTCTCCAGGGCTGCCCTACGCCTGTGCCGTCATTTGCATCAAGGCGCCGTGGGCATGACATGCTGCCAGCTCAGGGCGGTCATGCTCAGCCCCCGCTTTGCCCTGGGGTCAATGACTCCAGGGCCATGTGAAATTGAGCCCAGGGAACTGGAGCAAGGAGCAGCACAAACCCCGGCCCCTCTGGGGAGCCCTTACCCACTAGGGGAACAAAGTTCGGTGTGGGAGGGGAGTGAGGAAGCAATCACAGGTGTTGGGCCAAATCCTCAGCAGGTGTAAACCGGCCCAGCTCCATCGAATTCAGCGATGCCGTTGTCCAGCCACTCAGGAGCAGGCCCGTCGCTCCTGCGGGTTTCGCAAAGAGGCGATTTCTCAACCCGGCAGAGCGAGGGGGCAGTTCCCAGAAGGAGACCCAAGGCCGCCCCGCGCCCGCCCCTCGCTCACTCTCCCAGCCCCAGGGCCGATGGGCTAGCGGGACCACTATAAAGAGCCAGCCCTGGGCACACACAGGGCAGTGTCCCAGCAGCGAGGAGCAGCCAGAGACGAGACTCAGCCAGGTGGCATCGCAGTCAGGGAAAGGTAGGTACAGACTCGAGGCTTTCGCTATTGATTCCGTCTGGGAGAGTTTCTCTTGCAAAGGGAGTCGGGGCACATCCCAGCCAGGATAATCTTCCCAGGGGTGTTCAGGAGCCCCCGATTCCCAGTGGCGCTGGGCACCCACAGCTCCTGCTACCTTCAGGGGGGCGCTGGGTGTTCAGCACGTGGGGCAATGAGGCCAGATCCTCTAGCCTGGCTGAGCTCAGCACGGGACTGGGGATCAGGGGGCTCAACGCCACTTGTCCTGGACCAGGGGCTGCCTGAGAACCGATCTGCTCCCCCGTGTAAGGTCAGGACCTGTTGCCCACTGCCCCCAGGGGCCATTCTGGAACAGGCCAGGTGAAGACGTGCCCTGACCATGCCTGCTTTCCCCATGGACGGGGGCTGGGAAGGGCTGGCCTAGAGCCTGTGTGCTCCCCTTACTCTAAGGGAACCCCAGGTGGCCAACCAAGGGAGCTTTGCAGCTGCTTTGCCATGCCAGAGCAGGGCCCAAATGTGGCCCCAGGAGGGACCTACCAGCAAGGATCTCCCCTCTCCCCTCCAGTAGAGCGTCCTCCTGGCTGGGGGAGGAGGGGAACCTCAGCAGTGGGCCTGGGCAGAGATGAAAAAATGGAGACTCTGAACACGGTTGGGAGCCCAGGGCTGGACCGGCAGGGGGCAGCGGGTGAGGATGGAGGGGCATCGGCAGGATTGTGGGGCGGGGGGCATCCTAGGGCTGTGGGGCATGATTGAGGAGCCCTGTGCGGACACAGGGAGCAGGGTGTTTGTTCAGCACCTGCCTGACTCCAGCCTCCCTGCTCAGCCTCTCTGCTTCCCAGGTCCCTTTACCGCCGACTAGCTGTGATGGCCCACTGTGTGTTCCTCCCTGCAGAATGAGCCGCTTGGGGATCGCCGTGCTGGCTGTACTCATGTCCTCCCTTCCCTGTTGGCTGGGCGCCCCCTGCCCACCCGTGCCCACCCCCAGCAACATCACACAATTCGTCTGCGTCTCCCCATCCCTCAGCAGCTTCCCGACTGGCTTCCCTGAGGAGACGCTGATGATCTCCATGGAGTTCACCAACCTCTCCAGCATCGGCCCCGATGCCCTGCAGAAGCTCCCCAAGCTCCAAGAGCTGCACCTCTCCAGCAATCAGCTGAGGAGCGTCCCCGGCAGCCTCTTCCGGGATCTGCCAGCGCTGCGGGTCTTGGATCTCACCAACAACCTCCTGGAAGATCTGCCCCCAGAGATCGTCAACTCCTATAGCCCTCTGCAGCACCTGGTTCTGAATGGGAACAGGCTGGAGGCCTTGGAGCCAGCGTGGTTCCAGACGCTGGGGCAGCTAGAGTGGTTAGATGTGTCCAATAACCGGCTGCAGGCCCTGCCTCCAAAGTGCTTCCAGAACCTGAGCAGCCTGAAAAGCCTTGACCTGTCCAATAACCACCTGGACAGGCTGGCCCCGGAGCTGCTGGCCGGCCTGCCCAGCCTGGAGAGGTTAAACCTGGAAGGCAACCGGCTCCACTCCATTGTCGAGCACACCTTCGACCTGGTGCCGCACCTCAGTTACCTCTTCCTCCAGCACAACAATCTGAGCTCGCTGCCTGTGCAGCTTTTCCGGGAGCTGGGCCAGCTGCGCCACCTGGATCTCTCCAACAACAGCCTGACCTTGCTGTCCCCCTGCTTCTCGGAGCAGAACCTGACACTGGATCTGGATCTGTCCGGGAACCCGTGGGCGTGTGACTGCGCCATGCTCTCCTTCATGCAGTGGGTGACAGGCCACTCGGTCGGCCTGTATGCCTCACAGTACACCCTCTGTGGGACCCCCGAGAACCTCAAGGGCCAGACGGTAGCAGCCGCGACCAAGGACAAGCTCACTGCTTCCTGTTCAGCTGCACCAGCAGAGCACCCGAGCCCCTGCAGCCACCCTCGGGGCCAGGCTTCCTAAGCTGAGCGTGGCTGACCCAGGTGGCAACACCCAGCTCCGGTGGGCAGCTAGACACGGTGAGAGCTGCGGGCACTGCCATCTTCAACCCCTCACCCCGCCACTGGGCCCCCGGGGCAGGATGATGTTGGTGCCTTCCTTACCAGGGAATCCCAGCAGCACCCACCACCCTTCCCGTAGGACTGGCCTTTCCAGCTCAGGTCTTTCCCATTTGCCACTACCAGCTCACCCGCCAGGTCACTGATCAAATACCTGCCCACGTGCAGCAGGAAGGATCAGTCCCACCCACAGAGAAGCCCATGGCTGCACAGCATTTCCCAGGAGGAGAACACCCCCCCCCTCCTCCATGCCCTCCTGCCTGATCCTTTCAGCCCCTCACCCCTACAATGCCTCAGAGACAGGAGCTTCCACACGCCTCCCCCCAGGCAGCTCCCTTGCACAGCCACACGCTCGTGTGGGATGGTTTCCACTAAGCACCCAACAGCTCCCGCTTCCCCTACCCAGGAAACCCCTCCCTAGAAAAAAGCCCAGATGTCTCTTAGGATACTCTCGTCCACCTGGGATTTGTTCTTATTCAGGTCCCAGCTTCCGAGCCTGGCACCCACATCCCTTGCCTGGCACCGAGTAACCTTGGAGGCATCAAGGAGCCTAAATTGTGGGGTTTGGGTGGGCTCTGGGAAGTTGGTTTTATAGGAAACAGGATGGGCTGGAGTTAAGCTCTGCAAGAGGTTGGCTTGGATCAGGGTCCCTGTCCTTGGGCAAGGTTCCCACCTCATCCCAAACATAGCACCATTCCGCAATCAGCAACACGTACGCAAAGCTCCCTTCTGAGCTGGCTACGGGCAGGGTTTCCCTTTCCCACCCTTCCCCTGGCTGGCCTCTTCAGAAAGAGATCCTTTCCGCCGAGTGCAATCTAATAGGACTGACCTGATCTGGCTACCAAGGGGAGTCAGCTTAGCTCAACCACATGCCTGTAATGCATCTCCTTGTAGAAGCAAAGGCGGGCAGTTGCAGGCTGGATGAATGCTCCCACTACAAGGTCCAAGAACATGAATCCCCCATCCCAGGCCTCTGTTATCCCGTAAAAGATGCTAGGACCAGGCATCCCCTCCTGGTCCCAAAGATCAAGGAAGGTTGGCGTTGAAATGAAAGCTCTAGAGAGAGAGAAACATAAGCCATGCCTAAATCCGGCTGCTCTGGTCAATGTCACCCCGTCCCTGTGAATGTTCTGGCCCTCGTGATACATTGATTGCAGCCATTGTGTTTTTTTAATTGGAAACAAAACACGGAATGTTACACGTTAACGTCTTGCTGGCAAATTTATAGCGCAACTAGGGTCCTAAGGAAGGTTTAAATTAAACTGAATTGTTTAAAGCTGTCGCACAATTTGTCCTGATTTATCATGCCAATAAAAACCATGAGCGAGCGGCACCTCTGGACCCCGGTGTGGGTGGCTGGGCTTTTGTTTTATAAAGAGAGGCTGCTGGCTGTTGGCGTAACTTGAAAATCATCACGGTAAATACGGGGGACACTAAGGAGTCTCTGATTCGATGCAGCATGGGGGAGGAGGACAAGGGCTGGTGGGGGTGAAGGTTAACTGGTGGCCTTGGAAAGCCTCCAAAAGTTTGGCCCCTTCTCGGAACTTTAACCGTCTGCAAACTCAGGCTGGGGGTGGGTGTGTGTGTGTGGCCTCCTAGGAGCCGGTTTGTTCTACAGATGCTCCTGAGATGCAGCTTCAGCACCTGACCCTGGACCCTCAGCTTCCCCAAAGTTCTGGGGTCCTGACTCAAGCTCAGTTTAGCCCTTTCCAAAGAGATGGACCCAGTGGCCAAGCTCAGCTCCAGATGGCCACTTCCTGGCCAAAAGGGAGTCAGGACTCCTGGGTTCTGTTCCTGGTTCTCTGCCCCAGGCTCCATGCCCAGGGCCGGCGGCTGGGCTGCTGTAAGGGGTGATAGTGTCTGTGCATGTGCAGAAGCGCTTGGAAATCTGCAGCTGCATCATGCCAAGCTTCTCACTGCCACGCGTGATGGGCCTCGGGGCAGATTTCCTCCCGCGATCCCACAGCGCACGGTCCCCTGTACGAGCTAGAGCTCTGTAACAGGTGCTGTTGGGGCCGTTGGCCCAGTCCCACCTACGATTCACGGCGCGGCATCCACGCAGGGGCCACCAGCTGGGCAGCACTCAGCCCACGAGCAGCTCCAAAGCAGGGAGTGCGTCACAGAACAATGGGGCAGCACGTTCCAATGGGCCCTTAGCTGAGCGCCTGTGCCACTGGGGAGAGGGAGAGGGTAGAGCTCGTGGGTCCTGATTCTCAATCACTTGGGCACCCCAGTGACTCCACTGGCTTGCTTCTGGTTCACAGCAAAAGGCAAATCGGGGCCAGTGGCTGGACCGAGCTCTGTCCCCGCTTGAGCTAGTCCATGGAAAGAGCTGCTGGTGCCGAGCACCCTAGCGTCACAGGGAAGCTAATGGGAGTTGAGGGCACTCAGTCCCTCGCAGGATCGGGCCCCAGAAGCACCTAGCATTGTTATTATCACTGGCAACCCAGCCCTTTCCCTAACCCAGCCGGCTGGTGAACCCTACGCTCATGGCGTCCCCCTGAGCCCAGAAATGTCCACACCATTTCCACTGCACCTCAGAGAAACAGAAGTCACAGCGCCAGGCAGCCGCCCCCCGCTAGCCCCAGGTCCCTGGACCGTCAGTGCTTCCAGGTGATGCCTGCAGGGTCTGGCAGGGGCTAGCACACAATGAACCTGGCTTCTGTTCTCTCCACCTGCACCTGGCTTTCCATGGGAACAGCGCAGCCATCAGCCATGGCAGCCGCAGGAGCCTCTCAAAACTGGAGCAGGTGCCTGGGGCTACAGCGAGAGGGCCCAAAGGACACAGGAGCAGACCCTCCTACCTCCAGTGAAGGCGGCGGAGATGCTTCCCCAAGGGGCCCGCCTGACCCAAAGCCCACTGAAATCAGTGGAAAGACTCAGGTTGATTCAGTGGGTTTTGGATCTGCCCTCTTATTCGGCCATACACAGTCAGTCTTCCAGAGCAGGGGCAATTGCCGCAGGCGACTGCCCTGTCTCCTGATCACGGGCTTCCCCGCGCCGGGAGCAGCACGTCTCCGCTAGAGCGTGGCGCTGCTCGGACCTTAGGCCCCGCGTCGAAGCTGTTACACCCACAAACCCGTCAGCACCATGAGGAATGAGAAGTGGACACGAGACCTATTAGATCACCTGCCCATGGGGCAGGAGGACAGGACTGACCCCGCTTTTCGGAGCTTTGGGCCAGGCCAGTTTTCAGTGGCTCAAGGAGGGGGGCTTCTATCACTCCCCGTTGGGGAGCCGGCAGCACAGAGCTCCCTGCTACAGGAGGGTTCCGGGACGTCCCAGGCCACTGCAGCAGAGCTCCAAACTATACTGCGGTGGGTCCAATTCCTCCTTCACCTCCTCTGCGATATGAATCTCTCATCTCCTGCCTCCTTCCCCCGCTGGTATCTGCCCTATGCACCCTCCCTACTGCATCTGGGAAGCTGCATTTTAGGGGCTTGTAGTGAAAGTCATTGACCAGGCGCCCACCAGTGTCAGCAGCAGCACGGGACCCTGGGATGCAGGCTCAATGTCTAGATATGCCTTGGCTATAATTGGTTATAAGTTACTGTTGCTCCCTCTCTGCTCCTTTTAGTCAGCAGATTTCCCCTCTCCAGGCAACTAATCACCCCCATGCATATTCCAAAGTTAGCTTCCTCTGACAGCTACAGACAATGGGATCTATACGCCCATGCCAGCATGGGAGACGTCTTGTCTGGAGAGCAGAATGAAGCTGATGTTGACAAAGGCGAAAAGAAAAACATCCAGGTTTGCCCAAGTTATTTTCCTCTCCTGCTGATAATAGCTCACCTTATCTGATCACTCTCCTTAGAGTGTGTATGGTAACACTCACTGTTTCATGGAGTGTGTGGGGGTGTGTGCGCCTGTGTGTTCCTACTGTATTTTCCACTGCATTCATCCAATGAAGTGGGCTGTAGCCCACGAAACCTTATGCTCAAATAAATGTGTTAGTCTCTAAGGTGCCACAAAGACCTCCTGTTCTTTTTCCCAGCTAAGACTCCATAATTGACCGGTGGATGAAACTCCCATTGCTCTTGGTCTAGCTAGAGGGAACTGCTACTAGGTGACAGCCATGAAAAACTGCCTGTTTTCCTATGCAAAATGGCCACCTTGTCCCTGGAAATGACATTAAGTTTCACAGGGGCGTGGAGGCATTATAAATTACATAAGCTGTTTAAGGAATAATTTATTGCAGGGCCTAGAAAAACCAAAGGCTTGCGAGGCCCAACTTCCTGATACCCCAGAAGAACCCAAACCCGTCGGCTTTCACGCCAAGTGTGAAGCTGTACAGGCCTCTGCTTTGACTGAAATCCACGACACAGTCTTCCCATATGTGAATATCCTTCAAAGTAACGTCTCCTCCACTGTAAGCCCTAAAGAATGTGCAGTGCTCAGATATAATGAAAGAACCTGCAAACGGGGTCTAGAGAATGTAGAGGAACTAGAAGGATTTTCGTTTGTAGAACCGGAGCAGCAATGTGAATGGTCTGGCACAAGAAGGAAACACAACGCTGAAGGACACAGGCACCTAACCAGGGTGTATCTCTGAAATATGAAAAGAATTTGCAGAAAGAGAGGGGGAAACTCCAGTATAAACAAATGGATGGAACATAGGAATCCTATAAAGAAAAGGATCAAAGGCGTGTGTTATACAACAGCGTCCTCTATCGGCTAGCCACGGAAGCAGCCGAGACGCTAAGAGCGATTAGTTCTGAAACCAGCATATAACCAAGAGGGCACCGTATGGGACCCCTGAATCCACAAATAAGTTTCGGGCCCGCCTCCTGGCCAGCTCTCCCCTAGCTGGGTTACCAGGACAGAAGCAGTGTGATTTCATTTCAGAGATTGTATTTCTCTGTGTTTTTTCAAATCAGCACCTGTCGGTTCCCTCCTAGATACCATTAACTTAGGTTTGAACAGAGCCTGGGAATGGCCACAGTCATTACACTAATTGAACCTATTTCCCCTTGTTAAAGTATCCTCGCACCTTCGCGTCAACTGTCCGAAATGGGCCATCTTGATTATCACTTCTCAAGTTTTTCTCCCCTGCTGGTAATAGCTTCTCTTAATTAATTAGCCTCTTACAGCTGGTATGGGTACTCCCACCTTTTCATGTTCTCTGTATGTATAAATATCTTCTTACTATATGTTCCATTCTATGCATCTGATGAAGTGGGCTGTAGCCCACGAAAGCTTATGCTCAAATAAATGTGTTAGTCTCTAAGGTGCCACAAGTCCTCCTGTTCTATTTGCTGATATAGACTAACATGACTGCTACTCTGAAACCTGTCCCTGAGTCTGCACTCTCCCCACTGACATGCCCAGTAACATAGGTTGGATTTTAATTTGGAACTACGCCAGTGGTTCTCAAACTTTAGCAACCTAAGGACCCGCATTTTGATGTATAATTTTTTCAGGGACCGCCCCCCAAGTCCGTCGGCTCAGCCTTTGCCTTGCCCCCTTCCCCGAGGCCCTGCCCCCACTCACTCCAACCCCCCTCCCTCAGTCACTTGCTCTCCCCCACCCTCACTCACTTTCACCAGGCTGGGGCAGGGGTGAAGGAGGGGGCGCAGGTTCTGGGAGGGAGTATGGGTACAGGACGGGGTGCAGGCTCCAGCCAGGCAGCGCTTACCTCAGGCTCCCGAAAGTGACTGACATCCCTCTGGCAGTGGCTCCTAGGCGGGGGGAGTTCCCAGCCAATGGGAGCTGCGGGGTTGGCATTCGGGGTGTGGGCAGCCACCCTGGCGCTGCAGAGATGTGCCGGCTGCTACCAGGAGCAGCACGGAGCCAGGGCAGGTAGGAAGCCTGCCTTAGCCCCACTGCACCACAGGACTTTTAGCATTCGGGGGGCGCTGGGAAGGAGGAGGAGTTGATCAGCGGGGCCTGCAGACCCCCAGGAGCCCACCGACTCCACTTAGAGAAACGCTGAACCAAGCCATGCTATATATTTATTGATTATTTGAATGTTTCTCCTTTGTCAGTCTAAGTGCATTGGGCAAAGAGCACTTCAAACTTTAAGCAATTGCCTTCGATATTTCAAACCAGTCTCCTTCACACCAAACTCTACAAACAACACGTACATAAGAGCAATTGAAAGGCAAAGCGCAACTTGACTCCTCGGAGAATTACTGGAAGTGCCATAAATGCATTAGGGATACTAAAGAATTGGTAACGGGTGATGAGTAACTGCAGTATGAAGTCCTGGTGCTTGCATTGTTCCTTGATATCACTGCATGGTTTACACAGTAACTGCTTATAGACTTCATGTGTAGTTTATGCTTAGTACATTTGTTGGACCTGCACTTGATCAGAGAACTGTGGGTTATATACTGATGTGGTTCTGGGTGAATTAATACACTTCTGATTGGTTAAGAAAAACTAACTGTCCTTATCTGAGAAATAAGGTTCCCAAGGTAAGATCTGAAAAGAACCCAGCCTTAAAATCAGTAGGCTAGCAAGCCCTGGACTCAATAAAAGGGATTATTCAAATTAAATTCCATCCCAATATTAGTTATGACTTATCATAGAATCATAGAATATCAGGGTTGGAGGGACCTCAGGAGGTATCTAGTCCAACCCCCTGCTCAAAGCAGGACCAATTTCCAACTAAATCATCCCAGCCAGGGCTTTGTCAAGCCTGACCTTAAAAACCTCTAAGGAAGGAGATTCCACCACCTCCCTAGGGAACCCATTCCAGTGCTTCACCACTCTCCTAGTAAAATAGTTTTTCCTAATATCCAACCTAAACCTCCCTCACTGCAACTTGAGACCATTGCTCCTTGTTCTGTCATCTGCCACCTCTGAGCTCCACCCTCTTTGGAACCCCCCTTCAGGTAGCTGAAGGCTGCTATCAAATCCCCTCCCTCTCTTCTCTTCTGCAGACTAAACAATCCCAGTTCCCTCAGCCTCTCCTCATAAGTCACTTATCACACTGGCAAATCTAGTTTGTTAGATTCCAGCTTTAAAATCTAACTGGCACGTCATCAAATTCATAAAATCTCTCTCTCTCTCACACACATACACAGAGTGTGAAACAGCAAGTCCTCACTTTCCTGTAGTCACTTAGGTTCACATGACTGCCTGGAGGGTCATGCATATGCTACGGGCTGTCACCACAGTTCCTCTGATGTGTCACCAACAAACCCCTCCTCCCCACACCCTGCTGCACACATCAATATACTTCCATACAGGAGATGGACCTAAAGCAATGCACTGAACCCAAACCATCCCACCCATATGGGGGAGCTCAGATCTGAAATTAATGGCTTGAGTTTATTTGTACACGATGGGGCACCCTGAATCTGACCCCTTCCAAACTTTAGAGAAGTTCATTCACTTTGTTATACTCCAATCTGGGGGAGGGGAGGATTGTAAAATTACTTAACTTTGCCCATTCAGCATGGCATAAGCGGAAACAACATCCGACAGTCAATGGATTGGGCCCGCTTTACACCAGGGCTTTGTTTGGCTCAACAAGTCAGTTACTGCAGCAGTTCCATTCACCGCAGACAGGATAGCAGACACTGACGCAATCCTGCCAGGTGCTGAGAGCCCTCAATGCCCTTTGAAGTCAGTGAGAGTTAAGGGTGCTCAGCCTGTGGATCGGAACCCCTTGGTCTCTTTCCAGAAGACATTGTGTGTGTATTCAAGTGGCTGAGATGCAACACGCTCTCCGAGTTGCCATGGCAACTTAGCCCTGAATAAGAGGAAACAGCGGTACAAAAACCTCCTGTATTTGCCATGTGCATTACATCACCCTCCTCTTGGGCTTGGAGAAGATGTTCCCGGCACAGCCAGATTTTCAGTGCTCACACTGTGCCAGGCTGGGCTCAGCCCCTACAGCACCTCGTGTGGAGACTGTGTCTCCCCTGGTCCCCTCCCCACGCCGAGGGCTGGCTGTGGGGGAATCACAAGAGATCTGCTGCAGTAAAATAGCTCAGGTTCCTGTGGATCACTCTGGATGTTGGGCTGGGCTGGGAAGTTCTGAATACAAATTGGCGTTTTGGCTCTTTAATCTCATCCCCATTATTCCATTAGCCCCCCCTGTTCTGAGCTTCCCTTCTTTTCAGGGGCTCATGCTGATTTCTAAGAGTCTGGCTTTCAAAGGCGCTGAGACCTCCCATCTGCAGCTGAAGTCAATGAGAGCTACAGGCGCTCAGCACTTCTGCAGATCAGGCTCCTCGAGTCATGTGGCTTTGCGGGGCTGACCCGCTGAAGCGGGGTAGCTAGAAGCTCTCTCCTCGTCCCACGCACCCCGTCATTTCAGGGTGGCTTGGGCAGGAAGCCAGCCCTGTCTTAGGGAAGGATTGGGGGTGGCCATTCATCATTGGTCTCCCTGATATTATTTCCTGGGAGCTCGGAGGACTCAGGCAAATCCCTTGTAACTGGAAATTCTGATCATTTTTATACAGCCAGCGCATTCGTTTTACTGGGCCACGAATGTAGTTGGAGCTGCATAAAGGCCCCTCTAGCGCCAGCTCCTAACCACGGCTGTGCGCAGCTGTCCTGGTATGTGACCGACACTCTGCCCCCGTAGCGCCTTTGTACTGGCCCCACTGTTGCCCACCTCCCATTCAATCTGGTAGGCCGGAGCCAGCAACGGGCATGGGTGCTGCACGCGATGCCCAGAGCGAGCGTTGGGGGTCAAGGGAGGCTTTAGTTTTTTTTGCCACCCTGAGCACAGCAGTCAGGCAGCTTTTGGTGGCTTGCCTGCGGGAGGTCCCCAGTCCCACGGCTTCGGTGGCTTGCCTGCGGGAGGTCCACTAGTCCTGTGGCTTTGGTGTACCCACTGTCGAATTGCTGCCGAATCTGCAGGACTGACGGACCTCCCACAGGCAAGCCTCCGAAGGCAGCCTGACTGCGGCCCTCACAGGGACTGTCAGGGTGCCCCCCTGTGGCTTACCGCCCCAGGCACCCGCTTGGAGTGCTGGTACCTGGAGTCCCCGCTGGTTGGGGTGGGGCAGACTCCAGGGCAGGGCAGAGTGCAGGCAATTGAACAGGAACGTGGGAGGTCTTGGGGCCAAACGCTGCTCCCCGTGACAGCAGGGTGACCCCCCCCCCGTGGGGTTACCTCTGATTTGCACTGGTATGAGCTGCATGATCCCAGCCTCCAGCTAGGAAAGCTGCATCAGAAAACCAAGAGGACCTGTCACTCCATGGCTCACTCACTCGGCCCCCGCCCCATTATATAGAGTCTCTCCTTCCTGCTCCCCCCACCCCCCATGCTGCCTTTTCTTCCGGCGCTCCCCCGACCCTTTTCTCCTCCAAGACCCCCTCAACGTCCCTGGTGTGCTCCCCCCACCCCGAGCCCGTCCAACAGAGAAACCCCCGTGCGCCAGGCAGGCCAGGGAGTGGCAGTCACACGCCTCTCCCCACACACAACTTGCAAGCGCCCCGCAATCGCAACGCACGTGTGCGAGCCCACGACCGCTACGAGCCCGCAACATTCCATCCCTCCGCCTTCCACCCTTCCTGATTGGTCGGGGCGAAGACCTCCCCTTCGCTGATTGGCTTCTGCTCCCTGCCATGTAGCCACCAAGTCCGCCCCTCCCCTTTTATATCAGCTGAGCCCGCAGGGCAGGGGGACGCGCAGGAACGGGACTGGAGCAGAGGTCAGGTCTTGGCGGATTCCTGCGTGAGTGGGGCCCCCGTGGGTCGGATCTGGCCGTGCTGCACCCAAGGCAGGGCTGAGGGCTTCCCGGGGTCTGAGCTAGATGGGGAGGATCGCTCTACCGCGCCCCCCCTCCCGGTACCAGCACGTTCTTCAGGGGCGGCTTTCCGCAGGGGGTGCTGGCTCTGCATGCCCTGGCATCGCTAGGCACTGAGCTCCGGGAGGGGGAGGGCCTGTGCAGAGACCACCCTCCTTGCTTGGAGTTGCCCTACTCAGAACAGCTTCTCTTTCCGGGGGAGGCTGGGGGTGTACGAGGCAATCCCAGTACAATGGAGCTGGCTGCTGGCCTGGTTAGATGCGGGGTTGTCTTTTGCATCCATGGTTTTGAGACTGGACTTCTTGGAGCCTAGCAACACAAGTCACTCGTGCCTCCGACTGTCTCCTTTAAGCCCCCACCGCCCTGCAGAGTCGCCCAAAACTTCAGCCCCCTTCTATTAGTCTCTGCTAATCAGCCCGCTGGGCTGTGAGCCTTGTGTGGAAATACGTAGCTGGGGTAAAGGCTGAAGTGTCTGGCCGCTGTCGTTCCCTTGCTGTCGCAAATGCTTTAGTTCAGCTACTTTTTTTCTTCTTCTAGCCTGCGCTAGAAACCAGCCCTTTAAAAAAGCAGCTTCGCCTTCTAGGTTACTGGAACTTCATGATTAACGTTCTTTTCCCCTCTGTGGCGTGACTCCGGTGTCCCTCTGGCATGAATCAGTTTCACTTTGTTTCCTTGGGATAAGCACATTGTTGCAAACATGGCCAGGGAGGGAGCTGATCCAAACCAACTTTCTGCTGAGTCATTTAAAAAAAGAAGTTGGTGAGGCTTTGCGGATCTCCCAGACCTTCAGCTGAAAAGGGCCTTAACTTTAGGCTTAAACTAACTGAGCCTGCTGGGGATTCTTAAAGAGACAGAACCAAAATCGAGTCCATTTGTTTAAAGTTGCTGAGGGGGCTGTGCCTGTTTCTGAGCGCCCCCCCCCCCCGCCCAGTGTTTATGGTATTGCACTTTCCTACTCTTAAATGTTTCTATCTGCCCTGTTGGGGGAGGGCCCTACCCAAACAGAAGAGGAAACTGACAGACCACAAGGGAGCATCAGTGAAACTGACTAGACATACACTACTATCAGTCACAAAATAAACTGAAACTTAGAGCCTTGTTTCCTCCAACAGTGCAATTCAGAGTAGACTGGGGGTTCTTAAACTGTGGGTCATGGCCTCTCAGGGAGTTGCAAGGTTACTGCATGGGGGGGATGTGAGCTATCAACCTCTACCTCCAAACTCTGCTTTGCATCCAGCATTTATAATAGTGTTAAATATAAACTGTGTCTAATTTGAGTGCAGCCCCCTTCCCTTATAGGTGTACAGTGTGAAAGGGGCCACCAGTAGAAAAGTTTGCAAACCACTGGATTAGACTTACAAAAGAGCTAATGGGTTCTATATCTGGAAGTTTCTAGAAACATTCAAGTGTAACAATAGGTGAATAGCTGTATGAATGGATCTTTTTAAATGCGGTGTCCCTTTAACAAGTCTGAGTATCTATAGTATTGTGCTCTGTGCCAGATAGTAGTGGGTCACTGAGACAGGAAGTAGCCATGTGCCTTATAGGAAGAAGAAAGTATGAAGCCAATATGACCAGCTTCATATGGTGCATGATCAGGGTTGGATGTCTGAAGCCAGCCACAGCTGGGGGTGTTTCAGAAACCAGTGTGATTTCTAGGTGCCTCTAGGGGGCAGTACATCTGAGTGGGGCAGGTTTGGCTGAGACAACCAATAAATTGAGGCACCGCCTCCTCCTGTTTATATCCTGCATTGGGTAGATGTTTCCAACCCTAGGTACATACTATGCAGGACTAAATGACATGGAGAAATGAAGGTCATCATGCTCTGCCCTAAACTGAATTTAATGGGGCGGTCGAAGTCTTGTCACAACCTAACCCGTTCCGAGAAGTTGGAACGGCTTGTAATGCAAGCAAAATAGATTGTGATGTTTCATTGCCAAGCGGCTGTCATGAACTGCAACGAAAATGGCTGAGACCTTGGTTGAAGGGTGTGTAAGGGCCTCATGCCTAGCAGGGGTATTTACTTAGATTCAGGGAGTGTTTTAGGGCCTCCACAGGGGTAAGGACAAATCCTGCTTCAATTTATATTTTCAGGTTGTCTTTATTTAAGCTGTAGCCTGGAATTAGCTTGGCCGTGGATCAAAAGCAGTCACTTGCCTGCTTGAGCAAACAGGCTCCTGAGTGGGTCAATAAGGAGAGCAGTGTTGAAACAGAACCACCTTCTCCCAGCAACAGGGCATTCTAGAGAGGGGCTGCAGATGCATCATGCACAACTTGCTTTGGTGCGAATGAATGAAACCAAAGCCCGAACTTGAAATATCAAAAAGAGAAACTCTCGCAGCTGCTGATCTCCCCCCTCCGTAGTCCTGATACTCAAATCAGGAGCCTCTGCAATCCATTGCTACCTCACTGATGGGAATCTCCTCCGAATGAGCCATCATTGTATGTGCTTGTTGCTCCTGTAGGCTTTTTTAAACCAAGCTTGTCACATGGGTCATTGACATGCTGCTCCCAAGCCATGTTTGTTCCAACCCTGCTTGTGATCAAACTCAGAACGTGCTGCCCAGCTGTAGCTGGGTTTTAACTTGGATATTCAGCTATGGAGATGGGTCTGACTAGTTTGCAAGTCTCCTGTTTCCTTAGTGCTGTGTGTAAGGTGCAAATGAAACCCCTGCAAATCCTCAGCTCCTTGTAGCAGCTTCTGAGGCATCATGGGTTCGTGCATTCTGGGGAAGCCTGGTTAACAAATACAAACATTGCTGTGCATCTGGTGGGGAGGACAGGCTAAAACAACTGCATCAGGTGGGAGGCGGAAGCTGCTAAGAACTGGGCCATGCTTCTGAGCATATGCACAGACTGCAGAAGACAAAGTTTTACAAGCATTTTTCTTTTTTTTGGATGTAGCAGTTCTGTGTGGCAACAGTGTTTTTTACCTTCCAGTTATGTCTGATTTCATCATGTCTTCTGAAGAAAATGTTGCAAGCCAGACTTCCACCCAGAGTGAGGAGCCAGAGCAGCATCAACAGGTAGGTATGCCTAGATTTTAGGGTACTTCACTGCACTAAAATGCACTCCCTGGCATGCTTAGACCCACCTCTTGCTAACCAGGCCAGCAGTGGTATTGGTGCCATTGCTGGGGGTGATGCTATAATTGTGTGTCCAAGACTGAATCCCCTGTATCCATGCAATGGGGGAGAAGTGCAGGGGAGAACCATGACTTACTAGAAGGAACCTGGCTGTCTAGGCTGCTTGATGGCTAGGGGAGCTTGCTATGGTGGTAAGATCAGATCTGGTGCTGCTCTATTCACTAATATAATCTAGCGTATGGATATGTCCTGCACCTAGTCTCTTCAGTCAAGATCTACAAGCAAAACCTAACCTCAGCTGCTTTACTCCAGGTCTTGGCTCATGAGGTCTGATCTTCAGATGTCCTCAGCACCTCCTGATGTCAGTGGGGGAGGTACAGGAGCTTGGCAGGCTTGGAAAACCAGGCTGTGCTCTAGGGCTGAAGATGTCACTGGTGCCTACAGGGCTACTCCAGCTCATGGCACTGCTAGGTCTAGCCACCCTTAGTTATAAGAATTCAACATCAGGGAAGGCATGGAGCCTGTCCTCTCCAACTGGCTGTTACTGATGTGTTTTTTCTTTTCTCCTCTATTAGAATGTTGTGAGCAGGGTGGCCAACCTGCCCTTGGTCAGCTCCACCTATGACATGGTCTCCACAGCCTACACCTCCACCAAAGAGAATCACCCCTACATCAAATCTGTCTGCGATGTGGCGGAGAAAGGCGTGAAGACCATCACCGCTGCGGCTGTCGGTGGCGCCCAGCCGATCCTGACCAAACTGGAACCACAGAGTGAGTGAGCCGTGAGATGGCAGCATGGTGGGTGGGCCAGACTGTGGGACCCAGGCAAGCTGGAGTAGCTAGTGAACTGCAAATGGGTGGGAGAGTCCTGCTGGTTTGTGGGTCTGGTAGCTGAGGGAGTGTTGGGATGCAGAACCTTTCAGCTGAGACATCATAGCTGTTTTAGAAGGTTCTTATCTACCCTGAACTCTTCTCAGAAGGTCTGTTGCAGTCCTACCGAGCAGGCAAGGTGCCCAGCTGATCTCCATCTCTGTAGCAAGGAGGCACCTTTACAAAGAAGCCTTGTATGTTCTGCTGCAGAGTTCCAGGCATCATGTATGGCATGATCCATGTGATGGCTGTGCTAGCTTGACCTTAGAGAAGCTACAATCTGAAGCCCTTCCTTACAAGTCACTAGGCTGTAGCTACCTGTGTAACATCAGAACACACAGATGGTGCTGCTGTTGAGTCAAATACCCTGGCATACAGCTAGTGCCCTTCGTCAAGGGTAACCTGAGTTAAAAACGGCCTTGTTGTGGCTTCCCACACTAATTACAGATGTGTGGAGCAGAGGTGGCCCAGAACCAACTGGCCAGTGTGGCAACCAGGAACTAGTAAAGCTTTTCAGTGGCTCCTGCAGCCAGGCTGAGCTGGCCAGGTGCAGGATTCCTTATCAGATGCCCTTGCAAAGATCCAAGGCTCTAGAGGGAGTAAAAGCATCCCGAAGCCAGAGCACATACCCTACCCCTGCACCATGTTCATAGCAGTGTTAAAAATCTCCCAATGAGTTGCTCTCACAGCCTGCACATGTGGCCTGTAGCCCAGATCTTGCAAAGAGCTGGTATTGATGCTGGCCTTGAGCAATCCTGGAATGGTGCCAAAGGGAGTTGGTTTCACCTTGGGAGACCAGGCCAAGGAAGGCTTTGTCCCTCCAGGTGAGGGAGGAATAGGACCCTGGGAGTCACTGCTGGGTTTTTGTTCCAAGCATGGCTTGACATGCTGTGTACTGGAGCATGACATTCAACTCTTGCCTAACTCCCTGGGGCATTGTATGGCTTAGTAGCAGGGGAAGTCTAGGTAACTAAAAGGGGGCTGTGGTAACCCACAGTCACTTGCTGGGGGTGGGGGTGTCTCTCTTCTCCTGTGTTGCTCTTCTGGCTACAGAGTAGAGGGCTGGACTTAGAGCAGCATTTAAGCGATAGCCAGTGTCAGAGTTGCCATGAAATGTTCCACCTGGCTGGGTTTCTGCATTCAAACTGTATCCAATATAATAACTAAGCTAGCGTGCCGGGACTCTGGGCAACTCAGGAGGCTGGGCAGTGCTGAGAAGCTTCTGTAGCAAACTAACTCCTCAGTTAAATCTCTCAGTTAAACATGAGAAGAGACTAATAAGACTAGGACTTTTCAGCTTGGGAACAAGATGACTAAAGGAGGATATGATAGAGGTCTATAAATCATGACCGGTGTAGAGAAAGATGTGTTATGCCTTCTCATAAGAACTAGAGGTCACCAAATGAAATAGGTGGCATGTTTAAAACAAAGGTATTTCTTCACCCAACGCACGGTCAACCTGTGGAACTCCTTGCCAGAGGATGTTGTGAAGGCCAATTCTATAACAGAGTTCAAAAAAACCTAGATAAGTTCATGGAGGATAGGTCCATCAATGGTGACTAGCCAGGATGGGCAGGGATGGTGTCCCTAGCCTCTGTTAGCCAGAAGCTGGAATAGGCAACAGGGGATGACTCACTTGATGATTCCCAGTTCTGTTCATTCCCTCTGGGGCACCTGACATTGGCTACTGTCAGAAGACAGGATACTGGGCTGGATGGACCTTGGTCTGACCCAGTATGCTGTTCATACATCCCAAGGCAGCAATTGTCATCTGGTGATACCATACCAGAGATGGGCTCATGGTGCTGATCAGGTCAGCTGCAGGCTAGTCCCTCATGTACCAGCTACAACAGCAGCTGCTAATGATCCACACAACACACCCATGTCCAATCTATACTAGTTGGCTGCCGCTAACCTCTGCAAAGGGGCTCCACTCCTGCTCTCCTCCAGCAGTGGCTCTTAGGAGCTGCTGGGGACTCCCTGACCACAATAGGTCAGAGATGGGCCCAGGCCGCAGCTGTGTGAAGACAGTGATGTCCCTAGTCCCACATGCTGAATTCTCCTTGGGGAGAGGACTAAGGAATCTGGTGAGCCAGGGCCATGGCAGTGCATGTTGGCTTGCTACCAGAGGGCTGATCACATCTCTTGGCCTCTGGGGTAACTGTCAGGCTTCAGATAACCTGAGAAATGGGGTGTCCTAATACCCTCCTCCATGGCTGCCTCAATTATGGCTGGCAAGACATCACCCCTCTACACAGCTACAGCTGACCCAGCTCTGATCTCAAGGCCTGTCCTGAGTGGCTGTGCTCAAACTGTTCCCAAACTCAGACTAGCCGGTGTTCTCCTTGGCAGCCCTGCAGCTGCCCCTCCTCAAACCTGGCACTGCTTGGCAGTGCCCCTGGAAACCTGACTGTTACCAACCTACTCTGCTGTTCCAGGCAACTGAGGGGATAAGGCAAACAAACTCTTTCTGTCTAGTTGCAACAGTGAACGAGTATGCGTGCAGGGGGCTGGATAAACTGGAGGAGAAGCTGCCAATTCTTCAACAGCCAACTGAAAAGGTGAGCACCTCTGCTTGGAGAACTAGGGATGTGAAACCAGGGGTCTACACTCTCTGGACAAACCAGGCCAGACCTATGGCAGCTGGGGGATGGGGGCCAGGAGAAGACTTGACTTCTCCTCCTCCCTGGATCTAGGAGCTTCTTTGGGCAGGCCAGTTGGCTGGGCAGTTGACTAGCCAATTACTTGCAGAACTCCCACCAGAGGGAGGTGGAGACAAAAACCTAGTGACTGATACCTCCCTAGGCTCCAGGCTTTTATCTGGGTGAATGCGTTCCCCATGTAAATAGGCACCGAAGTAGTCCTAAAACAAACCAGTGCTGCCTCTTCTCTGCTGGCTTAATACTAACCTTTGTCACTGAATGCTTCCCTCAATCCTAGGTTGTGGCTGACACCAAGGAGCTGGTGTCTTCCACTGTGACTGGTGCTAGAGATGCTGTCTCCAACACAGTCAATGGAGCGAAGGATGCTGTGACAGGGGTGGTGGACATGGCCAAAGGAGCTGTCCAGGGAAGCATGGAGATGACCAGATCAGTGGTGACCAGTAGCATGAACACAGTCATGGGGTCCAGAATGGGCCAGATGGTGGTGACTGGAGTGGATGCCATGCTGGGGAAATCAGAAGAGCTGGTAGATCATTACCTCCCCATGACAGATCAAGAACTAGGTCAGTGCATGCTGAATAGAGCTGGCTGATCTTTCAGCCTAATGGCTTGACCAAAAATGCCATTTGGGTCAACCCAAAACTAGCCATTAATGTAACCAGAGTAATTTTGGCCAGTCACAAAATAGCTGGAGCATGTATTTGTGGTGCCCTGCCCACCAGGCTAGGGGGCAGCACTCATTTGGTATGTGGGAATCCCAAGTTTGAATCCCCACTCAAACTTTTTTAGGCCAAACCAAATCTGAAATGTTTGAGTCGAGTCAGTGACTGCAGGAGCAGCCCCCCCTTGCTGCTGAAGGCAGAGCAGATGCAGGGCAGGAATCTCCTGCTCTGCTGACAGGACTTTGTCCAGCAGGCTGGTTTGACCCTTCTCTTGTTCTCTCCAGCTAAACTGGCTACATCTGTGGAAGGCTTCGAAATGGCATCTGTGGAGCAGCAGAAGCAGCAGCAGAGTTACTTCGTGCGCCTGGGGTCCCTGTCCTCCAAGCTCCGCCACCGAGCCTACCAGCACTCCCTGGGCAAGCTGAGGCATGCCCGGCAGAGCACCCAAGAGGCTCTGTCCCAGCTCCACCAAACAATAGAACTGGTAGGAATGCACATTTCCCCCTGCTCCCCACGCCGCCACCTAGGCCGCTTTGTTCTAGAGATTAACCCAAATCCTAATGGGTTCATACTTCTCCCTGGTCAGACATCTTGATTCACAATCCATGGCCCATGCACAGGTGACCAAGGACTAACCTTGGCTGGTGTTAGGTCAGCACATGCTGCTGACTTCAGGCGAGTTAGTGACCTCTTCCAGCTGAGGATCTGGCTGGGGACTCCTCCCTTGCTGCTGACCACAAGTATCTGACTCCTGGTTTTCTGTTCCCTCTGTCCCTTGCCAGATTGAATACGTCAAGCAGGGTGTGGACCAGAAGCTTCATGATGGCCAGGAGAAACTACACCAGATGTGGCTGGAGTGGAGCAGGAGGCAGTCGGAGGGAAAAGAGGACTCTGACACTGCACAGCCAGAGGTATCTTGCCACAGAGGGAGGAGTCCTAGACTACTGCAAAGTAACCTCTTAGAGGGGGTGAGTGTCGCACATCCTGGGAAGCAGCTTCCCTTAATGGTGTACTTGCTTCCCTGACAGGTGGAATCTCAGACACTGGTGATGTTCCGTGGCATCACCCAACAGCTGCAGACCACCTGCCTGAACCTAATGACCAATGTCCAAGGCCTCCCCACCAGCATCCAGGACAAGGTGCAGCACCTCCGTCACAACGTCGAAGAGCTCCACACAGCCTTCTCCACTGCCCATTCCTTCCAAGATCTGTCCAGCACCGTCCTAACCCAGAGCCGGGAGAGGGTGGCCAAGGCCCGGGAGTCTATGGATGGGCTGCTGGACTACGTGGTGCAGAATGCTCCCCTGCCTTGGCTTGTTGGACCTTTCGCTCCCAGGCTGGTAGAGCTCCCAGAAATTCCAGCTGCTGGAAAGGATGTGGAGGAGGAAGCTGCTGGTTGCACAGTCCAGCAAGGAGGAGATGAGAAGATGGACAGCACAGCTCAGCAGGCCTCCGTTCCAAAGGAGGACCCTTAGAAGGCTCCGTATACCTGCAGTTGGCTTCTTGTGAGGGAAAACTTGTATGCAATTCACTTGTGTGGACACAAGGGGGCTTGTGTGTCACCTGCATCTGGGGCAGGGTGGCAGGATGTTAATGTAGATAAGCTGGCTGTGTGTGGAACTCCCTGTTGGCCTCACTTCTGAGATTCTCTGCTCTCTTTCTTGTCAATTGTTTTTGTGCCTTCTCAACTCTTCTGGGTGGCTCCTTCCACAGGTGAACTCAGGCCCATGGTAGAAGCATCACCTCAAAGCAAAGCCAGGGTGTCTCAATGGGACCTCTGTAAAGTGCCCTTAACTAGAGCAGGGAGAGGACACCAACCTTCATGGCAATAGCACTGAACTCCAGCTGCTAATGGACCTGTAATATTTCAGTTGTCAGACTCTTGATTACATTTGCAGTACTGGGGGGGGGGGGGGGGGGGGTTTGCAGAACCTGTCCCTCTTAGGGTCTATTCCCTTCAGCATTCCCAGGGCAGCTGCATCCTTAAATGCAACCAAAAGGGATCATTAGATATCTTCTTAATATTTCCCCCTGCCCCTGTTTGAAATGTCCAGGCCTCCCACTCCTGTGCTGTAAAGCCATTCAGACCCTGATTGCCTGTGAAATGACTGTTCTAGCCAATAAAGCAGGAATGACTCTGCCTTTGCAAAGAAGGCATAATTGGTGCAGGGCTATCCCAGTGCTGATCTTCCAAGGGACTTGATTGTAACTGAAAATCAATAGAGAAAAATCTTGGGCTAATTTTCCCTCTTGTAAGTGCCACTAACAGTTTGTATCTTGTAGAATAACTGAAGTTTTTTCCACAATAAAATTTATTAGCATTCACCTGATGCTCTGTCTCTGTAAGAACCTTCCCTCTCCTCCTCTCACCATCCTTCACAAGAGGAGGTGACCACCATCTCACACACAATCCCTACAATGCATTTAAAATCTCCTGCCTTAAACCCAACTCCTACATTTTCAGAGTCCAACCCATCACTCATTTTTTTTTTTTAAATGACCAGGGTTGGTGACACTGGACTCCTCCTACCCACTGGGAGAGGAGCCTAAGCCATTCCCAAGGAAATCATGCTCCTCATTCAAATCCTATTTGTAATTTTGTCTTCTCGTGGGAGCCTTGGCTCTGCCTAGCATTCTTAGGAGCCATAGCCCAAGACCCCATTGTGCTAGGCAAGATGGTCCCTGCCCAAAGAGCTGCAGGCCTCCTTGAGGAATCCCATTAGGAGCCTTCGAACTACAGCACAGCCACAAGGAGCTGTCCTACCCTCTTGCCAGTACCTATCTACCTCCATAGCCTCACTTTTTCTCCTAAAGGCCAGAAAGGAAGTGTGTGTGTGTGTGTGTGGTATCCCCTTTACCCTGCCTCTGGCCCAACTCTCACCTTAATGCTGCATTCAGGACTTCTCTAGCAAATGCTGACATTCAAGTAACTGTGTATGCCCTTCCCTCTTTCTTCAGGCAGAGGTACCAGACCACTCAAGGAAGACACATGGCCACCTTCAGCCCTCTTCCATCCTGGCTTTCAAGCCTTCTAGCAAACCCTAGGAGAAGTCCCTTACACAGTGATCATGGAGCCTGTGGCTCTTCCTCTAGGGTCAAACTTGGAGTAGGGTTTTTAATTTACTGTTTTGGGGGAAGTTTGGGTAGAAATATCTGCTGTCTTGACACTTCCTCTGTATTTTTGAAGGCTGTGTGGCATTATCTAGACAGACTGGATTCACCTGTTCACACCTATCTTTCTCCTCCTCTAGTTATTCTAATACTTGTGTGGTGCTGCTTCAATACCCTAGCTATCTTCTCCCATGCTGTGGCTTTCTGCAGTAGCTGGAACCAGAGATGATGTGACAGACATTCGTCACAGCCCCAGTTCATGGCCAGATACAGCAGCCATCTCCTCCTCTAGCATGGCAGGGCTCACCCCTCCTTAGCACAGTATGTGCAGCTGGAGTCTGCAGGCTCTGGCTTGTAGACACTTGTAAGCAGGGTGTTGTACCTTTCCCATCCTGAGACACTCCCTAAAGTGTGTTCTCATGCTCCAGCAGAACCCTCTCCCTCTTTTCCCTCCCCCGCCCACTTGGCTCAGATGCTGTTGCTCCCTCACCCAGGCGCAGGTGACTGAGTGGACTGGACCTCACCTCGCACATACACAAGTTACTGGTACTCAGGTTGTATTCATGCTTTTGTCCTATGTTGTGACTTCAGGGGAAACATTTTGCACCTCTGAGGCTCAGCTTCCCTAGCTAATATGGAGCTACTCCCTCAACTGTGCCCAGCCTGAGATCTGTGACCAGTGCTGAGCAATCCCACCCTTGCTGGGGGCTGGCTACTCCAAGCCAGGGCTGGTTTCAATGCTCTCCACATTGTTTCCATGGCTCAAAGGCAGAGGGAGCCAGTGGCTAAGAGTTGGTGTGGTGTTGCTGCTACAGAGAAGCAAAACTCCAAGCATTTCCTGCTTGGCCTTCTCAGCAGCTTTGTAGGGGGGCTGATTCTCACCACTATGCATTGGCAGGCACCGCTGTATGTGCAATCTGGATTTAAACTGGCCTGAGTAACACAGCCGGCACCAGGAAAGAGCCACCAGCGGCAGCACCACTGCGCCACTTTCTTCTTCGGGGGCAGGTCCTTCCCTCTGAGAGGGACCCGCTGCCGAAGAGCCCAATGTGCCGCCCCTTCCCCTTGGCCGTCCCAAGCACCTGCTTGCTGAGCTGGCCCTGCTGAGCAAACAACCCTTGGATGCAGGAGGAAGCTCATGTTATCAAAGAAAAGCCCTGTTTAATGGCAGGGCACACCCCAGCCACCCAAGACTTTCCCATTGCCCATCCCACACTTCCTAAGGCTTTCACTTCCATGCCCAACTGACACCAAAACATACCATGTACCCTGCCGGCCTCAGACTTGTACGCTGATACGAACCCTTAACTGGGACCCTCTTCTGTCAGCGTCAGCACAGCTGGCTGTCACATTCTGTACTGCTGAGACAGTCTCCAGCTTTAACCCTACCAAGAGCCTGGGTAAGGTTTTTGCATTAGAGTGGAGAAGACGTGACTGACTCTGTCCCACAACTGGTTATGAGGCAGCAGAAAGCAAGTGATGGGGATTCCTGGGGGCTATTTCCGGCTCTGAGTTTGAGGTAGGCTAACCCCCACAGGGCTAGCCACTGAAAGGCAGCATGCAGGGGCTAAGATGGGGATTTGTCATGTTAGAGACCCAGGTTCTGGGCTTGCAGCCACAGAGCCAGGCTCTACCCCCAGTTTTGGGACAGAGGAACTCCCTTTAGTGTGCCAGATCCCTAAGGGGGCACTGTCTCTCTCTTCCCCCTAGTTGGGCTCTGGCTGTCCCTCTGTTTACTCCAGGTGAGAGCCCCCACTCCTTTCAACAGTCAATGCTTATCCTCACACCTGCCCATCCTTTGGTCTCAAGCTGGGGGATGTTGCAGAGAGGTGAGGAAATCCATCTCTCTCGGGCATCAGCTGCTAACTGTCAGTGCCCTGGTGATTAGATTTGCTGCTGGCTTTTGAGATGGGGTCAGCCTCGGCCAATCCTTTTTTAATGACCCCTACAAGCTCAGACAGCCAGGCGATGCTCATACCTGTGTCTTAGCCTGCCCCAAGAGTAAACTGTCCTTTCTGCCCACCGGGTAACAATGCAGCATACAGGGGAAACCGAGGCACACACTGGCATCATAAAAATATTACAGAAAATTCCCACTTCATCACACTTGCATAAGCTAAAAAGTGAGTGTGTGTGTGTTCAGCAGCTCTGTTTTCTAGGTTAGGTTCATGGCCTTTGTCACAGTTCAGGGCAACTGCGTCCATATTCTCCCTCCGTGGTCTAGCAAGGGCACCCACTTCTGGGCTCCCAGCCGTCACTGCTCTTGGGCGGAGACCCACATCTCTCTCTTCCTCCCAAACAGGTTCTTTTCCAGGCTGCACAGTTCCCTGCCTCCACCGTGAGTGCCCAGCAAGCCAGACTGCGTGAGCAAGCCTGTTCCTATGCTTTGCTTTCTCCTCAGAGGCTACAACAAGGGTGATCGCCCACAGATCAGTTACCCCCAGCCCTTGCTAAGTAAGCCCATGTCTTCTTATGGTGAAATGTTCCAGAGAAAACCTATTAAAAGAACCTCCACACACGTTCCCAAAGATCACCCAGCCCCTCCAGTTTCATCGCCGCGTTAAAATTCAGCAGGGTTTGGTGCACGTATTTTCCGTTATGTCTACAGATGTTATGTTATGAAATGCTGTATAGACAAACCCTCTTGGTGTCTGTCTGATATTCCAGGAATCAGCAGGCATGTAGTGGCCAAGCGACAGGGCCCAGAGTGTTGCACGTTTCTTGCAAAATGAGGCCAAAGGAAAAGGAAGACAAGCCAGCAGAAAACATTGCTAAGGGGTGATTTAAAAATGTTTTTGGTCTCTCTGTAATCATACTAACCTAGGGCTTTTCATCAGTAGATCTCAAAGCGCTTGACAAAGGTGCTCAGCATCATTATCCCTGTTTTACAGATGGGGAAACCGAGGCACAGAGCAGGGCCGGGACTTGCCTATGGTCACCTAAGCAGCAGAGTTAGGATGAGAACTCAAGTCCCAGGCTCGACCACTTCATTATTCATGGAAGCACCACGAAGCACTGGTGACAGTGCTCAGAATGCATCTGTGCTTTTGGCGATTTGGGGTTTTTTGCCATTTCCATGAGATTTTTACAAAATAAAAGTTTAAAGCGCCTGTAAAAACTGAGCTCGGTAACCCAGCTATCGCTGCATCGCCACATACAAATTCCCATTACTCCTGCCTCAAGCACTAACAGTGAATATACCACCCAGACAGCGACTGGTTAACCAACCCAAATACTGTGAGTTACGGCCCCTTAGATCCGGTGGGGATGTGCTCGCTATCGAGCAGTACAGCTCAGCAGCGGTAGCCTAACGCCACACACACCTGGGAGAACAGTAGGGTGACCAGATGTCCTGATTTTATAGGGACAGTCCTGATTTTGGGGGCTTTTCTTATATAGGCTCCTATTACCCCCCAGCCCCTGTCCAGATTTTTCACACTTGCTGTCTGGTCACCCTAGAGAACGGAGAGGAGCATCCAAGGGTTGTCGGAGCCCTTTCTTCTCCCCAGAGCTAGGATGGGCTGTAGCAACACAGCAATAGGAATAATGGGTAATAATAGACCAGTTGTACTTCTGCTCCAAACACAGTCCCCACCCCACTGGCACTTGACGGCATGATCGGATCGCTGCCTAAAGCAGCCTTCCAGTGACTCAGGATTGAAAGCAGACACAGAAAGGGGTAGATCCTTTCAGACCCTAAAAGAAGGGTCCTATCTCCTGAACTAGGTGTCATTTTAGCCAAGAGGAGAGAGGATTGTTCTGATCGGTCAAAGAAAACAAAAGAATCAAAAAGTGTGCTGGTTTGTCATCTGGGATGAGTGTTCGGAGCTGCACGGGCATCACTTTAGTACTGGGGAACTAACCATTCTTTAGCTTGCGCTGAATTGATCCCCACTCCAAGTTCGCTGGAGGTCCCGGCACTGCAATGCCATCACTGCTCCTGGCAAGGATTGCATGCTCGTTCAAGGGCTCTGTAGCTAGATGCCAGTTGGATTCCTCTCTAGAGTTACAGCCTAGTGAAGGAGCTGCAGCCTGCATCATTTTTACAAGCGGCGTCTCCACAACTGTGGTTCCCATTTCTATCAACTGCTGTCGTTTTCACTAGCTACACTATGCACTTAGACCCAGATCTACTTTGGCACCTAGCTCCCGTTGATTTCAATACCGCAGCACCTATGAAGCTCTGGACTTCGCTGTCCTAAACCGCTGTATACTGTTACTGCGAGCTGTTAAACAGCTGCTGTGTTCCACCTCAGAGATGGCTGCATTGCATTAGTGGTCGAGGTGATCCTGGAGTGATCCTCTGTAAAGCATCTTAGGGCGGAAGGTGCTGTAGACATGCTACGTGTTTTACTTTCATTCTCCTAGTGGAAAATACTCCAAGTTCGTCTGATGCCATAACAGAGGAGGGAAGACTTCAAGGAAGAGGCTATCTGGCTTTCCTAAGCCTGTTGGACTGTGAACAAGGCCTGTGTGGCACTGAACTTTACCCAGCATTTATCTGCCCCATCACATGGTGAAGGCATTGGGGTGCGCAACTTCTAAACTTTCTCTGCCTGTTCCATGACATCAGCCTCAGTCCCAGCTTGTGATACGAACGTAGGTTGAGGAAGTGCAGGGAATTTCATAGAAGCATAGGGCTGGAAGGGACCTCGACAGGTCATCTAGTCAGCCCCCTGCACTGAAGCAGGACCAAGTAAACCAAGACCGTCCCTGACAGGGGTTTGTCCAACCTGTTCTTTAAAACCCCCAGTGATGGGGATTCCACCCCCTCCCTTGGAATCCTATTCCAGTGTAGGTAGAAAGGTTTTCCTAACATCTAACCTAAAATCTCCCTTGCTGCAGATTAAGCTCATTACTTCTGTGAAAGTAGAATGAATTATATTGTGAAAATAAGAATGGATTAAAGAAATTTTGTATGTACCTTTAAGCAGAAATAAGGAATGTTGAAATACAGTTGTCAGGAAAAGAAACATTAAGGCATAAACAATGAGTGCATTTAAGCTAATGGTGGAACATTAACTGGAGATTGGTAAAAGTTAGTGAGGAAATTAACGATATATGTCTAGCCTCAGGTAAACTTGTCAGTTCTGCCTTCTTTGTCCTCTTGTTAAGTTCGCACCCTCTTTATCTGTATAAACTAAGGTAGTGTGGGTCTTGCAGGGGGCTCACATTATCTGGGTGTATTAGCAGAGCGCCGTGCTAATAAACAGCGTCCTGAGTCTGACTGGGACACTTCTTATCCTGAACATGGACATGGACAACAGTTGATCTCCATCCTCTTGGTAACAACCCTTAGCATATGAGCAGATTAGTATCAGGTCCCCTTTCCGGTCTCCTTTTCTCAAGATTAAACATGGCCAGTTTTTTTAAACTTTCCTCGTCGGGCAGGTTTTCTGACCCTTTTCTCCTTTTGGCTGATCTTTTCTGGACTCGCTCCAGTTTATCCACATCTTGGCACATTTAGCCCTAGTTCATTCAGGGCCAGGTGCAGTGGCTGAGTGGTTAAAGCCCCTGGCTACCTTCCTGCAGGTTGCAGATTTGAGTCTGGCTTGATCTCCCCACCTCCAGTTCACCCAGCTGCCAAATGGGTGCCTGATCCATTGGGTTGGGGCAGATGGGCAAAGGTGGTTGGATGTGACCTCTCCTGTGTCCCACTGGCTGCAAAACTGGCACTGAGCCATTGGCCCAGGGGAACTTTGATTTTCTGAGCCGAGTCCCCTGTGCGCTGCTTTGGAGAGAAGCTAAACTGAATGCAGGGAAGGAGAGCAACAGGCAGCGAAATCAGGAAGTGGCGCAGCAGGTCTTGCTGTGACTTGTCCTTTGACCTAATTTAGTATCTCCCTTCCCTGGGAGCTCAGCACCCCCATATCCATAGGAGCCCGTCTAGTCCCCCTGACCAGATTAACATTAGCTGCTTTCCCACAAGAGAACGGGGATGCGCCTTCAGTCCAGGCCTGACATCACAGCTCGGGACAACAGAGGTCAAGGCTCAATGCAGCTTTCTAAACCCAGACCTGATGCTGCTGCCTAACCGGTGGAGTGGCAATTATAACAACAAGCCCTTCCTCTGATAGCACTTTTCATCCACAGTTCTCCAACCAGGGAGGTCAGTATCATTAGTCCCATTTTACAGATGGGGAAATTGAGGCACCAAGCAGGGAACTGACTTGCCCCAGGTCATCCAGCAGGCCTGTGGCACAGGCAGGAAGGTCTCCTGAGTTCCAGCCCGGTGCCCTCTCCACTAGGCCGTAAGAGGAAGGATGCCTAGGAGGGGTGGCTTTGTCTAAACAGCCATCTGGCTACAGAGAACTGTCTCAGCTCAGCTCACTCTTTAAATGGATTCCGATTCACTGCGCTGCCAGACGCAACTGGAGAGAATCCCCTGGGGCCTGGGTTAATTCTGCCCTGCCCCTCGAGCATTGAGCTCTTCGCCAGCTCGCACTCCACCGCCACCCTGGGCCTGAGGCTCAGGGCCCAATCTGCAGAGGGGCCAAGCACCGCAGCGTTATCATTAGCAGTCCAAGGTGCAGATCAGGCCCTTGAAGGGGGAAGGGGGAATGACGCAGCCACAAAACGCTCCCTGAGGGGCTAATTCAGGGGCTTGATTGCAAGAAACAAGGCACTTCCATTGGCTTCGGTGGGAGCCACTCTGACCCTCAGCAGTTTTATTTTGGCGTCTGCTCTGATTCTGCCTCCACTCCCCTTACAGGGGCGACACGGCAGGAGGCCGACATGTGTCCTGTCACTGGGCAAGGCATTAACAGCAGCTCCGCCACGCCATGCCATGGCAGCTGAGCCAGAGGATCCTTCCCTGGCAAGAGACCATCCGAAGGTGCCAAGCTCTGGAGCCAAGCCAAACTGGGGCCTCGCTCCCGGTGGCAGCTGGTGCACGTCGCATCTCGCTGCATGACTGTCTGCAACGCCGGCACCCATCAGCCCCCCTGCTGTGAGCTCTCTGCTAACTAGCCTGCCTCTCTCCGGGGCCACGGGCTCAAACGGGCCTGAACCAAAAAGGGCCAGCTGGGAGGCCCATGACAGGGCTCCATGCAGCCAAGTGCAGAACTGGGGCGCTTGTGGAGGTTGTGCTGGGGTATTAATGGAATCTACAGCAGGAATCAGCCCGCACCAAACAGTGTGTCATCCCCGTCCCCCCCCCACGGCAGCTGTGGCCCATCCCAAATGACTGGGCGAGACCCTGGCGCAGGGGGCACAGAGGGAGAGCTGGGCCTGTGATTAACACACACACCCACACACACACACCTCGCAGCCTCCAGGCACAGAGCAGTTTGTCAGCCTCACGTGCACCAGAGTGAAGCTGGATAAGACCCAGACCCACATAATACCAGCAACCCCTCTCCCCCCAGAGACCCCTGGCAGTATCATTCCCTCCTACACCCCTCCAGGCTCTCAACACCTCCCTCTCCCTGACCGTCCCCTCCCTCTGCCAGATTCTCCTCCTCCTCCCACCCAACATCTTCCATCTCACCTCCTCAAGGCTGTCTCGCCTAGCTCCCCTCCCCCTGAATTTTGGTTCCTCCCCAGCTCCCCTCCCCAAGGCCGCAGACCCAGCACACCTCCTTCCCCCCCCCCCAGCTGCCCTCAGTGCCAGGCTGGCGGAGGGGCAGGGGGTTGTGGCTCCAGGCTGCAGCCAGCCCAGGAGGAGACAAAACAATCCCTGCCCATCACCCTGGGGCCCCTAGCCAGGACATGCCCCCTCCTAGTTAGCAACCTGGGAAGGTTTGGTTGGTTCTGATGACCCCCTGGGATCTCCCCTAGGTCAGGGATGCTGCTGGCCCAAGAACCATCCAAGGTGTCACAGGTGCCCCATTCGATAAGCTCCGTGTGGGTTTGCAGCACCCACCACTGCTGCCAGATAGAGAGGAGAGCAACCCCCCCTCCCAGCCCCCTGGGGCTGCCCGCTGAAGACTCCTCGAAGCCAGGGGTACTGGACAGGCCACTCCCCCACCGGGGTCCCCTTGGGCAGCGTTCCTCAACCTTTTCCATGCCAGGAACCAGCTTGTTGACTCTAAACCACGTCATGGCGATCTCAGGGACCAGCGCTGGCCCACGGACCGGTCGCTGAGAAACCCTGGCTAGGCTCTGCCAGTGACTTACTCTCTGACCTTGAGGCAAGTCACACCCCCTCTCTGCCTCAGTTTCCCCCCATGTCATATGATCATGGCAACTCTGGCCTATCTCCCAGGAGGGTTAATTTGTATTAGTAAAGCCCTTTGAGATGAAAGACACTAGACCGCACTGATTATTACTATAGACACAAGGTGGGACCCACAAGGCTACCCCAGCGCATACAATTGTTTCTAGGGCTATTTAGCAGCAGCAGGAGGAGGTCTGCGGGGTGGGGAACAGGCCTCTGTATTGTCTACTCCTTCTATGACAGCACCAGAGCTACCATAAAACCTAGATAGCCATCACCCTCTAAAACAGACCAGTCCCAGGAGCTGCAATGACACACTCACTTTTCACACCAACGACCAAAGTCTGATCTTTCTTCTTTCCTCCCCCCCAGCAACCAAGGAGGGCGGGACTTTAGTCTCCAAACCTGGGCTTGAGTGGGACTCACATCTGACCCAGGAGGCTCCATTTCCAATGCCACTTGCTAAAGATCCCCACCCACACGCCAGGCCAGGTCGCCTCAATCAGGGTGGGAGGTTCTGGTTGCCTCCCTGAGCTACCCCTCCTGGGCTGGGCGGGTCTCAGCGCTGGTATATAAAGGCTGGGCAGGGAGCAAGGCTTATACAGCATCTAATCTGGAGTTGTGGAAGAGGCAGGTAAGGGCTTGCAATGTTCTTAGCTGTTTGGGGGGTGGCTTTCCAAGTTATAATTAAATGTAATTTCAGTGTGTCAGACTCTAGGCTTGTTTGCTCCCTGATAAGCACTTGGCAAATAGATGCTGACTGCTATAGCTTTCTTCTTTTCTTGTTGTTACAGGCAAATCAATGCCAAGGACTAACTTGCTGTCTGGGAGCTCCCGGATTAGCCTGTAACTAGCTGGGTTGTGCAGCTGCTGGCCTAGCACAGAGGAGATTTATTTTAAGTGCTGGGTTCTTCCCTGCCCCACTTTTCTTATAGAGTTAGGGGTGAGTCTCACAACTAACTAAAACGTGAAGTCTCAGCTGTAAGCTTAAACCCCTTCACCTCCTGTAACAGGCATTTTTCTGCCAGGAAGGTTCAAATCAAGCTACTCCAAAGGGCAGAGGAGAAACTGCTGCCCCATGGTAGTGTGAACTCTAACTTACTTGGTAGTTAGTGGGTTTTTTGTGTTATAGCTCTGGGGTCTCAGCTCTGAGAAATTCACCTCTGAACAGTCAGCTTTTAGCTGTCCCAAGTCCTGGCTAGAGGAGGAGAAACTCCAATTTGACCCCCAAAGGAGTCTCTCTGCCTGCTGTGTTTGGAGCCAGTTGTGTCTCATGACTGAGTCTGACTCATGGCTTGTTTGAGTGCTCCTAGGCTGGTAATGCTACTACAATGACTGTCCTTGTGGCTTCCTTCTTCTCCCCCCCCCCCCCCCCCCCCCCCGGCTGCTTTTGGCTCCTTCAGGGATCTGTCTCCAGCTCTGCCCTGGAGCTGGGAGTGGGGCAGGCTCTTAACTCTCCCAATCAGAGCTAGGCTGCCTTAGCCAGCTGTTGTGAGCCCTGTTCTAACGCCAATCAAATGGCTGTGAGGTGTGGGGGGGCTGGCTCCCCCCTTATGGGGGACTGCAGGTTATAGGGCTAGCAGAGAATTCCTCTAACAATCCTCCACTGCCTACCCCAGTGCTGCTGAGTAGTGACCCTGACTCCAGTTAGTGGCTGGCAACTGAAAACAAAAAAGGTGACACAACCCTAGCAAAGCAAGAGGTGTCGAAACAGCAATGAGCTGTCTGGGGCGAAGGCTGCTGTTGCTTATAGCAGCAGGGGCCTTGGCAGCAGCTTGTTTTGCAATCCAGACTGGAAGGTCTGGGGTGTGTTAAGCCCAATCAGTGCCTGCTGCCTCCAGGCCCAGGGGATCTGGAGTGATGTTACTCAATGCATCATGCTGCTGAATCCCCCAGGGGCCAACACAATGGAATGAGCTCTCTCTGCTGACCTCTGAGCCCTCTTTATGGCACTAGAATTGACTCAAGCATTATCAATCCTGGCAGATTAACTAGTGAGTTTCTATATCCCTTCTAATCAGCTTTACCAGCTTCCACCATGGCTTCTAGTGACCCCAGTGCTGCTTCCCCAAAGGATGAGGAGCAGGAGGTAGGTATATGCTTGGCCTGGAGGGTCTTTGTGGTGGGCTACTGACCTCAGCTAGGAACCTGGTGCTGGGCCCCTTAGCCTAGAAGTCAGTGGTGGCTGCACTGTGGCTTCTCGATCCTCCTTCACCTGAATAAACAGGGAGCCGAGGGGCTTCTCTGAAAAGTGTTGCTCTAGTCTAACTTTGGGTGTCAGTGTAAACCACAGTAGCTAAACTAGCATGAAGCTGGATGCAGCTGCTGCCTTGGTTTAGGAGTGCCTTCATCTAATGGAAATTATTCTTTATTGGCTTAATGTACCTCAAAGTAACCCCCTCTGAATGTGCCTACGCAAGTTTGCATTGGCTTAGCTATAGAGGGACTTCAGTTTTATTGGTGCCACTTTCTCCTGTTGATCTCAGGCCAGTCTGCTTCCCACTCAAGCAGCATGACCCTCTCCTGGGTTTCTGGAGCTGGGAGGGGTAAGGTGTGGCCAGATCTACACTAGACATTTACTTTGCTAGAACTGTCACTCAAGGGGGTGGGAAAAACCCACAGCCCTGAGCCATGCAGTTCTACCTACCTAACTCATGTGTGGACAGAGCTAGGTCTACCTTCTCCTGTTGACCTAGCTCCTGTCTTGTGGCAGTGGACAGCAGAAGCTGTTGTCACCATAGTAGTGTCTCAGTAATTAAGTGTGAACGTGCTCTGGTGAAGAGACTTTTTTTTTCTTCCTTTTCTGGGCTTGTTCTTTACTGGCCTGGTCTCAAATGGCAAATCCTGGTAACAGGATGCTGAATCCAAGTATTCCCAGCAGTAGAAGGGGAGAACTTCCCCAATCTGGAAGTAGTGAGAGTAGATGACCCTCTGAGAACTGACAGACCCCAGCTGCAGATGGCAGGGCCCATGACCCTGCTTGGTAGGGGAGACTGCACGGTAGCCCTCACCCTGTCTACCTTCCTGCCTTCTCTCCCCTAGAACATAGCAAACCGGGTGGCCAACCTGCCTTTGGTCAGCTCTGCCTACGACATGGTCTCCACGGCCTACACCTCCACCAAAGAGAGCCATCCCTACGTCAAATCCGTCTGTGACGTGGCAGAGAAAGGCATGAAGACCATGGCCACGGCTGCGGTCAGTGGTGCCCAGCCGATCCTGAGCAAACTTGAGCTGCAGAGTGAGTTAATGTGGGGGTGGCATGGCCTGCCCTCCTTCCCAGGGTGCCAGGCAAAGAGCCTCATGCCCTGCCAGAGGGAGTCAGGCTGGTCACATCAGAAGCGGGTGGCTGACTAAAACCTCTCCTGCTTCCATAGAGGAGCATAACCCACTCCCCAGGCCACTGAAAGCTCTTATGGAGGTGGCAGGGTCCACAAACCCTTGGGTGACAGTGTCAGCATCTGGGGGGGAGCATAGCATGGAGCAAGCTTGTGTCTAAGCTGCCTAAGCTCAGAGCTGTGCAGATGGGTAGGAATCCTGCATCTGCCAGTTCTCCACAGCCACGGCATCAAGTATAATGGAGCTGGTCCAGTTCTCAACCCATTCCAAGCTGTTGCAAATCAGCTCACCCTTGTGCCTACTGAGCAAAGTCTTTCCTCTGACTTCTGCCACCCCTTCAGAGTCCTCATGCAGCTGATTCTCAAGCTTGCTGTAACAAACAGCAGGGGCTTGTCACATGAGATGCTAAACTAGTTTTCTTAAGTCTCCACAGCAAACGAGTATGCATGCAGGGGGCTGGATAAGCTGGAGGAGAAGCTGCCAATCCTTCAACAGCCAACGGATAAGGTAACAACCTCTCTGCTTCGAAGCCTTTGTACAGGCAAGGGGAGCAGTGACTTCAGCTTATCCGCTCCAGCGGGAGAGTTTAGCAACAAGCAGTAAAACTAAACAAGGAGCAGAGCTACATGGGGCAGGAAAAACATGGCTTGAGCTGCTGCAGCTGCTCGGTGTGGGGCAGAAGCGATCCACTTGCTCCTGGGATGATCATGGCCAGTCTGAACTACTGCCCCTGCTGTTCCATGAAGCAGAGATCCTGACACTGGTGCAAACCTTACAACAGTCATGCTGTGCTGACAGCACACAGGATGCTTGCTGTGATGTAGCTCTGCACAATGCAAATGTTTCTAATCTAGATGGGGGGCCCTTAGAGAAGATTCTTAAAACTTAAGTGCTTCCCTCCCCACTGTCCAAGGGGAAGACAAGCTCCCATCCCCCTGCTCTGCAATATTCCAGCGCTGGCTTGAGGTCTTTCTGAACTAATCTCTGACCTCTATCTAGATCATCTCCAATACCAAAGACCTGGTGACTGCCACGGTGACTGGGGCAAAAGATGCCATGAGCAACACCATGACCGGGATGGTGGATATGACCAAAGGGGCTGTCCAGGGGAGTGTGGAGCTGACCAGATCAGCAGTGACCAGTGGTGTGAACACAGTCATGGGCTCAGCGGTGGGCCAGATGGTGGTGAGCAGCATGGGTGCTGTGCTGGGCAAGTCAGAAGAGCTGGTGGATCACTACCTTCCTATGACTGATGAGGAACTAGGTAAGGCAGCAGCAGCTGCTCTTCTCCTGTGCATTATAGAAGGAAATAGCTTGTCTCTTCAACCCCCCCACCCCCCCATGCTAGGTCTGTCTGGCTAATGCCAGCTGGAGTTGTAGGCTGGATGGCTTCAGTTGAAGCCATGAACCCAAGGTTGGGGCAACTTCCTGATAAGGTGCCTTGAGGTCCCCACAGTTAACCCCTGGGAGAAACTACTACAGTCTTCATAATAGAATGAACAACCTCTGTACCTGGGGCACTCTGCTAGCTTCCCTGGAAGATGCTGTGAGGTGGGAAGCACAGCTTGGGGGTGGGGTGGGGGGGAAGCACACTCCTCCCTCAATAACTGTAAGCCTCAGACCTGTTCCATACAGGGTGCTCTGAGCATGGAGAACCACGAGAAGGAGTGTTGCTTGTCGCTCAGACTATCTAAGCGGGTGGCTAAACCAATCTCTGCCTCTGAGGCTTGTAGACCCTAATGGAAAGGGAGATGAATTGCTGAATCTCTTGGCATTCCCTGGTGGCCGCCTGACCAATGCAGGGTTCCACTCTCTCCTATGTGGAGGTGTAACTCAAACAGGGAACCTTGCCCCAGCTGTATCTAAGGGCTAGAGCACTGGAATAGGATTTGGCTATCCAGTCTATTTCTGACTCTGCCCCTGGCCTGCCAGTGCCCTTCGGCAAATCTCTTCATGGTAGAGCCTCTCACCAGTCTGTGAAACAAGGATGATGCATTGTCACCCTGTAATGGTCCCTGGGGACACTGCTGGTCAACAGGCCAGATTGTATCCTGAATTGTCTAGCCTGTGGTGCCTCTTACCCTGCCTGACTGCCAAATGGCCACTCCTAGTCTGCTCATGCTGCCTTCAGCATGTAAATTCATCCCAGCGCCTCACAGGCGTGCTCTTCCAGCCTGTCATGAACTACAGACAGGGCAACACCTGCAAGTTCTTAGCCCAGCCTTGTTCCCTAGACACATGCACCTTCGCAGGGCTCAGTATCTTCTGGGACTACAAGCTCCTAGCTCATCTGGCCATTCCAACACTGGGAAATGATGCACCATCCTTGTTATCACAAAGTTTCCCCCCACCCACTCTAATCCAAACACCCTAAGATTTGAGAGGTGGGTATAATCAGACAAGGGAGTCTCAGCCAGCCCCCTAGTTGCAGGTTTTTTGGGGAGGAAGCTTTTTTGCTTTATTATACCCCAGGCAGGTTCCAGGGTGGCTGAGGTTGTATTTTCTATTCAGGTTCCTGGGTTCATCAGAAACTCCCCTGGAGTTCAGGGAGTTTCCTGATGAGCCCAGGAACCTGAATAGAAAATACTGCTGCCTCAGCCACCCCAGAACCCACATACCGCCTAATGAAAAGCTGCTTTTTTCCCCCATGGTGGCTGCATGGCTGTGGCTGGCCCAGGGCTCCTCCAGTGCTATGAGCCCCCATCAGCTCCCCATGCAGGATGGGCAGGGGATCTCAGGTGCCACAGCTGCAGGGGGAATGTGTGGGAAAGGCAGAGCTGGGTGGGGAGTAGCCTCCCCTGGGGGGCTCTGTCCACTGTCCATGTTAAAGATGAAACACTCTTGTGGTGTTTCAAGTGACAAGGCATGAAAGCCAGAATTGGTTACAAGAGAACCAAAAAAATGGGGAGAACCCAGCCTGGCCCCCACTTAGTTCAGTGGCATCACTCATGACCTGCAGGAACTTGCTGGAGATGGGAGGTGGAGCACTGCTCTGGAGATCACTGTCTCCTGTTATCCATTTTTCCCCCTCTGAGGGTCTGCACCCCATGGGGGTGCAAAGTCTCCTGGGTATGAGGCTCAAACAGTGACAAGATATAAATTTCTCATGCACCGTTCTCCCCTGTTGGAGAAAGCTGTGGGGGGTTATTTTAAACCCCTTGCTGGTGTGAGTCTCTGAGAAACTGGTTTGTGGGCATTGCCTGGAGTTGCAACTGTTCAGGGACAATCCTACAGTAGAAACTACACAGATCAACAGGATGCTGCTATTCCACAGATTGAGGTTTTCAAATGATGCCTCAGGCATGCTTGGGACAAAATAGTTCCCCTAGATAAAAGTGAACATGGGGTACAAGGTGTCTGCCCCACCCCATAGATATGAAGTGGTACAGCAGCTTGTTACACTCTAGCTTGGTAACATGCTTAGGGTAGAGGCATTGTCCTCTCTATAGAGGAGCTGCAAGCATATCCCATACCTCCCTTGCCATCTCCTCCACCTGGCACCACTAACCCCACTCTCTGCTTCCAGCTAAACTGGCCACATCTGTGGAAGGCTTCGAAATGGCATCTGTGGAGCAGCAGAAGCAGCAGCAGAGTTACTTCGTACGCCTGGGGTCCCTGTCCTCCAAGCTCCGCCACCGAGCCTACCAGCACTCCCTGGGCAAGCTGAGGCATGCCCGGCAGAGCACCCAAGAGGCTCTGTCCCAGCTCCACCAAACCATAGAACTGGTAAGAATGCAGCTGTGAGCCATGTGCACATACCCCTGTACTCCTGTGAAGCTCCCCCAGTCACTCTCATAACCTGGCTTGTGCCAAGCCATTGCAAGTGGCCAACATGGCAAATTCCCTTTCTGTGCTGATCCCAGATGTCTCTTCCCTTCCAGATTGAGCACACCAAGCAGGGTGTTGATCAGAAGCTCCGTGATGGCCAGGAGAAGCTGCACCAGATGTGGCTGGAGTGGAGCCACAAGCAGCCAAGTCAGAGAAAGGAGATGGACTCTGTGCAGCCAGAGGTAGGTCATGAGAGGGTGACTCCAGTCCACAAGTAACCACTTGGTGTGGGGGAAGTCTGGTGTCCCAACTGGCTTCTGACTCTACCCCTGTTTGTTTGCAGCAGGTAGAGGAGCAGGCGCTAGTCATGTCCCGCAGCCTCGCCCAGCAACTGCAGACCACCTGCCTGACTCTGGTGTCCAGCCTGCAAGGCCTCCCTGCTGACCTCCAGGACAAGGCGCAACTGGTTCGTCACCATGTTGACGAACTACGTGCTTCGTTCTCCGCTGCTGGCTCCTTCCATGATTTGACTGGCAGCGTCTTGGCCCAGAGCCGTGAACGAGTGACCAAGGCCCGCAAGCTGGTGGATGAGCTGATGGATCATGTGGTGCATAATGTCCCCCTTTCTTGGCTAGTGGGACCCTTTGCCCCATCAGGCAAGCAGCAGGAGGAAGTGGAGATGGAGCAGTGTCCTGCAGATTGAGGACTCAAAAGAGGCTCTCCTAAGCATAGAGCTTCATTTGGGACAGGGAGGGGTTAACTCATGCCACTTGTCACTTCCTGTCACACACTAGTCTGACTCTATCTAGGTAGCAGCACTTGGTGTTCTAATACAAGTGCCTCAATCCTGGCAGCCATCTTGCCTTGCTTAGGTTTGTTCTATTGCACTAAACACTTACGATAAGTGTCTCCTCCCTGCATCTCACAGGTGTGGCTGTCTCCAAACCTGCCTGTAGGCTGGGTCAGAAGCTTACCAGCAAAACTGACTCTCTCTGACTAGTCAAGTCATTCCCCCAGCCATGGGATCTGGCCCAGCTTTCAAGCTGGGGTGCCTAGTTTGCCATCTCTAGGTAACAGCCAGAGTCTTCAGAGCACTAGATTTGCCCAGCACCTCTGAAGCCTAGACCACTTATCTTTAGCAACCAGATTCAGCCCTGACTTCATTCAGGTGGTTAGCACTAGGCAGTCTAGCACATATTGCACTCTCAATCTTAGTGGCCTGCAAATCCTTCAGAACCACAGTAAGAGCTAAAGACAGCAGCTTCCATGCCAAGGATTTCTGACCCAACTGGGTATTCCATAGGGAATGTCATTAACTGCAGATCCCAAGCAAATGTGCAATGGTCACGTTAAGTGCTCTACAAGCTGCTCCAGCCTTGAGGGGGAAAGCAGTCACTTAAGTGCCACCAACAAACCACTAATCCAACTCAAGATGACTCGTTTAGGGTCTCTCCACTCAAGCAAGGAACTTCTTTTGCTAAGAGATCAATGCTCTAAGAGGGTGCCCAGCACTGCTGCTCTTCCTGGACTAGAATAATGGATCATGTAGGATTCTGCCCTGGCTCCTGTATTGGGTAAGAACATGTTGCTCACAATAAAGCTGTATTTGCATTGAAACAAAGGCTTCTGCTTGTTTTGTTGTGAGTGAGATTCTTGGGCATGAAGGCCTGATTCTCCCTCCCTGGCATGTCCAGTGTTCTTGGAGCAGCTGGGAGAAGCTGTCCTGCATTGCTGGTGCACATGAGGGCCTTCCTCTGCAGGGAGTAGATTCTCACCTCTACCAACAATCACCTCCCAGATTCTTGAGACTAGGAGTCTACCCTCACTGACTTCTCAAGATCAGTGCTTCAGAGATGAACTAGGGCCTGGGGCGTTGCTGCCACTGCTCCTCATGGGCCCTCTGGCTAATCCTAGCTTTAGCTAGGGAGGTAAAACCCTGAAGCCATTCTCAAAATGGCAGTAATCTGCAGTCAGCACAGGCCCTTCTGTCATACATGTTCCCCTCTCCCCAGAGATCTCTGATGGGTGTAATGCTGTCTAACTTTACGCTACCTTCCCCTTCCTGTAGCAGGCCTTGCCACTAACTCTGGGAGGGCATTCAGACCACACCTAGTGACCTGAAATTCAATCTTCTCAGACACAAACTGACTGTGCGCTGTGTGAAGAACTTACTTCTATTTGTTTTAAACCTACTGCCTATTAATTTCATTTGGTGACCCCTAGTTCTTGTACTATGGGAATAAGGAAAAAAAGTTATTTCCTTATCTGCTTTCTCCACATCACTCATAATTTGCTTTGTTGAAGAGCAGAATGTGGGTGGGGGGGCTGGGCTCCTGCACTGCTACACCAGTTTCACGATTCCCTCTGTAGTAACAGGTGCTGGGTTTATGGCACTGCGAAGCAACTCCACTGGCTCACGCTGATGTAAGGTCCTCTCTGCAGTAGCTGCAGGCTTATCAAAGCATGAGTCTTGAACGTTCTTAGGAGTGCCCACCACCCTCTTGGACAAAATAGCTCTTGTGTGAAAGCAGGGTCTACCACCACCATGGGCGCTCCTCTTGAGTCCGTGTACTGCAGTGATACTTGGAGTCCTGCTCTACCAGGTGCTATCAAGACAAAAACATCTTCAACAAGCTGGGCATCTGGCGGTTTTCACAAAGAGCCACCTGCTGCAAGAAAGCATCCCTAACTGGGTTGAAGAGACTTTCTTAAGAACGGGGGAAGGAATACCCCAAATCACTAGGGTAGGTGAGTGACAATCACTGCACACAGCACCGCTACTGCAAAAGCAAGGAATGGAGGTGTTAAGATGGCTAATGTAATACCTTTGTGTTCCTCCAGCAGAGCAGCTGCTATCCAACACATCACAACCCTTCTGCTGCACCTGGGGGTGTGTGTGAGAGAGAGACACGGGGGTGGAGGGTGTATATAGCTGAGGCTTGGCTTAACAGGGGGAGGGAGATCTCATTTTTTTGGAAGCTAGAATTATTGATGTAAATCAATCATCAGCTTGAAACCAGAACGTTTGTGCTAAATAGGAGAAGCAAAGGGGTCAGCAGGCTACGATGACACAATGCCTGAGCCCACTAAGAGGGAGAAGATGCAGTGACCTATTTACTATGAATGAGATTTTTAAAAGGAAGTCAAACCACATCAGCATGGGGACAGCCTGGGCCGCGCAGGGGTCGCTTCCTCCAAAGTAACCAAGCCAAAAGAGTGTGATGCAACGTATAGTAAATGCAAAGAGCTGTACAGAAAGGGAGAAGGTTTTGATGTAACGTGGGAAGTGTGAAGTACCCTGCAGCCATCCCCCTGTGTTTCAGTCTGATCAACGCTGTAGCACAGCTGTAAGCCAACAATACTTGAGTTCGTGGGAAGCCAAGGGGAGAGAGATGGCAGAGGGAACCCCAACATGGGTGGGGAGCCGCCTTTCACTCAGCATCTCCTGGTGGAGCTGTCTATTTTTGCACAAAGGAGAGTTCATAGGGCCAGAGCGCAAGGCTGACTCTTCTAGTTGGGAATATGGGATAGCAAGGGTCAAGGCCCTACTCTGCCCAGGCTGGAGCGAGGACTGGAAGCTGGCTCTCCTAGGCTCAGCTGAGAGCTCCAGCCAGTGGGCTATTGCTGTTCTGGGGGCAGAAGGGGGAAGCAGTTCTTGTATCTATTTTCATTGGCGATGTGCACTGGAAAGAAAGTGAATTTCAGCACCACTCCCCCATGTTTTCAGGCAATGGAACGGTTGTTTGCGTCACGGAGGAGAAGGATGCTGCTCACGCCCCTTCCGCTGCATTTGATGTTCAGTGTGCTTAGTAGCAGGGAGACGCATCAACCCTCGGTCTGCTCAAGGCAGGCGCGTGCTGACCTCTGCATTCTGGGGAGGGGAGCAAAGGCACTGCCTGTGGTTTCCTCCCCTTCCCTGAAAGGCCCAGGAGAGGCTGTCGCTGTGACACAATGTCATTGTGATGAGTCATGACATGTCACAATGAGTCAACAGCATGATGCAAGCAGCTGCCTTGGAGCTGGGTGGATTCCTACCAGGGGCCAGCTACCTGCTGGACAGCAGCCCCCCTGGGCTCGGGGCTGGAACAGGCCTTTCCAGCCCCTGGCCAGATGAGCAGAGACCATGGCTGAGGGTGAGTAGAAATGATTTTACGAAGGCAAAGTTGACACTCAATCGAGCTGATTACAAAGAGTCTGGCATGAACTGGTCTTCTGGGTGACTTCTGCTGCCGAATCTCCAGTGACTCCCCGCCCTTCTCGCCGCTCTAGGGAGCAAGTTAATGTCCTTGGCACTAAAACTTCCTTCCCCTAACAATTTGCCTTCTCAGCTCCAGCTGGTCTCACCCACCTGCTGCCGCCATCCTAAGGAGATGCTGAGCAGACGCAGCCTCTTCTCATTCTTTCATGCACATGTTCAATGGAATTTTCTGCCATAAATTAACAACATTAGCCAATTAGCCGTAGGAGTGAGCAAGAGCTGACAGCCAGGAAGCTGTGTTTTCCCTGGGCTGCTTGGCCATGGGGAGGAGTGGCTCTTGAGGGCAGTGGGAAGACCCAGGCAAAGGCCCGGCTAGGAGCCCTCTGCAGCGCCAACGTCTCAGCATCTGACAGGGTTCAAAGCCCCAAGGGGCCACCCGCTCATCTCATCTGACCTCACAGGCCATCAACCCCACCCAGCACCCTGAACCCTACAGCCACAGAGCATTACAGCCTAGCAGAGCCTAGACTAGGATGCGCCACAGGCAGAGAACAAACGAGACCGAGGTGCCCGTATCCTGGCACATAACCCACATGCTGCAGAGGAAGGTGAAAACCCTCCAAGGCCTTTGCCAATCTGACCTGAGGGAAAACTCCTTCCTGACCCCTCAGATGGCCATCAATTAGATCTGCGCCAGTGAGCAAGCACCAGCCAGCCAAGCACCGGAGAGGGCGAATGCTTCGTGCCACCTCAGCGCTCTGGCCCACCCCATCCAGTCTCCCATCTCCAGCCACGCCCATCCCTGATGCTTCAGAGGACAGAGAAAACATTGTGTGGGGGTGAGGGGGGAATCCCTTCCTGGGTGGTCAGCTGAAATCCCAAAGCATGAGCAATGGCCTCACAGATCCCTCTTCCCTTTTGAAGTAGAAGCCCCATTGTGGAGAAACCGAGGCACAGGGAGGTGGTGTAACTGCCCCACTTACACAGCGAGTTAGCAGCAGGTCTGGGAACAGGGTCCAGCCCGCTCTCGGTCTCATGCTTTAACCACCACAGAAATGTAGGGCTGAAAGGGACCTGGAGAGCTCATCAAATCCTGTCCCCTGCGCTGAGGCAGGACCAAGAAAACCTTGATTAGCCCTGACAGGGGTTTGTCCAACCTGCTCTTAAAAACCTGCAGTGCCGGGGCTTCCACAACTTACCTTGAACACCTGTTCCAGAGCTTCACTATTCTTATAGCTCAAAAGTTTTTCCTAGTATCTAACCTAACTCTTCCTTGCTGCAGATTAAGCCCAGTGCTTCTTGTCCTGCCTTCAGCGGACACAGAGAACAATTGTTCACTGTCCTCTTTACAACAGCCCTTGGCAGATTGGAAGACTGTTTTCAGGCCCCCTCAGACTTCTTTTCTCATGACTAAATGTACCCACTGGTTTTTAAGCTTTCCTCACAAGTCAGGGTTTCTAAAACTTTGATCATTTTTGTTGCTCTCCTCTGGACTCTCTCCAGTGTGTTCACCTCTTTCCTAAAGTGGGGCACCCAGAACCAGCTGCAGCCTCACCAGTGCCAAGTAGAGCAGGACACTTACCTGCCTTCTCTTACATACAACTTTTGTCAGTACACCCCGAGAATGATAGTAGCCTTTTTTGCAATTGCATCACATGGTTGATTCATATTCAATTTGTGATCCACTGTAACCCCAGCTCCCTTTCAGCCGTACAACCACCTAGCCAGCCATTCCTCGTTTTGTAGCTGTGCAGTTGATTTTTTCCTTCCTAATTAACGTACATTGCACTGGTCTTCATTGTTGAATTCAGACCAGTTCTCTAATTTGTCACGGTCGTTTTGAATTCTAAACCTGTCTCCAAGGTGCTAGCAACCCCTCCCCACTTGGTGTCATTGGCAAATGTTACTTACAAGCACACTCTCCACTCCATTGTCCAAGTCATTAATGAAGCTATTGAATAGCACCAGACCCAGGACTGACCCCCGGGTGACACCACTAGATACATCCAGTTTGACAGCAAACCACTGATAGCTACTCGGCCTTTGGGCTTTCAAACAGTTATGCAACCATCTTACCATAATTTCACCTAGACCACAGGTCCCTAGTTTATGAGAATGTCACTTTTAGTGTGTCAAAAGTCATACTGAAATCAAGCTATATCATGTCTACCCCACCCCCCCCCTCAGTCCCCTGGCCAGTATCCCTGTCAAAGGAGGAAATGAGGTTGGTTTGGCAGGATTTATTCTTGACAAATCCACGCTGGTTCTTCCTGCTAAGCCTCTTATCCGCCAGGTACTGACTGATCGATTGTTCAATCATTTGTTCCAGTATCTTCCCAGGTATCGAACCACCCTGCCTTCTTTCATTAATGCGTGTTGGCAAAACGAACCCAGCCTTCCAGGAAACCTGCCACCCATCCGCACCTGGGGTAACCGCCCCCTCCAGCCTGTGACACCCACGGCTTCCCCTGGGGAAACTCTTCTCCAACCTTGGCAGTTTCTTGCTTCCTTGGTCTGCCAAGCAGAGTGTTGTCTTTAAACCACCACTGAGAGGCTGGGTGACCTGCGCTGCTGAGAAACCGCTGTGGCGTTCAACGAGCCAAGGGAATTCTCCCTGGACTGGCGCTGCGGCCTGCAGGGAAGCGTGTCTGGCCTCGCAGCTACAAGCAGTGGGGTGTAGCTTCCCCGCAGCTCAGCTGGGGTGAAGGCTGCGCTCAGGCAAAGGCAACGAGAAGTGACAGGGACACGCAGTGCATATGGGGCCTGATTCTGGTGTGGGTCAGGCTTCGATAGTGAAGTGACTAGGGCTCCCCGGGGTGTAACTCCAGTATAAGTGAGAGAATCACTAGTCGCTTCCAAAGACTGCAGCTTTTTCGAGGCCACTGCCTCTGTCGCTCCCCCACCCAGCCCATATTCCAGCCCTCAGCAGTTAGCACAGAATCTCACTCAGATCTCGGTGCTGGGCTGGACGGTGGTTAGGTGCCAGTCGAGCAGGGACTGCTTTGTACAGAGTAGCTAACGGGGAGTTGCTCTGAGAGTTAAGCTCCATTGCCAGCCTGTCTGGAGCACTCGATTTCTGCCATACTCCCAGCAGCACCAGACGGGATGGGGCAGCAGCCTCGGCTGCCTCTGTGTTTTGCCATGGACGGTTCACAGATGAGAGCTGATCTCTTTGCACTATAAGTGCCGGAAGATGGCTGAGTGAACCCTGCTTTAACCAGTCAGATGCTGATGGGGTCCTGCTTGCTACCCAAACACACACGAGAGTACGCATAGACCCGTGAGATTCTCCCCCTCCCCATTCTCCTTAAAGCCCCCACCTGCCCAAGGCCTGACCCACTGCACCATGGTGTAGTCACCTTTCCTCGAATGGTGCTGAAACGTCCCTTGTCCCGTCGAGCCCCCCCAGCCGAACCATCGTCCACTGATGTTTTCCCAGCGCTGGTCTCTCTGGAGGACAGGGATGTGAGGGATTTAGGTTCAGGCAATTTTCTAACCAACACGGTTCCTTGACTCCCAGTACACGCAGCGTGGGGAGGACGACACTTAGGTTTGGTTGATATTAGAAGTCAGGCCAACACGGCTACGTTAGTGTGAAAAACTCACAGCCCTGACCAGCCCGGCTGCGCCAAGCTGCCCTCCAGTGCGGATGTAGCTGTGCTGATGAAAGAACACATCCATCCACATAGCTAACGTCCTGCGGGGAGGTGGCATTCCTACGCTTAGGGAAAACCCGCCAGGGCAGAGGCCGCGTTTACATGCCGGCGTTAGGCCGGTATAGCAATGCCGCCAGAGTCTTCATCGTGTAGACACGGCCTTAACCTAGCCTTTCCCCCACAGTTCTCATTGCGCACCACCTGTTCATCCCCAGTGGAGACTGTCACGCACAAAAGGAAGGCTGGTTAAGTGTGACTCCAGAGACCTGGGTTCTATTCCTGCCTCCACCACAGATGGTGCCCAACCTTGGGCAAGTTGTTAATTCTCTGCCTGGCTCAGCTGTAAAGTGGGGATGATGATACTCCTGCTTTCTTCATCTGTCTGGGCTCTTTAGACTGTAAACCCTCTGGGGACAAGGACTGTCTCTCACTGTGGATGTACAGCCCCTAGCGCAACAGGACCCTGTTCTGCTTTCTAACTAGTCTGGGCAACTTTTTTCCCTGACCTACCTTATCTTCCCCATTCGGTCCCATCAGCAAGTCTGGATGTCACGTTGCCAGCCAGTGAAAATGGACCGAAGGCAGCTTCCTCTGACACTGGACTGAAGACGGCTTCATTAGACATCAGTGAACAGCAGGTAGGTCTATCCTGGGCAGCCTGCCAGTGCCACGTTGAGCCTGTGATTGGAGATGGAAGGTGGGAGGGGGGAATTTAGGGGTGAGATCCCTTGTACCACAGTTCTAGTGCTAGCTGGCTGCCCCAGGGCAGCGGCTGGGACCTGGTGCCTGAAAGACAAGGCCCCAGGCTCTTTGTCTTGGAAAGCAGATTACAACAATGCACAGCCCACCCAGGGGCTGCAGGTTTGTATGATTTTTGCTGATGCCCAGAACCATTCTGTATTCAAGTCCGGCCCCCCCCCCCCCCCACATACCTGCCTAATGCTCTGGGAGGGAGTTTGGGTGTAGGAGGGGAGTTGGGGACAGGCTCTGGGAGGAAGTTTGTGTGAAGGAGGGAGTTTGGGTGTGGGATGTTGGCTCTGGGCTCGGTCAGGGAGTCAGGGCGAGAAGTGGGGACGGCGGTGGGCTCTGGGAGGGCGTTTGGGTGTGGGGTGTGAGCTCTGGGCTCGGTCAGGGAGTCAGGGTGAGAAGTGGGGCCAGGGCTGGGCTCTGGGAGGGAGTTTGTGGGTGGGCTCTGGGCAGGGGCAGGCGGTTGGAGTGTGGGAGAGGGTGAGGGGTGCAGCGCTTACCTTGGGTGGCTCCCGAAAGTGACCTGCACACCCCTCTGGCAGCAGCTCCTAGGCGGAGGGGCCAGAGGTCTCTGCGCACCACTTCCCACAGGCACTGCCCCCGCAACTCCCAATGGCCACAGTCCCCAGCCAATGGGAGCTGTGGAGTCAGTGCTTGGGGTGGGGGCAGCACGTGGAGACCCCCCCCCAGGCCATAGGGCCATTTCACCCTCTTCTGGGAGTGGCATGGAGCAGGGCCAGGCAGGAAGCTGTCTTAGCCCTGGTGGAGCCCGCCGGGCCCTTTTAAATTGCCAGGGGCAGCAGGCAGGGCTGGGAGATGCTCCAGAGCAGGCACGCGGGGAGCCAGGGGAGAGACCCAGCCCTGAACCTTGGTGGAGCCGCGCCCACAGGCCCTGACTATTCCTGGAGCTTGGGCACCATGGGCCCAGATAACCTGCCCCCCTGGGCCCACCGTGGGGATGGGCAGCTGCCCAAGGCACCCCGCTCGCTTAGAGAAGGGAGAGCCCATTCCCACACCTAGACACAGTGCAGCGGGAAGCGCCTTTCCCTCTCTCCCTGCAGTGCCCTGGCTCAGAAAGTCAGGACTCCCGGCAGGGGCAGAAAGCCCAGAGCCGTTCCCCCGGGTTGGAATGGGAGCTGGTGCAAGTCAATCCTTTTTCCTTAACACCCCCTCCCCCTGCCGCCCCCATGGATATTTTCCTTGGTTTAGTTTGCAGTGAACAGGGTGGTCAGCATGCCCTTGGTCACCTCCGTTTACGAGCTGGCCCCTGCTGCCTCCTGCCCCAGCACCGAACTCACCTGCAAACTGGCAGAGAAAGAAGCGGAGTCCGGGGCCGCTGCAGCCGTCTCTCCTGCCCAGCTGGCTGCAGCTGAATGGGGTGAGTGAGTCGTGGGTCAGCGGCTGGAGCTTGGGGAGTAGGAGGGGAACCTGAGGGTGAAGCTGGAGATTCCAGCCACTGGGAGAAGCTGGACTGGTTTTGATCCTTTCCCTCAAGGATTCTTGCACTGGGCGCTCCCAGAAATTGGGGCTCTCTTGGGGCGTGGCAGCATCATTCCCAGAGCAGGGAGATCGGCTGGAACCAGCACAGTAAAATTGGCAGCGGAGCCAGGGCTGCACCAGCGGCAGCACAGACTAGCTGCCTCAGGCCCACTCCCGGCTACAACCCTAGGAGCATCCTTGGGGCCGCTAGTCCGGCTGTACAGCTGTTCTTAGCATGCTGGCTCGAGGACAGAGAGCTGGACCCAGGTCTGATGGAGGTGCTCTCTGTTCGCCTATCACACTCTGCCATGGATAGGGGCTCAGCCCCAGTCCCTGGGGAACAGCTGTTTGGGGAGAGGAAATTCCCGAGCTTGCAGGGTATTCACACTCCCTTTGAGAGCTTCCTAGGATGCAGCAGAGAGATCACAGGCTGGGGTGTCGGAGGCAGGGCTGGAACGCAGCCTGTCTTGCCTCAGGAAGTGAAGCATTAGTTCACTCGCCTTCTCTGAAGCCCAGAGAGGCGACAACGGAAAGGGGAGCGTGACACTGGCCCATCTGCAGGGGACACACGCTGAGCCTGGGGGGGGAAAGCTCAGGGCAAGTGGCTCCATGTGGATCGATCGGCATTTAAAGCACAGAAGGTGCCACACGCTCCATCTTCGCAGACACAGCCGCCCCGCAGCCTATGCCCGATCCCTCGGCGTCTGCCCAGCGCTCCACAATGGCTCATTAACCACCCTGCTGTCTGTCCCCACAGCTGGGCCAGCCAAGGAGACCAGCAGCAACAGGCTGGATAAAGGGAAGCTGCCAGCCGCTCCACAGCCACGCCAGCAGGTAACTATCTTTACCTCCGCAGCCTTCTCGGGAAGGGCATCTCCCACTGAGAGACGAACCCAGCCCAGGCGCGGGGAACCATTAGGGTGAGCCGCCGTTGGGGCGGCCAGTCGCTGATTGCCATGGCAATGCTAGAACACCGACTGCTGCAAAGAGCTGCTCGCTAGCTGCCTGCCTGGTACTGACGTGGCCTCCTTTTCCCCAGTATCTGAGCACGTCACACTCTCTATCCAACCCTCGCCTCGAGGCAGGGCTGTTAGCCCATTGTACAGATGGGATACGGAGGCACGGGCGGGCTAAGTGACTTGCCCAAGGTCACACAGGGAGTCAGTGGCAGAGAAGGGAATTCAACCCACCCTAACCATTGGCCCTTCCTTCCTCGTAGGCCCAGGATCTGCTTGGAAGGAAGCAGTCGGGGGATCTCAGACATGGGGGGGAGCAGCGGGAGCCCCTCTTGCCTAGGCAGGAGGGTTGTTAGTGTCTTGGTGTGAAGGTCTCCTCAGAATTAGCTGGGGGAACTTGCCCTTCTGACCCACTGCCCTCTCCCTCCTCTGAGTCACCGCCAGGTCTTGCTCCCTGACCCCAGCTACCCCTGCTTCCAGGTGGTGACAGACACAACAGAGCCGGTCTCTTCCGAAGAGACAGAGGCCACAGCGGCAGCAGCCAGCGCGGCAAGCGGAGCAAAGGGCGCAGGGATCAGCAGTGGCCCCAAGGCGGCCTGGGCCAACGATCCAAGCCATCGCCACTTGGGGGGTAGCACCCGAGCAGCCATGACCAGCAGCCTACGCAGCCTCATGAACTCTAGAGTGGGTCAGCTCTTCCTCCGCAGCGTGGACAGAGCGCTGGACAAGTCGGAAGAGCTGATGAATCGGTATCTGCCCCTGACGGAGAAAGAGCTAGGTGAGAAGCTGCCCGAAGCGCCGCTCTTCTCGGGGGTGCTATAACAGGGCTGAGTCCCCCAGATCTCAGCACCCTCCTCCCATTGTCCCCTCTCCCCACCAGCACTAGGAGTCACCCCTTGTGTCTGCCCACTCCTGCAGCAGGTGGTCTCTGGACCTGCTTCCCCAAGGAACTCAAGTTTCCTGAGGCTTCCTATTTACCTCCTGGGAAGTTGCATAGGCCCAGATCCTCCAAGAGGCAGTATCTGGGCTCCAAACTTCCATTGAGATCAATGGCACTTAGGTACATAAATACCTGAGAGACTCTGGACCATAATTCCTGCCTCCTCCTCAGTGTGGGGTCCACCTCTCTCTCTCTCTCCAGCTGCACTCACAATGGAGGGGCTGGACACCTCCACAGCAGAACACCACAGGAAGGGCTGCTTTGTGCGGCTGGGGTCCCTGTCTACCAGTCTGCGGAACCGGGCCTTCATGCTGATCCTGAATAAGCTGAGACAGACCCGGCAGAACGCCCATGAGAACCTCTCTCAACTCCACCAGACTATCAACCTGGTAAGAACACGCCCGGCCCTCTCCTCGGCCTGCAAACTGTCCCGCCTGGGAGCTGCATGGCCTCAGGCTCGGCCAGATCGCTGTTATTGGGGACGCTCGCCTCTCCCCGTCCAGCCTCCCTCTCCGCTCTCGGTCAGCTCACTGTGCCCAGCCTGACTCCATGGTGCTTTCTCCACCCTGCAGATTGAACATATCCAGCAAGAGAAGCAGCTTCCTGGCAGCCAGGAGAAGCTGCACAGTATGTGGGAACAGTGGAGCCAGAAGCAGGAAGTGGGCCTCCAGACCAAACCAAGGGGCAGCAAGGACAGCAGGTCCCCAGCCTGCAGCAGCACGGATCACAACTCCCAAGCCAGCAGCAGCAAGGACAGAAACTCCACGCAGCTAGAGGTATCTTCGCTAGAAACAGGGTCTAAGCCAGTGACCACGGCGTCCAGGCAAACCTCACGTCACTAACTCTCCTTTTGCTGTATCATGGCAGGTGGAGTCCAAGACCTTGGCGATGTCCCGTAGCCTGTCGCAGCAGCTGCAAGTTACTTACCTGAACCTCTTATCCAACGTCAGAGGCCTCCCCACACGTCTCCAGGAAAAGATGCAGGAAGTGCATCAGAACATGGCGGAGCTGCACAGGTACTTCTCCTCGGCCAACTCCTTCCAGGATTTGTCCGGCAACATCCTAAGCCAGAGCCGGGAGAAGGTGGCCAAAGCTTGGGAGGCCTTGGATGAAGTGATGGATTTTCTGTTGCAGAACCCTCCTGTAACGTGGCTTCTGGAATCCTTGGTTTCCCTTGAAGGGGAGCTGCTGGAGACAGAGGAGAAGCCAGATATACTGAAAGTCCTGAAACACTACGAGCCACAGGACTGCAAAGATGACTAGCTAGTCAGCTTCCGCCGGCAGACCTACCAAACCCTTTGAGCAGACAGAGACCTAACCCTGAACCTCTACCAGGAGCTTCGGTTTTACTCTAGCCCTCTTGGGATACACCCCAAATGTGACACCCCCCAAGTTAAATAGCCATATCCAATAAACGGAAGGCTTTGTCTTCCAAGCATCCTAGATCTCTTCCAAGCCAAGACAGCTGGTGCCAGTTAGCTGGCTTCCTGTTCATTGCAATGAAGGGAACACCTAACTGATTCTCTCTTCAGTGCACTTACTGTACATGTTTGTGCTTGGCACGGTTATATTCCCAAGCGGTAACGCTCCTGGAATGAGTTATGGTCAGTTATTTCACCAAAGAAGGTGGAAGGGTAAGTAGTTGGCTCTCAGGTAGAGGAGAAACGCTGCCTTTTAAGAGCTAGCATCCTAGGCCTGGTCTATGCTGGGGTGGGGGGTGTCGATGTAAGATACGTACCTTCAGCTATAGGAACATCGTAGCTGAAGTCAACATATCTTATTTCGACTTATCTCCCGTCCTCACGGTGCGGGATCAACAGGCCCCGTCGACTCCACTTCTGCCCTGGTGAAGTTCCGGAGTCGACGGGAGCGCGTTTGGGGATCGATATATTGCGTCTAGACGAGACGCGATATATCGATCCCTAATAAATCAATCGCTACCCGCCGATCCGGCAGATAGTCTGGACATACTCCTAGCCTTACCATTAAACTTGACTTCAAATGACTTCAAAGGCGATCTTAGCCACCGCTGGGCTGGAACCCAGGAACTCCCCACCACCGCTTTGGGACAGGAAGTGACGAATACCGTAACTAAGCAAGATCGTGGAGAGCATTTATTTTTAGAAGGTTCTGGAATTTGGCCAGGACAGCAAGATTAACCACCTCTTTTCTCTGCGTCCATGGGCCAGGAGCTCTCAGAGAAACAATGTCCTTGCTAAAAGACAACCCTACCCACAGGCGTCTTGATGTGAACCTGAGACACTGACATGGTCATGACTTCCAGAGAAGAGCATCACCCACTGAATTAGCAGCAGCTGCACTTCCTCCAGCACAGGGGTGTCCAGGGGAGCTGGCCCATTCACGTTCCCTTCTAGCTTGTCCTGCTTAGAGAGCTCAGCCAGTGGGTGGTTGATTTCCCACATCAAGGAGATTCATCGGGCTAAGGATGGACCAAAGCTCAACCGCCCGGATGGCCTAATCACCCTGAAATACACACATAAAAACGAGGGGTCTCGGATTCCCCTCACCTGTCTCCTGGGGGCTGGACCAGCTAGACAGGGCAGGCAGCAACCCCCCCCTCTCATTTTCCCTGTGCCTACAACAGTCTCCTGCCCCACACCTTCTTAGTCTGCTTCGTGCCCCCCATGTTCCTCTAATTGCAGTTTCCTGCCTAGCTCCACACCCGCGGGCTCCCTGCTCCCACCTTTCCTTTGACAGAGCCTCGCACAGTGATGAAGGCACCATCTTGCCTGAGGGCGGCCTGACTTCCCACCTGTTGACAATATGGGACGACGGTAGCCACCGTTACCGGGGGTCAGGCTCACTTCTGCCTACCAAGGTTAAGGGGCTATAGAGGCCGTCATGCTGACTTCAGGCCCATTGACATGAAGGTGTGATGGTGGCCATTTTGGCTAAGGGCAAAATTTCAGCAGGAGGCCGAAACCAAGGAGAATCTTTTAAAAGCCACCCAAACATCAGGAGAGCTGGCGACATTTCTAACCCCACCCCCCCGGTTCTGAGTTCCCAGCCCCTAGCCAATTTCATTTCAGCTACCCACCTGCAACAGATGCCTTTCATCTTACACCCCGCTCCCCTTCATCACAGCCCTTCGGACAAATCCCCCACCTCCCTCACACCCCCCACTGTCCCTAGCACATAGATAGCCCCCCATCACCAAAGTAACTGAGCGCCTCATACTCCCCCCACCAACCCGTCAGGCAGAGCAGTGCTGTTACCCCCACGGTGGAGATGGGGAACCGGAGCGGTGAGAGGCTAAGCTAGTCTCAGCAGGAGCCTGGGGCAGATCAGGGACTTGGGCCCCTGGTCTCTCAAGACTGAGGCTGGCACCCTAACCACTGGGCCAGCCTTCCTCCCTAGAGGGGGGATGCCTTTGCAGCTGTTTGTAGGGAGGGAAAGGCTGAGGGAGCAGCGGTGTGGATCAATGGTCTCACTAGCCCCAGGAAATGTAGTGGAGGTTCACTAAGGTGATCACCAGGCCCGAGCAGGCCCCTTCTAGATCCTAGAATACAGGGTGTACAAAGATGGCTTGATATCACCTTGAACCCCGACCCCGAGCATAGGAGCTGAGTAACTACGAATCAGGCCCTAGTGGTGAAACTCACCCCCATGTAGGTCCCGGGTGAATTTGGGCCATTCTTTGCAAAACACGGTCTAGTGCTCTGCCAAATGCCACCAGCCCTTACACAGTAACTCATCAGCTCCCCCACCTATAAAGCCAAAGGGGAGAGAATTGGCAAAGCAGGACTCCAACCATGGTAAACCGCATGGTGCACAGACACGCTCCTGGGGAATACGTGCAGCGCTGACACGGTGGGCCAGGTTAGCACGTTCACGAGCGCTACGCTAACTGCAATGGCGTCACACCAACGTGATGTGCATCAGGCCAGCACATCCTTTAGCTTTGCTCCACCCTGATATTACCATGCTGGGACCAGCCTGGTTGCCATGGGCCCTAAGGAAAGACAAGGGCAGTAAGTGTTAGAAGTAGGCATCCCCTCTGATTAGCAATCTCAAGCCCTATAATACAAAGCGGTGGTGTGGGTGAGGGACCAGCCCAAGACTCAGGTGGGCTAGGTTCGATTCCTGGCTTGACCACAGATTTTCTGTGCCCTTGACCACATCACTTAACTTCTCCGGGCCTCTCCCCCTTGTAAAGGGGAGATTATGCTTTCCTGCCATTCGTCTTGTCTGTTTCTAGACCGCAAGCTCTTCAGAGCGGACAGCACTGTCTCTAAGACTATGGCTACACTATAAAGCGAAAAGCCACGCAGTGTAGCTGCTGTTTGTCAGCAGCAGAGAGCTCTCCTGCTGACAAAAAACTTTCACCCCCCACGAGCAGCAGCGGCTGTTCACACCAGTGCTTTTCACTGGTAAAACTTTTGTCGGTTGGGGTGTGTGTGTGTGTTTTTTTTCTTAACACCTCCAAATAACCAAAGTTTTGCCAACGAAGTGCCAGTGTAGACAAAGCCTTAGTCTGTGCAGCACCCAGCATGATGGGGCCCTGGCTCTTTGCTGGAGCCTGTAGGGACACCCATAATAAAACCATCAAGCCGTGCTCCCTACACACTGGGTTTGTGAAGGACGCACTCTGCAAACAGTGGTCTGTAAATAAGACCCCGATGCTGGCTGCAGCTGGTGTTTAAATTTAGTGGGTAAAAAGAGTCACGTTGGTTTATTTAGATTCTGTTTCTAAAAGTTTACAGTGCATAGGACCAGCGAGGAATATAAAACCAGAGTTAAGCTGCAGCTTCTGGAGGCTGGGGGGGCTGATTTGGAACAAGCTACCCTAGTGGCCTGTTAAGTGCTGCCTTGTTCTGCAACTCATCTGCCTGCAGTGCAAAGGAGACAGTCAGAACACTCATCTTCCTTTTCAGATGGACGAGTCTTTATTTTACATATACAAAAGCTTAAGATCCTTCCGAAACACATCAAAACCTAAAGATGTTTCCTACTCCTGCTGCCTGAGATGAAGCCCTCATGCTGTTGTTATTCGTAAGCAACTCTCTTTTTCAAGTGGATTTTAAATAAAAGCAGCCAGTGGCAGCCCCCCATACTACGGGAACCCCTCAAAGAAGCATGACAATGCAGTGCTCCATTCCCAGCCTTCAGTTCGCTGGAGTGATACAGCCTCTGGCTTTAAGTGTCCTGGGTGCTGCGGGAGAGGACGTCCCCACATGATTCTGGGGCTTCAGAGCAGTAGGGAACTGGGAAGGCGAATGGGCTGGAGATTTCTAATTAGAAGGTCCTGATAAACATGCCCTGCAAAGTGCGGTTACACCACGGTAGGATCTGTACTCAGTGTTGGCATACCATGTTTCCAAGCCAGAGCTCTGCTGGCTTTTCACCCACACCGAGTTTTGGCCCTGAAGAACCAGCACAGCTTTGGGACCACGCGCTGGAGTCAACTGGGCCATGCAGAATAGCTGCAACCCAACAGCAGAATCTCCAGGTCTGGGGAGGACAGAAAGAATCCAGGTGATTGTCATATCCCTGCTGGGGCAGGCAGTACCACCCCATCATCTCCGGCTTGTAAGACGGGCCAGGCTGGATCTGGTGCTGCAGGGCGACGAAACGTGGGAGCCCTTGGGCATTATTTTTACAGCCACATTCCCGAGTCTAACCGCACTTCCAAAGGAAACACAAAGGACGTCCCTCCTTACCCTAGGGTTACAGCCATCATCAAGGGCTCAAGAAAATAGACGAATAAATGATATTTTTTTTCATTAAAAAACCCTTTATATTCAGTTCATGTTGGTTTAGATCACAAGAATTTAGGTGGGGGGGGGGAACCCAACAAAAAACCAAGGAGACAAATACAAACATACGGCACAGCCTCCCCAGAAGTTCTTTCCTTTCACAGGAGCAGGAGGGGCGGGGGAACAAGACCTAGGCATCAGCTACAGTGCGACTTAGTGAAGTAACTCTGAAACATGGGGGCAAGGCAGAGCCGGTCTCCTTCACTGCCTTCAGTGCAGAGACCCTGCGAGTGTTTCTCCTCTGTGCAGGAGCCATGGCCTCAGCTGTCCTCCTCCTCCTCCTCGTCCATGGATTCTGACTCCAGATGGACCCTCTCTCTGTCGGTACTGGGCCTTTTGATCTCGGGATAGTCTTGCGCGCTGCCAGGGAGAGCAGAGGAAAGTCACCGAGTAGCCTGAGTTCCAAGCTAGGAAGCGACTGTTGCTCGCGGGGAGCGAAGCAGGGAGGTAGGTGCTTGGGGTTACTGTATCCTCCTTCCCTCCTCATTCATACCCCTCTATGTATCCCTTCCCTGCCCAGCCGCACGCCTCTAGCCATCCACTCTCCCTGCTCCCCATTCCACACCCATCCACACGGTAGCCGAGCAACACCCCCCTCTCAACAGTACAGTTATAGGACATCCCAGTGAGTACACTGCCCCTCCTCCCCATCACCCTAACTTTCCTAGCCCCAGGCATGGAGCCCCCAAGCCCACGGACCTGAGAAGAGAGCAATCGCCCCCAGGCAGGTGCCTCTCTGCTAACATGCACCTGCCCACAACGACGGCTGGAGGAAGTCATGCCACGCGGGTTGGCAGGGTTTACACTCAGTTGCTGGGGGAAGCCCCATTGCTTGGGGCTGAGGGGCTGTAGAAACACCTGATCATACACAGAGGGGGAACAACCCTGCAGAAGCCTAGAAATAGACTAGCTGGCCTAGCGGATTTCTCAGGACTCCTTCGGTGCTAGAAAACCCAGAGACTTTGGCCTTGACACTCTTCGTAAAAGGCTTCTGCTCTGGAAGAGCTCCATACCCAGTCGCAGTCAGCAACCCATCACCGTGTCCCACAGCCTCCTTGGCCCTGTGGACACTGTGAAGCTGCGGCCTCCTACCCTTCAGCAGGTACGAGATGAACCCCTACCACCCAGTCTCCCTAAGCCAGAAGCGGATGCTCACTCATGTGTGTCTTCTGGGGATGCCTCTCGCTCTCCGTCGCCAGATCCCTGGCCTTTGTCTCGCTCCTTATCCTCCACGCTCTCCCCTTTCTGGGACATGGATTCACCGTTTACGGGGGCTGACAGATCTACAGTGGGAACAAAGCAGGGGAGGAGAGGACACGAGGAGATGGGCGCACACATTCGCATGCTTGGCTCCCAGTTGGAAGCAATGGCAGCTGTTGCTTTCTTTTTCCCCACTCTCTTTGGTACTTACCTGGTCCCGTCATGGGAGGAGCTGACTGCCTTGCAGTTTTGAATGTATTTAGGGAGTTGTGAGGCGGGGAAGAGCTATTATCCCATTGTACGGAGGGAGAAGGGGCTAAATGACTTGCCCAAGGTCACAGGGGAAGTCTGAGGCAGAGCAAGGAATTGAGCTGCAGGCTGCTAATCTAATTGTTAGGCCATCCTGCCTCCTGTCTCCCTCTCTCTCTCGGGATCAAGCCAAGATGGCAGCTCCACAGCCCTGGAGACAAAAATTCTCCAGTGGTCCACAGCACAGCAGCAGCAGGGAAAAGATCCCCGCTCAGCGCCATCCCACCAACGCTCCGGATACCTCACCGCTAAGAGGGGAAGAGATCGGTCGGGCTCTGGGGCCTGCTCAGTCCTTACCCTCTGCTGAGCTCACTGCCCGTTATGGAGGTGGATTCTGGAACATGGCCAAGGGCCGCCCCAAAGGGGCACCCACAGCCACCAGACGATGCTTGGCTTGTCAGCTCTTCAGAGCAGGGAATTGCTTGCTTTGTGCCTATACAGTGAGCAGCCCCATGGGTCCCTGGTCTCGGATGGGGTCTCTATAGGCACCAACAGGTGTTGGTCGCTATCCATCTGGGGAAGATTTAAAGTGGCCAGGCCACCTAAAGGCGAAGCTACTCCCATTTGCTCCCCACTGGTGTGAATCTCGCATTTAATTTATGCATTAAGCATGAGTCGGGGGACACTGGGCTCTGCCAGTCAGGCTGTAATTAACCAGAAGGCCACTTCCGTGAGGTTTACATGCAGATCTTGGAGGTAGACGCTGCTCCCGCTCTCCTGGCCATTTGGGTGTTCTTACCCCCACAGCCCCGAACCGAATGGTGACATCACGGGTGTCTGGGGTGTAACCTGCAGCAGAAGGGCACTGGAGGCAAAGAATTAACATGCCCCCTTCTTCAGGCAGTCTGCTGCAAATATCTGCATCGCTACAGCTGCTAGGACAGGCGTCTCCAGCATTTCCATGCTGTGCCGAGCTTTGTCAGAGAGCGACCCTCCATGAGCCTGCCCAGCTCCCACCCCAACGAGCCCACGAGGGAGGATCCTGTCGCCCTCTGTGCCCCGCAAGGAGAACCGCTGCAATAGGAAATTCCCTGTAAGACATGGGGAGACAGTGACCCCGCTTCACAAGTGATAAAACCAGGGTCCAGTCTCTCCGGGGACAGGCGGGCTGAGTCACTGGAGCATCTTTTGCTTTCAGTCTCAGAGCGTCATCATAAAAGAAGAGCCCCCGCCCTCACCACAGGGCACCGCAAGTTTGCTGTGTGCCCAGGCAGGTTGGGACCCTCCCAGCAGCATGAATTATAGTTACCAGCATTGGTCTCCTCCTCTTCTTTCTCGTTCTGGGCCTCCCCTCCCGACAGCTTCTCCTGGCCCTTCTCTGCATCTTCCTTGTCTTTCTCCATCCCAGTTTTGTTGGCTTTCTGGTTCACCTCGATCTTCGGCCCCAGGACGCGTGACTTCAGGCGGGTGTAAACCTCGGCAGCCTTCTCCATCACGTCCTTGTTAGCTTTGTAGCGACGGATCTGTCACATACACACAGTGAGGCAGGGCTGGCAACAGACTGGCCTCGTCCCAGAGAAAGGCACTCTCATCCCCACACACACCTCCCTTATCCCACCTCCATCGTACCTTTTTCAGCGTAGCCACCACATCAGTGTGTTTCTGGAGGATGTGAGAGGTGACCTGCAGGGTTCCCAGCTCTTCCAGAGCATTCAGGCACCTCTTGATATCCTGCAGGTAGAGAGAGATCAGAGATTTATCTCCACCAGGCAGAGGAGGTGACGGACTCAAGGAGTGCTCAGTGAAGCTTCTTAGTGGATTATTCCATCCCCTCTCAGGCTTCATGCAGCATGGAAACCCCAGGATCTCTCCCTCTCCTTGGGGAGGCTGGGGGGCAGAGACACTGATAAAGAGGCTGGAGAACCTCTTAGGCTTAGATCCAAAGTCTATGGCACTTGCCACACTGACTCATCTTTGTCCCTCTCCCGAGACCCTGATCTTCCTCCTGAACGAAGCAACCTACCCTCACCAGGAGCTGACGCCCGCTAGGCAAGCCATCCCCACCTTCAGCTGTGCCACTACTGCATGGATCCACATCAGGTAGGCCCTGTAGCGAAGCTGCCTATCAGCAGAGAGCACAGCTGTGCAGCAGCTGGGACGCTGGGAGCTAAGCAGGGGAAATTCTCACAGATAGGGAAGGAGAGCCCAGGGAGAAATAAAAATCACCTTTGGCACCATCTAGTGGCAAAGCTGAGTATTGCTCCTTTAAAACAGTGCGGAATCAAATGTATCACATAGGACTGTAGGAGTTCGACATGGAAGAGACCAATCTGATCAGTGAGTCCATCCCCAGGCAGCAGAGATCTCAGACAATAATAGGACACTACGGTTAATATGCAGCATGAAGAACGTGCTAACAGATCTTGGAGCTGGCTCGGATGGAGGTTATAAGGAGGAAGAGGAGGACCAGGGAACCCCCTACAGATGTCAATATTTAAGGCGGAGCACCCCTGAACAGCATGAAAGCCAGAGAGTACTCCACACTGCTAAGAGCGGAGGCAGACCCTGGAGGCCTCAAGCCTACGAGATCATTCAGCAATCCACTGACTACTAAAAGCTGACAGATGCCCAAAGACAACAGGGTCTGGTCCCGTTCGGCCTGACGTTGTGTGTGGTGCAGTGGACCTACAAGGGTTCTAATCAGGAGAAGTTTGACACTCACTTTGCACAGGCGTCAGTGACACAGAGCAGGGAGGAACAGACCCCAGTCACTGATAGTCCGGAGACACCCAAGCAGGAGGGACCACTCTCAGACGATCCCCTCCCCAGCCCCCTCCTAACTTGCCAGTACTCACCGGATTATCAACTTTCAGGGCAAACTTGATCTCGCTGTGAAGTTTCTGAAGCTTCTCTTCAATTGTGGGCTCTAAGATCAGGTAAAATAAAGAGGCCAAGGCATTAGCCCCCTCTTGGTTGGTTTTAACTTGTCTTTAGCCTGCTGGACTCCAGCAGGACACTGGGCACTTGAAAGCCCACTGGGCATCTGGGGCCTTCAGCTCTGACTCGATATGACCCCTGGCCTCCTGAGAATAGGCAATATGCAGAGTCTCCCCAGAAGCAGGAAGGGTTGGGAATGGGCTAACATCAGAGTCATTGTCGCTTGGTTATCCTGAGCTGGGCATGTGGCTTGAACTCCAAAGAAACCTCCTACAGCCAGCCTGGCCACACCCCGCCCCAACAGCTCTGTACTGAAAAGCCAAATCAGAGCAATACACTGGACCTCTTTTGGGGAGACTCTCTCTGCAACCCATGCCCCAGGCCAGGATAACTGAGCAGGAAAGTCCCTCTCCCCTCCCCAGAAGTAACCTGCTCTCTCACCCTTCTTCTTCTCCATCCTCCTCTCTGGGATCACGTCAGACTTTCTCCGGCCTCGCTCCACTCTTAAGGGTCTGCAGCGGGTTAGGGAAACAAGAGTAAGAAGCTGCTCATTTGCACCTCTGCAAGTTAGAAATACTCCGGTTAGGAGTCATACCCACTGCCCTGGCTTACAGGGGAGGACGATGGTCTTGCAATTCTCACTGGGGAGGGCAGGGGGACGCCCAGTCTTCCTGGCAGAGTTTTACCCACCTGGTTTACATGGCAGCACACATGGCCCTGGCACCACCTGCTGGAGGGCTTGGCCTACTCCGGGTGCATTAAATAGGGGGAAGGGGCTGCACCAGCTCTCTGGGCAGAGATAACGCTGCTGCTGAGCACTTCCCCAGTGCTGTCAACCTTGGATCTCAAAGCACTTCACCAAGGCGGGCGAGAGTCAGGAATCCTGAGGCACAGGAGGGACTAAGGCCCACACTCTCAGACACATCCCGGTGTTTGAAGCCCAGCTGGTGACATCTCGGGCTTCATTTGCTGAGGGGCTGAGCGCCCTTAGCGCCGTGGAAATCAGTGGAAGCTGGGGGTACTCCAAACCTCTGGAGAATCGGGCTCCAAGGATTGAAAACTTACAGGCCACTTCTGATGTGTCCCAAACTGATTTGCCCAAGTCACATGGCAGGTAAGTGGCAGAGGCAGGGTAGAACCCAGGGTCTTGACTCCCATTCCCATGCTGGACCTGACTGATTCCTATTTCAGGCCTGGAAATTACAGCCCCCCCTCCCAGGGAACAAGCTACTAAGGGCTCTATCAGCAGTTCTTGACTCCTTGCAGCCCCCTCTCCCTGGGAGTGGAGTCCCAGTAATGACAGCAGGCCTCAAGAGATGTTCCCTTGCTCAGAGAGGCCTGTGACCCTGTCACTCCCCTACATGGTACCGGCCCTGCAGGCTGCTTGGACCATCCAGCTGAGGCAGGCTTGGTTAAAGGCACAACGTTAGAGACAGATCAGACGTGCCTTAAAGATTTGCTCCAGCACCACCTCCCTTCCCTTCTTAATGCCGTTAGAAACCCGGGAGGGGAGAACCACCTTGCCACCTCCCTGGAAAGCTGCTTGTGCCCAGAGTCGCAGGTGCTTAGCACAGCTCTGCCATGGGCTCCAGGAGGGGAACCTTCCCCCCACCCACCGGGGGGAGTTGTCAGCCAGGAGGCACGAGAATCTCCACCCCCCCCGGCACATCCAGGGGTAAGGATCAAGCACAAGGAGGAATCGAAGGCCCAGCAGAAAGATGCTGACTTGTTGCGAGGTTTCTCCTCCGACCGGCCCCTTTTCTCCTTTAGATTCGGTTTCCTTGACAACTCTGAGGGCTGCTTCTTCAGCGGCTTCTTTACCTTCAACAAGAGAACAATGCAGATGCTGAGGGCTGCGGCAGGCCCCTCCTCACCGCAGGAGGGGAGAGGATGGTGGTGTCCTATTCCAGCCCCTCCGACGCGTGGTCTGTGTCGTGGGGATGCCAAGAGCTGGGGCCCACTGGGTGTGCAGCGCCTAGCACAATTATATGAAAGTTTCTGCCCCAAAGAGCCTTCTGCAGCACCTCCTAGAACTGGGCTCTGACCAACTGTAACCCTGTCCCCCTGCTACAAATACGGCCCTGTGCTGCTCTGGTACCCAGAGGTCTGCTTTCAATCATAGTACTTATGCAGGCTCCATTGGCATGGTATCCCTTTGCACACATATACTGTGGAGCCTTTTACCAGAGGATCTCACAGCTCTTTGCTGATATTAGACCCCACAGCTCCCCTGAGATACTCATTTTCCATCTGGGGAAACTGAGGCATGGATAGGTGCTGTGACTTTCCCCAAGGCTACTCAGTGAGTCAGTGGCAGAGCTGGGAACCACGCAGTCCCCAGCTCTGGCCATGAGACAACACAGATTTTACGGCTTCTCTCTCTGGCAGTGGAGATGGAGTGGAGAAAGGAGATTTGCTCATTTCAGACTCTCTTATCCCCCTGGACAGCTCAGAAAATTGGCTTAGGCAGATGGGTTATCGAGATTTCCACCTCAAGCTTGGCCGTTCACATCTAGGCTGGGGCAGCAGTTTAGTGACCCATACAGTGGCGGTCTTGTGCGAAATGAGTTTGACAGATCTCTGTCCCCTTCCAGAAACCAAAGGTCCACGTCACATCATCCCCACACCTCAACAATTAACTAGCCTAAGTGCAGAGACCAAGGACTGAATGGGTTGTGCAGGCTGTGACCCCCTTTTACTCCAAGGTTGGAGACGAGGCACTCTGGTAGGGTGGAGGGGTAACACATGCACTGCTAGCCACAGTCAAGGGACAGCACTCCAGTCTCCAGGGTCATCTAGCTGCTACCAGAGGAGTTCACTGCTGTCTTAAGGGGAGAGGCCTCTCTCCAGAACATTGCCTGGTGCTTTAACTGAAGTCATAGATGCAAGAGCATCCACCCTTGGCTGGCATGAAATGCCATGGCAGAGCCACTGGCAGCTCAGGGCAGCTTTCCTGCCCTCGCGAGCCAAGCAGGCAGAATTCTTGCAGAAATTCCAGTTGAGTGCCAGTGCAGCTGCTGCTACAAAGCCCTGCTCCATTTCCTGCCATGCCTAGGTCCCACGCTGGCTATACTCGGGAACTGCTCTGGTCGGTCCAAATACAGCAAAGGACTCACACTTAGAGAGTTTTCCAATCCAAATGCCTGAAGCCCTCCACAAACTGATGTGCAGAGATCACTTCAACCAACGAAATGCAGCCAGCTCTGGGGTGGAACGTGAAAGCTGTTACGCAGCTTCCAGCAATGCCACACAACAGGCTAAGACAGGAAGTGAAGAAGTATCCAGCACCCAGTTGAAACGCCCAACAAAGTTTAATGAGGCAGAATGGATGTGCCCTCGTTAGAAGGGAGCCAGGATCCAGGGCTGACCTAACAGCTTCCCCCACAAAGGGTGCCATGGGATCCTCCCTGACAGCAAACAGCTGGAGCCTGGTTCAACATCTCCCCTGCAAGCCTCTGTGGAGGAGTTCGTTAACCAAACTAATTCAAGGTGGCTCCGTCCCGCCCACCTCTTGTGACCCTGGCAGCTCATTCCCTGGCTAAGCTGCTCACCCAAGCGAGCCACGCTGACTGGGGCTGCCGTGACAGCCCTCAGCTAACCTGGGTGAGGCACCAGCGGAGGCACCTCTGGCATTTGGATTGGAAAACTCTCTAAGTGTGAGTCCTTTGCTGTATTTGGACTGACCAGAGCAGTTCCCGAGTATAGCCAGCGTGGGACCTAGGCATGGCAGGAAATGGAGCAGGGCTTTGTAGCAGCAGCTGCACTGGCACTCAACTGGAATTTCTGCAAGAATTCTGCCTGCTTGGCTCGCGAGGGCAGGAAAGCTGCCCTGAGCTGCCAGTGGCTCTGCCATGGCATTTCATGCCAGCCAAGGGTGGATGCTCTTGCATCTATGACTTCAGTTAAAGCACCAGGCAATGTTCTGGAGAGAGGCCTCTCCCCTTAAGACAGCAGTGACCTCCTCTGGTAGCAGCTTGATGACCCTGGAGACTGGAGTGCTGTCCCTTGACTGTGGCCAGCAGTGCATGTGTTACCCCTCCACCCTACCTGAGGCACCTCGTCCCGGCGGAGTCCTGGGACATTCAGCAGGACAGGTTCCTCCTGGGTCTGGCCTGAGAGTTTCATGAGCAGTGCAGGAGTGACTTCAAACAGACAGCAGCAGGGTGAGCTTCCTTGACCCCAAACCTTCCCAATGCCCCTCGATCCGGGAGAGAACCATCTCAGGGGTGAGAGGGGCACTCCGCCTCCTCAGCTTCTCTGAGACCAACAAAGATTTACGCCAATCACAGGAGGGGTTCAGCGATGCCCCCAAACTCACTCCTCATGTGATCACTTGCCTGGACGCCCGGATCCCCCCGGTCCCACGTACTCACCTCTTTCTCCAGCTCCAAGTCAGAGTCCGATGACAACTGGTCCTTGCCTCGGATCTTCCTGCCTTTCTTGGCCACCTCGTCATCCATGCTGCTGTCACTATCTGAGTGCGCCTCCTCCCCCTTCTCCGCCTTCTCCTTCTTCTTTTCCTTCTCCTCTTTCTCCTGCTCCCGTAGCCGGCGGATCTCTTCCTCCTGCTCCCTCTTCCTCTTCTCCTCCAGCTCCCGGCGGCGCTCCTCGTCACGCCTCTTCCATTCGCTGATGCGATCTACGTCGCTGTCGCTGTCACTGTCGGGGACAGAGGGAAATGGATCATGGGGAACAGGAAACCCACTGCGGAGATGGGGCCCGTGCACCCTCCACCCCCACTCTGAGCCCTGCTTCCACCGAGTCTTGTAGATGCTGTGGAGCTCTGTGCCTCCCGTACACTGGAGAGAAGCACCAGCCTTGCTCCCCGGTACATCAACTTTTTGCAGTGTCAGATTTTCAGTGGACCATGGGGCACAGGCCACTGGACATGCCCTTGCCCTGAAGAGGTCTGAGGCCATCAAGCAGCTGCACACAGTTACCATCTCTCACTGCCCTCTCCTGCCCCCGAGACGTGCCCTTTTTCTGAATGAAAGGAGAGCTGGCCAGAGAGGTCTGCCTGACAGCCCTGGAGACTGAATGCTTCCAGTTACCCCCAGCGGTGCATGCTTTCCGCTCAGGGCCCTGCCAGTGCCTCAGCCCTGATCTGGAGGGATCTCTGCATTAAGAGTTCAGTCTCCAGGTCCTATGCAATCCCCAGTCCCTCTGCACTGGTTGCCAAGGGAAGCCCAATTAGCGCCAGCTGCAGGGGTGGGATTCCTGTCTCACAGAATTGTGAACTTCCAGCCTCGGTTTGGGCTGCAATTGGTATGTATGGGTCAAATCCCTCTGGACCCTGCGTTCTCCTCCCTACGCTCCACACAGGGCCCTTCTGGATAACTAAGCCTGTCTGGCGTCTTGTCAGTTCCAGCCCCTTCACTTCCCTCTTGTCGACAGGCCAGGTCTACACTGGAAGCGTTGGCTGGTTTGCAATGTCGGTTAGGGGTGGGATTTCCACTTCTGCCAGGATAGCTTATTTTGCTTGGGGAACCCATACTAGCTACACCAGCAAAAGCTCTCCTTCACGGTATCCGCGGAGTCTGCACTAAGAGGCTTTGCCAGTGTAGTGATGCTCCTAGAGTTACCTCAGGAAATCTTTTCTAGTACAGACTAGCCCATAGCCAGAAGGGCTGCACAGAGCGGAGACTGTCTGGCAGCGACTGTCATGCAACTCACACGGGGCATCGCCTCTGGTGGCAACCAAAGCTACCAGCCCTCCTTGCTAGCTAGCCAGGCACTGACATGGGCCCCATTATTATTAAACATTTATACCGTGGCAGTGCCTCGAGGCCCCAACATGCAGGGTGCTGGACAAATGTTTTATACCTGACAGTCCCTGACTAAAGAGCCCAGGTGAGAGCTCTCCCTCTCCGTGGTGCCCAAGCACCTCCCATTTATTCATGCATTTGACCTCGGAACACTCCCGGGACTGAGGTTTGTAATTTTATCCCTGTTTTCACAGATGGGGAAACTGAGCCAGAGAGAGAGACCAGGCGACTAGGAAGTCTGTGGCAGAGTCAAGAATTGTACTCACTGGCCAAACTCTGCTCATCGAGTCCGGACTTCCCTGCGCCAACACGAAAGATCCCCCACCCTAGCTGACAACTGAGACCGGACACCAGTGAGATGCCCTGGCTAGCTCCTGGGAGAAGCCGAACCCACACAGAGCCTGGGGTCAGTGACCCAAGTCCCGGGCCGCACTCCTCTGCTTCTGGGCCAAAGGAGATTAAAGTGTCTGAATACCAGAGCAGGCATCCCAGCCAGTCCCTGGTGCCCCTCGCCATGGCCTCAGCGCTTACCTGTCGCTGCTGGAGCTGGTCGGAGCTCTCTCAGGCTTTGGTTTCCTGCCGCGAGGCTTTGGGGGCGGCTTCTCAGCTACAAGACACAAGGGATCAGGGGTTCAGCACGGCAGGACACAGTCTCCTTCCCACCCCCTCCGTCAGCCAGACGCAGCGTGTGCGAAGGAAGGGTAACCCAGTCCAGGTGGGCCTGGGTTTCAGTCCATCTCTTGGGGTGAGATTAATGAAGGCTCCCACAGAAAAGTGGGTTGCTGAGCCCACCCAGCCCAGCTCCCTTCCAGAACTGCCTGGGAAGAGCTGGAAGCAGCCTGGATAGCTCCCCTTCAGCCCTACCTGGCTTCCTGCCCCGTGGAACCTTCTTCACAGACACGTCCGAGTCGGAGTCCGAATCAGAGTCCGACTTAGTCATGTCCACTGTCTCGTTTTCCTCCTCCGAATCCACCTTGGAGTCCGAGTCGGACCCCGAATCCACCTTCTGTGAGCAAAGGAGAAAACATTGAGGGGGATCCGTGCGCAGGTCAGAGAGGAGGGGAGCTGAACTGCCTTCCCACGGGAACCATAAGTGGGACGAAAGGGGAAATATACCTCCAACTCCCTTAGGTAAAGGATCAGTGTCCAAGGGAAGCTGGGGGGATGCCCTGGCAAATCCTCATACACACAGTTCTGTTATCAGCACACATCACGTGGTGCAATAGTCGGTTTAGTCCGAGGCCTTTGTTATGCAGGAGGTCAGACCAGATGACCACAAGGCCAGAAGACACCACTAAAATCAATGACTATCCCTTCTTGCTGCTCACCCCACTGGTCAAATCCATGTGCAGGAAGCCTGTTATTCCCGCTCACCCCTCCTAATCCTCCTGCCTCCTCTCCCTCTTCATTCATTCCTGTGGGCAACATGGAATCAGAAATTTAGTCTCTTCCGTTCCTCTCAGCTACTGTGTGTGTTTGGAATGCCTTTCCACCTCCAGCCAGGGACACGGGGTCTGTCTGACTGGCTAGCCACAATCTGTGCTGGACGCCGACTGGCAAAGACAAGCTCTCAGTGCCACAGGGCTAACCCGCAGGGAAAATGGACTAGCAACGGGGCAGGGCTGCTCGCTTCAAGGGCCCTTTACCTTTTTCTTCCTTCTACCTGCAGACACCCTCCTGGGAGCTCTGGTCACTGGCTTCTTCTCTGGAGTAAAGTCCTGGGAAGGGATGGACATATTTGAATTAGGAAAGGCCTCATTTTGGCTGCAGAAGCTTCACCCCACCACTCTCAGCAGTAAACCCCATCCCCAGACAGTGAGAAGCCAGGGCACCTTCTGGATATACACTTGGGTGGCATCAGGGGGGTAAGGAATGGCCCCAGGTCAGCCCCTCCAACTCTTTCCCCTCCTCATTATCCAACAGCCCTGGACTTTGAGCTCCGCAGACCACAGGTGCTGCCCCAAAACACAGGGGCTTGTCAACCCAAGAACAAACCAGCTGTCCAGTCTTAACTGGGACAAGGATGTCCCGGCAAAGACGCATTGGGCACCTTAGAAAGAGCAGAGACCCAGAAAGACATGACTTTTCACAAAGCTGGAGAACAGCGGGAGAAAGACTGGCACACGGGTGCCTAGCCAGTCAGCGCCAAGTGGCATGAAGGCAGGCCTTGAAGACTAGGGTGGCCTTCCACACACCTTGCCAACCTGTGCTGCCTGCTGTCACCACCCAGAGATGCCCAAGCCCTGGGCTGGACTCAGCGCTCATGGAAGGAATTGGCGACTGCACTAAGCCAGCAGGGGAAGCAAAGAGAAACTGCGGGGGGGAGGGGGGAGCAGCGCCACCAGGCAGGAGCCACTGCACTGGGTGATACTGTCAGAGCAAAGGGGCATGTCTTCTCGTCAATGCCCTGTGAAAGGGGAAGCCAGGCATATAACGGCACTAGGCAAATGGTATGCGTGCTGTAACGTGGCGCGCCACAGCCCCCCCGGAGCAGCAATGAGACAGGCTCGGAGGGCTGGGATTACATCTCTAGTGACTGAAAGGGCAACAGAGCATATGCGCTCTACTACTAACAACAATTTATGGAGACGCTGCTTGAGCTCAAGTGGTAGAGAGTATGTGTACATGTATATACCAGACTATTCCAAATTCTATTCCCCAGGCTTCATGTGGCCCATTTAGCTGACAACTGGGGTCCTACACGGTGCAAGAGAGAGGGCATAAGCAGAGTGTGCCTCGTCCTATATTCTCGCCAGGATCCGGTTAGCTAAGCAGAACCTGCCCACCCCATCCAAACCACTGCAGCACGGGGGAATCTGTAAACCACTTAATCACCTGGTCACTATTTTTCTCTGACTCAGAAGAACTTTCTGAGTTCTCCTCTTCCGAGGGAGACGCACTGCCCTGGTCGAGGTCGCTGGAGGATTTCCGGGGTCGTTTAGCCACTGGCATCTGAAATCAGACAAACAGCAACATAATAGCTGCCGCAAGCTGGTATATTCCTCACTGTGCTGCACAGACAAAACTACACAGGATCTTCTCAGAGGGCAAGACAAAGATGCCACATGTATTCTGATAATTTGATTTATGACCAATAACTAATATCTTAATCTTTACACACACATAAACACACACACACCAGATGTTCTGCAGCTGCTGCATAGTTACCAGTCCTGAAGATAGCTTGAGTTCATGGCTTGATTTTGCAGCTTGGGTTCGTAGCTTGTGACGGCTAACTGGCCAGGAAAGCCGGGCTCAAGGATGAGCTGGGTCTCTGTTGGGCATGCACCGATGCCCTTCAATGTTGTCAGCAGAATGTTACCCTCAAAAGTTTTCCATCTCACCCATCCCTTTTGCAGGCTTTAGTTTGAATCCAGAGTCTATAGGTCTTGCTTTGTCACGCTGCCTCTGCGTTTGGTGATTGATCACCAATCAGTTGCAGGTGTGACCTTCCTTCTATTGTACCTTTTCTTTTTAGAGTGGACTCTTCTTACTTTGTTAGGGCTCTTGTCTGTATCTTCAGCCGGTGGGGTTTGAACTTTATTTCATCAGGACAGGCTGGGGCTGGAGGTTGATTCCATCATCCATACATACCTCATTCACACATCTAAACTAACTAATAAGAGTACAGCAGGGTTTGCAAAATGAAGGTTGGAGGAAGCTTTTACAAAATGGAGTGAGCGTTTTAAAATGGGGATTGAATTACAATATGGCAAACAGTGAACAGAAGTTACAATATAGACAAGTGTAGTGGATGGCAAACAGTGAACAGAAGTTATACTGATAAAGTGAACAATTAAAAACAATTTCATTTATCAGTTCTACAACTGCTGCCCTCTCTGCCCACGAGATCAAACAAAATCTAATGGAGCAGGGCTTCAGCCACCACCCTCCCTCCTGTTTTCTATAATAAACTCAGAACAGCCAGCATGCAACCTACAGGTACACAGAACTCATGCCTGATCCCATGCACGGTCTACACACTGTGACAGCGTCTTCTGATCGATACCAGTGTGGGTGTGCGTAAACAGAGCCGGTTACATCAGTCGGTGGGTTAGACTTGGTGTCTTGGCTACCTCTGAACTTGGGATTATCTCTAATTTCCCTCTAGAGTATCAACATGAGACCTTGTTTTCACATCCTTCCTAAAAACACCCTGCTGTGCCGTGTGGCTGCCCCAAGATAAATGCAGCTGCCTCTGGGGTGGATCACAGCAGCTAAGTAGTGGGTGATGTGACGGCCTTATATACAATTTCTAAAGTGCTTCGTGAGTCATGTGCAAACTCGTTATATAAATATAATCATCCTTCTATTCCTAGCCAGGTGATTTCCCCCCCACAGATCACAATGGGGCAAACCTACTTTCATAGCTAGCGCTTTTCGTTTCAGCCCACTATGGTCGCTCCCCTTGTCGGACTCCTCATCGCTGTCGAGCTTCTCCATGGCTGCTGCAGCGACAGTAGCAACTGCCATGGCAGCCGATTCGTCTTCCTCCTCGCCTCCATCACTCCCTGCCACCGGGTCATTCTCAGGAACTTCGCTGTCTGAGGAGCTCGCTGGCTGAAGGGGCAAAGAAATGGAAAGGTCAGGGGTTACTGCTGAATAGCAGGTCTCATGATACATGTCAGCACAGCAAAGAAACAGGGAATAAGAGAGCTAAGCACAATGGAGAGGAGGATTGAACCTCACATTGCCACATGAACGGCTGCCATCAGAGTGCTGTGATAACTCCCCTGCTGACAGCAAGCTAGAACCCACACTTAAGGGCGAGATCCGTGATAAGGGACAGCGTTGTGTTGACCTTTTAATGAAGCTGCTTCTACAGCAGTGGCTCTCAACCTTTTCAGATTACTGTCCCCACTTCAGGAGTCTGATTAGTCTTGCGTATCCCCAAATTTCACCTCACTTCAAAACGACTTGCTTACAAAATCAGACCCAAAGATACACAAGCGTCACTGCCACTATTACTGAACAATGGCTGACTTTCCCACTCTTACCGTATAATTAGAAACGAAATCAATAGGAATCCAAATATTGTACTTACATTTCAGTGTGTAGTATACAGAGAAATATAAACAAATCATCATCTATGAAAATTTACTTTGTACAGACTTCGCTGGTGCTTTTTATGCAGCCTGTTGCAAAAGTAGGCAAGTCTCTAGATGAGTTGATGGACCCCCTGGAAGACCTCTGAGTACTCCTAAGGGTACATGTACCCCTGGTTAAGAACCACTGTTCTACACCCCTCTAAGCTCCCCTTGGCCAAACCCCCTGAAATCCCTTCCATAACCCTTTTGTATGCCGTCCCCATCTAGAACACTGATGAATAAAGACAACTCCCCACTGGATCCCCTTCCATCTCTGGAGTCAACGAGTGCTGCACTCTGCCCTCATGATCCCACCTTCACCATGCTGTGCTGAAGGTATTGCTATCATACGGCCTCTCTGAAAAGCCCACCTGACTCCTCTTCACTGGTGAGCCAAACTCCAGCTTTCCTTTTCTCCACAGGGTACTGAAGAAGGTGACCTTATCTCACCACCTTGAAAGTAACATTCACGACCAGTTCCACTCTGGCTTTCAATCCCTTCATAAGTGAGTGACTCCTCTTAGGGGGGCTGATAAGCCATTGATCACAGATCCTTCTTCCCAAAATACGTTATCCCGGGACGGCTGCAGATACTTTCCCATTTGAAAGTTTCCCATGAGGGGTTGGATTTAACCAGCCCTCTGCTCTCCTAGTTTGAATCCCACCTCTCTGACTGCCCCTTTAACCATCAGCAGTGAAGACTTCACAACTTCCTGTCATCCTATTATTATGCAGCACCTCAAAAGGCCCCACCTAGGGGTCTCAGGCCTCAATTCAAGTGCGCACATCATATATATACGATGATGACCAAGCTCTTCGTTTTCCTTGACTCAGTCTCCCATTTCTGTCATGACTGCCACTTCCAATTACCTACTACCGGAATTCTTCCTTCTGGGAGCCGTCTTTGCCCTACGTCCTTGATGCTCCTGGTATTCTCCTTAACTTTGCTCCCAAGACCAAAAACCTTCAAGTCACTCTTGACTCCAAATTTTTCTTTCTGCCTTTACAATGCTGAAGTTCATCTTTTCCTCAAGCTCATCTCTGCTGAAATCCCTACCTTTGCCTTAATTGCTGCCTTGACTACTGAAGGCCTCTCTTTAATGGCTTCTTAAAACCCTGTTCTGGGAACTTCAGGAAGGTCCAGAACAGCCTCTAGCTCCAGACACCAGGAGTTTGTCACCCCAGCTTCTCTTACATTCAGTGGTTTCCCACTCATCTCTGTAGCCAATGTTAAGTTGCTCTCAAAACTCTCCACGGAATCATCTCACTCTATATCTATGCCCGTGTATCCAGTCATCTCTTGTGCTTGTTCACTGCAATCTATGGTCTCTCTCTCAAATTCTGCTACAGTTTGGGTGGGCGGTTGCTGCTCATTTCAGTTTGAAACTATCTTCCTCTAAGCCATCTCCTCTATATCTCACCTTAAAGCCTTTCATTGTCTCTTAAGACCAAGTATATATGAAGCAGTTCTGGATACCTTTAGGAAGATCACTATGTAATAAATTGTATCATTCAATTATAATTATATATAGTGTCCTTCATACGCTGAAACACTGGACCGTAAACAGCTTTCTCTGAGTCTGATCCAAAGCTCGTAGAAGTCAATGAGAACCATGCTAGTGACTTCAGTGGCCTCTGGTTCAGGTGCTCTGATGCCAATGAAGAGATTGACATTATCTGACAGCCTGAGCACACGACTGGGAGCCAGGAACTCTGCAGTTCTAATTCTTGCTCTGACACAGATTTCCTCTGTGGCTTTGGACAAGTCACTTCAACTCTGTGCCTCGGATTAGGCATCCGTAAAGCAGGTGTGAGGAGGGTTAGTTATTTTGCTCCCAAGAAGGGAGATTTTTGACATGGAAGCTTTCCAAGGCCAGCATGCCAGGCAGCAGGAAAAGAAGAAAAGGCTATCTGAAGGCACAAAGCACAGAAGTACGCAGAGCCCCTAGTCACGGCTGACTACACATGAGCTATGCTCTCACACTCACCGGAGGAGCACTGTAACTGGCATGGGGGTTGTTCTGGATTTCCCACAATCCCTCATTGAAGCCTTTTCGCTTGTTTGGCTTCCCGTATTTGTCCTTGTACTTGTCGTAAGGGAACAGGTCCTTAGGTCCCAAGAAGGCTCTGAGGGGAAGAACAAAGCAGAGGTCAGTCCCAAGCTGCCGGGAAGTGGACAATGGCAAGGAAATCACGTGGACAGTGGGGCTTACGTCTCGTGTGTCCCAAAGAAGAAGATGGGGTATTTGTTGGGCGGGGGTTTCACAGCGCCGTCTGCTATGTCATCAATCTGAAACAAAGCACAAAGCAGGAGGTGGTCAGAGATGGTGGATTAGGGTGCAGCCTCAGCAGGCAGCTTCCTGACAGCCAGCCTCAGCTTTGTGTTTCACACACACATTGCAATAACACGCGGAGGAAGGGAGCCTTCTGCACACTGAATTCTAAGGTCATTTTTATGGCCAAGCAGGATCTGTTGGCAAGTAACAGCAGGGAACCAACTCCAGCTGTGGTGTTGCAAGAGTTCGGTCCTAAACTTTGGTTCAATCCCTTTAGGGCTGGGAATGCTGCACAGGTTATAGGCTCTGCACACGAAGATGGAGGGGGAACACGAGTGTCTGGCTTGGGCTACCACTAAGAGCACATGGAAGGCCTCCCAGGAGAATCCCATCCAGCCCTACTTAGAAGGAGGGAGATTGCTCCAGCAGGGGGCCCCAAACGGTCCTTCCTGGCTGGAGACAGGCTACAGGAAAAGCCCAGGCTGCTGGGAGGCAACCAGGCCTGAGGCGATTGGCCCTTAACGCACAGGAAACCCTGCCTTCCCGCATGTCCCACTGGCTCCAGTCAGTCACTTGCACATGACATAGCCAGGGACACAGCTTCTAGGCAGGAGCCCAGGAATGTTACTGGATCTGTGATTACAGAAGAGGGAGGGTACATGCAAGTGGGTGACCTCGCACATCGGGGAAGTCTTCACAGGAAAGGGCCCCCCAGGGGAGGGAGAGAGCAGAGCAGAGCAGACTGGGACTCCAGCAATGTGAGCATCCTTCTGATTCTGACCAAGTTCTACCAGAGCCCCATATTCTAGCACTAGCAAAGTACAAACAGTGCATAGGTGAAATAGGAAAGATATACTAGAAGATCCTGTGGTACACTGTAGGTCATGCATTGTTTTCCCAGCTCCAACATCCACAACTTTCCTCAGGTATCCACCACATCCCAATCCCATGCATTTGCAACCTGTTGCCTCTTGCCACTACACCCCCTCACACTGTGGTGGCCCTGCCCTGCCCTCAGCTTCCAATCATCTTTACTTTTCAGGACCACTACCCAAGGCACTCTCATCCACATGGTGTTCCCCACACACGATGACCCTCCTGATCATCAACACCCAATATACCGCCATCCCCTCTAGGAACCATCACTTGACTCCATCTCCACCAGATACCATCACCCTGCGTGTCTCATCCATACCCCTTCCAAGCATTGTTGCCACACAATGCTGTCACCCTACCACCTCATCACACTGCATACCATCACCTGACACTCAATAACAGATCAGTAATTCCCATCTGCCCATGACCACCCCCACCTCCAGTGATCCAGCACCCCCATCTGGATCCCGTGTTTCTAAGAACCTCCCCGCTCCTGCTGTAGACCAGGGGCAGTCAATAGGCAGACTGCAGGCCAAATCCAGACCACCAGATGCTTTTGAACAGACTCCCAAATCTTTTTATTTACTTATTATCATCATTGTTGTAGAGTTTTTTTTATTCTCTGGAGTCTGGACCTTGAACGAGAAATTTGGTCCTTGACAAAAAATAACTGACTACCCCTGAGACTGTCATCCTTGATCCCCACTCCATACCATTTTCCCCAATCCATATCCCTTTCCTCACCCCATCTCTTCACAACCCCCTGCACCCCACAATCTATCACCTTACTCTTCTGCAACCATCTTCCCCAACACCCACCCCTGCATCTTTCCTTATACCCCCACCTCCCCTTAACACACACCTCTGCACCCCATGATCCATTACCCTCTGCACCTCATCTCCCCAGTACCCACCCCTGCACCCCACAATCCATCACCTTGCCTCCTGGCGCTCCACCTCCTCAAGGACCACACCATAATCACCCCTCTCTCTGTCTCTTCTCCTCTGTACCCCAGACACATTGCCCCGTTACCCCTGAGCCCCAGTGGCTCTACTTCTGCACGCCCTGCTCCCCACAATCCCCGCCCCGCACTCCATCACCTGCACCCCAGTTCCCAATGTAGAGTAGGCCCAGACCACAGGCTGGACTAGGGGTCCCCCCCCAAGAATCTCCCCATAAAGGGATGCGCTGAGCTTCCTTGGGGAGGGAAGGGGGTTCCCTAGGGGTGGGGGGGCCCTCATGAGAGGCACTTAGGGCTCCCCCCGGGGCTGGGGTTAGGGGGGTCCCGCCGGGGCACCCCCCGGGGCTGGGGTTACGGGGGGGTCCTCCCCAGGGCGCCCGCTGGGGTTTGGGTTTGGGGGTTCCCCCCGAGGCTGGGGTTAGGGGGGTCCCCCCCGGGGCGCCCCCCAGGGCTGGGGTTGGGGGGGTCCCGCCAGGGCGCCCCCCGGGGATGGGGTCGGGGGGTCCCCCGCGGGGCTGGGGTAGGGGGGTCCCGCCGGGGCGCCCCCCGGGGATGGGGTCGGGGGGTCCCCCTCAGGGCTGGGGGTCTCACCCGGGCCGGCCAGTGCGGGTACCCCTTCATCTTGGCGAAGACCAGGTCTCCGGGCTTGAAGCTGTGCGGCATGGCGGGGCCGGGCCGAGCCGAGCCGAGCCGGGCCGGGCCGGGGCTCCGGGGGCGGGGGGCGGGGGGAGGGGCGACAGGCCGCAGCACAGGCCTAGGCCGCTGGCACCGCCAGGGAAACGGGGGTGGGGGGGAGGCAGGAGACTGGCCCTCGGCCCGCAGGATGTCCCGCCCCTCCTTTCCGCAATCCCGCAGCGCACTGGCTCCCGGGACTGCCACTCATCTGTCCCCTCCAATCGAGGCTCGGGGTGGGGCCTGGGAAGTAACGGGATTGGGCCGCTGCCCGGGCACGCGGGGCGGAGTGGGGGGGTTGGAGGGGTGTGACCCTGGGGAGGGGAGGGGGGTGGAGGTGCGAGGGGCCTAGGGGCTCTGTGGGGGAGGAGCAGGGGGGCCATGCGGGGGAGAAGGGGGCAGGGAGGGGGCAGAGAGGGTACAGGGGACATGGAAGGGAGCTAAGAGGAGTGAGGGGTGAATAGAGAACGGGGGTGGGGGACTGGAGGGCGTTGGTTATAGAAGGGAATTCTGGGGCCAAGAGGGGGCTATGGGGTATTGAATGGTGGCTGTAGAGAGGAGGAGGTGATTACAGGGGCTGTAAAGTGAAGGGGTAAGGAGGCATGAGGGGTATAGTTGGGGTAAGGAGTATGGAGGCATGAGGGGTATAGATGGGGTAAGGAGTATGGAGGAGTGAGGGGTATAGATGGTGTATGGAGTATAGATGGGGCATGGAGGTATGAGGGGTATAGGTGGGGTAAGGGGTATGGAGGAGTGAGGGGTATAGATGGGGTAAGGGGTATAGATGGTGCATGGAGGCATGAGGGGTATAGTTGGGGTAAGGAGTATGGAGGCATGAGGGGTATAGATGGGGTAAGGAGTATGGAGGAGTGAGGGGTATAGATGGTGTAAGGGGTATAGATGGGGTAAGGAGTATGGAGGGGTGAGGGGTATAGATGGTGTATGGAGTATAGATGGGGCATGGAGGTATGAGGGGTATAGATGGGGTAAGGGGTATGGAGAGGTGAGGGGTATAGATGGTGTAAGGGGTATAGATGGGGCATGGAGGCATGAGGGGGATAGATGGGGTTAGGAGTATGGAGGCATGAGGGGTATAGATGGGGTAAGGAGTATGGAGGAGTGAGGGGTATAGATGGTGTAAGGGGTATAGATGGGGTAAGGAGTATGGAGGGGTGAGGGGTATAGATGGTGTATGGAGTATAGATGGGGCATGGAGGCATGAGGGGGATAGATGGGGTTAGGAGTATGGAGGCATAAGGGGTATAGATGGGGTAAGGAGTATGGAGGGGTGAGGGGTATCGATGGGGTAAGGAGTATAGGTTGACAGGAATAAAGAGGGTGGTATATAGGTGTTTTGAGGAAGGAGGGTGATGATAGAATAGAGTGATGGGCTATAGCAGGGGTTCTCAGAATGGGGGTTGGGACCCCTCAGAGGGTATGAAGTTATTACATGGGGGATCATGAGCTATCAGCCTCCACCTCAAACTCTGCTTTGCCTCTAGCATTTATAATGATGTTAAATATAAAAAAGTGTTTTTAATTTATAAGGGGTGCACACTCTGAGGCTTGCTGTGTGAAAGGGGTCACCAGGACAAATGTTTGAGGACTGCTAGGCTATAGGGAAAAGGACTAGTATGATAGTATGGAGGGTTTTACAGTGCAGAGCTGTGCAGGGCGTCTAGGGAGATGAGTGAGATTAGAAGAGAGATGACCTAGCATATGTATTTGTCATTGTTGTATCCCTTTAATGCCCCTTCTTACTGCTTTGCTCCATTTTAGTCCCTCCATTCCTTGTCTTGTTTTTGGCTCAGGAGGCTGATCCGCTCTGTGGTGGGCACGGTGTAAGAAACCATACAGACAGATCACTGTATTCTGGGGCATTTCCCAGGCTGGTTGCCAGGGGATACTAATATGTAGCTCTTATTACGGGATAAGGGGGTTGTACAGATGACAATGGGACGGAGTTAGAATTGCATCCTTCACCTTTGCCGATAGTGTTTGACGTTAATTCCACAAAGACCCTCAATATTAATAATAATTAGGAGGTCCTGTCTGTCCTGAAAATTATTAATTTATAATTAAAGACCCCTATAGATTTATCCAGAAACCTGCAGCAGTGGGAGAAGGGACCTTCCAATTCCCATCACCAGAGGTTGTATGGAACTGAATTGTTTTCTTTGTCCTGTTTAAATGATAAGCCTCTAGACTAGGTGCAAGGACTGTGTCTTCCCAGGTCTTGTGGTGCTGAGTGTAACACACTGGCTTAGTGCAGGTAATCCTGTCTCCCTGTAGTGGCTGGCTCTAGCAAGCATACGAGCCTGTTTCTGATAACTGAACAGATTGGGTCTGACTCCAATACCCCATTCAAACTAGTGGGATTCTTGAATGAACACTAGAAAAAAGTGGCAGCAGGTTGTGTGTTCAGACCCTTATGCTACACCACTGAAGTCCATTGAAACCTAAGCTCACACAACTGATTCAGGAAAGCATCTCTTCAGGGCCTGAATGATGAAAGTGCTGAGTTGACCCCTCTTGACAAGTGTAGTGTCTGTATGCATCTGGCCACATTTCATTACACTGACAATGCTCAATAAATACTGTAATATGAATAACAATAGTTAATACTTAGAGACAGCTGGAGTAACAAAACATAGGCTCTACAAGTGTGACATAGTTACACTGCTTGTTGACAAAGTGAATTTGTCCCTTTCTGGTTTTAATAACCCCAGGTAAGGGGGTTAAAATGCTGGTAAGGGAATTTCCTTCTTTAATATATGGGGCCAGATTCTGCACAGTTATACTGATGTAAACCCAGAGTAACTCCAATGAAGCCAGTGACGTTTGTACTAATGTAACCAAGAGCAGAATCTAGTCCCATATATTTTATACTTGATTGTATCCCTTTAATTCCAAAGTACAAGAGAACATATCTTTGTAACTCTGCCCTTTGTTGTGTAATACCAAGAAAGGAATAGATAGCACTGAAAGGAATTGGGTCTGGTCTGCACAATAAGTTGCACTGGTTTATTTAAAGGTATATTTTGAAATCTATTTAGTTAACCCAGTGCAAACATTTTAAATCTACTGCTTTTGTAGAATATAAGGGTTGGAAAGGACCTTAGGAGGTGATCTAGTCCAACCTACTGCTCAAAGGGAGAGTAATCCCCAGGCAGATCTTTGCCTCAATTCCCTAAATGGCCCCCTCAAGGATTGAGCTCCCAACCCTGGGTTTAGCAGGCCAATGTGCAAACCACTGAGCTATCCCTCCCCCCAAAAGAATTTAGCATGTTCCCACCCAGGATCGAACCAGGGCCCTTTCATCCGTGAGGCAAAGTGATAACTGCTGCACTACGGAAACCGATGATGCTTTAGCTAAAGTTGATTCCAAATCGATTTAAGCTGAATTGATGCAGGTCAAGAGTAAATGGCTTCAAAAGAATCCACACAGGAGTTTGCATTAATTTAAGTAAATTGATGTTAAAACTCATTTTAGTTAAACTGGTGTAATTGCTGTGTGAAACTCTTAGAAACAGCACGCTGACTTCAGCAACCATATGAAAGCTGTTGGAAAGTTGACATGAGGTGTCAACAGAAATAAGCATGCGTGTGTATCTCTTAGGCCATGTCTAAACTAGCAGTATGTTGGCAAAACTTTTGTGGCTCAGGGGTGTCCTGAGTGACATACGTGTTGCCGGCTCGTGTGCACAGCGCTGTGTTGGTGGGAGGCAGAGCTACCACTGCTCAGTGAGCTGGTTTTATGATGCTGAGGTGAGCTGTCTCCGTCTACACGAGCTCTCTGACAGCGGCACGGCTGTTAGCTTGTTGGTGTAGACAGGGCCTTAGTGACAACTTGTCTAAACTAGCTGGATGTGCCAGTGAGGAGCACAGATTTACACAATGAAAATATCCACACCCTTTATTAAAAAAAAATATTTACACAGCAGTTCTCCCCCTGGGGAGAGGATGCGTGAAAGAAATAATCTCATATGACAGATGTTACTCACGTTGTTTAATGCATGACTGGAAGGCATTCAAATACTGACATGATGGGGAATTATGAACCTATGTAGAGCAGAATAGAATAGAACAGCATCTAAAAACAAGGGGTGGGGGTGAGGGATGGGGAGTCGGGCAAGGGAAGTGATGGGGTGGTGTGGGGGGGAAGGGACAGGGAGTTAGGTGAGGAAAGAGATGAGGCAGTGGATGGGGGAAGGGATGGGTGTGGTGTGATGGGGTGGGGGAAGGGACGGGGAGCCAGGTGGGTAAAGGGGGGATGGTGTGTGTGGGGTAAGGGATGGGGAGTGGGGCAGGGACAGGGAGTCGTGTGTGGAACTGAGGTGAGTTGGGGGGAAAGGGATGGGGAGGGAGTGGTGTGTGGAACTGAGGTGAGGCAGTGTGTGTGGGAGTGGAGTGGAGGATGGGCTGGGGTGGTGTGAATGCAGGGTGGTGTGTGGGGATGGTGTGGACTGGGGCCGGTGTATGGGGGGGCGAAGGGACGGGGGCGGTGTGTAGAACAGAGGTGGGGTAGGGAAGGGACGGGCAGTGTGTGGGGAGAGGTGATGTGTGGGGTGGGTGACTGGATGGGGTGGTGTGGGGAGGGGCAGAGTATGGGGGTAGGGAAGGGAGGGGGCAGTTTGTGGGGCTGGGCGAAGGAATGGGGGGGCGGTGTGTGGGATGGCGAAGGGAGGGGCGGTGTGTGGGGAGGCGCGGTGTGTGGGGGAAGGGATGGGGGCTGGTGTATGGGGGTGGATGAAGGAATGGGGTCAGTGTGTGGGGAAGGGCGGTGTGTGGGGGTGGGTGAAGGAACGGGGGGGCAGTGTGTGGGGAGCGAAGGGGCGGTGTGTGGGGTGGTGAAGGGAGGGGGCAGTATGTGAGGAGGGGCAGTGTGTGGGCTGGCTAAGGGAGGGGGCGGTGTGTGGGGTGGCGAAGGGAGGGGGCGGTATGTGGGGAGGGGCAGTGTGTGGGCTAGCAAAGGGAGGGGGCGGTATGTGGGGAGGGGCAGTGTGTGGGCTGGCAAAGGGAGGGGGCGGTATGTGGGGAGGGGCGGTGTGTGGGGTGGCGAAGGGAGGGGGCGGTATGTGAGGAGGGGCAGTGTGTGGGCTGGCGAAGGGAGGGGGCGGTATGTGGGGAGGGGCGGTGTGTGGGGTGGCGAAGGGAGGGGGCGGTATGTGGGGAGGGGCGGTGTGTGGGGTGGCGAAGTAAGGGGCGGTGTGTGGGGAGGCGCGGTGTGTGGGGGAAGGGATGGGGGCTGGTGTATGGGGGTGGGTGAAGGAATGAGGGGGCAGTGTGTGGGGAGGGGCGGTGTGTGGGGGTGGGTGAAGGAACGGGGGGGCAGTGTGTGGGGAGGGGAGGTGCGGTGTGTGGGGGAAGGGATGGGGGCTGGTGTGTGGGGGTGGGTGAAGGAACGGGGGGCAGTGTGTGGGGAGGGGAGGCGCGGTGTGTGGGGGAAGGGATGGGGGCTGGTGTGTGGGGGTGGGTGAAGGAACGAGGGGCAGTGTGGGGAGGGGCGGTGTGTGGGGGTGGGTGAAGGAACGGGGGGCAGTGTGTGGGGAGGGGCGGTGTGTGGGGATGGGTGAAGGAACGGGGGGCAGTGTGTGGGGAGGGGCGGTGTGTGGGGGTGGGTGAAGGAACGGGGGGCGGTGTGTGGGGAGGGGCGGTGTGTGGGGGTGGGTGAAGGAATGGGGGGGCGGTGTGTGGGGAGGGGCGGTGTGTGGGGGTGGGTGAAGGAACGGGGGGGCAGTGTGTGGGGAAGGGAGGGGCCGGTGTGTGGGCGAAGGGAAGGGAAGGAGGCTGGTGTGTGGGGGTGGGTGAAGGAACGGGGGGGCGGTGTGTGGGGAGGGGCGGTGTGTGGGGGTGGGTGAAGGAACGGGGGGCGGTGTGTGGGGAGGGGCGGTGTGTGGGGGTGGGTGAAGGAATGGGGCAGTGTGTGGGGAGGGGCGGTGTGGGGGTGGGTGAAGGAATGGAGGGGCGGTGTGTGGGGAGGGGCGGTGTGTGGGGGTGGGTGAAGGAACGGGGGGGCAGTGTGTGGGGAGGGGCGGTGTGTGGGGGTGGGTGAAGGAACGGGGGGCGGTGTGTGGGGGGGGCGGTGTGTGGGGGTGGGTGAAGGAACGGGGGGCAGTGTGTGGGGAGGGGCGGTGTGTGGGGGTGGGTGAAGGAACGGGGGGCAGTGTGTGGGGAGGGGAGGCGCGGTGTGTGGGGGAAGGGATGGGGGCTGGTGTGTGGGGGTGGGTGAAGGAACGGGGGCAGTGTGTGGGGAGGGGCGGTGTGTGGGGGTGGGTGAAGGAACGGGGGGCAGTGTGTGGGGAGGGGCGGTGTGTGGGGGTGGGTGAAGGAACGGGGGGCAGTGTGTGGGGAGGGGCGGTGTGTGGGGGTGGGTGAAGGAATAGGGGCAGTGTGTGGGGAGGGGCGGTGTGTGGGGGTGGGTGAAGGAACGGGGGGCAGTGTGTGGGGAGGGGCGGTGTGTGGGGGTGGGTGAAGGAATGGGGGGGCGGTGTGTGGGGGTGGGTGAAGGAAGAGGGGGCAGTGTGTGGGGGTGGGTGAAGGAACAGGGGCAGTGTGTGGGGAGGGGCGGTGTGTGGGGGTGGGTGAAGGAACAGGGGCAGTGTGTGGGGAGGGGCGGTGTGTGGGGGTGGGTGAAGGAATGGGGGGGCGGTGTGTGGGGTGGCGAAGGGAAGGGGAGGGGTGGTGTATGGGGGTGGGTGAAGGAACGGGGGGGCGGTGTGTGGGGTGGCGAAGGGAGGGGCCGCTGTGTGGGCGAAGGGCCGCGCAGGCGCCGCTACTAGGGTGAGGCGAGGCCGGACCCAGCCCGGCTCTGCGGCCAGCCCTTGGCGGACCTCTCGCACCATAGAGAGGCGGAGGGAGGCCTAGAGCGCCCTTGCCGCGTTGCGTCACAGTGGCGGCGCCAGGTGACAGACGGGCGCAGGCCCCGCCCCGCAGCTTCCCGCCCCTTGAAGTGCCGATGGCTGCTCGGTAAGTCACGTGCCCGGAGCGAGAGGCGGGACTTCCTGTTTCGGTGGCTGAGGGGAAGGTGGCTCCGCAGGTATTTTGGGAGTCGGGAGGCGCCGGTGTCTCTCCGCCCGCTGCCCCGCACCCCCCCCCCCCGGCCGGCGCGCGCCGCCGCCATGCGGAAATTCTTCCAGGACATCAAAGCGGATATTAAATTCAAAACAGCGGGGCCGGGCCAGAAGCTGGCGGAACCGCCCAGGTACCGGGGAGGGCTGGGGGCGGCTGGGGGGGGGTCGGGGGAGGAAGGGCTGGGGGGACGGGGGTGGTGGGGGGAGGAAGGACTGGGGGGATGGGGGTCGCAGGGGGCGGGAGGGCTGGGGGGCGGCTGGGAGGAGATGGGGTGGTGGGCGGAGGAAGGGCTGGGGGGATGGGGGTCGCGGGGGCGGGAGGGCTGGGGGGCGGCTGGGAGGAGATGGGGGTGGTGGGGGGAGGAAGGGCTGGGGGCGGCTGGGACGCAGTTAGTGTGGTGTGAGTTGATCACAGCGATGCACTGAAAGCCAAATGCTGTTGGTGTAGCCAGTCCTGGTCTCCCTCTCCTCCTCGGGTCCCTGATGCTACTCGGCTCCTGGAGAACAAACCCGCTGTCGCTGATCAGTTCCTGTGTGAGAGGCGATGGAGCTCCCTGTTTGTGATGCAGCAAGAGCTGCCATGGTTCCCTTTTGCTCTACTCCTCCAAAAGGTGCCAAGCTCTGGGAATAGTATTAGAGCCCTTCAGCTGGCTGCTGCAGGCCAGACCACATGTGGGTTTGTGGGGGTGGGGTGGGGTGGGGACTCTCGCAGTGGGATGCAGGACACATTACCAGAGGAGCAACTTTCATCTTCCTTGTGGGACTTTTGGCTTTAGAATCTAAAAGACAATTCCAACAGGTGGAAAATTTTTTACTATAACTTAAAAAAAGTGCCTTTGTTTACCTGGTTCACATGTGTCTATGAGTCAGAGCTGCTGACTCTTCTGCCACAAACAGGCTCTTACTCCTGTTAGCCCGGCAGGAGCTGGTAAAGCAAAGAAAGAACTGACTGGACCCAGTGTGGCTTCAGGGAACGCATTAGTTCGAGTCCTGACCACAGTATTGCTATTCTTGGTGCTGATTTTCAGATGATGATGATAGAAAAATAATTTGACTTGTAAAGGAGCAGGATTGATCTAAAGGCAGTTGAGACAAATACAGAACTCGCCATGTTATGGTTAGTCACTTTCCTGAATATCAGTGTACTTCAGCTGTTTATGAAATATGCCAGCTGGGTTCATGTGGAATAACCATACTGGGAAATAAATCACCCTGGTCACATGAGGCAAGTATCCGCTCGCAGACCAGTGTGTGGTGAATGGACCATTGACAGTCTTGCAAGGTCTAATATCTTGAGAACAATCAAAGACGAAAATGATTGCTTTATATCACACAAACGCTGGGAATCCCAAACTCCACTGGTTCAGGAGACAGTGGCTTGGAATACCAGCCTTTTGCCTGCAGAAAGCAAGGGTACAATCAGAATGAAGCATTGTGTAGATCTTGGGATAGCAAGCCTATCTGGGCTGCAGACAGTATGGATGGACTAATTCACATATCTGCAGGATCAGAAAATGTTTTGAAGCAGGTTTAAAACGTTAGGCCAATACACAGATCAGTGATGGTGAAAATGCCACTAGACTGCAATCTGACTTCTCAGTGACCTGACCTAGTCAGTGCTGCACTATGTATTGTTCTTGCTATTCTGTGTCATTTATTTAGTTTTCATGTGACTTTACACACACACACACACACACACACCCAGAGTCCCCAGTTCCATCCTAAATCTTGATGGAACCTTACTAATAACTTAGTTTAATAACAGACTCTTTCAATAACAATATTTCTTAAAAGTTGCAAGGGATTTCTAGTGTAACATCATAGATTAAATCCAATTTCCCGTGGCCTTCAGGGAGAACTAGTCCAGTATTATTTACTGCTGAAAACTTGGGCCATGTAGGCTTGACAAACTGCCCCATAGCAGCTGAGTTGCCCTTGCTAGGTTGCATTGCATCAGGTTTCTTGGTGACCTTTATAAAGCTATGTCACGTCACTGAACATCTGCAGGTGCTTCCAGTTCAAGCCTGTTCTTGGAGCTGCCCAGAGTAGTGCTGTTTGGGATTAAACATGGGTGAGGGGGGGAAGTTCAACAACAAACATTCTCCATTTCTAATGGTATCCATGCTTTGCAGTGGGTGCAGTCATCAGGGCTTTCCTGCACTGCATATTGTGTACAAGCCTTTGATACACAGCAGCCCTCTCTCCATGTATTTTTGGGGGAGGGAGGAGTATTTTGGAAAAAAATTCGCCATCTTCTTTAAAGGGGAAGGTGCCTTATAAAGGCCTGAATCTTTTTGTTTTTGTTTTTTTAAACCCTGCTTGTCTTCTGTCTTGGTTTTGATGAAGGATGTCTTAAATGACTCGGACATGTTTATGAATACTTATTAAAGCAACTAAGGTTTGAATGCTTGACAAAGAGCTCCTCTCTCAAGTGTCTGGGTGAAATAGGGGTTAATAATTTAAGTCTGAAAAAAATCTCACTTTTTAGCAATTGGGTTCCTTTCATAGCATTCAGTGGCATCCTTCTAGGTGTCCATAGTCTTCAGGGTAAACAAGACCCGAAATTCTAATGTAAAAGTCTTTTTAAACCTCACCTCCATCATGTTGAAGAGCTTCTTTTCTATGTAACAAAAGCATAGTACCCTTCCCCTCTTCTGCCTCTGCAGATCACCTTTAACAAAAGGCTTAGGGTTTGTCTATATAAAAACGGCCATACTGGGTCAGGCCAACAGTCCAACTAGCCCAGTATCCTGTCTTCTGACAGTGGCCAGTGCTAGGTTCTCCAAAGGGAATGAACAGAACATGTAATCATCAACCATCCTGTCGCCCATTCCCAGCTTCTGGCAAACAGAGGCTAGGGACATCATCCCTGTCCATCTTGGCTAATAGCCATTGATGGACCTATCTTTTTTTGAACCCTGTTATAGTCTTGGCCTTCACAACATCCTCTAGCAAGGAGTTCCACAGGTTGACTGTACATTGTGTGAAAAAATATTTCCTTTTGTTTGTTTAATCTGCTGCCTATTAATTTCATTTGGTGACCCCTAGTTCTTGTGTTATGAGAAGGAGTAAATAACACTTCCTTATTTCCTCGACACAGGTCATGAGTTTATAAACCTCTATCATATCCCACCTTAGTCATCTCTTTTCCACACTGAGAAGTCCCAGTCTTATTAATCTCTCCTCATAGGGCAGCTGTTCCATACCCCAGTCATTTTTGTTGCCCTTTTCTGAACCTTTTCCAGTTCCAATATTTTTTATTTTGAGATGGGGCAACCACATCTGCACAGTGTTTTCAAGATGTGGGCGTATCAGGGATTTATAGAGGCAATATGATATTTTCTGTCTTATCTATCCCTTTCTTAATGACGCCCAACATTCTGTTCGCATATTTGACTGTCGCTGCACATTGAGTGGATGTTTTCAGAGAACTATCCACAGTGACTCAAGATCTTTCTTGAATATTACAGTGGGACAGCTGCACTGTAGTGCTTCAGTGTAGACACTAATTACACCGATGAAAGGTTCTCCCTTTGCTGTAGTTAATCCACCTCCCAAGAGGCAGTAGCTAGGTTGATGGAAGAATTCTTCCATCGACTTAGCACGCTGTTCACCGTGGATTAGGTCGGTGCATCTCTCAGGAGTGTGGGTTTTTCACATCCCGGAGAGAGGAAGCTGTGCTGATGTAAATTCCAGTGTAGACTATCCCACAGTGTACTTAAAGGACACCATCAGAGTTAACCTACCATTTCATAGCCTGATTTTCAGAGGCACTGAGCACCTGCAGCTCCCCTTCAGTTGGAGTTGTAGGTGCTTATGACTCTGAAATTCAGATCCCAGATCTTTAAGTTGCATTAAATGTAATGTATTAACCTTAAGGAAGAGTTGCTTGGACTTAAACTGTCTCCTGTTGTGTCTGCAACCCAAATACAGCATGCCAGTGCTACAGCATGATAACCAGAATATGAAACTGATCAGTCTGGCTTTTATTGCTCAAACAGAGGCAGTTTCACCAAGTAAACATCAGCTGGAAGAAAAAAACTGGATTTTTATAAACCTTCCAATTTTAATAACCTGTAGTTTGAGTGCCTAAGGTAAGGGGAAATGTACAAACCCTAATGCTCCTTTAACTGAGGCAAACATAAACCAGTGATCAGGGTGAGATTATAGTTATCTGCTTTCAGCTGACCTCTTCTACGGTGCTCGCTCTCCTGCTCGGGCTGTTCATTAAGTTGTGCCTTTCTTTTATCCACCAGGGAAAGGGCCCCCAAGGAAAAGCCAAATGCGGCCACCTCAAAGTCTCGCCAAGGGCCCACAGATGAGGCCCAGATGGCAGCAGCTGCAGCCTTGGCCCGGCTGGAGCAGAAGCCCAAGCCTTGGCTCCCTTCATCCCAAGATGCCATCAAGAGTCAGGGTAAGAACAGCCAACACCCATTTCTTGCCCAGGTGCAGGACAGGAATATTTGTCAGTCCACAAAGTGCCCATTTACAGGGAGTATTTTCACCAGTCTATTTATTGGCCCCGCAAAGCCTACACTCATCTCAATGGCATTTGTCTGTCAGAATGGGGGGTTGAGGAGTCCATCTCCTGTAATTTCACACCCCCACGGCCAGTTAGCACGACTAGCTAGGTGCACTCTCGGAAGTGGGAGTTCCATTCTTCTGAAGCATCGTGTTCTGACCCACTGCCAGAGGCAAGGTACCAAACGAGATGAACCAGCTTGCCTGATTCGAGATTGTAAATCCAAACTGCTGCTTCACTGTCCCAGTTCTGTATAGTTCATCGGGTTGTGCCACATCTGAGTTGTAACCTGGATTTGTGTCTCATAGTGAAAAAGGAGCTTATGGCTGAAGCAGCAGCAAGTGAGAGAGGACTCTCCACCGATCACAAGGTATGAAGAGATGCTGCTAGTCTTGGGCATATGCTCTCTGGGCAATTGAGAATCCGGGAGTAGGGAAGCTTGAGCATCTCCTAGGGAAAGGGATACCAGCCCCTGTGCAGTGGGACTGTGAATTTCAGTCTGACTTTTGAAATGAGGAGAGAAATAGCTGCTTATGGTTTGGAGAGCTTAAAAACCCTTTAGTTGGTCCTATGGCGTCTCTTCTGAAATCTGCTGATTTGGTGGGGAATGAGCAAGACAAACTAGGATTTGTGAACAGTTGCTGTGGAGTCAAAGTGGTGGTTTTTTTGCAGTTGATGCAGGAGACCACCCATTTTTAGACTCCCTTTTTACACCTTTCTTTTTAAAAACCCCTGGTCTGAAACGTCTCTGGGCTGAGCCTGTGAGAGTTTCTCTGTGTGTAAGAGAGTTAGTCCTATTGATTGGCCCTGGGCCAAATTTGCATACCCATAATAGGTAGTATCTCAGTCCATTGAAATCAGCAGGACTATGCCGGATTAAGGTGCTGCCTTGGTATGAGCAAGGATACTGGAATCTGGCCCTCTGTTGTGGTATTACACCCAAAGCCACATGATGAAAATAAGTCGCATCTCCTACAGTTGAGTCTTTTTTTTAACATAAGTAGAGATGAGGGGTATAACAGAAGTGCTGACAGCTCCTGAACTTCAGTGCTGGGAATCCCTCCTCCAACTGACTTGATGGCTGCCAAGCATTTACCCTTTTAGTTAAGAGTGCTTTGCAAACCTCGGGTGACTCGACTGGTAGCGTTCCATTCCTCTGCTCTTACATGGAGGGATTGTTATGGGTATCTCTTCAGAATGCCTTCACGGAGCTTCTTGGAAGGTACCTTCCATTATATTAGAGGGATCTTATTCAAGCTTTAAGTAGCATTGCTCAGTGCCGCTATGTGGCTGAATAACCTAGACAGTCCATGAGGCATGCGGAGATATTCAGAGGGGAGATGCCAGTCTCACATGTTCCCTGAGTTGCACTAGCAAGAAAGCTGTGCATGAGGGAGGTGGGCATCAAACATTCTCCCCCTCTGAGCCATCGTTTGATTTCAGCTTTTTCTTCAGGGTCCTGTGTCTGCGGTTGAGGAAGAAACAGCTGGACTGTCAGTGTCAGGGGTTTATTTCATTTGCCCACTAACTGGGGCCACCGTAAGGAAAGACCAGAAGGAAGCACACATAAAAGAGGCCATCCTCTTGGTAAGTGAGGTCCTCGGCCGACCAGACTTTTCACCATTTCCTGCCTTCCATCTTACTAAATCTTCAGCATGGTCCCTGAGTGCAGCGTAACCCATTGGAAATGCCCTCTGGTGGGGGTGGGCTCAGCCACTCTCAGGCATCCCTGGGCTTGGTACTTTATGCAGAACAACATGCTCTCTCCTCTACCACCAACACACACAATTACAGCCCTGTGCTGTCTCCACTTTCTCCCCTAAAGCTTCTGTCTGTTCCTGGACTGTAAATCCAGATGTGGATCATTGCTGACAAATGCCTGCCCTGACTCCTTCCTCTGAGTTTGGTAGGAGCTCTAGTCTCCAGAACTCTATTCAGTCTACCCCCCTGGTTCTGAAATTGGCGTTGACAGTCAGCTGACTCTTTGTGACTGGCTTCTGTCCTTCTCCCTCAGCATTCCTCTAGAGACCCAGTGGCTGCCTCGATCATGGAGATTCATACCTTCAACAGGGACCGAGAGAAAGTGAAACTTGGTGTTGAGACCATTGCCAAGTAAGTGGTCTGAATGCCTTGTGCAGTGCCCAGTTCACAGATGCATGACATTTGTCACCTCTCCAGATGAGAAGGTGTGGGTGAAAGCAATTGCCCCTTTCCCATGAGGTTAATGGAAAGGGAGTTTTCTTGTGCTGTGGGTGGTGCCCAAAGGAAAACTGACAGTGAAGATTTGGAAATATTTCCTAATGGTGTAATCTTTTGGGACAGTACAAAGCGTGCAGTCCAGGAAACAAAACTTGTGAGTGGAAAACTAATCATAAAGGTGGTCCCTGAACTCCTAGAACTAGGTACCCCCAGGTGGATCATCCCTCTGAGTGAAATGTGAGCGCCCTCTGATGCCAGGTCAGCCTCTGAAGAATGAGGCTTTGGCTGCAAAGCAGACTGTAGGGGGGAACACACCAATTGCAGCTTGTCTGAAACCGGCAGCAGCATAGCAGTGCGCATGAAGAGTGGTCTGGATGCTGGAATGCAAATGAATCCAGTAGTCTCCAGCCATCTCATCATAGTCACAGGGCTTTTATGTTTTCTTAGTTGTGCCCAGTGGGGATTCCTAAAGACTTCTGTGTGGAGAAAGGTGGCCGAGGCAATTAGTGCAGTGCATGTGACCCAGTAGTGGGGTATCTTGCATGAGTGTTCCAAAGTAGATTTTTCTTGGTATAAAGAAGCCTGGGAAGGATGGAATTGCTAGTGGAAAGGAGACACTTGGAGATCTCTTTGGATCCAAGTAATGTGTTTTCAAACTTTGATCTTGGCACCAAATGGGACCCAAGATTCACCAGTGATCTGAGCATCTATGCCTGTTGTGAATGAAGTGTGTGATGGTCCTATCTTCTGCAGATATCTGGATAACATCCACCTCCATCCAGAGGAGGAGAAGTACCGGAAAATCAAACTGCAGAATAAAGTGTTTCAGGTGAGGTTCGGATGCTTGCAGTTGCCATATGGAGGAATTCTCACTCTGTAGCAGATTAAATCTAACCCTCTCCTTATCTTCTAGGAAAGGATAAACTGTCTAGAAGGGACACACGAGTTTTTCCAGGCCATTGGGTTTGAGAAGGAAATGCTGCCTGTTCCAGGACAAGGCAAGAAATCGAACTGTATTAGACTTGAGACGGGGGTCAGCTACTTGTGAGGAGTAGCTGTGTCTCTGGGAGATAGCTTTGGTTCTAACGTAGTGGTCCTCAGCCAGGGTGTACACACCTGTGGGTACATCAACTCATCTACATGTTTGCCAGCTGTATAAAAAGCACTAGTGAAGTCAGTACAAATGAAAATTTCATGCAGACAATTACTTTATACTGCTCTGTATACTATACACGGAAATGTAAGTGATATTTATATTCCAGTTGATTTTTATAACTACGGTAAAAATGAGTCAGCAATTTTTCAGTACTACTGTACTGTGACACTTTTTTGTGTATTTTGTCTGATTTTTGTATGCAAGTAGTTTAAGTGAGGTGAAACTTGGGGGTACGCGAGACAAATCAGACTCCTGAAAGGGGGACAGTTGTCCGGAAAGGTTGAGAGCAGTGCTCTAAAGTCTGCTGTATGTTGTAACTTCACCATTGTGCCCACCCTCCCCAGACCTGCAGCTTGCCTGTTCTCTCAGGACTGCTTTCCATTAGGTCCCAGGTAGCAGTGGATACACTCCCCAGGCGTGGTGGGGAGTACAGGTAGGACTGAAGAGAGAACAAGGCACTTAAACCCAGTGCGTTTGTTTGCAGAGACCACAGAAGAGTACTATGTGCTGAAGAAGGAAGCGTTGACTAAGCTGGAGGACCTCAAGGACTATAAGGAGCAGCTGTTGAGCTCTGAGCCGGTGAAGGCCCAGCTGGATCGCCAGCTCTGCGTATTCAAACCCTCCCCACAAGCTGCCCAGTTTGAGCTGCCCCATGACTTCTACAACCTCACGGCAGAGGAGCTAAAACGGGAACAGCGGCTCCGGTGAGTCAGCTGTAGCACTAAGTGCTGCATGTAAAAGGAGGGAGCCGCATAATTGGGGATGGGGAGGAGGATGGGCTAACCATACCCATGCAGTGTGTTGCTCTGGTTTAGGAAAATCTCGCCACTGCTTCCCCTCGCTTTATTTCATGTTAAAACTGTCTTGTCTATAAAGGACGGAAGCAGTGGAGAAGGCCTCTATGCTGAGGACAAAGGCTATGCGGGAGAGAGAAGAACAAAGGGAAATGCGGAAATATAACTACACACTGCTCCGAGTCCGTTTCCCTGATGGATACATTCTGCAAGGTAAAGGGTGGCTACATCTTGCAACTCACTCACATACATGACCCAGAGAACTTCTGGAAATTCAGCTTTGTAGCTTGAGAGCAACAATCATAAACCTGGCAGGACTCAGGGAAAGAACCTGGCCAGAACCTGCTTGGTAACATGGGGATAGAATAACTCATCCAGCTTGGCCTCTTCTAGCCACTGCATGGGACGGAGACCAATAGGGTAACTATATTTTACAGCTTCTCTAAAGCATCCATCACCCTTGCCATCTAAACCAAGGGTGAGTATAAAAATCTGGGACAGCCTTGATCCATGCTATAGCTATACAAGAGTTTAAACGAGCAATTTACTGGCTCAGATTCCGCTGAGGGGTTCATTAAAACAACAGTAATGGATGTGTTGCCCACATTATGGGTAACAGGCTGAAAGTGGTTCTGCATCCTGCGGAACACTAGTTGCATCCTGCAATAAATAGGAGACACTTTGCAATCTTGCAGTGAGGCTACTAGACTAAGCTTTCCTGTGGATTTTATTTTTAGGTTAGAGGTGCAATGGTGGTGTTAATTTTATGGTCCTGCTGTGATACTCTTGGGATGACCAACATGTTTCTATGAATTGTTTACTTGTTTGACTAAATCACAATCCCTAGTGAACTAGCTTAATATTAACCAAGGGTCTTGGCGAGAGCAGATCCATGGGAGTCTGTCTATAAGCCAGCTTGAATATCTTGATACGCAGAAAAATGTGATCTTAACACTCTTGTGTTTTTCTGGATAGGGACATTCTATGCCCGGGAGGCAGTATCTGTGCTCTACAGGTTTGTGAGAGAAGCACTGAAGGATGATTGGATGCCCTTTGAGCTACTTGCACCTGGAGGTCTTAAACTGACTGAAGAGAACTTGGCATTCAATGAGTGTGGGCTGGTGAGTAAAGTGATGGAGCTGAAGCCATTTACAGCAGATAAAGCTGTTCAGTAAAAAGAAATGGGATTGTACTAATTCTGGTCCCCATGGTGGTCTAACGTCTTGTGATACTAAACATCTGTGCCTTCAGCCTGGTCACTAGATGTACCACCCCAGACCAGGAGGGTAGGGAAAGCTTTTGGCACAGGGTAGGAACTCTGCACAAGTCTGAGCTATATGTCCTGTCTTTGTGCCTGCTAAATTCTTCCAGAACTAACATTCCAGCTTTCATACACCTGGAAGACCATTTTCAATGAGTTAGACACACAAAATACTCACTGACCCGCTTCAATGTAGTTACTGTTAACATCTCATACATTTTGTTTGTCCTAGGTGCCATCTGCTCTCCTGACATTTGCATGGGATGCAGCTGTCATGGCTGACATAAAAGCTTCAGGAGAAGAGCAGAAAGGAAGCCCCTTGAAACCAGAACTCCTTTCTGCTGTCCAGATATTGTCATGAAATAAACAGGATTGGATTGAGTGCGGTTGGTTCTATTATGTGCTGTTGCCTCCTCCCCCTGCACACCTCAAGCAGGAAAATGGAAGCTGCCTTAACTGTTTGTGACAAACTTAAGGGAAGACTTCAATGTTAGCTAGAGCAGTAGGCGGCCAGGCTTCAGTATGATTCATCGTGCGTTACCATCACCTCCAGTTCAGAGAGGAGTGGCTATATAATGGGACACGAGGACTGTGTTTAAACTGATTGAGAAGGCTGAAGACAGGCTTGCCCAGAAACGAACTTTAAGTGTGCTGCTTTTATATAACTTATTGTAAAGTTCTCGATTACTGTTGAAATCTTTTCTAGAGCTACTGTAGAAAATAAAAATCCACCATGTTGAACTGCAGAAGAGGATGGCTGCAAGACTCTCCCATTGAGTTTTGATAGTGGGCAGAGCTAGTGTTCAGCTTTTCCTTATGCTTTTACTGTACAAAAACTGCTGTTGAATGAGACTTGTTTAAAACACTAATTGTGTCAACTGCAATAAGTTAAAGCGTTAGCTTGATTAAATGGAATATTTGGAAATGCAGTTTCCTTGAGTCAGGTTGAGTTAACTTGCTTGATAGTTAAGGCTGCAAGTTTGTCAGATTGTGACTTTTTGTTGCAGCTGGTGCTGGTTCTGGGGCTGCTCAAGCTGGGTAGCCCTGGGACTAGCAGTGTGAGAGGGGGGCTCAGGGTTTTCTAGCTCCCACTCACATGGCCCTGCAGCTCCCAGGGGGTGGAAGGGTCTCCATGCTGCCTGTAGGCCCTGCCCCTGCAGTACCCATTGGCTGTGGTTCCCAGCCAATGGGATCAGCAGAGCCAGGAAGGGAGCCCCTACCAGGTCTTCCCTTCCCCCCCATAAAGGAAAAAGCCTTGACTAAAATGTAGCCTTGCTTATAGTCCCTGTAGGGTAGAGGGAGAGTTTCCAGGCTTGATTTCTAAATGAGTGGGAGGGAAGATACCAAGCCTGTATGTCTCTGTAAAACATAAGCTTTAGTATCAGGCTACTGCTACCTATCTTCCTGCACAGCTGAGTTCAATTTCAGCTTGAAGTGGAGGGCAGGTGAGGAATTTAAACAAAAGCTAGTGAACTTGGCATGGAAAAATGGAGGCAAAGCTGCCAATGGTGGCCTAGAAAAACTGCCACATTTCAACTGAATGGAGGGGGTCTACCCCAACACCAACTAGAAAGCAAATAATGCACCTCTAACTTAAAGCCCTGATTTTAGGAGAAAGCTGTAAGTGGGGAAATACATTGCAGAAGTAGCACTGGGTACAGCCTGTTCAATGCCCCTCTCCTCACAAATTAAAGAGAAAAGTCTGCTACTTTCCTAAATTATACATATAAATCAAGGGAATCTGCATGCTGCTAGCATAGGAGCAAATACTAACCCAAAATGCAGGAGGGAAAGGATTTAACCTGCAGCTTAAGTGGTGCATCCAGCATAAGCTGAGTGAGACAAATACTATATTAATTTCACTAAACTTACTTAAAAGAGAGATGGGGTAGAGTTGAAGAACTTAGTTATTTAGCTAGTCCAGACAATTTCATGCTTAAGTTCTTCTGCAGAAGAACTTGAGGCACAGTGATAGTGATGTCAGTGGCCATGGCTATAAAGAGTGTGCATATTTTATATACTTTTTCCTTAGTATAGATATAACCCACTGTGTCCTTAGTTGTAGTATGTTTCCTAAAGGGTTCACTTTCCCTCCACTAGAGTCTGATAGTCCCATCCCAACTGCAGAGCTTGGAGTGAAATGGTAAGAAAAGGTCTCTCTTCCCCCTCTCATTTTAACTTTTAGTGAGAGTACAAGTTCACTTCTGCCTAGTGGATCAGTTGGTCTTAAGTGGACAGACGAGGCTGGCCTTTGAGTTCAAGATCATACCCTGCATAGGGATGACCTAGAAGGCTACTGTGAGGAGGTCTCCAGAAAGCCAACTTTTTAAAATGTAACTAGAAGCCATCATAGGGGTATAGCTGATGGAAACAGGTAGTGTAACTGGAAGTCCCATCAGAAAAGAGCTACATCATCATCTGAATGCTGGACCATGCTTTCCAGTGAGAGTTGGCTCTTTATGAAAGAGGCAATTTGCTCAGTCTGTAAATACATACACAGGGCAAAGACAACCAGTGCTAGAAGGGCTAGTCTGGTAGACAAATTGAAACTGAAAATTATGCAGTTAACATTCTCCATTACTGAAATGTCTTTTTACACAGATCTGCCATAGTTCAAGTTACTGGGAATCAATGCAGGAATTACTGGAAAAAAATTCTAGAGTCTGTTTTGGAGGAGCTTAGGACTAGAAGGATCTAACAGTCCCTTTTAGCCATTAGAAAAAAAATATTCTATGAAACCTGTGTAGTCAATGACAAGTAGGTAGTCTGCAGAAATCAAGCAAAAAAGGCTGAATGCAGAGTCAAATGATCCCTCAGATGCTTCGGAGCTTGCCAGAGTATATACTTACCCACCTACCTAGAGTCAACATATTCTAGCACTGACTTTCAAATTGCAATCAGATGATGAGATGCATAGAGCCTGAAAGTTCGCATAAGTTAGATAAGCTATGTGCTAGCGGATCTACACTCACTCCCGCTGAAGCTGTACATGCAAAAAAATGCACACATCACTGACTATGTATAGGCTTGGAAGGATTCAATCAGTGAGCAATGTCACTATACACAAACCAAAGGAAATATTTCTACTGATAACTGAAGAAAAATGCTGCTTGAGAACTTTTAGAGTTTAAGGACATTTACTTTGTATATTTTGACATGTTGACAGTGTTTTCACCATTAAAGCTTTAACATTTTGAATCTGTCTCATTAAATAATTGTTCCCCCATAATTTCCCACAATTGTGAGCACTTAAATCGATAATCAAAAATATTGAAAAAATGCTTAAAACCCACAATTTTGCACAACTGAAGATTTAAACTAATAATGCTTAAATAATCAAAAGGATAAAATCAAATTCTGCCAAGCCTAATTATATAGCTAATCAGGGGTTTAAAACAAAATCTGTATGTCAGACACTTCAGCCTCTTCACCCGGATTCAGTTGGTTTCAACCTACACCAGTGTGTCTCAACCTTTTTGATGCCAGGGGCCAACCTGCTGCCTTCCTAGTGTCAGGGACCAGTGCCAGCCCATGGACCAGTCATTGAGAAACACTGGCCTATATCACTTCACATACATTCTCTCCCTCCCCGCACAGAAGAGTCATCGCTGGGAGTATCCCTAGAGGAAGGCAGACCACAAAAACAGGACAAAATAGTGGTAGCATAAATTCAAATATAAAATTTTACATATCACCATGTATGCCCCAAAAGCCATGCCACACAGAATTATGAACAGACGGCAATGCCCATGGGCAAGTCTTAAGCTGACATTTGCAAAATCACACAGCTAATTTTGCTTAGCGAGCACAAGTTAGATACTTCCATACAAAATATCAGTTTCAATAATGCTTTATTAAAGACAGATTAATATGCAATATTTTTAGCTAAAAATATTAAAACAAATTTTCAAGCTTTCATCTGTTCTGCTTTAGCCCAAAGTGCTGTCTTCTCTTTACAAGAAATATGGAATACTTTCAAGTATCTTGTACAAAGATACACAAGTTTTAAAAAATCCTAAAAATTCTACATACATACAGAGGAGTTAGTAGGTATTAAGTATCAAACTGTGTTCGATGGGCCAACTGCAATAGCTGCCTGCATGGGAACAATCTCCATTGCACCATCCGATTCTGAAGTAGTTTCAGTAATTGCAGATGTAGAATCTGTGAAGTAGAAAAATGTTTTACATTTTCATGACTAATACAGTGCAACTCAGCACCTGCAATATATTCTCATTAAAAAATGTAGTTTGTGTTAGAGACTCTGGTTGATGCCTGTCTACACTTGAGGGAGGGAAATTGATCTCTGCAACTTTAGCCGAAGTCGACATACTTAGATCGACTTACCATGGTGAGTCAACTGCTGCTGCTCTCCTGTCGACTCTGTCCACGCCTCACGGAGGTGGAATACAGGAGCTGACGGGAGAGCACTCGGGGGTTGAATTATGTCTAGACTAGAAGCGATCAATCGACCCCCCCCAATCAATCACTGCCCGCCAATCCAGTGGCTAGTGTAGACATAACACCGAAGACTTGGGGTTGTCTACTCAAAGTATGCATTACTGGTACAAGCCCATGTAGACACTTTTCAGTGGTTGATTTGAGATTGATTTAACTGTAAAAGACAAACTTCGCCAAAATAAATTCTGTTTATACCTAAAATGGTCATCCACAGTCTTTTGCACTGATTTACTTTTTAAAAAAATCACTGTCAAACCAGTTCAAGATTATATTTAGATAAGTCCTTAGAGGAAAACCTGAACAGAAAGAGCCCTATTTCTCAGCACAAGACGGTAGAGTCTAAGTTGCTCTGTGTTTTGGGGACTGCAAAGAATCTTGCTGTGCATTTCAAATAATGCACACAATTTTATCTTGAGAGATCTAATGTTTAAAAATATTGTCTAAGCGACAGAAAAAAGGGGAGGATGCTACCATGACAGTTCCAGCTGGTACAGAGAACAGAGATGACTCAAAGGGGTGGCAGGTTTCAGAGTGCTAGCTGTGTTAGTCTGTATCAGCAAAAACGAGGAATCCTTGTGGCACTTTAGAGACCAAAATATATTTGGGTATAAGCTTTCGTGGGCTAAAACCCACTTCATCAGAGGCATGGAGTGGAAAATAAAAGGGACATCATCAAAGGGACACCATCATAGGACCTAACCACATCAGCCACACCATCAGGGGCTCGTTCACCTGCACATCTACCCATGTGATATATGCCATCATGTGCCAGCAATGCCCCTCTGCCATGTACATTGGCCAAAACGAACAGTGTCTACGCAAAAGAATAAATGGACACAAATCTGACATCAGACATTACAAGATTCAACAACCAGTAGGAGAACACTTCAACCTCACTGGTCACTCAGTAACAGACTTAAAAGTGGCAATTCTTCAACAAAAACACTTCAGAAAGACTCCAGTGTGAAACTGCAGAACTGGAATTAATCTGCAAACTGGACACCAGCAAATTAGGCCTGAATAAAGACAGTGTGGATGGGTCATTACAATACCTAATGTTACCATATTAATGTCCTCCTACTGTTACTCATACCTTGTCACCTGTTTGAAATGGGCCATCCTCATTGCCACTACAAAAAAGTGATTTTTTCCTCCCTTGGTATTCTACTGCTAATGGAATTGTCTCACTAGACTGACCTCCCACTTGGTAAGGTAACTCCCATCTTTTCATATACTATGTATATATACCTGCTACTCTATTTTTCACTCCATGCATCTGATGAAGTGGGTTCTAGCCCTCGAAAACTTATGTCCAAATACATTTGTTAGTCTCTAAGATGCCACAAGGACTCCTTGTTTTTTCAAAGGGGTGGGACATTAATACCCTCTCTGTCTATGGAATGTAGGATAAAGGAACATTGTCTCTGCAGAGCCCCACTGTAGAAGTTACCTGGCACAGATGTGGGGTGAACTGTCTTACAAAGATGAGTTCCATTGCAGAAGTCATGAGGGGAACTGAAGGCTCTGACAACTGTGTAAGGCACAGCTGTAGTATTGTTTTGTACTAAAGTGACCAGCAGAGAAATACTTAATGCAATTAACTTCAGGGTTCAGATAAAACCCCAGCAAGAGGAAAGAAGCAGTTCCATTCCCTCAGCTACTATTGCAGGCTGCAAATATTGCATTGACTCATACTCTTAATGTCCTTTTCACAACAAGATCTAAAAAAAGAAGCTTGTAAATGATTACTTAGATTCTGGAGCAGAATTCTGCAGCAAGGATTGGATTCCTCATCTGCCAAACAGCAGCCCTGCTTACTACCTAGCCCCGTTTCCATTGGGAGAACCACCACAGAGGGTGCATGTGTGTATGTGGAATGCTTTACAGAACCAGGGAGGTAAGGGTCCTGCAGCAGAAGCATACACAACCTTAGAGAGATTCTTGTGTGAACAGTCTGCACTTCTGAACATGCAGGAGGCTAGGCATTCACAGTTCTCAGCAAGCAGAGCACCTTCTGCAAGTGGTGTATTGTCAGAGTTTCATTTGTTCTGGAGGGGAGAACAGTGTGTTTTATCTACCAGCATAAATCAGTGATAATTAGTTTGGCAGCCAAAAACAACAACTCAAGCAATTTGCGTAAGTGCAAAGTATTTCCAGACTGTTCTTGTCATATCCTCACCCAACCCTGACCTTTTTTTCCTTTTTCCTGGTGTGCAGAGGTCACTTTTTCCTCCTGGCACAAGGAATGATTATAATCCAGATGACTGACCAAAGCGCTGAGCAGGGTAGGAAAGAAGAGGCCCATTTTAGTACTTACTGGAATGGGAGATCTGCAGTAGTATTGTAGCAATGTTGATCGCAGGCTCTTAAGAGACACAAGGTGGGTGAGGAAATATCTTTTATTGGACCAACTTCTGTTGAGGAAAAAGAAACTTCCGAGCTACACAGAACTCTTCTTCAGACAACAGCTCTGGGTAGCTCAAAAGCTTCTCTTTCATCAACAGAAGTTGGTCCAATATGAGATATTACCTCACGCACCTTGTCTCTGAAATAGCAGGAGTGGTTAGAGGAGGGAGACGGATGGAGCACTGGTAAGGTCTGCTGGTCCAGGACCTATTCAGCGTGTGGGGGGAAGTGTCATTGAAGAGCAGGCAGCAAAACCCTCAGCCAAGGTTAGGCCAACTTGGCATCTGGGAGCAAAGAGCAAATGTGGACTGGGGAGGGTGACAGCAGCACTAACAGATGAGGTGTCAATAGTAGGTGTTATGCAAAATGAACTAGGGCAGGTGGAAATCATGGTGGGAAGAACTGCAATGGTGTTAGTGGTATGTCCTGTTCACATTCTGCTGACTTTACTAGCCATTTAAGCAGTGTTTCACTGCGTGGCTCCAGGGAGCAGATCTGTCAAGGGCCATTTGTCAGAGATCATTTCTCACCTTTCCCTGGGCGTACGTCCACAATCATACAGTCATCTTCCTCCTCTTCTTCAGTGTCAGCCTGGAACCCATCCATTTCCACAGCTTCAGCCTTTAAATAAATCAAAAAAGCTGCACCACAGGTAGTAGCAACTAAGTCTGCCAGTGACTGTTAAATATGCAAAATGATCAGAACAAGTTCTCCAGTGGATTAGGCAGAACAGAAAGGAATTCAAGCCTTTCTATAGTGAGCATTTCTTATAGTGCTTTCAGGATATCCTGAACAAAGTTGGTCTTGCGTTCCCCAGGGATGAACTAATCTGACTTCACACAGCCTGGCCCCCTTGTCAAAAGTCAACATCTATATTACTATGTCAGATTTCCTGCTACACAAGTTGCTGTATCAAAACACTGCTTGCTAAAACATAGGGGTTATTCTTCATTGCCTTTTGTGTACGGTACAAACTGTTTACGCTGAACTGAAACAAGCTCTCAAAACTTTGTTCTGAAAGGGAAGTTTCACTTTTATTTTTAAATTAAAACATTGTAAAAGTGTCTTCTTGCCTTCAATAGGGAACCACACTTGGCAAATTATTTTCCTACCAAAATTTCCCCTTCAGGATTTGTTTTTCAGTGTTTAAAAGGAACTAATTTCCCCTTTTTTATGGAACAGTAATGGGAACAGTGGTGACTGCTGCTTTCGAGCCCAAGGGAGCACAAGAGTGGCATTAAAGGAATTGAGGGATGTTGTGTTTACTCCACAGTGAATTGCATCTATTATTTTTCCTGGATTTAGCGAGAAAAACCTAGATTCCCAGCCAGGTTTCCCCCCACCACTCAGATTAAAGTATGCCTTACCTTAAAACTGTTAAGTTTTAAGATGTTTGATAATATCCTTCATGTTTTAATTTAAAGCTATGCATTAATCAAGACTGTTTGTTCACATGTGCACTTGTTCTCAGTTATAATAGTGACTTTCTTTTGCTCTGCAACTTAAGAGCACCAGAATTTGGAAGCCGGATCCAGAAAGCATGATGGAATATCATGATAGCAGAAGGATGACTAGGTAAGAAGAGGGAAAGAAAACAGCTTATTGAAAGGGTATTTTCACTGAGAGATGGCTGCATGGAGCCAAACAATCTAATTTTGATTTCTCTCACAAGCACCCTCCCTATTTGAGGGGAGGAACAATAAGACAGAGGGTGGCAGTTGACTTGAAGGCACTAATGTAAATGTTCTTTCTGAAAGCTTTCTGCACCTTGTTCCAAACTGCACCGTGTCCCTAGTATTGAGTTCTACTTTAAGAAGTTGCCTTTAGCAGCATCCAGAGCTTTAGAAGGTCTGTAGAATAATGCTGTTGCCAGTACCCTCAGTCTCTTCCTCCTTCCCTTCCTCTTGCAGGAGGCTCATGGCCCATAGTTAACTGCTTGAGTGAATACCAAGCAGAGGTTTTAAGTTCTGCCTTACTCAGTGTGTAGGCCAATCAATAGCCAGATGGAACTCTAGGGGCAGGAACAGCTTCAGTGCAAGCCTCCAAAATGGTGTTACTCAACAGTTTTGCATGCAGGAGGAAGAGGAAAAGGCCCACCATGCTAAGAGTAAGGAGCTTCAGTCACAGCTTCTCTCCTCAAGCTTGCGGGTACAGGGACAAGAAATGCATGCGATCTGCTGAGCAAAGTTCTACCTCTGTTCCATTCTGTGCTTAGGCAAGCCCTTAACAACCTTTAACTCCCTCTTTATTGCCCCAGACTCAGAGCAGAAACTCTGGCAGCTGGGAAGATAATTAAGATACAAAGAAGTTAAAGCCCTGGTTGTGGCTTTAATGAACACAATCTTTTCTAGCTTTTAACTGGACTTACAAATAGACATTACTAGAGTGTGCAGTGTTGGTGTAGTCCTGTTGGTCCCAGGATATGAGAGGGACAAATGTGGGTAATATCTTTTATTGGAGACAAGCTTTCAAGCTTACACAGAGCTCTTCTTCAGGTCTGGGAAACTTACTCAAAGTGTCACAGCTAAATACAAGATGGAATAGATTGTTTAGCCTAAGTAGTTAACACATTTCAAGGGACCATTCAGAGTGAAGTGGTCCATTAATACCCCTTCAGTCATAGGGATGAAAGGAAAGGGGGTTCTTAGTGGGTTATAGATTATTATAAGCAGCCATACATCCAGTGTCTTTTCAGTCCATGATTTTTAGTATCTAGTACATTTATTAATTTAAGCTTCGAGGCTTGTCTGTTGAAAGTGTTGTGCAGGTTTCCTCTGAGGACTGAGAGGTCAGATACAGTGATCGCTTACAGGTGATATGGTATTTGTCTTTTATCATTTTCCTATAAGAGTTCATTCAAGAGCATAGTGATTGTCTGGTTTCACCCACATAGTTGTTACTGCAGCATTTACTACATGAGATGAGGTACGCCACGTGTTATGAGATGCATGTTTAGGACCCATGTATCTTGAAAGTGAAATTTAAGAGCAATGTAACAGCTGAAATTCTGATTAAAGCTGCAATTACACTGAGAAACAGGGAAGAGAGCAGAAGGAAACATGTAGCCTAAAACTAGAGCACATTATAAGCACTCAGTTTTGCCTCATGTTTCATGTTGTACTCTAGGACTTTCTAAGCTTACTAAGTCGTCTTGACAGTTACCTTGGTGTGTATATTTTGCTGATCTACAGTGCTATGAGGCCTTACAAGCAACAGTTAAGAATTTAGTCCACAGGTACTTACAGCTTATGATCAATACATACAAGCAACAGAGAGCAAGAGGTGAGAGGAGCGAGTCAAGGCTAGGCAGCAAGGAAGATACCTGACAGTGATAGAATGCACCGTTTCGCATGCATATAGGATGAGAACTGCAGTATAAGCAAGGCTAGCTAGGTGTTCAGAAAGCATGTGTGGTTTGGAGGTGATCATTACCCACATAGGGGAAAGTGGAGGGACAGAAAGAAGAGTTGCCAATATTTTAAACAGACTTCCTATTCAACTTGAAAATTAGAACTCCAAAGCGGCATCTTACCTATTCAAATTAATGTATCAGCTTCCGCTCTCTCGCCACCCCATACCACAAGGGATTCATTGCAATGAAATTCATGACACTATTCCCCTCTGCAAAACCAGCGTTTTGCCGTCCATAGGGAGATCCATGCTTGCCTAGTTAGATCAGCACTATTTTATATTAATGGTTCTCATCTCCTGAGTTACATAAAGTTATAATGTTCTTAAAGGAACTCACCTGTTCTGCATCTCTAGGTTTTTTCATGAACATGGTGATAGACATGCTTCCTGTTGCCTTCCTCTTTACTGAAACTGGAGTGGTTTGTATCACTGTCACTCCTGGTACACTGCTATTGTCCTCCTTGGCTGCAGAAAAGACTGGCGTGATGTAGTTCCACTGACAAGGAACAGGAAGGTGCTCTTGGTCAAAGCTTTTCAGCACCTCTGAGTTGACATACCAACACATCCTATATTCAGGTCTCTTCTCATACACAGAGTTCTCTGAAATAATTCGCTTTAGTCTGGCTTTGGAAGGGATAGCAGAGTCCTCGTTGACTGGAGTCTGCGGGCGGGAAGTGTTGGGACTTGTAGGACTAGCATCACTAATATCTGGAGCAAGGGCCGCTTCACTGAACAGTCCTTGGCGGCAACACTCCTGGAATTCCTGGATGATCACTTTACTTCCATTGACATTCCCATGGAGCAGCGGAAGCAGTTGTCCCAGGACTAGAGAGAGAAAGACGATTGCATGTATATTTTTGAAGGCAAGCTGGTATATGGTATACCAGGATAAGTCATTGACTCGCTGATATAAACTAAGCAGTTGTTACCAAAAAACCCACAAACAAGGTTGTGGTGACTCAAAGTACCTGGGGAAAGCACTTTGCTTACAGGAATTTTGGAATGCAAGCAGTGCAACAGCCCAGTATGGTATTATACCCACCATTTTACAGAGAGGAAAAGTATTGTTAAACTCAAATAAATCAGTATCAATTGGGAATAGAACCCAGGAGTCCAACTCCATCTCCTGCTCTAGCCCACCCTCCGTTTTCATGGTATTTAGCATCCTTTCTGTTAACTAGTTCTGCCTCTATAGCATTAATCATCAATAGAGAGTCAATGAATAGTATACAGGGATATAACTGAACTCAGATTTCAGATGGAACATAGTTAGAACTACCCAGCATGTAAAAGTTTCCACCAAGTTCACGTGCAAATATTTCTGACTTCACACTAGTCATTTAACACTATTCATTATTTTAAACAAACTTAGATTGGATATGGGAGGGGTTTCCTCACAGGCGACATCTGATTTACTGCTACACAGGAGAAATCACAAAGGTTTGGCCCTTCCCAGTCTTACTTTGCTGGTCTTTTGTCCTTTTTTTGCTAGTCTTCTGCATCTGCTCTTCCTCAGCAAGAGATGAATCCAGAATACAAACTGCAAACTGCTGAAGCACCTTTAGGTCTGCATCTGCACTGCTTTTGCTTTCTTCTGTTTCCCAGATACAGCCAATCTTCACAGCCTGCAGAACATGGAACCTTTTCCCCTTGGCTATCAGTTCATCCCACTCCTTTGCTTTCAGCTTCTGACGAACTTTTTGATTCTCTGGATCATGCTCCTGAAAGTCAAGAAAAGTCTGACTAATTCCAGAAAAACTGAAATTCCGTCACTACTTCTTCATAATGTGTTCAGAGCTATGAGAAATCAGAAGTATGAGGTACAATGTTTGAAGGAAATACTTTGGGAAGAAAGCTATCAAATTAATGGACCCATATAGTGCTGAGAAATAGTATTGTCACAGCTTTACAGTAAAAGTGCCAGAAAACCTCCTATTATCAATCTCTCATGGCCAGCTGGTGATTCACTAAATATCTAGCTGTCACAGAGCTTGTCATCCATGAATCACACAGGCAGGAAATATCCCCATTTACAGATGGAGAACTGAGGCACAGGGAGGGGATGTAAATCAAAGTTACACAGTAGGACAGTGGCAGAGCTGAACCTAGAACACTGGTTTCCTTGAGTCTCATATCCATTGAGAAACACTGCCTCAACAAAGTTTTCAAAATGGCAACTTCTAGAAGTATATGCGTGTGTGTATATATATCAAAATCAAATGCTATATGGGAAGCCCTGTCATCCTCTCTCAAGAATGGGATTTCAGCCCATTCCTGATGAATGCCTCTTTATAAGCTATTTAGAAGTGAAGCTTCCAAGTGTAGAGTCGCCCTGTTGTAGAAGCTTTCCCAGGATGTTACACATTTTCCCTGAGACCAGCAGGCTAAAGCACTAAAGTGGCCATTATCAGCTGCTTATTTCCTCTCTTTTGGCTGGAATATTCCTAGATGTGGGGTTTTCACTCAGAGGAGATAACATCCTGACATTCCGTTTTAAGTTGCCCATACAGCAAAGTTTGTCATCCTTTGGGTTTGATGGAATTTCTAACTCACCCTCTTGATCCTGGGCATAAGCTTACTATCAGCATTGTCTTTCACTAAAGTGTTACATGTATTTCAAATGCTCCTCTAATTACCACTCACTATACAAATGTGCTATTATAGAGTGGGAGAAATCATTATATGCTATTGGTAACTCCTTCTCCTAGCTCAACCTTCCTCTACTCTACTCACCATAGAAGAGCTTTCTTGGATTTTCATATGGCCATATAACATATTAACTGATACATCCCTCTTTGTAACATGTTGTAAGTGAATAAAACTGCCTCTGTCCAATGTTGTTCTCCCCTGCTTGGATCAAAATGCTGCAGTATACACCTATCTGGAAGTGCAAAGACACCAATATGCTAACTGACTACAGAGTGTGCTAGTATTAAAGGCTGAAGGATACACTTCATGCATGTGTTAAACAGATAAGCAGACCCGTCCTATTCCAAGCAGGCTGCCTCTTCTTTACTAACTAGCAAAGCATGCAGTTTGCACCAATGAGAACAGTGCCCAAGTCTTTAGAAGTTTGAGCCAACACAGCAGCGCCCTCCTGAAAGGTATGCAACTTATTACACTGTACATTTGGGAAAAAAGGAAATTGAGGCCCACAGTCACTCAATTCACTTACTTCTGTCACTCCTTCATCCTCAGATAGGTACCCATGGGGTACAAAAAAGCCATCATCATCATCTTCATCTTCTCCTCCCTCATCATCATCATCCTGAAGATATAAGTTAACTTTACTAGAAATTGCACTTTATAAGTCACCTAGCAAGAGTTTCAAAAAGCAGCAAGAATCCAGACGTGAACAGTCTCAGAAAAGAGTGTCATCTGTCTGGTTTGAGACTAACAACAACAAAGCTTCAGTCCAGTATGACAGCTATGTTTCTTTTGAATCATCTCCATAACTTTAAGGCTGGCTAGTACAGGAAATCCTCACCCCTTCACTGTGAGAGAGAGATTCTCCTGGTTCTTCCTCTTCCCACTCTTCATCACTATCTATCTCATAGTCGAGCAGTTTCTGTAATGAGAAATGTCCACATCACCAGTCAGTCAACGAACTCAGAGAGCAATGCAAGAGTTCATGCAACAATTCAAACAGCAGCAAGAGGAAATAAATGACAACTGGTCTGTGAAATGCAAGAGAAGAACGCATGGGTATTTGGACACAAGGTCTGCTTCAGAATTGAAAGAAAGCAATCACTAAGGCATGGGTAATACCACGCTGATTGTGAAATGCTTACATTATCCTTTGACCAGGGATTCCTGGGATGAACGACAGCAGTTTTCTTATTCCATGTGCCCCAGTATGCAGGTCGATGATTCTCAGAAAACTGTAGGAGTTTCATCCTGCCAAATTTCTTCCTTTCAGGAACATTGTCCATTTTGCAGCTATCCACTATCACCACATCACTGTTGAAACAAACAGCCCTCAGTGGTTTCATACTCCACCGCTGCTCAGATAGAACCTACAGACATCACTTAAAGGCCTGAGAGACCCTCTTCAGTTCAGCAATCTCAAACAATGCTAGAGTGTTTGAATTAACTACACATCACCATCCGCTTGCAAGGACAAAGCTTCTATCCTGGCCAGGGTCCCTCCCTAAATAAATGACACCAATCTGTGTGTGATAGCAGCTCTGTTTTATCTATCTTTTTTTTTTTTTTAAAAGCCATGTTATTTAGGCTATGTCTACACTGCAAACCTTACAACAGGGTGGCTGTGCCACTGCAGCTGCGCCGTTGTAAGGTTTGCAGTGTAGCCATTCTTTATCACCAGGAGAGACCTTTCCGGTGACAAAACAAAACCACTTCCAATAAGGGGTGGTAGCTTCGCTCTCCACACTGGTGCTTTTTATCATTAATTTTTGTTGTTCCAGGGGGTGTTTTTTCATACCCCTGAGCGACAAAAGTTTTGATGCAAGTGCCAGTGTACACAAAACCCTAGATGAAGCAAACAGAGAGCTCCCTTTCTGCATTGGACACTATTAAAGTGCAAGACTCCCTGCGGAGAAGGATTTGTGAGCTTGTGCATGGAATCAAGGAAATCTGCATCACAATACATTGCTTCCTGTGGTGATGAAGCTCATACAGGACTAAATTTTAAAAGAAAACCCTCCCTTTTTTGTGATCACTGTTGTTGGTGCAAACCATTTTCCAACACTGGTTTCACAGTTGGTATGTAAGTGAACAGCAACCCCAAGCCCCAGACTAACCTGTTGACTATGTCAGCACTGCGGTAACAGACAATGGTAGGTCCAGTTTTATGTGGCCTGCGGCACTTTAGTTCTTCCAAGAAAGAAATGTCATTATTCTGTGCTTGTAGGAGCTGATCTAACTGATCTGAGAGGTCCTGATCAAAGGCAACACGACAGAGTGGAGCCAGGACCATGTTCTCTTTAATTTCAAAGGGAGCAAATTTCCCACAGGAGCCAGCAAGGGTCTGAAATTAAAAGTATGTTTAGAAATGTTAAAGTCTGAATCCATCAGCATCTGAAAAACAGCAGCACTAGCCTATTTGAGTTAAATCTAAAATCTTGATACTTCAAGAGATGCTAGGATCAGGGGTAGTCAATTATTTTTTGGCCAAGGCATAGTCAAGATCCAGACTCGAAAGAAAAATAAAAAATAATAATAATGATAATAATTAAAAACATTTTTGGGTCTGTTCAAAAGTGTCTGGTGGTCAGTATTTAGCCTGTGGTCTGCCTATTGACTACCCCTGGATTACATACTTCCTATTTGTGAGTTCAGCAGAACCCCTTGAGGAGAATTAAAGTCTTGCAATCATTCCTGGAACAGCTATTAATGGCATCATGGATTTTTAGTATAACTGGCAAGAAGTATGATCTCTACCGTAAGATATTACAATTTTGTCCCTCACAGCATCAGCCACAAAGTTTTCAATTGTCTAACCACAGATACACAGCCGTCACTTTTAAAAATAAATTAGGATGCATGTCGTTAACAGAACTAGTGTGTTGGTTCAGAAGATAGTAAATGAGGCAGAGAAGTAAAGAAAATGATTAGCAATAACCAACCTTGGGGGCTTGTGGAGTCTTTGGTTTCTGAAAGAACCTAGTGATTTCTGCCTTCTGTGCATTAACGCGCTGGAATTAGAAGGTTGAAATACATGTTACCAACTTGTTAAATAAACATTAATATGGCCCAGTCTTTAACAGGGGTTACACTCTTTAGCTCACTAAAGTCCAAGATGAGGTACGGAGTGAGGGGTTTGGTCTTTTTGCTCAGCTCCTGTAATACAATGAAACATTAACAAAAAGGTTGTTGCTTTCTGTGAAACACCTAGTATAAATTTGGACACCAATAGTGATCAATAACAAATGAATGTACTACTATTGCCTTGTCCTGTGTTGGAATCCTGTAACTGAACACAACAAAACAAGTGGGCAGGCTAAGGAGGCTAGGTGTTCGAATAAGGGGTTGCTCAAGTTCTCTTTTCTCTTGCTTTAAATTCATCACTTGAGTGCCGGTGTCGGAATCTGAGTGGGAAGAACGGTACTTTGGTGGAGTGCTTGTACTGTTATCCTGCTCAGAGGATGGGTTATGAGAGCTTTGGATGGAAGATCTGTCAACAGCCCATCACAATATCCTCTGAGCAAGTACATGAGTTGCTCCCCAATGACTTTTGGAAGGATTTCCATATTGCCACTGTTCCCCATTTCTAGCCTAGAGTCCTGAAAGGTCAGAATTTCCATACTGGCCCAGATACTCCTTCACAAAGAAGAACGATAAGACCAACTCCTCCATGCTGCAGCATGATTTGTGAGCACTGTCGAAAGAGGCACGTTCCACAAGGATTTATGGACAGGGCAGCAGCTTGACAGACCAGAACAGAGAAAGCTTTTACATTTTTTGGGGAGAGGAAGGTGGAGATGGACAAGTATGAACAAAGGCAACAGTACTCATGAGAGCAATGGACAGAGGTGTACCAAGGCAGCACTGGTGGAGCAGAGCAATAAGGCTAGATTGAATAAGTAGCACTTTGAATAAGAACACAAGAAGTTTAAATTTGATGCAACAGAGGAGAGCAAATGGAGAGATTCAGAGAGGGGAATAGAAGGGATATTAGAAGCCATGTTCTGGATGATCTAGCAAGGGCAATGTGGGTGTCAGGGTGATCAAGGACGCTAGCAGTCTCCAATTCCAATACAAGAACCTAGATAGAAAGCATCAGAGGGACAGCAAGACTCCAAAATAAAGGAAGAAATTTTTACCTTTTCCTCCTCTTTTAACCGTTTCTCCTCTTCTTTCTTCCTTTTCTCTTCAAGTTTTGCCCTTTAAAATATAAAGTTAATTTAAGGAGTTACCACACAATAAATACTGTCACCTTAATGACTTATTTGTAGAGCCTAGGAGCTCCAGTCATGGACCAAGACCCATTATACAAATGGAACAAAAGGGCAGTCCATTCATTTGATCAAAACCAGCAAGAATGTGGAACAAAAAAAGACTATTCGTGTCTTCTGCGCTGGAAGTTTATATGTTCAACCACGTCTACACTACTAGTTATCCATTTTCAACTCCCTCCAAACACCCAAAAGAGGGATTTGTGGTTGTAACATAAAAACACTTTTTTTAAAAGGAGAAGTTTCCCAGCCATGACATGAAGAGGAAAAACCTCAGGTGAAGCACGAAACCTCTTTTCAGCCATTTCAAAGTAGGAGCTCAGTTTATCATCTGCATTCAAGAAGAAAATTCTTAAGACTAAGGGCAGGTCCACACAGTTAAAATTGGTACTAAAAATATTTAGACACAGATAGTTAAATCAGCGCAACCCCTTAATGCTGATTGTTATACTGCTTTAAAGGTGCTTATAGAAATAAGCTATGCCAATATAAGTTACAGACACAAATCACTTACTCTAAAGCTTCCTGTCTCTCCTTGCGTTTTTCCTCCTTCACTCGTAACTTCTCAGCCTTTTCCTTTTCATCTTTTTCCTTCTTCTCTCTCCTTTCCTTCTCTTTCAGTTCTTTCTCTTCCTCCTTCTTCTTCTTCGCCTCTTCCTTGGCCCGCTCTTTTGCAGCTTTTGCCTCTTCTTTCAGCCTCCCTTTTTCCTCCTTTTCTGCTTGCAACTTCTGCAGCTTATCAGCACGTTCTTGATCCTAGTTGCCAAACAGTTCAATAAATGTCCCTGTCATGCATGTTATGCAGCTATGTATCAAAAGAATAGATAAGCACAACTGTTTGCGCTGTTGGGTTACTGGTGTAAGTTCTTGCACTGAGTGTTTAGCCTGTGGCCTGGTTTTGTTTCAGGTTACCAGCGAGGAGGAAGAGACAGAGGATTTACGAACTGTCATTAGTTGCCTGGGCAAGCTAAGCCATTCTGTGAAACTGGTCCTCAAACACCTGTTGATGAATGGGTTTGGCTCCCTCTCTCCTCCTCAATGGACCTGTCAGTTGTACAGTGTTTTAATCATGTTCTGCATACTGAAGGAAGTTTGTGTTATATTTTGTTGTATGTTTTAATTATTAAGTCTGAGAGTACATATTTGTTTATGGAAATTTAAGCACACAGGAGAAAGACTTTTCTAGATTTGATTATGGTAGTTTTTAAAGATATTTGGGGAAATACATACACTATTACGTACTGCATTTTAATGTTCTTATTTTCATTTATGGCTGCCTACCGTTAGAGATTCCTAATGTGAAAACCCAATTAGAAATCACTTTCATATCCAGATGGAGTTTCTGAAGGAAACCCTAAAAACATGATGACCACCACCATTTGCATTATGCAGATATTTTATTTCCTCTATAACTCTAAAAGCAAGGAGACATTTTTACTGGTGCATCAGTTCATTTAAGCTAATTTGACACCTTGGGTTGCTATGATAATTTAAGTAGTATTTATGGAACGAGTAGGGAAGGCAAAGATAAGTGATGTTAGAACTTACATTATAATATCCTGAGGCAAGCCTGAGCTATTTTTCTCATTGCAGCATCTACTGAAATATTCTGAGGTTGTGTTATGTTTAGTACAGCAATAGATCCCAAGATAGCCCCCATTTTGATGGCACTACATGCACATGCTATATCTGGGAGCTAAGGAAATCTGTACTCAGACATCCAAATGCCCCATACTGTCAGTTTCTAGCTTCTGTCGACTGAGTTCACATTTCAGGCCTCCAGCAGATGCCTGTATTTACCAAGCAAAGCTTGCGCTGCACAAGTATCTGCAACAGAAGTCTGACAAGCTGATACAAAATTATGTCTATGGCAGCAATCCTATAAAGGATGTGTTTGTAAGAACTTAGTTGACTCCTAGAAAGACTCAATCCTCTGGAGATTTATCGGCAGACGTGGCTTTGTAAGTTGTCTAGATAACAACAAACCTTTACATATAAATAAATAGCAGGAGCAGTGCACTAGAGAGGCTTTCACTCAGCCTAATCAAATGTTTGAAAGTAGGAGTATGTACTCTCACATTTCAAATATACAACAGATTGTTGGCACAAAGTATGTTGCATACAAAAAGCCAAGATTTTTAAGTCTATCCCAAACTGTATCTAAACTACAATGTTAATGTAGCTTATATGAAACATGGACAGGCAACAATTAGATCCTGTAACCAAGTTATGAGAGAATATGGTAGGGGCTTATAAGTGATGCTTGTTTTAGTAGCTTCTGGCAAAATGCCAGTCTAGTTCCATCATGCAACAAAGTAAATCTTTGGTGCAGATTATGCATAAAAGTCTATTTAATCAGAGGTTTTATATTAGCACTTCATTACAGGAAAGAGTGGTATAGAAGTGATATTACATGATAGCACCATAACACTACAAGGGAGTGGCTGACCAGCAGCTTTCTAATGGATATAGGATGCAGCTCACAAATGCTGCCTGGAGCAGTATCTGCCAGCTCATCCAGCAAGTCACACTGTCAGATTTTATTTTTTTTTCTTATGGAAACTGGACACCATATTTGTAGCTGTCAAGAAAAGAGGAAGAACGTTGAAGGAGGCGGCCCTAGAGCAAAGGTTCTTCAGGATTTCCAAGCTGCCTGGCAGAAATGCATGACAAGAGTGTATCTATATAGTCAGTTAAAAAGTTTGAAGAAAATAAAGAATCCTTCTCGGCATTTCTGAAGTCAGGTATGTTTCCCACTTTTTTTTTTTAATTCATATCATAGTACATATCACAAGGAGATAAGCAAAGCTACTACTCATGCATTAGGCAATTTCAGGACAAGCCAAGAACTTTTAACTGCATGCATAAAGATTCCACATTCCTCAATTAGAAGAACTGGAGAAGCAGGAAAAGGTGTTCAAGCGGACCAAAAGGAAATGCAAAAGGTTTTGCTTACTATTCAATGCAACAAGCACAGCAGATAAACTTTATGTCAGTGAAAATGCCTTACTCTTTGCAATCTCAGCTTCTCCTTCTCCGCAGAACTTTTGAGGAATTTCTGATGCACCTGAAATTAGAAGGCACAGATGTTTTTAGATTCATATTGTCTACATTATTCTCAGTACCTCAATTCCTAGACCACTTTCTCCAGAAGAGCAAAACCAAAACTTGCTGTAATTTTAGACATCCAACAGCATGTTTGATAGGTTAAATATTCCTACAGATTAGGAAGCAGGTTTCAACTTTTTATTCCTAGCCAATCTGACTGATTTACCAAGCATGTATTTATAAGAATTTATTGCAAACTGAAGCTTACGCTATACTACTTTAGCATTAGTATATTATTCTCTAATGTACCATCACCACGGTATATTTAGAAAACCAAAATGTGTGTTTATTTTTTGTACATATAGAGAGCAGAAGTCAATCACAAAGCCACTAGAAATCACTAAAACATAACAAGAGGAGCCAAAGCTGTAGTAAAGTTAGATCCTACTGACTGCCAATATTTTACTCTAGCATGCCACTGATTTGTGCCATGTTGGACCCTCATTACCCAAATAAAAGGAGTATAACCAAGCAATGGTCCTGCACTCAGCCTTGTATAAGAAAGGATGCAGTCCCTGCCACAAGGTCCTTTGGGTCAGTAAAGCCATATTGACATTTTTTCTTTTTAATTTAATGCAACTTTGTAAAGAAGCCAATATCAGGACACACAGAACAGACATTGTAGTATGTGCTGTTTTTCGCAATTTTTGGCAAAAGCTCCATTAAATTAAAATACCAAGGAGATGACATTTTACCTTATTTTGAAGTGTGTGGAATGCAGGCTACCCCCCTCCGAAAATCCTTTATTTCATTACACTGACAGTTGTGGCAAGATTTCCAAGTGGAGCTTTAGTTTAAAAATAGTGGTTTATCACCATATTATGCCAAAAGCCAAGCACATTTACCCTATAATGCTATACTGGCAGTACTTCATGCTTGTTACAAGTAAGGTAACAGACAAGCCTATAGTACTAGATAAGAGCATATTGTCAGTTCAGGGATCAAGATCATGAGTGTAACTAGGCGTGGAAGGATTACATTTTTATTGTAAAGCATCAATTTCACTGTACACAAAATATTTCCATTTATAATAAAAATTTACAATTAGGAAAAGAAAGAAATGCTGCTTGAGAACTTAAGAGATAGTCTATTTTTTTTGTCAGGGTCCAAATTTCTTGGTCAATGTATAGTTAAGGTCCAGATTCCAGAGAAAGTTTAAAAAAAAAAAAAAAGATTTCAGAATCCATTCAAAAAGTATCTGGTGGTCCAGATTTGGCCCACAGTCCACCTACTGACTACCTCTGAAATTTAAGGATATTTACATGTTATATTTTTACATAACATTCCTGATTTGTGTTTTAATAGTTATAAAGTTATCCTCCCCTAATTTCCCACAACTGTGAAAGTGTAAATGGATAAAAAACACAAGTTCTTTAAAAACCTGATATCAAAATTATAAAAAAAAAATCAAAATTTAATTCTGCCAAATCTACTCGTAACTTAACTGGTTTTTTTTCCTTGCTAAAAACACAAGCCACTGATGTAACAGAAATTAGAAATGGAAAAAAGTTTTTTTTCCAGTCCAGTTATGATCTCCCCAGTAATTGAGCTTCCACTACCTCACTTGGGAAGCTATTCCATAGTCTAATTCATCAGTAAGTTTCTGGTATTAGACTATGAGCTATTTAATTGTATCTTATTACTCCTTAGTATCCCCCTAATTCCTCTCCATTCTCAGTGTTTACACCTTTCGGTTGCATGTGTGTCCTCCTCCCCCCAACTCCCTCAGTCAGTTGGCTAAACTACACATTTTGCTCACAATCTTTCTTCATAGCGCAGTACCCACAGCCTAGCCCTGAACCTCTTTATTAGAAAAAGAATTACAAAATTAAGTGGTAGCTAGAACTAAACAAATACACAGACCAGACAGTCTACTACCAAACTTTTGCACTGAAGGAGATGGCAGTGCCCAAAGCATAATTACAAGGTCTGTTCTGGTTCAGCAATATTAAGCATCATGTCATTGTGTTTCATGCAAGAGAAACTCCCACTTTACATCTCAATTGATAGGCTTTTCTGGAATCTATTCACCTCAACTTTATTCAAACCATTTGATTAATTGTTTGAGTTCTATTCGCACAGATTGCAGTTTCAAAAACCAAGCTTCCCTCTCAGTGCACTGCCAAAAATCATGGTGCTGGAAAGGTTCACTAGAACAGAAGTCTGAGTTGAAATTAATTCAATAAGTGCATAAAATTAACACACACAAAGCTACCATGAAGCTTAATTAACGTAGATGTGTATTTACTATTATATTCCATTCTTGATGCTGTTGGTCAGTCAGCACCATGTGCCTCAAATAGTTTTATACTAATGCTTTCGGGAAAAACGTCAAGCAATGGATAACTGTACATGATCAGATGGTGTATATTTTAACAAGATGGCTGACAGCACAAGATTTGCACACCAGTTTTAAGAGATGCAGAAAAGCAGTCTGAGTTGCCCTCTTCCCACCCCCACACAGCACATGGATTTGAAGTTATATTGTTTTGAAATAAGGGTTGTAGTTTGAGCATTTTCTATCCCTCAAGGAATTTTACATAAATATTACTTTTTTGTAACAAAAAAAGCAGTATTTTGCACACTTGATCAGCTTCTTCCACAACCTAAAACTCAATCTTTTTTATATATATAGGAGGACTTGCAATTCCAACAGCTTCATAAAAGGTAAAGTTTTAAAATGTCCTACAAAGAATTATCTTTGAACTCTGCTGTTTACCCACATATTATATCCAGGTGTAAAGTCACAGGGCTTCATGACTCAGCTATGAAAATATACCTGTGATAACATTAAAATATACAGCTTACGATGCACTGATTATGCACATTATGTTAAGTACTCACTTCAGGAGTAGTTAAGAATCCAGCTCTCTGCATTAGAAGACTCAACATTTGAGAATCTTGCTCATTATAAGAGTGATGAGCTTTTTGCAAAAGTATATCAACTTACAATACTTTTCAGAACCCCTGCCATTTCAAGTTGTTAAAAGTCATGGAAAAACAAAGGGATTTAAAAATGCTAGGATAGATTTTGTGGTGGGAGACTATACTAGCTACATGCAAATGAAACATTGAAAAACAAAAAAACCAACCTTCCGAACAGGTATTGAAGCAGCTAAAGGACTAGTATCACTCCTGTTCAGTGGGATAGGCTGTGACTCAGGTGAGCTGGTAGAAGAGGGGGAGCTTAATGAGGAATTAGTAAGTATAGAGTCTCCTTCAGGAGAAGATTCCATTGTCTCACTTTCTGAGGTCATACTTCCTTCCAAAGACATAACATGGGGAGATCTCACAGTCATAATATCCTCCAGAACTACTACAGGCATCTTCCCCTCAAATATAACACCCTTGAGTTCACTCTCATTCTCCAAATTATTACACTGTGTATTTGATAATTCAGAAAACGATTTGGTTACATCTATTGAGTCTTCATCCTTATGTGCAGTAGCTTCACAAGTTGGATTGGTATCCATTGAAACATCCACTTGGGCATTCTGAACATGCTTTAATGGAGTTGACTGGTTTGTATCTTCTATCATACCATTAGTTGTCCCTACAGATGAAGATGCTTCTGAATTTAATTTACTGTGGTCTAGGCCATCACTTAGTGTGTGGTTAGAGTCCTCTGTCAAGTCAAATATGAGTACAGTTTCTCTCACGTTATTTTTCATGTTTTTCTGTACAAAGTTATCTAACGGACCCTTTCCGTTAACAAGTTTGGGAGTGAACTGCATTTCAGAATCCAACTGGCAGTCATTCTCCATATTGTCCAAGGATCCATGTGACAGATTTAGATTGGAATCTTTATTTTGACCAACACCTTGTGAGCTCTTTGCTTTCTTGACTTCGTTGCCTGTGTCATATTTCTCCTTTGGTACAGGATTCAAACGCTTGAAAGGCAACCGTGCTGAAATAGTAAGATTTCATTACTTTAGTAAAACCATACAAATCAGCAGGGGAGAAACTAAACAAATTAAGAACATTCTTAGAAGTACAAGAAATCCTTTATTGGCTCATAAGTGAAGTTACTACATATACTGAACATGATTGGTTTAACAAGTCTATGCAACATTTAACGTATACTATTTTAGAAAGCAAGTTGGGTCAGGAACAAGTCTCCAACCCTCTTCCAGAAAGTTACCTTGTACTAGCTTCCTTGTAGGAATAACTGGTTTGTCTCTGCACTCCATGGCTGTAAGCAGAAAACAAACACACATTTATGTTTAGCTCGGGTCTCTTACAGATTCAGGAAGTATTAGCGTTACCATGTCCTCTATCATCAGCTGCATTTTCTGCTGGCTAGAGGAATAAGATCTCCTTGTGGAGAAGGGGAGCCAGGCCAGACTCAAAGGAGGAATATTGGAGGGCAGAGGCTTTACAGGGCCAGACCCTGCTGACTGATCAACACTTGGAAATCCAACCTTCTCCCCAGACGGTGGAAAGGTCAGTAAGATGGGCCAGGTGGCCTCGGGCAAGTGGGGTGCGGGGACCACCCTGGATCAGGGGCTGCAGCCCCTCAGAGGGGAGCCACCGCCTCCCTTTTCCAGGCAGGACTCTCAGCGCGCGGTATCGACCCCCAACATCTAGGCTGCGCCGGGGGGGGGGCGCATCAGCCCCTTGCCCCCGCGGGTCTCCGGGCGCTCCCGCCCCCCATTTACAGCGGGGGGAGGGGGGCCAAGGCCCCCGAGCCGGGAACAGACCCCACCGCCCGGCCTCGTGAGGGGAGCTGGGTGCCGCCCGCGGGGCGCGTCCCCTCAGCCCCGGGCTCCTTCCCCCGCCACAGCCCCGGGCCCGGCCCGTACCTGCCATATCCCGGCCGCGAAGCGCGGCCCTGGCTCCTCCCCCGGCGGCCGCAAGGACCGGGGCGCGCCAGCTTCTCCCGCTCGTATTTGGCGGGAGCCTCGGCGGCTCCGCGCTTCGCCCACGCTGATAGGCCCAGAGAGCCCCATGTGACCTCGGCCCCGCGAAAGCCTCGCGAGAAGTCACCCCCGCAGCCGGCTCCCGGGCGAGGGGAGGGGGAGGCCCGGAGCTGCCACCGATTGGCTGGAGGAGACCGCGCGCCATTGGTGCAAACAGCTGCCACCACGGCATGCCCGGCTAGTGATTGGCTGGGGCACCCACGGGTGGGTTAGGGCTGTGGGGTTGGCCAGGTGAGGGGCTCGTGCTGTGCAGGTGGGGCTCTGCTGCTCGCTTCTTGTGCAGTGGGCGCTCGCTGGAGTGTGGCTGTGACTCTGCGTGAGGCCCTGCTTCCGCTGGGTGTGACCCCCAGTGCCATCACTCTGCGTGTGCAATCAGCCCTGCTGCCCCTGAGTGTGCAAGGGGCCTTCCTCCTGCAGCGAGTCCTGCCCCCCTTACTGTGCAAGAGGGTCTGCCCCCTAAAGTGTGACCCCCTAGCATGCAGGGATGAGTGTGCAATCACCTCTGATCCTGAGTGTGCAAGGATTTATGCCCAAGTGTGCAATCAGCCCTGCACTGCCTGGGTGTGCAGTGGATTTATTCAAAACAGGCAGTGGCAGATTAACCACTGGGCCAACAGGACCCATGCCCAGGGGCCCCGGCCAATGTGAAAAATTGGGACAGGGTGGGGGCCTGTATAAGAAAAAGACCCACAAATCAGGGCTGTCCCTATAAAATCAGGACATCTGGTCACCCTGCCCCAACTTGCTCTGGCCCAGGGCCCCACCAAACTGTAATTTGCCTCTGAAAGCAGGAGTCATAAAGCCAAATTCTGCTTTCAGTCATGCTGGTGTAAATCTTGAAAGATCCAATTAAATCAGTGAATTGATCCCAGGTTTACACTGGCACAATAGAATAATTTGGCCATGCAGTGTGTATCCATATGAACAAAAACAAAGAGGCTGGTGAAATGTGACCTAAACCTGCTGAGTTTCTGACAGCTCTGTCCAGTAGTCCTGACTCCTAGCCCCTTCTGTATTGGATCGTGCTCCCTGCCAGTATATGAGCACAGGGCCAGGGAAGAACATAAGGGGACTTGGTTTTCTACTGGCACAACCCCAACAAATCCTGTGTCACCATCTCCAGGTTCCTGCAGTTATATAGAGGGGCTCTGCAATGTAAGTGAGCGTGTATGTACACAAATGATTTAGTGTGGGGAAAACATGCAATGGCTGGTGTGTGTAACTATATGTTGTAGATTGCCACGTACTTTTAGGGGCGAAAGAAAAATGCAGACCTGTTATTTACCAGACTGCACGTGGCAATAGACTGTATAGGTAAGGGATGCAAGGAGGGTATGGGTCACGATGCAAACTGCAGGCACGCACACAACTAAAATTAATTAATTAAAAGTTTTATTGGGGATAGTTACAAGGGGTAGGGGAGCAGCATATGATTAGCTAATAGGGTTAATGGAACTTAAAACATACAATGGCTAAAGTATTTACTATCAAACAATATTTATAAACAAAGATGCAGTAAACAATATTTATAAACACAGATGCAGCATTTAGTAATAACCAATACTTATGAATACAAACCAACTCATAACGACTGGCAAACGTAGAAACTCTGCTTAAAACACGTGAGCTGAGAGAGGCTTCGAGGTGATCAGGCTTGGTTATGGGTGTGCACAAGGTACACAGGATTCGTTTTTCTTTCTCCTCTTCTGCCTGCACATGGCAGACTAGCCTAAAATACCCACTATGACATCATAGAAGTGTCATAGGGGACGGGGCCCAAAAACTGTGTGTTCGTTTCTGATTGGTACAAGCAAAGTTTACACCAAGTAGGGGAGCAGGTGCCTGAAAGTCTGGCTTCGCCCCCAAAAGGTGAGGAAATGCATATAGTTCAGAATGCCTTTAACACTGAATGACAAAGGAAGAGGCCAGGGCAATACCGGTGTGGGCAAGTCTTTTAGGATGCAGACAGGAACTTATCTTAATATATGTGTGAATGTGAAATCAACAGATTGTTCACACACTGGGGCAGATTTTGCTGGTGCAATGATTGGACCTATTTACATCAATTAATTATTTAATTCTGAGTGTTACTAATTATTCACATATTCCTTTATCTGGAAGATAAAGAAAGATGTGGAGAAATTGGGGAGGGTCCAGAGAAGAGCAATAAGAATGATTAAAGGTCTTGAGAACATGACCTATGAAGGAAGGCTGAAAGAACTGGGTTTATTTAATTTGGAAAAGAGAAGACTGAGAGGGGACATAATAGCAGTTTTCAGGTATCTAAAAGGGTGTCATCAGGAGGAGGGAGAAAATTTGTTCACCTTAGCCTCTAATGATAGAACAAGAAGCAATGGGCTTAAAAAACTGCAGCAAGGGAGATTTAGGTTGGACATTAGGAAAAAGTTCCTAACTGTCAGGGTAGTTAAACACTGGAATAAATTGCCTAGGGAGGTTGTGGAATCTCCATCTCTGGAGATATTTAAGAGTAGGTTAGATAAATGTCTATCAAGGATGGTCTAGACAGTATTTGGTCCTGCCATGAGGGCAGGGGACTGGACTCGATGACATCTAGAGGTCCCTTCCAGTCCTAGAGTCTATTAATCTATGAATCTATGTATAAGTCACTGAAAAGGACTTGTCATACCATATGTTTATTGCCCATAGGAAAGAAGTATGGATTTCTCAGGTCAGTTCTGCCGATGCAGGCTGCTCTGTGTTGTCCTATAGGCCTCATATAATTATCAAAAAGTGTTGAACTAGAGTCAGATACAAACGATCAAGGCATATAGTCAGCCTTTAATTAACATTTGTTTAAGAATTTATATAAAGAGTTTAGCCAAAATTCTAGCATAATGCAGATGCAGCAAGAATCACAGAGAAAAGTGCATTCAAGACAATGTAAAGAACTCACAACAACGTAGAGCTTATTTTGAACTCCTTTGAGTTTGGGAAGGTTTTTGAAGAGGAGAGCAAGTGACTTAAATTTCCAGGTAAGGACAGATTGTGGTCCAAATGCAGTCTGACCTTTAGTGCCCACTAACAAGCAAAGCATGCTTTTTAAACATGCACCAATGCAAAGGGAAGACAAAGATCCCTGTTAATGGGACTTCTGAGAATCCTGAAGCCTGCACTCAGATAGCCAAGTAGGAAAATACTTCATGGAGACATCACCAGTAACTCACAGTTGAGGTTCCATGGAGACTGGGATTTGAAGCAGGAGTTTGTGTAAGTTCTGTTTTTGCCTCAGTGTTTGAATAGCAGTAGTCATGGGTAGAAACAGACTTTCTAGGACATAGATTGCCTAGGGAAGTTGTGGAATCTCCATCTCTGGAGATATTTAAGGGTAGGTTAGATAAATGTCTATTAGGGATGGTCTAGACAGTATTTGGTCCTGCCGTGAGGGCAGGGGACTGGACTCGATGACCTCTCGAGGTCCCTTCCAGTCCTAGAGTCTATGAGTCTATGACATTTATTCTTTGAAAAATTATCTAATTAAAAAAAATAGATATTTGAAAATTGGCCATTTTTTATATTATAGGCAGGTTTGTTTGTTGGGCAAGCCTATTATTGAATGCCACACACGTCCCATTCTAAGACCTTGTTTTGCTTATACGTTTACCAAACTTTAACCATTTCTGCTGAAATTTTCCACACTGGGTGTCTGCCTCAGTCTGAAATTTGTGCCCAAACGAGAAGTCTGACAAAGTTACAAAGCGACATGAATTTTGCACTTAAAGCAGGAATTCAATCAGAACTGCAGCTTGGATCCACATCATAGCATAGAGCAGTTATAACCTCTGTTTTCACCCAACATGTTGGGGATGCTGGTGACAGAGTCGTCCCCACTATTGCAGAGGCGTCAGCCCCGATGCACTGGACGTGGGAGAAAACTCAGAGATCCAATAGCCATAGGTGTGAAGCAGTGTCCACGGTCCCTTCTTGCTCATGGCAGGTAGCCCCACATAAGGCAAACCTCAGGGGACCAGCCCATGTATTTGCTCTGCCATAGATGTAAAACCATTAGGGCATATAGGGTGAGGGCTGGCTCTAGAGCGGGGTCCCCAATGCGGTGCCCGCAGGCGCCATGGCCAGCAGACAAGCATCTGCCGAAATGCTGCCAAAAAGCGGTGTCATCGAGAGGCGTCACCGCCGAAGTGCTGCCAAAAAGCGGCATCATCGAGAGGCATCACTGCCAAAATGCCGCCAAAAAGCGGCATCATCAAGAGGCGTTGCCGCCAAAAAGCAGCGTCACTAAGAGGCGTCGCTGCCGAAACGCTGCTGATTTTCGGCAGCGACGCCTCTTGACCTTGTTGCCGCGTCTTGGGGCATTTCGGCAGATGCTTGTTCGCCGGCCATGGTCCTCGGTGGCTCTTCGTCTGGCCCTCACCACCGGGAAAAGGTTGGGGATCACTGCTCTAGAGGGAACGGTGTCTGGCAGGGCCCTGTGTTGTCCACAGCCTTGTGCCCCCCACGGGTCCTCAGAGGCCTCACAGTGCACCCTGTCAGGTTGGCTTAATTCACTTAGGCATCCCAGAAGCCCCAGACCTCTGAGGAGGCATAATCCCAACGCCAGAAACTTCTGGAGTGAGAAGATGACAGGGCAGACTCATAGAAGGATGCCCAGCTGTGCTGGTGGAGGCCAGGATTTTGTATTAGGTCTGTAATATTTGGGAGGGAATGGTGTCTGTCTGTCTAGAAAGCTCCGCCCCAGGAAACTTGGGGGTCCGTCTGTCCGTCGCCTGGTGTCTGACTCTCGATTTGGTGTGTCCATCTGTCTGTCCCTGTGTCTCGCAGGCTGCTCTGTCTATTCTTGTGTCTCCCTGGCTCTGGCCTATCTGTGCTGGGCTAGTAGTGCTCAGCTCCAGAGGCTGGAAGAGGTGGAAGCCTCTCGGCGACTGGGCGGAAGGAGCAGATTACAGACCTACTCTCAGTCGCTGCATACACTACTCGCACGCCCGGTCTCATTCCAGTTCGGTTACATTTCATTGGTGTGACAAGCTTTGCACATGTTGACCGCGTATGGAAAGTCTCATGCACGGAATTAGGACACATATGCCCAGGCTTTTACACTCAGAGGATTGTCCCTGTCCTCACTCTGAGACACTTGCACAAAACTTGCTAACTGTCAGGGTGGTTAAGCACTGGAATAAATTGCCTAGGGAGACGGACGAATCTCCCTCGTTGGAGATTTTTAAGACTAGATTGGATAGACACCTGTCAGGAATGGTCTAGTTAATGCTTGGTCGTGCCTTGAGTGCAGGGGACTGGGCTAGAAGACCTCTCGAGGTCCCTTCCAGTCCTATGATCTATGATACGCTATCTTTGGTGCTTCAGGGTTGATGTATCAAAAGCTAGTATTGTTAGTGATCAGTTACGGATGCAGGGGAAGTATTAACATAGCTGCAGATGGAATGCTGTGGCGGTCTATCTGCCATGTGTTGCTTACGGGGAAAGCTATGTTGAAAGTGAATTTTATATTTGGAGCGGAAAGGAGTGAAGTGTCAGTGACTGAATCTTGGCCAGTTTATGATTTCAGGCAGTCATATTAAACCCAGACAAAGCACAAGCTATGAGGTCAAATTCTGTTTTCCATGACATTGGTGTAAATCTGGAATAATTCCACTTCAGTCAATGGATTTAGTCTCAGATTTACACCAAAATAAAATTAAAAAATGCATAGAAAACAAAACAAAAAACACAAAGTCCCCACCCCCCAACAGACAAACATATGAAAAAGGGAACAGGAGAAACCTTTTCATATTTGTTTCTCCAGGTATAGAACAGGCAGAGTTGTAGGAATACATCTCCAGGGAGAAGAAACAGAGTTTGGGGTGAAAAAGTGGTTCTGCCTAATACGCACAATTTTGCGGCAACCTTTCTTAGAGTTGCGAAATAGTCAGATGAGACAAACATGCACTTATGAAACTGTTGCTATCATTATTGCTAGCTTCTTTTTCAACAGTGGGCATATTTCTTGGAGTGGAGGATTTTTTCCAGGAATTCAGAGTTAACAATGCATTTATTGTGAAACACTGAACATGTATCATCAACATTCATTGCAATCAAAAGACTAGCATGGATTTTTATCTTAGTCTCTAAGGTGCCACAAGTACTCCTGCTCTTTTTGCAGATATAGACTAACATGGCTGCTACTCTGAAACTCCAGACACTGTTAATTACACTGACTGCTTGTTCTATTGGCCTGTTTGTTTCTGATTCTGGACTGGATTTGATGTTAGAACTAATTCTACCCGGTATAACAAGTCTTGAACAAACCTAAGGTTCTGATTTATGAAATGAAAAATCAGAACGTATCAGGTGTTCCAAAAGAATTTCCTGGAACATCAAGAAATCAGATGGAATAATGGGATTGTGCTGGTAAAACTTTTAAGTTGTTGCAGTCCTAGAAACACTTATACACATGCTTAACTAATGTGACTAGTCCCATCAATGGCTATGACTATGAAGTCAGTGGGCCTACCCACAGTGCATAAAGTTAAGCAACTCCATAAGTCTTTGCAGGCTGGTGGGGGAGCTATGTGATAACAGAACTGAGCTCTGACAGTGAATGGTCTTCTGTTCAAGGACCGTGTCTTCATATCTATAATGTGCTTAGGGCACTGTTGGCACTATATAAATAATTAATAATGCTTCTCAGTCTTGAGAGTTAATAGTGAGTACTTGTAGTAATGGTGACGAGAAAATTAATGGTGATAAAACCACTGAAATCATGACAGTAGTGAAAATAACAGCCATCTTGGTCATGGTGAAAACCATAATAGTAATAAGTGGTGGTGATAACAGTGATCAAAAGTAGAGCTATTAGCAACGGACAGTATAATAATGCTGTTGCTCAATAGTGATAATAATAGTGATAGACATTAATCACAAGTGTACGCAGTACACCTGCTGTCCCAGCCTGGGCTGCGTTTGTTTGTGGATCTCACGCACTCCATGGCGCTCCTGCCTGCAGGGGGCGTTGTAGCAGCAGATCGCCTGCAGGGTGACTCTCTAGCCGCGGCCTCACTTTCTATGGTGCTGCAGTAGGACATTCTCTCACACGCGCATATCTATGGTAGGGCGGATCTCACTGCCTCGGGCCGGCAGGGGGCGGAGTGATTCCTAGTCTGACGCTCTAGCAAAGGGACGTGTGTCCCTCCGCGGGGCTGGCCCGCCGCTTCCGGCCTGGCCAGAGGCGGAAGCGGGCGGCGGGCTGCCATGTAACTTCCGGAGAGGAGCGGGAGGGGGAGGCGCCGCCGCGCGGGGAGCCGGGCCGTGTCCGTCTGTTTGTCTGTGTGTCCGTGGAGCTCCGCCAGGGCTGTTGGGGCATCCGCCCGCTCCGTGTCAGGCGCTGTCTGTCCGTCCGTCCGTCCGTGCTGGGTCTCAGGCTCGGGTCTGTCTGTCTGTCCGTCCCTGGGTCTCAGGCTCGGGTCTGTCTGTCTGTCCCTGGGTCTCAGGCTCGGCTCGGGTCTGTCTGTCTGTCCCTGGGTCTCAGGCTCGGCTCGGCTCGGGTCCGTCTGTCTGTCCCTGGGTCTCAGGCTCGGGTCTGTCTGTCCGTCCGTCCCTGGGTCTCAGGCTCGGCTCGGCTCGGGTCCGTCTGTCCGTCCCTGGGTCTCAGGCTCGGCTCGGGTCCGTCTGTCCGTCCCTGGGTCTCAGGCTCGGGTCTGTCCGTCCCTGGGTCTCAGGCTCGGGTGGGTCCGTCTGTCCGTCCCTGGGTCTCAGGCTCGGCTCGGGTCCGTCTGTCCGTCCCTGGGTCTCAGGCTCGGCTCGGGTCCGTCTGTCCGTCCCTGGGTCTCAGGCTCGGCTCGGGTCCGTCTGTCCGTCCCTGGGTCTCAGGCTCGGCTCGGGTCTGTCCGTCCCTGGGTCTCAGGCTCGGCTCGGGTCCGTCTGTCCGTCCCTGGGTCTCAGGCTCGGGTGGGTCGGTCTGTCCGTCCCTGGGTCTCAGGGTCGGGTCTGTCTGTCCCTGGGTCTCAGGCTCGGGTCTGTCTGTCCGTCCCTGGGTCTCAGGCTCGGCTCGGCTCGGGTCTGTCTGTCTGTCCCTGGGTCTCAGGCTCGGGTCTGTCTGTCTGTCCCTGGGTCTCAGGCTGTCCGTGTGTCTTGGGTGCTGTGCTGGTTGGTGCAGGGCTGATCCGTGTCTGGTCCCCCCCGCCCCCGAGGCTGGGAGAGGAGGCAGCATGTCCGTGGCTGGGCTGAAGAAGCAGTTCTACAAAGCGAGCCAGGTGAGAGACCCAGAGACTGACCCCCCCCCCCGCTGCATGCTTATCATTCCGGATCCCCCTGGCGCTCACATCTACAGCAGGTTGCCCTCACCTCTCTTGCACCTCCCTAGTTGAGATACACTTTGCTGGTGCGGCAAGCTTGGCAAACGTTGGCCAAGTTTGGGAAGTCTTGTGCACGGAGCCTCAGGGGCCAGGCTTGTATTGAGACTCAGAGGTGCTGCCTCTGTTATCAGACACTTGCACGCCTACAGGGGCTACTCCACAGATCCCTTACAATTGCACCCTCCGAAAGCCTTCCCCCCCTTACACCTCCAGACACTGAACCCTGAAGCTCCAGAATCAGTGTAAGTTAACATGGTACCCTTTAATTCCTGGCATCACCATTTGCCCCCGTTCAGATTTCTCTGCTGTTGTCCATGTATGTGTGTCCACTACAGGTGCTGATCCCTACCTGAAAATAGACCCTTCTTGAGTGTTGACCCAGTCTGAATGGTTCGACACTGCATTGTTTTCCCTCAGTTTATTTTTGAGGCTGGCAGGAATGGGCTGATGTGGAAAGGGAGATGGCTTGAAATTGCAGCTGCGGAGGAGGGGTTTGTGACAGCAATAGGAGATATTTCTGAATTAAAAGCTTCAGGTTGGCTGTGGCACTGCCAACTGACTATATACTGCTTCATCTTCCAGGAAAATATCTAGGTTAATGTCTTAAGTGTGCCTGTGTTGAATGTCTCCACCTTTTCTCAACAGATTTCGCCTTTTTAGTGCATACTGAGTTACCTTTTGTTAATGAGATTTGTTTTGCATTTTGGTGAAAATGATGCAGGCTCATTGTAATGTTTTCTCTGCTATAAACAAAGATGTGCACAGGGAGGCAGCAGGTAAAGCAGATGGCTACTTATTATTCTTGCGTCCATTTCTTCTTCCCCCTCAATTCTTACTTGCTTTATAGCCACCATTCCTCTGGTCTTCTATCTGTCTTGCCTCTTTGCTGGGAACATATTTGTTCTGCATGTGCAGAGAAGGGGTAGAATCAATCACCCTGGGATGCAGAAGTCTAATTCAGAAGTTAAATGTTTTTGGTTTAAAAAAGATGAGCTCAGTCAAATTAGTGACTTGATCCTATTGTTGTGAAATTGTAGCAGAGCTCTGTGTGTGAAAATAAGGATGCGGTTGTTTTTGTGACATGGTTGTGGCAGGAGTGCTGTAGTATTTTCTTGTTTTGAAGCAGGAGGAATGGTGGATAAGAGCTGTCCACTGCCACATTCTACAATATTGGTGTTCTTGAGTTTTCCCCCCTCAGCGAAGAGAAATACTCCGTCTTCCTAAATGCGTATGTGTGGAGTTCTTTTCCTGCCAAGTATTGGATGTGGCAGATAGGACCTCTTTAAATTGCATGTCAAACCCACAAGTGAAACAATAAGATGCCAAAGTTATCTATTTCTTAGGCTACTCTGTGCTCCTTAGACTTTTATACCATCACAATAACTACTTGTTTATTCTGAACTCAGGAAGGTGATCAGGAAACTGTCCTGTCACCGGCGGTGTCATCTTAATTCCTCCCATATATAAACATTTCTAAAACTCAAATATGCCTTGTGTTACTTAGTGGAAGTGCTAGCTCAGAGAAATGAGTCTTTCACTTGGGCCAGTAAGCAGAGAGGGGTGTGTGTACTAGAGTTTCTGTGTATTTCATTGCTATAAGTGCACCTTTCAAAGGTGCATTGCAGGTAGTGAGTGAGAATTTTCTTACATCTGGAACTTGTTTTGTAATGGGCAATTCATTGTGAGTGAATTGCAGTAGTTCTGTGGTCAGCAGGCACAAATAAAACTTAAGGTTATTGGAGCAGAAAACTCTAAATGACCTAACTCTAAGATGTGCTGCACTTCTCTGAACATTGAGTTAGAAATTAAAAAAATAAGTCACAAGTCTGAAAAGAAGAAAAAAAGTTGGAGGAAGTTGGGAAGACTGTGAAAGGTACCAAGTGGAGTGAAATTCTGGACCAGAAGGTGGGGTTGTCACTAGGAATAACAAGCCCTTGTTGTACCTGGGGTCTAGTAAAGGGTAGCAACAAGCTGCAGCATAACCCCAGGAAATTCCCTCTTCCTTGATGATAGCTGGCATCAGGAACTGGAAAAGATTTTGTGGTATGTGAATGAAATCTGGGTTTTTGGGGTGGGGTAGGTGTGTTTTACAGGAAATGGCAACCTTAAGATTCTGGGAGAAAACCTGTCCAATGTGCAAATTTTTAATGACTTATTAGCCAAATAGTTATTTAAAAACTCTCTCGACAGGACAGGTGGTAACTGTGGTACTGAGTTCAAAAATTGCGTGTTCAGGCTTTCATTACAAAGGGATCCTACCCACAAATCAGTGATGGGATCCAAAATTCTCCAAATAAACTAGAATGAGGCTTGAGATGATTTTCCTGCTTCTCAGGGAATTCACACACTAGTTCTCCCTTGTCCTAATGGCTTCTGCTAACCATCCTGGTCAGAGAGGACTTATCCCTGTGACTTATTAATGCTTCTGAAGTGAACCCTTTTTTTTTTTCTTTTTAGATCATCACTGGAATGCACCAAGTATCAACAAAATTTTCTTTAGGAAAAGCACCCCTCAGATATCCCTAAGCAGTATCCATTCTCCCCCATTTAAAATGACAGTTGAACATTGTGTGTTTCTCTACCAATAGACTCGTTATATTTTCCAGGCACAAAGTGTAAACAAACAGTTGCAGTGAAGGGCGTCTTAATCCAAGTATGTTTGCTAAGTGGTTTTGCCTCCTTTCTTGGTTACCTTTTATGAAAAAGAACTTTGCTTAAAAGGAAGATCAAAGGAATAGATTGTTGAAGACTTCATTCCTCCTGGCTACTTAAAACAAACTCCTGGATCATGTGCTTTAAGATAGTCCAAGAGGAAAGGTCGGATTTCACTGTCATAGATCACCGTGGTGTTTTAAGCAGAGCAAATAGATGTGAAAGTTCATCTGAGTCAAAAGCAGTGTGTTTCTCAAGACTAAATACATCACTCTGGAACACGTGATGAGGGATTTTTTCAGGTGGGACGTATCTAAAATGAATTGAATTCCCACTTCTCTTGGTTGTTGGTGTTTTCTTTTGTTTCTAATATTTTCAGTTCATTTTGTAAAACAAGCACTGATCCCAGGTTCTGTGCACTTGTGCGAACGTTAAAGCCTCACAGAACTGAAGTGAGCAATAGCCACAGTGCAGAAATGTGTTGGTGACTTGTCCCTCTTTTCGCTTTATTTGAATATTTAGCTGCGTCCGAGGGCATTTTAAAAACCAGGCGATAAGAAGTATGCACAATTGCATCTGGAGTCCTTTCTCACATCTCCCTGCTGCTGCTGCCAAGATTTGGAAACTGATCTAATTCTGGCAAAACCTACTTTAATTGGAGGCTTGCTGCCAATGTTCATGGTGTAGTTGCAGAAGTGAACTGCATGTTTCACAGTGAGGTGGGAGGAAGGGAATCTGTCCTGCACTTCTCTTTCTGAGGCTGGATGTGGCTAACTACTCTCAGGTGTTCGAGTTGCTTTGACAGTGGCTCGAGCTACACAGTCTATTTCTCTGGGGGGTCGGGACCAGTCACACCCGTTCTGTTTCCCTTGTCTCTCCCCCATGCACGCACTCACAGTATCCCACCCACTTCTGCTGTGCTCTGGTGGTGAAGGGACGAGAATAGGAGACGCCTCAGGCTGATTAGTTATTTTTTTAGCTCTCATGGAGGAATTGGATCTTCCACACGTGGATTTGGCAGTGGCTTTCTTCAAGAGCTGTATTGAATTCCATTTCTGCTGTTAAACAGGGCAAGATGTATGAAGAATTTAAGCCTATAAAGGAATCTAGCAATCCTCTCTCCCTTCAAAAAAAACTGCATTGTTGTGCCAGTGAGTATGGGATCCTCTCCCTCTCAATGACGAGGACATGCTGCCAAATCCTCCTCCAGCTGAGCAAGGCGGTGCTGATGGCCGGGAAGAGGGCTTGATCCTACCCCTGGTGTTCCTTAGAGAGGCCTTTGGCTTCTACGTCAGCGGTTTGCACTCTTCTTGGGTGAAGCTGCCAGACTCCCACGCAGCAGAAAGCAATGGAGCTTGTAGCAAAAAACAAAACAAAAAACCAGTCCAAAACAACCCGTACTGGCAAAGTGTTGCAGGTGGTGAATAGTTATCCTGTGTGCATGCAGAACAAGTCCTGCTGCTTCATAGTTAAATGTCCCTCTTTTAAAAAAAGATGCAGATTTCTCCCTAGAGCGAGGAGAAGAAACAGCCTTGAGATTTCTGTTTGGTTTTTGAGTTTCAGCATCTTGATTTGGGAGCAAGCTTGGGAAAATCATTGTAGCTCTTACCTCTGTGTCAGTCATGGGTCTGAGCCAGTCTGGTAGTTCCTAAGGTCTTCCTAGGCCAGTATCTTTTATCTGACGGTGGCTGGGTACCCGACGTTTCACAAGGAGGTGTGAGAGCCTTGCAGTAGGCAGATGGGAGAATAATCCATCTCCCGTATAGGTCTCATCCTGCTCTCTAACAGAGATGGCTTAAACTGTGAAACACAAAGTTTGCTATCCATTCCAAAACTTCTGGTGTCATTAATTAGGATAATTCTTGATATCCATATAAATATCTAATCCTTGTTGATCTTAAGTTAACTCAGACCTGCCCCGTAGCAGGTTTAACTGAGGCCTCGTCTACCCTTCAAAGTTGTACTGCTATAATTATGTCAGATAGGGGTGTGATTTCTCCCTCCCCTGCCTTTTTTTATTTGGTATGGTTATACCAGTACAAGCCCTAGGATGGATGCAGTTATAGTGGTATAAAGGTGGCCTAGTGACTAGAACACTGGAATGGGACTTAGAAGACCTGGGTTTTATTCCCAGCTCTGTCACTAGTGACCATGGGCAAGTCATTTCACTGCCCTCTGCCCCAGTTTCCCCACATGTAAAATGATGATAAGGATTCTGTGGCGACCTTTTGTAAGTTACTTTGAGATCTACTACATAGGAGCTTGATATTATCTTCTTATAGTGGTACAGGTATCCCTCTTCCTGTATGATAATCACCTTTATTCCGAAGCACTGAATTGTAGGACAGACGATGGTATTGTTAAAGCAGTACAACTTTCTAGTGTGGACAAGGCCTAACAGTAGTACAAAGTGATGTAGACTGCCACTCTTGTCTATACTAAAGCTCCCAGTTCTGCTAAAGCTGATTCAGATTAACGTGAGGGCTCATATTTGATTTATTTTTTTTTTGTTAAAATGTCCTTTTGTAGACGTGGCCGTGGTGGAGCTAGCAGGCTTGATTCGGTTAGGGGAAAATCCTCATCCCCGCAGCTTGGGGTAGCAGTGCTAGATCTTGCTAGCAACAGCTGTTGGCTTCTTTCTCGATTTCAGTCATAGTGTGGGCAGGGCTGTAAATTGGGTCACTTCTGTTTAAATTTGAAGTCGGCACAGGCCAAAGCCGAGACCTTGCACAGGCTCAATCCTGTCAGGGCTGATATACTCGGACTCTTTCTCTAGCTCATCACTACTGCATTGGGACCCCTTCTGTGGGCCCATCTACATAGCAAGATGTCAGCTGGCATGGCTTTTGTAATGGACTCAGCCTAACAAAAACTTAACTCTTCATGTTTCTAAAACAGGCTGGAGACTAGACCAAAATGTCTTTCTAAAACAGGTCTGACGTGCTTTGGCCTTGATCAAGCTGGCCCCACAAACCTTGCTGAACCTGGTCTTCTTTATAAGCTTGCTCAGCAAATGATGATTTTTCTAGTGCCACTGGACCTTGCTTCTCTATCCTCTAGCCCAGTGTTTCTCAATCTTTTTGATACCAGGGACCGGCTTACTGTCTTCCTAAACTTCCAGGGGGATCTCAGGGACTGGCACTGGTCCACGAACCGGCCATTGGGATGGGCTAGAGCAGTGCTTCTTGCCCATCCCATCCTTGGGAGCATCTGGCTTCCAAATGCCACAGAGGTCCTTGCTGCAGCAGCTAACAGTTGAATCAAAAGATGAAGTCTAGTAAAGCAGTGCTGCGTGATTTGTGAAATAAAGACACATCCTCTTCCCCCAGCAGGATTTGGGGAGGAGAGGGGGTTACTGCTCCCTCTTTCCTAGTCTGAAATGCAAAGCCCAGCAATCTCTTCCCCCATGTATGAAACACAAAAGCCATCACCCCAGGGAAGGAGGGGAGCAGTAAGTAGGTCTAACAGTCCCACAACCTGATGGCAGATATTGGCAATCCTGAAAAGTGCCAAGTGTCAGTAACTCCGTTCTCTCTCTCATACACAGGGTCTCTTTCGTGAAGCTGGTGACTGCTTTTATGATCTCTTCCTTTGATAGCAAGAGCTTTTCCTTCAATGCAGTCCAAGAGCCAGAACAATTCTCTGTAACCTGATGATAGTTATTATAGCTGGAAGAGTCAAGAGATCTCTAGGATCAATTTGCATGCATGCACTCTCTCCGGCCAGTTGCTAATGAGTCCGAAGAAGTTCCTTCCGCTTAATTTGGCAACACCAGCTCAGCAGTGTGGTGGTATGCACTGAAATGCCTGGGAGATGAGGTCTGGTGTCAGGCATGCAGTACAAGGACAGTTTTGTGGCTAGGGGAGAGAATGCAGCTGGTGGAGGTGGACAGAATTTCTCCCATTCCCACGCAGGTTGGGCTGGCATTTCCTTGATCTGTGTACCTGAGGCATGTTCTTTCTCTTGTGGCTTTACACTTGCATCTTCTTTTTTTCTTGAGGTTGCTGCTTTATAAGAAGTATTAAATATAAATAAATCTGCAGAGCTGTAACAAGTCAGTTCCTTACGTTGTCCTTTAGCACTTCTGTCAGAGTAATAGTTGTCTTTCTGCTAACTTCCTTCATTCTGCATACAGAAGCCAGGTGGTGGGTTCTTCTGGAATGTTTGCGGGTGAAACGTGTCACTTCAGGACTAGCTGCACAACATATGATCCTCTTGTAGAAGGGAAACGGGTTGTTAGCATTGCAATGTGCAGGATATCCTTTACATTAAACAACAAAACAGCTTGCCGTTACCTTACGGTCTCTTTAGATCACTCTGGCAGTACACAGGGGCATTAAAGTGGACGTAAGTGCTGCTCTGGGGCCAGAGCGGGGTTGCTCTGGGGCCAGAGGGCGGGGCCTCCCTGGCTATGTAGAAGTGGCATAGGACTTTGTGTTATCCTTGCTCAAAACCACAGCGTGCCTAGGGCAAGCTGTGATGAATCAATATAAGTGAGAGCATCCCAGAGGCTGCCAGAACTCTGCAATGGGTGTCAGGCAGGACTCTGAAGAACGGATAATTGACAAAACTCCTGTTGACTTGAATGTGGCCAGGACTTCACCCCAGAAGGATAAAAGTGTCTTAAAGGCACCAAATGCAGGAACCAAGTAACTGAGAATTGGGCCCATTGAGTTTAAACTTAACCAGGGCTGAAGAGAAGGGGGGCGGGGGGCGGGGGCTGTACTGGGGCCCTGAGCTTGGGGAATGATGGGGAGAAACATCTGTGTAAATAACATGAAATGGGAGGCGGTAGGGCCCCAGCAAACGTGATGTATCTGGTCCCCAAATTTCTCTTGACAGGCCTGAGCTTGTGTAGTAATTTTCTGAGAGACATTTTTCAGATGCTCTGGTGTGTTGAAGGATCTCCAGAGACCATATAGCACAGGGCAAATGACCCGCATGGTACCTCCTGCAGGTGTGCTTTAGTCTTGTTCTGCAGGATTGAGTCCAGGAAGTGAGAAGAGAATTCAGTCTTTGGCTTTCTCAGTATCTGGCCCTTCTGCTGAGACTGCCAAAAAGGAGATCATTTTGCCTCAACTCTTTTTTAGTTCATCAGGATTTTGTAAGAGATCTGGGACCTTCGTCAACCCAAAAACAGTCGCCAAACATGTGGCTGCTTTTTCCCAGCTATGCAATGCTAAAATAAAACCGGGGTGCCTGTCTTGGTGTTTTGGTGTACAACCCCACCCCCAATGAGATTGGAAAGCCTTAAACTACCACTGGTTTCAAAATTCAGTTTTCTATTAAAAGCCCACTTTCACTTCCTGCGAACGTTGACCATGAGGGGCTTTGGAACAGGAAATTGGTGACTTGTCTCATTAATGTTTCAGTGGGGAATTGCCAATTGATGCTAAGCAGGTATATTTGCACTGTGGAGTGAGTGGTCTCACAAGAGATGAATTTTAAAAAATTGTCATACGCAAAGTATTCTAGTGGCAAACGAAATCTAGCAGAACTAAACCCTCCTGAAACAAATGTATATAAAATGTAGATTTAAAAATAAATTGGCAACATGGTCAGTTGTGATACCAGCCTGGGAAAAGGAATTACAATATAGTAAGGAATGACTTGAAGAGAGAGACAGATTCAACCAGTATTTTCAAACTGTTCATTTTCAGTGTCAGATTCACTCTAGAATAAATAGTTCTGAGGAAAAATCAATGGAAACATGAAAATACTTTGCGAAGCAGACTAGGACCTGCAACAGGAAGGAGGAAGATGATATTAAATGGCAAAGTTAGAAAGCCACTAAATGAGAGTATGCTCTTTCTCCTATGTGCTTATTTTGGATATAGCATTCCATTATGTCCGACCTGGCATGGAAAAGGCGTTCTCTGCAATCATCACAGCGGATGGGTTTTTAGAAACAACACTCAGTTCTAACTTTGCTGCCCTTGTAACGATTTCTGGACTTTTCTGTCCTGTTAGTTTCCAATTTTCAAACCATTGATTCAAATACTTCAGTTTTACTTCCAAACAGTTCTTGGGAGAAGTCGCTTCAAGACAACCCAGGTTACGCTGACATCAGTAGAGCCGTGTGAGTTTTTATATGTTCTGGTGATCAAGACTGAAAGCAGAAGAAGGGTCCAAATTTGTGATGTGCTGAACACCCCAACTCCCATCGGAATCAGGAGTGCTCAGCACCATGCAGGTTTGGGCCCTAGTTGCCCCATCCAAAGGTGTGGAGAGCTTGAATTGATGAAGTTAAACATTTGTATTATGCTGGCAGCAATGAACATGACTCATGGGACACGGGTTCTATTAATGTTAACTTAGCCAGGAATCCCCTGCAGTCCTCTAGGTCTGGCTTTCAGCATTAATGTGCTCCTGAGGGACAGAGCCTGGGGAAAACCTGACTTGTTTAAGCACAACGTAAGCATGGGACAGCGTTGTGTCCCATGTATAGCATGGAAATCATGTATTACACAGCATGGAATCCAGTATGATGTTGAGAAGACGTTAGAGAGGGACGCTCCTATTCAGCTAATCAGTCTTTGTTATACTTCAGTTGGTCATCCTAGTCTGATGCAGGGAGGCATGGAGCTCCTGGGAGGTGGTTATCGCTGGAGATCACTGTTTAAATGATTTGTATGTTTGCCGAGCTGTGTGCATCTGTGGAGATGAGAGTGTTGGGAAGCATAGAAGCGTTCAATTCTGCTACACCAATTTCTTCCACAGTGAACTTGGTTGGCAGTGAATTTACCAGTCTATCCTAGGTAATAATACTTATACAAACATTTGCCATTGCAGCCACCTAAAAAGAGACATTGCTCACGGTATATCTTAATATTATTGCCCATACAATTGGCCCTCTCCTTTCTTGCATCCTTTGTCAGCAATGAAGTAGTTAAAATAACACCATTTCCATTATTTTCATAGATCAGCATTGACAGCCCCAACTCTCTGAGCTATGGTTTCAGCCTGTGTGCAAACTCGAGCAGATGCTGCTGCATTGGTTGCAATCCCTTTGTGTTTTAAAGGTTTCCTTTGAAACCATAAAGTCTTGGTAGATTTCTTGATCCCAAAGTTGGCAGTTGAGAGAAGTGCTAGCTCGGTACCCACAGCTCAGTTCCTCACCCTCATCTATGAATGAGGAAAGTATTATCCCATTTTACAGATGAGTAGGGCCCTGCCAAATTCATGGTCCATTTTGGGTAAATTTTATGGTCATAAGATTTAAAAAATCTTGAATTTGATGGTTTCGAGTATTTAAATCAGAAATTTCATGGTGTTGTAACTGGGGGGGGGTCCTCATCCAAAAGGGAAGGGTCGCAAGGCTATTGTAGGGGGATTGCGGTATTGCCACCGTTAGTTCTGCACTGCTGCTGGCGGCGGCACTGCCTTCAGAGCTGGGTGCCCCGCCAGCAGCCACCCATCTCAGAAGGCAGTGCAGAAGTAAGGGTGGCAGTATTGCAGCCCCCTACAGTAGCCAAATTTCATGGGGAAGGCTAGATTTCATGGTCCATGATGCATTTTTCACGGCCGTGAGTTTGGTCGGGCCCTACAGATGAGGGAATCCAGGACCCAGGAAGGATACACAGCTTGTTCAAGGCTGGAGTGGCAGATCCAAGCATAGAACATAAGAGTTCTGGCTCCTAGTCCTGTTCTTATTTCACTGACGGGGTCACACCACTTTAGCACATTTATATAGCTACAAATAGGGGAAAGTTGAGAACTGTCCTTGTTTTATAAAAGATCAGTAGGTCATGGGTGAGTGTCAGTGAACTATCGAAAGTGTCAGGAAACAGGAAGGTGCTGGGGGATAGGTTCCTGAATGCAGAGAAAGGAAATACTTCCTCCCATCTCTCCCCACCAACGCCCCCACCCCATCCTCCCGGAAGGAGCAAAATAAGGATGAGATCAGGCAGGCCGGATTGTGAAAACGGATTCATTTCTATAGCACATCCTCGTTTCTCACCCTTATTCTGCATACATTAATGCCTTTGTGTGGGCTTGCGGCCCCATTGCACCTCCATCAAACAGGTAGCAATTCTGGAGGAGCTGCCAACCTCATCACAGAAGGTCTTCTGCCTTTCTGCAGTGGTTGGAGCCAACTAGGTAAACCCTCTCTGAGGAATCGCTGTAACACAGGTATAGGTTCAAGGCACAATTGTGGATTTCACCAGCTTGTTGTTTCTGCAGGTTCTTCTGGGGGAAAGTGGGCATTAGGCCAAAGGAAAAGGTTCTCCATCAATCCCACTCTGGTTTCAGAGTAGCAGAGATGTGGGGCTTTGAGTTCTGGGCTGTAGCCCTATTGCAGGTATGTTTTGTGGGGGGAAGTCTGCTCCTTAACAGACACCCTCCCCAGCTTTTCCAGTGATCTCACCCCTTTGTTGAGGCCATGTATCCTGCACTACTCCGCAGAGATTCTGCGGTAGGGGCCCATGAAATGCCATGCACAGATGAAAACAGTGCACTCCTCTGATATGTGGAGTTTCCAGAACAGTAGTATCTGTGCCTCCATGAAACTCTCATTGGGGATTTGCTCTGAAACAGGACAGGAGAGGGTGCCTATCCAGTGTGAGAATCTGCTGCAGCCCAACTTGATGAAGTGTGTTGCTGCCTCTCACAGACACTTCAACTGGTTCCTTACCTGTCCCAAATATGCTTCCAAATGTTTAACAAAGAACAGCAACCAAACCAACCTGCAGTTGATGAGCCCCAGGGTTAACAGCATCCGCTGGGGTCTGCTTGTGCAGAAATTCAGTGGTTCTTTGGGGGCACTGCTGAGCTGTTTCACAAGCAACCTTTCTTGCTGTAGCTCTGATGTGGTCTGTCCTGCTGTCTGCTATAAATCATTAACATGGGGCCATAGGCAAGTCCTGGGATCGGAGCCTAACATATGATGAGTGACTCCACCTTTACCCTGTGAATGTGGGTAATTTAATATATTATCCTCCATGGCTGCTATCTGCCAAATCTCATTTCTCACTGCATATGCAGAAATCCTGTCTCAAAATCATGAGTCAAACTGCTTCAGCAGGGAAGGGGTGAGTTAGATCTGTGCTCAATTGTGACAGATAGAGAAGGATGTAGGCTCTTGGGAAGCCCTAGAATTTCCCAAAGGCACCTCCTGCTTTTCTCTCGACAGGCTTGTTTGTGACATGCCTATAACTTCTTCAGGTTTTGACCCTGTCATGGCCTCTCTTTGTGGTTAGAAAAGCATCCTTTCTCCGTGTCTGATTTCCTTCTCCCATCCTGTTAAACTGCAAGCCCATCACTTTCAGAAATGGATTGCTGTTGACAGGAAATGGATGCTCTCAGAGGGCAGGGACTGAGCAGTGGCGGATCCCTAAACTAGAGAGAGGATAAACAAATTGTTCCTGGATCCAGTCCAGTAACGGTGTGTGTTTATCTCAGTATTGGGTGAACTGATCGGGAACTGGGTCTCAGGTTGTAGAAATGGTAACCATTCTGCCAGAGAGAGTGAGGGCGCACACAAGTTCTCTACCTCTGAGACTGATATGCGCAGGTTTGGAACTCAGCAGCCAGAGGTAGCAAGGCCCAAGTTGATTCAGTCTGTTATGAGACATCTGGGCTACTGGGATTCAACCCTCTTGTAGTAATACTGCATGACAATCAAGAAAGTCATTAAGAACCATTCTACTGTCTCCTCCCAAGAAGGCCTTTTATTGTGTAACTTGTTTAATTAGCTTTGCTGCTGCTATCTTATTAGTAAACCTTGTCACTTGCAGCCACTGGGTATTTCAGAATCCTCTTATTGCATACTAACTACCAGATAACAACACCGGACAGGGTCACTAATATTTAGTGTGCTGGTCTGAAAAGTGACTTAAACATGGACTCCCCAGGATGTAGTCTTATCGTTCAGTGGCTACAAGGTCAAGTTTGCTCCATTAACCAGTTTTAATGGTGCTTTTTCAAACTATGACAACCTTTCAAAATTCACACTAGGATCTGAACGTCAAGCAGGCGTCCTGTTAGCTCAGGCATCATCCCCAGCAATGAAAACATATTAAGCAGTCAGTTGATGAAGTCAGAATAGAGTCCAGCTCATCCTCCAAAGTTCTGTTGATTCTAGCACTAGCAATACTTTAAAAAACAAAAAAAAGTAACTTTTACAAGTGTGTGCAGATATCATTCTGAATATACACCCACAGAGCAGATCTCTTGAGTAAGAAGGTGCCTTTTTCCCCACATAAACAGGTTTCTGATCTTAACCACATTGAAACTGCTATATGGGAGAAACATCTAAAAACAAAACACCCACAACCTCTTTTGTCCCAGACGCACAGCTGTGCGCATGTGTTCTTGGGGATTTATGAGAGATTGGTCTGGCACAAACCTGGAGAATCAGATATTGGGATCACTTTTTTTAAAACTCCTCTGTGTATCAGAGAAGAGTAAAATGCTAAGGGGTGACTCCTGTTTGTGCCTGCAGGACATAGTTACGTAGTTGGACTCAAGATTTTGAATGTACCCATCACTGTAGCAGCAAGGCAAGCGGACTGCATTTGTTCGTACATTTTAAAATCTTGATAGTGTCCCCTTAGGAATAAAAATGATCTACTGGGCAGCTGCAGCATTTGTCGGCATTTAAACCATTATGAAAATGTTATCAAAGTTATCTTGATGATTAGCAAAGATGAGCTTTACCTAGGCAAAACAACATTGGGATGAGTCTAAGGACGTCCTGCTGTTAAGGCTAGAGGGGTGACACAACATGCCATACCCTGCCTGATACTACAGCATGTTTGAATGCTCCTGCAAGAACAGAAATTAGCGAAGGAAGAGACCTTGTTTAAGTCATATCTTTTTTTGCTCTTCCATGAGCTCTCCCCACCATGTTTTTTCTGTTGATGTCCAAAACTGAATGCAGTATTTCAGGTCCTTGGCTGAGTAGTGGAAACCTGTTACTTCTCTCTTTTTCTTATGCACCTATCTTCACCAATAATTTTTATTAGGGCTATCAATTAATCGCAGTTAACCCACCTGATTAACGAAAAAGAATTAATTGCAATTAATCACACTTATAACAATAGAATACCAATTGAAATTGATGAAATAGTTTTGGATGTTTTTCTACGTTTTCAATACTGATTTCAATTACAATACAGAATACAAAGTGCATAGTGCTCACTTTATATTTTTTATTAAATATATGCACTGTAAAAGTGATAAACAGAACAATTTGTATTTTTCAATTCACCTCATACAAGTACTGAAGTGCAGTCTCTTTATCATGAAAGTATAACTTACAAATGCTTGGGGTTTTTTGTTTTGGTTACATAACTGCACTCCAAAACAAAACAGTGTAAAACTTTAGAGCCAACAAGTCCATTCAGTCCTACTTCTTATTCTGCCAATCACTAAGACAGACAAAGCAGCAAAGAATCCTGTGGCACCTTATAGACTAACAGATGTTTTGGAGCATGAGCTTTCGTGGGGGAATACCCACTTCATCAGATGCATGTAGAAGACAGACAAGTTTGTTTACATTGACGGGAGATACTGCTGCCCGCTTCTTATTTACAATTTCATCTGAAAGTGAGAACAGACATTCACATGGCACATTTGTAGCCGGCGTTGCAAGGTATTTATATGCCAGATGTGCTAAACATTTATATGCCCCTTCATACTTCGGCCACCATTTCAGAGGACATCCTTCCACGCTGCTGATGCTTGTTTTAAAAAAAAAAAAGCTTTAAATTTGTGAATGTACTCCTTGGGGGGGAAATTGTATGTCTCTTGCTCTGTTTTACCCACATTCTGCATATATTTCATGTTATAGCAGTCTCGGATGATGACCCAGCATGTTTATTTTAAGAGCACTTTCACAGCAGATTTGACACAATGCAAAGAAGGTGCCAATGTGAGATTTCTAAAAATAGCTACAGCACTTGACCCAAGGTTTAAGAATCTGAAGTGCCATCCAAAATGTGAGATGGACAAGGTGTGGAACACGCTTTTAGAAGTCTTAAAAGAGCAACACTCTGATGCGGAAACCAGGGGTGGCTCCAGGCATCAGCATGCCAAGCGCGTGCTTGGGGCAGGAAGCCACGGGGGGTGCTCTGCCGGTCACCGCAGGGGCGGCAGGCAGGTTGCCTTCGATGGCATACCTACGGAGGGTCCGCTGGTCCTGCGGTTTCAGTGGACCTCCCGCAGGCTGCTGCCGAATTCGTTGGACTGGGGACTCCCGCAGGCAAGCTGCTGAAGGCAGCCTGCTTGCCATGCTTGAAGCAGCAAAATGCCTAGAGCCGCCCTTGGCGGAAACTACAAAACCCACCCAGCAAAAAAGAAAATCAATCTTCTGCTGGTGGCATCTGACTCAGATAATGAAAATGAACGTGCATCAGTCTGCACTGCTTTGGACCGTTATCAAGCAGAGCCTATCACCAGCATGGAAGCATGTCCTCTGGAATGGTGGTTGAAGCATAAAGGGACATACAAATCTTCAGCACATCTGGCATGTAAATATCTTGCAATGCCAGCTACAACAGTGCCATGTGAACACCTGTTCATTGTAAACAAGAAGCAGGCGGCATTGTCTCTTGCAAATTGTAACCAACCTTGTTTGTCTGAGTGATTGGCTGACTAAGAAGTAGAACTGAGTGGCTCTGAAGTTTTACATTGTTTTATTTTTTAATGCAGTTTTTTTGTACGTAATTCTACATTTGTAAGTTCAGCTTTCATGATAAAGAGATTGTGGTACAGTACTTGTATGAGGCAAGTTGAAGTACAATTTTTGTTTTTTACAGTGCAAATATTATAAAAATAAATATAAAGTGAGCACCATCCACTTTGTATTCTGTGTTGTAATTTAAATTAGTATATTTTGAAAATGTAGAAAACAGCCAAAAAATAAATGGTATTCTATTGTTTAACAGCGGGATTAATCGCAATTAATTTTTTTAATTACTCGGCAGCCCTAATTTTTATACATTAGATAAGAAATTTGAGTCAAGGGCTGTCTTGTACTATATGGAGAACATGGGCGATGATAAATAGGGGGGAAAAAAAGTATCGTGCAAATCCTTGTTGCTAACTGAGGCTTAACATGTCGAGAAAATATGGGTAGAGACTTGAAATGAAAATGGATGTTGAAATTATTTTTTCCTCCAGTATGAGTCAATTTTTAAAGCACAGTTGCTCTTTTCTGCGAGCGCAGCACCGTGCACTTATTCCCAACTAGACTTTGGCCAAGACAAGGCCAAATTGTCAGGTTATTTTTTTCCTTTCCTAGAAAAAGGGGACCGTTTTTCTCTTGTTGAAAGGGTAGCTTGGAAAACATTGATACGTTGACAAGGATGAAACATTATTGGAAAGGCTTCTTGTGCATAGAGTGTTAGCCAGTGAGCAGGAAAAGGATTGTGTGTTTTGGGAGAGGCAGGGATAGGTCTTCTGATTTGTTCAGTGGATTTTATAACTGAGTGGCTAATTATTTGTGTAATATAATATCGTGTCCATAATGAATTAGTTCAGACCGCTTTTGCTGAATGCCACATCTGTGCAGAAGCAAGGCCTTTGGCAGTTATCTCCTAGGGGGATATCAGCTACATAAGAAGGGATCAAATCCCGCCTTTCATAGTTTGACTGTGTTTGAAACAGTAAATTAACCCTCTGACAAAATGGGAAAACCGCAATGGCAGGGCCATAGCCTCCTCCTCAGCTTTTAGCTTCATTACAAATATGTGTCCTGATGGCAGCTGCTTAACTAGCTGCATGTCTTAGAGCATGTTGACACTACAGAATTAAGTCGACCTAACTTATATTGGCATACAGCCACCACAGTAATTACATGGCTTTTCCGTGTCTACACTTTGCTCCTTGTGTAGATTGGTGAGCATCCTCACCAGGAGCGCTGGTGCTGATGGTACTGCCAGTGTGGGGGCATTGTGGGACAGCGTCTGAAAGCCAGTAACAGTGGATGTAAGCAGCGCAGTGTCTACACTCACATGCCGTCAACCTAACTACATCAACATTGACTGCATCTCATGGAGATGGTTTGAGCATTGGCCTGCTAAACCCAGGGTTGTGAGTTCAATCCTTCAGGGGGCCGCTTAGGGGTGTAGGGTACAATCAGTACTTGGTCCTGCTAGTGAAGGCAGGGGGCTGGACTCGATGACCTTTAAGGGTCCCTTCCAGTCTTCCGCAAGAGGCAATCAATGTTGATGTAGTTAGGTTGACGGAGTGTGAGTATAGACACTATGCTGCTTACATGCCAGATGCACTAAAGATTCGTATGTCCCTTCATGCTTCAACCCTAACCCTAAGGCAGCATACGTCCACCTAACTCTATAGTGTAAACCAGGCCTTAGTTCATAGTGAGGAATCTTGTTTTGATTGCTTTGAGCCATCAACTAGGTGGAGATGAATTGACTGGGATTCAGTTTCTCTTGTAGGTGATTCTACGATTCAATTTTGTCCTACCTATCATGAAAGTCCGTTTAGCAGACTGATTGCTCCTCCACTGTTAAATTTCTTTATGACTGGACAACTTCATTAGTGGTATGTCTACACTACAGCACACTTGTACCTCTGTAGCACTGAGGTGTAGATGCTTCCTAGAGCATCAAAGGGGGTTTTCCACCAGTGTAGTTAATCCTCTTCTCCAGGAGGTAGTAGCTAGGTCAACAGAGTTCTTCCATCGATGTAGCTACATCTACAGTGGGGGGTTAGGTCAACCTAACTACATTGCAGAGGATGCAGAATTTTCCACAATGTTGTAGCTAAGTCAATCTTATTTTTAGGTGTAGACCAGGACCCAGTCTTTCCCTCTTTAAGACATTTCTTCTGTAACTTTAACATCCGTTGATGAACCCCTTCTTTGATATCTGGTTTGCTGCTCCTCTCTCTGTAAACCAGAACACCGCTTCTGGGGAACCAGTGTTAGGAGGGGCATTAAGAACTGCCACAGATATTTTTGAAATGCAAAGGCAGTGTGTGGAATAGAATATTATTTCTAGACATGGTTCCATACGCATTTGTCCAAAGGTACTGATATTAGTCTCCACGTGAGTTTGCACAAGAATGTTACCAGTGCTCAGATATAAATGAACAGAATTATTCCTACTCTCAGGTGAAAGCAGTGTAAAAAGCAATTGCATGAAGCTGAGGAAGGAAAAGTTGAGGCTAGATGGTAGGGCCGAATTCCTAATACAAGCAGTTTGGCAGTGGAATAGACAACCAAGGTAAATGGTGAAGTTGCAGGGTCCTTAGATACTCAGTGGCAGGTTAAATAAGATAGTAACAGGAATGATATAATGAATAAGCTACAAATATGCTGTGGGAAGATCAGGCTAGATTTTCTAGCACTATTATCTATCTCCTCAATTCCTCTTCATTGTTCCCTTCCTTCTGAAGTGAGGTCTGAGAGGCAGAGAGACCTAGTACAGCGACCCCCAAATTTTACTGGTTTACATACCCCCTCTTCAAAAAATTGTTGTGAAGTGACTGGATTGACCATCAAGCTCACGTGGCATGTGCACCACTGGTGGTACAGGTTGGGAACCCCGATTTAGTGTTTGTCAGAAACTGGGCACCAGGAGACACGGGCTCTGTTTTTAGTGTTACCAGCAGCCTGTTGTGTGATCATAGGCAAGGCATTTCTGCTTCAACCGTTTGTCTGTTTCGAGTGAAAGCTCTTCTGGACAAGAGCACTTTCTTATGAGGTCTGTGTACAATGGCCAGCACAATGACATCTCTACGCATTACTGCTATATAAATTAATTTGTTTGTTTGATCTCTGAATTGCAGACAGGTCTAAGATGCTCCAGCTGTGCAAAGCCCCCAAACACTGGGGATCCCGTGGACAATTCCTCACTAAAATTTACCTTTTTCTTCTTTCCTCTCCACTTACTCATAAGCTCTGTAATAGTTACTCATCTCTTATTGTACACAAATAACGCTCATAACTTTGTGCGCCTTTTCCGTGATTGGTGGAAATGTTGTCATACAGATGCTGATCTTTCATCAGACCAGTTCACTCCATGCTATCCACTAACTTCCTTCAGTTCTGTGTTCTCTTGGTGACTTATTGTGACGGGATCCCTGGGATGCAACCTGGGACTGTGGGATCACTGCATCCCCTTTACTGACCATTCTGGGTTGTCTCTCTCAATGCCTTACTGGTGGCAAGCAGTAAACCCCTCCAGATGCTGTTACCACTCAGTACAAACACATCTGGAGCCCACACCTGGCTAGATAGCCTGAATCCCAGAGCTACTCGTGAATCACACAGAGAGAGGCACCAACAAAATCTCCCCAGCTCCCAGCCCTGAACCACCGGATACACTGTCTTGCACTACTCAAGACCCTTTCTTGAGCAATGCAAGTTTATTAATTGGTTCGCCACTTCATCAATGGAAAGTGGACATACACCAGCCTTTGTAACCTGAGCAGATTTACCAAACACTTCAGTCAAACTCACTAGTAAGGATAAAAACTAGAATAAGTTTATTGATTACAAAAGAGAGGCAAAAAGTCAGCGTAGTTACCATACTAAAAGATAAGCACGCAATTGAAATTCTTGACCTAGAGACTAGGCAGAACATAAGTCAGGCATATCTGCTGGCCATTGCTGAGTCACCAGGCAAGATTGCGCAATTCCCTTGGGTATGGCCTTGTCCAAGTGAGTCACTGAATTACAACTCCCTTGCTGGATGGTGGCTGTTGATGGTTGTTCCACACCCGCCCAGACATTGAGTACCTCCCTTGTTGTTGTCTCTGGGGATCTAATATCTGGGCAGTACCCCAACTCACAGCATATTTTATTGACAACCATACACATAACTTCATATGCACTGATAAGATGCATATTTAGATAGGTCAGAAGATCTCAAACTGTGGTCCGCGAGCTCCATTCAGGTGGTCTGCAGATAGTTGCCTCTAAGGTGCAAGGCTCAGCGGCCACCCACCTAATTAGTGGAGCCGCGCAGGCATGGCTCCACTAATTAGGTGCCTGGACCCTGGAGAAGATGCACATGTAAGGTGAGGTGGTGTCCTTGAGGGGAATAGTGGATGGGTGGGAGGAGGCAGTGGCGTGAGAAGAGGGGGTGGAGGGAATTTGGAATGGGCAGGGCTGTGGCAGCCAGAGAAGGAGGCAACTTTCATCAGCTCCAGGGCTGCAGCTGCCAGGGAGAGATGGCCCTCCTTCCCAGCCCCAGTGCGGGGGCTGCCATGGTGGGCAAGAGAGGGAGAGACCCCCCTCCTTCCCAGCTCCAGCTTGGGGGCTGCCACAGCGGGGAAGAGAGGGCACATCCATTAAATTAGAAAGGGAAGACTACTGATATTAAAACATGAGTTGTGTGCTTTTATTTGTAGAACAAAAATTAAGAGGATCCACCGAGACCCTCAGCAATTTTCAAAAAATTGGGGAAAAAAAAAGTTTGAGAACCACTGTGATCGGTTATGATCTGCTGAAAGCCATTGTTCTTTCCCATGATACCCTATCACAGTCATATACATACAATGACTAGGGGGGTTACAGGGCCCTCCCCCAAGGTATAGAGTGTCACGCTTACATTTTTGAAGCTTCTCTGCATCTTAAGCTATGCTCACAGCCTAATGTTCTAGTGGATTTAGACTAACCTAGATGAATGCCTCTTGATTCTTGCTTTATTTCCAGGGACTGCACCAGGTTGGAAGGTGGCAGGTGATCTTTCACAAGACTGTCAGTGCCACGACAAGGCCATGGAATTTCAATATCAGACTTGCTCTCTTTGTAAACACCCATAAGGTGATCACTATGTACATGGGACACTGCCCCTCAGCAGCTTGGTTTGCTAGGAGCCTTGCAATCCATGGTTCCACTGCACAAAGACTAAAGAGGCAGAAACTTTGCAAGTCTGGGAACACCCACGTTTTCCAAGAGCCACCCTGGTGCTGCAGTGTGTAATTGACTCCGACAGTGCCCTGCATGGCTCATTCAGAGCATGCAATAGAAATATAATGCACTGCAAGGTCAGTTGGTAACCCTGTGGGGTGAGCACCAATGCTTCAGCTGTCCAATACCATAATAAAGGGTACATTAAGATTGTGGTTGTGAATGACTCCAAATCATAGCACCAGAGTAAATTGTTACTTGGATCCGTGAAACTTGAAACTGAAGATGACCTGAATTACACTTAGTTCTGAAGAGTTTTCCCCTGCTGAACTATGCTAGTAAGAGTGGCTTTCTTGAGCGTTCGTATGAACAGCCTACAGAAAAGCGTGTGTGTTAAGGAGAATTTCTTTTCTTAACCACTTGCTGCGTGTATCTCTCTACTGGGCTTTCCTGTTGTTCTAAGCATATTGATCTTGGACTCAAAACATTGTAGCAGCTTGTGGGCTGGCTTTTCCCTCTGCACTTCCTCCCTTTCTATTGGGAGAGCAAGTGAGGGGTGGTGGTGTAGGGCTATTTTTTTTTTGTTTGTTTAACATTCCTGTTGGGAATCGGTATTCACAGAAGGCTGCTGTAGGCACCAGGAAGGCTTTGATATGCCAGGATCCAGAAGGATACGTGTCCATTATAGTGAGGACATTGTTTTGAATTCAGTGGTTGCATGTGTTTGTCCCAGCAAAAGAATGCAAAAGAAATAATTCTTGGAGGGGGCTTCCTGAGGCGGGTGGGGAGGGCGGGAAGGCAGAGTGATGGCCCAAAACATTGTAAGTTAATTTTCAATTAGAGAAGTGTGAAATCACTGCCATTAATAGTTTAAAAGGAGCAAAACCTCAGAAGAATCAAATATATAAAACTACATGGAAAAGGTGTACGGTAGCAAGCAGATCAGAATGGCCTAAATTTCAGAACTGACTAATGATTTTTTGGGTGTCTCAAGTTGGGCACCCAAAAAATCTTACTCGTCTAAAGGCCTCTAATTTCAGATAGCAGATGGCACAGCCCTTTGTGAGACTGGCCCCTTTATAATGTCTCAAGTTGGGTACCAAAAACAGACACCCCCAAAATCACTAAGCAGTTTTGAAAATTTCGGCCAGTGACTTAATATAAAAAATCACACTCAAGCAATTGTTTGTAAGTCTTTAGTCCGTCTGCTCTGGCATCCTTCCTCTGGTGCAGGGATAGGCAAAGGCGGCATGCGAGCTGATTTTCAGTGGCACTCATGCTGCCTGGGTCCTGGCCACTGGTCCGGGGGGCTCTGCATTTTAATTTAATTTTAAATGAAGCTTCTTAAACATTTTTAAAAGCTTATTTACTTTACATATATAACTAAACCATTGTTGTATTATAGACTTATAGAAAGAGACCTTCTAAAAATGTTAAAATGTAAGACTGGCATGCGAAACCTTAAATCAGAGTGACTAAATGAAGACTCGGCACAGCACTTCTGCAAGGTTGCCAACCCCTGCTCTGATGGCAGCCAGTACTTGAATGCTCGTACTAATGACCTAGTCCTTAAGAAAAATCCAGTTGCTGTCTGAGGGGTGACTATAGCCCTTCACAAACTAGTGGTTCTCTGATCTCCTGTAATGTTTGCTGCTGCTGGCTGTATTTGAGCATGTCTTGGGAGAACACACGTGCCAGGCTGTGGAATGTGTCCTGACACATCTTTCTAGTCACTGCAGTGTGATTGGGTGATAATGAGAGCACAGCAGGTGCAGCAGAGACATGAACTAAATATAATCCAGGGAATTTTGGAGGGTGTGTGTATGTTTCAAAACCTTGTTTTTGTTTCTAGAAACTGTCATGGCACCAGTGGGCAGGACAGAGTGTCGTCATCCGCTTTATAGCGTTAATGAGCTTTCTTATTCCTCCAGTTGGTAATTATCGGATATACCCAGCACAATGTACCAAGTGTCTCCCTTATGATCCTTTCTCTTACAAGGTGGTGCCCTCCACTTGACTGGCAGGGACATAAACTGGTTGGTGAGTGAGTGGTGGGTTGTGTGTGATCTGAACTCTTTAAAATCTTACCTCAGGTAGATATATCTGGAGAGGTTCCCATAATTCTTTAACCCCAGACCCGCGTACCCGCTCCCTTCTTACTCCTTTGACTTACTTCCTATTGCAGTAACCAGTGTAAGATGTAGACTGGCCACTTCTGAACATCTTCCCCCATGCACAGCCCTTCCATTCCTTTTAAATGGCAGGAGAAGACCTTGACTGCTCTGATTCCCACCCTGCTCCATAAGGAAAGTAGTAGAAGACCCATGACTCTGTGTGTTTAAAAGAAGGCTGGACAAAGCTATAGGAAACATACTGCCAGGAACAGCCTGTCACTGGCAGGGAGGGGATGGACTAGATGTGACCAAACAAGTCTCTTCTGTCTCTGATTCCTAGGGGCCAGGGGTGAAAACGGGTTTTGAACAGTGGTGCTCATCCCCCTCTTTGGTGATGGGGAGCTGGAGGAGCTAGACAGGGTGTTACACTACACCCCCCTGTCATTTGTAAACAACGCTTGTAGCTATCTAGGGAATATTTTTAATTGTTAAATCTTTATCTAAAAGGATACACCGTGCGAGGTTTATTCCCCACCTTTTATAATTGAGCATGTCTGGGTCTCTTTCCTCCCGCCTTTTTGATTTGCCCTTGACTTGTGAGTCTCACAGCCCTTCAGGGAAATCACCTGTCTTGTGCTGGTTCAGGGCATGCAACTTTATCGCCTTGTGTCAATACTTGCTGTAAAAAACATTCCACCTCTGCTGCTACAGGAATGCTGGGCGGGGGATGAGGCGTTTGGCTTTGTGTTCCTGCCCTGCCTTGATCTTTCTCTCTAATGTTACAGCACTTGCTTGAGGGACCTGGGAGCAGGGGCATATTTGAGTAGATCTTCCAGCCCTGCTGGGATGGGGTAAAGAAAAGCAACCAGTGAGTGTGAATTTTACAGTCCTGCTTACTCCTCTTTCCCGTCTGCTGACCTGAGCAATGCTGATGATTCTGCGTCTGCTCCCTTGATTCGACCTCTTCCCAGACTGAAGGGTTCACCTGCCTCATGATGGTGTCTATCAGGTCCCAGCAACTGACAAAGAATGGACAATTTCTGGACCTTCCGACCTCTGTTGGCTTCTCTCTGCTGCTCAGAATCTCAGTCTATGACCTCTTCTTTTGCTGTCGTTGTTCCATTTCAAAATTATATGAAGAAAATAGGAAGGGCAGAAAACGTGAACCGAGAGTAAGGCTTCTGTTCAGCCAGCCCTCGAGGGGTCCATTTGGGACAACTAGATCTCTGGGCATCAGAGAGAGCCTAAAGTCTTGGGTACTGCATTTCATTTGGCCTCTCTCCCATACTGCATAGGGCAGCGGTTCTCAACCCGTGGGCTGCATGTGGCCCAATTAGCACATGGCTGTGGGCTGCGCAGGTCCGGGTTACCGGCTGCCTGACTGTTCAGCACCACAGGGTCCGAGCTGCCGGGCAGGGCATGGTGGGGTCAGGATCATGGGCCAGCCCCATGTGGCAAGGTCTGGGGCTGCTGGCCCAGCTGGCTCCATGTGGCAGGATCGGTGTCGGGGCTGCCAACCTGCCATGGGGTCGGGGTCTGGGCTGCTGTCCTGACATCCAGCCCCACTTTGTGGAGGGGTTGCTGCTGGGCCCCACACAGCAGGGTCTGAGATCCCTGCTGCTGGGCCCCTCACCCAAGGCTTCACTCCTGGCCCCACTTCGTGGAGGGGTCTCTGGGCGGGAGGTGCTGGGCATAGGGGTCTGTGGGGAGGAGTCGGGGGGCACACTGTGGCTCTCATCCTGAGGCCCAAGTGCGTCCCACAACGGTAAATAGGTTGAGAACCACTGGCATAGAGGATAGACAGAAGCCAACATCCACTACATCTTCGGTCAATATCTGAAGAGACTCAGCAGTTCCCGGTTCCATCTTTGACTTCTCTTTCTCAGCAGAGATTGCTGTCATGTCTGTTCCGTATCAGACGTCCGTTGATCTGATGTAGGTGCCTCCAAGCATCAGTGACCACCACCCTTGCAGTTCAGCTCAATGAAACCAGAGTGTAAAGGGATCATGTGTGGATACTTTTCTCTGTCTCCCCCACAAGCAAAGAGATAAAACTCTGCCAAGATTGTGCTACCCTTCTCCCTGTCACTTCCAAGGTGGGAGAAACCTTCTCCTTGCTAGACCTTGCAGAGTCCCTCCGGGTAGTCTGGTTGGAAAGGCAGTGTGGTACTTATAAATTTGGTTTCAAGTTAGACTCTGAGTTAAGGCTGTTGTATTTTCAGAATCTGGTTTTCTTCTTAAGTCTATCACAGCTCGATTTGGGGAGATGGGAATTAGTGGCTCGCTTCCCAGCATGCAGCCTGATTTGTTTCCTTCCGGAGTAGCTCTTTGCAGTATGTTCCCTCATCCCTCCCTTAAGGAAGCCTCCCAGTTTAATTAGAGTCATCAGGGAGGCAGCCTCTGTCTCATTCTTCCAACCCAGCAGGTATACCAGTAGGATTCCTTGAATGTTAAAAGGAGAATTCATTTAATCTGTGAGTGAGGAAAACTCTCTGTGCTCTTGGAGGCTTTTAAACCATCCAGAATGACTGTGGTGAACGGTGTATTTTATATGGCATGCAGTGCCTTCCTGAACACAATAGGAGCTTACCTCACTGGGGCTATTGCAGCTTCTTGGGCAGAAAGTCTGAGTGGGTGGATGGCTAGGGAGGAAACTCGGGAATGGAACTGCACAGAGCTAGTCACACCCGTCTCAAATGCAGTAACTAATAATAAAGGAGGGGTTTCTAATTGTACAGGTGCAGCCTGCATGGGCGGTGTTACGGGTTTTGTATGAGGACTGTTTGGCTGTAATGATTGCAGGACAATTGTCTTATCCGTTCTGATTTGGCGAGTGTGAGAGGCGCAGGAAAGGCAGCCTGGCTGCTGGAAATGTGCATCTTGGTTCTGCCAGTCCAGAGACCTATACTAGATTGCCCACTGTGGTGGGGAAATGGAAGGCAGAGATTCTTGTTTTCCCTGCTTTGGAAAGAAACTTTTAGTCTCGCTAGTAAGGAATGTCTTCTTTTTTCTTCCTAGTTTAGTAGTTGCCCTGTGGAAGTGTGTGCTGAGGTTCTGAGCTGTGGCTGTGCAAAAAGCCCCCCTCAAGCTCCATTGGTTTGCTGTCAGCAAGTAGATCGGGGAGGACATCTCCATGGAGATGCCCCAATCTGGGTGGGGGGCAGTTAGACTGTTTTTCAGGTAAATGACTTGGCTCTGTTTTGGAGCATGATGGGCTTGGTCAGAGCCCCTTCCTAGGTATATGTTCTCACCACCTGTCAATATCCCAGGCATGTTGCTTCCATCATCTTCACTAACTATTTTTGGCTTTTCTCTGTGAGAGTGGAAGCAAAGCAAATAGGGAAAAGCTTGATTGCATTAGATGACAATTGCTCAGAACAGAGGCTGGAGAGTCTGGTGAGATTTCCTTTTGTGATCTGGACCAACGTGATTTACAGGTACACAGGAAACTCACCTGACAAGTGTCATTTCCAGTTAAGAGTCATGTTGGTGGACTGGACAGCAGAACCATGAGCCACTCCCAATGTCTGTGGGTTAAGTAAAACAACTCTTGTTTGATTAGTGTTTGCAGCCTTCTTCCGAACCACAGCTTCCCTTCCTCAAAAAAGAACCTCTCTTCCACTTTCTGAAGCCAGGCCCAAGTGCAGGCCTCTCGTTTGTCAGCTTCACTGAACTGTTGTATTTTTTGCCTTGTAAGGATTTGTCCTGCTGCTGTTGATCAGCACTATATCCTTTTGGTACAGAGGTGCTGTTTGCTCTTGAAGCATTTCTCCCCCGGAGAGATCTGTGCCGCCCTCTGCAGCTATGAATGGCCTGATGACGCTTCCAAAATTGTAAATACCAAGGAAAGAAGGAGATGCATCTCCTGCTTCTAGTGCTTTGCTACTGTTGATCCTGGTTGTCCTCTGATCACAAACCTTTAGTACCCAGGTTCCTGATCTATTCCCCTGCAAGCTGATACTAAGAACCATTTGAACTGTGCAGTATCCAGTTTCCCTTCTCTTTCCTGCTAGCCCTGGTTCTGAGGTCTGGGGGTTCTCTGGAACTCTGAAGGTTCTTCCCCTCTTCCCCCTCCCCCTCGTTACAATCATTCCTCCTCTTTTTGCTAAGCATCCCAGGGCACAATTCCCTCTGGAGCCTAGCACTGCTAAATCATCTAAAGCAGTGGTTCTCAAAATTATTTGATCGGGCCCCCTTTTTTGTGTCTGAAGGCAGAGTGGAGAGCAGCAGCAGCAGCAGCAGCTGCTGGCTGGGTGCCCAGCTGTGAAGGCGGCACCATGCCAGCACAGCTCAGAAGTAATGGTGGCAATGTGAAAAGTGATATTCGCCAAGATCACTTTTCACAGCAGACTTAGCTCCCCATTGCCACCTACTTCTGTGCTGCTTCTGCCACCCGGGCCGACAGCTAGAGCCCCACTATCTGCTGGTGAGAGATTAGGGGTGGAGAGGAGGAGAGCTCCAGGATTAGGGGTGGAGAGGAGGAGAGCCCCAGCCTGGGTGGCGGGGCTCCGGCTCTCCCCTTTATCTCCGCCTCATGGGTGTGCATGGCCCTTCTGCAGGAGCCCCAGCCAGAGCTCTTAACAAAAAACAAAACAGACAACAGATCACAGCTCATGCCTCCCTTGACACATTCCTGGGCCTCCCTTGGGAGGCCTGTCCCATAGTTTGAGAACCACTGAATAAAGAAATCACTTGACTGCCTTGCCACTTAGGCAATGTGTATTGTCTGCTCAGCGTTTTCCACTGCCATCCGCTCATACAGTCAGAATGGCATTGGGAGGAAAATGTTCCTTCTGTTTGGACTGCAGGGAAGACTGTTGTTTTTGGTGGATTTAATACACTTTTTGCAAGGTCTTTCTGTCTGGACTAAGGTGAACAGATAGCAAGTGTGACAAATCAGATCAGGGAGTGTGTGTGGGGCAGGGGGGGTGGGGTGGGAGAATAGGCGCCTGTATAAGACAAAGCCCCAAATATTGGGACTGCCCCTATAAAATCAGGGCATCTGGTCACTCTAGTCTGGACAAGCAAATGGGAGCTTTCTCTTTTACTCAAACACCTCACCTTTTCATCCACCTTGACATGGGATCTGCAGATACCTTGATAAATGGATTTAGGTTTTGCTGTAGCTTCTTACAGATCTTGGTGTCCTTTGCTTAGAAACTGAGGTTGGTTTCGTTTTTGTTTTTTTAACTTCCTACAGCAGTGCTTGTTGGTGAATCCCCCAATTAGTGTGGCAAGGGATTGTGGTCTAGGGATTAGAGAAGGGCTCTATCAAGAGGCCTCTGTTCTGTGCTCAGTTATTCTGATTTGCTGTGTAGTCTTTAGTTAGTAATTTTATGTATGGCTCTGTGCCCCAGTTTCCCACCTGTAAGATGGAGCTAATACCTACCTCAAAACAGGGCTGTGCAGCTTGTTAAGAACTCTTTGAGAGTCTTGAATGAAAGACTGATAGAAGCACAAAATATTATTTGTGTCTTCTAAGGAAAAAATATACAAGGGAAACCTTCATGGGGGATTATTTTTTCCCCTCTGAGGAAGTGAAAGAACAGAACATAAGCACGGGCCCTTTCTAACCTGAATGCAGAAGGTTTTTCATTTTAATTGCAAATCTGACAAACGGTGGACCCCTCAGTGAACGTAGCCCTTTACAGAACTGGCTCCTCAAAGGGAGGTTAGCGGGGTTGTGCACTTTTTTTCTCTGCTTTCTGATGTGTGAAGGAGGCCTAGAAAAATATGCATGCAAGGTCTGATCTTCCCCTTATTTTGCTGGAGGACTCACTGGAGATCTATGACATGGATAGGGAGCGCTCCCAGTGCCCTGCATTGAGGAGCACAGAAGGGGGACTAAGATCCTGTACCCTCCATCTTCCCTCAGTGTTTACTTTTTACATCGGTGTTCATTTTAAAAGCTGCTTATTTTTATTATCTGAATCAAAACCACTTCCCTCTCAATCAGGCTTCGCTCCTAATTGCATTGCCTTCCTACTTGACTGGTGAGCCCGTGGAGACTTGCTTTTTTTGTTTTTTTACATAAGAAATGCAAAAGAGAAGTTTCTAAAAACCCGCAAACCTTCCAGAGCCCCTTTACGTTAGAAACATGCACAAAAGGAGGCATGAGCACAATTTCTCACTCTCTCCCCTTTGTTTGCCGGTCCTTTGAAAACTCTTTTTGTTTTGGTTTTGCTCAAAAATCTCTGATCACCCGTGACCCTTTATATTTTAATATTTCTTTGTGTACCGTGCATCTCAGCGGATCCTGCCCCAAGGAGCATCTGTGTTTTTACAGGGCCTTGCGTGCTTACACTGCTCTTAACAGGTTTCGCTTTCATAAATATTAAGAGGCCATCAAAGGGCTACTATATATTTTTTCTGTTAGGCAACCTCCTGTTACCATACTGTGCTGCTTAATATAGCGGGACTGGAATTTTACTGACTGTTCGGTGGCCATTAGCACACATTTCACTGTCACAAAATAATTTGCTCTCCTAGGCTGTGCAAGCGACTGCAAAGCTGTAGCTCTTCTCTGTATGTCACCTGCTTTGCAGGTGCAACCTGAAATGTCCTACAGGTTTGGCATCTAAACAACATGAGAAGGGATAAACCGCAGCCTAGACCTAACCACCAGGAGAGAATCCTTCTGTACTTCTCCTTATGGTTTGTTTGCTGCTGAGGTTCCTCTTTGCTGTAATCCGGAACCCTGATGTTCCAAAGTGAGGTGGAAGCAGCATTGTATCCTGCTTAATATTTAAACAAACCTTGATTAAATCTTGCACCTGCCCTTCCCTAGCAGCTGACATGAAACAGTTGATTGTTGTAATTTCGGAAGCTGCATTGTGGCTTCTCCAAGGCGAGGAAAATGCGGTTTGTCAGGTGATCTGAATGACCAAAACTGCAGCCACACGGGAAAGTTTAAACATGCATTTGAAGATGCTGCTGCAATATTAGAAGGTTTTGTCCTGCACCCTGTAATGGAACCTTGAAGCAGCATTACTAGGGATGGCAACACTGTTCATTTAGGCCAACCTCCTTGCACACACAGGGTGCTCCGTGCATCCCTCCATTCTAACCCCACGAGCTCCCTTCTATGGCAGGGGCTCAGTGCTACTGTCGCCCTCGTTTCAGGGGCTCTGTGTGCCCCTCATTCTCCCACCATGCCAGGAACTCTGCACACGTATGCTAGGAGTTCATGTGCTTCTCTTCCCTTGGCTCCAGAACCCTGTGCCCCATTACTTCCTTCGCCCACCCTGAGTGTTTCTCTTTTGTCAGGGAGACACAAGGTATTTGCATTGTTGACAGGTTACATTCTGCTGGGCGAAGGGGCAGAGATGAATTAGAGGTATTAACTGGAAGGTATTAACAGATGTCACCAACCTGTCCCTTAATCTAAAGACCATTGGGGCTTGAAGCTGTGGCTCAGCTAACCGGATAGTGGGGGTTCTGCGTGTTCCCCAAAATCAATGGGGTCGTGACCATTGCCAGGAACATTGCAGCCAATCAGTTCTGACTTTCAGGGAGTGTTCGAAAGCTATCACTTTGCATTCGAGCGCAACCAAAAAAAAGAGAGGAAAATAAACCCATGAGAGATTCTCATGGAAGCACTAACTCTAACCACCAGCGTTTGCAGCTTCAAGGAACCACATTTCTTTGTGGTGTTTAGCATCAAGCAGCTGTAAGGGACTCGGGCCACTAACTGCCATTGAGGTTCAGTGCGTATAAGGGGTGCAGGATCAGACCCATAAGGGTTACAACACCCTAAACCTTGTCAAGTCGGGTGCTTTTAGGGTCTGCGTCATTCTGGAGTGGAAGAGCACAGTCAGAGCTGCAACGGAATTGCTCCTAGTGTGACTGACACGTCCCTCCCTTGTTCACTGTGTCTCTACAGCTGGTCAGCGAGAAGGTCGGTGGAGCTGAAGGGACCAAGCTTGATGATGACTTCAAAGAAATGGAAAAGGTGAGTAGGGTAACAGATGGCTCTGTGTGCCTCTCCGCGCGTTTCCGAGGTGGGTACTGATTGGATTACACTGCTGTTGGATCATCTTCTCCTTGCAGAAAGTGGATGTTACCAGCAAGGCGGTCACAGAAGTATTAACCAGAACTACAGAATACCTGCAGCCCAACCCAGGTAAGCGCCCACAGCCAGCCCTGCTCTGCCAGCATCCTGCAAGTGCTCCTCCCATTGCACGAGGGGAGAGAGGCCATTTCACGCAGAAAGCTCAGAAACGTCAGCCTAGTTGGCTTTGGGGTGGCCCCTTCCCAGCGGGCTACTGGGTTACAACATCAGATTGACTGTCAGGTAGTCACCCGTGTCCGTTGGGTTCGAGATGCAGCAGATGGGCTACTGACTCGGGGGTGTTTAGGAATGGAGTTGTCTCCTGTGAGGTGGGAGGCGAGTATGTCACGGTCATTCCTGGAGCCTGACTGCCGTCCTTTTAAAGTTCAGTCAGTCTCATTGACTCCAGTACACTAGGGTTTAACTAGAACTGCAGGAGGGCTGGTGAACTTCTCTCTAGACCTTGCTGGCGAGCTCTGAACTATTTTCTGCTTGCTATCTTGGAAGGGGCCGTTCTTTAGAGCCAGTGATATTTCTGGAAGGCTAAGACAATAAGCTTTCTTGGCCAGTGGAGTAACTAAAAAAAAAAAAAAAAGCTGGCAAACAGTCACTGCTTGCTGGCAAGTCCACTAATTGCAAACACAGATGGGGCTGTCTCTTTGTGCCAGCTTCCAGAGCCAAGCTAACGATGCTCAACACTATGTCGAAGATCCGAGGGCAGGTGAAAAACCCCGGCTATCCACAGTCAGAAGGGCTCCTGGGGGAGAGCATGATCCGGTATGGAAAGGAGCTGGGCGACGAATCCAATTTTGGTGAGTGCTCCCTGAAGTGTTCCTTTGGGCCGGCCAGCCCCTAAGTGGGCTGATAGGAAGTAAATTCCTGTTCCTGGGTTTCCTTAAATCTTCCTGTAAACCACTGACTTATTTGCATGAGTCAAGTGGAGGAAAAAGAGGAAACCGACCTTTCCTAATATGCAGATAGGGAAATGACATTTCACTGGGGTCAGGAGTGGGATTAGGGGATGGCAAAAGCTCCTCTTAAAGAAGAAGTGTATGCAAACTGAGCTCCTGATATGCCTTGTTGGACCCTTAACCCTGCCCCCAGCCATCTTTCTGCTACTTTAATCTGCTTTTCAAGTGTCTTTTCAAGTCCTAGCCACTGCCTCTAGTGACCCAAACAAGCCCTTGGTCAGTGCTGTGGAGTGGCTGCATCTACAGAAAAGTGAGCTGGAGTCTAGACTGTCTCGCAGCTGACAGTTCTGTGGATGATCTGTGCTTTGGCCCTGACCTTACACAGAGTTGAGCACCTTCCAGGAAACACTGAGCACTGTGCAGGATCAGACCAAGTCTATATTTCTAGGGCTCCCCGGTGCGCTGGATGTGTCGGAAATGAGCATAGAATCCTTATTAATAGTACTGATAAAACTCACCATAGCCACTTCTGCAGCTCCCACCGTTGCAATGAGTGCCTTGCATTCAGTCACAATCCTCTCCACGCCCTATAAGCAGTATCCCCATTTTACAAGAGGGGCACAGAGCATTTAACTGACTTGCCCAGGGTCAGGCAGGGAGTCTGGCAGAGCAGGGACTAGAACCCAGAACTTCGAAGTCCCAGGCAACTGCCTCATCTGCTAAACCACCTTTGGTTTTTAAAACCTCTGGGAGAACTCTGCATCTAGGAGAAACCACCTTCCATCTCAAACTGAGCAAATTTGACATGGAAAGTAGCAAGGGAAGAGATCAAGAGACCCACAATGCAATTTTAACTGCAACTGGACTCTGAGGGGGCCACAGCCAAAAATATTCCCATGTGGCACTTCCTCATTCCCAAAACAAACCATGTGTGACTTGTGGGGATGTGGGAGTGGAGAAATGAAGCCATTTGATGACAGCAGTATTAATCCACCAAAACATTTGCAGCTTTCCCATGTGGCTGGATTCGGGACAGCTTACAGCTGTGTGATCACATCATAATGTGGGGCGGAACGTTCCCTGATCTGGGAGATTAAACAGTTAGGTTTTCTGGGGGAGTGGCTGTACTCCAGTGATTCCCTGGCTAGCTTTCTCCTTGGCTGGAGGAGACATTGCTGCAATGGAGGATCTGAAAAGTAGTAGGGAGAAGTCAGTTTTAAGAGGATCCTACAAAACATGGCTACCTTAAACAGCCTCTCCTTTATAGGGACATCATCAGGCTTAAAAGTGTATGTTTTAGTAACGCAGCCTTCCCTGTGTTGTGGTATCTCGGGTTATTAACACTGAAATAACTTTTTAAAAATTGACCTTTTGCACGTTTTTGTTTTCGCTGGGGCGGTGAAAATAGATTCACATTCTCTTGCCCTAGCCCAGTGCTGAAATGCGTGGGTTGCAAACACTCCAGGAGATACTTTATTAATTCATAAATGTTTCCATTGGAATTTAAAAAAATAAATCACAGAAGCATTTCTGTTCATCTTACATTATTAGCTTGTCAGACTTTAGACACCCTGGCCATAGGAAAAACTGAAAATAGAAGGGTTTTGTGCAAACACATTTTTCTTCATTTTTTCATTCATGCTTAGATAGTTAACTCAGATCTATTACTGTTAGGTTCAATTTACACCGAAAATTAAAGATCCTATAAAATATCGTGGGTTGCTGCCAACATCCGGGGAAGTTTTATTTACAGAATGGATCAAAATGCCCTGAGATTAATCCTAAAACTTAACTGGGTGCACTATAGCATTTTTCCCTTCCTGTAGCACCTTGCGTCAGAGAGTTCCAACCATTTTCTAGAGACATTCCTTCAGGTGGGGAACATGGGGCACAGAAAAGTGAAATGAGTTGCCAGAGATCACATCATCTGTCTCAGAACTGGAAATGGAAGCTAGGAGTCCCAGTTCCACCTGCTCTAACCACTAGATTGTGCTCCCTGCCTGCCATGCTACTCCAGTTGATCCCAATGAGAACTTGTGGGTGTCTGATACGTGACTGGGGCTTGTGCATGCTGAGTGTCTCAGCAGAGCGGCTCTGCATGCAGCTGCCACAGACTCTGGCTTTAACTGGCTGGCTCTCTTTTTCCCTCTATCACCCTCTCTCTTTTTCCTCTCTTCTCTCATGTGAAGGTGACGCACTTCTTGATGCTGGTGAAGCTATGAAACGATTGGCTGAAGTGAAAGACTCGCTGGATATTGAAGTCAAACAGAACTTTATCGATCCTCTCCAGAACCTGTGCGACAAAGACCTGAAAGAGATCCAGGTAACTCAGAAGATTTTTCTTTTTCCCCCTTCTCTTTCAGACTCTGGCCTCTTCAGATTTTTAGCACCTGCTCTAATGACCAGTATTGCTGCAGGAGCTGAAGCCGTCTGCGCAGCATCTGGTTTTGTTACCCTGCGTTTTGCATGCTTTCTCCATGTTTCCCTTGGCGCCACTAGCATTTTCTTCTGGTGTGTTTAACATCCCCTGCCACCACCGCTGCTGTTCCTTAACCAGCCATGACGGGGGAGGATGTTTCTTGCAACAGTTTCCAAATTTATTCACTCACGCACTAAGCTGCCTTCATAATATAGTTTAGATTTCCCGACTTACGTTGTGTAGCTGCAGGTACTTAGATCGTTTGCATTATGGATTCCTGAGACTGACAAACGGGGACGTTGCCTTGGGTGCATTGATCAGCTTTCAGTTCCAGTGTCCCAATATCCTGAAACGTAGACCTAGGGCTGCGTGTCTCTTTCTTGCTCACCTACGTATCATGAGAAGTCCAGAAACAACCCCACAAGGCTGCTTAATCATAGCAGTTGTCCCTGCTGAGGAGGTCTGCTCACAGCTAGCCAGCACCTTCCTCGCATTCACAAGAGACAAGGCTCTTAAACATCACAAGGTTTTGCAGTGGGAACCGTTGAAACCTATATCAAACCAGTTAAAATCTGCTGAGAACAGGTTCTCGCTTACAGTGTGACCTATATGAACTGACTCCCAAACTAGCAATATAACACAGATTTACTGAGCACCATAAGCTTGTTAGGTACAGACAAAATTAAGACAGACGTGATCCTCACCTGCTTTCAGTCTCAGAGGAGATGTTTTAAGCCCAGGGCTTATAACCAAAGTGTTGCATCTAAAGACTCTTGACTGCCCAGCAGCGAACCGAAGGCAAGGGACCAGCTGTGCAGTTCTCCTTTCAAAGTGATTTATGCAAGCAGACCTACGCTGAACTGCGGCAGTTTGGTTCCCCTCCAGTTTATGAACAGAAGAGGGGGGAAAATGTACCGTCTTGCCAACTTCTTTATGGCTGTTTCCAAACAATGAAAAAGAAACCATAGTCACAGCAATCATAAATCCTCTGCTGAACTGGATTCAAGTAGTTCCCTCATCCCCCGCACTGCTCTTCATTCCTGACCAGCATCCCCTGCGGAGCATTGCGCACTGGGACCTCTAGTCTGCGGGGAGCCTGTCTGAAGATGATGTCAGCAATTGCCTATTCTGGGTGGTGGGAGGCTGGGTTGTTTGGTTTCTTCTGTGTTCATTGGGAAAAGTTTGGGTGCCCCGGCCCACGGTTTTAGTTTAACCGCTGATAACCCTTCTCTCCAAAGCATCATCTTAAGAAGCTGGAGGGCAGGCGCCTGGACTTTGACTACAAGAAAAAACGTCAGGGCAAGATCCCGGACGAGGAGCTCCGCCAGGCCCTGGAGAAATTTGAAGAGTCCAAGGAAATAGCTGAGACTAGTATGCACAACCTTCTGGAGACTGATGTGAGTGTCCCCTAGAGGTCTCTGCTCTCTTCGCTCGTCTGTGCGCTGCTGGGATGCTGCCTGAGCTGCATCACTCCTGTATGTGTGTCTGGGGCAGCAGGAGGCTGTGTGTTTTTCTTGGGGGGCAGGGGAGAGTGTCTGGTGCTTTAATGCTCATAAAAAATGACACCAAATCTCCTGTCGTGCCTCTGCTAGTGGGCCCTGTTGTGATCCTGCACCCCTCACCTTGATATTTCCATCATTCTGGGCCCCCCCACAAACAGCTTTGCAAATGCCCTTCAGGCTTAACCCCATAGCCCCCTCCCTGCTGATGCAGTCCAGGGCTGAGACTGATAACTATATGAATGAGGCAGAGTGGAGACTCTTTTGTGAACATGTTTGGTCAGGACATGGCTGACCAGCTCATTCAGTCATGATGCAGAATGTCAGCTAAACCTGTGTCCTTTGAGGTGCCGCTGTCTCGCTGAGCCTTAGCGAATGACTGAATTTAAAGGTCCCTAATTCTAAGACTTCTCGTTGCATGTAAATTTCAAGCTGCTTTTTGCATGTTTCCGAGTGTGCTCAAGGCCCCAGTGGAGCTATAGAAACCCCCCGTAGTAGCGTGTGAAAGACACTCATTGCAGTTTATGACCCTTTCAGATTGAGCAAGTGAGCCAACTCTCAGCCCTGGTGGATGCCCAGGTAGATTACCACAGACAAGCTGTGCAGATCCTGGATGAGCTGGCGGAGAAACTCAAACGCAGGTGAGGCTTCCTAGGGCCGCTGCAGGAGGAGAGAAGCATGGTGGAAACTGTAACTTGGGAACTTGGGGCCAGAAAATATCTGGCTCCTTCCTCCATGGTTCATTCCCTGGCAGTAGAAGCTGTAGGAACCTTTGAGGGTAGCTTTATTAGTGCATCTCTTAGACTTCCATGGTGAGTGATTGTGTCTGCATGAACGATTTTCTACAGAAGGTACTTTCTGGCATCTGCTGTGAACCCTCTCTGCATACTCCGTGGGTTAAATAGTTTCTTGCTGCTTTTGGCCATCTGTGGATCCCAAATGCTCCCAATGAAATAGAAGATGCAAGTTGAGTCCTTCTTGAGCTGGGGGTGGATGGGGGGGAGGGTAGAGTGCACACCAAATCCTGTATTAATGTCAACCATTGCAGCTCCTAAGGGGCCGCTAGTGTTGGATGTAGGAGTTGTGGGCAGAATGCTGTTGGCGTTTCTGATCTGATTCTGTTTCGACTCAGTAGACCCTGCCTCCTCCACTGATGAACATGTTAATACCTTTGAATTAGCCCCCTTTGGCTTCCCTTGCCATCTGGCTGTCTGGCTCCGTGTCTGATTTGTTACAGTAGCATCCAAAGGCCCTAATCTGGATCAGGGCCCCATTGTGCTACGTGCTGGCCCACGTGGTTGGGCAAGGTCTCTGCCCTAAAGACCTTGTGATCTACTTAAAGAAGGGACGCAAGCAGGTGGCAGAAAGGTGGCAAGAAGGAGGGTAACAGTAATAACAGAGTGGGGACAGCCACTAAAATAAAGCACAGTTCCGCAAAGCAGAGATGATGGATCTCGATAATTCCTTATTTTTCAGCAAACTCTTGCCCTATCCTCCGTATACATGTTGGTAAACTGTGCTGGAAACGTACGACTTCCATATGTCCCCTGGAATGTTTTAGATGGAACCCTGGAGCACACTCCTGTAAATGGAATACAGATTAGTGTCTGGTGCGGAGGAGCAGGAGGAAATGCTTTCCCCAAGTGACTCTGCACTGGGGCTCGGAGGCATCCTGGCCTGGGCTGTGGAATCTTGACTGCGCCTGTTGGAAGCCAGAGGCTCTAGGATTAATATCAGCCAGCCATAAGGATCTTTGTACAGGGAGCTAATTCTGCAATCCGCCTGCTGTTACCAGCTTTTTCCTTTAACCCTCATGTAACTTTATTCACACTCCAGTCACATGTACCTCCTCTTCAAACGAGGTGTTAAAAGATTCTGTCCCTGTGTGGTGTTGAAATGTGTTTGGATTCCTAGGCATACTTGTTAGGCTGCTCTACTGGAGGGACTGAGTCACAGAGAGACTGAAAGAACTAAGTACATGTAGTTTTGTCACACTAGGAGGCAGTGTTGTCTAGTGGTTAGAGCCCCCAGACAACGTCTCAGGAGTCCTGGGTTCTATTCCTGGCTCTGCCGCCACCATGCTGCATTATCTTGGGCAAGGTCCCCCTGTCCTCCCCCCATGCCTCAGTTTCCCCATCCTTAGAACAGAGGTAATGATACTGACCTCCTTTGTAAAGCACTTGGAGATCTGCAGATAGAATGTGTGAGAGAAGAGCTGGGGCCCTGTGTTGAGCTGCCTGCTGGGGTACCTTCCCCTAGCCATGTTCCCCAGAAATCCTGCAGAGTAGTGTGACTGTTCTACCTTGTGTTTTGAGCGCCTCCTTCATGCACGAGAATTGACGGGTGCCAAGTAGTCTCTGGTTTAAATTAATATAGACTGGAGTTGGGAGTATCCTGGAAAAGTAGAGAATGCAAACTACTGCAACAGTGGCCTCTGCTGGCCAAACAGTAATAATAATCTGAAAGGAGATTTCCTTTTAAAGCAAGAGTGGTGGGAATTTGCCCTCGTTGCCTGAGAGAGGTAACTGGGGAGCCTTATCCGGGGGGAATGGTGGGGGGAAAAAACCAGTCAGTCATGCTGTGGGACTCCATTGACAGATTTCATGCTGGTCACTCTGGGGAACTGGATTCCACAACCAATCTGATCTGCCCAGGTGAGGCTGAGGTAGGAGCAAGGCAGAGTGGAACTGAATTCCGTGCAACTCTAGACACTCTTCCCCCAGCCAGTACACAAACTTTGTGAATCTTTGTGGTTAGAAGAGACCTGCACACAAACCTCAGCCTCTCAGAACCCTTCGCTGTATCTGCTTGGGTGGAGAAGGTGGCTCTGGAACCACTGTTCTGCCCCGTCTCTTCCAATAAATCTCTCCTGGGATGGGACCTTTTCCTTCTCAGTATGAAATTCTGCAGCATGGTTCAAACCCTTTATTCCTTATGGAACTGCTAAATCAGGTGCTCGATGATATCAGTGTCTGAAGGATTGATTCCTAATGCCTTGTGTTTTGAGTTACTGCTGTACCCCTTGACCTGCCATGGCTGAGGTGTGGATGACACAAGCAGAACGTTCAGAGCTTCATGTGTTAATTTCTGTGAGCGATGTTGTCGAATCTCCCAGGTTCTGTGTAGGATGTAGACAAACCTGGGTCTGAAATAGTGATAGTCACAGTCCGACTCTTCCATCTGCGTGGGCACAACTGTGGTAGGGAATATTCAGCTTTCATCCCACCTGGCCAGGGGGTGATGTGTGAATGGGACAGGAGAGATGGTGTGTGTGTGTTAACCTCAGCAGTGTGCTAAGTGAGATGGTAAGGTCCCTGCTCGGAAGAGTTTATCATATAAGGTGGGGCCCTAATGGGGTATTTCCTTTGAAATCCGGTGACGGCATCACAGTCTCTGGCAAGGCCCCTTACCATAGTTGAGGTCTGAGCGAGTTCCCACTGACCAAAGGAAACACGGCTAGGGGAGCGGGATGAGTTGGCTGTTGCTGCTCGAGTCTCTCGCTGTACGCAGACGCAGCTTTGCTGAAACTTCACCCTGTCTCTGTTGCCTCCTCAGAATGAAGGAGGCCTCTTCACGCCCCAAGCGGGAGTACAAACCTAAACCCAGAGAGACGTACGATTTTGAAGACACCGACCAATCCAATGGAGGCTTTTCTTGCAACCCCACCCCCAAGGTCTCAGGTAAAGATGTCACAGGTGCGCTGTCCATGCCGTCACAGGTGCTTTGTAGGCACTGGCATAGCAAGCAGCACTGGGAATGGAGGGGATTCACTCTGTTAGAGGAGACGAGAATGTTCCTGTGCCGGACATGCCGCAGATGGCCCAGGAGGTGGCAGAAATGTTTAGAAGCAGGGGACCATTGCTGTCATGGCCCAAACATCCTCCCTGTTCTTGGCTTTGGCACTGGTGCCAGTGGGACCATTTTCAGCCAGTGCTGGCTGGCTGCCTCTCTTTGTTCTGACTCTGGAGCGGCCCACCTCCCTTAGACCTGTGGTGTCATCTAATGGTGGTCTCGGAGTGGTGGCTAGGAGAAATTGTGTTGTCCTTCCCCCCTGCACACTCCAGCCCCCGTAATTGACGTAACTCAGGATGTAGGATACCATATCCCTCCCCGCTAACAGACCTCTTCCTTTTGGGCTGTACCAAGGGATTCTTTTTTTATAGATTGGTTTTAAGCATGTCTCTTTTTATTTGGAAGCAGCTTCCTCCTCTTTTCGATCCGACAAGCCATCCCGGACCCCCAGCAGGAGTATTTGTGAGTTCCCCCCCACACACGCTGCATGCAGTGTGACCTCCCTCCCTCCCTCTCTCTCTCTCTCTCTCTCCTCGCTCCTGCTCTCACGTAAGCTGCCATTTCGAGCCACTAACACTTTGTCTGCCAAATAACTCAGCCTGGTTTTAGTCTGTCCACTAAAAACCTTTGAACTAATTCTGCCCTTGCTGACTCCTGCGCAGCCAATTGACTTGGGTTGTAACCGAAGGAAAGATTTGGGCCCTTGTCTATTTCATTTTTATGGACAAAATGCCTGGAGTTTCTCCCCCCCCCCGCCCCACTTGGATGCAATGGAAGGAAACATTTATTTTGTGGCCTTTCTTTCCCCTCTTCCTCTGCCAGCGCGCCCACCCCATTTTGTCCATAGAAATATTTCTGGCCACAAAGGAAATCTTACATAAGTGTTTGAAAACAAGTTGCTGTTACATATGACCCATCCAGCAAATACGCTGTCTCCTTCTTTCACTCCTCCTGGAACTGTCGCAGTCACACCAACGCAGCCAGAGGCCAGTTAGAAAGCAAGGAGCACTTGGGCATGCTGTGGGAGTTTTGTAGGATAAGGGAGAAGTGGGAGAACTGGGGGGGGCTCAGCGTGGATCTGTTGGGGGGTTTCTATAGTTACTATCCTGGGTGATGGGAGGATCAGGCAGAAAGTGGTGATATTGAGCAAGAGACAGAACAGGGAAAAGATCAGGTCTTGCATTTCCCTTTGGGTGGGGAAGGGTCAAACAGATCTGTCTGGGGAGGTGCTGGAGTGGTTCTGGAACTTGGGCACACAGTTCAGACAGGAGAGTAGGGATGGAGTGCCTCTGCTTTTGGAAGGGGTGGGCAGAGATACTGGGGGGAAAAAATGAGGGGGCTGGCATTGAAATGCTGATGGGGAGTAGCTTTGCATGAGGGTTGTCAGTCCAGAGCCCCGTGTTGGGGAGGAGAGGACAAGGTATTGAGCACTCAGGAAGGGACTGTGTTGCGTGGCGTGACCCATGCTGTTCGCTTCAGTGTGTGGGGCTGAGCTGTTTTGCCTGTGGGAAACCTTTGCAGCTGGGAAATGCGGAGTGAATTTGGAAAGTCTCTCTCTTCTGAAAAATAAACCTGCTGCTACCTGTGGTATTTCCTGCCTCCTATCCCAGTGTCGGGTTGTTCCTGGCTTTTAATATCCAACTACCTAGGGTGGCCCCAGTCACCCCCTCTGTTTAGAAAGTCCACTGAACAGCTGGAAGTTCCCAAGTGTTGAGTGGGAAGTGGAGCGACGGAAATGCTGTGTTCTCTCTCAGATACCACTTGCTGGGTTACTTGGGCCCTTGTAGTGCAGTGGGAGCCTGGGCCGGGGTATGGGACCCTACAACAATGCATCTCACGCAGCCCGCTCCTGGGTCAGGTCCTGAGGGTAAACGCTGGGCTCCAGGTGATGAGGCAAATGCTCTTGAGACACAGATTCTGAAAGCCGTCTCGTTCTTCCTCCTGACGTTAGTGAGTTTGGTCAAAACCCCCTTTGCGAAATGCCCCCGATTCCCGTTCCTTGTGTATGGGGAAGGAGGGGCTTGTGGCTGAAGCACATGACTGAAAATCAGGGGATCTGAGTTCTACTCCCAGCTCTGCCAAAAAAACGTTTGTGGCGTTGGGCAAGTCCCTGGTGCCTCAATCTCCCCATTTGCTGCTTCTGAAGACCCGATAAGAAGTGCTGCACAAATGTGAAGCCCCTCGGAGAGGCTGCTCCTCTGCGGGGCAGGAGAGGGGTTTGTCCATCCAACCCAAACTGCCTAGGATGTGTATTTACCCTAGCAGAAGCGTGGGGAGGAAGAGGCTCTGGGAACTGAATAGGATGGTAGTAGGGACACATTTCACCTGTATTGGAAACTGCAATTTCCCCTGCCCTCCGCTTATCTGTTGGTAGATTCAGCACAGACACCAAGGACTGACTGGGTTTCAGAGACGAAACTCCCCTCTCACCCAGAGGAGGGCCTCTGCCTTGGAGTTGATGCATTTAGATGGGGTGGAGCAGGGTAGAGGGGACACTTTAACTACTGTCATCCATGCTGGATCTGTTTGACTAAACCGAGGATTGTGCTCTCCAGGGCCGTCCACCAGGGCACTAAAGTTCACCTTAAAATTGGTGGAAAATTGGTCTGTGGGAGAAGGGGAGGGGGTACGTTTATCACAGAAACTGCTCCATGATCTGGCTTCACACGCCAAGATTTGAAGAGTCACTAGGGATGTTTGGGTGCCCCACATGACACACCTTTAAAGGAGCCTGATTTTCAGAGGGGCAAGTGCTTGGCACTTTCTGCAAATCAGGCCCCTTGATGGTGTCTCCAGTGAGCACTGAACAACAGAGGCACCCAAAATCGCTAGTCCGTCCTGGCAATCTGGACCATAGGCTCTATATTCTCTCCATTACCATCCAGTATTGAGTCTAATCCGGTCACCAACTAACAGATTAACTGTCCGTTGGTTTCCCCATGGTGATCATTAAAGTAGTAACACTCTCACTTCTGACTTGAAGGAAAACTGCCTCACTTCTCTCCCTTTCCCAGCGGGGATCCTTCTGGCTGGAGTTTCACCGTCTTCACTGACTAACTGGAGATAGTTGAGAGAAGAGCAACAAGCTGGCTCAGGGGGCTGGAGGGACTGACTAAGAATGGGTAGATTAGGAAGGCAGAGAAGCAGACAGGCTAAGGGAGATGGAGTCTACAGCTTGGGGTTAACTCCCTTCAAGGAGGGAGAAGTAACTTAGGGTGGTGCATGGGATGGCAAGTGGAAAAGGAAAACCTGGACTAAAATTCCCTGCTCTGCTGCAGAATAGCTACCAGGGGGAGGGTGGGAGCCCATTGCTTGGCATTCCTATAACTAAAACTGCGCAGGAGGGAACAGTCGGCCCTGGCAGGGAGGTGGGAGCCTAGCATGACTCTTGGATCGAACTTCTGCCCGAAAGTTTAGTGCTGCAGTGGACAGGAAACCCCGCAAAGGCGATCAGTGGTGACCAGATTGCTCTGGGGTAAAGGAGTCCCAGGGGGTGAGGCTGCCCGGGGAGGCTCCCTTGGTCTGTGCGCTAGGCTCACCTCGGCTCTGTCTGTCTCTTTCCAGCTCACCTGGACCAGCCCTGCTGCAAGGCGCTCTATGACTTTGAACCTGAAAACGACGGCGAGCTGGGCTTTAGGGAGGGTGACATCATCACACTGACCAATCAGATTGACGAAAACTGGTACGAGGGCATGATCAACGGCCAGTCCGGGTTCTTCCCGCTCAACTACGTGGAAGTGCTGGTCCCGCTACCTCAATGAAACTGCATCTCCCCCCCACCCCAGCCCCCCGGCCCTTCCCCTTCCTCCTCCCCCACCAGATACAAACTCACGGCGGGGCGAGCCCTGCTCTTCTCCTGCATTCCATTTTGTAACTCAACACTAGGCTGCTTCTGCGGGGCGGGGCTGTGAGAACGGGATGGTGCTCGCTCTGCACGGGCGCTGGATCGGTGTAAGGGTGACAGCGGGGAACAAGCCCCAAGGGCTGGGCAGCCCCATTCAAGTTCTTCCTTCTGGGCCTCGAACTAGGTACTTTCAACCCCACCAGGTTCCTTCCACTTTGTACAATAAGCCAAATCGAGCATCTCCTTGGGTGTCATTGTCTTTTTTGGGGAAAGCAGGTGAAGTGGGTCAGCCATGCTGGAAATCTTGTGAACGTGGGTGCACCGGGTGTCCTGCCCACGGGCAAGCGCGAGGGGCCCCATGCAAGGCTGAGCACTGGGCAACTCCAATGAGAACCGCCAGTGTGTGTTGGGAGGGGGAGAGAAAGGGGCCACGCAGCCTGTTCTAGGGGGGGTTCTAGACATCAAACAGCAAGAAAAATACCTTGCACAGCTTCGCTTGGGTGGGGTTGGCTTCTACTGAACACTACCAGCCCCCTCGCTCTCCTTGTAGGAGAAGGGCACATCGGTGAGGGGTGAAGGTCAGACACTGACCCATCCTCCCGGTTTGCCCGCAGTTCACACCTATCCTAACGCTGAAGCTGGGTGCTACGGGGGCTGTGATGGATCAAATTTCTCTATGCTGCTGAGGGAGGCAGAAGCATGGCTGCTTCATGTCCTGCTGCCTTTGTGGGCCTCCCCTGCTCACCCATCCTGCTCCTGTGTAAGGACAGGGCTTAGATGAGGGATTGTATGTCAGAGTAACACTACTAAGGAGCTTGAAAACACTATACCCCCCCCCCCCTTGTTGTCACCCCTCGGTTCCACCTCTTGCTTTCTGTGCACTCAGCTTTGTGTTGGGCTGTGTACCTCCTCCAGGGCCAGGGTCAGCCCATAGTGTCTCTGGCGTCTGCATTGTTCAATGGCCACCAGCCTTGAGACTCCACCTCTGACCACAGAGAAGTGGTTTGAACTGGGAGAGATGAATTGGTTCTGCTGCTTCCCCTTGGAAGAAGCTGGTTTGGCCAGGAAGGACTGTACCAGTGGCTCTCGTATAGATGAGAGAGGTCATGGGAAGGCAGCTACTTAGCCCGTAGCGCACGGGCACAAACCAACATGCCCTTATCTTCCCCTTCTGCTCAAGTGGTTTTCCCATCCCATGAAAGCTCTAGAAATCCCGGTAAGGCTGAGGCCAAGGTGAAACTGCCTGGCTTGATCTAGTCTTTATGTGCCTTCCCCGGCTCCCTTCACCCCCCGGCTCTTTGGAACCTAGGAGCTGCTTGTCTTGGTGTGATGGGAGAAGGCCTTGCTGTGTTCCTAGACCTTCTAACTCAGGGCCTGTTGTTTTATCTCCTGGAAAGGACATCCAGGGGGAAGCTGTGGGCGCTCCTCTTCTCATGCCCTTTCTTAGGACCTCCTTGCAATACTTCTCTCCTGCCTGATGCCCAGCAGCTCGGTTCTAGCAGTGGTGGTGAGCCGTTCCCTGAGCAGGTGGCAAGAAGCAGCCGCTTGGCAGGGGGACTTGATAGTTAGGCAGAATGTGAGGTGGTATCTGCTGGGGCCTGGCGTTGTCTGTTTAGGTGGAATCACCAGGGGACTCTCTTCTGCCCCTCAGTATGTAAATATGCTTCCATCACAGCACCCATCCCGTTGCTGGCAATGGGACACAGCGCAACCCCTGAGGGGCATGAGGGGCATCAGTGGCTCCTGTAGCTGCCCCACTTCTCCCAGCTGCATCCAGTATAGATGGGCTTGAAGCCAAGAGAAGCTCTGCCTGGAGAGACTCCCTCTCACCCCTGGAGCTGCTGAGGTTTACTGCACTTTCTCTGAACCGCAGCACAAGGGAGATGCTGCTTCCAAGGGCAACTCGCAGGGGGTGTCTAAAGCCACATCTTGCAGAACGTACCTACCCCGCTTTCCTTAGCCCCACCTTTGCTGAGAGGGAGCTGAAGCACAAGGGACTGAAGCTGGTGACGGTTGCCCCCGCAGTGCCACTGTTGCAGCTTGGGCATTCTGTGCCCACAGCCCACATCACCCTCAAACCAGGGCTTGGTGTGTTTCTGCCCTTAGCAGGGCCTGGCACAGCACAGCTGTAACACTGGCCCCATGGCTCTCCTGCCATCAGCCCCAGCATTGCCTCAATGTCTGTATTTTTTTAATAGCAAACAAATCTCTGCTAGCAGGTGGGGGGTTTCGGCCTGTCTCTATGTAATCGTCTCATGCTGCAGTGCTTTCCTCTACCTTTTTCGCTAGCCAGATTCAGTGTCCTGTTACATATACAAACAGAACCTTTTTAACTTTTTTAACCATGCATGTTGATGTACGTTTATTACTCCCGTCAATATTGTCACTGACCCAACTCCCAGCAGAGGCCAAGGCTTGCAGGCGCTTTATTCAGAGCTGGCTCATACAGCCACCCAGGCTCCCTGGTTGTGCAGCTGGTAGCCTTCAGGGGCCCAATCCTGCTTTCACTAAGCCAGCCGGAGTAGGGACCAGCCTCAGGTTTGGAGCTGCTGGGCAGACTCAGTTCTCCCCCATCTGTTATGGTGGATATGCCCTAAGAGCTGATTAGTATTTTCTGAGGTTGTAGCTTCTAACTTTCTCCTTTGAAACCCATGGCCTGGCCGCTTCGTGTCTTTGGTATGGTCCAGCGAACATTCAGTTGGATTGAAATAAGTCTTCAAGCTGGGACAATTTAATAGAACTTTTGTTATGGTTCCTCCTGGTTTTAGGGAGGAAAACCAACCCATCTTGACTTGTAATCGCTAAATAAAAGTATTAAATGTTTTCTTTCTAAAGCGTGGGCCTTCTCTTGTGGGGTAGGGCGGGGGCCTCCTTCTCCTGCAGCTGTGGAAGTAGCAAGCTGGAAATAGAACCTCCCCTTGGCTAACCACCACATTACCCGCTCACGAGTTAGCGTGTGTCCCCAGTTCCTGTTGTGGCTGGCGCTGCTTGGTCCGTGGGATGAAGATGCCCCAAAGGAGCCACAGAGTGAGTGGACCAGCCAGGCTGTCCCTTCCACCGACCCCCTTAGGAGCAGGGGGGGAGAGAAAGCTTGCCCATGCCACCTGTGGCTCCCCAAGGCAGCCGCTTCCAGCACTGACTTCACTCGTCTGTTGAAGAGAACCTCTCATGGGGATGGGAAGTCACTCTAGCAGCAGGCTGTGCCTTTAAAACCTCCTGGGAGGGCTTGTTCCAGGAAAGAGCAGTCATGTCTCTTGGCTTTGACTCCAGCTGCTCCTTTTCCCCTGGGGGGTGGAATTTATCATCACTCAATCCCAGTAGGCATGTTCTATGCACACATCCCCTTCTGGAGTCTCCAACAGATACAGGGTGAGGGGGTTTCCCCAAGCCCATTTCTCCCTTTGCAGGGGTGGGACGCAGTTCCCTTCTAAGCCACAGGCCCAGAGCTGCGGTCTCACAACACAGGTCAGCAACTTTTTTTTTTAATCAGAACTACCACGTCCACAAATAACTTACACCCAGAGAGAGGCTGCCACCGTCCCCTCTCATTCACACCTACACGCTACACCACAATGTCATATTGCAGGAGTAGCACTCGCCTAGGCGGTCCACGGAACAAACGCACCCGAGCTCCAGCGCCGATACCGTCTGCGTGATGGCTCAAACTCGCAGGCCTTTGTTGCGGTGTAACAGCTGCTCGAGGCTTGTAGCTCCAACGTCCCTGCTAACCTGGATTAATAAGACAGCTCCGCGCCAGGCTCAGACTCGAGTGTCTCCAAGCACGGGGTTGCCAGGCTGAGCCCTACCTGGTGTAAAGGCACCTGGGTATGAGTTCATTGCAGCTCAGGCTCCGGCCTTGCCTCAGCTGCCCTGCTTCAGGAGGCTGTAGATCTGTTCCAAGACGTGGGCGAAGCCCTGATCTTTGGGAGTCCTGGAGGCGAGGGAGCCCTGAAATGGAAACAGCTTCATTTATCTTTGTTTAGTCTGCAGAAGAGAGGAATAAGGGGGGGATTTGACAGCAGCCTCCAACCACCTGAAGGGGGTTCCAAAGAGGATGGAGCTCGGCTGTTCTCAGTGGTGGCAGATGACAGAACAAGGAGCAATGGTCTCAAGTTGCAGTGGGGGAGATTTAGGATGGATATCAGGAAACAGTATTTCCCTGGGAGGGTGGTGAAGCACTGGAATGGGTTCCCTAGGGACGTGGTGGAATCTCCATCCTTAGAGGTTTTTAAGGTCAGGCTTGACAAAGCCCTGGCTGGGATGATTTAGTTGGGGATTGGTCCTGCTTTGAGCAGGGGGTTGGACTAGATACCTCCTGAGGTCCCTTCCAACCCTGAGATTCTATGAGTCTATCTTCCATCTCCGGGAGGGGCCCACTCGGTAACCCATCCCCGTAGGACAAACACCTGGTCACCTAAAAGGGAAGGGAAGAGAGGTCCACCCAATGCAGCGGATCTTCACCATGGACAAGCTAGCTCAGTGATCTGCCCCCGGCCACTAGGCCTGTTCTCCAATGACTGCTTGAGTAAGGACTGCAGAAGTGGGGCTGGTATAAGCTATTAGACCCCCCCCCCCATGTGCTCTGTCCACATTGCAGGAGTTGTTTCAGTGCAAGTCACAGAGAGTATGGCTACAAGGAAGAAAACTGATCCAACCTTCCCCAGCCATGGAAGTGCCAACGTAGAGGTGCTAACAATACTTCACCTAGCTCAGAGCAAGCCTAGAAAACATGGCAGAAAAAGCCACCCAAATGTCTTCCACCATCTCTGCAGGTGGCATATTATGGGGTGGCTTTCTCTCCTCATTTCAACCCCATTTTCTCACCTTTAGCTTATCTAAGTAGGTCTGCTCCTGGCTCCATATATCTTGAAACTTCACCAGGTCTGGAGCCCCTTTGTAAAACTCAACCAGCAGCATCTGGAGCCGCAAAAGGAAAGGGGAGTCAGCAGAAGCCAAACAACTGCTCAAGTCCCACCGAAAGCGGGACCTGCACCCTGCAGTTTTGCAGCAGGGGGGGAAGACCTGTGAGGGGAGAGGATTGGCCTGTCGGCTCCAAGAAACCATGAGTTTGCTTGTCCCATGGAGAAGGAATGTTAGTGGATTGGTCAAGACTTAGGATTGGAATCTAGAGAGACTTGGAGGGACGTTAGGCCTCTGACCAGCTGGTTCTAGTGATGGTCTCTGCTTATCCCCCTCTCCATCTCTTCCTTACTGCTAACAGGAGAGGGGAGTTGGTTTGGGCAGGGGCCCGGGCTGCTGCTTGGGATGGTTGACAGGTAATGGATCTGATTCTCTCAGCTCACCCACAGGGCGACTACAACCCAGACCTCCGTACAGGCTCTCTGTCTGCATGTTTCGCCCTGCTCCAAGCCGTGGGATTTTCATTCTCTGAAAGGGCTCTGAACAAAAGGTTTGAGAGGACTCGCTGGAGTAATGGTGGAGGGGGAGAGCCTGGTGGAGCTGCCTCATCTGGCTAAAGACAACAGACATGGGTATGTGTGTGTCACCCCAGAGCCTTTTCCTGAGCCACTCTCCCCATGCCTGCCCGTCTGTGGAGATGAGGCTTCGTTCACCATCCGAGGCAGCTCTCAACCCCGGGGTGGGTGCATTTCACAGGCAGGCGAAGCAACACACCAACTGGTATGATGGGGAAGGAGACACAAAGGTCCTGTTGGAGAGAGGGACTATACACACGTAGCATGAAGTTACTCAGACCATCCTGGACTGCTAGATACTCCCAGGTGTGTGTGTGGGGGAGAGTCTTCCACGCAGCCCCTGCTCGAGGGATCTCACCATCTCATGGAGGACGTCATTGGTGAGAAACCCGTCCTGCACGTAGGTGACCTCCACTTCCATGGGGATGCCGTAATCGTTGGGCCTTTGCTGCAAGAGGAAAGGAAGCAAAGTGGCTTCCAGCCAGGCACAGCCTTGGGGGCCGCAGGATGAGCCGGGAGCTTCCCAGGCCAGACCGCAGCACCGGCGTTAACTCAGCCCAACCTCAGGGAAGGGCCAATTTGGGGTCGAGGCACACGCGTGATTGGCGGCGTCACGGCCCAAGTGTCAGGAAAAGGCCTTTTCCTGGCCACGGCTCCCTGAGGGCCCAGGATATTTAACCAGGGCAGAGAGGGGTCCGACTGCTTCTCCGGCTGGAGAGAGTGGGGCCTCCTCCACACCCCAGCAGGGGCCCCGATCCAGTAGCCCCCAGCAGCCCAGGGTCTGCTCCTTCCGCGAACGCCCCTGCGCCACGGGAACCAGCAGAGGCCTATGCCTGGCGTTGCCAAGAACCCTCGTGCAGAGCCGGCAGCAGGCTGCATGGCCCGGAGAGCCAGCGGGAGCAGGGGCGGAGGCGCCAGGCCTGGCCCTGGCGCCGTGTGGAACTCACCTCCGGAGGTGGCATAACCCAGAAGGGAGAGATTTTGGACTCCACGCCTTGGTTGCCGTGATAGTATGGTGCTGTGGGGAGAGAGCGCCAGGAGTTGGACTGAGGGCAAGGTTACCACCCTCTGCAGCCCAGCCTGCCAGCCCAGGGCGTTAACTGCAGCTCCCCGGAGCGCCGGGAGGTGGTTTGAAAGAGACCGCGTGGCATTGGACTGCAGTCCAGCCCCTACCCCGCTAGGTTTGCAACCCATTACAGGGGAGCATCCCGCCGCCCTGAACCACGGGGCTGCAGCCTCAAGCTGCCGGATGGTGCCCCAGGGCGGGGAGCTGGGTCTCCAGCTGGTTGTGCTGAAGGACAGGGTCCCAGGCCCCACACCCGGCTCCCCTACCCGGCCCGGCTCTTACCGCAGATGAGCGCCAGGCAGGGCTGGAAGCGGTTGTTGCTCCCCTGCAGCTTGAGCTGGTAATCCATCTGCGCGTCGATGTCCTGCAGCGAGGGGAGGGCGTGGCTGAAGGGGTGGCTGTGGTACCAGCCCACCAGCGCCAGCCCCCGCATGAAGAGGTTCTGGCAGATCTGAGGCCCGGGCACAGAAAAGAGGGAGGAGCCATTAGCGGTTATCCGGGATCACCGTGTTCCTCAGAGCCCTCCCTCGGGCCTGGAGCCCACCCCAGTACTGCAGGGCAGGTCTGTGGGTGAGGGCCAGGGATGCCACGCAGCCAGGGGACAATGGGGTTGGATTGTGGGCCCAGTGGCTTTCTCAGGGGGACGGCGCAGGCCACGGCCAGCGAATGCTCCTCACATCCGTTACCTCCTCCTCGACGGCGGCTGCCGATTCGGCGTCTCCGAGGCGCGTCCGGCAGGGGAACGCTCGCAGCACCGTCAGCACTGCAAGGAACGCCAGGCATCAGCTCGGCCCAGCTGGTCACGGACTCCCCCCAGCCGAGAAAAGCTGGTTGGAGCTAACGCCCCAAGCCTGGGGGCTGAACCCCAGGCCCAGAAGGGGGCCTGGCACCTCGGGTCCAAGCCAGCCTACGAAGGGCCTGGCACGGCCATGACAACCCCAGTGAAAAGACCTCCAAACCTTGGCCAGTACCTACCCTGGCTGCTGGTGTCCCACCTGCCTCCCAGGTAGCCAACCACCTCGCTCCTCGTTAGGTGGCTGTGAAAGTCCTAAAGAGGGAACGGGGGAGAGTTTAAAACAAGGACAGTTCCCACCCGCCCTCCCTCTGGTCCCATCCCTTCGCAACCCTCTCCCCCACACCTCTCCCATCGCCCTGTACCCCACTCCTCGGTTCCCACCACCCTGCATCCAAAGGCACCGCACCCCCCTTCCCTGTGAGCTTTCACCAGGAGGTGTCTGGGTGCCATCTCAGCCCTGAGTCTGCAGGTGTCAAACCCTCGGTTTAACGTCTCCCTGTGCCATGCAGATCTGCGATTTCTCCCCCCCCACGCCTATTCCTTGAGAGCGGCCCGTCCGGCTGAGGCAACATTAATACAACATGGTGCAGCCCCAGGGTCTTGCTTTGATCCTGAAGGACTCTCAGGCCACTGCTAATAGTCTACACGTTGATGTGGCCTGCAGGAGATGGGGTGCACAAAGGCTGGCCACCCTTTTCTGGGGAGATCATTTTCTGTAGTTTCCGATGAAGTTCCCAGCCTGCGAGGTCTCTCGGTCACAGGCAGGGCACATGGCTGCCTGCCTTCACCACAACAACTCGGACTTTTTGCCACATTTCTCCTCGCAACCAGCAAATCCTTCATCGAGGCCCATTATTCACCCATCATCCATCTCCTCCCTTAAACTGCCCCTACTACGGTTAGTAATCGGACTGTGCGGCAGCCGTTCCACCCTGGGCAGCAGCGGGGATGCTCTAGGCAGAGGCCAATGGGAGTTTCCATCAGCTGGTGGTGCCCCTCTCTGCCCGCTGGCTGTGGGTGCCACCAGACACAGGGATGCAGGCAATTGCATGAGCCTGGCCTACCCTACCAGACCCACGCTGGAAGGGGCGTTCCAGGGATGGGGGGCAATGTGGGGGCTGGTATGTACCAGCAGCAGCAGCACGTTACTGGAGATGGCCACGTTGAACGGCTGGAACTTGTTGATTGCTGCAAAGGAGGTCACTTCCACCAGGGTGTGCGGATTCCTGGAACAGAGGAGTCCCGTTCTCCAACACGCACCCCCAAATCCCAGCCTGCGCTGACCTGACACCCCCTGGGGTTTGTCTGTTCTGAACCCCAGCACGCTGGGCCGAGCACCTGGAGAGTTGGGGGTGGCGGAGTAGCCTTTTGTCCTGTGGGAGAGTCAGGCCCTCTCCCCGGGGCTGGGCTCACCAGGACAGACAGGGAGAAGGAGACGATGCTGGCGCTGAATCGTCAGGGGAGTGACAGATGGGGACTAGGTTGGATTCGGGCAGGTGGTCCTGTTTCTGCTCCCAGGGAGCACTGACAGCTGTGTGCTGGGGGGCAAGCCCAGGACTGGACTAGCAGGGGTGCTGCGAGACGGGACGGAGGGATGCCGCTGAGCTGGGCAGTGGCCTCAGAAGCAGAATGGCAGGGGCCGATACCACGGAAGGGCAGAGCTTTAGGAGCGGGTCAGCAGGGGGCGCTGCAGGTCAGGATGAGAGGGGCATGTTGGCATTGCCAGAACGACTAGCTCTCCCGAGAACTTTGCCAACAGCTGGGCAGAGGATGCTGGGAAGGGAGCTGCAGTGGGGCACTACCTGGCAGAGTCCCGGCTTCCCAGCGTGCAGTAACGGACGGGAGTGCGGTTCTTGCTTTCCAGTCTCTTCCCATGGGGCCCGTTATCTGCAAAGACAAAAAGACCAGTCCCCACTCGGTCCGATTCGCACCCCAGCCCCTTTAGGACACACCGAGGGGCGGGAAGGGAAGGTGGGGAGAGAGCATTTGCGGAGACAAGTTTCTAGGGATTCAGCTCACTTCCTGTGCAACTCCCCAGCCAGAATTAACTGTTCGTTTATATCCGCTGTCCTGGTGAGCTGATCTCCAGCTGAAGGGGAGGCAGTGTGGCCTAGCAGACAGAGCAGTGGAGTGGGACTCAGGGGACCTAGGGTCTGATTCTGGTTCTGCCACTAGCCTGTGCATGGCCTTGGGCATGTCACGGCCCCTCTCTGGGCCTCAGTTTCTCCATCAGTAAAATGGGACTCATGATGCTGATCTTTTTAAAGTGCTTTGAGATTGACTGATGAATAAGGCTAGATAAGAGCTAGGGATTATTATTAACAACAACAAATAACCCATTTCCTCCTGTATGTGACCACCTGAGATCACTACAACAGGACAAACAGCCCAGTAGACAGGATAAAATTGTATATAACTTTCATGCTTCAGGGCATAAGCGAACCACTGCCTGCCTGGGTCAGGAAGAAACCTCCCCTAAGGGCAGGCTCTACTGTAACTGCCCTATGCAGCATTCCTCACCTCTTCCTCTGAAGCATCTGGTGCTGCCACTGTCCCATTTGCTGCCAGCACGTTCACTCTGCTTGTGCAGCGTTATTTCTGATTTGTATTGTGGTAGTGCCTAGGTGCCCCAATCATGGACCACCGTGCGAGGTGTCTTCCTACCCCCCATGTCTGCTCTGCCTGTTTACACTCTAAGCTGTCCAGGGGCTCTCTACTGCTCTGTCTGTGCAGCGCTTAGCACAGTGGGGCCCTGGTCTTGGATAGTCCTGAAACACTGCCATCAAAAACAATTCAGTTGAAGAAGAGGCAGGACACTGGACTTGTTGGAGTCACCAGTCCGACCCAGAGTAGCAATTCCTATAAATCCAGTTGGCTCCGCGCTATTGGTGCTGATTGTTTAACTTCTGCGGTTCTCTCTGCCTAGAGCAGGGGTGGGCAAACTACGGCCCATGGGCTGGATCCGGCCCACCAGCCATTTTAAGCCAGCCCTTGAGCTGCCGCTGGGGCGCAGGGTCGGGGGCTGCTCCATGCAGCTCCTGGAAGCAGCGGCCCAGCCCTGGACAGCCAGGGGATTCCACTCTGCACGCTGCCCCCACCCAAGTGCCGCCCCTGCAGCTCCCATTGGCTGGGAACCACAGCTCCCATTGGCCAGGAACAGCAGCCAATGGGAGCTGCAGGGACAGTGCCTGCGGACGGGAGATGGAGGGGGGGCATACTGCTGCTTTAGGGAGCAGCTTGAAGTAAGCGCCACCTGGAGCCTGCATCCCTGAGCCTCTCCCCACGCCCCTGCCCCAGCCCCGATCCCCCTCCCACCCTCTGAACCCCTGGAGCCTGCACCCCTGAGCCTCTCCCCACGCCCCTGCCCCAGCCCTGATCTCCCTCCCGACCTCTGAGCCCCTGGAGCCTGCAGCCCTGAGCCTCTCCCCACGCCCCTGCCCCAGCCCCGATCCCCCTCCCGCCCTCTGAACCCCTGGAGCCTGCACCCCTGAGCCTCTCCCCACGCCCCTGCCCCAGCCCTGATCTCCCTCCCGCCCTCTGAGCCCCTGGAGCCTGCACCCCTGAGCCTCTCCCCACGCCCCTGCCCCAGCCCTGATCCCCCTCCCGCCCTCTGAGCCCCTGGAGCCTGCACCCCTGAGCCTCTCCCCACGCCCCTGCCCCAGCCCTGATCTCCCTCCCGCCCTCTGAGCCCCTGGAGCCTGCACCCCTGAGCCTCTCCCCACGCCCCTGCCCCAGCCCTGATCTCCTTCCCGCCCTCTGAGCCCCTGGAGCCTGCACCCCTGAGCCTCTCCCCACGCCCCTGCCCCAGCCCTGATCCCCCTCCCGCCCTCTGAGCCCCTGGAGCCTGCACCCCTGAACCTCTCCCCACACCCCTGCCCTAGCCCTGATCCCCCTCCTGCCCTCTGAACCCCTGGAGCCTGCACCCCTGAACCTCTCCCCACGCCCTTGCCCCAGCCCTGATCCCCCTCCCGCCCTCTGAGCCCCTGGAGCCTGCACCCTTGAGCCTCTCCCCACGCCCCTGCCCCAGCCCTGATCCCCCTCCCGCCCTCTGAACCCCTGGAGCCTGCACCCCTGAGCCTTTCCCCACGCCCCTGCCCCAGCCCTGATCCCCCTCCCACCCTCTGAACCCCTGGAGCCTGCACCCCTGAGCCTTTCCCCACGCCCCTGCCCCAGCCCTGATCCCCCTCCCACCCTCTGAACCCCTGGAGCCTGCACCCCTGAGCCTTTCCCCACGCCCCTGCCCCAGCCCTGATCCCCCTCCCACCCTCTGAACCCCTGGAGCCTGCACCCCTGAGCCTCTCCCCACACCCCTGCCCTAGCCCTGATCCCCCTCCCGCCCTCTGAACCCCTGGAGCCTGCACCCCTAAACCTCTCCCCACGCCCCTGCCCCAGCCCTGATCCCCCTCATGCCCTCTGAACCCCTCAGTCCCAGCCCAGAGCACCCTCCTGCACCCCAAACTCCTCATCCCCAGCCCCACCCCAGGCCTGCACCCTCAGCTGGAGCCCCCCCCCCATACCCTAGCCTAGAACCCCCTCCTGCACCCTGAACTCCTCATTTCTGGCCCCACCCAGGAGCCCACACCCCCAACCAGAGCCCTGACCCCCTCCCACACCCCAACAACAATTTTCTGAGCATTCATGGCCCGCCATACAATTTCCATACCCAGATGTGGCCCTCGGGCCACGTAGCCGGTGGAGGCCAACCCCAGGGAGAGAGGCCTCGGGTTGGCCTGGACCAGGGACAGCGAGGTAGAAACCTCCTCTCTGCTAGACTTGGAGATCGCCAAGGCCATGTTAAAACCATCTGAGGCGGAGACATGCAGGGAGGCAGGGGCTGCAGAGGGGAAGGCTCTCGCGCCCAGTGCCGAGGCAGGGGCGGCGGTGCAAGATGGGCAGAGGAATCAGGCAAAGGGAGATGCAAGATGCAAGGTCTAAGAATTACCCTGGTTAGTCCAAATCCCACCCTTCAGACTCCTGCCATGGATCGGAGCAGACCAGATTCCCGGACCCCCCCCAACCCAAGCATGGAGCAGGCTGTTCTGGGCCTTTAACCCAGCGTTACCAGTGTTGTGTTGCTCCACCGGGCTCTTGCTTTGGTGCTTCCTGCTTTTCTCCTCCAGTTTCTTGCCAAGCGCAGGCTCCGAGAGGGTGATTTTACCTTCCCGGGCCTCGGCCTCGTCCTCCTCGGCCAGCTCCTCCTCCTCCCCTTCGCTCACCAAACTCTGCAGGGCAGGGAGGGAGAGAGAAGGGAACGTGGCAGGAGAAACAGGCCCCCCCATCACCCCCAAGGATTCCTATGCCCCCCGGGTCCAGCTCTCTGCCCCCTGCAAATGGACATTTTGCAGGGGCAGGGCCTCTCGGGCACCCTCTGCTGGCACAATGACACCAAGAAGCAACTCCCCCCAGCACTCAAATGGGGTCTGATCCCAGCCGGCAGTGCCCCACGGCCACTGTGCTGCCAGTCCAGGGCTCATCTCGGGTGCATAAGGTCCAGCCGGCAGACTCCCAGCCTCCCTCCTGCTCTCCTGGGGTTCAGACCTCAGCTGCTCTCACGGGAATCCTTCCACGGGTTAATCACCCTCCCTGGCAAAAACTGACCCCTTATTTCCAGTGTGAACGTGTCTAGCTTCAACTTCCAGCCAGGCTCCGGGTCAGCCCTTTCTCAGCTAGACTGAAGAGCCCGTTATGAAATTGGCCCAACTTCTGGGGGTGAAGGAGACCAGCTTTCGAGCCACGCCGCGCCCTCCTCCGGGTCTGGCTCTGTGTAAATGCAGACACGCGTTTCTTTCGCCGTGAGGAGCTGGTCCAACAACAGATGTTACCTCCCCTCCACCTTTGTCTCGAATATCCTGGGGCCAACGCAGCTACACTGCCACTTGGAAAGCTATGGGGTGAGTGCCCCTCTTTGCAGCGATGGGGTGTAACAGCCCCACAGAGGCATCCCTGCTGCCTAAGCCCCCCGGGGCCCAGGGCTGTGGAGGCAAACAAGGGAGGGGGGTGCCCGGCTCACCTCCTCGGCCGCGGGGGCATTGGGCTGGTGCTTCTTCAGCCAGGCCGCCTTGCACTGGTCCAGCTTCTGCCCCTTGTACCTCACTGAGGCCCAGCCGCAGCCCGATTTCTTCGCCGGGTTCACCAGCTTCTTGCAGTACGTGGCCCAGGCACTGGGCGAATTAAACACCTGCCCTGTCTCCTGCCAGGTGATCTTCCCGTCGGGCAGCAAGTCCCCTAGGAACTTCTTCCCCTAGGAGAGCAGGAGGGAAGCAGCAGGCTCCGTTAACACAACAGCACGGGGAGGAACCCGCTGGGGAAGGCCCAGTGTGGTGGTAGTGGGGATTCAGCTGTCATAAGAGATGCCCCGAGCTTTGGCCCTCGAGAGGGTGTGAGGGCACCTACCCAGGAGCCCTGCTCTCCACTGACTCTCAGCCACGACTCTGGGAGCAGTAGGCGCTCCCCGCCCCGCCACTCACCGGGCTTGGTACAGGAGCAAAGGGCTCCCGGGCCGAAATCACCAGCCCCCAAAACCCGCTCTGGCCCCTGAAGCGGATCCAGGCAAGACCCAGGCCTGGGGGGTGTGAAGGGGGCTCGGTGCAGCGGTGGGGAACCAGGAGCCTGCATGTGGGGAAGAAGCTGGAGGCGAGAGGGCGGGGAAGGGATGGCGAGGCACGGAGGAGTCTGTCCGAGAAGCAGAAGGAAAATCACAGAGCCGCCCGGGTTGTTTGTGGCTAGTCCACCTCTGCTCGGCCGTATGGCTGCAGGCTGGACCCCAGCATCTCAGTCACCACTAAAGAGGCTGTTGGAACAACGGGCAGCAGTTCTGGATTCGTGGGCACCCCCAGTCCCCCGGGGAGCACCGGCATCCACCAGGGGTGAAGGAGCACCAGCCCGATGCACTCTGCCCTCACCAGGTAGTAGATGGAAAGCACGCCCTCCCCCGGCTCGATCAGGCCGTCCTTGAGCAGCACTCGCAGCGTAATGCCACGCCGGGTGAGGATGCAGCTGCGCCCCCCCGGGGCCGGCTTCCCGGCACTTTCATTCTCTGGGTCTTCCACGCTCGTCTCCAGCTCCTCCTCGTCCTCTTCCAGACACTCCTCCGCTCCAGGGGAATCGGCCTCCAGAGCTGGGAAACAAACACCACAGCCTGACCTGGGGAAGTGGGAGTCAGGACTCCTGGGTTCCCGCCCCAGCTCCAGATAAGAGCATGGTCTATGGGTCACAGCAGGGGACGAGGAGTCAGGAGTCATGATTTCCAGCTTGGGAGGGGAGTGATATCTAGTGGTTAGGGCAGGGGACTGGGATTCAGGAATCCTGAGTTTTCTGCCTGGCTCTGAGAAAGGAGTGAGATCTATCCACTAAAACCCCATCTCTAAGTGTCATAGCTAGTGGTTAGAGCAAGGACGTGAGGTCCACAGAGCCCAGGTCTCACTCCAGAGTTCACCACCTGTGTCGTGTCAGAGGAGCCGCTTCCCTGTTCTGTGCCTCAGTTTCCCCCTCTAAACTGAGGATGATAATACTGATCTACTTGACAAGGGGCTGGGGAGTCTGAACTCACTCAAACTTGCCAAGTGCTTTGAGATCCTCAGATAGGTGGGGTATGGAATGGTGCAGGATCAGTATAATTAATAGCTCATGAGAATAAACCAATGAGTCTATTAAAGGGTCACCGTTAAAAACCCCAAACATATAATGGCTTTACCCGAGATCTTAACAACCTGGGCAATTTTTAAAACTACAAAAGAAATTTTCAGCGGGGACTAGTGATTTTGCACACCCATCTTCAGGCACCTTACAGGGGCTGAGGGGCAGGCACGCAGCACCTCCTGGAAATCAGCCCTTTCTGAAGGTTCTCAAATCGGACCCCTAAAGTCCCATGTCACCTTTGAAAATCTGCCCCCCCCCCCGAAACTGCTCTTCACTATTAAGTCCCAAAAAAGAGGAGGAGGGGGTTAGGCAGCCCCCTGACTCTGAAAACACCTGCTGGGGGACCCGGGGCAAGTCACTGCCCCCCTGTGCCTCAGTTTCCCCATCTGTACAATAGGGATCATGCTGCTGCCCTCCTTTGTCAATTGCTTTTAAGGTCAACAGATGGAAAGGCCCACAGATGAGCTAGGGATGATAATTATTACCCTTCTCATAAAACCAGCAGGCTAGTTTAGTGCCACCTTAAGTGACTCACTCAAGGAGTCGGTGGGCAGGGCCAGGAATTGAGCCCAGGTTTCTAGGACCCAGCCCAGTGCTTGACCCTAGCTCCTACCCTCCCCTGACCTGGATGGAGCGCTGCTAATTTTCCTCTGCGAGGAGCTGGCCCCCTGTCGTTTAGTTCTTGGGGGGCTTCTAGCCCAAGGAGATTGAAAGCTGGGCATAAAAAATAAGTAAGAGGCAACAGGCCACCTGGTCCATATACAGCACTTTAGCTGCGGGTAGCAGCAACTTCCCAAACTTCCTGGGACGGTTTCACTAGTACCAGGACAAGCCCTTTAGAAGGAAAAAAGAAAACCAGGTACCGGCTGTTCGGGCTGCCACGCACCTCTCCGCCACCCATAGCCCAGAGTCCTGGTTATACCGATCCGAGCCTTGTCACCTTCCCACACCCTGCCAAAGTGTCCCTGCTCAGTCCCCTTGGGGAGCAGACGGAGCTGGATGACCCACCAGCCAAAGGCACCGACCACCTGCTTTTCTGAATGGCTGGCAGGCGTGCTGGGTGGGTTAGCTAGGGAGAATCCTCCCCCCACCCCCCAGGGAGTTGGCCACGTGGCCCCTGGCTCCCAGCCAGAGATGCCCGAGCACAGAGAGCAGGTGTACGTGCGTGGGTGGGTGGGGCGCTGCCAGCCAGGCGGGTCCTGGTCATACGACTCACGCAAAGTGGGGATTGGCACAGAAACCATCTCAGCTCATGGCTGCGCGGATCCCTTGGCTTGAACTGCCTGCCAGCTGGGTTTGCCTGTCCCAACAGCCCAGCCTCCCTCTTAGAGCCGAGTCCAAACCGCCTGAGAATCCTGGTTTGAATTCAAAGGCGAGTTCTGAAGCAGTCGCCTTCGGACCCTTTCCCGGCCACGCACAAGGCCCGCCAAGTGCCAGAGCGTCCCCAGGGCACATCCCTCCAAAAGCCAGTTTGGAGCCGGAATATTCACCAAGGCCAAATTCTAAACAGCCTATTCAAGAATAAAATTTCCAGACAGTCACCTAAACCGCCCAGTCAAGGACCAGCAACGCTACCCAGTCAAGGACCAGCAACGCTAATCCGACTGGGGGCTATAGGGCACGTGCTGGGCCTGGGAGGGGAAGATCCATGAAGAATCTTCAAGATGGAACAAATCGGAGAATTTTGCGGACCATTCGCAAGCTGAGGAAAGGGGGCAACATCTGCTCGGGTCAGCATTCAGTGCCCATTTCTGGCTCCAATCGCCCGCCTTCTTCACCAGCCCGGGGGCTCCAGCCTGGCCACATTATCTCAGCATGATCCAGAGGCCACAGTCAATATTTGACCGATTTGCCTAGGCTCTGGGCAGGTGGAGCTCTGACCCTGGCTAGGGCTGCCACATCCCAGCAGGCAACAGAGCCGCCCGGGCTACGACAGGTTACCAGTGGGGGGCGCTACCGAGCTGCTGCCACAGGGATGGGATGGGATGGGATGGGATGGGATGGGACAGCAGTTGCTCCTGGAACTGCGGTGCAAGGGGACGGGAGGTAACTGGGGAGGCTGCAGGGGATGCTGCCTCCCCACAGCAATGGGGCAGATTCCCAACGCGTCAGGTGAAACGCCCCAGGGGGGCGGCCCGGGGAGGACTGTGTCAATACAAAATTGAATGTTCTTCGGGCCACCCATAGCCTACGGCCTGCTGCGTTCTGTGCCTGTCCCTGCTCTCGCCCAGCACCTGCGTCTGCGTCCCCCCCGGCCATCTGGCAGCTGCGGCCCAGAGGAGCCATAAAGCCGCAGGGACAAACCCGTCACTAGTCCCTGCTGATGGCCAGTGCTACCCCCACCCAGGGTGCAAGTTTGGCCAGAGCAGGAGAAAAGCTTGGTAACAATCTGAGCTGGGCCTTAACTCCCAGCCTTGTTCCACAGGAGGAAAGAGGCCACTGCCCTAAACTCGGGGGGGGCGGGGTCCCCATTATGCTATAGGTCCCTTGCCATGGGGCACATGGGGCTGGAATGGGGGGAGCAGGGGGGAGTTCATGTAACTCTCACTCACCTTGCTGAGCAGGTGGCTGCCCCTCTCCCAAACAGAAGTGGTGATTAGGGGAGCTGGGAGATCCAAGTCCCCCCTCTATCCCTCCCCCGCCCCAGGATGGGGGGCTCTGTGCACCCACCCGCTGCAGGGCTGGGGGCTCCATTGCTGCACTCGGGGCCAGGAATCCCCCATGGCTCAGGAGCGGCCGGTCCAGGCCAGCCTCCCCCAGGAACTGATGAACAGCAACGTGTCTGTGTCAGATGCGGGGAGGGGGGCAACCCCCCTACCACTCCCACCCCCCAGCGGAGCACGGGGACACCCGAGGCAGGTGGATGAAGCCAGGGGGATCTTTCCAAGCAGGAACAGGACCTTGGAAAGGGATCGGCAGCTCGAGGGATGCGGGGGAAGGACTAGGGGGCAGGCAGAGAGGAGTGGGCAGCTCGAGAGAGGACTGGGGGGCGATGGGGGGGCAGCCACGTGCGGGGGTCTGCAGCAAGGGCGGGCTGCAAGGGAGCTGGGGGGCAGCCCAGATAGGGAGGAGTGCAGGGGGGGGGAGCCGCAGGTGGGGGGGCGGGGGCTGCAGGGGCCAGGGCCCTGCCGCGTGGGGGGGAGCGGGAGGGGAGATCGCCCCCCACCCCCCCCCGGGCCGCTACCTGCCATGGCTCCGCTCAGCCCCGGTTCCTGTTGTTCCTCCCCTCGGCGCAGGATGAATCAGACACTGGGGCTCCGGCGGCTGCTGCTTCCCAGCACGTGATGATGCGGCCCCGCTTGTCTCCGCCTCCCGCTCCCCAGCCGACCGGGGACACCCAGCCCCGGGGAGCCCCGCCGGGGAGGGGCCCCGCGCCAGGAAGGGAGGGTGCATGGAGCTCCTGGGGGGTGCAGGTGGGGCGGGGGCATGGAGCCCCTGGAGTGGAGATGAGGGGTAGCGGGGGGGGGGTGCATGGAGTCTGGAGGGGAGATGGGGTGTGGCGGGGGATGATGGGGTGTGGTGGGGCATGGAGCTCCTGGGGGGTGCAGATGGGGCGGGGGCATGGAGCCCCTGGAGTGGAGATGGGGGGTAGTGGGGGTGCATGGAGCCTGGAGGGGAGATGGGGTGTGGTGGGGGGTGCATGGAACCCCTGGAATGGAGATGGGGGGGTGCATGGAGCCTGGAGGGGAGATGGGGTGTGGCGGGGGATGATGGGGTGTGGTGGGGCATGGAGCTCCTGGGGGGTGCAGATGGGGCGGGGGCATGGAGCCCCTGGAGTGGAGATGGGGGGTAGTGGGGGTGGTGGAGATGGGGGGGTGCATGGAGCCTGGAGGGGAGATGGGGTGTGGTGGGGGGGCATGGAACCCCTGGAGTGGAGATGGGGGGGTGCATGGAGCCTGGAGGGGAGATGGGGTGTGGTGGGGCATGGAGCTCCTGGGCGGTGGAGATGGGGGGTGCATGGAGCCTCTGGGGGGGTGAGGGGTTGCATGGAGCCCCCCACTTTGCAAACACCGGATCGAATCAGCTGCAGGTCCCTAGCTCCCATTTGCCCTGCTCTCACCACTAACTCACCCTCCCCTCCCAGAGCTGCGAATAGAACCCAGGAGTCCTGATTCCCACTCCTCCCGCTGTAACCATTATACCCCCACTCCCCTCCCTTCTTCATTTAGAATCAACTCATTTGTCCAGAAGTTACTATTTCCGGGGTCCTGGGTTCTGTTCCCAGCCCTGTCCCTGACTCTGGCTTCCTCACTGTGCCTCAGTTTCCCGCCTTTGTACATCAAGGCGGGGGAGAATATTAACCCCGCCACACACACGCACAACGCGCTGTGAGGTTAAGTTAACCTCTGAAGGTGAAAGGGGCTGTGTTTATTTGTAACCTCAGCTATGCATAAGCCAGGGGCGGCCCCATCAGCAGCTAACCCTGTGCTGGGGGGCTGCGGTGGCAAGGCTGCTGACAGCGTGATACCGCCATTCTGCCACCAGAGGGCGCCTGCTCTTTGTGTCTGGGGCATTGCTACTCAGCAGGGCAGAAGACATGAAATAAATATTTCTCTGGCAACAAACAGGATCCAGACGTGCTGTCTTCCTGTCAGGTGCATGCAGGGCTCAAGGGGGCAAAATCCAACTCCAGTCACAGATAATACCGACCAGTCACTCTCCAGCAGCCAGCCACCCAAGACTGGGCCTTAAAGGGCCAGCGCCACCTTGAAATGGCATCAGTTTCATAACAGGAGTCTGCAGCTGATGGTTTTGTGTGGTTTTAATTTTTTTCCTCTCTCCTGTGTCTGTGTGAAAGACCCACACGGACAAGAGGGCAGGCAGCGACACAGGCTGCAGGCAGCATCCGGTCAAAAGCACAAAGCTAGAGGAAAACAGACAAGAAAACATGTTTCTCCTTTAATCCCTTTCAGGCCCTGCTATCTTGGGCGGTTGCTAGTCACACCAGGAGGTAACAAAGGCACAAGGTTGATTTTTAAGTGGACATTGCCCCCTCTGTAGTTCTAATCTTCTAATCTCTGAAACGACTAATCTAATTGGCACGAACCAGCATCAGTTCCAAGAGGCACAAGAAGCTCTGACCAGGGGTCCAGGCCAATTATGCAGCCAATCAATTTTTGACCTCATTGGTGCATGAAAGGTGGGGCAAGTGACACAACCAATTAAAGCAGGAGACTCAAGAATTAACTGATCTTGGATTAGATCCAGATCTTCTTGCAAACGCTTTGGGGCAGAGACTTACCTGTTTGTACAGAGCCTAGCACAGTGGGAACATGAAACAGGGTGAGGCCCCATGGGTACTACAAGCAGGATAAATTGATAACACTCCCATTGACTTCAGCCTTCATCTTTTGGTTCCTTAAGTCCAGAACCCTTTAAACCATTTTCCTGCTAAGGTTTGTTTTCCTTAAAGGGTTGGGAGGAATTCCAGGGGCTGATATATGGAGTTAAGGCCGGAAAGGTTTGATTGTAAGCACTATAGTCCATTATCCTCTTTTTCTTTCTGCAGCCAAAAGCCACTGGAAACAAACTTGCAAGACACAAAGTTAGACTCCTATGGGATCTGATCCTACAGCTGGATTTGGCCAGGCTGTGTACAAATTTCAGATGTCAAATGCCCCGTTTTGTTGCCAGTTTCGGCTCTGTCAGTCATTTGAGAAACTAATTGGAAATGCAATGATTGTATTTTGTTCTGTTTCTGATTCTCCCCTTTTACGGTCCTTATGGCCCCAATCTGACCTTTTTTCCGAGAAAATAATGAATAGGGTCTGAGGCTTTTAAAAACAGAAACAATCGTGCCGAGTGACTAAGTTGAAACTGGAATTCATAAAATACACCAAGAGTTGGAGATGAAAGTGAATATGTATAAGAGTTAATTAAAAATGAAACAATGGAATCCTTCCTGGCCTATTTATGATCATTATCAGGGCTGCCAGGGGGGAGAGGGGGCCAATTTGACCCAGGCCCCGTAGGGATCCCCATGAGAATATAGTATTCTATAGTATTGCAACTTTTTGTAATGGAAGAAGCCCCCGAAATTGCTTTGCCCCAGGCCCCCTGAATCCTCTGGGCAGCCCTGATCATTGTTATGAAGTGGGGTTCTCCTGGTGTTTATTGGAGAACATAGTGTTCGGTCATCACTCGGTGCTTGCAAGAGATCGCTTTCCGAGTGTCTGTCCCAGGGCCTGTGCATAACAAGAGCGGCGCAATGCCCCGCCCAGCCTCTCCTTCTGGGAAGCTCAGCCCTTCACGGCATAGCCCCCAGTAGCACAGCCTGGATCTGAATTTTGACCTTCTCGTGGTTGGGGATTCAGCAATTCCTGTTTTCAGCTCTGCCAAGTTCCGCATTCTGCTGCCAGGTTCTGGGGATTTCCTTTAGTTGCTTAGTTACTTCTGCAGGCTTCCAGCCTGCGCTGTTAACTCCCTGGGAGCAGGCCCCTGGGCTTGGCTTATGCCGAGATTCCCCCCCTAAAATCTCTCCCCGTTGCCCCAGTTGGGCTCTGGTGGGGACAGGCCAGTGCTCTGCTCTGAGCAGGGTTAGATTGGGGCGGTGGGGGAAGCTGGCAACTTCTGTGCAAGAGGCAGAGACAGCAGAGGGGGACGTGCAAGCTGTGGCATGGGGCCAGGGGGGAAGTGTCAGGAGTCCAGGGAGCATCCTCAAATACCCGCACTTTCACAATCCCCAACTGCAGGCCAGGTAGCAGGGGCTGGTGCTGGGGGGCAGCAGCGAGATCATCACCATATACTCCTAGCGCGCCCCCCCCCCACTGGTCCCTGCCACTACATTCCACTGCTGCCCTCCAGACAGGGGCATGCCAAAATTCAGTGGGGGCGCACCTGCATGGAGCAGTTACCCCACCTCTCTACCCCTACTGGGCAAGAAAGGGGGTGGCAGCAAAGGGACTGTGGTATTAGACCCAACAGGGCAGGGTCACCATGGGGCAACCCTCACAAAGCAGGGATGGGAGAGATTCCCCATGGTGCCCGTCACCATGCAGTGCCAAAGCTGCTTTGCTTCCTTTCTCTTTTAAGCTGCTGTGGAAGGGTGGGGGGTGCGGGGGGGGGTTGTGGGGCTCCTACTGTCTCCCACCCTTTTGTGTGCAAGCAGCGTGGTGGTTGTAATGAGGCTGCGTGAGTCCTAGACGGGAATCTCACAGCACCCAGCGCCGAGCAGGGCAGTACCTGAGTGATGCCATCACATCAACCTCGAGCTACTATGTGTACGTACCTGGGAAGCTCTCAGCACCCCTCCGGCTGCACTTTCTAGCTGGAAGAAAGCGTCCCACTCTCTCCGCCCGTCCCACCAGCCTCCTGATTGTTGGGGTCAGCTCCTCTCCTCTTCCCCTAGCACTATAGCTTTGTGGGGGGGGGACTATACTGCTGCTCTCCCCCTCCCCCTTTATTTGTGGGGTGGGGTCCTCTCCCACGAATGGGGGACCTTCCCATTACTGCTGCTCCCTTGTTCAGAATAGCAGCTGTGACGCTAACCGGGACAGGAACCAGGCCGTGTGGACAAACCGCAACCTCCAGGCCCAGGCAGTAGCCGGGCATGGAAACAGGAACCGTACCAGCCAAGCATAGCGTGACCACCCGCCAAAACGGGCCCTTGTTTAGCGTGGGAGAGGGGGCTGGGTTTAGCGGCCGCCTGCCCTCCCTCCCTCCCTCACCGCAGGCAGATCCTGGAGCGTGTGGCTTCCGGCTCCATTCGGGTCAAAGCAGCAGCCGCTGGTTCTAACGTACCCGGCCTGTGCTCAGAATTGTCTCGCTGTTCCCTTGTGCTCTGTCTGTGTCCACCGGTTGGCGCTGATCTCGTACTGAACCTGGCAGCTCTTTGGGGCAGGGACTCTCTGTTCTGTGTTTGTGCCAGGGGGGTAGGGGGCCCTAGGCTGCAGCAGTACAAATGATAACCCTGCTCATTCCAAGGCCGGCTCCTGCATGAAAACCACGATCACCAGATCAAAGCAAATCACCTTCCTGGTGGCCGGTGGCCTGACTCCAGCTCCCTGGGCTTTGCCTGCGGGGACCATTGGTGCAGGGGGCCGAATTCCTGCATGCCCAGAGCGGTGCATAGAGCAGCGGGGAGCTGTGCTGGGCAGCTGGTTCACGTAGACCGAAAGGAGAGTCTGGAGCTGTGTGGGGCTCTGCTTTCCCAGGCCAGGGGAAAGTGGGGAAGCAGTGTGTTTGGGTGGGGGGGGTGTTCTGCTTTCCCAGGCCAAGGGGAGGGGGAGCAGTGGTGGGGCTCTGCTTTCCCAGGCTGGGGGGAGGGGGAGCAGTGTGTGGGGGCTCTGCTTTCTCAGGCCAGGGGGTGAGGAGTGAAGGGGGCTCTGTTTTCCCAGGACAAGGGGAGGGGGATCAGTGGGTGGAGCTCTGGCTTTCCAGGCTGGGGGGAGGGGGAGCAGTGGGGGGGTTCTGCTTTCCCAGGCCAGGAGGAGGGGGGAAGCAGTGGGGGGCTCTGCTTTCCCAGGCCAGGGGGAGGGGGGAGCAGTGGGGGCCTCTGCTTTCCCAGGCCAGGGGAGATCAGTGAGGGGGGGCTCTGCTTTCCCACGCCAGGGGGGGGAAGGGGAGCGGGGGGTCTGCTTTCCCAGGCCGGGGGGAAGGGGGAGCAGTGGGGGGGGCTCTGCTTTCCTAGGCCAGGGGGGAGTAGTGGGGAGGCTCTGCTTTCCCAGGCCAGGGGGAAGGGCTCTGCTTTCCCAGGCGGGGAGAGGGGGAGCAGTGGGGGGGCTCTGCTTTCCCAGGCCGGGGAGAAGGGGGCTCTGGTTTCCCATGCCAGAGGGGAGCAGTGGGGGGGCTCTGCTTTCCCAGGCCGGGGGAGATCAGTGAGGGGGGGCTCTGCTTTCCCAGGCGGGGGGGGGAAGGGGAGCAGGGGGGGTCTGCTTTCCCAGGCCGGGGGGGGGAAGGGGAGCGGGGGGGTCTGCTTTCCCAGGCCGGGGGGAAGGTGGGGAAGGGGGCTCTGGTTTCCCACGCCAGGGGGGAGCAGTGGGGGGGGGGAGCGGGAGCAGTGCCCCCCTGTGATCGCCCAGCCCAGGGCCGAGGCGGGGCCTGGCCGGCGCTCCCCGGCCCGTTCACCTGCACGGAGCCGGGCGGCCCAATCAGCTGCGCGCATGGGAGGGCCCGGCCCGGGCTGCAAAACCCCCACGACGGCTGGTTTATTCCTCCCCGGCGCTTCCTGCTCCGGGACTGCGGGCTCCGTGCGGGAGCCTCCCCTGCGCCCCCTGCCCGGGCCCCAGCCGGGGGCCAATGGCCCTGCTGCCCCCGCCGCTGCGGGGCGCCAAGCCCAAGCACAGCTCCCCCCCGCACTACTACGAGGGCTTCCTGGAGAAGAAGGGGCCCCAGGACAAGGTAGGCCCCCCCCCCGGCTGGGACGGGGCAGGCTCCGAGTTGCCAAGGGCTGAGCCATGGCCTTGGAACCTCTGGTGTCGTCTCTCCCCCCACCCGGGGCCCTGGCACGGAGAGATCGGGGTGGGGAGCCGGCTCTGGGCGAAAGAAGCTAGAGCCCCCCAAGAAGTGGCCCTGATCCCAAAGCCCAGGGCCAGGCTCTCCAGGACTCTGAGTCAGACTCTGAACCCCAAACCAGGGCTGCACTTTGCAGCCGGCCTGGATCTGCCAGGTGCCTGCCCCCCCAAGCTCTGGGTGCTGAGGTGCCAAGGGCACAGGCCTCCTAGAAACGCCTGCCGTCGCCAGATCGGGCTTGCCTAGGCGCGCTGTTGTTCCGGCATAACGATAGCCCTTTAAATCCACTCCCTACCTTCATCTGAATTAACTTTCAGGTGTAGACGATACCAGGCAGAAGCCAAATGCAAACTTGCAAAGCCAGATGTTACTGGCAGCCCCTATTTTCCGAACAGGCTAAGGCACAACCTCAGACTTTGGGGTCCTTGGAATCCGGAGTGGATTTTTCTGGCTTGAGCCTGTTTCTAAGGGCTTGTCTAGGCAAGAACGTTGCACTGCTTTAACCTAAGGTGTGGATTTAAACCAGTGCACTGGATAGTATGAACCCACTGATTTCAGTTTAGCTCAAGCCCGTTTCGAATCGACTTTCGCTAAACCGAAATCCGCTCGGTTTAACCGGAACTAGGGATATCCACGCAGCCTCTGGCCCCGGTTTAAATTCACCCGTTGAGTTAAACCAGTGCGACTGTCTCAGCTAGCCGCAGAGTTGGGGCAATGCAAGCGGCAGTGGCTGGGAAATCCTGGAGTAGGTGCACACAAGGGAGTGCAGGGCCCAGTGGCGGGGGGGGGGGGGGGGCGGGGTGAAGGTTGGACAGGTGATACTTCCTCCAGTTCTGTGGAAATGCTTTGTCTAGTCTGCCTGGTGAAGGCTCCCTGTGCTCTCCGGCGTCTGTTCCACTGCAAACCCTCCTCTTGCCAAAGCTGAGCTCCCTGTCGCTTTCTGCCACGTGGTTTGCCTGGGTCGTTCTTTTTGGTGGTTGTTGGATGAAGTACGAGCCTGAACCTAGAGATGCTGATTGACGTAGCCAGGCCCTGGATTGGGCCCGAGGTGCTGGGTGCCAACCTGACAGCCTGAGACGGGGCAATTCTCTTTCCAAACATCGCAGACAATCTGCTGCTGAAACATACTTGGACGTTTAAACGCATTTGCCTGGGCTGCGTTCGTTAACCTGGTTGCATTTATGGCCCCTGAACTTTCCTGCCGTCTGGATTGCTGAGGACAGCTGTTTCTGGCATGCAGATCAGACACCTGTCACATTCACACCATAAACCTAATGGGACGGCGGGCGGGCACTCCTCCAGTCAGGCTGTGTGACGCGCAGGCTGTTTGCCCCTGGATGGGGTCTTTCACTAGCTTGCTAGCATTGGATAAGGACATCTCAGCAGGCAGTGTCATCCTCTTGGGATGGCTGAGATGATCTGGGGTCTCTTTAGAAGCCTGGAGAATTCTAGGTCCCCAGAGCTGTGAAGAGCGGCATTGTCCTGTTAGTATGGAGATGGGCCTTGACCCTGTACGTGTCCTGTAGGAATAACCTTCAAACTATACATTGCACTTGCTCAACTCCTTTCCAGCCCTACATCTCAGGGTGGTTTACAGAGTTGGGTGAGGCGCATTAGCTACATATTAGAGATGGGGAAACTGAGGCACAGAGCAGAGAACCAACTTGCCCACTGTCACCCAGTGAGTCAGCGGCAAAGCCAGGTTCAAAACCCAGATCTCCTGACTCCCAGGCCTGTCCTCTAGCTGTTAAACCCGGGACTTCAATTCCCGTTGTGCACAGCCACACGTGAGTGTGATGTCCCTGGTTTGTGTGACCGTGACATGGCTGCACTCATATGATACTGACATCTGATGTACGCATGGCCTTGACATGTACCCACCTACGTGTGGGGCTGCTCTCCTAGTGAGCGTGAGCTGTCGGCACCCTTCTGTGGCAACCCAAAGGGGCAAGATCTTGGCGTGTGTGTGCCCTCGGCGTGCCCGCTGCCATGGGTGAATCTGCTGCCTCGGAGCCCAGCTGGCCCAGGGGCCAGGGCAGAGCTGTTGGCAGGGCAGGCAGCGGGGGAAGAGGCAGCAGAACCTTTATTTTGGGTCACAACACTTCGCTGTTGATGGCAAACAGCAAATAACAGAGCCTTTGATTCCTGAGCCCTCCCGACCAGCCCACGCGTGACGGTGTCTGGGCTCTGCCCTCCCCCACGGGCTTTGGCAGCTGATTCCAACTTGGGGCAGGGGGCTGCCGCGTCAGGCCAGCATCAGCCCGCACCGAGAATCCCCCCAATGGCAGCAACTGGCTCCCATCAGGCTGCCCCTGTTCCAGGGCTCCCACACGGCTGGAGAAAACACACCACAGTGCATCATTCAGGTGCTGAGGGAAGCCAAAGCAGCCTCCTCAGAGACCAATCCTCTGCCCCGGCGTGCCAGGCGTGGGGATGAGGGCCTGGCTGGACCAGCTGCCCCGGCAGGGCAGGGTCCACTGTGCAGAGATGAAACCAGCCTGCAGGGAGAGGGGGTGGGCACTGATTCGCCATCCCCCCCTCCATAACATCCCGGGAACATCCCACTGCAGGTTCCTGGCCATGCCAGGTTCAGCACAGGGCTAGGGCATTGCTGGGGGGCAGGTATCTGCACAGTGCATGGTCGATAGGTCGTTATTGCCTCCCTCGCTGCGGAGGCTGGGTGCGTTTGTGCCACTCACCTGAGCGACCCTCCCCTTGGCTGGCCCCCTCTGGTCCCAGCCTCCAATGCCCCTTTGCTCTGTCCCTGCAGGGATATAAGAAATACTGGACAGGCCTGCGGGGGCTCACGCTGTTTTTCTACCATGCCAGCCGAGACGTGCAGGTAGGCAGGAGCTGCCCCATGGATGAGCCGCTGTGTGGTGCTCCCCAGCCCGACCTGGGAAAGGCTTGGGGGAGAAGAGGTGGAGTCTGTCTCCTCAAGGCCTGATCTTGGCAGGTGCCCAGCCACTGGGAGCTCAGCACCTCTGTGGATCAGGCCCGCCTGTCTCAACTCTCCTGGTGGGACATCCCTCCTGGGAAGGCTCGGCTTGCTGTGGGTCTGCCATGCTGTCCGGGTGGCGAGAGCCTCGATCCCTCTGACCTGGGAAAGAGTCTCCCTCCCCCTCCTCTGCCCATGGGGACGGCCATTCCCTCGAGCCGCCGTTAAGGGTGAGGGGCTCGTTTAGCCTGCACGGCCATGAGCCTGGTGGCTGGGGAGCCAATTGGTGCCCACGGCAGGGGTGGGTTTGGTGACGTGGACCCCAGCCCATTGAGACCCAGCCAACTCCTGTCAGCCGTGCTTCTGAGCACGGCTTGGTTTGAACCAGCAACCCAGAAGTGTTCACACACACCTATCCCAGAGAAGAGCTGGGGGGCAGCCAGCCAGGCAGGGCTCCCTAGCGGGCACCTAGGGCCCTGCTTTGGGTTGCAAGAGTGGGGCTGGCCGACACCCCCCACCACCAGCACTGATCTGTGCTTTGCCCTCCGCAGTACGTGGAGAAGATCGACCTGGACACCTTCGTGTCCCTGACTGACGGCTACCTCCAGAGCGGCCCCAGGGCCAGCGATGATGGGGTGGGGCTCAGCCTGAAGCTGAGGGGGCAGGAAGTGAAGTTAAAGGTATGTTTGCACTGCGCGACCTCTGCCTCCCTCCTCCCCCCCATGCTCTGGGTTTTACCCCAGTAATGTGTGTTTCCCTTGCAGGCTGAGAGCCTGGAAGCTCGGGAGATGTGGAAGGGTTTCATCCTCACCGTGGTGGAGGTAACTTGCCCGGCTGATGTTAGAATAAGAAGTCCGCCCCCATGGCCTGCCCTCCCCTCGGCCCCCCTCTGCCTGACCCAGCCTTTGCACCCCCAGGTGCTCACCCCCGCCCCGCACAACCCACCCCATGCCCCCAGCCTACACACACCATTGCTCATCCCGCATACGCCCCCCCATGCTCGTTCCTGTCCTCCGTCCCCCTCCCCACACTCAGCCCCTGCCAGCCCTAGATACACTCGCCTATACCCGGCTCCCACCAAACCTGCGCGCTCAGACACAGCCCTGCCCTCCTGCCCCCCGTCTCTCCCCCTCAGGTATCCTGTGTGGCGAGAGCTCGTCCTTGAAGGACCCTAGAGCCCTTGTCCAGCCTTGAGTCTGTGTTTCTCAACAGCCCTGTCAGGGCAGGTCTCCCTTGGGTGCTCTGAGCCCACTCTGGGCTCTCCTCCCAGCGGTTCCCAGCCCCCTTGTCCCATGTCAGATTCAGCCCCTGGAGGCCCTTCGCAGGGAGCCTGCCCCCTGCTGGTCAAAGTCCAGGGCTCTGGCGCCGTGGCTGGGCTGATAGGGGAAGGAAGGTGGGAGCCATGCTGGCGCCTCCTGCTGGCTGATTCGTGAGCCGCACAGAGAGCCAGTGTGAGGCTCCCCCCGGGCCAGGGATGGGAGCAGCGCTGGGGTCCCAAGAGGGAGGAGTCGCTGGAAGTCTGGTCTGTAGGCCGTGGTCACAGCACGTCACGGGGCAGACTCAGTGTGTCGTCCTGTCCCTGCAGATGAAAGTCCCCTCCAACCTGACGTTGCTGCCCGGCCACATCTACATGATGTCCGAAGCCCTGTCTAAAGAGCAGGAGCGACGGGCCGAGCTGAGCCAGCGCAGCACTGTGAGGTCCCGCGACTACGAGTCAGTGGAGGAGCAGATGCCGGAGTGAGTGGGGCCTGGGCCGGAGGGAGAACCCAAGGCTGTCGTGGGCAGGTGCCGCGGGCGTGTCACTGGCATCCTCCATCCTGCCATGTCGTGCCAGGCCAGGCTGCCTGTCTGGCATCCCCCTCCCATGTCAGACCAGGCCACCAGGCCAGCCTGTCCGGTGTTCCCCCATCCTGCCCTGCAAGTGGCCCCTGGTGCTTCCCCTGGCAGCAAGCGCCCTGCCCCGGCTCATGCCATCCGACGGCCTCGTTGTCCAGTTCTCTCCCGCCCTCTGTCCGTGCTCTGGGGCAGCAGAGCCGCCTGGCCCCATTACTTTAGCTGCCCCTGCTAGCGCCAGCCCACGGTGGGGAATTGGGCAGCAGGGGCCTTGGCTGGCTTGCAGCTCACGGTCTCCCCCGTCCTGGTGGTCTCAGAGCTGCAGTAGCCCAGAGGCTCTGGGCCATGGGCCAGCGACTCTGGGGGCGTTGAGAGTCCCAGGTCACACAGGGAGGGTTTGGTGCATTAACTGGGTCCTGTCCTTTCTCCTGTGTTTCCCAGCTGCTATTTCAAGGTCTCCAGGACAGAGGCCCAGGTGCTGCTGGAGAGGAACCCGGACTGCGGTAACATGCTGCTGCGCCCGGGGGGCGACGGGAAGAGCGTCTCGGTGACCACGCGTCAGATGCTGAACGGGTGAGAAGGCGGGGGATGGGCGCGGGCTGCCTGCTGGGGGGATGGTCAGGGGCTGGAAGGGGGCTTGCCTGACTCTAGTGTTTGAGGGGGTGCACATGGGGCTGGGAGTGTGAACCCTGGCGCTAGTGTGTGTGAGAGAGAGAGGGGTGATCCCAGTGCACATGGGGCTGGGAGTGTGAATCCTGGCACTAGTGTTGAGGAGGTGACCCCAGTGCACACGGGGCTGGGAGTGTGAATCCTGGCACTAGTGTTGAGGGGGTGACCCCAGTGCACACAGGGCTGGGAGTGTGAATCCTGGCACTAGTGTGTGTGAGAGAGAGAGGGGTGATCCCAGTGCACATGGGGCTGGGAATGTGAATCCTGGCACTAGTGTTGAGGAGGTGACCCCAGTGCACACGGGGCTGGGAGTGTGAATCCTGGCACTAGTGTTGAGGGGGTGACCCCAGTGCACACGGGGCTGGGAGTGTGAATCCTGGCACTAGTGTTGAGGGGGTGACCCCAGTGCACACAGGACTGGGAGTGTGAATCCTGGCACTAGTGTGTGTGAGAGAGAGAGGGGTGATCCCAGTGCACATGGGGCTGGGAGTGTGAATCCTGGCACTAGTGTTGAGGGGGGAATCCCAGTGCACACGGGCTGTGATCACAAGCAGTGTGAGGGTTGGGTTGAGCAATCTCCCTGTCTTTCTCTTGCAGCACCCCGCTTGTGAAGCACTACAGAGTGAGCCGCGTGGGACAGCAATACGTCATCGACGTTGAGCAGCCGGTGAGTGGGCCGGTTCTGCATCTCCACCTTATGCAGAGACCGAGACCTGGGTCTGGGCCCCAGGGGGATCAAACGGCTCCCGGAAGCACAGCCACCAAGGAACATCAGGGTGATAGTAGGCATAGAAGCTAGGCCTTGATCACCTATGCTACAGGAGAATCTCCATAAGCTCTACAGGGCCTAGGACACACACACACAGCTAAGCAGTTCCAGGCAGCATTTCCCAGCTCTGCTCCCCCATTCATCCCTATATCATGAACCAATGATGTGGCAAATGGCTCATCAAGATCCCCCAAAAGCCACAGGTGTAGAAATAGGAATAATCTCAACCGTTACACCAGCTAGGATAACAGTACCAGGGGCTGGCAACCCCCATGCTGCAGGACACACACTGGCTGCCAGCTGGGGGTCAGGCAGGATATTTCCCCATGGGGATATTGCACAGGTAAATGCATTATGGCGGGCTTGCGCTTGTCACCAGGAGAGGCGGTGTTCCGGCTTGGATGCTCCATCGGCCCAACAGGCTAAGATCTCTCTGAGGCAGGGGGTGACTGTCTGCAGCTCACGGGCTCTTATAGGGCCATTACCTCCTCCCAGCAGTGACTGGGGGTGTTAGCTAGGAGCAGAGAGCCCTGCAGGCTGGGAGCAGGAGCCCCGAGGGGGTTGTGCAAAGCCTGGTCAGTCCCTCAGTGGCAGGGGCCTGAGGGTGGCCAAGAACTACTGCTGATAGGATCTCCCCCCGCTCCCCCCCAGCACCACTGCTCCTCGCTATCCGAGGTGGTTCAGTACTTCGTCTCCAACACCAAGAAGACCCTGGTGCCCTTCAGCCTGGACGAGGACTACTCGGAGAAGTTAGGTGGGTTTCTCCTGCCTCAAGGGCTCCGGGTGCGAATTCTGGGCACGGGGGCTGGGTTTGCATGGGTGGGTGAGCCAGGCAGCAGTGCAAGGGGCACCGATACGGGGATGTGGCAGATACCTCAAGGGGAGGGACACCTGAGTGTGGGGGGGAAGGGTGCACATGGGGGAGGATGCATGTACACTGGATGGCTCAGTGTGGGTGGGCAATGGGGCCTGGGTGAAGAGGACTGGCAGGGTGGGCCCAAGGGGGCACGTGCATTTGGCATTGTGTGTCTGGGAGAGGGTGCCCGGACTCGGGGGCAGGGAGGTGGGGGGCAGTGGGGAGGACATGACTTCCGGGTGGGGTGAAGTGCTGATGCCTGGAGTGTGTGTGGACATGGTTCGGTCCCTGGGCCGGGCTGTGCGTAGGTGACCTTGGCTCAGTCTCCTCAGCTGCTTGTTTCCAAGCCCGGTCAGCCCTCCCCGGCCAGGCCCCTTCCTTCCCAGAGCTGCCTCCCAACACTGGGTCTCCCTCCCAGAGCTGGGATTCCCACTACCCCCAGCCACCTCTCCTTCTGCCCCCTGCCCTTATGGGGCTGCCCAGCGTCCCATGCCAGCCTCATGCTCCCCCATGGCCAGTCCCCCCGTCTCCCCAGCTCTCAGACCCATTTGTTTCTGGCGTGTTTTGCAGAGTTTGTGGAGACCGATAAGGAGAATGGCGAGAGCGTCTGGAAAGCATCCCTGCCCCCCTGCCCAAAGCCCTCCAGAGGTGAATGTGCCCAGCCTGCTTCTGGCTGCAGCTCAGGGGACCTGGCTTGTTCCTCCAAGGCTCAGGGCTGTTGGGTTGTGAAGAATCTGCATGCGGGGCCCCACAGACCTCCCGCGGCCTGGCCTCAACATACCTCTGGAGAGCTGGCACAGGGCAGCTGTGAGCTTCCCCCCACAGCAGTGCCCTACCCCTGCCAGCTGGGACCCCAGCGCTGCGAGCTTCCCCCCACAGCAGTGCCCTGATGTCTGTTGCAACCATTTGGATGTTGCATTTAACATGTTCGCTGTGCCCATCCCACACTATCGCATCCCCCACGATACCCCCCTGCTCTGACCTGGCCTGGGCGGCTCACCCAGAGCCCTGTGCTTTAGGATCTGTATTTCCGCCCCGTGCCTAATCTTGTGCCTGTCTGGTTCTTCTGCTGCTGCCAAAGTGGATGCAATGATTCCGCCCAGCTTCGGAAACAGTGCCCTGGTGAAGCCCCCTGCCCCTACCCCTGTGTTTGAGATGAGGAAGGAGGATGAAGAACAAGCCTACATGAATGACGAAGGTGAGCTGGAGTCTGCCCTGCCTCGGGCCCCCCAAATCTGGGGAGATTGGGTCCTATCCTTGTGCTGGCACAGCTGGGTAAAATCGTGCTCCCTCTGCTGGCGGGTGAATAAAATAACACTGGCCTCATCGCTGAGCCTGCCAGGGCCACGCTGGTGCAGTTACTCAGAGGAATCTCTGGTGCTGCATGGAAGGGCACGATCCCTCCCGAGGAGGGATAGGCTGGCACCAGGGATTGGGAATGGGACCTTGTACTGGAGAAAAGTCTCTGGGGGAAAAGCCAGTCTGCGATCCCAGCTCAGGCACCCCCTTCCTTCCCCTTCTCTCATTCGATTGTGTTTTCCAGATGTGGCAGCCATAACGGGAACAAAGGCAAAGTCAGCCAGCTGTGAGTAAACAGGCGATTGTGTGAGACCTTTTAGAATGGAAATACTGTGTCACCACAAGAGGCTACGTTGCTACAGAGGATGTGCCCGGGGTCTTGTCCCCCGCCCTGTCCCCCACACCTTTGCTTTGCACTCCCCTTTTCCCCACGTCTGCCCTACGGGAAGGGAAATGCTCCTGCCACATGCAGAATCTGCTGCCCCAGACCAGCCATACAACTGGGAGATGCAGCACCCCTGGGAGCCCAGAGGAGGGTGAACGGAGCCAGATGCACTGGGGGATGCTGTGGGCTGTCAGGTCCACTGCTCTGCCCGGAGCCCCGAGTGCTCTCCCAGAGGTCAGGGACAGAAAAGGCTTTTGGACCCTCCAGTCCATTCCCCATGGCTCCAAGGTGGGATGGGTCCTGTCTAGTGCTTCCATCACCTCCCTTGGGAGACTGGTCCCCAGGCGGCTAGTGTAGGAGAAGGAGGTGCTCTCTGATGGTGATTGGCGAAGGGGGGGAATCCCAGGGAAAAGAGAGGAGGCAAATCTGCATGACATGAGGGGAGAGGTGAAAGGACCAGCAGGGGCAGCCCAGCACGACCAGGGCGCGGGTGGGTTGGCCTAGCAGGTAGGACCAGAAGTCAGGCCTAGTGGTTGGAGCATAAGCAGGGCCGGGTGGTTGGCGCAGGAGTCAGCCAGGCTAGGGAGCAGAGCCAGAGTTGGAAATCAGGAGTCAGGCCTCAGGGCGGAGCTGGGGGAAAGCCAGGAATCCGAGTCAGAGCTGGAAGCAGGGAACGAAAGCGGGGTTGGTGGCGGCGACAGGCTGGGTGCTGCCGCCTGGCACAAGCTGCTTCCTGGCATTTCCTCCATGCTGAACTAGCGTGCCTGGGCCCATCAGTGGTTTTGTGGGGGGCTGCCAGTTGGGTCTTCCCTGGGCAGGGGGCTCAGTCGCCCGGGGTTCAGGGTGGGTAGCATCTGAGCCAGGTTCTCATCCTCTGGATCCCTCCCTAGCCTCCTGCTGGGGGAGGGTGACACATGGCAGCCTGGCTGGGGACTGGACGGGGGCCGTGATGCTACGTGGCCCAGGACTGCTAGAAACTGCATCCTAGCTGCCCAGGCCCAGAGCCTCAAAGGTTTTTAGGTGCCCAACTCCCAATGAAATCGGTTGCTGGACTGGGAGTTGGGAGGATGTCACAGTGGGAGGGCACAGAGAGGGAGAGTGGCTGGGTTAGGATGGGCAGATGAGGGCGAGGAGCCGGGTGGGTGGCCTCCATCCTGCCAAGGATGCTGACCCCATAGCCCGGCTTTCAGGGGTGGTCCTGGGCCGCTCAGTTTGACTCCAGCTCCAAACACTCCCAGTGCTCAGAAGTGACTTAATCGGGGTGTTCCTTGGCCTCTCTCTCTGGGGCGGATGCGGGTTGCCCCTCCGGCTGCAGGGATGAGTTCTGGGGAGTTGGGGTGGGGGGATGTGCTGGGAGGAGCCAGCAGACTGAGCGTCTTCCCTTTTGCTTTCAGCCCCAGCGGGCGCCGTGAAGGTGATATGGGGAGGGGGCGGCCAGACCAAGGTGCTGCCTATACCAACCGGCAAGCCAGGTACAGCCATTGCCAGCTGCTTCGGTGCCCACCTCTGTCCCCCCAGGGCTCTCTGCTCTCCACCCCCCACCCTCAGTGCTCTAACCGCCCCCCTTTCCCGTCACGTTTGCCAGTGCTCGTGCCCGAGCCCTCGGCTGGCCGCTGAGGACGCCCCTGCTGGGGCAACGAGGGGTGCAGGTTCCAACAGGATAAGCCTAGTTTGTCCCACACTCGCTTGGGGGCTGACCTGGCTCTGCTCAGGCCCTGGGAGCCACTCGACTTGCCCCCTCCCCCAGCCCCACTGGCCCACGCAGGAGCAGAGACTGCCGTCACACCTCGGGGACTTGGCAATCCCATGGCAAAGCTCATTCTGCCACCATCTCCCTCTGAGTCGCTTGGCCAGGCCAGTGGGGAGCAGGGTGGGTGCAGTAGAGGGCTCTGGTGGGGGTGGGGGGATGTGCCCCAGCCAGAGTGGAGATAAAGGGGGACCTGTCCCGAGTCCCTAGGGTGCTTTCACTTCACCATCTTGGGTTGGGACCCTGGCGTCCAGGAGCCCCGTACAGCTGTCTGAACTGAGACCTGACCTCCAGCAGTGTGGGTAATAACCCCGAGTGCTTTTCTGGCCCTTCCTGTCTGTATATCTCCACAAACACAGACCCTCAGTATCACCAGCCACATGGTACAGAGGGGGGAAACTGAGGCACAGAAAAGGGAAGTGACTTGCCCAGGGCACCAGGCGTAACGCCCGGGTTCGCCGCTCCCTCCCATCCCCCACAGTGTACTGCAGGATTCCCCAAGGGCTACCCATGCAAGCAGATCCCAGGCTGCGGGAGTCATGGGGAGGATCTCCGGCCTGGGAGGTGGAGCGGGATGGGGTCGGAGGCGAGGACGGGGGCTCCCGTGCTCTGATGACCAGCTCTGCACTCTCTATTCCCAGCCACTAAAGGCCAGTTAACCAGGAGCCCCAACAGCCCCAGCAGCACCCTCAACCTACGGAAACATGGTATCAGCTCTTCCCGCCAGGCCACCTCATGGGTTGGAGACTTCTCCCCAGGTAAGGGGGCTCCCTGGCACAAGAGGCGGGGCTGCATGTGGCCCACTGCCCTTGGCTTTCAGTTGAGTGTAGCATTGCTGGTTACTGTGTGGCCGGAGCAGGGGTCGGAGCCAGGAGTCCTGGGTTGTGGTCCCAGCTTTGGTAGGTGGTGGTGTCTCATGGCTAGAGCTGATGACAGTAAGTCAGGACCCTTGGGTTTTAGTCCCAGCTCCAGAGGGGTCCTGTACCCACCTTCTCTCTCCCCATAGACATCTCAGAGGAGCTGGCGCAGAAGCTACAGAAGCGAAGAGCCAACCTTGAGAACTGAGCCGATGGCCTGGCAGGCGAGGAGGCGTCTGCTGGGGACACAGGGTTCCAATCCTCTCGGGGAGCAAAACCTTGGCCCCCAACCTCTCCTGGCTCTTGTGCAGCGTTGATCACGTACCCAGGGCTTCTCTGGCCCTTTCCCAGCACCATGAAACACAGGTTTATAGGGCTCGCAGCACCCTCTGCCCAACTGCAGCCGCCCTGAGATAGCCTTAGCTCTGGGTCCTTCACAGTGATTTTTCTAGGGGCAAGGCTGCCACCTCGCATGGGCCCTGGCTGTCCCCCTTCCATGGCTCAAAGTGGCTGCCCCTTAGCCTGGTAGGGTGTGCTCTGTGGGTGCCACATGCCTGGACAAGCGGCAAGGGCCAAAGGGAGGGAAAGATGCCCCATGGGCGCCCTCGCCACCACAGAGGAAGCTAATCCAGACCCCGGCAGGCTGCGACTGGCCCTGCCGCAGAGCAAGGGGGTCTCTGCAGGTAACGCCCGAGCACCTTTAATAGCCATGTGATTCCCGCAGTCCCAGGAGGGCTGTGGGCAAGGGGCTAATCCCACCCCCAGATCAAGGAGGAAGTGTCAGGGGCTGGGTGCTGCGCTCAGCCTCATTTGCCTAGGCCGGGCCCTTTGGATGCTGCGGCTCAGGGTTAAAAGACTTGGGCGGCGGGGGAGACGGGCGACGCCTTCCTATGCCCAGTTTGTTTAGGGGTGTTTCACAGTGCGGTAAACCAAAAGCAGAGCTGGGAGGCAGGAGTGGCACACCTGTGGCTGGCATGCCGGGGGCCCTGGAAGCTAGATTTATGGGGCAGTGGCTGGCGGGAGGTGATGGGGTCTGGGAGGGTCCCTTTTCCAAGCTGAAATGTCCGTCACTTCAACCTCTCTTCCCATGGAAGCTGTTCCAGCCCCCTAATCATTTTTGTTGCCCTTCTCTGTATCTTTTCCAATTCCAATATCTCTTTTTTTTTTGAAATGGGGCAACCAGAACTGCAGGCAGCATTCAAGGTGTGTCTGTATCATGGATTTATAGGGTGGCATTGTGATATTTTGTCTTATCCCTTTCCTAATGGTTCCTAATACTGTTTAGCGTTTTTGACTGCTGCTGCACATTGAACAGGTGTTTTCAGGCAATGATCCACACTGGCTCCAAGATCTTTCTTGGGTGGTAACAGCTAATTTAGATCCTTAATTTTCCTAATTCCCTTTGTGCGGAAAAGATCCTTCATTCCTCTCAGGGTGAATCAGTGTTTTTCCAAATGGCAAATTCCCTTTAAAGCCTCAGCTGTGAATCATTCCCTCTCCTAGGCCAGGGCCCAACCCAGAACCCCCCTGCAATTCTCTGATCTGTGCAGGCTGCCTCCCTTCCCTTCCTGCTAACCCCTGCAAGCAGGGGGCCAGAGCGACTGGCCTGGCCTGTGCACTGGACTTTTCCAAGCAGTGACCTGGGCAGCTTGTCTTTGGCACGTGCCATGGTGCGCAATGATGCTGGACCTGGTGATGCAAGGCCCGTCCCTCTCCATCCTGTATGTTGCACTTGGTAGTGCCTTGAAAGCGGCGGTGCCGTGCCGCTGTATGCCAGCTGAGGACGGGCTCATTGGCTGGATGGGGGCCTGTGCTTTTGAAAAGATTTGTACAGTGATTGTTACCTACTTTGCATACATTGCTAATAAAAGCGACCGTTTCCCCTCGACTCACCGGTGCTAGCCCCAGCCTCCTGCAGTAGCAGCCATCTCCTAACTGCGCACGTCGGCTGGGGAGAGGGGATGGGGTGCAGGGGCTAGAGCAGGCGGGTAGGCGTCAAGCCTCCTGGCTTTGAAGCGTGGCTCTGCGACTGCCATGCTGCGTGACCTTGGGGGAGTCGCTCGTGATTTTGGGGTGCCCAACCTGAGACCGCTTGGGCTTGGTTTTCAGAAGGTCTGAGAATCCTGAAATCCTGTGAAAGGCAGGGGGAGGCTCAGCCCTTTTAAAGAACAGGTGCCAGCTGCCTCAGGTTGGGTACCCCACAGCACGGGGCCCGCTTGAGAATTTGTGGGCTTCCCACTTTGGGCCCAAAGCCAGGCTGTACACTGGGACTTAACTAGCGCACAAGCTAACTGAGAAGGTGCTTTAGAAATGGTAGGATGTGACTGTTGCTATGAAAGGAGGTGGGGGGTTAACCATGGGCGCAGTGGGTTTACCATGTTGGATTCCCAAGGGGCAATGCAAACTAGCCAGGGAGTTGCTTTGATCTCTTCTCCTTGATGGGTGTTTTTCACTAGGTGACATGAGGTGTTCAATGTATAAAACATCCTTGACTGGGTTCCACCTGCACCATCCTGCCGCTTGGAGGCCAGCTCCAGCACCCTGCCTGGGGAGGTTCCCCAAGCCCCCGCTGGCGGCTGCAACGTCAGGGGCTGATCCACAGTGGTACCAAGTGTGACTTCGGTAGACAGGGCAGGTGCTCAGCCGGGCTGGTAGGATCTGTGGGAGAGCCCAGCCTGCTGCAGGGTGACACGGCAAACGGCAGCTGGATGCTATTCCCTCTGCTAGCCATGGCAGCTGCTTGCGGGGGGATCTGCAGTGTTGTGCACTGAGTAAGCAGCGTGCTAAAGCTGTCACAGGCCAGCATGAGATGGCTGCGTCAGTCGTAAAGAACAAGCTTGTTTATTTCCAAAGCAGCGCGCCCACGGCCAGCGGGCCCAGCCCTTTGTCTGAGTACCGAAGGCCCGGATTGCATGCTCACGGCTCGGCTGTACTGGAACAGTAATTCAGATTAACTAGTGGGTTTCGGGGGGGCCGGCTCAGCCTTGCGCCCACACCCCAAAGGGTTTATTTTCCATGCACTGTCATTTTGGAAGTGGCTTCACTCCTGTGGGGACCGAGGTATTGCCCAGGACGGTAAGCATGGCTGAATTCACTGTCACCCTTCTGCCCGCTGCTGGCCCACACTGATTTGCTCCACCCCCGAGCTCCCCTGTCTGTTTACCAGGGTGCCAGGGGGTCATGACCAGCTGGCACCGCCCTGCGTCAATACTGGCATGCAGCCAGGTGGGCCCTTATGCAATTCCAGTCTGGAGCCCCAGGAAGGCCTGCAGCTTGGCCGTGCTGTGTGACTCAGCTCGGAGGGGCTGCAGGGCTCAGTTCTGCACTGAAAGGGCTTTTCCGGGCCCTAATGGCTGCAGATCCCTCGCAGGGGTTAGACGCACCAGAGCGGTACGGAGCCCAGCCTGGAAACCCTCTGCCCATCCTCCTGCGCTGCCTGCCCCCACTGAACCTTTCCCCCAAAGGGCCCCTGGGTTGGGAGCTGAGCCGAGCCCAGCCAGCCGTCCCCCGCTACCCATCCCCGTGCCATTCATCCACGGTCCTCAAATGGAAGAGAGGGAAAAATGTTATTCCACTGCTCACAGCCGGGGCGGGACTGTGGCTAATGCGGAGAGAAGCTGTTACCCCTTTGTGGGAAGCTACTGCCCTGCACTCCAGCCCATACCAGGCCAAGCAGGGTGGGGGGGTTGCTTTGAGCTCTTCTCCGTTACAGGGGGTGGTGCACAGAAGGGTCAGATGTAAAACCTCCTTCAGCAGTCAACCCCTCCACCCGCATCAGGCCTTTCCCCCGTCCTTGGTGGGGGCCAGCTGCTTGGGAGGCAGGGGTCTGGCTGCTGAGCACTGCTGCGGATGGCAATGACCCATGCTGGGAATTTCAGGAGAACCCAGTGATTCGGGGCAGGCGGGGGGACAGACTAGGTGTGAGGCAGACGTATGATGCGGGCAGCACAGCCCCAGATTTTAACGGTGCCTCGAGGCGGGAGCAGCAAGGGGCAAAGACGCCGTCGTCCCTTCCCTGCGCCTGGCCCCCGACCGCCAGTGGCTTGCCTAAGCACAAGCTGACACCAGACAGCAGAGGGGAAGGCTATGCCTAGAGCTAGGTTTATTATTAAGGCCAGAAGCAGCTTTTGTCATCCAAGAGGCTAACGGGCTCTAAAAGCAGACGAGTGCCCACGTTCCTGGGACCACCTTTAAGCGTCGGGTTTTATGACTGCCAGGACCAAAAAAACCCACAAAAACCACCAAACGCTTTCAGCCGGAGGAGGCCCCATCCCCTGGACTCCAGATCCCGGTGCGCTTAAAGGCGGTCGTCCGCAGGGCCTGCTTTTGGCACAAGGCTGGCTCGTGGACGTCCCCCTGTCTCTTAAAGGCAAGTGTGAGGCGGCGGGAAGGGACGCTCTGGGAGAGGGAGCGGGGTTTACAATCGTAGGTAAGTCTCGGTACGCTCAGAGCGTTCGAGTCGCTGCAGCACCAGCTTCTCCGCCTTGAGCAGCCTTCCAGGAACTGGGAGGAAAGAAAACTCAACAGGCCCCAGTGCATCTTTCCCCAGCTGCAGGGAGCCAGGAGGTGGCCCGGTCCCACCGTGCCGGGGGCCACGTGCGTCTAAGTCAGGCTGGCGTTGGAGCTGCTCGTGGCGCTGTTTCGTTTCTGGAGGCATTTGACAGCGCTGGGTACCTGCAGTCCAGAATAGACGTGGAAGCTGCCGCACCAAACCTAGGGAGGACAAGGAGGCAGTTACTGCAGCCACCTGCAGAGGGCACCATCCCCAGTAGACATGGCGTGCGGGGGATGCCACAGCCAGGGAAAAGGGGGGCTGCAGGCGTCACGGCAGCCAGGTATTTATCTCGCTCTGAGTGCCTCGCTCCCAGCCATGGCTTTTACCTCCCACCCATCCTTGGGAGGCAGAGCAAGATTATCCCCATGTTACAGATAGGAAAACTGAGGCACGCAAGAGCAAAGTGCCTTGCCCGGAGTCCACCCAGGGGCAGAGCCAGAACTTGAACACAGGTCTCCTGAAGCCCAGTCCACCTCGCATATGTTAAAGATTGTGAAGTGCATGGAGACGGTCTAAGGAAAAGCACTCTATCAAACTAATTATTATTACCAGTGAGAGATTGTCCCGTAGAAACCTCCCCTCCCATTCGCTGTCCCCTGGCAAACCACGGTTTGATAGCCACCAAGCTAGCAGACTGTCTGGTGAGCTATGCCCATTCTAAGACAGCTGGGCCTTCTGGTGCTGCGAGCTTCCCCCCACAGCAGTGTCCCAGCAGAGGCAGCTGGGCCATCCTCTGCCAGCCATCTGAATCTAGTCTCTAGCATCTGAGGGCTTTGCTGGGCGCTGGGTCTGACCCCGGCCCAGAAAACGACACAGAAACAAGGCAAAGTGAGCCCTCCTGGGGGAGGGGCTGGAGTGGGGTCCACCCTCCTCCTTTCCCACCCCCATTACCACCCCAAGGGCCGGGCTCATGCAGTAACCCTCCCTGACCAGGAAGGGAAGAGCGTCTGGACCCCAACTTCCTCTCTCAGAGCCTCAAGCCACAGTGTCCCCCACCCTGTGAACAACCCCTTACCATGAAAGCAGGAAGCACCGGCTGGGTGAATTTGGCCTTAAAGGAATGGAGCAGCTGCTTGGTTCGAGCATTGTAGAAGGACAGAAAACCTGCGGGCAGACACAGGAAAAGTCAGAAGAGGGGGGCTGAGCAGCCCAGCAAAGGTGTACGGTGCCGGGGGGGGGGGGAGGAGATTTCTCACCCCTGGCCTCCAGCCCTCGGGTCAGACCCAGCCCAGCCTGAGAAACTGCAACCCCCTTCCCAGGCTGCCGTTCCAGCCCCAGCGGCCTGGGAAGCGCGTCAGCGTCTGATTGCGTAGGGAACCTTCGGCCTAGAGGGGCTGCCCAGTTCTGGGAATTTCTACCCTGATGCAGCCCCATCCGGGCAAAGCCCAAAGGCAGCTGCCAGGATCCCACCGGGCAGCCCAGCCCCAGGTCACCAGTGGGAATCAGCTGAAGCTGGCAGTGCCCTGACACAGCTCCTGGCTGGTGGCAGCTCGGAAAAGCAGGGGCTCTCGGGCAGGGGGGGACAGAACACCCCGCTACCTCCTGGGGACTCTGTTGGGATCTATAGACATACACACACACGCATGCATGCGTGCATCACCTTCGTGGAAGTTGCAGTAGACGCCGATGCAGTCGGGCACGGGCATGTCCAGGACCTTGGCCTTGTTGTTATGCTTGGCGGTGAAGCTGACCTGCAGCCAGTTGTTGAGGTGGATGCACCAGGAGGACGAGGTCTTGCCCAGCTGGTCAAACTTGCCCAGGGTCCTGTAGGCCACGCCCATGCCGAAGGCCTTGCTGTCCCGGTCGTACCTCACCTCCCAGTAGTGGTCTCCCCCGTCGATCAACGAGTCGCCTGCGGAGGGATGGGGGTCAGGGGGGCCCATGGGGATCCCAGCGCCCACCCGCCCACACATGTATGGGTGGAGGGAGCAGGGGCCATGGGGATCTCAGGCTGCCCTGCCCCCTTACCCCTCGATCGCCCCCCAGCACAGAGTCTGGATTTAAATTGGAGCAGGAGTCCAGAGCCTGGCTGCCCTATCCCCTTACCCCTCGATCGCCCCCCAGCACACAGTCTGGTTTTAAATCGGATCCGGAGTCCAGCACCTGGCCACCCCGCCCCCTTGGCCCCCCGATCACCCCCCAGCACATAGTCTGGTTTTAATTCCAGTGCCTGGCACACGCGACTGAGTCTCACGGGTCCCCCAGGGGTCCCGCTCAGCAGGAGGCGACATTGTTCCGCCCACCCCATGACGGTGTAACCTGCCCCACGCCCGCACCCCCAGAGACTCCCTGCCCCCTTACCCAGCACTGTGTAGGACTCGGCCGTGAAGCGGTCCCTGCCCCCGCGGGCCGAAGGCATCCTCTTCGGAGACTGCACGCACCTACAGAAGGTGGGACAGGCAAACAGGCTGCAGCCCGCTTCCTGCCCCAGGGCAGGGTCCCCTCGCCCTCACCCTGAGGCTCCTTCCTGGCCTTTGCCCTCACTCTGCCATCTCTCAATGACAGGCCGGGGCCCAACCCCCTGGCTTGGTCCAGGCTCCCCAGGTCCTGTCCCCTGAGAACGGCATAGAGGGTGGGTCCTGCACCCCGGCTTCCTCCATGACCCCCTTGGATCCGGCCCAGGGGATTGATCCATGACTGAGCCTGTACTCCAGCCCCCCTCCCCTGGCTGTATGGCTGGGTTTGCCCCAGGGCCTGGAGGCTGAGGACTTTGGGACAGGATGTGTCTGTTCCTGAGCCTCCGGCTATTCTCAGCTTCTCTGTCCCCTCCGTGCTGCGGGGTGTGAGCATGTGCTACAGAGGGCCGGGACTTTACCTGGCAGGGGAGTTCACTGGGGACGCTGTCCTGCCCTTCCCGTCCTTCTCCCGGGCCTTGATGTCCTGCACCTTGCCCCCCATGGCATCCCACTCCACGCTCAGCTCCTCCACCTTCAGGTTCTGGTGACAGGTGCTGGCGTCCAAGCGGAACATGAATGCTGGGGAGGGAGTCCCAGGCACCGTCAGACCTGGACCGAGCCCCCTTGTCCTGGGGGGAGCCCCCTCCACAGTGCTACCCCCCCCAACATCCTGCCCCACCCCCATCACAGGGAGCCCCACTCCCACCACCCCATCTCACCCCACCCTGGCCAGGAGCCTCTCCCACATCCTCTTGAACTCCACCAGCTCCCTGCTCCCACCCCACCATCTCATCCCCAACTTGTGGAGAACTCCGCTCCCCAACATCCCATATCACTCCCACCCCAGGGACAAGCCCCCCCCATAGCTCCACCTTCTCTCCACCCCATCCCCCAAACATTGCAGGGAGGACCCCTCCCCCAGCTTTGTACCCCATCTCAAGGGGGACTCACCACCTATGCAGGGGATCACTGAGGTCAGTGAGATGTCCCAGATGGGGGGTGGAGGGAATTCGCAGGTGCTGCTGAGGATCCCTGGGTCCCCACGCTGGGTGCCTTACCCCTCTGTCCTCCCCCCATGCCAATCAGGGTAAGGGAGAGGCTGCCCTATAGGCTGGCAGCCCCATGGTGCCAGGGGCTTTGCAGGGCACACCCAGCCTTGCCCCATGCCCCCAGCCATATGGGTGTCACTCGCAGGCGAGTGTGGGAGTGTTGGGGGGTGTCCAGTGGGGTCCGCCTCCACCCAGGAGAGTGGGATGGGAGTGGCAGGGGGTGTCACTGATGCAGACTATACCCCCTAATTCCGTTCCCCCCCCCCAACACACCTCTGGTTTCCAAGGTGACCGGCTCGGAGAACTCGCCCGCCACAGCCTTGTTACAGGCTTTGACGCGGAAATTCATGTACTTCATGTCGAACCTGAGCCCTGAGGGGAGTCGCCAGGGTTAGACGGGAGCAGGGGGCCCATGTCAGCGCTCAGCAGGGCCAGCAAGCCCCCCTCAGGCAGCCCTCCGCCAGGCACCCTCCAGCACTTCCTAGTAGGACAGGCTAGAACTGGAGTCGCTGGGATCTTCCCCTACAGACAGTGCTCCTGCTCCCTGCTCCTGCCCCCCTCCCTACAGCGCCTCCTGCTGGGTGAGGCCGGGACTGGGGTAGCCAGGAACTGGTCCCACATCCAGTGCTCCTGCTCCCTGCTCCTGCCCCCCTCCCTACAGCGCCTCCTGCTGGGTGAGGCCGGGACTGGGGTAGCCAGGAACTGGTCCCACGTCCAGTGCTCCTGCTCCCTGCTCCTGCCTCCCTCCCTACAGCGCCTCCTGCTGGGTGAGGCCGGGACTGGGGTAGCTAGGAACTGGTCCCACATCCAGTGCTCCTGCTCCCTGCTCCTGCCCTCCTCCCTACAGCGCCTCCTGCTGGGTGAGGCCGGGACTGGGGTAGCCAGGAACTGGTCCCACATCCAGTGCTCCTGCTCCCTGCTCCTGCCCTCCTCCCTACAGCGCCTCCTGCTGGGTGAGGCCGGGACTGGGGTAGCCAGGAACTGGCCCCACTACCAGTGCTCCTGCCCCGCTCCCTACAGCGCCCCCTGCTGGGACAGGCTGGTATGGGAGTAGCCAGAGCTCCCCCCACAGCCGTGCACTTATCCCATTCTCTGTAAGCAATCCCTTTGGGGCTGCAGTGAGTAGGCGCCCCCATTCCCCTCACCAGTTAGGGTGTACTCGGTCTGCTTGATGCCCTCGATCACCATCCAGGGCTGGTCCTCCTTCACCCGCGGGGGCCCCTCGAAGTTGGTCTTGCGGTACTCCAGGACGTAGTGGTCGATCTTGCTGTCCTCGTCGGGCATCCTCCACACCAGCGTCACGCAGTTATCGGCCACCAGTGACTCGGCCATGTCAATCTCCGGGGCGCTGGGAACTAGATGAAAGGGGGAGAGCAAACGGATGGCAGCCACGGTCCTTGTGTTCCCTCCCAAAGCCCATTGTCCCACCAGCCACGGCTCAGCATGGCCCCTCCCAAACCCCAGCGCCCCCACCAGCCATGGCCTGGCCCGGCCCCTCCCAAACCCCATTGCCCCCACCAGCCACAGCCCGGCTCGGCCCCTCTCAAACCCCATTGCCCCCCACCAGCCACGGCCCGGCCCCTCCCAAACCCCACTGCCCCCCGCCAGCCACGGTCCAGCTCAGCCCCTCCCAAACCCCATCGCCTCCCGCCAGCCATGGCCTAGCCCGGCCCCTCCCAAACCCCACCATCCCCCACCAGCCATGGCCTGGCCCGGCCCCTCCCAAACCCCATCACCCCCCACCAGCCACAGCCACGGCCTGACCCCTCCCAAACCCCACACCCCCCCCACCAGCCACAGCCCGGCCTGGCCCCTCCCAAACCCCATCGCCCCCCACCAGCCACAGCCACGGCCTGATCCCTCCCAAACCCCATCGCCCCCCACCAGCCACGGCCTGGCCCGGCCCCTCCCAAACCCCATCGCCCCCCACCAGCCACAGCCACGGCCTGATCCCTCCCAAACCCCATTGCCCCCCACCAGCCACGGCCTGGCCTGACCCCTCCCAAACCCCATCGCTCTCCACCAGCCACGGCCTGGCCCGGCCCCTCCCAAACCCCATCGCCCTCCACCAGCCACGGCCTGGCCCGGCCCCTCCCAAACCCCATCACCCCCCACCAGCCACAGCCAGGCCCCTCCCAGACCCCATCACCCGCCACCAGCCACGGCCCAGCCTGGCCCCTCCCAAACCCCCGTGTCTTCCCAGCATGGCCTGGCCTGGCTGCAGGAAACCCTCTGGCACCCACGACAGCCCAGGGTGGCTGCCCTAGCACCAGGTGGGGCCCCATTTACCTGGGAGGAATTTCAAGGACTGCAGCATGTGGCGCTCCTGGGTGAAATCCACCATCAGGTGGCTCATGTTGTCGCTCACCTTGGCCTTGAGCGAGAGCCGGAACGCCGGGGCCATCGTCACGCTGGGGGGGACGGGACGGCACAAGAGTCAGAAGGGCCCCTTCTCAGAATGCACCCACACAGCTGAGCCCTCCCACCCCATTCCCTGCAGACTAGGGGGAGCCGGAAAGCACCCAGATTCATCAGAGACCATCCACCATCTGTGTTCATACTCAGCCAGGACCCAACGTGTCCTGGTCTCCCCTCCCCGCCAGGAATGCTGGGGTCGTCTTCAGTAACCGGACATCCTGCCCCCTTCTCCTTTCCAGCCTTGGGGGTTCACCCCCCAGGCTCAGGGCAACAGGGGGAGGACGGTGCTACCTGCTAGCCTGCGCTATGTTAGTAAGAAGGCTCAGCACGCCAAGCGGTGAGGAGCAGGCGATGGCATGGGGCGGGGTGAGAGACGGGGGCAGCGGGCACCGTACCTATCCTTGATCTGCTTGGCAGCCTTCGCAGCAGAGAGGAAAAGAGAGAGAGAAGAGAGGGAACAAAAAAGAGAGAGGAAGAGAGAGTCAGCCAGGGCAGCCAGGTGCGTTATAAATAATCATCACCATACTCTGTGCTGCTGTAGCGCTCCCTAGCGGAAGGTCTCCGAGCCCATCAGGGACACAAATCCACAACGGGGAAACTGAGGCACAGAGCAGGAAAGCGGCTTTCCCCAGGTGAGCAAGTCAGTGGCAGAGACAGGAAGAGAACCCAGGAGTCCTGACTCCCAACCTCCTTCATCTAGCCACTAGACAACATTCCCATCCCGAAGCCAGAAGTAGAACCCGGGTCCTCTGCTCTACCCACTAGGTAACACTATCCCAGAGCCAGGACTAGAAACTCAGAATCCCGCCGCTTGGTTCCTGCTCTACCACTAGGTATCACCTCCAAGTCTCCCTGAAATCAGAAATTCTCTGTTTTAAGCTATATTCCAGGACTCCAGTCTGGCCCGTTTCTCTGTAGAGGCAGGCCTAAGTTACCTTCACAGGAGCTGCAGTTCCCTTCTCACCCGGGATGGGGTGATCCCAGTCTACATCATCATATAATCCAACGCAGAGTTAACCTGCGGACCTCACTGCCGCTGGAGATTACAGAGGCAAATAGCTTAGTAAAATTCAAGAAAGGAGTAGGAATTCCCAGGAATAAGCACAGCCTCCACAGTTACAAGGGTTAGCGACCTTCATGCTTCTGGGTTGCGGGGAGGCAGGGGTCAGGAAGGTGTCTGCTCCCCATAGGGTGACATTGCAGAATCCAGGGCATTATGGGGTGCGGAGGAGAAGGGGTCTTTGTCTGAAGCATCCACTGGTGGGGCCAGACTGGCGAGGTCATCGGTATAAGATCCAGTGTGGCAATGCTCGTGATATTAAGGGAAAACAGAGTAGGGGGCATAGCCAGGGGTCCAGGACAGGAATAGATAAGGAGCATGAAATCTTGACCGCCACCCCAGGAGGACTGTAGTGGGACAAACCTGCACCATGGACCCACCACCCTGGTCCCTCCCTGTGGTGCAATGCGTGGCATGGATATAATAACCCTCTGCACTGGGCCCCCCCCTGCTTAGCTGCACCCTTCACCTTTCCCGTAGCCTGGGCCTACGTGGCTGAACACGGCTGGGTGCTGGTACAGTCTGCACCAGGCCAAGCCCCATGTCCCCTGCAAAGAGTGTGGCCCGGCCTGGAGAACCTACACCAGCAGCCCAGATGCATTCACCTGTGGCTTTGGTGGGGAGCTGGGGGAGACATGGGGGTGTCAGACATTGGATCACGGATGCCAGAGACTGGACGCCCACTTAAGGTCTGGCCTTCCCCCTCCCCCAGTGATGGAGGCTGCTCCCCACACCAGGAGGGGGCATCCCACAAAGTGCCCCCGACTGCTGCACCACAAGGGTTAGCACACCCCGCCCCCCCCAGCTTGCTCTCCGCCCCACCACAGGGGGCCTTGGCTCCAGCTGGGGGCGGGGAATGAGGGCGCACCTGGTTGAAGTCGTGGTTCTCGGCCCCTTCCAGCGTCTGGTTGGCCATCTCCAGCAGCTCCTCGGAGCTCTCCAGCGCCTTGGTGCAGGCCGCCAGCTGGTTCTGCAGCGGAACAGACAGAGCCTGGCCCAGTGAGGGGCAGCACGGGCAGGGGGCAGCCAGGGGCTCGGCTGGAGAGGAGGGCGGGGGAATCTCACCTGCAGCTCGTAGGTGCGGCTGGCCCGGTCCTGTTTGATCTTCATGAGCATGCCCTCCTTCAGCTCGTCCAGCAGGGAGTACAGGGACTGGAACTCCCCCTCCAGGTCCTCCTGCACCTTGGTGGAGTTCGCCTGGGGGAGAAGGGCCGGGGGAGAGCAGCGCAGGCCCCAGCTCAGGATGGCTACCCCGGCCAGGGCTTACTGAGCTACCCCCTTCCCGGCCCCTGCCCCAGCCGGCCCCCGCCCCAGCCAGATGACTCAGGACGGGCCCCTCGGCTTCGCCCTTCACGACGCTCGTAAAAGTGGCGAATTCCATCCCCAAGGAAACACCAGGCCAGTGCCAGTGTGAGGGGCATGGGTGTGATGGGGGGGGCACTGCCATGCCAACGCTGGGGGGCTGGAAGGGGAGGGACACTGTCATGCCAACGCTGGGGGGTTGGTGGAGGAGGGGTCCTGTCATGGCAACACAATGCAAAGGAGATGATGGGAGGAAGTGTCATGCAGGAGGGTGACGGGGTGCTGTGATGCCAACCCCCACAGAGCAGGGGTTGGGGCAGGGGGAGCCCTACATAGCCAGGCGTGCCAGGCGGGACCTCCCCTTACCTCCACGTTCTGCAGCATCTGCTTGAGGGCGTAGATGAAGTTCTGGATCTCCTCGTTCTTCACGGCTAGCGTGGTGATGATCTTCCGTAGGGCGTCCTAGGCCAAAACACCAACGCTTGCCATCAGAGGCACCCCTGGGCTCCCACCCCCACCCTGCTCCTGAGCCGAGGGCAATTCACCGTCCCTCAGGGCCCAGCTCAGATCTCCACGGGGGGCCCCTCGCCTGGGACAGGGACACAACACATCATGCTGTGCCACGCTGCTCCTCGTGCCTTCCATTCAAGCATCTCAACACATGCCCCAGACATGAGGTGCCTAGGCTGACAGCACTTTCGAGGAGTAACATGATATTATAAACAGCGGGGGAAACTGAGGCACAGTTGGCCTAAGGTTACATGGGAACTCAATGGAGGGGCCAGGAATGGAACCCAGGAGTCTGGATTTCTAGTCTCTCTCCTCCCACAGCTCTCTTATGCCAGGTATGACCCTTCCCTACTCTGCTTACACACAGACATTACATTTACCATCAGACTGGCAAATGCATTTATTTTCCCCAGGCTATAGGCTGTGGGGTCTTATGGACAGGGCACCCAGTGCCGTTCCCAGCTCAGCTGCTGGCCTGCTGGGTGACCTTGGGCAAGTCCCGTCCCTGTGCCTCAGTTTCCCTTCCTCATGCAGTGTGTCTTGTCTATTTTGACTGTAAGGACCTTGGGGCAGGGATTGTCTCTCAGTTGGTGTCTGTGCCAGGCTTGGCACTGTGGGGCTCCAATCTGGGTTGGGGGTCTCTATATGTCACTCTAATGCAAATAATCAAAATACTGTCTTGGGCTGGGATGTGCCTGTACAGAGCAGAGCCTCTTTTTGTACCTACATTTTGATTCATGATTGAAAAACCACCACCATCACCAGACGAACCTTCGCCAGGGGTCTGTGTTACTAACGAACAACGGGCACTAGAATTTTCACAGCACCTTCCATTGGTGGAGCTCAAATGTGTCCCCAGCCCAGGAGGTGTGTGAGAATCACACCCTCCCCCATTGCAGATGGAGAAACTGAGGCACACAGAGGGTGGGTGTTTTCAGAAGTACAAGGCCCCACAATTCCAGCTGCAGTCCAGGGGATTCAGCACCTCTGCAGAGCAGGCCAAGGTCACCCAGGCAGGCCCTGCGCTATGAGTGGAGCCACATGGGCAGACTCTCACCCGCCTATGTCAATCCAGTCCCAGGGTCGTGGGCCGAGTCGGGGGCAGAGCTTAGCCCGTCGTTCCTCCCTGGGGGAATACTTTCAGCACCAAAGAAGCTCCTTGCACACTGGGAACCCCCACTGGAGCCAGTAGGAGATTTGAGGGAGCTGGATCTGCTCTCGTTACAATAGGATGACCTGGAAGGCTGGGAAAGGGGAGCGTCTGGAGTTCTGTCCTGCCAGGGGCTGGGGGAATACACCAGGAGGGTCTGTAGTTCTGTCCAGCTGTGGTAATAGGTGGGGGGGGGGAGTTTGTAGTTCCATCCAGCTGTGTGTAGGGGGTGGGAGGGGTGTCTGTAGTTCCATCCAGGTGTGTGTGGAGCTGGGGGTCTGCAGTTCCATCCAGCTGTGGTCATAGGCTGGGGGTGTCTGTAGTTCTGTCCAGCCACAGCTGTTTTCATTTCTGAACCCCACCATGCAGGGACGAGGGGGATATTTCCCCAACCTCATCTCCCCGGAGGGATGTTACATCCCTTCCTTTGTTGCACGTTCACTGAATCACCCACACCCCCTATGCCAAGTCCAGGCCCCTCCCTCAGGAGTCATAGCCCCCCCTCCCAGCGCCTCTCCAGGGGGGGGGAAGCCTCCCTGCTCCCCCCATCCCTGTGCAGAGACCAGACCCTGCAAAGCCCGGGGCTGGAACATGGCTGAGGCCAGGCGAGCCCCCAGGCTGCAGGGGGGAGTGTGCAAGGGGGCGGGGGGCAGCCAGCCAGCCGGAGACCATCTCCGCTCTGCTCCCCGCGGCCCGGCCCGGGGATGAGACGCTCGCACGGCGCAGATCGCTGCATCCCCGAGCCCTTGGAACAGATGCTGCAGCAGCAGCCCCTGGCGCCGGCTCTCCCCAGCCTGCATCCCCCACCCAGCCTCACCTTTTGGTCCTCCATCTTCAGCGCTCCGTGCCCAGCCCAGCCCGTGGCGGTGGGTGCAGGGGCATGGAGAGAGCGGCCGCCCGGGGGCTCGAGGGCTCTGTGCCCGGGTGCTGCCCGGCCCGGCCCTTCCCCTCCGGCATCCACAAAGCTGGTGGGAAAGCAGCCGCAAATCCCCCCAGCCTGGGAACTTGCACGGCCCTCCCAGTGCGCAGGTGCACGGGCATCCTGGGAAGTGTAGTCCTGCCCGAGAAGGGGGGGGATGCGCACAACAGCCCCCGCTCTGGTCCTGCCTAGAGAGGCCCCCAGCTCTGACCCCTGCAGGGGGGAGGCAGGAGCCCTCAGGGGCAGCCCTGCTTCGGGTGTCTGAGCTGATGGTGCTGTAGGGGGGACTAGGGTGACCGTCACCAGACAACAAATGTGAAAAATCGGGACAGGGAGTGGGGCGTACTAGGACCCTATATAAGAAAAAGACCCCAAATATCAGGACTGTACCTATAAAATCAGGACATCTGGTCACCCTAAGGGGTGCTAGGATTGCAGCGGGGTGGGGAGGTGCCTGGGGGAGCAGAGAGCAGTCCAGGGAGGTGGGGGCTAGAGTTTGCTGGCCGTGGCGGGGGTAGGGAGCTGGCTAGCACCTGTCCACGTTAGTAGGATGAGCAAAGGATGGCACCCACGCTTTTGAGGATGTGGTGTCCATGCCTGTGGCTCTGTGTGCCTGGTGGGTGTGATTCTGTGCGGCTGGCACCTTGCTCGAGCGTGAGCATCGCTCTGCAGCGTGGGTGTTACTTTTGCAGCCTGTCCCTCGCCGGCTGGTTATTGTGCAGGGTGAGGCCTCAGGCCCGCTATCACAGGGTGTGTGGTGTCTGCCCCCTGTATCACTGAGTGTAGCCAGGCTGGTAGCAGCGAAACTATAGCTGTGTGCAAGGGGCGGGGGATTCTGTATACCTAGTGGGAGTGATTCAGTGTCTGTACCCATGGGACAGGGGTGACTGAGCACACAACAGGGGGGTAATTCTGTGCATGGGTTCATCTGCCCCTGTGCAGGGTGGACATGATCTGGTGCAACAGCCTGGCTCTCGCTGAGCCAGGGCAGTGTGAGTCAATGCAGAGGCGATTGCCTCCGGTGACCCTGTGTAGCCGCGTGTGGGTGCAATTTGCACAGCTAAGACGTCATTTCCAGGTGCTCTAGTTCTGTCAGCTGTCTTTGGTCACTGAACTACATGTCGCTAAATGAGACCACGTTCTGTGGTCTGCCTCAGAGGCTGCGTCTGCGAGTGGGAGCGCCAGGCCTGATGCTCATGGCGGGATGGGGGGTGTTTCAGTTTCTCGCTTTCTTTGAAGAACGTGCACTCACCCCTGTCCCATCACTCGCCTCTGGGGAGGGCTGCTCCCAGACTTCGCCTCCATGTTGAGAGTAACCTAGAAAAGTCAGCTGGTGGGGAAACCCAGGGCCCTCCAATGCCTGCCTCTCCCAGAAGGGGGCGCTCTAAGGGGATGTTGTGAGGCCATTAGCTAAAAGGGGGGACCAGGATGCTCCTGGCTTCTCCAGTCCCAGCTTACTCCAGCCAGGGGTGCTGTAGGGACTTTGCGGGGTCAGGGGAATAGGAGTGCTGAAATCCCAATGATCGTTGACCTCGCCTCCTCCCCAGACTCGAGGCTGTGGGGTAGGGTGAGGCAAAAGGGAGATTAGCTGCCTGGTTCAGGCATAGGACTAAAAGCCAAGACTCCTGGGTTCTGTTCCAGCTCTGGGGCAGAGGGTGGCCTGGAGATCAACATGCAGCAGAAGTCAAAAAAGCAAACAGAATGTTAGGAAACCATTAGGAAAAGGATAGATATTAAGACAGAAAGTATCACAGTGCCACTATAGGAATCCGTGGTAGACCCACATCTTGAATACTGCCTGCAGTTCTGGTGCCTCATCTCAAAGATGATAAACTGGGGTGGGGGGAAGTACAGAGATATGAGCATCAAAAATGATTAGGGGTATGGACCAGCTTTCATTGGAGGAGAGATTAAAACAAGTGGGACTGCTCAGCTTGGAAAAGGGGGGGCAGGATATGATTGAGATCTATAAAATCATGAAGAGTGTGGAATAAGGCAGTATTATTTACCCCTTCACGTAACCCAGGAATCATCCAATGAATAGGCAGTAGGTTTACAACAAACAGAAGGAAGTATTCACCCAGTGCACAGTCAACCTGTGGAACTCATTGCCAGGGGGATGTCGTGAAGGCCAAAACTGTAACTGGGTTCAAAAATGAATTAGATAAGTTCCTGGAGGATCGGTCCATCAATGGCAATTAGCCGAGATGGTCAGTAATGCTCTGGGTGTCCCTAAACCTCTGTCTGACAGAAGATGGATCACTTGATAAATTGCCCTGTTCTGTTCATAGCATCTGGCATTGGCCATTGTCAGAAGACAGGATACTGGGCTGGATGGACTATTGGTCTGACCCAGTCTGGCTGTTCTTATGGTCAGAGCACTGGGCTGGGAGCCAGAACTCCAGAGCTCTGTTCTCGGCTCTGCTGCTGAGTCACTGGGTGACCTTGAGTTAGTTGCTTCTTTGTGCCTCGGTTTCCCTATCTGTAAAAAGGGGATTATATCCACCTTAACCCATTAAAGTGCCCTGAGCTCCAGGTGTCATTACTGGAGAGCAGGGGCCTGTCTGGAGACGCTCTGACTCTTTGCTTCCCTGCTGAGTAGGTCATGCTGGTGCTGTGGCAGGAAGCTCAGTCTCTGCACAGCGCAGAGAGGTGGGGAGAGAGGTTAGAAGACACGCTGTCTAGATCTCAGCCGGAGGGTCAATCAGAGACTTAGCAACCGGTGCTGGAGACACTCAATGAGCCGGCTAAGCAGAGCCAGCCCCCCACAAGCTGCAATGCAGAGGCTGGAGGAGTGTCTCCTCCTGTTGCTCTTAGCAGGTGAGTGCACAGCACGATCAAAACCCCAGGCATTTAGGGCTAAGCTTTGCATGATTTTGGGGAGCACGCAGGGCCCGCTTTTCAGAGGTTTCCAATCCACCCAGCCAGCTGGATCCCAAATCCCCAGGTTCTCTGCAGGGCCAGGCCAGCTCCAGGCCCTGTCTGCCAGGCAAGGTTTGGGGATGCTCCAGCCAGCTCCAGCCTAATTGGCCAAGTTCCAGGGAAGCAGGAGGCAGGAAGCCCTCTGTGCTGGGGAGTGGGGAAATTGGAGAGTCCAGCGGAGGGCAACAAAAATGATTAGGGGGCTGGAGCACATGACTTATGAGGCGAGGCTGAGGGAACTGGGATTGTTTAGTCTGCAGAAGAGAAGAATGAGGGGGGATTTGACAGCTGCTTTCAATTACCTGAAGGGGGTTCCAAAGAGGATGGCGCTAGGCTGTTCTCAGTGGTGGCAGGTGACAGAACAAGGAGCAATGGTCTCAAGTTGCAGTGGGGGAGGTCTAGGTTGGATATTAGGAAACACTATTTCACTAGGAGGGTGGTGAAGCACTGGAATGGGTTCCCTAGGGAGGTGGTGGAATCTCCTTCCTTCCTTAGAGGCTTGACAAAGCCCTGGCTGGGATGATTTTATTGGGGATTGGTCCTGCTTTGAGCAGGGGGTTGGACTAGATATCCCCTGAGGTCCCTTCCAACCCTGAGATTCAATGATTCTATGAGTGGCCATGGCAGATACGCACCTTCCCGGAGTCAGGGATTCACCGCAGCTTCGCTTGGTGCCCGCCGGGAAGTGGTATCATCTAGGCGCTGTCTAACCAGGTCTGGGGACTCTCCAGCCTCATAGAACCGGGGCCCTATCACACCAGACACTGGTAACACCCCAATCCCCTCTCAACGCCTCCTGTAGGGCTGCAGAGTGAAGGGGGAGGCTGGGAGATAGGCAAGGGAGAGAGGTGTGTACTCCCCTCCCCCCCACGCTCCACCAGAGAATGCAGGGGGCTGTTGGGGGGGGAGGGGGCTCTGCTGCTGCAGCCTCCCTCCTTTCCCTCCCCAGCAGCAGCCGTTTTGTCTCAGCTTCTCCCTGGGGATAATTTACTGCACCCCTATCTCCCACCCCTCCCCCGGCCTGCATAGCAACCTTTGTCCCATCGCCTCCTGTTCTGGCCCCTTTGTTCCGGCCCCTTTGTGGCCCCAGGATTCTCCAGCTGGCGGAGGGAACCCCCCCTCCCCTCCAGAAGAGGGAGGGGGTCTTCCCCCGTCCCTCCCTCTGTTAATTGAAGCTGGGTACTTTGGGGGTATCCTAAAAGACCCTCCCCTCCCATTTGTTCTAGGACTCGTGCAAAACCTATAGGACTAAACTTCCTTCAGGCTGGTGACATTTCGAGGCCGCCCAATACTGCAGAGCTGCCAATCTCCCCTGCCTTCAGCGCAGCCAGCACATTATTATTAATGATGTCTGTTACGACAGGGCCTAGGGGCCAGCCGAGATCGGGGCCCGCTGTGCTGGAGGTGAACAAACACAGGAGATTAGACAGTTCCTGTCCCAGAGAGCTCACGAGCTAGGCAGGATGGACCCAGGGTGAGGGGAGCATTCGCCTTCCTTGGGTTTCCACGTGAAACTGCTGGGGAATTGCACTCGTGGCCTGCTTGGCCCATGGTGGCCCCGAATCCTGTGAATGACAGCGGGCAGGCGAGCTGTGGTGCTGGAGCAGCACTCAGCTGGAATCAATGCCCAAGCGTCGTCAGTCACAGGATCGGGGCCACGCGCTGGGCACGCTCCGGCCCTGGTCAGTCATCCAGGGACTATGTATTTGAATAGTCCTAGTGGGGCTGCTCTCATGCAGAGAGTTAATTAGAATCGTTATGATGTGTATCCTCGGAGCCAGAGACTAGGACCCCGTCATGCCTGGTGCAACACAAACACTGAATGAAAAGTAGGGTGTGAACACCGTCTTTGCAGGATCGGGGCCTTTCTCAGCCTCCCCAGCAAGGGCAGGAGCACCTAGGAGGGTTAGGGGTTTTGCAAAACCTCTGGTCTCCATTTTGAGGGTTTTGGGTTTAATATGATTTAACCCTCCCCGCTCAACAAATTCATTTCTAACTAACCCTAACTCTGGGCTAAGCAGCCAGTCCAGGGCTGGATTCGGCCCTCGGCGATGCCTGCTGAGGGCTAGCGTAACACACCCAGCCGAGCCCGAAAGTCGTCCCCGCTCTGCTTCTGGGCGAGAGAAACACAGGAGCTGGTTTGAGCTGCAGAGACAGGATCGAGCTTTCAAACCACTGGTGCCTGGGCAGATGCACCGGCAGGGCCTGTTCTTCAGGGGAAAGATGTTCTGACAAGGGAGGGGACCTGGGATTTGTGACCCAGGATGGCTGGTCTGGGGGTCAGTCAGGCTCAGAGCTGTTCTGATGGGGTCCCCAAGGTTGTACGTGGGATCTCAGAAGTGGTGCCTTTGAGAGAAGGAGTTTGGTCCAGAGGCCATGTCATCTGGTGGTTAGAGCAGGAGGCGAGGGGTCAGGACTATACCTGGTTCGGGGAGTGAGTGTGGTCTAGTGGTTAGCGGGTACTGGGAGTCAGAACTCCTGGGTTCGATACCAACTGTGTCTGCTTATGTGAGTCACTGCCTGGCTCTGTACCTGGGTTTCCCAAGCTGTAAATTGAGGGTGGTAAAACCCATCATTGGGAGGTGCTTTGAGATCCATGGTGGAAGTGTCTCTATGCGGTTACTTCCTCCCCTCAGCCTTTCTGCTAGAAGCCAGCGAGGAAGCAGGGACCCTGAAAGTGAGGCAAGATCCTGCCCAGATCCTGGCCCCGGTGGGGGGCTCGGTGGAGCTGTCCTGCCAGATCAACACTGCCCAGCGCTGGGAGCAGCTCCGTGTAGAGTGGCAGAGGGACAGCCCCCTGATGGTTTTCTGCCAGGTGGTGCTGAACAAAACCAGTGTCTCCAACTGCTGCAGGGGTGTGGGGGTCTGTGATGACGCCCGCCTCAGCTTCACCTGGCACCCCCCTAAGTTCACCCTGAGGATGAGCAACATCAATGAGGATGACGTGGGGTGGTACGTGTGCAAAGCCATCGTGGAGATCCCGGTGAATCTGGATGCCACGGGCAACGGGACGATGCTGAATACCTCAGGTAGGGGGGCAGGGGTGCTGCCAGGGCAGAGGGGGAAGGGAACCTGCAACACACTCCCAGTCGGGCCAGTGGGCCTGCTCCTGCTCCAGGGATCAGCACCAAACAGGATCAGCCTCTAGGTGAGGGGGATGATCTGGCTCCAGATGGATGGGGCAGCATCTGAGAGCACTGCCTGCTCCCTAGGGGAAGTGGGGGAGGGCAGTTCTCTACAGCCCCACTTACTGGTAGAGCCCCTCCCCTCCCCCGGGCTGCACCCCACAGCATGGTGTTGGGTGGGGGTTTCTCCATCCCCCTCCCTGGTCGGATGTCAGGTGTCTCACTTCCGATCAGGGCTGTGCTTCTGTTCTCATGTGCCACCCACAGCTTCAGCTGCTGAAACCACAGCGCGACCTGCCCGGAGCCCTGCAGCTGTCTATCTCCTCCCCACAGCAGGCTGCATGCCCACCTTACAGGCCCTGTGCCTTACCTGCTCCCTGTGGGCCCCTCTCCCCTGTGGGCTCTGCATCCTGTCTTCTGCCAGCCTCTTCCCAGGAGCACCCACTTCTCTGCCTTGTGGCTTTATGCACACTGCAGACCGTGTCTGCCTGTGTGTCTCCTGCAAGCCCCATACGGCCACCCCCCAAAAGCTCCCCCATTGCACCCAATTGGGCCTGTGCTGGGAGCGGCTCCCAGTTCGGGGCTGGCTGGAACCCTGCAGACAGAATTCCCCAGCTGGGCACCCACTGGCCAGTGAGCGAGGAACACAGATGGCCTGTGTGCTAATTGCTGGGCGGTGCCCAGCGAGCTCCTGCAGCTGGCTCGCTGGGTCCCCAGCTGCCCAGCCCTCTCAGCAGTCCCTGGGGGTGGGAGGGGAAGCCAGGCCATAGAGTCTGTGTGGGCAGTGCCCCACGCTCAGCCAGCACCAGCAAGGAGCTTGGCCTTGACCCTGCCCGTGCTGGGCTCTCGCAGTGCGTGGCAGTGGAAAACGCTGCTGTCGTGCTGCTCACGGATTGTGATGAATTTTCTCTCTCGCATCACATGGTTGCCACAGAAATATCTGATGTCGTGGCGCATTCCCCTCCAAAGCCTGGCTAATGTAACTCACGTGCCCATCACCGTGGTGTCTAGCAGCCCTGGGCATGGTTCAGGAGTCAGGTGGGAGGGTCCTCAAATAATTGAGGCCGAGTTGTGGCCAAGACATGGAAAATCACGGAAAAGAATCATGAGCCTTTACCAAGAGTGGCCATCTGGAGAAGCCGGAGCTGACCTATTTGTTTAAGGGAAATTTGCTGGAGCGTTATAAACGGTCAAGTATTATGGGATGCCTGTGAAGGTCTCTGCTGACCAGCCCTCATGGTTTAAAATCCAGAAGACTGAAAGTTGTAATGCAACTGCTGCAGACATGGAGTCCGGCTGCTGTGGCCTCTCACACTTCACCGGTGTCCTGTGTTTGTGCCGTGCTAATGGTGCGACCGAAAGGTCTGCAGAACTGTGCACTGGGCAGAGAAAGTGAATTCAGATCCAAAGGGCAGGGCGGGGGGAGCCTCGTATGGGGGATCCGTGATTGCCGGGGGTCGCGAATTGAAATAGGGCCGACTCCAGGAGCGCAGTAAGCCCTGGCCGGGGCAGCCCCCTTCCCCCAGGACACAGAGCAAGGGGGGCTGGGGAAGTTGCCCAGTGACAGGTGTTTATTTCTCTCGACAGCAGCAGCAGAAGGAGGAGGTTGGCTGAGGAATCACAGCAGAGGTGAGAGGCATTAAACCCGCAGGGGGCCCAGGGGACCCCGGAGTCACACCCATCCAGACCTCCCCTGCCTTGCCCCTCCAGGGGACCCAGGTCACACCTACCGAAACCTCTTCTGCCGCCTCCAGATCTCTCCTTGCTGCACCTGGGCCAGCCCCTTCCTGTGGCTAACAAGCCCTTGAAATTGATTCTGGAACATCACTTTGGCATCCAAAGGCGGGAAATCCCTGTCTAGCCCTCACTGCCCATGCCTGGCCCAGCCCCGGGCATTCCCCATGGCATCATCACAGGACATGGTGCCCCAGCAAGGAGCCTGGAGCAGGAGTCACTGCCTGGGACTCCGCGGTGAGTTGCAGCATCAGGCCAGGCCAGCTGGGACAGAGCTGCCTGTCTCCAGGTGGAGGGTGCTGGACAAGGTGGGGCACCCGGAGAGGCTGATGGCTCTGTCCTGCTGTTTCAGATCTAGTGTTGTGGCTGGGCCTGGCTGGAGCGTTGGCCATCACCGCGCTGCTCCTGCTGCCGGCCGTGATCTGCTGCTACAAACGCAGGCGCAGAGATCCAGGTAAGAGAGCCCCCGATGACTCCCACTGCAGCCCATGTCCCCAGGGATGGAGCAGGGACCCTGCCCCTCGCAGTGGCTGAGAGATGGCAAGGATCCCCCAGGGCTCTGTGACCCCCTGGGCCACCTTAGTGAGCAACTCTCTGCCTTGGGAGTCACCTGGGCAGAGATCCCAGCTGTTCTTTCTATACCAAAGGGGGCTGGCTGAGCAGTGCTGCCCTCCAGCAGCGACTTTTAAAGAAGCTGTGTCTACATACAAGAGGGCATGTGGTTAAAATCACCCCTTACCCATTTCACAGCAGGGGAGTTTCAGAACCATAGAATCTCAGGGTTGGAGGGGACCTCAGGAGGTATCTAGTCCAACCCCCTGCTCAAAGCAGGACCAATCCCCCGATTTTTACCCCAGTTCCCCAAATGGCCCCCTCAAGAATTGAACTCGCAACCCTGGCTTTAGCAGGCCAATGCTCAAACCACTGAGCTATCCCTCCCCCACCAGCTGGGAAGCTGCTGCACTGGGCCCTATCCACTAGCGCTCATTTCCTGCACAAGCTTCCTGCATCCCCACTTCGCTGGGTTGCTCAGCTGGTGCAAACCAAGCAGGGTGAGCTGGGGTCTGCCCTGGGACGGCAGATTTCCAAGGGGGTGCTGATGGCTGAGGGGATGATGCTCTTCCTTGAGGCAGTTTCCCAGTGTGACACCAGTTAGGGTGACTAGACAGCAAATGTGAAAAATTGGGACAGGGGGTGGGGGGTAGTAGGAGCCTATATAGGAAAAAAGACTCAAAAATCGGGACTGTCCCTATAAAATTGGGACATCTGGTCACCCTAATGCCAGGGGGCACAGCACTGCTAGAGATGACGTCCCTTCTGACCCCTCCTGGTTGTTAAAGGCCACAGCAGGTATTTACCACAGGGGAAGCCATTAGCCCTGGGTATCTTGTACGGATTCCATTCCACGTCTTGAAACCACTCACCACCCGTGCTGTCTCATCCAGACGCAGGACCCTTTTTCATTTCCTGTCCTAAGCAGCCATCGTGGTGTAGCTGTTAAATAGGTGCCGTGTCCTGCCCCAGAATGGGTTGCATTCCAGGGGGCAGGAGAATGCAATTCCTGAGTATGGCATTTGTAAATAATTCTGAAACTCCTCCAGGAGGAAAAGCCGTGGGGTAATAGAAGATCATTTCTGCTGTGTGTGTTTGGCCTGAGCAGCGCCTGGCTGGGTGGTTTCCAGTCGGAGGAGAGATTGATGATATGAGTCAGGGATTTCTTTGGGGGCAAGCCTGTTTATTTACAAGCAATGTCAACAAAGTCCTGTTTCCCTGAACACAGTAGGAACAAACAACAACAGGCAATTTGCTTGCTCATGATTGCCAATACTGCTTTTCCACCAAGGCCTGTACCCCACGGGGCTCTCTTTTACCCTCTCAGCACCATGCTCCCAATGACTTCTCTTGATAACTGCTGGTTTTCTGCCTCACTCACATACACAGCTTGCCAAGCAATCCCCTCGGCTATGCATTTGCAACCAGTCCAAGGGAAACCCCTCAGGCCACATGGCTTAGCGCTGCACAGGTGTTGCCGTGTGGTCAATTGCCTTGGGCGGTGGCTTCTGTTGTCTCCCACTATCTCCAGCTATCTCACGCCACAAAAGGACTTACTTGCTCCTTTCTTTTAGGCTGAAAGAAGTATGCTTAGCACACACAGCGGCTTTGACCAGGTCTGTGACTGTCTGTTCTTGACGGCAGCCATTAACGCTTTCCAGCATAACTTCTGTTTGAAATCCAGGGCAGGCAATCTATGTGAACGTTCTGTTCCGCAAAAAGGAAGAGGGAAAGAAAGACAGCCCCCGAGCCAGTAGTGAGATGAAGCAGACCAGCCTCTACATCCAGGAGTTCCAGAGAAGGGGGCACAGCTGGAAGCCTCCAGTTACAGAACGGAGCCCTGGCCCCACGAAAGCTTCCAAAAAGGCCGCCTCCTTCAAGCAGAGGGCAACGGAAAGGCCATGAAGGTCCATGCAGCACTCAGATGCCCCCAGTCAGAGCCCTGCCCACTTTGCTTCTATGGTTCTAACCCTGCCCCTTTCCACCTGGACCCTGGGGCTGCCTCTCATTGGGGTTAAGTGCCGCCCATGTGCTCGGGGCTGCACACGGCGCAGCATGGCTAATAGCCATTGATGGACCTATCCTCCATGAACATATCTAGTTCTTTTCTGAACCCTGTTATAGTCTTGGCCTTCACAACCTCCTCTGGCAAGGAGTTCCACAGGTCGACTGTGCATTGTGTGAAGAAATACTTCCTTTCGTTTGTATTAAGCCTGCTGCCTAGTCATTTCATTTGGTGGCCCCTAGGTCTGTGTTAGGACAAGGAGCAAATAACGCTTCCTTGTGTACTTTCTCCACCCACCTGCTGGCGGGCACGTGTGCTGCTTCTCATTCAGCCCTGTGGCTTGGCAGGGGAGCCCTCATGAGATGGGGACTAGCTGGGATGCCCACCGGCCTGGCTGGGATTACAGTGCCTAGGTGGATGGGCTGCCAGACGACTTGTCCATGGTGACCGATGAAGAAAATGTAGCAAACTCTTCTCCGGACTGTTCATCTGTAAACGGCGTCGCAGTGTCGGGGTAACTGCACCTTTATTCCCCCTCGGTGCTCCCCGGAGGGCCCCCACTTAAGGTTTCCAGCTCCTAGTGGTCGCCTCTTTTGGGCATCTCTCCCCCGCCTGACAGGGATTTTCAGTCTGCACAGCTCCCTGCTGTACATGCAATATCCCAGCAAGCCGGTCTGCCCGCAGGCCAGCACTTGGGTTTTGCTTTTCCCCCGAGGGCTATAAACAGGGGGGCCTGCAGTTGTAAGTTACCAGCCAGCTCTGAACAAGCACCTTCATTCTTAAGGCGACACCATTACAGAGGAAACCTGGAAAGACAAGTTGCTGGGAACATGCTAGGAGCTGCCCGGCCGTAATTCATCAGTCTCATGGGGCCCTGGTAGGCCAAGGTCTTTCTGGAAGGGTTGGGGCCAGACACTCCCATCCGCTGGCTGGCTCAGAAAGACACCCTGAGGCAGTTTAAACCCAGCCTCATTATGCCAAAAGCCCTTTCTTTGTTTGCTAATGTCTGAAAAAAACCAGTTTGAATCAGTCTATTCCCGCCTGGGGTTGGGGGGGTGTTAAGTAGACTCTGGAGGTGTTTATAATCTAAGTGATTCACCTTAATCATTCTCCACCGCTTTGCCTTCCTGGACACAGGCCCTGGCAATTGCAGCCATAGCTGCTAAATTTGGTCGGACATATTCCTGGAGGTTTTTGTCATGTAACATCATCTTTAATTAAAGCTTGATCTTTAATTCCTGGAAACTCCAGAGCAATCCTGGAGGCCTGGCACCTCTAATTACATGCCCAGGCCCACAAGCGGCACATACACCATTCATCTGTGTAACACAATATGGTCTCCAAAGACCGTGCATGCAGTTGCAATATCTGTTGCACACTGTATGTAATAAGCATGTAGCAAGGCAACCGTGTCTAGTGGTTAGAGCAGAGGACTTAGCTCGGAATCCTGGCTCTGCCACTAACTCACTGTGAAATCAGAGACATCACTTTCCCTGTTTGTGCCTCAGTTTCCCTCTCTGTGATGTGGGTATAATTCCTACCCCCTTTTCTAAAGCACTTTGAGATCCTTGGATGAAAGATGCTTTTGTAAATGCAATGGTTTCTTATTACTATTATAATTATTGTCTATTATTTATATATATTTTTTTCTTCTCAGTGGATTCTGTAAAATGGACTCTAAAGAAAAGCTGTCTGAATGCAACACTGTCCTTTGGCATCTGTCATGTCTTGACCTCTCTGCGCACTTGTTCAGATGCAGGCTGGCTTTGATGGCTTTTTCAAGTGTGCGTCTGACGTTTGTATTGTTAAAATAAAAGCAGGTGTGTTGATCAAACAAGCAAAGCTGTGTATGGTTTTAGAAGGTGGGGACTGGCTTTAAGGCTGTTTTCTGCCTCTTCTGATGCATGAAGAGGACCTGACCTGAAAGTTGAGCTGGGTGGCTAATGGATTTTTCAGTTCACTGGTAATTTTGGGGGGGAAAAAATCAGATCAAACGATACATTTTTCATAATTTTTCAGCAAATCAAAAAGTTGAAGAAAATTTCACGTGGTAGTGAAATGTTGCAGTAAATAAATGATTTATCTGAAAAATTTTGCCCCACTCTATCTGACAGGTTTATTTAAAGAGCAATTTTTTCCCTGTTTCTTATAGACTCATAGACTTTAAGGTCAGAAGGGACCATTATGATCATCTAGTCTGACCTCCTGCACAATGCAGGCCACAGTTTCTTGCTTGTTGAATTTTGTCTTTCCTTGTTTCCTGGAAGTCTGTCTGCAGAAAAAGGAGGTGGAAAGAATCATAGATACCAGGGAAGTGAAATTTGACTAAATGAGGGAAGAAGTGATTTTTTCCCAGCCTGATCAAAAGTCTTTGAGTTTTGTTTGATTTTTGTTAACGTATTTTACTCAAATGCCTAACGAACAGCTGGGTGGAAAGCTCTCTGAGTTCGAGTCCCTGTCCCATCTGTTCAATTACAGGCAGAGAAAGCCTTGAATACGCATCTCCAGCTCTTCCCAGGAGTTCTCCAAGACAAGGGAAGACCAAACAACATTTGTAAGTCACAAACAAGCTCAAGCCCACAAAACCACATTAAAATAAAACACGTGGAGGTTCTATAATGGGCCGTGCCCCATTTGCCCTCCTGATGCAGGAGTCATGGGAGGAGATTTAAAGGCCGTGTTATATAGGAGGTCTGATTCGATGATCATCACGGTTCCTTCTGGTCTTAAAATCTATGAGCGCAGCTAAGCTTGCAGACAGGGGGGCTGGGGGGAGTAGAGTCTCTCTCTACAGTGGCTGGCTGCAACACTGAGATTTATTCTGCGCGGGATTCTTACCTAGAACAGAGTATCAGAGGGGTAGCCATGTTAGTCTGGATCTGTAAAAGCAGCAAAGAATCCTGTGGCACCTTATAGACTAACAGACGTTTTGGAGCATGAGCTTTCGTGGGTGAATACCCACTTCGTCAGATGCATGTCTAGAACACTAGAACAGAGTGTTGGGCCTTCAGTCCAGCAACGGCTGATTCTTAGCCTGCATGGTTTTCATCTGGCCAGTGGGGCCTAAACCCCACACCAGGGGCAGGATTCCAGGGCGCGTGGCTGCAATTAAGGCGTAACAGCGTGCATGGCACAAGCACCTCAGCCCTTGAGCTCTGAACTGTCGCAGTCCATTTCTTTCACGCTACCCCCGCGGTGTCAATGTGCCAGAGATCCCTGACGGCCCTGGGGCTCTGCAGGGCCTGCTGGGGGGGGCAGGCTGCATCCGGGCTGTGGGAGTCTACGTGCCCAGTACAGACGAGGCTGGGGCGGACCACGTATTCCAGCTCAGGGCCTGCCGATCCCTGCTCCCCCGTCTTGCCATCTCCAGGCTCCAGCCCATGCCATCCTCGGCCCAGATGGCTGGGTAGCCAGCAGCATCCCCCAGGGCCTTGGCCCAGGCAGCAGGATGGCCAGCAGCATTCCCCAGGGCCTTAGCCCAGGCGGTTGGGTGGCCAGCGGCATTCCCCAGGGTCTCAGCCCAGGTGGCCAGGTGGCTAGCAGCATCCCTAGGGCCTTGGCCCAGGCGGCTGGGTGGCTAGCAGCATCCCCAGGGCCTCGGCCCAGGTGGCCGGGTGGCTATCAGTGACCCCAGGGCCTCAGCCCAGGCAGCCGGGTGGCTATTAGTGACCCCAGGCCTCAGCCCAGGCGGCTGGGTGGCTAGCAGCATCCCCAGGGCCTCGGCCCAGGTGCCAGGTGGCTAGCAGCATCCCCAGGGCCTCGGCCCAGGTGGCCGGGTGGCTATCAGTGACCCCAGGACCTCAGCCTAGGCAGCCGGGTGGCTAGCAGCATCCCCAGGCCTCAGCCCAGGTGGTTGGTTGACTAGCAGCGTCCCCAGGGCCTCGGCCCAGGTGCCGGGTGGCTAGTAGCGTCCCCAGGGCCTTGGCCCAGGCAGCTGGGTGGCTAGTGGCGTCCCAAGGGCCTCGGCCCGGGTGTCCAGCAGTGTCCCCCAGGGTGTAACTGGGTCTCAGAGGGGGACAATACTGGGTCTGATTCTCTCCCTTTGCTCTACATAGCCCGTCCCTTGGGGATCCCCATCCCGCCTGGCACTGGCACAGGCGCTGATAGCTAAGACAAGCAGTCCCGGGACAGGCCCTGGCTGGAGTTCGGTGCCTGTTGCCCCTAGGGCTGGCGCTTCCATTTAGGTGACCTAGGCTGTCACCTAGGGCACCAGGATTGGGGGGGGGGACGGCATTTTACTGCCCTTGGCGGCAATTTGGCGGCGGGGGGTCCTTCTGCGCTCCGGGTCTTCGGCAGCAATTCTGCGGCGGGTCCTTCACTCACTCCAGGACCCGCCGCTGACGTGCCCTGAAGACCGGAGCGCGGAAGGACCCCCCCTCACACCCGCCGCAGAATTGCCGCCGACTGGGAGCACGGAAGGACCCCCGCCTAGGGCGCCAAAAACCCTGGCGCCGCTCCTGGTTGCCCCTGCCCTGACGGGTCTCTGGCTGCAGACCCTGGCAGCTGCACCACATGGGTGCTGGTGGTGCAGTGCCTGGCTTTGCCCGGGGAGGGCACTCTGAGCCCACAGACCAGCGCCAGCACCGCATCCTAGCCTGGGGGGCAGCTGTGGTGTGATATTCCTTGCTGGGCTGCGCTCAGTTCCTGGCTCTCTCTCTTTCTCCGTCGCTTCTCCTCCCTCCTCTCTGCTCTTCCTTTGTTCCTCTTCTCCAGGGGACGAGGGCCTGATCCCCAGGACGCTGTCAGCCCAACCGTGTCAGTCCCAGCCACCCCTGCACCCCTCAGTGCGGTGCCTCGCAAGCCCCCCAGCTCCATGCGCTGCTGGTAGAAGAGGGAGCTGGGGGGCAGGATCCTGGGGTTGGGGACCGCAGGGCTCCAGTTCCCTTCCGCAGCCCAGAGCAGGTGGACTCAGTGTCGAGGGGATCAGGGATGAGCTAGGCTGTTCTGAGAGGATTGCCCCCCCCCCCGTCTGGGTCGGCAGCTGCACAATGGGGCGGTGGGGGGCTACAGAGGGTCAAAGACTTGGAGCGCCTTGAGACCTGCTGATGGCAAGTGCTGTGTAAGACACGGGAAATCTTAACCAGGGAGCGCGCTGCGATGATCCACGTCTGGAGAGACAGCGAGACGCCAGTCTTGGAGCGTGTGTATGTGTGTGTCTCTTTGGATGTGCCCAGGGGAGTGGAGGAGCAGGAGCATCCTAGAATCATTTATCTGGGGAGTGGGCGCTGTTAGCGACTGCGATTCAGGATTGCTGGGTTCTAGTCCCATCTCTGGACAGTGTGACCAGGGGCAAGCCAATACCTCGCTCTGTGCCTCAGTTTCCACATTTTACTGCAGGGCCTACCTTGAGCTGCCAGGAGGCTGGCAAGCCCTTGGTGAAAGGGGTTCCAGAGAGCAGCGTGTCACTGATCCCCCAGCTCCACCCCCAGTCTGCCCCCCGAGCTCCACCACCAGCCCCCGGCCATGCTAAGCCTGCCTCTGACTCCCCTCTGCCCCCAGTGCCGGCCTTGCCGAGCGCAGGGAGGGGCTGAGCTGCTGGCTGCGGCCGTCTGTGCCCCCGGCCTTGCCCATTAGACCCTGAGCAGCGTCGTTGCCAGTGTGTCCAACCAGGCCCAGCAGCAGCCATTGAGCACTGGGGCACTGGCTGCAGCACGCGGCAGGGCTGGGACCGGCCTCCCTGTGGTTTGGCTGAGTTACTCATTGACCCCCCAAGACACAGTCCCCACCCCAGCCCCTACAGTGCACGTGTGATCACACATGCACCCCCGTAGGCCACACGCACACCCCTGTATGTCACCCTCTATACAGTGCACACATGCACCCCCCCTCCCGGTAGACCACACGCACACCCCTGTATGTCACCCCCTATATGATGCACACATGAACTCCATAGGCCATACACACGCCCTGTATGTCACCCCCTATATAGTGCACACATGCACCCCCCAAATGTTTCTCCTCCCCCCCCCCCACTAACAAAGGAACTTGTGCTGGGTTCTCTATTTTACATCTCCCACCTGCCCCCCTACCTGGCTTCTGCTCCTCCGTTCACCAGTACAGAAGCCTCTGTGTGTGTGTGTGTGTGTGTGTGCGCGCGCGAGCGCGCACAAAAGTGTGTCTATGCCTGCGTTCAGGGTGTGCACCTGTGCATGCGTGGGGAACGCTGAGCTGCTATGTTTATGCAAAAGTGTGTGTGTGTGTGTGTGTACACACCTCAGGTTGACTGTGGGCAGGTGCTCAGGAGTGGGTGCACCGTGTGTGTCCCTAGGTAGGAATGTGCATGTGTGTGTGATATGTGTGTGTGAGAGAGAGATGACTGACAGAGGCACTGGGCTACCTCGTGCTCTCAGTGACTCACCCCTGATCTGGCAGGGACGGGGCCCTGATGATGCTGAATTTTCAAGGCAAGCCTGTAACACTAACTCGTGGCCCAAGGCCCGCCGGTGTGTGCGGGGGGGGGGGGGGTGGGGGGCTCCCTGGAGCGCCCAGGGTGCTGGTCCCTGCCACGGGCTGCATTCCCAGCCCTGGGCCAGGCAGCGGGAGCCCACAGGCCTGATTTATCTTGATTAGCAGAGCGCTTTGCGGCTCATTTTTCAAATCAGGCTGATCAATGGGGGCTGGGTGCTGCGCCTGCTAATGGCGCAAGGGGGGAGCGGGGACACAGAGCAGCTGCCGCTGTGGCTGGTGAGCAGGTTTTGGGGTGTGGGGAGGGGGGTGTTGTTGGGTGGAGCCATGTGGGGGCCCAGAGGGTGTGGCTGCTGCAGGGTGGTGGGGAGGCTGCCCAGCACACACACACACACACACACGCACACACACACACGATTAGAGTCACTACTGAAGGGGGATGTAGGCACCTGGGTGTGCTTACAGGAGTGCCTGTTGCACACGTATATGGCTGTGATTCTAGGTGTGCATGAGTGTGATTGGCCATTCCAGTGACTCTGGGTGTGACCAAGCACGGGGTACGCACAAGGGTGTGCTCCTAGGTGGGATTAAGTGGATTGCAGCCCTATGGGTGTGATTCTGGGTGTGAACAAGTTCAGTGTGTCCACAGGGGTGTGATTCTAGCTGGGGCTGCCTAGTGTATGTACAGGCAGGTGTGATTTTGGCTGCGAATGACCGTCGGTGCATACATGGGCATGAGTCCAGGTGTGAACGGCTGTTACGTGTGCACGCGGGATGTGATTCTAGGCACGAATGAATCTTGGGTGCACACACGGCTGTAATTTAGCTGCGACTGAGTGCAGCGTATGCACTTGTGGGTGCGAGCCTGGAAGAGGGGGGTGCCTTTGTCTGGCTGTCGGGCGTGGTTGTAGGCTGCATGGGTCTGCTGAGGTGGGGCCGGGCGAGGCCCTGATTGCAGATGCTGCATGCCAGGTGAGCACAGGGCATGCGGCCGCAGCCTCGCTCAGGCAGACAGGCCTGTGCCATGTGATCTGACCCACATGAGCCACCCAGATAAGTTCTTCCCCGCCCCCTTCTGCTCTGGGTGCTGCCCTGGTGCGGGCGGAGCAGTATCCAGGCCTGGGCAGGTGCCGTGCCGGGGTGCAGGCAGGGGACGAGCAGCGGCAAGAATTCCACGCCGGTTTTCTGCATTGTGCCAAGCTCCCCCTCCCCCGGCTCCCCCCACCTGCCAGCAGTTCTGAGACACTAATTGGATTCCTAATGGCAGTAATTAATTGGGAAACTTCATTACAGGCTTGTGTGACACGTAGCTGGGGGGAAGCGGCGGCTGAGTAAGTGGCCCAGACGAAGCCAGGCGAGACAATGCAGCTGGTGGGTCTGTGCTGCTATAGGACGCCACGCCGCTCTCCCAGGCTGCTGAGCCGGTCACCGCTGATAACCGGCCTTCGTCACATGCCGGGCGTGCCCCCCCCAGTGCCAGGCCTGTCGCTGGGTTGTCTTGTCCAGCCGGCGTATTTCCCAGGGCGGCGTCCAGGTGAGGATTCCAGCCGCACGGACCAGCTGTCGCGAAGAGCCACACGTGGCGCTCGGGGCGATCGGCTGGGCCTGGCGCTCCTCTGCCAAAGCATGGAGCAGGAGTCAGCTGGGGGGAGTTCGGCACCTCTGGAGGCCAGAGCCCCAGGTGGCCGCGGGCCGGGCAGCCACACACAAGCACGCCAAATCAGTGGCCGCTTTAGACCAGAGTGATTTGGCCGAAGCCACAGAGCTGCAAACGGAACCCAGAAGTCCTGACTTCCACCCCTCTCACTCGGGGTTTGCAACCTTGCAGGGCTCGGGGCTCATTTTTAAACATAGATGGTCTCTGGGGGCAACCCAGAGACACCCCCCAAGACACCCCCAGACCCGATGCCTCCCCAACAGGGGTCCAGAGGGAGCTGCTCAGAGCTAAGGTTCCAGATGCTTGGGCCAGATGTGAGCAATTGGGGAACCCACCCTGGCACTTGGCTGACCAAGACACCCCTCCCAAAACACATCCCCCACAGGGCCTATGGGGGCAGAGGGTAAGGGATCAGGGGATTTGGGAGCTTGGAGGTGAAGTGGGGGAGACCAGGGGCTTGGGGGTGTAGCGAGGAAGGATTTGGGAGTTTGGGGGGACTGGGGAAAGAATTGGGGGGCAGATGGGTGTGCATATGCAGTGCAGGAGCTAGGGGAAGGATATAGGGGCAGAGGGGTCGATGAGAGGGGCAGCAAGCTGATAGCTCCCCAGAAACACACAGCTGATAGGCGAGAACGTGAAGGGATGGGGGGATTTGGGGTCCTGGGGATGCAATGGAAGAAAAATCGAGGCTCTAGGATGAGGGGGTGTTGCCCAGCTCTGGGTGAGGGGTACATTGGGGGCAGGACAGGAGGGTACGTTACCTACAGACAGTGATACCAACAGCACCCTCCTCGCTTCAGTCCTGGCCAGACCGCTCTCAGATGGAGGGCAACTGGGCCAAACCTGAGCAGGGCTGCACCCCAGCTCACCACCCCCCGAGCAGTGACCCTCTGACGCATTCTGGTGACCCAGTTATGGGTCCCAAGCCCCAGGTTACTCTAGCCCACATGTCCTCTCACCTAGACCCCTGGAGTCTAAGCTGTTAGGTCCCTGCTCAGGCCACTAATCCCCACTTCCACCCATGGCAGGGAATGGAACCCAGGAGTCCTGTTTCCCGGGGCTGGACGTGGGCAGGGCAGGGCAGAGGGAGGAGGGCCCACTACCCACCTTGCCCAGGGTCCAACGTGTTGCTCACAGGAAGGCTCCCACAGACCTCGAGAGGCCCTGGACCATAAACCAGTGTGGAGGGCAGAGCTGCCTCCTCACTCCCGCTGGGCCATTCGCAGGCTGCCCGCTGCTCCTGAGCGCAGATCCTGGAGGACGGCAGGGCTCACTCCACGGGGCCCCGTCATGCCTGGGGGGGGGGGCAAGAACTCCACTCATGTGGATGGAATCAACTAGCCCCCCAGCAGGATTAAGCATCTTAGGCAGGCAGGCCCCCAGCTTAGCAACCAGCACTGGGGAGATGGGCAGGCAGTGTGCACAGATCCTGGCAGCTGGGGCCGGGGGGGACAGAACAGGACCCAGCTATCCAACAGCTGCCCCAGATACAACGGTCCCCGAATCCCCTCCACTCCCCACGACCCCCTGCCCCAGAAGCCTTGCAGGAGCAGAATCAACACCAGTCCCAAGTGGGGGGAAGAGGCCTCTGGCCACCCTTCCTCACATCGAACCCCTCCAAGAGTCAGTCTCCGGCCGCCCGTCGGCCCCTGCCCCAGCGCCTCGGAAAGGCGATCAATAGCAGGAGCTGGGTAGGTTTTCATTCTGCTGCCCCGGCTCCTTCTCTGACAACTTTGATTAGACCAGCTGCTCGTTAGCGGCTTTGATCCCCGGGGGGAGAATCCCTTTATGCAACGGAAAAGGCTCCTGTAATTTCTCCTCTGTGAAGGGGCTGTGTCTCTTTGTTACCGATCAGGGCCCAGCCAGCTTCCTCGGGCACAGCCTCCCATGGCAGCTGGCGCTTGGGATGGCACCGGGGACAGGGTGTGTGTGTTGAGGGGGGGTGGAGAAGGGAGACTCTTCCCCCCCCGGCAGGTTACATATGAGATTGCCACCCCCACGTGCATCCAGCTAATGAACTGTTGTGAATTGGGGCCGATGGGGATCTGCCCCAGGCTGCTGCATTCCAGGCCTCGCTCCCCAGCCCCCACCATACCCCTGTGCCAGCTATCAGCCTCCAGCTAATTATCCTCGGCCCAGCTTGGCAGAGCCTGGTGGCTGCTCTTCCAGCTCCTTTCTGCCCATGCAAGCTTTGGGCAAATATTTATTTCACCCCTAGTGGCAGCACAGACCACAGCAAGGATAAGGGCCGTACTACTACTGTTAGGAGCAAAGGGAGCTTCTCCTTGTGCTTGGGGGGAGGCCTGGGTTTCCAGCTGGGAAGGTGGCAAGTTCTAGTCCCAGCGCCGTGGCCTGGTGTGAGCATGAGCTCCAGATGTGAGCACCTCCCCTGCGCTGCCGCTTGGCGTTCACAGCTCATTAGGTCAAGCCAGACACCGCTGACCCCGAATCCCACTGGGAGGTGAGCTTCTGTCCCCACTCTCGAGGGTGGGGGGAAGGGCTATTTAGAGCAGCTGGAGGGAAATCAGGATCCTGGGTTCTGTTCCCTGCTCAGCCACGTGACCTTGGGCAAATCAGTTGACCTCTGTGTGCCTCACTTTCCCCTCCTCTAAAACAAGGTGGGGTCACACCAAAGCAACTCGTGTGCAAAGCCAGAGTCCTCCTAGCTCTGGACGCTTTGAGATCCTGGGGGGGAGACATAGGGAGAGGGGATGATGGAGCGAGGGGATGGAAGAGAGGAAGGCTGGGGAAGCAGGGGCCAGAGCTTACAGAGCTGTGTCCCCCTAGCCAGGGACGGCTAATTGTTACAGATAGCCGAGGCCCCAAGCGCCATCAATAATTCAGCCCCGGGAAGTGCCAGAGCATGTCAGCTTAATAATGAATCAGCCGGCAGGGCTCCCGTAGCCCCACAAGTAGGGCACTTACTAAAAATACCCAGCGCTCACGCCTGCTGACTGCCTTTCGGCTCCCGCAGCGGGGTCCACGGGCTGGGCGTGGGGCTCGGTGGAGGTAATAAAGGGGAACAGGGCCTGACAGGGCAGGGGTGTCGGGCTGCATTGCAATCACGGGGTGGGGGAGCTGAGAACGGGGAGGCTGATCTGATTCCATTCGATTGCCCCCAAACTGGCCTTAACTGACCCCTCTGACCTGTCACTCCAGGGGATGGGCCCTCTGCTGAAAGCAGGGGCCCACGGCCCCCCCATCTGCAAGGCAGCAACTTGCTTGGGGAGCTGCAGGTGGTGCCAGTTCAAACAAAACTGGGGTGAGATCACTGCAGAGTCTCCCCTCTGTGGGGTCTGGTGCGCTGGACCCCGAGATATGGAGCCAGAGCCGTGGCCCTGTGGCCTGGGTCCTGGACTCCTGATGCCGCTGGGCGGACCCCAGAGCTGCCACGCCACAGCCCAGATTGCAGCGCCACAGGCCTGGCGCCCACCCACAGCCCTGGTCCCAGAGTCACAGACCCACGGCGCAGTCTGGATCCCAGAGTCCCCCTTGGACCCAGCCTCCCGTGTGCCCAGGCTGCCAGCTCTGGAGCGCCAGGACTCCACTGCCCCATCGCTGGCTGCAGGGACACCCAGTCTCGCATCAGGAGAGA